>NW_026988476.1:6495000-7745000 GCF_030222135.1 Aotus nancymaae | reverse complement strand
TTCATTACAGTGGACGTATATATCAAAATGCATTGAACTGTATACCTTAAATTGATTAAATTTATTGCCAATAAAATTGATCGGAAAAAAGCAAAACAAATAAAAAATAATAATCTCTGAAAGTTAGCCCTGTCCTTTGTCTTTTCAACTATGTGAACAATAAGTTTCTTTTATGCTTAAGCAATTTGGGGTGTGGTTTTTCTGACCCTTGAAACAAACAAGCAAATACTAGCCAATACAAGTACATTCAATTTACAAAATTTACCATGGCAAGCAAATGTATTAATGCATTTTTGAAAGACAGTCAATAACAGTTGAAACAAAAAGGCTTACAGGTGCTTAAAGTCTCAGTTGTCTTTTAAACAAATAATTGTTTTTTTAAAAAAACCCACAATTCTCCAAAAATGCTGAATACTTCAAGTTTTCTTTCATCCTTTCTAAAATGAGAGTCTAACAATGTTTCTCAAGCTCTTATATTGTTTAGGAATTGTTACATAATGTTTTTCCTAATAACTGATTAACATTTTTTCTAGTTCACACTTCTAGTTGGACAAGAAATAATATATAATTCCCCAAGCAGCATTATCAAACATTTGCATTGTTTTAAGAAGCTTTCCCTTCTCTTGGTTCAATTATCTTAAATTCTACCTAAAGTTTTATTTATTTTAATATGTATTTTGGATCTTAGAAGCTTTCCCATTTCCACTTCAGAATACATAGGACAATATTAGTTTCAGAGAAGTATGATTGCAAAACACCCATTATTTTATAATAAATACATTCTAAAAACAAGACTGGTATCTTTCAGATTGAAAAAATCTGCCATAGAGAAAACTGTGGTCTTAAAAATAGGGAAGTTAAAAATGTGCTTGACACAGATACATATATTACATTTTTGTTAGAGAATCTTAAATTTTATATAATATAATAAAGTGAATATACACGAATTAGATTGAAAGTTAGGTCACAGGTATATAGTACTACCAAATGGAAACTGTCATTAGGACAAAACAGATACACTCAATGGAAATACTATGTCAGGTTTCATGATTTAAGTTAAACAATCTGAGTTTCTGGAAACAAATGTCCTAATAGCCCTAAGAGTCTTTCCTCCCCTGTACTTCCTTCTTAGTCACAGAAAAGAATGAAAACGGAACACTTGAAATAAAATTACCTTTTACTTAGCGGTTGTTTCATCTGATCAAAACATTTCTTCTGATCCATGTTAAACTATATACAATACAGAACTATTATAAATTCTTATTAACATATTCGTTATGTTTTATATAGTTTATGCCATTTAAAATAACTTTACCACTTTCCTTATATTTAGAAAATGTTTCCTAAATACTTTCATATTTTAAAAATTCAGTTTTTAGTTATTTTTCTCACAGTTTCATTATCTTCTAGGTAATAAACATTGTCATATATAATTCCTTTAAGGTAATGCCCACAGCTGAGCATTCTTTACCTAGATGGATATCAACACCAAACTTATGGTTTTCGAATGGAATATTATTGAATATTATTTTATAGATTTTATGCAATACTAGTTGAATTTATTTTGAGATAATAGGTATAATAGATAATAGGCATATTATCAATTGTCTCTGTTGGAAAATGAGATAACTATAATTTGTATTTCAAATCCATTGAAAATCTCGGATTAGAACACAGATATATGTGAAGTCATTATGGAGTATGAACTATATTGTTAAAATACTGTTTATATTTAAAGATAGCAAGGTCATTTATCTCTTTATGTTTTTTAATACCTAACATGGTGACATATTAGCTAAGCACTTAATTCTGTATTTAACTCAGTGATTTTGCTGTGATCCATTATATTAACAACTGTCTAAACAACTATATAAACAATTAACAATTACCTAAATAAAATAAGACCTAGAATATAGGTTCTTAGCCTAAAGCTCATCAATGATCTTGGGAGGGACATAAACTCCGTGAAGCTATATGCAAATTTCTTCAAATCTGTATTTTTCTAGGGAGAAGACTCGACATTTTCACTGGCTTCTCAAAAGAGTTTCAACCACACAAAAAATATTTAAAACTCCAGTTATATGGAGAAATAAGATCAATTTATTGTCAAAAGACAGAATTATTCCTTTTTTATATCAACCAGGCTTGACATTAACTGTAATCTTGTGGAAATGTCCACTACTGTAATCAAGTATTTGTATGTAGAAGAAATGCATCACAGAATATATGACAACTGGCTGTAACTACTGTACTAAAGAAATAAAGAGGCTTGAAAATAAATACTGAAACAAACAAATCAGAAAGAAATCTCAATTTTATTAAACTAAAATATCATAGCTAGGAACACCTCCAATTGAGAATAAAGTTTATATAATATTTCAGTGTCATATGAATGTCATAAACTAACAAATGTACCATGTAATTATTTAAAAAGCACAGGTCTATAAATTGGAAACACTAACCAGCTAAGAGATGACAGGTAGGCTGAAAAATCAACCTATTTCCAAACCACTAAAGAAGATGTAAATAAATCTAAAGGGAAAACTACTTTTGTAGGTTTATAAAACCACTTGTATAAAGCAAAAGATAAAAAAGAAGAGGTGAGAAATGTCTATTAAAGGATAAAAAATTAACAAAGCTATGTGTCAGGCCATTTTGGTTCATGCAATTTTCTTTCATTTCTCTCTAAAAAGTTATATCAATTTTTATTTTTCACGAACTTCCTTAAATTAAGAAAGAAAATACATTTGTATAGTAAAAAGCAGTTTTTCATCAGCTTTCTCTAGTCAGTGAACAAAAGGCTGAAAAGAAATATATTTTTTAAGAAATGGTTATGTTATAGTATCATTTATATATTATATAAGCCATGCATTACATTAAAAAAAATATAAGTATGTGTAGGGATAAAATGTATAAAATAAAAGGAGATAACTAAATGCTTGCAACAGAAAATAAAAGTGTAAAGTTTAGATCTTTTTCTGTACTATAAAAAAACCAGCCATCCTGAGGGCCTGTGCCATTCTTAGGCCACTTTCAGGCAGATTCTGAAAAGCTGGAAAGTAAACACAGGTGTTTTAAAACCAGAGCTGCTGTCACGGACAACCACAAACACCCTTAACTCTGATGTGGCAACGCCTCTTTCCCGCCCTCAGTTTCTTAAAGCAATACCCGAAAAGAAAATGTCAAATGTTTCACCTTTCAACACCTCAGGATAAGTAAGAGCTTAAAGTTTTGTTCTGTAAATCTCTAGCAAATAGATCATTTTTTCACTACTTTTAAATGTAGCCAATTAAATATTAATTGCATGAAATAAAAAGTGGAATTTCTTTAAAAATTTCTACCACCCCAACCTTTCACCCCCCTTTCCGCCATATTTTACAGCAGTTTCTTTAGATTCTTAAAGCAAAATGTTTTGTTTGACCACATTTAGAATGTTTCTTCTACTGTATAGTTTTTACAGAAAATATCTGATTTTTTTCCTGTAAGGTTTAACGTACAACTCAGAAAAACACAGAGCTTTAATTGAAATATATAATTCTGTTTTAGAAAACTGTATCCTAATAGTTACCTAAATAGGAGTAGAAATCATTTACAGAGAAAAACAGAAAACAGTAAGTAAAATCATTCCCAAACTGCTACAAAACACGGAACTCCTGTTTTGAAATCACCTCATAAATTGAATCAATTTTCAAACACTGAAATATCAATCTATTCCTTATAATTGTAAAAAATTGCCCTTAAAAAGCAGGGATAAAATTCACTGGGAATTGATAAGTTATTACCTAACCAGTAAATATAAGAACTAAAGAAAAATGAATTTTTTATATTTTACCATATACATCAAGAAACAGGTACTGTTAAGGGAATAGCTAAGTATCAATCAGTTCCCAAATTAATCTTGGAGGTTATTTTGAGAGGTTTAGTCCTACCGCCAGAATTTCACAAATAATTCCTTTGTGCAATTCATATAAGAACTGCTCTCTGAAATCTCACTTGTCTGTATATTTGATTATTTTTAACAAAACCGTAGTAGTTTCTGTGCTGTAAGTTTTTAATAAAGAGATGTCTGCCTTTTTAAATAATGAAATAAAAATTAATGAATAGTAATAAAAATAAAACTGAATAACAGTTTTATATCATTAGCTATATTTTCCCCAAAATTTCCTCAGATATTTTATAATTTTCTATTACCTTTTTAAAAATTGTGATGGACTAATATCAGAGCTATATACTATTTGGCTAAACAGAGGCAATCAACAATAAATAAAAGTAAACTTTTGCCATCTTGTCCAGATCCACCCATGCATTGCTTTGTCTCACATGTGAACAACATTATATAGTATTAAGAGACAAAATAATAATGTTGTGACATAAGTCAATGAAGTAAAGACATTCAGAATTGAACTGAGTCCACTGTACTTTGGTATTATAACATATGTATGATATCCATGGGCACAAAAGAGCAAGGAAAGGGCAGTGTGTCAGCATTAGAAGTTAATTTCCTTGCTTTTGTTGGTTTATATTACCATCTAATATTACATAAACAATCTGTTTCTAGGCAATTAATTTCTTCCTCAGCTCCTCTGCCATGATGAGCTCAGTTCATTTGTACGTTTAATATCCTTCAGCATATAAAAATCCAGTTTAACAGCAACAGCAACAAAAGCCAGTAAAGGAATGTCATTTAAAAATCAAATTTACAAAAATATAAGATATATAACATTTGCTTAATTAGAAAGAAGGCAACTACTTACATTTTACAACCTCTCAAAAGGTGAAGGTAATTAACACAGCTGAATTTATTAAAAACAAATGATATTACTATATCTTAGAATGCTCAAGATTTGTTGGTAATTCTTTCTTGGTCTTTCTAAAAGTAAAGTACTTATATGAAAACTTGTGGATCTAGACAAAACCAGCAAATGACTAACACAAGTAAGATTCCAGAAACTACTACAATAAGTAAATTTTTCAAAGTGGTACCTCAGATGTAAAAGCTGACCATCATATAATGGAGCAAAAATACAGTGGACAAATGTACTTTTTGATCGCTGTGATCATGACTTAATTTCATTATCCTCCTTTTTTATTAAAAATAATAGTCATTCTAGTATTTAAAATGAATAATTTATGTAATAAAATTCAATATAAAAATTGTCACTCTTAAGAAAGAAAGATAAAAATGCTGATGTAAATTGAGAATAAAATGCACAAAAATGACTCTGATCTTAAACCTAAAATAGTAAGTATCAAAAGAAAGTGAAGATTAAATAGTCATAAGCCACAAACAATACAGGAAATAAGATACTGGATTACACTGAAAACACTTGCATCAAATATATAAAACTACGTTGCATGATTTTGTGAAATTATTAAAAAAGTACAAATAAAAGATCATATATGCCATTTAGATACAATTATGGTTGTACAAGATTCAAAGTTAACATTTTCTAAAGAAAAGGCTGCAAGTTTTCAAAACTCCCAGAGACTGACAGTCATCTGAAAATACATGAAATTTTGTTTCAAGACTGTGAAATATATTCTTAAAAAATATTTAATATGAATACATAAGAATAAAAATGTTGGAAACATACTTTTTATATTGAATTTTAAATACTAAGTAATAAATTATAGGATCCATAAAATGTGTCTAAGAGTCAGTAGGCAAGAGTGATTTTCCAAGATGGCTTTTTCTGTTTCAGTTAAAATTAAAATCCATGCTGTCTAATCCTTGGAGTCAATTTGTAATTAAGGGGATTTGATGAGAGACCAGGCACTGAATTAATGATAAAATTTAATATCTGTTTTAATGCATCAACATAACAGAAAAACTAACCAACACTGAACAACACAATAAAGTCATTTTGTTGTAGAGGACATATGTATGTCAGTTTGTGAATGTTATTTTTTTGAAAAGAAGTATATTTGCTAAAGTTCTTTAGATGAACTGGTAAAAATGGTGTATCTATCTGAACATCAACACTCATGTCAAAAAGACTAGGATAAAGATTAGTTTGGTATTGAAAACTACATTGGTAAATGCAATTACTTTTACTGGGAATTTTATATAATCTCTAATGAAGGTCTCAACTACTTTCCATATCATGTTTCAAAGAAGAAACAGTAAAGTAAATTAATTGCATTTGACAATAGTAAGTTTATTAAAAATATATGTTTAGTTTAGAAAGGATATTTAATTTTTAAGATCTAACAAATTAAATTTCATAGTATTTCAAGCAACCAATCTGGATTTTATGCTACACTTTTCACATCACTACTATACTGAAGTTCATAAAAGAATTTATCACTTATTCCAAATCACTTTAGGGTACAACTTTAAGTACAATTCAGTTACTGGAAATGGCTAAACCTCAAAGAATGAAAAATTTCATTTGACCAGCATTCACCATGTAGTCTCAACCAATTCTTACTCCTGAAATACCAAGAAAGCATTAAAAAAGACATAAAACTGATAACACTACCAAAATACTGACATCATCCTAATATGGAAATCAACTTGAAAATCAAACAAAACTAAAATATAAAAGCACAATTGGTATCATTTTAAGAACAAAAAATTCATAGGCCTAAAAGAAGGCTGAGGAACTATTTCGTCCTTATTTTACCTTCCAAACACAAAGTCTATACTAGGCAAGTTTTCAAATTCAGAGTAAGATATTCTAATTCAGGTCCGGTGAAGTGGCTCATGTCTATAATCCCAGCACCTTGGGAGGCTGAGCCGAGAAGATAGCTTAAGCTCTGGAGTTCCAGACCAGCCTGGGAAAAATAGTGAGATCTCACCGCTACTAAAAATGAAAAAAAAAAAAAAAAAAAAAGCAGGGCATGGAAGTGTGCCTGTAATGTCAGCTACTTAGGAGGCTGAGGAAGGAGGATCACTTGAGCCTGTAAGATTGAGGCTGCAGTGAACAACGACTGCACCACTGTACTGCAGCCTGGGTGACAGAGGGAGAACCTGTCTTGAAAAAAAAATACCAATTCAGTAGACTTTGGGTCAGGCCAGATTTATTATTTTGGAAACATTTTTTGATGATTTAAATACATGTCTTTGTAAAGAATCAATAGCCTATATTCATTCCCTAACCTGACCTATGCTAGGTATTGCTTTTAAAGCTATCCAGGACATTGTTCCCAAAAATATATCACAGACACCTGCTCTTCTACATCCTCTTGGTCACTGTGATAGCAAAAGTCAATAGGTCAGACAAAGAAGGGAGAAGATAATGAACTCAAAAAATAATTTACATTTTTTAACTTTTAAACTTTACATTTATGAGTCAAGGCTTCCAGTATCACCAATGAGAGGTAAGGAGGAAGGTAGTAATTAAGGTACCTACTGTTGATGTGGGCAGAGATAGGAAAGGCCTAAGAGGAAGGCCTGGGAACACTGGGAGTCTTACATATTCAATTTTTTCCAGGTTGGTGAACATTTTCTTATTAAAACAATTTCATTCTACCACCCAAATTCCTCTCCCAGAAGCACTGTGGCCAAACTGAAAAAAGGTAAGTACATACTGGCTTAACAAAGGAAGCAGGGCAATGGACAATACAGAGCATTTCCATCAGAGAAAATACCAGGTCCAAATACCAGGTGACACAAAGGTTGGAAAAGCATTCCAGGATCTATCCAAAGTCAGTTAACATATTGATAAGCCTGCCTGTTGGGAGTAAAATTCAGTCTCCTACTAAAAATTTATAATTGTATAATTTTTAATAACATTTCAAAATAATTCAAGGCCCACCAGAACTTGCAAAAACAGTACAGAGAGCTCCAGTGCAGCTTTCTTTTCCCAAAGATATCTTATCATTCTTCCAATGATAATCCAACTTCTCACAATGACATCTTATTGTATACGTACCATAGTACGTTGCCCAGACCAGAAAACTGACATTGGTACAATTCTATTTAACTGAAAAGATATAGAAGTTATTTGGATTTCACCTGTTTTTATATGCACCCTTTCTTCCTCTCTCTCTTCTTTTCCTTTCCTCCCTTCCTCTTTCTTTTCCTTCATCTTTTCCTTCTTAAATTCTTTCCTTCCTTGCCTCCCTCCCTCTCATCATTCCTTCCTTCCTGGCTTGTAAGTCTGTGACATTTTAACATCACCACAATGGGAATACAGAATGATTACATCACTATAAAGAAATTCCCCCTTGTTACCTTTTAATAAGTATAGCCTTTTCCCAAACTCAACTCCTAGCAACCACTGATTTGTTCTCTATTACTACAATTTTGTCACTTTGGGACTTATATAAAAATGGAATCATATAAACTTAACCCTTTGAGAATGGCTTTTTCATTTCACATCATGCCCTTGAAACCCATCTGAGTCATGGGTATATTAATAGGTTGTTTCCTTTTATTGTTGAGTAATTTTCTATTGTGTGGACATTTATCCATTGACCTACTGAATGTGGCTTCTTTCCAGTTTTGGGCAATTATGAATAAAAACTGCTATGATCATTTATGTACACGATATGTGTTAAAATCAATTTTTATTTCTCTGAGATAAAGATCCAGGAGTTTAATAATTGGGTTATATGGTAAGTATAAATTTAACTTTATAATAAACTGCCAATGTTTCAAAGTAGCTGTACCATTTTACACTCCTAACAGCAATGTATCAAAGATTCAATTTCTCCACATCCTGTCAACATTTGGTATATCAGTATTTTTTTACTTTAGCCATTTAATTGGTGTGACATGATGTCTCACTATGATTTTAATAATCTTGTAAATTTTTAGAGAGAATTTTAATTTCAAATCGTTTTAAAAATAGCAAAGTCAAAGTTTAAGATTTGACTTTTGTTGAACATTCTGCTTCAGCAATATTGGAACTGAGTCCAGGAATCCAAATTAAAATAGTCATATTATTATTCAATTACTCTGCTCCTGGATAATCTAGCTTGAAGAAATAAGGCACAGTCTTTAAAAATTTATCCCTTATGCATCCTTTTCCAGGAAAGTATTAGAAAATGTTCTCCATCAAAAGGAAAGAGTAAATCAAGAAGGAGAAAACGTGAATTCAGAAAACAGGGGATTCAATAGAGAAGAAACTAAAGGAATTCACAAAATGACAGTGAAGGTAGGTTCCAAGACCAGTATTGTGTTGCAGTCTTACAGAGAAACTGGTCTAGATTCTATAAAAGAAAACAGTAATAATTTTAGGTTACCTAATGTACTTGAATATACTAACAGGAAATTTATATGTCTAATAAAGAGTACGTGGATGTATTGGTAATAGAAATAAAGTATGCAAACAAACTAGACAATAATCCTGAAAAAGGCAAAATATTGAGAGATATTTTGGTTTTTCAAGGACTGTAAAGGGTCTGAGATGTTTACCCTATTTCTAAACCAAAAAAAAAAAAAAAAAGCTTGGCACAGTTTCATTCATGTTGGCAAAAGACACAAGAATCCTAGGTCAAGGACAAAAGACTTAACTCAGGCACAGTAACCAGCATAAACTTTATGCTTGCATTGGTTCCCTTTGCTTCCCAAGTCCCATGGGAGCAGTACAGAGAGGCTCAAGGAGATACTGCAAACATAGTGAGTTTACATCACCTCTGAAGAACTTCAAGCTTAAGGAAACTAAATCTTTTATAATATGCTACAAGCAAACTTGCCCAGCCTTTGTATCAGAGGAAGACATTATTTTTATTATGTTGGACAGGAAATTTCTTCTCATTTAGAAGGAGACACTAGCACTACCTTCCAAGGTATTCACTAAATAAAGATCCTTTAAAACATAATTTGGAACAAAGGCTGTTAGTGACTCTACAAGACATATAGAAACACAAAAAACCCATGGGAGAACTGACTCTAAATATGGTTAATTTAGAAGGTCACTACTAGCATTAATTTTAAAAATGTTAAATAGAGTAAAAAGTTTCTACATGCATATATATCATTAGAGAATGTAACTTTTCCTTACCTTTCCTTTTCTTTTTTTTTTTTTTTTTTGAGACAGGGTCTTGCTCTATCACCTGGGCTGGAGTGCAGTGGTGCCATCTCATTGCAACCTCTGCCTTCTGGGCTCAAGCGATTCTCCTGCCTCAGCCTGAGTAGCTGGAATTACAGGCATGTACCACCACAACCGGCTAATTTTTGTATTTTAGTAGAGATGGGTTTTCACCATGTCGGCCACGCTGGTCTCAAACTCCTGGCCTCAAGTCATCCACCCTCCTCAGCCTCCCAAAGTGCTGGTATTACAGGCATGAGCCACGGCACCTGGCCTCCTTACATTTTTGCTTTAGTTTTATATTTATGTGTTTGTATATTAACTGGGTCATGATAGAAAATATAATTATTGCTGAGATGTCTGAATACTATGTGATCATCTATGAGTATTTACCAATAATGTAAATAACGAACATGGAACAAAAAGGCCAGAAAGCTAAATCTTCATAGTAGGAAGCCAATTAATAATAACTAAAAAGGACAAATCAAGAAATAAGCTTTTTTATTAAAATATATAACGCAGGCACAGAAGAGTTAAACAAGTTGACAGTGATTTTTTCTGTGGAGTAGAAATCAGGAATGGTAGATGAGGAAGCAGACAGCTATTTTTCTTTACAACCTTACAGAATTATTTGGCTTTTAAAAATATGTGCTTTATTGGTCAGGTGCAGTGGTTCATGCCTGTAATCCCAATACTTGGGGAGGCTGGGGCAGGTGTTTAGGAGTTTGAGACCACTCTGGCCAACATGGTGAAACCCATCTCTATGAAAAATATAAAAATTAGCCGGGCTTGGTGGCAGGTGCCCGTAATCCCAGCTACTCTGGGAGGATGAAGCAGGAGAATCACTTGAACCTGGGAGGCGGAGGTTGCAGTGAACCGAGATCACGCCACTGCACTCCAGCCTGGGCAACAGAGCAAGACTGTCTCAAAAAAAAAAAAAAAAAAAGGCCAGGCCAGTGGAATGCCGAGGCGGGCGGATAATGAGGTCAGATTGACGAGACCATCCTGGCAAACATGGCGAAACCTTGTCTCTATTAAAAATACAAAAATTAGCTAGGCGTGGTGGCGTGTGCCTGTAATCCCAGCTACTCGGGAGGCTGAGACAGGAGAATCACTTGAAGCAGGGAGTCAGAGGCTGTGGTGAGCCGAGATCACGCCACTGAACTCCAGCCTGTCAACAGAGCAAGACTCTAACTGATTAAAAAAAAAAAAAAAGAGTTCTTCTGGAGAATGCTTATGAAGTGTTAAGCAGGGAAAGTAGAACACTAAACCACATGTGTGGTATTAATTCACTCAATAGATATTTATTTATTTAATGGATACCATGTGCCAGGCACTTTTGTAGGAAATTCAGCCACGGCTAGTTTTCAGTTGTTATGTATGGGTACAGCCATTCAAATTGTTAACAGCTGGCATCTGCTGTGATTGGTTAGTATCATTAATTTACTTAATATCAATAATTTTAAATGTCATCAGTAGATACAGAAGTGTACAAAGTAAACAAAAATCCCTAACCTCATAGAGCATTAATTCCTATCAGGAAACTAGACACAAAAATATAATAAATAAAAAATTCATTTTATCATACAAATTATCATCTTACTGTGTAAGATAATGTCATGTACTTTAGAGTAAAAGTGAAAAAGGAGACAAAGAAAATGTTGCTGGGGTATGGGTTGAGTCATAGAACAGATTGGTTAGGGAGCCCTTACTAGGCAGGTGGCATTTGAATAGACTTGAATAAAATAAGAATGTGAGCTGTGTGAAAATTTGTGGGAAAAGCCTTCCTTGGAAGTAGAAACAAGCAGTACAAAGTCCAAAGATAAAAGCATGCCTGGTGTGTTTGAGAAACAGTAAGAGTATTGCACCTAAAATGAAGTAGGATATAAGGGGAAGACCAGATCAAGAGACCATGTAGGTTTATCCTCCAGTGAAATGGCAGGCCATAGGAAGGTTCTTAGCAGTAGAGTAAGGTAATCTAATTTACATTTTAATAGTATCATTCTGGAGGCTATGTTTCTTTCCTTGCCCTTCTCTGAGAATAGAGAAGGGCAAGGAAAGAAATGGAGACCATTAGGAGGCTTTTACAATAATCCCGGCAAGAGATGACAGAGGCTTGAAAGATAGGAGTAGCAGTGGAAAAGGTAATAAGTGGCTAAATTCTTGATATGTACTAAAAGTACAACCAAGAGAATTTGTTTACAGAGAGAATGTGGAACACAACAGAAAGACAAGAGTCAAGGCTAACTCCTGGGATTTTGGCCTAAGTCACTGCTAGGTTAAAAGAATGTTCTTTTCAGATAGAGTCTGCAGAATGACCAAGTTTGGAGGTGGGTAGGACCAGGAGTTTGTCTTTTGGTATATTAAGTTTACGGTGTTTATATACACCCAAGTTGTGATAGGCAGCCTCTAGCATGCTCCAAATGATCTTGCCTCCTGGAATTCATGTCCTTATGTAATCCATTCCCCTTGAATATGGGCTGGACTATGTAATTTACATTTTAAAAGTAAGTCTGTATTTTAAAATCATTATAAACTCACAGGAAGTTCAAATGTCCAGGGAGGTCACAGGTACCCTCTACCCGATAACTCTCAACGGTTTAACATCTTGTACAATCACAATACAATATCTAAATACCACAGTACAATATATAAATCTGGCACTTTGGCACAGTCCACCAAGCTTACTCAGACTTCACCAGTCTTGCATGCACTTGTGTGTATGTGCGTAGTTTTATGCAATTTTATCACATGTTAATTGACATAACCGTCACCACAGTCAAGATACAGAACTCTTCCATTACCACAATCAAGATACGGAACTCTTCCATTATCACAAGGATCCCTTTGTAGCCATAATCCTGTTGTCTTGGAGTAAATACTAATCATACACCTTTTGCTCTAAAAAATGACTTAAACTATATGGCCATTCTACCAATGACCATACTAGCTTGAAAATGACTGCTCTTCTCTTAATTCAGAATCTGTATGGACCTGGATTCAGATTAATTCACAAATATATATTGTTGAATAAATAAGTAAAACTATGATACCACACTACAAATTCATAAAATCACACTATTTTGTAATTTAAATGACTGAAAGTTATTTAACCTCCTCATTTTGAAGATATAAAATACTTGACAAAGATCACACAGTTTGTTCATAGAGGAGCAAAGACAAGAACATAGGTCTTTGATCCTGCATCAAATGTAACATTGGCATAATATATCAAATTTTATAATAGATTACACACATATTTTATTAGCTGTAACACTATCTTCCTGCTTTTATTATCTTATAAATGTAGGAGCCAATACTCACAGAATTTCTATACTACATAGCTAGTAAATGGTAAATTCAGGATTTTTAAATTAAAATCGATTACTAGAATTATCTTATAGAAAATAACCCATAACCATACTCCACTGTCAATAGAAGGTATCCAACTGGGCATATCAAAGATAGTACATTAACATGGCTGCTATAAGAAAAAGGCTAATAACTCATTTAAATATATGATTTCATCTTTTTATTTTCTTGAGACAGGATCGCACTCTGTCACCCAGGCTGGAAAGCAGTGGCACAATCTCTATTCAGTACATCCTCCGCCTCCTGGGTTGAAACAATTCTCCTGCTTTAGCCTCCCAAGCAGCTGGTACTATAGGTGCACACCACCATGCCTGGCTAATATTTGAATTTTTAGTGGAGATGGGATTTTGCCATGTTGGCCAGGATGGTCTTGAACTCCTGACCTCAGGTGATCCACCTGCCTCAGCCTCTCAAAGTGCTGAGACTACAGCATGTGAGCCACCATGCTCGGACTCAATAAATGATTCTATCTTAAAAAATTGTATTATTATTTACTTAAGTGCAATTAATAGTGCTTGCTATTTACTTAGTCTCTTAAAAAAGCTTATCTCGCAGTACACTACAAACATCAGAGGACAAAATGAACAAACAAAAGCTCTTTTATCAATATTTCTAAGCCAATAGTAAAAAACAGAATTCCCGTTATGGCATTTTCCAATTTATAAACTACGAAACCTTAGTGCAAAACAGAAATCCTTCTATAGAATTTTCACTGGGCACAGATAATGATTATTAAGACAATTAATATTAGAGCAAAATAACTCCATGTTATCCATGTCTTGAACACTGTAGATAATAAAAACTTTGACTTCAACTAGGATATATTAAAATGATTTTTATATAAAAACTGGTGGTATAATATGATATAAATAATGTGCTAAATTCCAAGGGACTAGCATCATTAAAGTTATGATCCTTTATATCCAAGAAGTTTCTGATTTAGGGAAAATGACATTTAAATAATCAACTAATAATAAAGACAGAAAAAATAAATTCATAACAAAAGCAAACACCAGAAGAAATTAAATAACATGACACATTTAGGAAACTCCAAGTAGCAGGGAATGTCTGGGTTTTAGCAAGAATAAAGAGAGAAGTAATTCCAAGAATAAAAAGAAAAAGAAAAGCAGGGTAAAACTATAGTGTAGAGTCCTAAATTCCATACTTAGAGGAGGCTTGAATTTTCATTCCACAGGCAACAGAATGCAACCAAAGATTTTTATTTATGGAACTGGTATTTCACTCTTCTTTTTGAGAGTTACTCTCTCTCTCTGTAAAATCTAAGGCATTATTCTTCTTGTTCTCACTGTATTCAAAGTACTACCCCATTATTGCTGTGGAGAGCTCAGTGAGTCTGCTATCCTTTGTAAATGCCTTCTTCTAACAGGTTGTCTGTAAGGCCTTTTCTTTAATTTCTGTCTTCCCCGGTGTTTTTTTTTTCTCATTTATTATAATGAGAATTCATTTGAGATTCCTAGATCTGAGATTTCTGTCATTTGATAATTCTTAAAAATATTAGTCATAATTTCTTTGTACCTTGCCTTTTCTCCATTCCCTTTGCTATCTTCTCTGAAACTGAATATTTTAGATCATTTCACTCTGTCTTTTGTGTCTTTTAACATCTATTTTATAATTTTGATGTCTTTGTCTCTCTGGCTTCCATTTTCATACTTGCTTCTGATCTTTCAGTTTACTAATATTTTCTTAAACTCTGTGTAATCTGCTGTTAAACCTATTTGCTATATGTTTAATTTTCAATATTTTGTTTTAAATTTCTATGAGTTCAATCTAATGATTGAATTAGATTTTACTAAAACTGAGTGGATTTTCAGTCATTTTTCATCAGTTTACTTGCTCTTTTCAAGCCTCTCTTTTTTCCTAAAAGATAATAAACACACATATCATATTGTGACAGATATATTAAAATATTGGAACTATTTGTTGAACTATATAATTTTGCTGCTGTATATTTTTGCTGATTTTCATTACAAGTGCCTTTTTCTCTTATGTGTTTTCTGATTTCTTTTTCTGTGAGCTCAGGGTCTTTGAAATTTTATATATAGGAATTATTAGATGCCTAAAGTGAAGACAATTTCCTTCTGTCTGTTGTCTATGGGCCCTTTCAGGGCAGGACCACTTAAATTAAGTCCTTGACTTTTAGAACCACACATGTAGGAAAAATTCAGGCTACCCACCCATGTGGTTCTAAACCTGCCCAAAAGCTGGCTGTGGATGGCAAATTTTCAGAGATTTTTTTCCCCCTTCACAGTCAAGAAAGTCAAATTCACTTCCAATCTTATTTGTATGAAGCACCTGCCTATTGTTTACCTAAACACTAATGCTGTGACCATCAAGAATAGTAGTTTCACAAAAGGATCTCTAATTATAACACTCACTGGCAGAAATGCGCTCTTGGCTCTGTCTAACTCCTGTCTCTCTTGACCCTGCAGCCACTAATATGGAAGATCAAATTCACCAAGATTTGACAGATTTATTCAGTGTGAAAGGCAGGTTCAGGCAATAACTTATTCCCCATGTTTTGTTTTGTTTTTCTCATTTCCACTTTGTTTGAGGCCTATGCAGATTCTTCATTTTCTTCCTTTCTCAAGAGCGTATTTAAAAAACACTCTTAAAATACAAATTATCACTGTCCTTTTTCATCACTTTTATCAGTAGGGTCACTCAAGATATCTATATCTTATTACACTGCAGAAAATGCAAGAATTAGCAAAGGTTTTTGAGTGGAAAAGTATCACCTATATTTTAGAATGATAGCTGATGACAGCGTCACAACTGCTTAAGAGGTGAAAAACTGAGGACAGAATAATTAGTTAGGAGGATACTACTATCATCCAGATCATGAACTTAACATAGAATAGACAATAAAAATGGCAGTGAAGTCTGGGCACAGTGGCTCATGTCTGCAATCCCAGCACTTTGGGAGGCCTAGTTGGGAGGCCTGGCTTGAGGCCAGGAGTTTGAGACGAGCCTGGTCATTATAGCAAGACTCTTGCCTCTACAAGAAATTTAAAAATGAGTGCAGTATGGTGACATATACCTGTAGTTATAGCTACTAAGGAGACTGAGGCAGAAGGACCACTTGTGCCCAGGAATTGGAGGTTATCATGATCATATACCTATGTATAGGAATATGATCATACCACTGTACTCCATCCAGCCTGGGTGAAAAGAGCCTGTCTCTTAAAAAAAAGGCATAAAAATAGAAAAGAAATAACTACCACATTCCTGTCAAGACTGAATGTAGAATTGCTTTATGGTGGGGGAGAGAGCTTGAAAGGATATGAAGATTATGTCAACTGTCTTAGCCTACACACCTAGAAGGATGGTAGTACGATTAATTGATAGATGTTAATAGACCAATTTGGCAGTAAATAATAGAAAATCATAAAGAATGATTTAAAATATAGGGCTATTTTCTCTTGCCCCCAAAAATGTCATGATATAGTTGCTTAACATTCTATCAGTGGCTCATTAGCTAAGAGGTTCACTGGTGTTACAGCCAGCTATCCTTGGCCTTTTTCTCATGACTATAAAATGACTGCTGCAGTTCCAGACAGCAGGTAATAAGAAGGGAAGAAGGAGTGATGTTTACTTCATCTGCCCTTATGTAAGGAAAACAAAAACTTTTACAGAGATGCTCCTCTTTCTTCCTCCACTACTTACTTCCTCACTTTTATGTCTCACTGGTAAAAAGAAAAGCTGAGAAAGTATTTAACTTTCCCAGTGTCTATAGCAGAGGCATGCAAAGGACAGTATGACTGGAAATAAATGTTGAGTTATACAGTCAATAGTGTTTGACTCAGGACCTGACTTCTTCCTGGGGAGAAGGCTTACAGAGTCAAATTAGGCATCTGGTTTCAGACTTGCTGTGGTTAAGCAGACATTAAGATATTCAAGTGGAAGAGCAGACATGAAAGTCATTGGGACAAAAATGATAGATGATGCCATAGGAAAAGATGAAATTGAGAAGACTACAAAAAAGAAACACAAACTTCTGTGAGAATATGGAGCAAGAGAAACTCTCATTCATTACTGGTAAGAATACAAAATTGTACAGCAACCTTGGAAGACAATTGGTAGTTTCTTATAAAACTAAACATACTTTTACATATGATCCAGCAATTGCATTCCTTAGTACATACTCAAATGAGTCGAAAACATCTGAGTCCATACAAATCAAATGCACATGGCTGTTTATAGGAGGATTATTCATAACTGCCAAAACTTGGAAGTAACAAAGATGCCTTTCAGTAGACGACTGAATAAATAAACTGTGGTATATCCGGACAATTAAATATGATTTGGCTGGTGCTAAGACTTTAGCACCAGCAAACCTCTTAGACCATGAGCCACTGACAGAACATTAAGCAAATATATCCTGACTTTTTTTTGAGCAAGAGAAAAAAAGCCCTATATTTTAAGCACTTAAAAAAAAGAGCTATGAAGTCATCGAAAGACATATAGAATTTTAAATGTATATTACTAAGTTAAAGAAGCCAATATGAAAAGGCTACATATTCTATGATTCCAACTATATGACATTCTGGAAGAAGCACAACTATAGAAATAGCAAAGTGCTTAGTGGTTGCCAAAAGCTAGTGGGTCAGGAGGGATGAACAGGCAGAACACAGAGGATATTTTGGGCAGTGAAACTGTCCTGCATGATACTATAATGGCTACATAACATTATACATTTATCAAAAACTATTCAATGTTCAACACCAAGTGAATTCTAATGTAAACTATAGACTTTTGGTTATAATGATGTCAATGCAAGTTCACTGACTATAACAAATGTACCACTCTGGTGCAGGATGTTGATAGTGGGAGAGATTGTCTGTGGGAGCAGTAAGTATATGGAAACTCTCTGTGTTTTCCAAATTGGATGTGAGCCTAAAACTACTCTAAAAAGCAAAGTTTATTTTAAGAAATAAGAGTAAGGAACTAACCAGAGAAACATCTATTCTTTAGAAATAGAAAAATGGGCACCAGCTATCAAGACTAAGTAAGGAAGAACAATTAAAGAAGAGAAAAATAATGGGAATACAGTAACAGAAAACTACAAAAAGCCAGTCACAGCAGTAACTTCCTGTAATACCAACTACTTGGGGGCTGAGGCAGGAGCATTACTTGAGCCCAGGAGTTTGAGATCAGCCTGAGTAACATGGCAAGAACCTGTCAAAAGAGAGAAAGAGAGAGAGAGAAAGAGAGAAAGAGAAAGAGAGAGAGAGAGAAAGAAAGAGAACAGGAAGAAAGGAAACTACAGGCAAGTGTGTCAAGAGGGAGGGTGCCAACAAGACTGAAATGAGTTATTCCTCTTAGGTTGATTGGGATTAAAGATAATAAATAATAAATATCAAAGTTTTATTAACCATCAGAGCTTTTTTATAGTCTAAGGGAGATTCACTTTCAATGGAATTCATTGAACAATTCCAATAGTGGGAAGGTAATGATGTGTGACAAGGAAGGTAAATTAATAAATTACAAAGGAGGCTGGGCATGGTGGATCATGTATGTAATTCCAGCACTGTGGGAGGTCAAGGAGGGATGTTCACTTGAGCCCAGGAGTTTCAGACCTCGTCTCTACAAATTATAAAAAAATCAGCTGGGCATGTTGGCACATGCCATGATTCCAGTTATGTGGGAGGCTGAGGCAGGAGAATCACTTGAGCCAAGGTGGTCAAGGCTATAGTGAGCTGTGATTGTGCCACTGCACTCCAGCCTGTGGATGTCACTTGGGGTCAAGAGTTGACATGCCCATCTAAAAAAAATTATAGTAACAATAACGATAATTTTTTAAAAGGAAAGGCAATATATATGAAATTTCTTATTAAGTTTGATGTCTACATATTTAAAGCTAATGCAAATTTATTTTAAAAACAGTATATGTTCAAGGCTGGGCATGGTGACTCACACCTGTAATCCCAGAACTTTGGGTGGGTGAGGCAGGAGGATCATTTGAGGCAAGGAGTTCGAGACCAGTGTGGGCATCATGGCAAAATCCTGTCTCTACTAAAAATGCAAAAATTAGCCGGCATGGTGGTGCACACCTGTAATCCCAGCTACTCAGGAGGCTGAGGCCAGAGAATCGCTTCAACCTGGGAGTCAGAGGCTGCAGTGAGCCAAGATCGTGCCATTGCACTCCAGTCAGGGTGATGGAGTGAGACTCTGTCTCAAAATGAACAAACAAAAAAACTTACATGTTTCATGTTCTTCAAGAAACCAATTAACATAAGTACATAAAATTTACATTAAATGAGAACATGAGCTCTTTTTTTAAAAAGCAACTTTCAGAGTATATACTAGTATCAGTATAATTCAGTCCCTTTTCCTGTAGATACCACTGTGTTTTGCTTGTTATTAGGGAAAACTGAAAACATAAAAGTAGGAGAAACAGTGCTATGTCTTGCAATTTTTTTTTTTTTTGAGACAGAGTTTCGCTCTTTTGCCCAGGCTGGACTGCAGTGGCATGATCTCTGCTCACTGCAAACTCTGCCTCCTGGGCTGAAACAATTCTCATGCCTTAGCCTCCTGAGTAGCTAGGATTACAGGCACCCGCCACCATGGCCTGCTCATTTTTGTATTTTTCAGTAGAGAAGGGGTTTCATTATGTTGGCCAGGCTGATCTCGAACTCTTGACCCCAAGTGATCTGCCCGCCTCAGCCTCCCTAAGTGCTGGGATTACAAGCATAAGCTACCACGTCCAACCTGCAAATTTATCTACTATAATTGCATCCTAAGTTAAAAAGAGTGCTTATAAATGACCACTAAAAATCTAATCTTAGGCTCTACCATAAAAAGTAACTTAGAAAAAAATGTCTGGGTATTAGAATAAACAAAGACATTATTGTTAAAATGAGACTAGTATTAAAAAGTGTTTCCTTGTATAACATCTGATTTTGCCATAATCAAAGTTCTGTGTAGTGTATGACCATTAATTTTGATTGTTTTCCCCCTAAGTATATCTCTAGAAGTGTTACTTTTAGGAATTTCCATGTAATTCAATAAAATAAAGCATCAATTTTTCAGTTCCTACCCTACTCAAGTTGACACTTAATAATGATAATTAATAATAATATTTATAATAAAATACTAGAAATATAATTGGCCAACTGAAAGTTTAGAGACAGCGATTCTTTATAAAAAAGTTTTTCCTGGACAGGCGCCATGGCTCACGCCCGTAATCCCAACACTTTGGGAGTCTGAGGCAGGCGGATCACGAGGTCAAGAGATCGAGACCATCCTGGCCAACATGGTGAAACCTTGTCTCTACTAAAAAATACAAAAATTAGGGGGTTGTGGTGGCACGCGCCTGTAGTCCCAGCTACTCAGGAGGCTAAGGCAGAAGAATTGCTTAAACCTGGGAGGCAGAGGTTCCAGTGAGACGAGATCGTGCCACTGCACTCCAGCCTGGCACCTAGTGACAGAACGAGACTCTGTCTCAAAAAAAAAAAAAAAAAAAAAAGGTTTTTCCTCACACTCATTAAGATACTAACTAAATATTAAATCAGTTAACAAACAAAAAAAAATGATATAAATAAGTTGTAAAAGATAAAACATATTGCTCAGAAAGAAGGCAAACTGTTCACTCACCAGGTAGCTTGGTAATAAACTTATTATTCATAACTCATATGACAACTTAAAGATACATAGTGCTATAATTAGTACATCAAATAAAAACCAAAAATTCCTGGAAGGTAAGAGTAGTTTTTTAAAAAATAATTTAGAATAAAGCAAATGTATTATAATTGATCTAATTTTCAGAACAAAATGAGTTTCTTATGAGGAAATATGGCATAAAATTACTAAAAAATTATTCAGTTAGTGTTATATAAGACAGACAATTTTAAAACAAGCTTAAATGAACACAGATGATTAAAAGAGATTGAGCTGATGACTTCTTAAAAGTTAATTCTTCCTCTCATCTTCACCAATAATTTAAGCTAGCTTACCTAATGAATGTTATGAAGGATTACAAGACGGCAGAAAAATTTGAGACTTTTGCAAAAAAAAGATGTGCAACTAGAAAAGATTTTAATACAGTATATATGTCAGAAGTAAAATCATAGCTATATTATTTTAAATTAGATAGTAGTCTATAGTTAATAGAAATTTCTATCTTATGGGGGTTTAATGTTTGTTTTAAACTTCCAGGACTCTTTTGTTCTACTTATTTCCTTCTAATTTTAATAAATTCTTATTAAAATTTATCTATTTCCAGCCTGGCCAACAAGGGGAAACCCTGACTCTACTAAAAATACAAAAATTAGCCAGTGTGGTGGTGAACACTTGTAGTCCCACCTACCTGGGAGGCTGAGGCAGGAGAATCACTTGAACCCAGGAGGCAGAGGTGCAGTGAGCCGAGATCACGCCACTACACTCAAGTCTGGGCAATGGAGTGAGACTCTGTCTCAAACAAACAAAAAGTATCTATTCCATCTATTTCTGGATATTTCTAGAATATTTATTTTAGGCACTGTTTTAAATGGAGACAGGCATATTATATTAAGCCTATGAAATCTGTCCCATAATACTGATAATAAATTAGCACACATTATGGAGGCTGCCTTTCAATTAATGTTTTCTATTTTGCAAGTATACATTTTAAAAATGATTATTCTTAGTTTTCATAAAATAGTAAATTCTTTTTTGTTCCTTTCTCATTTATTGTTTTCATCTATCTAAAGAAGAAAGTGCATTAAATAATAATAATGAAGTTATTATAAGCCTACCACTAAGAAGATAAAAATGAAGCTAAATACATTTTGTGGAAAAATCTTATTTCTACCAAATCTTACACTTCTTAGACAAATTAAAAATATTTTCTACATTAAAATGTCACCATTCTCCTCAATTTTGGTACATGATTCCAGATTAATGAGTTACATGGCTAATGCCATGATATTGTTCTGTAATATGCAGCAAAAAACAAATTTAAGACAGCAAAGTAAAATATAACCTTCTTGGTAGCAAACCTTTTCTAATTGTACAATAAAAACAATGATGAATCTCTTCTGTTTCCCATGGATTTCTTTTTTTAAACCTTAACAGGTTACCATGAGAATGCAAGCACCTTGAAGGTAGAGACAACTACTGTGTACAGGCACTATACTGGGAACGAGGCAAAAGCGTGGTGGCTCATGCCTGTAATCTCAGCACTTTGGGAGGCCAAGGCAGGCGGATCACCTGAGGTCAGGAGTTCAAGACCAGTCTGGCCAACATGGTGAAACCCTGTCTTTAAAAAAAAAAAAAAAAAAGTAGAACGAAAAGTCTCAAGTACCTTGAGAAAAAAATATAATTAGTAGAATTAAAATCGTGTCCTTTTTCATAATTACTCGATCTATATTACAATGAGACAGAACTTTTTGTCATGAAATGTGCGCTTCATTTGTTTCAAGTTCTAGTTGAATTTATTATTTAACATCTTTCTATTTCGTCTGTTGTAACATTCAAAGTACCTCTTCGATTCCCAAACACATTCACATATTCTTAAGGACTGTCAGTTCTGTGGGTGACTAATATTACAAGGTCTTTTAAAAATTATTATAATAGCTATTGATGCAAAGCAAAGGCCTATGATTTAATTTTTTTTCTTTTAGTGTGGTCACTTTTTATTAACTACAAAAGGTAATGATATAAAAAAAGAAACAATAAATGAACCAAAAGTTATTAATATACCACCACTCAAAATTCAGAAAATATGTTGTTTTCATGTGCACATACATGAAATAAATAATACCATAACAGAAGGGTGCTATATCTGTGTTTAAAGAAGGGGTTGTTGGCAAACACCACAGCTCACTTCTGCTGAAATGTACACAACTGATATATGCAGCACAGAAAGCTGGCACCAAGGGCTTACAACCTTAATTTGCCTGCAAGAAGGAACAGAGATTTACCTTCAGAGCACGTTCTTGATTGTTTTCAGCAGTCAGATGTCTCATGTTGTTTGCTGAAGTCTGGTTCTGTTCTTTCAGATGATGAAGCTCCTGCTCTAGCCGTTTGCACTGCCACAGGGGAAGAATCCCATTAAGTAAAGGAGTTACAGCATTTTTTTCACCAAGCCACATGAATTAATGTAAATAATATAGTATTCTCTAAAAGACAAGGGTTTTTTTGCAACAAGAATGGTAAGTGAAAGTAATGTTAAGTACAATACATAAAAAACATTGCTTATAGTATTCTAAAAACTCAATGACAATTTTCAGTGAGTTTGTTAATCTGAACATTATTATACAAATCACAAAAATACATACTTTTATAAAATTAAGGTCAAACCATATTTAAAATTATTTTATTTTTTATCCAAATGGTTCTAATTATCTATCTGTTGTTTGAATAAAAGCATGCTTCTAAAAATTATATTGGATTCTAAGTCAACTACAATATGATACTGCATAATCACCTTTAATTAACACTTAAAAAATAAAAATTATAAGGTATACATTCAGAAATACTTCCAGTTTTTAGAAATAACTAAGGAATCAATTTTATATGGAAAAGAGCAAGAACCAGAGTGCCAAGACTTGGAAATAGATAAAGAATTGAGTGCTTTTAATTGCTCCTATTTTGACCAAATTTTACTTTTAAGTAGAAGTGATAACAGGTATGTGAAATGTCCATTTTCACCTACTTGGAATACAAGTAAAGAATATAAGAGGAAATAAGTAAAACAATTATAAGTAATAGTATCAATGAGCCAACAGAGGCATCTATGTTCAAAAATCTTTTAAAATATTTTGCCATTTGAATATAAGATTTCAATATAAACATGTAAAACATTTCTCACAATAATTATACAGGCTATAAAATGGTAAGCTGAAAATCAGGACAATATGAAGATACATGGGGGATTAAAGAAATAAAGTACTAAACCCATCATTGAGGAAAAAGTTAAAAACCATTCCTTAACTATATTAAAATTAGAATATTTTGAAAACAACTAATAAAAACACATACTGATTTTAAGATCTGGACAAAGTTCTTTCTAGATTATTTGCCAAATGGCTAGTTGTCATAATGGATCAATAAAAAAATCATTACTTATGATACAATCACGAAGCAGCTGTCATCCAAAATGACATTTCGTAATACTCTGATTTCTTCTGCCTCTGATCTGAATAATACTATGCAGTATGTATCAATATTTCACAACCTTGAGTAATATACAAAGTGTTTTAGAAGAAAAAGTCTTACCAGACTGCTGATATTGACTTAGATTCCCTGATGATACTTGTATATAAATATAAAATTGAGTATACATACTTCATGCATATATAATACAATTATAAAACCAAAACACACTACAAATAAATAAAATAACCATAAAATCAGGGCATTTCTAATTAATATTAACAATTTAGCAGATAGTTTTGTTGAAACTAAATTCTGCAAATATAATACTGACAGTGAAGATTTTTTTACATCGCCCTGTCTATTCCATCATGTGCTGTATGACAACTTAATTCACCTATCATATTTTTAAAAATTTACATGAAAATTTTGCGACACATATTATTTGGCATTTATTTTCAGGAGACACATGATCTATACATTAAATTATATCTCTGTCTTTTTTAGCCAGTTTAACAAAATATTTGGTAAGAATGCAATCAAATCACAGTGTATGTTACTGAAGACACAAATTATGACCCAAGAAAATGAATAAGGTACAGCACTGTCACAATACAGTAGAGTTATTCTCTACTAAAATTATCCTTTACTTTTTCAATTAAATTTAATACAAAATTATTGATAAATATTAAAATGTAATAAGTATGACCTATAAGGGTTCAAAGGTGGGGGAGATTATTTTGGCTATGGGAGAAAGAATGTTTCACGGAACTGGTAACATCTGAGTTGGGCTTGTTTTGGGGATATGATTTTGTAGGTGACACTGGAGAAAGAAGAAGAATACATGAGAAAAGAAATGAAGGTAGAAACTTAAGGAGTTAATCTGAAGAAAATGAGGAAGCATGGTCAAGAGTTGTGTGATCACCTTTCTTTTCATTCCAAATACATTAGAAATCACTCAGGAATAGGAATTTTTCCCACGTACATCATGCAAACATAAAAAAAAAAAATTCACTTATTCATGCTCAAGAAATACTAAATGTTCTTGTAAAATAAATATTTGTAGCATATTTACTACATTGTTTATTTAAATTTATGTAATCATATATTATTTCTTCATTTGACATTATCCTTGAAAACCCTAACATAATCCCCATGAAAACATATTCATGTATAATTTCCAGTGGTTTGTTTCTTTTTACTTTTATTAAATTCTGTGATTTTGACATTTATTTTGAAGCAATGGGACTAAACAGTTTATTCATTAGGAGGTGGCATACTATATTAATTACTCTCACTTTATAATTTCATAAAATATTTATAAAGCAGATAAAGATCATATCCTTTAATCACATCTCAAGTTTTATCGATATTCTCACCAAATTAATTTTTCAACATGTTTTTTAATTGTTAAATTTGTCATTTAAATAATACAGAAAGGGCAAGAATAGCTATACTTACATCAGACAAAATAAATTTCAAGACAAAAACTTTAAGGAGAGACAAAGAAGGTCATTATATAATGATAAAGTGGTCAATTCAGCAAGAAGATATAGCAATTTTAAATATAAATGCACTGAACACTGAAGCATATATATACATATGTGTGTGTGTGTGTGTATATATATATACACATATATATATGTGTATATATATATACACACACACACACACACATATATATATATATATATATATAGCAAGTATTATTAGAGCTAAAGAGAGATATAGGCTCCAATACAATAATAGCTGGAGATACCAACACCCCATTTTCAGGGATGAACATATTTTCCATAAAGAAGTCAACAAAGAAACTTCAGACTTAACCTGAACTATAGACTAAATTGATATTTACAGAACATTTCATCCAATGGCTGCAGAATACAAATTCTTTTTCTCAGCACATGGATCATTCTCATGGGTAGACCATATGTTAGGTCATGAAACAAGTCTTAAAACATTTGAAAAAAACCCTGAAATCATATCAAACATCTTCTCCGACCACAATAGAATAAAATGAGAAATTAATAACAGGCGGAATTTTGGAAACTATAAAAAACACATTGAAATTAAACAATATACTCCTGAATGACCAGTGGGTCAATAAAGAAATTAAGAAGGAAATTACTTCTCAAAACAAATAAAAATGGAAACACAACATTGCTACAGGATACAGCAAAAGCGGGTACTAAGAGGGAATTTTATAGTGATAAGTGTCTACAGCAAAATAGAAGAAAAACCTCAAATAAACAAATTAACAATGCATCTTAAAAAAATTAGAAAAGAGCAAACCAAACCCAAAATTAGTAGAAGAAACAACAAAGATCAGAGCAGAAATGAAGAAATTTGAAATGAAAAAACAATACAAGAGATCAACATAACAAAAGCCAGATTAAGAAAAAAAAGAGAGAAGATCTAGTAAAATCAGATGAAAAGAGATACTACAACCAATATGGCAGACATTCAAAGGATTATTAGTGGCTACTATGAGCAGCTATATGCCAATACATTGGAAAATCTAGAAGAAATGGACACATTTCCTAGACATAAACAACCTACCAAGATTGAACAAGGAAGAAATCCAAAACTTGAACAGACTAATGGCAAGCAATGAGACTGAAGCCATAATAAAAAGTATCTCAGTAAAGAAAAGCCTGGGACCTGATGGCTTCACTGCTGAATTCTAACAAATATTTAAAGAAGATTTAATACCAATCCTCAAACTATTCTGAAAAACAGAAGAGGGGGGAAAACTTCTAAGCACATTCTCTGAGGTCAGTATTATCATAATACCAAAACCAAAGGTACATCAAAAAAAGAAAACTGTAGGCCAATAACTCTGATGAATATTGATGTAAAAATCCTCAACAAATTTTAGTGTAAGGTGTCAGCAAGGGGTCCAGTTTCTGCTTTCTGCACATGGCTAGCCAGTTTTCCCAACACCATTTATTAAACAGGGAATCCTTTCCCCATTGCTTGTTTTTGTCAGGTTTGTCAAAGATCAGATGGTTGTAGATATGCTGTGTTGCCTCCGAGGCCTCTGTTCTGTTCCATTGGCATATGGATTAAAGACTTAAATATAAGACCTAACACCATAAAAACCCTAGAAGAAAATCTAGGCAAAACCATTCAGGACATAGGTGTAGGCAAGGACTTCATGACCAAAACACCAAAAGCATTGGCAACAAAAGCCAAAATAGACAAATGGGACCTAATCAAACTCCACAGCTTCTGCACAGCAAAAGAAACAGTCATTAGAGTGAATCAGCAACCAACAGAATGGGAAAAAAATTTTGTAGTTTACCCATTTGACAAAGGGCTGATATCCAGAATTTACAAAGAACTAAAACAGATTTACAAGAAAAAAACAAATAAGCCCATTCAAAAGTGGGCAAAGGATATGAACAGACACTTTACAAAAGAAGACGTACAGGAGGCCAACAAACATATGTGAAAATGCTCATCATCACTGGTCATTAGAGAAATGCAATTCAAAACTACATTGAGATACCATCTCACGCCAGTTACAATGACGATCATTAAAAAATCTGGAGACAACAGATGCTGGAGAGGATGTGGAGAAATGAAATAGGAATACTTTTACACTGTTGGTGGGAGTGTAAATTAGTTCAACCATTGTGGAAGACAGTGTGGGGATTCCTCAAGGACCTAGAAATAGAAATTCCATTTGACCCAGCAATTCCATTACTGGGTATATATCCAAAGGATTATAAGTCGTTCTACTATAAGGACACATGCACACGAATGTTCATTGCAGCACAGTTTACAATAGCAAAGACCTGGAACCAATCCAAATGCCCATAGATGATAGACTGGACAGGGAAAATGTGGCACATATACACTATGGAATATTATGCAGCCATCAAAAATGATGAGTTCGTGTCCTTTGTAGGGACATGGATGAACCTGGAAATCATCAATCATTCTCAGCAAACTGACTCAAGAACAGAAAATCAAACACCGCATGTTCTCACTCATAGACGGGTGTTGCACAATGAGAACACACGGACACAGGGTGGGGAGCATCACACACTGGGGTCTGTTGGGGGGAAACAGGGGAGGGACAGTGGGGGTTGGGGAGGTGGGGAGAGATAGCATGGCAAGAAATGCCAGATATAGGTGAAGGGGAGGAAGGCAGCAAATCACACTGCCACGTGTGTACCTATGCAACAATTTTGCATGTTCTTCACATGTACCCCAAAACCTAAAATACAATAAAAAAAATCCTCAACAAAATACTAGCAAATGAGATAAACAATCTATTAAAAAGATCATTCATCGTGACTATGTGGGATTTATCCATGGGATGCAAAGATGATTCGACATACATAAATCAATAAATGTGATATATCATGTCAACAGAGTGAAGGACAAAAACCATATGATTATTTCAACTGATGCTGAAAATATATTTGATAAAATTTAACATCCCTTCATGATAAAAATACTCAAAAAACTGGGTATAGTAGGAATGTACATCAACATAATAAAAGCCATATATGACAGACCCACAGCAAGCATCATACTGAATGGAAAAAAGCTGAAAGCCTTTCCTCTAAGATCTGGGACACAAAAAGCATGCCCACTGTCACCACTGCTATTCAATATAGTACGGAAAGTCCAAGCAAGAACAATCTGATAAGAAAAAGAAATAAAGGGCATCCAAACTGGAATGGAAGAAGTCAAATTATCCTTGTTTGTAGATGATATAATCATACATTTGGAAAAACCTAAAGACTACACACACACACACACACACACACACACACAGAAACACACACACACAAACTATTACAATTGATAAACAAATCTGGTATGGCTGAAGGATACAAAATCAACATACAAAAATCAGTAGCAATTTTAGACATTTTAGAAAGTACTCTCATTTACCATAGCCACAGATAAAGTTAAATACCAAAAGATTAATTTAACTAAAGAAATGCAAGATCTCTATAATGAAAATTATAAAACACTGATTAAAGAAATTGAAGAGGACATCGAAAAATGAAAAGATTGTCCATGTTCATGCATTGGAAGAATCAATATTGTTAAAATTTCTGTACTACCCGAAGCAATATACAGATTCAATGTAACCACTATCAAAATACCAATGCCATTCTTCACAGAAATAGAAAAAACAATCCAAAAATTTATATGGAACAAGAAACAACTCGTAAGAGACAAAGTTACCCTAAGCAAAAAGAACAAAACTGGAGGACTCACTTTACCTCACTTCAAATTATACTACAGAGTTAGAGTAAACAAAACAGCATGGTTCTGGCATAAAAACAGACACATAGACCAATGGAACAGAATAGAGAACACAGATACAAATCCACACACTTACAGTGAACTCATTTTCAACAAAAGTGCCAAGAACATACACTGGGAAAAAGTCTCTTCAATAAATAGTGCTGGGAAAACTGGATATGCATATGCAGAAGAATGAAACTAGACCCATATCTCTTGCCATATACAAAAATCAAATCAAAATGGATCAAAGACTTAAATATAAGACCTAAGACTATGAAAGTACTATAAGAAAATATAAGGGAAAATCTCCAGGACATTGGTCTAAGCAAAAATTTCTTGAGCAATGCCCCACAAGCACAGAAAACCAAAGCAAAAAATGGGCACATGGGATCACATAAAGTTAAAAATCTTCTGCACCTCAAAGGAAACAACAAAGAGAAGAGACAACTCACAGAATGGGAGAAAATATTGCCAAACTACCCATCTGACAAGGAATTAATAAGCAGAATATATAAGAAGCTCAACTCTATAGGAAAAAAACTAACAATCTGATTTTTCTTTAAAAAAGGCAAAAGAATTGAATAGACATTTTTCTTTTTTGGGGGGGTTCTTTCCTTTTGTTTACAAATTACCATATAATTAGCAACTTGCCATGACAACTTCTATATATATATATAAAGGTTTATATATATAAATATATATACATTTAATATATATATTTAATATATATAAAATATATATATTTTTTATATATAAATATATATATATGTTAGGTTCTGGGGTACATGTGCAAAACATGCAGGATTGTTGCATAGGTACATACATGGCAAGGTGGTTTACTGCCTCCATCACCCCGTCATCTACATCTGGCATTTCTCCCCATGTTATCCCTCCCCAACCTCCCTACCCTTCTGTGCCCCTCCCCTATTCCCCCCCAACAGACCCCATTGTGTGATGCTCTCCTCCCTGTGTCCATATGTTCTCATTGATCAACACCTGCCTATGAGTGAGAAATGTGGTTTGTTTTTCTGTTCTTGTGTCAGTTTGCTGAGAATGATGGTTTCCAGATTCATCCATGTCCCTACAAAGAACATGAGCTGATGGTTTTTTAGGGCTGCAAGGAATGCCATGGTGTATATGTGCCATATTTTCCTTGTCCAGTCTATCATCGATGGGCATTTGGGTTGGTTGCAGGTCTTTGCTATTAAAAATAGTGCCGCAATGAAAATACATGTGCATGTGTCTTTATAATAAAATGATTTATAATCCTTTGGATATATATACCCAGTAATGGGATTGCTGGGTCAAATGGAATTTCTATTTCTAGGTCCTTGAGGAATCGCCATACTGTCTTCCACAATGGTTGAACTAATTTACACACCCACCAACAGTGTAAAAGTGTTCCTATTTCTCCACATCCTCTCCAGCATCTGTTGTCTCCAGACTTTTTAATGATCACCATTCCAACTGGTGGGAGATGGAATCTCACGTGGTTTTGATTTGCATATCTCTAATGACCAGTGATGATAAGCATTTTTTCATATGTTTGTTAGCCTCATAAATGTCTTCATCTGAAAAGTGTCTGTTCATATACTTCACCCACTTTTGAATGGATTTGTTTTTTTTTGTAAATCTGTTTTAGTTCTTTGTAGATTCTGGATATTAGTCCTTTGTCAGATGGGTAGATTGTAAAAAGTTTTTCCCACTCCGTTGGTTGCCGATTCACTCTCATGATTGTTTCTTTTGCTGTACAGAAGCTCTGGAGTTTCATTAGATCCCATTTGTCTATTTTGGCTTTTGTTGCCAATGCTTTTGGTGTTTTAGTCATGAAGTCCTTGCCTATGCCTATGTCCTGGATGGTTTTGTCTAGGTTTTCTTCTAAGGTTTTTATGGTATTAGGTCTTATGTTTAAATCTTTAATCCATCTGGAGTTAATTTTAGGGTAAGGTGTCAGGAAGGGGTCCAGTTTCTGCTTTCTGCACATGGCTAGCCAGTTTTCCCACCACCATTTATTAAACAGGGAATCCTTACCCCACTGCCTGCTTTTGTCAGGTTTGTCAAATATCAGGTGGTTGTAGATGTGTGGTGTTGCCTCCGAGGCCTCTGTTCTGTTCCATTGGTCTATATCTCTGTTTTGGTACCAGTACCATGCTGTTTTGATTACTGTGGCCTTGTAATATAGTTTGAAGTCAGGTAGTATGATGCCTCCAGCTTTGTGCTTTTTGCTTAGAATTGACTTGGCTATGCAGGCTCTCTTTTGGTTCCATATGAAGTTTAACATGGTTTTTTCCAGTTCTGTGAAGAGGGCCATAGGTAGCTTGATGGGGATAGCAATGAATGTATAAATTACTTTGGGCAGTATGGCCATTTTCACAATATTGATTCTTCCTAACCATGAGCATGGGATGTTTTTCCATCTGTGTGTGTCCTCTCTTATTTCCTTGAGCAGTGTTTGTAGTTTCCTTGAAGAGATCCTCTACATGCTTTGTTACTTATATTCCTAGGTATTTTATTCTTTTTGTGGCAATTGTGAATGGTAGTTCGTTCTTGTTTTAGCTCTCTTTAAAGTCTCTTATTGGTGTATAGGAAGGCTTGTGATTTCTGCATATTGATTTTATATCCTAAGGCTCTCTTGAAGTTGCTTATCAGTTTAAGATTTGGGGCTGAGACAATAGGGCCTTCTAAATATACAATCATGTCGTCTGCAAATATAGACAATTTGATTTCCTCCTTTCCTAAGTGAAAACACTTTATTTCTTTTTCTTGCCTGATTGCTCTGACTAGACCTTCCAATTCTATTTTGAATTGGAGTGGTGAAAAAGGGCACCCTTGTCTAGTGCCAGATTTCAAAGGGAATGCTTCCAGTTTTTGCCCATTCAGTATGATATTTGCTGTGGTTTTGTCATAAAAGGCTTTTATTATTTTGAAATACGTTCCATCGATACCTAGTTGAGAGTTTTTAGCATAAAGGGCTGTGGAATTTTGTCAAAGGCCTTCTCTGCATCTATTGAGATAATCATGTGGTTTTTTTCTTTGGTTCTGTTTATGTGGTGGATTACATTTACAGACTTGAGTATGTTGAACCAGCCTTGCATCCCCGGGATGAAGCCTACTTGATCATGATGGATACGCTTTTTGATGTGCTGTTGCAATTGGATTGCCAGTATTTTATTGAAGATTTTTGCATCTATGTTCATCATGGATATTGGCCTGAAGTTTTCTTTTTTTTTGTTGAGTCTCTGTCGGGTTTTGGTATCAGCATGATGTTGGTCTCATGAAATGATTTGGGGAGGATTCTCTCTTTTTATATGGTTTGTAATAGTTTCAGAAGGAGTGGTACAAGCTTCTCTTTCTATGTCTGGGAGAATTCAGCTGTGAACCCATCTGGAGCTGGGCTTTTGTTGGTTAGTGGGCTATTAACTGCTGCTTCAACTTCAGCCCTTGTTTTTGGTCTATTCAGGGTTTCCACTTCTTCCTGGTTTAGGCTTGGGAGGGTGCAGGTGTCCAGGAATTTATCCATTCCTTCCAGGTTTACTGGCTTATGTATATAGAGTTGTCTGTAGTAATCTCCGATGGTAGTTTCTATTTCTGTGGAATCAGTGGTGATATTCCCTTTATCATTTTTTATTGCATCTTTTGATTCTTCTCTCTTTTCCTTTTTATTCATCTGGCTAGTGGTCTATTTTGTTGATCTTTTCAAAAGACCAGCTCCTGGACTTATTGATTTTTTGAAGGCTTTTTTGTGTCTCAATCTCCTTTAGTTCTGCTCTGACCTTAGTTATTTCTTGTCTTCTGCTAGATTTTGAGTCTTTTTGATCTTGCTCCTCTAGCTCTTTCAATTTTGATGATAGGGTGTCAATTTTAGATCTTTCCTTGCTTCTCATGTGGGCATTTATTGCTATAAATTTCCCTCTAGACACTGCTTTAAATGTGTCCCAGAGATTCTGGTATGTTGTGTCTTTGTTCTCATTGGTTTCGAAGAACATCTTTATTTCTGCCTTCATTTCATTGTTTATCCAGTCAACATTCAAGAGCCAGCTGTTCATTTTCCATGGTGTTGTGCAGTTCTGAGTTACTTTCTGAGTTCTAATTTGATTGCGCTGTGGCCTGAGAGACTGTTTGTTATGATTTCTATTCTTTTGCATTTTCTGAGGAGTGATTTACTTCCAATTATGTGATCAGTTTTAGAGTAGGTGTGATGTGGTGCTGAAAAGAATGCATATTTTGTGGAATTGGTGTGGAGAGTTCTGTAAATGTCTATTAGGTTTGCTTGGTCCAGGTCTGAGTTCAAGTCCTGGATATCCTTGTTAATTTTCTGTCTCATTGATCTGTCCAATGTTGACAGTGGAGTGTTAAAGTCTCCCACTATTATTGTGTGGGAGTCTAAGTCTCTTTGTAAGTCATTAAGAATTTGCTTTATGTATCTGTGTGCTCCTGTATTGGGTGCATATATATTTAGGATAGTTAGCTCTTCTTGTTGCATTGATCCTTTTACCATTTATGTAATGCCCTTCTTTGTCTCTTTTGATCTTTGTTGGTTTAAAGTCTACTTTATCAGAGACTAGGATTGCGACTCCTGCTTTTTTTCCCCTCTCCATTTTCTTGGTAAATCTTCCTCCATCCCTTTATTTTGAGCCTGTGTGTGTCCTTGCATGTGAGATGGGTTTCCTGGATACAGCACACTGATGGTTTTTGACGTTTTATCCAATTTGTCAGTCTGTGTCTTTTGATTGGGACATTTAGCCCATTTACATTTAAGGTTACTATTGTTATGTGTGAATTTGATCCTGCTATTTTGATGCTAGCTCGTTGCTTTGTCCATTAGCTGACTCAGTTTCTTCACTGTATCGATGCACTTTACCGTTTGGTATGTTTTTGGAGTGGCTGGTTCTCGTTGTTCCTTTCCATATTTAGTGCTTTTTTCATGAGCTCTTGTAAGGCAGGCCTGGTGGTGACGAAACCTCTCAGGAATTGCTTGTTCAAAAAGGATTTTATTTCTCTTTCGCTTATGAAGCTTAGTTTGGCTGGATATGAAATTCTAGGTTGAAAGTTCTTTTCCTTAATGATGTTGAATATTGGCCCCCACTCTCTTCTGGATTGTAGAATTTCTGCCAAGAGATCCTCTGTGAGTCTGATGGGCTTCCCTTTGTGGGTGATCCGAACTTTCTCTCTGGCTGCCCTTAACATTTTTTCCTTCATTTCAACCCTGGCGAATCTGACAATTATGTGCCTTGGAGTTGCTCTTCTTAAGCAATATCTCTGTGCTGTTCTCTGTATTTCCTGGACTTGAATATTGGCCTGCCTTGCTAGGTTGGGGAAGTTATCCTGGATAATCTCCTGAAGAGCATTTTCCAGCTTGGATTCATTCTCTCGGTCACATTCAGGTACACCTATCAAACGTAGATTAGGTCTTTTCACATAATCCCATATTTGTTGGAGGTTTTGTTCATTTCTTTTCACTCTTTTTCTCTAACCTTACCTTCTCATTATATTTCATTGAGTTGATCTTCAATCTCTGATATACTTTCTTCTATTTGGTCAATTCAGCTATTGAAACTTGTGTATGCTTCGCGAAGTTCTTGTGTTGCATTTTTCAGCTCCATTATTTATATTCTTCTCTAAGCTGTTTATTCTCGTTAGCATTTTGTCAAACCTTTTTTCAAGGTTCTTAGTTTCTTTGCATTGGGTTAGAACATGTTCTTTTAGCTCAGAGAAGTTTGTTATTACCTATCTTCTGAAGCCTGTTTCTGTAAATTTATGAGACTCATTCTTCATCCAGCTTTGTTCCTTTGTTGGTGATGAGTTATGATCCCTTGGAGGAGAAGAGGCATTCTGATTTTGGGTGTTTTCATCCTTTTTGTGCTGGTTTCTTCCCATCTTTGTGGATTTATCTACCTGTGGTCTTTGTAGTTGGTGACTTCTGGATGGGATCTGAGTGGATGTCCTTTTTGTTGATGATGAAGTTATTTCTTTCTGTTTCTTAGTTTTCCTTCTAACAGGCCCCTCTGGTGTAGGACTGCGGAAGGTCCACTCCAGATCCTGCTTGCCTGGGGATCACCTGTGGCAGCTGCAGAACAGTAAGGGTTGCCGCCACTTTGTTCTTCTGTCCCAGAAGGATACCTGCCAGAAGTCAGCTGAGCTTTCCTTTATGAGGTGACTCTTTGGATATATGGGGGTTGGGGAGCTGCTGAAGGAGACAGCCTGTCCTTATAGGAGCTCAAGTGCTAAGTCATGAGCTCTGTTCTGTTCAGAGCTGCTGGGCAGGTACATTTAAGTCTGCTGCAGTGGAACTCATAACCGCCTTTTTACCCAGGTGCTCTGTCCTGGGAAGGTGGGGCTCTATTTATAAGTCCCTGATGTGCTGCTGCCTTTTTTCAGAGCTGCCCTGCCCTGTAAGGAGGTAGCCTAGTCACAGTCTGCCAGCAGAGGCATTCCTGAGTTGCCGTGGGCTCTGCCCAGCTGCTGTGTGAACTTCCTTGAAGTTCTGTTTATAGGGGTATAGTTAGAACTGCTTCAGTAATGGTGGTCTCTCAGTAATGGTAGACTGTCTCTGTAATGGCGGACTGCGTCAGTAATGGGGACGCCCTTCCTCCAATAGAGCTGAACCATCCTGGGTTCAGTTGCACTTGCTGCGAAACTCTCAATCCAGAGTGTTTCAGATTGCTGCTCTTTGTAGGGGTGGGTCCTGCAGAGCCAGATCACCTGGTTCCCTGTTTAAGCCCCCTCTTTTTTAGTTGAATGAGTGCGTCTGTCTCCCAGGTGTTCCAGGCACCAGTTGAAACGGCCACCCAGATTTCTCTGAGTTTTTGTGTGGAGACCTTCAGTGCCAGCTGAAACAGCCATGCTGGGAACTCGTGGCGCTTTTCAGCCTGGGAATCTCCAGGTCTGTAAGCAGTAATAATTCGTTTGGAAATGTGATGTTCACTCACCCTCTGCGTTGTTCTCACTGGGAACTGCACTCCAGGTCTGTTCCTATTCGGCCATCTTGGATTCACTCTCTCTCTGAATAGACATTTTTCAAAAGATGACATACAAATGGCAAACAGGTGTATGAAAGCTGTTCAATATCACTGATCATCAGAGAAATGCAAATTAAAACTACAATTATATTACCATCTTACTCCCGTTAAAATGGCTTTTACCCAAAAGACAGGTAATAACAAATGCTGGTGAGGATGTGGAAAAGAAGATGAAAAAGGTGAACATTTCCTGAGCAGTACCCCACAAGCACAGGCAACCAAAGCAAAAATGGACAAATGGGAGCACATCAAGTTAAAAAATCTTCTGTACAGCAAAGGAAACACTCAAGACAGTGAAGAGACAAGCTACAGAATGAGAGAAAATATTTGCAAATTACCCATCTGTTGGCGAGAATGTAAGTTAGTAAAACCACTACAGAGAAAAGTTCGGAAGTTCCTCAGAAAACTAAAAATAGAACTACCATATGATCCAGCAATCCCACTGCTAGGTATATACCCAAAAGAAAGGAAATCAGTACACTGAAGAGATATCTGTACCCCCATGTTTATTGCAGCACTGTTCATGACAACCAAGATTTGGAAGCACCCTAAGCGTTCATCAGCAGATGACTGGATAAAGAAATTGTGGTACATATATACAGTGGAGTACTATTCAATCATAAAAAAATGAGATCCTCTCATTTGCAATAACATGGATGGAACTGCAGATCATTATGTTAAGTGAAATAATCCAAGCACAGAAAGACATCATCACGTGTTTTCACTTATCTGTGGGATCTAAAAAATAAAAACAATTGAACTCGTGGACACAGGAATTAGAAGGATGGTTACCAGAGGCTGGCAAGGGAAGGGTAGTTGAAGGTTGGAGAGAAATGGTGATGGTTAATAGGTACAAAAAAAGAGTCAGAAAGAATGAATAAGACCTACTATTTGACAGCACAATAAGTTAACTATAATCAATAACAACTGTACATTTAAAAATAACTAAAAGAATATAACTGGATTGTTTGCAACACAAAGGATAAGTGCTTGAGGGGATGGATACTTCATGGTTAATGCATGCCTGTATCAAAACATTTCACATACCTTATAAATATATACACCTATTATGTACCCACAAAAATTAAAAATTAAAACATTGGTAAGTATACAAAGTAAAAAAAAAAAAAAAGAAAAGGAAAGAAAGATAAAGAAATGAAAAAGCAGAATGGGCTGGGCACAGTGGCACATGCTTGGAATCCAAGCACTTTGGAATTTGGGGCAGGAGAACCACTTGAGGCCAGGAGTTGAAGACCAGACAGGGAACAAAGGAAGACACCACCTCTCCACAAAAATAAAAATTAAAATTAAAAAATTTGTCAAGTGTGAAGTCTTTCGCCTATAGTCCCAGCCATTAGAGGGCCTAAGGTGGGAGGATTGCTTGAGTCCAGAAATTTAAGGCTGCAATGAGTTATGCTCTTGCCATGGCATTCAGGCCTGGTTGACAGAGACCCTGTTTCTGAAAAGAAGAAAAGAAAGACAGAAAGAGACAGGAAATAACACAAACTGTTGTATTTATCACCAACATTTGCCAAATGTAAATTAACCTTTCATAATTCAGATTTTTAAAAAACAAAATATTAGAACTATGTAACTAATTCCTCCCTGCTTAAATATTACCATTCTTTTCACCCTCAAAGAACCCCTATTGTGAAGTTCATTTTTTTCAACCAATATTTATTAAGCAGTTACTCTGTGCCAGGAAGTTGTAGATGGTTGGGGATACAGCATCTAACAAGCTAGATTAAAAAAATGTACTCTCATGGAGTTCACGTTCTAGTTGGGAAAAAGAGACAATAAATGAAATAAGTAAATGAAATATATAGAATGATAAAGGTGAAAAATGTTGAAGAAAAACAGGTTAAAGCCATACACATTGCCAATAGCATAAAGAAATGCTTTGCAATGTCAAATAAAAAAGACATAATTGAGAAGATAGTTGAATACAGAGACTAAGAAGATATAGCAGTAAATCTTGTATATCTTTGGAAGGAGTGGTTAAAGAAGGAACAGTAAGTTCAAAGGCCCCAAGGTGGAAACTTATTTGCTATGTTTGAGGAATGGCAAAGAGAATCCTGTAGAGAATGGTAACTCTCTCTATCTTTTTTTTTGTTTAAAGACAGGGTCTCCCTCTATTACCCAGGCCAAAGTCATAGCTTACTGCAACCTCAAACTCCTGGGCTCAAGTGATCCTCTTGTCTTAGCCTCTGGAACAGCTAGGACCACAGGAACACACCACCATGCCTAGGTATTTAAAAAAAATTTCTGTAGAGTCGAAGGTTTGTAATATTGCCTAAGCTGGTCTCAAACTACTAGCCTCAAGCAGTCTTCCTGCCTGGGCCTCCCTAAGTCCTGGGATTACAAGTGTGAGCCAACATGCCTGGCCTACTCTTTATTATATAAACTTTACCACTGGGTAATCAAACAATAGATAAGAAGATAGCTCTCTTTAGAGAAATATTCTAACTAATAAATATAACAGGAATGGTATCTTTAGAACATCACAATTTTGAAATTATTAATACAGTAACAGCTCTAGGCATTGAGATTTGCTAATAACATAGAAAGAAGTGCAACTTGATATGTGCTTCCAGATGAAAGAACACAAAACCACCTATAAAGTAGTTTTGGTAATAAAAACAAATCCAAATCTGATAGAGTCTCTATGTCAAGTATCCATATTTGAATACTTGGAAAAAGGTACACATATGGAAAAAAGAAAACAGAGGAACATATTAAATAATACCATAGATATGCAATAAAAAAACTGGAAAACTGTACAAGAAAACGGACTTTATTTTATTTTTAATTTATTAAAAAAATAAATTCCGGAGGAATAAAAAAGATGAAGAGGAATCTATAAATTAAAAGACTGTTAAGAGGCAATTTGATCATTTGTAATGTGTGATTCTTATTTAGATACAGATTCAAAACAAACAGGTGAAATTATAATATTTACAAGGATGTTGTAACATCCATATTTACTGGATGTTTCACAATATTATACAATTATTGTTAATCCTTTTGGTGTAATAATGATACTGTAGTTATGTTTTAAACAAGAGTCTATAGATTTCTCAGATATACTATAAAAGTTATAGATAAAAAGAATATTATGTCTGTTCTTTACTTTCTGAAAAATAAACATGCCTTAAGATGTTTTCTAACACAAAGTTCCATAACATTGTCTAAGTTTTTAACAACTGCTGGTTTTCCTCCTGTACAATCTGCTTTTAGCCACAAATCATCTTGATTATATTACAATCAAACATCTTCCCACTTGGATGTAATATAACTATTTCCTTTGCAGACAAAAATAATATTAGACTTTTCCAGTCAAAACAGAAACCAAACGTTGGTGTCAATGTGAATTATGTACATTGAACTGCAGATGTTTAAAAGCACTTAGGACTACAGAAGTCTTGATTCCTTTTCATTTAGAAGAATTTTTAAAAATCACTCCATTTTAGATGTAACAATAATAATTACAATGAATTTCCACATTACAATAGCTTGTATTGTAATGTGAAGAATTTTCATTTTGAAGAATTTTTAAAAATCACTCCATTTTAGATGTAAAAATAATAACTACAATGCTTTTTCCACATTACAATAGCTTGGAATAAATATTTTTTTTAACTTGAAAAGGTAACTGGTTTTTTCAAACTCTGGCAAAATATCAACCGTTTGATTTAGATGAACACTTACACAAGAATAAGAGGTTTACAAATACCAAAAATTAAGTGAATGAATCTCTGAAACCACACACATTACAGCTGATATGTATGTGTGTATATTTATACATTACATACACCGTAACTAAGTTATTCAATAAATTGAGCATCCACTAAGGCAATGTATCAGCACCAGCTAGGCAATATATGCCATGCGATGACATGTTTCTACATATTTATACAGATATATATTAGACTTTTCCAGTCAAAACTTTATATATATATAAAACTTTATTTGTATATAAAATATATATATTTTAACTACATACTAAAATACTATATCAAAGTAAACAGAGATTTCATAATATGGCAATATATATTGATATTTTAAACTATTAAATTATCCATAAAGTATTAATTTGAAGAAACATTTTAAGTTACAAAGAAAAATTATGAGTAAACTTAAAATTAGATACCACTTAAAATTGTAGATACCAAGGAGGGAGGATTCAAGATGGCCGAATAGGAACAGCTCTGGATTGCAGTTCCCAGCAAAAATGCAGAGGCTGAGTAATCACCACAGTTCCAAATGAATTTTTACTGCCCACAGACCAGGAGATTCCTGAGCAGAAAAGCACCACGAGCTTCCAGCATGGCTGTTTCAGCTGGTGCAGGGGTCTCTGCACAAAAACTCACACAAATGGGGCACTTTTTCAACTGGTAACTGGAATGCCTGGGAGACAGAGTTGCCTGTTCAACTGAAAAAAAGGGGGTTGAAACTGGGAGTCAGGTGATCTGGCTCGGGTGGTCCCACTCCCACACAGAGCAGCAATCTGAAACACTCTGGATTCAGAGTTTCACAGCAAGCAGAGCTGGACCCTGGAGGGTCCAGCTCCATGAGGGGAAGGGCGTCTGCCATTACCAAGGTAGTCCACCACTACCAAGGCAGTCCGCCATTACTGAGGCAGTCCACCATTACTGAGGCAGTCCACCATTACCGAGGCAGTCTGCCATTACCGAGGCAATCCACCATTACCAAGGCAGTCCGCCATTACAGAGACAGTCCACCATTACAGAGACAGTTCGCCATTACTGAGGCAGACTGCCATTACTGAGGCAGTTCTAACTATACGCCTATAAACAAAACTGCAAGGAAGTTCACACAGCAGCTGCGCAGAGCCCACAGCAGCTCAGCAATGCCTCTGCTGGCAGAGGGTGACTAGGCTACCTCCTCGCTGGGCAGGGCATCTCTGAAAAAAGGCAGCAGAATGACAGGAACTTATAAATAAAGCCCTACCTTCCCAGGACAGAGCACCTGGAAAAAAAAGGCAGTTATGAGTTCCGCTGCAGCAGACTTAAGTGTACCTGCCCAGCAGCTCTGAACAGAAAAACAGAGGTCACATCTCAGCATTTGAGCTCCTATAAGGGAAAGACTGTTTCCTCAAGCAGATCCCTGACCTCCATACAAGCAAAAAGACACCTGATAAAGGAGAGCTCAGGCTGAAATCTGGTGGGTATTCTTCAGGGACAAAGATAACAAAAGAAGAAACTGGCAGGAACCCTTACTGTTCTGCAGCTGCTGCAGGTGATTCCCAGGCAAGCAGGGTCTGGAGTGGACCTCCAGCAGTCCTATAGCAGAGGGACCTGACTGTTAGAAGGAAAACTAAGAAACAAAGAAATAACTTCATCAGCAATAAAAAGGATGTCCACTCAGAGACCCCATCTGAAACTCACCAACCACAAAGACCACAGGTAGATAAATCCACAAAGATGGGAAGAAACCAGCACAAAAAGGATGAAAATACCCAGAACCAGAATGCCTCTCCTCCTCCAAGGGATCCCAAATCCTCATCAGCAAGGGAATAAGGCTGGATGGAGAATGAGTTTGATGCATTGACAGAAACAGCCTTCAGAAGGTGGGTAATAACAAACTTCTCTGAGCTAAAAGATCATGTTCTAACCCACTGCAAAGAAACTAAGAACCTTTAAAAAAGGTTTGACAAAATGCTAATGAGAATAAACAGCTTAGAGAGGAATATAAATGAATTGATAGAGCTGAAAAACACAACACGAGAACTTCACAAAGCATACACAAGTTTCAGTAGCTAAATCGACCAAGCAGAAGAAAAGATATCAGAGATTGAAGATCAACTCAATGAAATAAAACAAGAAGGCAAGATTAGAAAAAAGAGTAAAATGGAATGAACAAAGTCTCCAAGAAATATGGCATTATGTGAAAAGACCTAATCTACGTTTGATAGGTGTACCTGAATGTGATGGAGAGAATGAATTCAAGCTGGAAAACAATCTTCAGGATATCCAGGAGAACTTCCCCAAACTAGCAAGGCAGGCCAACATTCAAATCCAGGAAATACAGAGAACACCACAAAAATATTCCTCATGAAGAGCAACCCCAAGGCACGTAATTATCAGATTCACCAGGGTTGAAATGAAGAAAAAATGCTAAGGGCAGCCAGAGAGAAAGGTCAGGTTACCCACAAAGGGAAGCCCATTAGACTTGCAGCAGATCTCTCAGCAGAAACCCTACAAGCCAGAAGAGAGTGGGGGCCAATATTCAACATCCTTAAAGAAAAGAACTTTCAACCAATAATTTCATATCCAGCCAAACTAAGCTTCATAAGCGAAAGAGAAATAAAATCCTTTTTGAACAAGCAATTGCTCAGAGATTTCATCACCAACAGGCCTGCTTCACAGGAGTTCCTGAATGAAGCAATAAACATAGAAAGGAACAACCAGTACCAGTCACTCCAAAAATGTACCAAATGATAAACAGCATCAACACATGAAGAAACTGCGTCAACTAATGGGCAAAACAACAAGCTAGTATCAAAATAGCAGGATCAAATTCACACATAACAATAGTAACCTCAAATGTAAATGGGCTAAATGCCCCAATCAAAAGACACAGACTGGCAAATTGGATAAAAGGTCAAAAACCATCAGTGTGCTGTATCCAGGAAACCCATCTCACATGCAAGGACACACATAGGCTCAAAATAAAGGGATGGAGGAAGATCTACCAATCAAATGGAGAGCAAAAAAAAGGAGGAGTTGCAATTCTAGTCTCTGATAAAATAGAGTTTAAACCAATAAAGATCAAAAGAGACAAAGAAGGACATTACATAATGGTAAAAGGATCAATGCAACAAGAAGAGCTAACTATCCTAAATATATATGCACCCAATACAGGAACACTGAGATACACAAAGCAAGTTCTTAATGACCTACAAAGAGACTTAGACTGCCACACAATAGTGGGAGACTTTAACACTCCACTGTCAATATTAGACAGATCAATGAGACAGAAAATTAACAAGGATATCCAGGACTTGAATTCAGACCTGGACCAAGCAAACCTAATAGACATTTACAGAACTCTCCACACCAATTTCACAAAATATGCATTCTTTTCAGCACCACATCACACCTACTCTAAAATTGACCACATAATTGGAAGTAAATCACTCCTCAGAAAATGCAAAAGAATAGAAATCATAACAAACAGTCTCTCAGACCACAGTGCAATCAAATTAGAACTCAGAATTCAGAAACTAACTCAGAACTACACAATGTCATGGAAAAGGAACAGCTGGCTCTTGAATGTTGACTGGATAAACAATGAAATGAAGACAGAAATAAAGATGTTCTTCAAAACCATTGAGAAAGAAGACTCAACATACCAGAATCTCTGGGACACATTTAAAGCAGTGTCTAGAGGGAAATTTATAGCAATAAATGCCCACATGAGAAGCAAGGAAAGATCTAAAATTGACACCCTATCATCAAAATTGAAAGAGCTAGAGGAGCAAGATCAAAAAAACTCAAAATCTAGCAGAAGACAAGAAATAACTAAGATCAGAGCAGAACTGAAGGAGACAGAGACACAAAAACCCTTCAAAAAATCAGAACTCCAGGAACTGCTTTTTTCAAAAGATCAACAAAATAGACAGACCACTAGCCAGATGATTAACAAAAAAGAAAAGAGAGAAGAATCAAACAGATGCAATAAAAAATGATAAAGAGGATATCACCACGGATTCCAAAGAATTACAAACTATCATCAGAGATTACTACAAACAACTCTATGCACATAAACCAGTAAACCTGGAAGAAATGGATAAATTCCTGGATACTTACACCCTCCCAGGCCTAAACCAGGAAGAAATCAAAACCCTGAATAGACCAGTAAGAAGGGCTAAAGTTGAGGCAGCAATTAATAGCCTGCCAACCAAAAAAATCCCATGTCCAGATGGGTTTACAGCTGAATTCTACCAGATATACAAAGAGGAGCTGGTATCACTCCTTCTGAAACTATTACAAACCATACAAAAAGAGAGAATCCTCCCCAGTTCATTTTATGAGACCAACATCATGCTGATACCAAAACCCGGCAGAGACTCAACAAGAAAAGAAAACTTCAGGCCAATATCCATGATGAACATAGATGCAAAAATCTTCAATAAAATACTGGAAAATCAATTGCAACAGCACATCAAAAAGCTTATCCAAGATCAAGTAGGCTTCATTCCGGGGATGCAAGGCTGGTTCAACATACACAAGTCTATAAACGTAATATACCACATAAACAGAACCAAAGACAAAAACCACATGATTATCTCAATAGATGCAGAGAAGGCCTTTGCTGTTGTCTTTTTAATTTCAGACACCATAGTGCATGTGATGTGGTAGCATATTTAAATTTATGTTTCCCTGATCACAAATGATAATGAATATTTTCACGTCATTTTTGGATGACTGCCTAAGAAAGTACAAAGTAGTTTTCAAAACTGGTTGTACTACTATTTCACACTCCCATTAGCAATTGATGAGTTTCAGTTGCTCTACATCTTCACCAATGTTTGGATGATTTTGAAGTTCTGTTTTCATCTTTTGCTCATTTTTTCTTTGGTAGCATATCTTTTTATTATCAATTTATACATGATTAAATATGCATTTAGTACAAGTCCACTGTTTGATAAGTGAATTACAAATATTTTCTCCCAGCTTATGGCTTGCCAATTTATTTTCTTAAGGTTGGCTTTTGATGAACTTTCATTTTTAATTTTGTTTAATTAAATTTATCAATGTTTTCTTCATAGTTATAGCTACTTGTGTTTTTTCTTTCAAATCCTTCCTATCTCAAGGCAATAAAGGCATTTTCCTATGGCTTCTTTGACAGCTCTAAAGTTTTAGCTATCTTATTGAGGTCTATAAGCCATCTTGACTCATTTTTCAGTATGGTATGAGGGAAGGGTCAAGGCTCTTTTTCTGATATCCAGCTATTCCAGCACTGCTGGCTGAAAATACTTTTCTTTTTCAAATAGGCTAATTTTGTACCTTGATAAAAAATGGTCAGGGTAGGTGATTTACATCTGTAATCCCAGCACTTTTGGAGGCTGGGTTGGGGGGAATAACTTGAGGCCTGGACTTCCAGACCAGCCTAGGCAACATGGCAAATCTGTGTCTCTATTAAAAATGCAAAAATCAGCTGGGTGTAGTGGCCATACCTATAGTCCCAGCTATTCAGGAGGCTGAGGCAGGAGAATTGCTTGAACCCAGGAGGTAGAGGTTGCACTGAGCCAAGATCACACTACTGCATTCTAACCTGTATGAAAGAGCAAGATTTTGTCTCAAAAAAAAAAAAAAAAAAATTAAGCCACTGTCACATGCAAAAGACTGAAGCTGGATTCCTTTTGTAAACCATACAACAAATAAAGTAGGTCATACAACTAAATGAAAAGATAGATAAACTATAAAAATATTAGGAAAAAAACAGGAGTAAATCTTAGTGACCAGGAGTTAGACAAAGCCTTCTTATCCTTCGAGTGATGAAAGAAAAAATAAACTGAATTTCATCAAAATAAAAAGCTTTTGTGTTGCATATAATACCATTAAGAAAGTCAAAAGACAAATTACAGAATGGGAGAAAATTTTGCAAATGACATATCAGATTAAAAAAACTTGTATCTAGAATATATAAAGAACTCTTACAACTTAATAAGCAAAAGAAAAATAACACACTTTTAAAATGAGCAAAGAATCACAATAGGCATTTATTTAAAGAATATATACAATGCTGGGTGCAGTGGCTCACACTTGTAATCCGAGTACTTTGGGAGCCTGAGGCAGGTGGATCACGAGGTCAGGAGTTTGAGACCAGCCTGGCCAACATAGTGAAACCCTGTCTCTACTAAAAATACAAAAAATGAGCCAGGCATGGTGGTGGGTGCCTGTAATCCTAGCTACTTGGGAAGCTGAGGCAGGACAATCAATTGAACCCAGGAGGTGGAAGTTGAAGTGAGCTGAGATCATGCCACTGCACGCCAGCCTGGGCAACAGAGTGAGACTCTGTCTCAAAATAAACAAACAAATAAATAATAAAATTAAAAGGCATATGAAAAGATGAAAAACAAAAAACACAACTGAAGAGACAGAGCAAGTATCAGAGCCAGACTCAGAATTGGCAGGGATAATGGAATTATCAGACCAGAAATTTAAAACAACTATAATTAATAATGTTAAGGGTGCTAATAGATAAAGTAGACATCAGGCCAGACAGAGCAATATAACCAGGGAGATGGGAATTCTAAGAAATAATGAGAAAGAAATTCCAAAGATCAAAAACACTATAACAGAAATAAAGAATGCCTTTCTTGGGCTTATGAGTAGACTAGACATAACTGGACAAGAAACTCAGAAGAGACAAAGAAGGACATTATATAATGACAAAAGAGAATGATAACATGAAAGTTTCACACTTCCAGATTTCAACATTACAAAGTTGCAGTAATTAAGACAGTGTGCAATTGGCATAAAGACAGACATATAGACCAATGAAACAGAATAGCGGGGTCTAGAAGTAAACCCTTGCAGATATGGTCTAGTGATTCTTGATAAAGGTACTAAGATCATTTAATGAGGAAAGGATAGTCTTTTCAATAAATAGTTCAGAAACAACTGAATATTCACATGCAAAAAAATGAATTTGGACCCTTACTTTATACCATATACAAATATTAGCTCAAAATGGATCAAAGACCTAAACATAAGAGCTAATAACTCTGAAACTCTTAGAAGAAAATATATGGAAACAATTTCATAACATTGCATTTGTCAATGATTTCTTGAATATGATACTGAAAGTGCAGACAGCTAAAAATAAAATTGAACTGTATAAAAATTAAAAACTTGTGCACAAAAGGATACAGCCAAGAGAGTGAGAAGACAATCCATGGAATAGGAGAAAATATTTGTAAATCATGTATCAAATAAGGAGTTTATATCCAGAGTATATAATGAACTCAACAACAACAAGCCCAGCTTAAAACTGGGCAAAAAACTTGAATAGAAAATATTTCTCCAATGAAGATATATAAATTACAGCATTATTCACAATGGCCAAATTAGAAGCAACCAAAATGTCCATTAGCAGATGAATTGACAAAGAAAATGTGGTATACACAAATAATAGAATATTACCCTAAAAAAGAAAGGAAATTCTGATACACACTACAACATAAACCAACGTTGAGAACATCATTCTATGTGAAATAAGCCAGTGACAAAAGGACAAACACTGTATGATTCCACTTATATGAGGTACCTAGAATTCTCAACTTCACAGACAAAAAAAGTAAAATGGCCATTGTCAGGGGCCAGGGGGAGAGTAGAATGAGGTGTTATTGTTTAATGGGTACAGAATTTAAGTCTTGCAAGATGAAACAGTTTTAGATATGGATGGATGGTGATGTGAACACTACTGAACTGTATATGTAAAAATAGTAAAGACAGTAAATTTTATGTTATGTATATTTAACACAATTTTTAAAAAGATAAAAAATTAAAAACCCCAAGATACTACCTCACATCCACTAGGATGGCTATATTAAAAAGAATGATAGTAACAGGTGTTAGCAAGAATGTATACAAATTAGACCCCTCATAAACTGTTGGTGGAAATGTAAAATGGTAAAGGTACTTTGGAAAACAGTTTGGTAGTTCATGAAAATATTAAATATAGAGTTACCACATGATCTAGCAATTCCACTTCAAGATATATACTCAAGAGAAATGAAAAACATGCTCTCGAAAAACCTATACATTAATGTTCATAGCAGCCTAACAGTCACAAAATGGAAACAACTCAAATGTCCATCAGCTGATAAATGAATAAACAAAATATGGCATATTCAAAAAATTATTTGGCAATTGAAAAATGATTAATTTTGCAATAAAAGTACTAATACATACTACCACTAATACATATTACCAGACAGATAATCTGGTTGTTGAAAAAACTTATATTAAATGGGCCAGGAGCAATGGCTCATGCCTGTAATCCCAGCACTTGGGGAGGCCGAGGCAGGCGCATCAAGAGGTCAGGAGTTATAGACCAGCCTGACCAACATGGTGAAACCCTGTCTCTACTAAAAATACAAACATTAGCCAGGAGTGGTGGCTATATATTTGTCTATTCTGGATTTTACATATATGTAATCATAGAGTATGTGGTCTTTTGTGACAGGCGTTTTTCACTTTGGACCTTTTTTTTTTTTTTTTTTTCGGAGACAGAGTCTAGCTCTCTTGCCCAGGCTAGAGTGCAATGGAGCGATCTCGGCTCACTCTAGCCTGGGCAAGAGAGCTAGACTCTGTCTCGGGGAAAAAAAAAAAAAAAAAGGTCCAAAGTGAAAAAAGCCTGTCACAAAAGACCACATACTCTATGATTACATATATGTAAAATCCAGAATAGACAAATATATAGATGGACAGATTATTGGTTGCTTAGGGCTAGTGGGAATAAATTTGGGGAAAATAACGTGTCTATTAATGGGTAAAGGGGGTTCTTTTGAGGTTGATAAAAATGTTCTAAAATTATAGTGCTGACTACACAACTCTGAATATACTGAAAAACATTATATTGTACACTTAAGTGTATGAATGGTATATTAATCTCAATAAAGCTGTTAACAATGTAAAAAACAATTAATTATATATGAGCGAATCCATTTCTACTCTTGATACAGTTCCATTGATTTGTGTATGGATAAGCTACAGTCTTGACCATCACTTATAGTTTTAGGGTCTTAAAATCAGGTAGCATAAGTCTTCCAATTTCATTCTTTCTAAGATTGAACAGTTGAGGTCTCACATTTCCATCAAATTTAAAATATTGAATTGCCAATATTTTTATTTCAAATGTATCTTAACCTAGATGAATAAATTCTTTGGAAACACAATTTACCAAAACTTGCAGAAGAAACAGAAAATCTAAATAGATTTAGAAAATTTATTTACAACGAATTTGTCCATTTCATCTGAGTTACCAAATGCATTAGCATGAAGCTGTACATATTATTCAGTTATTATCTTTTTATCTAAATTTCCCTTTTTACTCTACATTGGCCCTTGAATTATTTAAAAGGTGCTGCTTAATTTCCTATTCTAAATACCTTTTCTAGTTAATTTCTCATTCAGCTACCTTGTAGACAGAATATATATGCCTATAAATTCAATCTTCAAATTCATTGTGACCTATTTTAAAGTCCAGCATATATTCTTATCTTTTTTATTGTTCCATGTGAACTTGAGAAGAATCTATTTCTATAGTTATCAACAGGTGATTGCAAAGTCAAGCCTTCTATAATGGTAATGAATTTTGTTCAAATAGTCTGTCAATTACAGAAAGAACAGCAGTGATACCTCCAAATATGATTGCTAAATAGTGTATTTCTTCCCTTAGTTCTCTCAGTTTCTTCTCCTTGCACCTTGAAGATCTGCTATTATGTATATAAACATTTAGGATTGTTATGCATTTCTGTTATGTCCCTCTTTATCGCTGGTAATACTCCTTGACCTTAAGCCTACTTAGTCTGATATTAATATAGCCATAGCAACTTTCTTATGTTTATAGTTTACATATTACATATTTCCACATTTTACTTTCAACTTATCTATGTCTTGTCTCAAGCATGTTTCTTACAGACAGTATATATAACTGGGTCCTGACTTTTCACTACCTTTAATATGTCACAGAATCTGTCTTTAATTGGAGTACAGCTGGTCCTTGAACAACACAAATTTGAGTGCTTAAACCTAATTATACACAGATTTTTTTCAATAGGTATATCAGAAAAATTATTGGAGATCTGTGACAATTTGAAAAAACTCACAGATGAACTGTGTAATGTAAAAATATCAAAAAAGAAAAAGTTAGGTATATCATGAATGCATTAAAAATGTGCATAGTATTTTATTCATATAATTTACTACCATAAAATGTATGCAATTTATTGGAAAAAGTTAAAATTTATCAAACTATAAACACATGAACAGATTGTACATGGAACCATTTGCCATCAAGATAATGTAAACAAATGTAAAGCTTTATTAACGGCAAAAACCACAACTACTTTTGCACTGACATAATAGTATTAAAACAGCTGTATAAAATTATCTGTAGCAATATTGTACTACTATAATAATTTCATAACCACCTGCTATTGCTACTGCAGTGAGCTAAAGTACTGCAAGTATCTCCTTAAAACACCCTGGGATGCTCATCATCTCCAGAGCAGTTCATCTCTCCAGTAAACTGTATATCACAGCAAAAGTGATCTATTGCAGTTCTCACGTATTTTTCATCCACTGCAATACTGTAAATCTTCAGTAATACCATGGGACCATACAAAGTGCCACTGGTGATGCTGACAGTACTCTAAAGAAGCAGAGAAAAGTCATGACATTACCAAAAGAAGTTGAATTGCCTGATATGTACAGTAGATTGTCAAATAAAATTGCTGTTGCCTGCCATTTCAGACAATTTATCCTATAAAAAGATGATGTAAACTTACGGTACTGATAAATACAGTTCAGAGTTGTAAATTTATTTTCTCTTCCTTACAATATTCTTCACAATATTTTCTTTTCTCTAGCTTACTTTAAGAATACAGCATATAGTATACTTTGAGGCGAGGTAGCATGATTCCTCCAGCTTTGTTCTTTTTGCTTAGGATTGTCTTGCCTATGTGGGCTCTCTTTTGGTTCCATATGAAGTTTAAGGTGTTTTTTTCCAGTTCTGTTAAGGTCAGTGGTAGCTTGATGGGGATAGCGTTGAATCTATAAATTACTTTGAGCAGTATGGCCATTTACATGATATTGATTCTTCCTTTTTTTTTCTTTTTTTTATTGCATTTTAGGTTTTGGGGTACATGTGAAGAACATGCAAGATTGTTGCATAGGTACACACATGGCAGTGTGATTTGCTGCCTTCCTCTCCATCACCTATATCTGGCATTTCTCCCCATGCTATCTCTCCCCACCTCCCCACCCCCAGCTGTCCCTCCCCTATTTCCCCCCAACAGACTCCAGTGTGTGATGCTCCCCTCCCTGTGTCCATGTGTTCTCATTGTTCAACACCTGCCTATGTGTGAGAACATGCGGTGTTTGATTTTCTGTTCTTGTGTCCGTTTGCTGAGAATGATGGTTTCCAGGTTCATCCATGTCCCTACGAAGGACACGAACTCATCATTTTTGATGGCTGCATAATATTCCATAGTGTATATGTGCCACATTTTCCCTGTCCAGTCTATCATCGATGGGCATTTGGGTTGGTTCCAGGTCTTTGCTATTGTAAACAGTGCTGCAATGAACATTCGTGTGTATGTGTCCTTATAGTAGAATGATTTATAATCCTTTGGATATATACCCAGTAATGGGATTGCTGGGTCAAATGGAATTTCTATTTCTAGGTCCTTGAGGAATCCCCACACTGTCTTCCACAATGGTTGAACTAATTTACACTCCCACCAACAGTGTAAAAGTGTTCCTATTTCTCCACATCCCCATCAGCATCTGTTGTCTCCAGATTTTTTAATGATCGTCATTGTAACTGGCGTGAGATGGTATCTCAATGTAGTTTTGATTTGCATTTCTCTAATGACCAGTGATGATGAGCATTTTCACATGTTTGTTGGCCTCATGTATGTCTTCTTTGAGCATGGAATGTTTTTCCATCTGTTTGTGTCCTCTCTTATTTCCTTGAGCAGTGGTTTGTAATTCTCCTTGAAGAGGTCTTTCATGTCCTTTGTTAGTTGTATTCCTAGGTATTTTATTCTCTTTGTAGCAGTTGTTCACTCATGAATGGGAATTCCCTCATGAATGGGAGTTCACTCATGATTTGGCTCTCTGTTTGTCTGTTATTGGTGTATACGAATGCTTGTGATTCTTGCACATTGATTTTGTATCTAGAGACTTTGCTGAAGTTGCTTATCAGTTTAAGGAGGTTTTGGGTTGAGACAATGGGGTCTTCTAAATATATACAATCATGTCATCTGCAAATAGAGACAATTTGACTTCCTTTTTTCCTAACTGAATACTCTTTATTTCCTTTTCTTGCCCAATTCCTGTAGCTAGAACTTCTAATACTATGTTGAATAGGAATGGTGAGAGAGGGCACCCTTGTCTAGTGCCAGTTTTCAATGGGAATGCTTCCAGTTTGGGTCTATTCAGTATGATATTGGCTGTGGGTTTTTCGTAGATAAATTTTATCATTTTGAGACACGTTTCATCGATACCTAATTTATTGAGAGTTTTTAACATAAAGGGCTGCTGAATTTTGTCAAAGGTCTTCTCTGCATCTATTGAGATAATCATGTGGTTTTTATCTTTGGTTCTGTTTATGTGATGGGTTGCATTTGTACATTTGCATATGTTAAACCAGCCTTGTATCTCTGGGATGAAGTCTACTTGATCGTGATGGATAATCTTTTTGATGTGCTGTTGTATTCGGCTTGCCCATATTTTATTGAAGATTTTTGCATCGATATTCATCGTGAATATTGGGCTGAAATTTCCTTTTTTAGTTGTGTCTCTGCCAGATTTTGGTATCAGGATGATGTTGGTCTCATAAAATGAGTCAGAGTGTATTGCCTCTTTTTGTATTGTTTGGAATAGTTTCGGAAGGCTAAAAACAGCATGGTACTGGCATCAAAAGAGATATAGGCCAATGGAACAGAAGAGAGGCCTTGGAAGTAATGCCACACACTTACAACCATCTGATCTTTAACAATCTGACAAAAACAAACAATGGGGAAAGGATTCCCTGTTTAATAAATGGTGTTGGGAAAACTGGCTAACCATGTGCAGAAAGCTGAAACTGAACTCATTGCTTACACCTTATACAAAAATTAACTCCAGATGGATTAAAGATTTAAACATAAGACCTACACCATAGAAACCCTACAAGAAAACCTAGGCAATACCATCCAGGACACAGGCATATGCAAGAACTTCATGACTAAAACAACAAAAACAATGGCAAGAAAAGCCAAAATAGACAAATGGGATCTAATCAAACTTAAGAGTTTCTGCACAGCAAAAGCAACAATCATTACAGTGAACTGGCAATCAACAGCATGGGAAAAAATTTTTTCAAGCCACCCATCTGACAAAGGGCTAATATCCAGAATCTACAAAGAACTAAAACAAATTTACAAGAAAAAAAGGAACACCCCATCAATAAGTGGGCAAAGGATATTAACAGGTACTTTTCAAAAGAAGACATTTATGCGGCCAACAAACATGAAAAAATGCTCGTCATCACTGGTCATTAGAAAAATGCAAATCAAAACCACATTAAGATACCATCTCATACCAGTTAGAATGGCAATCATTAAAAAATCAGGAGACAGATGCTGGAGAGGATATGGAGAAATATGAACACTTTTACACTGTTGGTGGGAGTGTAAATTAATTAAACCATTGTGGAAGACAGTGTGGCAATTCTTCAAGAATCTAGAGCTAGAAATACCATTTGACACAGCAATACCAGCAATCTGGTAATATGAGCAATATAGAATTATAAGTCACTATATTATAAAGACACATGCGTAGGTATGTTTATCGCGGCACTGTTTACAATAGCAAAGACTTGGAACCAACCCAAATCCCCATCAAGGATAGACTGGATACAGAAAATGTGGCACATATACACCATGGAATACTATATAGCCATAAAAAAGGATGAGTTCATGTCCTTTGCAGGGATGTGGATGAATCTGGAAACCATCATTCTCAGCAAACTGACACAAGAACAGAAAATTGGGGTTTGTTGGGGGATGCACAGCTGGGGAGCAATAGTGGGAGTAGGGAGGTTAGGGAGGGATAGCATTAGGAGAAATACCTAATGTAGGTGAAGGGGAGATGGAGGAAGCAAACCACCATGGCATGTGTATACCTATGTAACAATCCTGTAAGATCTGCACATGTACCCCAGTTCTTAAAGTATAATAAAATTAAAAAATATAAACAAAGAATACAGTATGTAATACTGTATTCTTCTAACAGTATAACATACAAAAGATGTGTTAGCCAATTATGTGTTGTTAAAGGTAAGACTTCTAGTTAATAGTAGGCTATTAGTAGTTAGGTTTTAGGGGAGTCAAAAGTTATAGGCAGTTTGATTCAACATGATCAAGTGAGATTAATCCCAGGGATGCAAGGATGGTTCCACATATGCAAATCAGTAAACGTGATATCACGTTTACTTCAACAGAATGAAGGACAAAATAATAGAATCATTTCAATAGATGTCAAAAAAAGCATTTGATAAAATTCAGCATGCCTCCATGATAAAAACTATCAACAAACTGAGTATGGAAGGAACATATCTCAACATGACAAAGGCTGTAAATGACGAACCTACAGTTAGTATCCTACAGAATAGGAAAAAAGAAAGTGTGTGTGCATGTGTGTGTGTGTGTGTGTGTGTGTGTGTGTTTTGAGAGGAGTCTAGCTCTGTCACCCAGGCTGGAGTACAGTGGCATGATCTTGGCTTACTGTAACCTATGCCTCCCAGGTCCAAGTAATTCTTCTGCCTCAGCCTCCCGAGCAGCTGGGATTACAGGCTCCTGCCACCACGCCCAGCTAATTTTTGTATTTTTAGTAGAGACGGAGTTTCACCATCCTGGTCAGGCTGGTCTTGAACTCCTGACCTCATGATCCACCTGCCTTGGCTTCCCAAAGTGCTGGGATTACAGGCATGAGCCACTGCGCCTGGTCTAAAAGTGCTTTCTATAAGATCTGGAATAAGACAAAGACACTCACTTTCGCCTCTTTTATTTAACATATTACTGAAAGTCCTGGACAGAGCAATTTGACAAGAGAAAGATATAAAGGGCATTCAAATTGGAAAGGAAGAATTGAAATGATCCTTTTATGCAAATGGCATGATATTATATTTAGGGAAACCTAGAGACTACACACACACACACACACACACAATTAGAAGTAAAGTTGCAGAATATAAAATCAACATAAACAATCGGTAGGTAGCATTTGTATATGCCAACAGTGAACAATTGGAAAAAGAAAACCAAGAAAGTAATCTCATTTACAACAGATAAAAATAAAGTAAAATACCAAGTAATAAACTTAACCAAAGAAGTAAAAAATGTCTACAATGAACACTATAAAATATTGATGGAAGAAACTGAAGAGTAAGACACACACAAAAAAACTGGAAAGATTCCATGTTCATGGACTGAAATAATCAATATTGTTAAAATGTCCATACTACTCAAAGCAACCTATAGACTCAATGCAATCCCCATCAAAACACCAATGACATTCTTCACAGATACATTTAAAAAATCCTAAAATTTATATGGAGTCACAAGATTCCAAGAATAAAGCAATCTTGAAAAAAAGAATAAAGCTTCAGACATCATATGACCTGACTTCAAATTATGCTACAAAGCTATAGTAATCAAAACAGCATGGTAACTGGCATAAAAACAGACACATATGGGACCACAGGATAGACTGAAAAAACAAAGTAAAACCGGACACATACACCAATGGAACAAAATAGAAACCCAGAAATAAGTCCATACATTTACAGCCAACTCATTGTTGACACAAGTAACTAAAAAAGATAAAAATACAATATATCCCAGATGTTTGCTCCATTTTAGCCCTTTAAATACAACAAATACTATCGTGAACACAAAAGTCAACAAAACCAATCTATCACTTCTCTGTTTAACCCATTCCTCGCTGATCTCTCCTCCTGGCATCCTAATTTTCTGGCTGTGTACTCTGTATATTCTAGCGGTAAAGAAGAAAAGGATAGAATGGTAAGTCTGAGGAAGTAATCTAAACAGGTTAAAAAAAAATATGATGACAACACAAAACACAAGCTACACAGTCCCTTAATTTTAGAAGTATCTGATGTTCTGAGAACAGCTCTTTTATCACACCCACAGCTCCTCAAGATCTCAATCTGCTGGCATAGCCATTGGGTTTAAGAAGAGAAAATGGTGATCCAAACATAGAGGCAATTATATTCTCACATTTAACATATGAACAGTTAATTATACTGAGGATTATTATATGGAATCATAACTATACTTAATACATTAAAGTTAAATTAGAATTATGTTTGTAAAAAATTTAAGAACACTATGTTGATATGTTCCTAGCTTCCAGGTGTTAGGATATTACCTAAAACCTCTTTGGAGACTAAATGGATTTGAGATTACAATTATAGTACCTGAATTAAAAGTTACAATTCACTAACAACACTTCATCTTCAAATTAAATAATAAAAGCAAAAATTCTAGAACCATTCTGGATTTATTGTTTTGATAAGAATTATGGCCAGGCAAAGTGACTCAAGTCTGCAATCCCAGCACTTTGGGAGGCTGAGGCGGGCAGATCACCTGAGATCAGGAGTTCCAGACCAGCCTGACCAATATGGTGAAACCCAGTCTCTACTAAAAATACAAAAATTAGCCGGGCATGGTGGTGGACGCCTACAGTCCTAGCTACTCAGGAAGCTGAGACAGGTGAATTGCTTGAACCCAGGAGGCGGAGGTTGCAGTGAACCGAGATCACGCCATTGCACTCCAGCCTGGGTAACAAAAGCGAGACTCATCTCAAAAGAAAAAAAAAGAAAAAAAGAATTATACCAGAAAAGTACTGTCTTTCTATAGTTTAATATGAATAACCAGAACGCAATTAAAATGTAGAACAATATTTTATTACTAAAATGATTAAAATAACTATAAAATTACCACATAAAAGGTCTGATTTTACTTATTCATTTTTTATAATCTCTTCAGTGCTGCAAAGGCATTTATTTCTAAGATGATGATTTTACTTCTCTGGCTAATACAACTACTAGGATGTGGTATTTTGATCTTTTTTGTACAGTTATAACCTTGTAATGTTGAACTCTGCAGTTAGCTAATGGTCAGGAAAACAAAATTCAGTAAATAATACCATTGTAATGAGTTGGTTCTTAAGTAAACTTCAATGGATTTTCTCAAAATCCATAAATAAACAACAGCATAACCTAAATGTTAAGTTGGCAGTTATTGCATAAAAGGATAGAGATGTTTAAAACAAAAAGCAGAGTTCAGGAAATAGTATTAGTGTTTACTGGATGACAGCCACATTTTAATAGTTTATTAAGCTCCTTCTCAGTTATTATATTCCTGGAATCACAGGTGTTTCCTCTTGGTTTGCAAACTTTATTTGCCATTATAAATGTCGTAATCTTAACAGAGCTGTCAATTACTTAAGTGCTCATTCTTAATTTTCTTGTATAATGTTTGTTGCCCAAACATTGTTAAATCCTAACAGAAGCAACTCTAACTTCTAACATAACAACAAGACTAAAACTAAAAGTTTGTATGACAAATCAAAGTATCGACAAGTTGAATATTATATAAAAGGTCATTCTCATTGAGATTTCAGACTCAAATTATTTCTGAACATGTAAGTATGATAACTAGTGTTCTCTACAGGAGGCAAGTAAATATTTGTGTACTGATTAACCAGTTACTGTAGCAAAAGCTTTGGAGACCTCAGACAGTTCTCAAGACACTTTCTAGTTTTTAATGAAGTCAATCATTTACTTGCATTCTCTCTTTTTTTTTTTTTTAATGTTCTTAAAGTTGTTTTATGGATATGTATATGTAAGGCCAGGAACATCACTCAAACCATTGAGTGGTGATTAACTTAAGAGCAATCTCAGTGAAAACAGTCTATCATTCAACTCCCTAAAGTCAACTAGTATTTTAAAACTATAATTTTCCTATGACTTAGCTCTTTCCCTTACCTGCCCTCTTTGTACTTTCATCATCTCTGGCCTTTGGAAGTAATTTTTTACTGTCAAGATCATTCTATATGTTCATAAGCCTAATCCCTTTATTTCCTCAGCTCAACACAAAACTGCCTCACTTTCAGTGATACTTCTCTCTGAAACCTCTGTAGCTCAGCACTACTACTTCAGATGCAGGAAAAAAGAACTTGGATTTTCCTGGTTCCCAAGTACCATTTCCAGTCCACTAATCCTTCATTAATAACGCTTTCATTTTTGAAGTTTCTGCTATCTCATTTAGAGCAGTGCTCCTCAAAGTGCGATCCGGGGACAAGCCCTACTCCAAAACTGTCTGTTACAGACATGAAGCTAGTACTAGAATTCAGAGTAAGCAATCAAACATTTTATGGGAATCTGACAGATAAATTTTATGACTGTTAAACCCAATAATTTTAAAACTGTATGTTTGAATTTTGTATATCTATTGAATTTTGTATATCTATTTTTTACATTTAATTTTTTGGCAATTCATTTTTATTCTATGTTACAAAAGCAGTAACATAAAATAAAACATCAAAAAGCTTTGAAAAAACTTAAAAAAAAATGGTCCTTCACCACAGCTAGTTTGAGAAGCACTGATTTCGATTACTAGCTTCTCATCTGTGACACTGTGAACCACTGACCACCAAGGTTACTTTCCCATATTTCAATAAAAAATTTTCTGGGCCAGGCACAGTGGCTCATGCCTGCCTATAATCTATGTACTCTGCATCAGAGTCTATTATACAATGTTTTTTTACCCCTAGCCAGGATTCATGTGTTCAATAATTAAGGGATAAAAATAGGAATAACTCCATTCACTTTTACCCCTAGTGATCCACTAGCAAAATATTTGCTTCCTATCTCTGCAAATTAAGATTCTGTTAATTTAAGTATCTTAGTTCCAAATGGAGAAAATCTTTCGTGGGAGGACATAATATGGATACCACTTATCTGGAAGTTGAAATTATCTCATGGAATTCCTCATGCCTTTGAATCAACAGTTGAGGAAGGAGGTTGCTATACTGACTGGGATCACAGATCCTCACTACCAAGAGGAAACTGGGTTGCCACTATCCAATGGGGGTAAGGATGAATATATGTGGAATACAGGAGATCCCTTAGGGCATCCCTTATATTCATATTATATATCTATTCATATCTAGTGAAACTATCATTTTAAAATGAGAGTAAAATGAAGACATTCATATAAATGACAACTGGACTCAGTAACAGCAGATACAGTATTAGAAAAAAGAGATTAAGGATAAAAGGAGAAAGAAAAACAAGGAAAAGAAAGGAAGAGGAGGAAGAGGAGGAGAAAAAGGAAAACAGCAAGGAAGACATGAAAGGAAAGGAGAGAGAAAGAAAGGGAGGAAGAAAGAAAGAAAAGAAATAAAATGCTAAAACATAGTTATTTAAGTTAAGGAAAATAACAAAATTGAAATTTATTCCTACATGAAGAAATAAAGTGAATTTAAAATAAACGTGTAGATAAAAGAGTGTATTTTTGCTACTCAGAATTTCTTTGAAAGCAATTTTTTATTTGAAGGAAAATGAATATAAAATATATGTCAACATACCAAAAAGATGAGGGCAAATGGAATTTTGCTGCTTAGGGAGTCTTACAATTTAAACCATGTAGTGCATTATTAATTTGAAGCAGATTGTGGTAAGTGACGTAAATAGATGTATCATGGATTGAAAAACTAAAAATTATTAAGATGTCAGTTTTCCTCTGTTCTGGTGATCTATAGATTCAACACAATGCCAATCATAAACCCATCAAGTGTTTTGTAGAAATTAAAAATCTGACTCTCATAGGAAAATGCAAAGAACCTAGAATAACCAAAACAACTTTCCAAAACAACAAGTCGGAAGACTTTCAATGCTTGTCTTAGAAATTTACAGTAATTAATGCAGTGTGACAATGGCATAAAGATAGACAAATAGATCATTAGAACAGAACAGCATATTCATAAACAGACACACACTTACATGGTCAATTAATTTTTTTCAATGGCACAAAAGCCACTTAATGGGGGGAAATCATCTCTCAACAAATAATGCTGAAACAACTGGATATTCACCTGTTTAAAAGAAATAAACTTCAATCTTTATCTCACCACCACACATGACAATTAACTCAAAATAAATCACAGTTAAAAGTAAAAACTAAAACATTAAAGTTTGTAGAGGAAAACATAAGCTGTCAGCTTTGCAATCTTGAAAATAGATGTCAACAAAATTTAAAACTTTTTCCCATCAAAATATGGTATTAAGAAAATGAATAAGCAAGCAAAAACCGGGAGAAAATATTTTAATACATATATCTGACAACAGACTTCACATAGAACACATAAAGAACCACAGATCAATAAGAAAAAGTCAAATCACCCAAAATAAAAATGGGCAAAAGACATGAACAGATGTTTCAATAAAGAAAATATTTGAATAGCCAATAAGTATCTGAACAAGTTCACAACGGCATTAGTTACTGAAAGGTGCAAATTAAAATCACAATGATATACCAATACGTATCTACTAAAATAGCTACAATTAAATGCACTGACAATAACAAGTGTTGACTAGTATGTGGAACAATCAGAACTTCAGTAAATTGCTGCTGAGAATGTAAAATAATATAGTCACTTCCACATAAAATGTGATTTCTTTTAAAAATAAATACATCCCTATCTTATAATGCAGCAATTCCACTCTTATTCAACCAAGAAAATAAAAATATATTTCCACAAAAAGACCTATATGAGAATTATTATAGCAATCTTAATAATAATAGATAAAAACTAGACAAATCTAAATGTCCACCAACAGGAGAACAAACAACAAATGTAATATTATACAATGAAGTATTACTTATCAATAAAAGGGACAAAATTACTGATAGGTAAATATCACAAATATCTTGCTGATACTACACAATACCACTTACACGAAATTCTAGAATAAACAAAACACATCTGTAATTTAAAAAAAATCAGAGAAGTTGTTTGGATGGGGCAGAGATGATTGATAGAGAAGAAATATGGCTATGAAAATGTGTATATCTTTATAAGGATGTGGTTACATGGGTGTATAAATCTGTCAGAACTCATCTAATTGCCAGTTTAATATTTATGTATTTCATTTGTGCATGAAAATTTTATCTAAAATCAAAACTGCGAACAAATAAAAAGTAAACATACTAACAGTTAAAACTTTCTGAATTTTCAACAATTGTTAAAACCAAAATAACAAAAGCACTTATAAAAATTTCTAATATACTTATGATTTTGATAAATATATTTATTGAAAAAGTTTCTAGGTAAACTATTGTCTTAAAGTATATTTTATTTCATATTTTGACCTGATTATAAGATTATTATAATTTTTACCAGAATGGGCTACGTTAATATTACTAATGAGTTAATATAACTTTGGAACTTTTTTCAAGGGACTGTAACACTGAAACAGGCTACTGGTAACAAGAACCATTTTCCTCTGAATTTTTGCAGGGTTTTGACATTAAATATTTAAATTAATTCCAGAAAGTGGTTTGGGAGTGTGATCTTTTATGATCCTAGAGCTTAGGATTATGACAGATGAGTCAAGTAGCAATTAATCAAACAAACCAGTATGCAAATGCTCAAACACAGCCACAGAGTCATTTTCAAAACAAGAATGAAGGCATTAATATATTATGTTGATAATGCTTGTTTTATTTTATATTGTCCTGACAATTTGGACTGAAGACAACTCTCTTGCTTTAAATGATATATTCAGATATCTTTACATTCCTCTTAGATTATTTGAGGAATCACGGCAGATAATTTTCTAGCTACTTGGTTGCATGTATTTGTGTTTTTGAAAATTCAGTGTAAATATAATCCATTAAAGTGTTAATTAAAAGTTTTACTTATTTTTATAATCAGAGATATACTGAAGAAATAAAACCATGGAAATTTGAATTTCTGTACACAATTTATGTGCACAAAATTTTATGAAGCTATATGTAGCTTCCTAAGAATACTACTAGAAAATGTTTAGTTCTCTTTATAAAACGGATCTTTAGAATAAAGATGGTTTCATGCCAAAAAGTTTATAATATAGGCTCCCTAATATTTAGAGAGTTCCACATTTTATAAAAATCTGTAAATATTGGGGAGCCTATATTATAAACTTATGTTCATAATGTTCATGGCTCATAATGAGTTCATAATGAGTTCATGGCTCAAATTCACATTTCTTGTAATCCTGCCCAACCTGCAACTTGAAGAACACTGCCTATTCTGGAAAGGCAGGATAGGTTTACTATGACACTAAATGACAACATAGAAAAAAATGCTCATGATGTACTTAATATGCTCTATTATACTTTTAAGTGGTATTTATAATGCTGGTAAAGACTAATTTTTAAAGAAATATTTCAAATATTTTGATATTTTATGCATCTTAAGATGGTAAGGCTATAGGTAGAGTTTTAGAAGTGTTATGCTGAAATGCAAAATCATCATTCCATAGGAATAACCTATAAGGGTGAGCACAGAAATAACAGACAAACAGAGAGCCAAATCATGAACGAACTCCCATTCACAACTGCTACAAAGAGAATAAAATACCTAGGAATACAACTAACAAGGGATGTGAAGGACCTCTTCAAGGAGAAATATAAACCACTGCTCAAGGAAATAAGAAAAGACACAAACAAATGGAAAAACATTCCATGCTCATGAATAGGAAGAATCGACATCGTGAAAATGGCCATACTGCCCAAAGTAATTTGTAGATTCAATGCTATTCTTACCAAGCTACCACTGACGTTCTTTACAGAATTAGAAAAATCTATTTTAAATTTCATATGGAATCAAAAAAGAACCCGTACAGCCAAGACAATCCTAAGCAAAAAGAAAAAAGCTGGAGGCATTATACTACCTGACTTCAAACTATACTACAAGGCCACAGTAACCAAAACAGCATGGTACTGGTATCAAAACAGATATATATAGACCAATGGAACAGAACAGAAGCCTCAGAAATAACACCACACATCTACAACCATCTGATCTTTGACAAACCTGACAAAAACAAGTAATGGGGAAAGAATTCCCTATTTAATATATGGTGCTGGGAAAACTGGCTAACTATATGCAGAAAGCTGAAACTGGATCCCTTCCTTACACCTTTATACAAAAATTAACTCTAGATGGATTAAAGATTTAAATGTAAGACCTAACACCATAAAACCCTAGAAGAAAACCTAGGCAATACCATTCAGGACATAGCCATGGGCAAGGATTTCATGACTAAAACACCAAAAGCAATGGCAACAAAAGCCAAAATTGACAAATAGGATCTATTTAAACCGAAGAGCTTCTGCACAGCAAAAGAAACTCTCATCAGAATGAATAGGCAACCTACAGAATGGGAGAAAATTTTTTGTGATCTAGCCATCTGATAAAGGGCTAATATCCAGAATCTACATGGAACTTAAACAAATTTACAAGAAAAAGACAAACAACCCCAGCAAAAAGTGGGGGAAGGACATGAAGAGACACTTTTCAAAAGAAGACATTTATGTGGCCAACAAACATATGGAAAAAAAGCTCATCATCACTGGTCATTAGAAACATGCAAATCAAAACCACAGGCAGATACCATCTCATGCCAGTTCTAATGGTGATGACCATTAATCCTGCATTAATGCATTAACCATAAGGAGAAAACAATGATAAATTAGGCTTCGTTAAAATTAAGAATATTTGGCATCAAAAGACAGGATTCAAAGAATAAAAATGCAAGCCACAGACTGTACAAATATATGTAAATTACATAAATCAATAAGAAAAACAAACAAATTTAATAATGGGCAATAGCTTCAAAGAGATATTTCACAAAAGAAGATACCAAAATGTCCAAAAAACATATAAAAAGGTCCTAACATCATTAGTCATTAGGGAAACAAAAAATACAAGATAAATCCACAATGAAATATGACTATATGTCCATCAGAATTATTGACATTAAAATGAGCAATGATACCAACTATTACCTCTCACAACTAGAGAAACTCACTTACATTGCTGTTATAAACTGGTACAACTTGGGAAAAACATTTGGCATTACCTAATAAAACTAAATCTATGATTCAAGTATGTGCCTGTATATGTATCAAAAGAAATAAATGCTTAAGTCCATGAAAAGATAAGAAAAGAATCTCTATACTACTTCATTCATAATAGGTTAAAAATGAAAACAATCTAAATTTCTGTCATCTGTTTAATATGTAAATAAATCATGGCATAGTCACACCATAAAACATCACACCACAGTGAAAAACATACATTATTAATAATTATTAACAATACAGATCAACATACAGTAGTAACACTGGGTGATAGAAATTAGACACAGTAGTATACGACATATGATTCTTTTTATATTAAGTTTTAAAACATGCAATTTGATCTATGGGGACAGAAGTAAGAAAAGTGAGAAAGAGACAAGAAGGAGCCTCCTGGAGTAATAGCAATGTTCCATACCTTGATCTGGGTGTTGCTTTCATGGGAATACACATATAAAAATTCATCAAATCCTTCACTTGAGATTAGTTCACTTCAGGTTATACCTCTATTTGCAAAAATACAAGCTTCCATAGCTTTCATATGTATTCCTCTCCTTATTTTTCTTGTTTAAAACCTCATCTCTTCCCTCAATTATGATAGGTTCCCATTATAATTGGTCTCCTTATACTTATATTACTCAAGGAACTTATAAAGTCTTGCCCAGAAATCTTCCTCAAGAGTAGCACTTTCTGTATTTTCAGAAACTGAAAAGCTGCAAGTTTCACATTGCCTAGAGAATGAAGTCTACATTTCTTAGCATTTTATCCACTTAAAATCCCCAAATAAAATTTCAAATAATATTTCTAGGTACAACTTTTCTAAGAAGGCTATTGAACTCCCATTCACAATTGCTACAAAAAAATACCTAGGAATAAAACTTAAAAGGGATGTGAAGGACCTCTTCAAGAATAACTGTAAACCACTGCTCAAGGAAATAAGAAAGGACATAAACAGAAGGAAAAACATTCCATGTTCATGGTTAGGAAAAACCAATATCGTGAAAATGGCCATATTGCCCAAAGTAATTTATAGATTCAGTGCTATGCCCATCAAGCTACCATTGACTTTTTTCACATAATTAAAAAAAAAAAAGCAACTCAAACTTCCTATGGAACCAAAAGAGAGCCTGCATAGCCAAGACAATCTAAAGCAAACAGAAAAAAGCTGGAGGCATCATACTACCTGACTTCAAACTATATTACAAAGCTACAGTAATTAAAAACAGCATGGTACTGGTATCAAAACAGAGATATAGATTAACAGAACAGAACAGAGGCCTCAGAAGTAATGCCACACATCTACAACTATCTGATCTTTGACAAACCTGACAAAAGCATGCAATGGGGAAAGAATTCCCTATTTAATATATGGTGCTGGGATAACTGGCTAGTCATATATAGAGAGCTGAAACTGGATCCCTTCCTTACACCTTATACAAAAATTAACTCTAGATGGATTAAAGATTTAAACATAAGACATAACACCATAAAACCCTAGAAGAAAACCTAGGCAATACCATTCAGGACACAGGCATAGGCAAGGACTTCATGACTAAAACACAAAAGCAATGGCAACAAAAGCCAAAATAGACAAATGGGATCTAATTAAACTAAAGAGCCTCTGCACAGCAAAAAAAACTATCCCTAGAGTGAACCGACGACCAACAGAATGGGAAAAAAATTTCTGTGATCTATCCATCTGGCAAAGGGCTAATAACCATAATCTACAAAGAACTTCAACAAATTTACAAGAAAAAAATCCCATCAAAAAGTGGGTGAAGGATATGAACAGACACTTTTCAAAAGAAGACATTCATGCAGCCAACAAACATATGAAACAATGCTCATCATCACTGGTCATTAGAGAAATGCAAATCAAAACCACAGGCAGATACCATCTCATGCCAGTTAGAATGGCAATCATTAAAAAATCAGGAGACAGATTCTGGAGAGAATGTGGAGAAATAGGAACACTTTTACACTGTTGGTGGGAGTGTAAATTAGTTTCGCCATTGTGGAAGACAATGTGGCAATTCCTCAAGGATCTAGAACTAGAAATACAATTTGACCCAGCAATCCCAGCAATCTAGGTATATACCGAAAGGATTATAAAACATTCAATTATAAAGACACATGCACACATATGTTTATCGCAGCACTGTTTACAAAAGCAAAGACTTGGAACCAACCCAAAGGCCCATCAATTATAGACTGGATAAAGAAAATGTGGCAAATATACACCATGCAATACTATGCAACCATAAAGTATGATGAGTTCATGTCCTTTGCAGGGACATGGATGAATCTGGAAACCATCATTCTCAGCAAACTGACGAAGAACAGAAAACCAAACACAGCATATTCTCACTCATAAGTGAGTGTTGAATAATGAGAACACATGGACACAGGGAGGGGAACATCACACACTGGGGCCTGTCGGTGGGGAAAGGGTGGTAGGGAGGGATAGCAGGGGGTGGAGATTGGGGAGGGCTAACATTAGGAGAAATACCTAATGTAGATGACAGAGGGATGGAGGAAGCAAACCATCATGGCACATGTATACCTATGTAACAATCCTGCACGTTCTGCACATGTACCCTAGAACTTAAAGTATAATAATAATAAACAAAAGATAACAAAAAAGAAATATATGTTTATTTTTTAATGTTTATATTCTTTAGATCATCCTTTTCGTTCCTAGGAATTTTCCTTTAGGAAAAAAACATGGCTATACATAAAAATTTAGTTACAAAAATGTTCCCATTCCCAAAACTGTCAATGGCAGGTAAGTTAAACAAATCTTAACATGTCCACATTATCAAAGTACAAGGTTTGGTGCAGTGGCTCATGCCTGTAATCTCAGCACTTTGGAAGACAGAAGGGGGTAGATCACTTTAGCCCAGGACTTTAAGACCAGCCTAGGCAACATGGTGAAACCCTTGTCTCTAAAAAAATACAAGAAAAATCAGCCTGGTGTGGTAGTGTGTGCCTATTGCCCCAGATACTTGGAGGCTGAGGTTGGAGGATCACCTGAGCCTGGGAGGTTGAGGCTGCAGTGAGCTGAACCAAAGCCATGATCACACCACTGCATTCTAGTCTGGGTAACAGAATGAGACTCTGTCTCAAATAAATAAATAAAATAAAGTAAAATTATGAGACTATCTAACAAAATGTCAAATCAATGTGAAAAACCAGGCTACAAAGTAGTACATACAATATAATATGCATTGAAAAAAGACAATGTACATATAACTATTCCTAGTGAGTTTGGGGACAATTTTTTCCTTCTTTTTACTTATCTGTACTTTTAAAGCTATATATACTTTCAAAAAGTTGTAAAAAATTTCACAATAAGAAAAAACAAGTAATTACAATAGATGAACTATCAACAATATATTTTAGCAAAACAGACTGCAAAAACATGCATAAGCAAATAATTATATGATAGGAAAGCAAATTAACAAACTGACAAGGGAAAAATTAATGAAAATTTTACAGCCACTATAATTAAGAATATCAAATATGTTTCCTACTTTTCCTGAAAAATGAAACTTTAAATGTTATGCTTTATTTTCCTTTTGAGTATGACCTTTTTGTCAAATTTCTAGTATTTTAACTTATCATCACTTTGTATCTATTATATGCTATACACTATGTTAATTATAAGAAACACAAAGTGAAAACAACACTAAAAAGGAGAGATTAAGACACTAGGATATTTGATTATGTCCTCTGCTAAAGTGAAAAGACAACTTTGAAGGTTACATCATGGGGCAGAATTCTAGGTATGTTCATCAAGTGGGTTTGTTAGCATATGCTGCACTCCCTAATCTCAATCTGCTTTATCAAAGTGACTGCTGGTCATGTAGATGCCAAGTGAGGAATTCATAACCAAACCAGGAATGTTCTAGCACCCATTTCTGAATGTTGAAATATGTGTCATTATATTATCTTTGCAGACCTTAATTTCTGTGCTTGTTACAATATGGAGGAAATTCCTTGTAAGTTTTAAATTCATATTTTTCCTTAGATATGCTTCCTCTCTGTAACCACTTCTGAATCTGGCTTACTGTGTGATAAAATATGTATCATTTAGGGTTTATTTTTTCCTATACATCCATATAAAAATTACACAGAAAAACATCTGGAAATCACTAACCTTAATATTTGTAATATGTCCAAAATCTTTATTTCAAGTGCCATTTTCTCTTGACTGCAACTCACTATAGCGCAATTATTTGACAAACCAAGAATTCCAATACATGGGCTTACCGATTTTTTACTATCCAGGACCTTGCCTTCTGTTATACCACACTCGCCTCAGTTTCTTTCTACATGCCTCATCACTCCTCTACCTCTTTACATATGGGAGAGTCCATGGTGAGGGAGAGTGAGTATTTCATTGCTATAATAACTCTCTGGTCTCTCACCCATTAAAATCTCCATTGTAGTTAAAATCAAATATCTACTATACCATACTACACTCAAGATTGGAATACTGCTAAAAGACATCACACAATTTCACAGACAGGTTTTTAAAAATTTAACTACCGTAATTCTTAAATGTGTATTCAGCTCTGCCTTGCAATCCTACATTTCTCTAGTTATGTTCATTTATATACAAACAAAAAAACTGATTTCAAACTGTCTGTACTTTCTAAATCTCCACCACCATCCACTAATCCACTGAAAATCTAAATTAATCTAACATTTTAGTAGAGAATGACACTGCACCTCCAACTTCCCATTATTAAATTTATCAACTTGCCAGCATCTGTATCTATCCAAGCTCTTTACAGACATCCATTAGAATGAAAGTAGTTTCCCTGTTCCTAACAAAAGCCAATTCCTACACTTATGTTCTAGAACCTATTTCCTATCAATTTACTCAACTACTCCAAGAATTGGTACTGCAATTATCTTTTTTATCCCTTAAAACATCACTTTTCCTTTTACCTGGTTTATTTGTTTTTAAACAGAAGCATGTAGTTAGAAAAAAGTAAAGTAGAAAAGGCAGAGTACAGGGTGCAAATACAGGTAGGCTGGTAGATGAAATGGCTGGGGACATGCAGAAGTTATCTTTTTAACTGGGAGGAAAAGTTGGATAACTACAGAGAAAGAAGAGATGAAATAGTCCTCTAGAGGGAAGAGTGAATAGACAAGCAAAAGGCAAGAAGTTGCCAGGCAACATTGAGAATCTACTTGAAGATATTAATAGTTGGTCATAGATTTAAGGTAAGTTCATTCAGTAAATTTGTGTGATTTTTCTCCTGCCTTATAAAGTGAAGAAACAAAGCAGAAAGATTCATTTACCTAGGTTTGATTTTGCTGGGTGAGTAGGACAAAGGAAGAGGGGGCCAAGAAAAATAAGGTTATATTATATGCAAGTTGGTGATAATTATAATGGGCAATGGAATTTAAGCTAGATGTGTGTGGCGGGCAGAGTAAGGATATAAGGGGTTTTAGGGATAAAAAAGAGTAAGATCAATAGAAATAAGTTAAGGCCAGGCACAGTGGCTCACACCCATAATCCCAGCACTTTCAGAGGCTGAGGTAGGCAGATCACTTGAGGTCAGGAGTTGAAGACCAGCCTGTCCAACATGGCAAAACCCTGTGTCTACAAAAAATACAGAAAAATTCACCAGGTGTGGTGGCGCACACCCATAGTCCTAGCTACTTAGGAGGCTGAAGCAGGAGGATCACTTGAACCTCGAAGGAGGAGACTGCAGTGAGCCAAGATTGCACCACTGCACTCCAGCCTGGGTCACAGAGCAAGACTCTGCTAAAAAGAAAAAGAAAAAGAAATAAATAAGTTGAAAAATTGATAGAGTCAGACTTCTAGAGTGAGTGAGCTAGAAAGACAGCAGCTGGTAGTCAGAAAGTGGGAGGCCTGACATTGAGACTCAGAATGACCAGGAACAGAGTATGACCACAGAGTAGATGGCAGATATTGTGTGCAGCACACAAGGACTAAAGCAGAGAAATTCTAGGAAATAAGAGACTGTAATTTTTGAAAGGATTGTCTACACAGAAATTTACATCATCAAGAATTATGACATGAGTAGGCTAAAGAAAGAAACATCGGAATAGATTCAAAAATCTTAACAAAACAAGGGAAGTGACATAGAAGTGTGTACATGGCTACAACAATAGTGTGTACTGGGTAGTACAGTCTGATGCATGAGTTTCAAAGCTGGAGGTGTTCAGGGAGTGAAAAAGACATTGATTTGAAAACAGTAACAAGGCTGAGTATGGTGGCTCATACCTGCAAACCCAACACTTTGAGAAGTCGAGGCAGGAGGATCACTTGAGGCCAGGAGTTCAAGAGCAGCCTGGGAAACAAGGTGATACCTCATCTCCATTTAAAAAAATAAATAAATAAAAACAATAATGAGAAACAAACCTCTAAGCCCAGTGGTATAATTGGTATGAGAGAGAGCACAGCCACTACTTTAAAGGACTGCACTGGAAGCAGTGGCTTGAGGGAGGTAATCAGGTTTTGGGTAGAACGGGAAAGCGTAAGTGGAATTCAGAAAAAAATACATAAATAATTTTGATCTATTAATCATTGTTTACTAAAAGGTACTGAATTAGGCAATGGGAATAAAACAGTAATACAGACATAATCTCAGCCCTCAGAAAACTGCAGCTTAAGTAAGAAGTCCCATATAAAGTGATTAATTGAAAGAATATAACTAAATTTCTATAACAAGTTAGCATGTTATAAAACAAGTTTAATTTTATGAAGAAATGAGACTGCATTCAATTTTATTTAAAATGAGGTTGCAAATTTTGAACAGTAGTATAATAAAATACATAATTATTTTAATATAGCTAATCATTGTGGTATTAATTATGTGCTAAAAACTAATATGAATTAAGAATATCTGGGCCAAAGTCATTTTTTAATGGTTAAAAAAACAGAGGAAAATGGTAAGTATATGCTTTTACAGATACATGCAGAGTTACCTTAGATAAGGCAGCATCCCGTTCTTCTATTAGTGCACTCATTTCTTCTGCAGTAATTCTCATTTTACATTCTTTGGTCTTGTAGATTCTATCCACAATTATAGCTCCATTCTTCTGAATAGCTATCCCTGTGTCTGCATTGTTTATTCTGTTCAGTAATTCCTGTAATGTCTACCAACACCATTATATGTTAGTCAGACATGAAGTTTTAATATATTTTATTTAATATAGGGTTTTAATTAATAGGCACATGTGAATTGTAAATTGACTGAGTGAAGTTATTGAATTTTCATATTGCAGCAAAGATGTACATTATTAGTGTGTCAATTCTTCTTTTTCCCACATCTTAGTTCTTGAAACCCACTCAATTGAACTTAAGCCTCTAAGATATAAGACTGACATCAAGAAATCTCCTCAGAGAATGGCTTACCATGTCATTTTCTTCAGGGTTAATATTTTCTAGCCTAGAAAAAAGGGACACAGAAAGCCTGATCAGTAGCATTTCCTTAGTGCAGCAAAATGAGTTCGCTTTTTAAATCTTTAGAACCTCAAGTAATTTCATTCGACTAGTCTTTAGAGTCAACCATGACACTGAACATATTAAAGTGCCACCTGCTCGACTCCATCTTTCAATAATGCTCCATATCTTCTGCACTGACTTCAGACTGTTAAGTTATTAATGTTTACTGCTATATATGACTACAAGGATCAATTGTTCATATGTGCTTAGATGAAGAAAGTTCCCCAGTGATAAAAGCACTCATTCTCATCATTATATTTATTCCTGGACTTTCCATTTTTATCAGAAACTGTATTTCCTCTCTTTTTTGGACACCATCATAAGTAAAACAAGGCAAGTATTTTTATAACAAAGTTTAACTATGTTCCCTCAAAAAAATGACAAATAATTACACTAAATTTGAAGTGAAAAATCTCTTGCTGTTACCTATTTGTTATTATAACACAAATATATAGGAAGGCTGACCAAAATTGTACCAAGTTTTTAGATGACTAATGAATGTGATTTTCTTCTTCCTAATATATGTAAAATTATTCAACATAAAGACAAAAAATACAAATTGGCTCCCCTCAGAAATACATTTTTGTCTTATAAGAGTCATAGTGGTTCCTGAAAGTGTTTACTGATGTTGAGAAATTGAAGAAATGCAGCAAAGGTAAAGAAAGCAGTTTTAAATTACATAGAAAATGTCTATAATATAATTTAGGAAACCATTTAAAGTAAGTAAATTAAAAGAAAATTTGTAATATGTGTTAGTGAAAAGGTATAGATTCTAGAAAGGATCTCAATTATTTTAAAATTACACTAAAAAGTTTAGATATCCAAGTTGCTGTTTTCTCAAGTTTTCCCCGATTTCTGTGCTTCTATGATTTAACATTAACCATAAAAGAGGATACTAGCCAAAGATAATAGAAGACACCTAATAAATATGCCACTGAATGGTTCCAAACTTCACAACTGGATAAAACTGCTACACTCATGGAAAAGTGGTATTTTTAGAACATAGTATTTTAACAGAAAAAAATATATACACATATATTAAAAAGCTATTTCTAGACATACATAAATAGTATAGGTTAACAGGAAGGTATAGTAATTTTAAGTTATATATAATTCAATGTGTCTCAAACTACTAACGTCCACTTAGGTTTACATTTAAAGAAGCGCAACTACTTTCATCTTTTATCTTTTATTCTTCAAAATAAATGAACAATTTTCAAAGATGCTGCCTAACAAAATTTTGTTCTACAAGAATTGTGAGGATAAGCACTTCTTTTCATCTCAATTGAAAAACATAGCAGAAAAGTATATAATAATAGTCTTACATTTATTATCATAGTGAAAATACTTGAAGAAAACTAGTAGCACTTAACCAGCAGTAACTGGTTGGCTAAATACAATTTCTAAGGAAGTTATATGTGGTGAGAAATATTTATCTTATCTTTTACTGCCATTCTTTTCAGGTAAAATCAAAGTAAGACCTAATTACGGCAGCTATCCAATAAAATCCAATTTAAATGCTTACAAACTTCACAATTACCTTATTAAACTTGATAATTTAAAATGTGAACAGATACATGATAATTAAACATTTACATTGGTAAATTCCTCTGGAACCTTTGCAACAACAAAAGACATTTAGTTACCAAGGTTATAAATTTCTATTTTTAGCTTCAAAGAATTATATATGACCAGGAAAGAAACAACAGCAGGTTACCTAATCTATATATTCCAAATAATCAACACACACAAAAAACGGGAAAAAATGTATGGAATTTCTATGTAATGTTTATAGGCTGTCTTCAGGCATTGCAATGTAAACCATTACTGTAAGGAGAGAAAGATGAAGAGTTCAAATGTTTCAAATTAATATCTTTCAATAGGAAAGGTTTAAGATAATTGTATTTAGTCTAATATTAAAATTCCCTACTAATGATTTAAACATTTGTAAAAAATCAGAATTAAAAGTTCTTATCAAAGCCTATTCCAGATCCCTGGCACATTAATTTAGAATTCAGACTTTAAATAATTTGTGTGATTGCTGCTGAAAGCACATAATAAATAGTGATTTGTCATTTGCTTATAAATTATTTTAAATTATGTTTTTGGTAAGGCTACTGTGCTAGGTCTGACACACAAGACGCAGGTGAGCCAAGTCAGCCACTTAGCATTTGGATCTCAATCTTGCTTTGTTATAATTCTTTATAATTGATGTAAGTATAGTGATAAATGGCCATTGAAAGAAAAATATAACTTTAGTCAAAATGAAAAAAATGATTAATTCAAGATTTGAAAATCTACATAGATGCAAGTAACTTTCTCTACTCGTGTCTCTTTAAAAGTTTCAGGAGATATCACAGATATCAAAGATAGATTATATCATAATTTAGTCTCGACTAGATTACATAGAGCAGGTATCAGCCAAGTTTTTCTGTAAATGGCCAAATAGTAATTATTTTAGGCTTTGCTGTATGCTCTCTATCATAGTTACTAAATTCTGCCTCTGTAGTACAAAAGCAGCCATACACAATACTTAAGTGAACAAGTGTAGGTGTATCCCAATAAAACTTTATTTACAAAATAGGAAGCAGGCTGGATTTCAACATAAGTTCTTAGTTTGCAAATCCTTGATACAGTGTTGGAAAATGAGACTAGCTCTTTGATGTTTGTGCTGTAAGTGCCAATTTAGAATATTTGACATAATTTTCTAAGCCAGATCATTCAATATCTAGTCTAGGATTAAGAACCAACAAAAATAATTTTCAGAAAACGAAATTCAGGTCTACAATAAGTGTATCACATACTGTGTCACTTAAAACAACACAAAACTTAGACAACTTACCTTTTCAGAAAAGAGGTGATTTGAAACAACTATACATGGCTTTCAATTTTCTATTTAAAATTACTTTGGGGAAGGTACCAAGGTTTACTAGTGTTATGTACAATACATAACACTTTACTGATCTAAATACTTAAAATAATAGTTGGTGTTATATGAAATATATCTGATGAACTATATATCTCATTAATATAAGGTTTACAATTAGACAAAAGAATTCCAATCTTTTGTAAACTTTAAATTATGCCTACAACAGTCTAACTTGACATAATCATGATAATTAGTAAGAATTTTGCTGAAGTAAATGTCTATGGGCTCAAGTTTCAATTGATTTCCTATAGCATGCAAATTCTGACTGACAACCTTGCACTCTAAGTGAAAAGATTCATGCGTGAAATGTCGCATTTCTTGATTTATCCCTAAATCAGTCAATATCACCTTTTTCCTTTCTCAAACTAGTCATTCACCTTGTTCAATCCTAAGATGCAAAACGTTGACCTCAAATGATAAAAAAAATTCTAATTTTTCTGAAAATTCTAATTTGATTGCTTTTATTCTAACAAGAAAATTCTGATTTGTTTGCTTTTATTCTCTCTCATTTTCTACATACCACATTTAACATGTTAAAAAAAATACCAATGATAGCAAAGAGACTGAAAAAAAGGTATCATGATCTGAAAAGGTAAAATACACAAATGCAAACGTGTATAATAGTATGTAAATATAAGTAATTTTAACTTGAATCCTTTTTATTTTTTTCCCCTAGTTTTGGATAAAAGTAAAAAAAGAAAGAGAAAAAGCATTAAAGATCCAAGGGGTAAAGAAAAGCAGAGAAGAGGCAGAATAAGACAAAGCAGACACTGTAATAGAGACACAATGTAGATCAGAAGTAGCAAAGCAGATGAGAGAAAAAAGATGACAAAACATCTGAAGATTATAGAAAGCAAGAAATTAAACATTTTTTAAAAGATGTGAAACAATTTATATAATTTTATCCTATACTCAGTGCCCCCAAATACACCTTTCAGTCAAGCAAAACAGTTATGAGTTTGTCCTGTTATCAAGATGTAGTCCAAAACACACTCTTGAAGGTTCAGAACCTATAGATTCAGCAGAAGAGAAGGGAACTTCACAGAACCATCTCAAACTATACTGACTTAATATTCTTTGTTGCTGCTGTTTTTCTTGCTTGGTATGTGCAGCCTTCCCTGACTCTTTCCCCTACCTGAATTCCCAGACTTTGATACAAAAGGAGTCCCTCTTATAAGCTGTTTCTAGAAATCAAAAATTCTTCAAATTAACTGTTAATTGTTTTAAGTATTTATATGATTACTTATTTACTTAACTCAATTTGACCACAATGCTGTGTCCCCCACAACTAGCACTGTACCTGACACAGTATATACTCAATAAATACTGAATGAATTAATTAATTAAAAGAAAAAGCTGGGAATTGAATGTGTTCCTTTTTGCTCACTCCCATTCTTCCCTTAATACTAATGCTCTAAAGGACAATATGAAAAGTATTCTGCCTCAAGGAATACTAATTTCAATTTATTTTAATAAAAACTGTAATAAATATATGTAAAAAGTAGATGTTCAATGAAGGATAAAAATAGAGAAGAATGATAGGCTCAATTTAAACATATTAGTTAAAGAGACAGAATAAACCAAGTAAGAGATCAGTTTAACAGGAGTTCTGAGGAAGAAGTTTTGGCTTGCATATACAGGCAGATGGTTGTAACGCTGATCAAGATAGGGGATTAAGGAGGAGAATCAGGTTTCAAGAATGAATTAGTAAGTTTCATTTTGGATATGCTAAGTTTGAGTTGCCTGTGTAAATCTGAGGTAGACATTCTGACAATGTGTAACTGATTGATTTTAAGTCTTTGGCCAAGTAGTCTAGCCCTCTAAGCTTTTTCATCTATAAAACATGAATATACCTACTTCAAGAGTTGTGACATTTTATGAAAAACTGATTTTCTGTCTTCTGTAGGTAAATTTGATTGTTTCAAAGCACAAAAATATTTTTAGAAGCAAATCGCATGAATAAAATTGGTGATTGATTTAGGTAACAAAATTTATGAACATAAATTGCATGCAAAATAATATACCACTGTTTGGTGCCTGATAAATTGAACATCATAGTACCTACAAATCTCCAAAGAAGAGTTCTAAAGTTTTAATGGCTGTATTACTGAATTTTTATAAAACGGGTATCCAGAATAGCCAAAACAATTCTATAATAAAAGAGCAAAGTTGGAGGACTACACCTGATTTCAAGACTCACTGTCAAGATTGTGTGATATTGACAAATGGATCAACATATAGGTCAATGAAACAGAATAGTAAATTCAGACATCAGCCCACAGATATATAGTCAACTTATTTTTGACAAAGGTGCAAAGGAAATTTAATGTAGTAATGACAGCCTTTTTTTTTTTTTTTTTTTTTTTGAGACGGAGTTTCGCTCGTTACCCAGGCTGGAGTGCAATGGCGCGATCTCGGTTCACCGCAACCTCCGCCTCCCGGATTCAGGCAATTCTCCTGCCTCAGCCTCCTAAGTAGCTGGGATTACAGGCACGCGCCACCATGCCCAGCTAATTTTTTGTATTTTTAGTAGAGACGGGGTTTCACCATGTTGACCGGGATGGTCTCGATCTCTTGACCTCGTGATCCACCCGCCTCGGCCTCCCAAAGTGCTAGGATTACAGGCTTGAGCCACCGTACCCGGCCAATGACAGCCTTTTTAACAAATGGTGGTGGAATAAAAGAATATCCATAAGCAAAAGAAAAAAAAGAATTTTTAAAAAATGTTATCAAAATTTAAAACTTGTATTCTGCCAAACACACTAAGAGACTCAGAAAAATAAGACATAGACTAGAAAATATTTGCAAACCACATATCTGATAAAGGACTTATATCCAGAATATAGACAACTCTTTTAAACAATGAAGGGAAAAAATAATCTAATTTGAAAAACTGTATAAAATATCTGAACATTTGACCAAATAAGATATGCAGATGAAAAATAAACATTTAAAAAGATGTTCAATATCATGTGTCATCAGGGAAATGCAAATAAAAAATAAAAATATTAAGATACTACTACATATCTGTTAGAATGGCTAACATCCAAAACAAGAAACAAAACAAAACAAAAACAACAGTTCCAAATGCTTGGAAGGAAACACAGCAACAGGATCTCTGATTTGTTGCTAGTATAGCCACTCTGGAAAAGAATTTGGCAGTTTCATGTAAAATTAACATAGATTTAATTTATGATTCAGCAGTAGTGCTACTGGGTTTACTCAACTGATTTGAAAACGCATGTCCAGAAAAAAACCTGTATGTGAATACTTAAAGCAACTTTATTCAAAATCACCAAAAATGGAAGTAACCAAGATATCCTTTATACAAAGAAATCAATTAACAAACTGTGGTACTTCCATACAATGGAATACTATTCAACAAGAAGAAAGAACATAATATAAAATCATTAATGTGAATGAATTTTGCTAAATGAAAGAAGCCAGTTTGAAATGGCTACATATTGTATGATTCCATTCATATGACATTCTAAAAAAGGAAAAACTATTAGGGGAAGAAAGCAGGTCAATAGTTGCCACAGAGTTGGGGAGGGAAGAAGATTTGAGTAGGAGAAGCAGTGGAGATTTTTAAAGTAGCAGAACTAATTTGGATACATGACACTATGCATTTGCCAAAGCCCACAGATATTTACAGCACACAGTGAACCTTAATGTATGCACACAAAGAAACCAGCTAGGAGATCAAAGAACACTAGGCTAGAATAAGTAACTCTAATTACATAAAATAAATAAATAAGTCTACTACAATAAATAAGTCTAATTACATTAAAAAATATGGCCTAACCTCAAAGAAGTGGGGTGGAGGAAGAAGACAAATGAAGTAATTTTGGAAAATGGTGTCTTGACACTATAAGACTAAAGACTAAAAGAACTATACATAGTATATTCTCATTGGTAAAGTTATTTCTCATGGAGGTACAGGTTAATGATTCAGAAAGAGTTAAAACGTATACTAGGTTTCAACAAATAAGTAAAGAGATGGTGGTTGCTTTAGGCCAGGTTTGTCACCAGTGGATGGAATAATTTACAGATGAGCAAGAGGGGAAGCCTAGAATGAACCATCTGGTAATGGATTTGAATTAAGAACATCAGTGTGAACTCATGTTTAGCTTGATATAGATACAAATGGATAGATGAATAAATAAGAGATATGTGTGTATACATCAGTTAGCATATACGTGTATTTCCTACTGTGTCTGTGGAAAATGTCTAGAAGTAGTCATACTCCCACAACAAAGGGCACACCTCACACCCACATCTTGGTTTCTAATACTATTTTCCAATAAAAGGAACTAGAATTCCTTGGAGAAACGACTGAATCTACTGGAGGGGCACAGTTCTATACATCCCTACATAAGGTGACACTGGAGTATTTTGTCATGCCAAAAGGAAAATGTTCAAAAATCAGAAGAGGCCAGGTGTACTGGGTCATGCCTGTAATTCCAGCACTTTGGAAAGCTGAGGCAGAAGTATCATTTGAGCTCAGGAGCTTGAGGCTGGCCTGGGCAATATAGTGAGACTTTGTCTCTAAAAAAATTTCTAAAAATTAGCCAGGCATTAGCCAAATGAGTGCCTGTGGTCCCAGTTACTGGGGAGGCTGAGATGGGAGAATTGCTTGAGCCCAAGAAGTCAAGGCTGCAGTGAGCTGTGACCACGCCACTGCACTCCAGCCTGGACAACAGAGCAAGACCCCATCTCAAAACAAAAACAAATAAATAACGTAAAAGAATGGGGACATGTCAAAGAGATACAAGAGCTAACCTGAAAGCGTTTCCAATCCACAAAGGTAGAACATTTCAAGCAAAAACATAAATAATATAGTATTAGATTATAATTCAAAGTATTAAGTGAACATCTATGAGTCCATACTGACACAAATGGTTGAATAAATAAAAAACGGGAAAAGAGACAAATCTCCTGTATTGAAGAATTACATATAATTTATGTAAATATTCTCCCTTGCAGGAGGTAGAGTTCAAAAACCTCCCATCCTCATTCTTTAGTATGGACTGTACTTAGTGATTTGCTTCCAAAGAGTAGAGTATAAACAAAGGAATGGAGGTAAGTAATTTTACAGTGGAGAAACTTGGCAAACCATACCTTGGCCAAATGATCAAGGTTAATATTACTAGTAGTAAATCATGTTAGTAGAATATAACCTTGAAATGATGTGAAGAAAATGGTACTCACTTCTGTGGTCTTCACCCTAAAAACTCATAACACCAGCATAACCAACCACAAGAAAAACCCAAACTGGGAAACATTCTGTATAAAATACCTTGATAATATGCCTCAAAACTATCAAAGGTCTTAAAACACAAAAAAGTTAGAGAAAATGTCACAGCCCAGGGCAGGTTACGGAGACATACAAACTAAATCCAATATGGAATCCTGGATACGATCCTAGAGCATAAAAAGGTCATTTGAGAAAAAGTAGTGAAATCCAAAGAAAGTATAGAGTTTAATTAATAGTCATGTAACAGTACTGAATTCTCCCCTGTGACAAAAGTACCATAGTAATGTAAGATGTTAACAATAAGGGAAAATGGGTGAGGGTTATGCAGCAACTCTCTGTATGATCTTCGCAATTGTTCTGGAAATATAAAACTAAGCTATGATTTTCTAAAAATCTTTTAAAAAATAGAATTCCAAGTAAAGATGGAATAGGGAAATCTGAACACCCAAATCTACTTACCCCATCATATAGCTACATGAACAGAATATACAAATTAACCAAATAGCAAAGAAAGTAGGATGTCATGTAGTAATTTTTTAAAATAGGGAGGGGGTGCAGGGTGGAGAGATGATGATTTTGGCTAGATTACCTACAAAACAGGTGTTGGGAAGACAGTGAGCCAACAAAACAGAATTTTTCACTTATACCATACAGCTTAGAAATAATCTGAGAATGAGCTGAGTAGACAGCCCAGAGAAAAGTAACAAAAACCTTTCATGAAGAAAAGCCTGTATTACCTAAGAATCTGTATAGAGGAAGCAAGAATCAAGGCTTGCCATGTGTTTTTTTTTTTTTTTGTATTTATATTATTTTACTTTTTAAAATCAACTTTTATTTGAAGCTCTGCGATACATACGCAGGATGTACAGGTTTGTTACATGGGTAAATGTGTGCTATGGTGGTTTGCTGCACAGATCAACCCATCACCCAGGTATTAAGCCCAGCACCCATTAGCTGTTCTTCTTAATGTTCACCCTCCTACAGAACCCCAACAGGCCCCAGTGTGTGTTGTTCCCCTCATGTGTTCATGTGTTCTCATCATTCAGCTTTTACTTATAACTGAGATCATGTGGTGTTTGGTTTTCTGTTCCTGCTTTAGTTTGCTGAGGATAATGACTTCCAGATCCATCCATGTTTCCACAAAAGACATGATCTTTCTTATGTTCCTTCTTATGGCTGCATAGTATTCCATGGTGTCTATGTGCAGCATTTTCTTTATCCAGTCTACTGTTGATGGGAATTTGGGTTGACTCCATGTCTTGGCTATTGTGAATAGTATTTTTTTTTAATTTTACAATAGTGTATAGCTTAAGGTAAATTTAAAAATATATACATTTTAAAAATATACTTTGGTAGCCAGGTGTGGTGGCATGCAACTCTAGTCCCAGTTACTCAGGAGGCTGAGGCAGAAGTAGAGCCTGAACCTAGGAGGCAAAGGTTGCAAGCCATGTTTTACTACAATAGTGAAACAAATAAAAGCTCAAAAGCAATATCCCCATGAAATTAGGATACGTATACAGAGACCAGATAGCATGAACCCTTAATGCGTGGCACCAAACAAAATACTGTAAGCAGAGGATGGAACCTCCAGCAAAAGAAGCATACAGTCCCAGAGAGGTCTTATCAAACTCCATTCCCAACCCATTGCCCTAGGGTTATATAGAAAGGTACCAAGAGCAATGCCTTGCCAAGAAATGGAAGCTCAAAGAAGGCAAACAGGCCTCAAAACAAAATGTTTATTAGGCCAGGTACGGTGGCTCATGAATGTAATCCCAGCACTATGGGAGGCAGAGGCAGGCGGATCACCAGAGGTCAGGAGTTTGAGACTATCCTGGCCAGCATGGCGAAACCCCATCTCTACTAAAAGTACAAAAATTAGCTGAGCATGAGGGCACATGCCTTTAATCCCAGCTACTCTGGAGGCTGAGGCAGGAGAATAGCTTGAACCCGGGAGACGGAGGTTGCAGTGAGCGGACATTGCACCACTGCACTCCAGCCTGGGCTACAAGGGCGAGAATTCATCTCAAAACAAAAATGTTTATTAAGGAAAATTCATCTGTACCATTCTGTTCTGCTAAAAGTTTCTGACAGAATTGCCCATGTTAAGCATGAGCAAGATGCAAAGAAATGATACGGCAACTATGAATATACCAAAAATACAACACAAAACATATGCAAAAGAAACTAGTTCATAATAATAATAATAATAAAAAGAAGACATAAACCAAGATGCTATGATTTGAATGCCTGTCCTCTCCAAAACTCATGCTAAAATTTAATGGTCATTGTAACGGTATTAAGTAGTAAGACCTCTAAGAGGTGATTAGGCCACTAGGCTCCTCTCTTACAGGTTGAATTAATGTCATTATAGAAAGGCAAGTTTAGCTCCCTTTTGCCTCTTTTTAGCCTTCTGCTTTCCACCATGTGATGACTAGGCAAGAAATCCTCCAGAACTGTGAGCCAATAAATTTCTGTTCATTATAAATTACCTAGTCTCAGGTATTCTATTATTGCAGCAGCATGAATGAGATAAGACACAAAGGAAAGAAGAAAATTTTCCTACTCATGGTTGGTATTTTATTAAAAAGTAAAAAAAAAAAAGAAAAAAATTCAATAAAATAAAAGAGAAAGGGCTAAAACAATAAAGTGAAAAAGGAAATATAAAACTTAAGGAAATAAGTTGAGAATAAAAAATAAACAAATAAATAAAAATTACATACATTAATGAGAAAGACCATGGAAAAGAACAATGACAATTGGGATTACCAACATAAAGGAAAGGTTTGTAGTCATCACAGTGAATGTAAAAGCAGATTAAAATATTAATAATTATTGAACAGATAACACATAAAGACAAAAATGTTCCATATAAGTATAGCTGGAGTCTCTAAAGTAGAAAACCTATAAAACAAAACATTTGCAGACCTAAAATTTTCATGAGCCAGTTGTGGTGGCTCACAGCTATAATCCTAGCACCTTGGGAGGCCAAGGAGGGAGGATTGCTTGAAGCCAGGAGTTTGAGACCAGCCTGGGCAACATAGCAGGACCCTATCTCTTCAAAAAAACTTCCTTAGAAAGTAAAATTTCCATGAAATAATAGTATGCAACCATAAAAAAGCACAAGATCATGTCCTTCACAGGACCATGGATAGAGCTGGAGGCCATTATCCTTAGCAAACTAATGCCAGAACAGAAAAGCAAATACCACATTATCGCTTATAAGGGGGAGCTAAATTATAAGCACACATGGACAAATACAGTGGAATGACAGACATTGGGGCCTACTGGAGAGTGGGGGTGGGAAGAGGTAGAGGATAAGGAAAAGTAACTAACAGATACTAGGCTTAATACCTGGGTGATGAAATAATCTATACCAAAAAATCCCACAAGTTTACTTATATAATAAACCTGCAAATGTACCTCCGAACTTAAAAGTTAAATTTTTTTGAAAAAAGTAAAATTTCCATGAAATAAAGGAAGAATGAAATAGTCCTTTAAAAGGCATGCTGTGGTCCCAAAACCTTATTAAAACATGATGGACACAATTGTCCTGATTCAGCCCTACTTCATGAATAAAGGATGAATCCTCAGCTATCTGACATAAAAAAAAAAAAAAAAAAAAAGACAGACGAAAACATATACACACAGAGCCAGGCACGGTGGCTCATGCCTGTAATCCCAGTACTTTGGGAGGCTGAAGCGGGTGGATCACTTGAGGTCAGGAGTTCCAGACCAGCCTGGCCAACATGGTAAAACCCCGCCTCTACTAAAAATACAGAAATTAGTCAGGCGTGGTGGCACTCACCTGTAGTCCCAGTTACTTGGGAAACTGAGGTGGGAGAATAGCTTGAACCTGGGAGGCAGAGGTTGCTGTAAGTTGAGATCATGTCACTGCACTCCAGCTTGGGTGAGAGAGCCAGACTGTATCTCAAAAAACAAACAAACAAACAAACAAACATAACCCCCCTACACAAAAGGGGATGGGGAATCTGATTGATCTCAAGACTTTTTTTCAGGCAAACAATGTCAGAAGACAAGAGAGTAACATTTTTATAATGTTCAGAATAAAGAGATACTTGACTCAAGAATTACATTCTTAAAAATTTGAATACAATGATAACACACAGCCAATCTGAAGCATGTTAAATCAGAGAATAAGGTATTTATGTGCTCTTCCTTTGAAAGTGAAATTCAGTCACCTGGGGTGATATTGTGAAATATATATTTGGTCATCATTCCACTCCCCCACCCCTTTCTTCACATACATGAAATCTCCAAAGTGATGTCTTTTTGTATGCTAATCATTAACTGATAGCTGGCAGCCCTTAAATAGCTTCTGGATGGAGGCTGGTCATGAGGAAAAGGTGGTAACTTTTTATGCATGATTAAAAGGTGGTAACTTTGAGTTTCAACCCCCAACCTCTGCAGAGGGGCTTAACAGTTAAGTTGATCACCAATGGCCAATGGTTTAATCAATCATGCCTGTGTAATGAAGCCTCCATAAAACACCCAAAAGAACAGGGTACCTAAAGCATCCTGATAGCTGAACATGTGGAGGTTCCTGGAGGGTGGTGTACCCAAGTAGGGCATGGAAGCTCTGCATCTCTTCCCCTATACTTTCACCTATGCATCTCTTCATCTGTATCCTTTGTCATAACCTTTATAATAAACTGGTAAATGTAAGTAAGTTTCCCTGAGTTCGGTGAGCTCCACTAACAAATTAATTGAACCCAAAGAGGGGACTATATGAACCCTAACTTGAAGCTGGTTAGTCAGAGGTTACAGAGGCCTGGACTTAAGATTTTTGTCTGAAGCAGGGCCAGTCTTGTGAGACTGAGCCCTCAACCTATGGGATCTGAGGCTTTCTCCAGGTAAATAGTGTATGAATTTAATTGGAGGATACCCAGCTGGTGTCCACTGCAGAACTGATTACTTGTTTGCTGTGTGGGGGAAATAACTACATATTTGGTCAAAAGAGGCTTCCGTTTTGATTGTTGTGTTGAGTAAGAAAAGAAAAAAGCACTTTGAGTTTGTGTTTTTGTTTCCACTGACGCACCCAAGGATTCCCCACAATAAAAAACTCAGGGATAAAAATGCCATCTATGATGAACGTTCCAGCAATGATTATTCAATCCTTTTAAAGTTAAGATTAAACAACAGGGCACACTTTAGCTAGAAAAACTAACATGGCTATAGAAATGAATACAACTTTTACAGATTTTTTAATGTGAAATTCATAATGAAAAAAGGGGAGTTTTAATATGCTTATTTCTTTTATATGAGAAAAGAACCTTAATCTGAGGAATGCAAGCCCTTTTAATTATCAGGCCCATAAAGAATGAAAATGAAGACTGCAATCATGTCCTATTTGCTGCCCTATGAGTTAGTATTCATTTTTTTTTTTTTCTTGAGAGAGGATCTTGCTCTGTCACCCAGGCTGGAGTGCAAAGATACAATCAATCATAGGTTCACTGCAGCCTCTATCTCTGGGGCTCAAGTGATCCTCCTACCTCAGCCTATAAAGTAGCCGAGACTACAGGAGTTTATCACCAGGCTAGGCTAACTTTTTTAAATATATTTTTTTTGTAGAAATGGGGTCCCACTATTTTTCTCACAATGGTCTTGAACTCCTGGACTCAAGCAAACCTCCTACCTTGGACTCCCAAAGCGCTGGGATTACAAGTGTGAGCCATCATGTCCAGCCTGTATTCATCTATTGAAACTGCCTGCTATTGCCACAAGTAGCTATAAATTAACCTAATAATGTTATACCAGACACTATGACTCATACCCTATACTTATAGTCAATCATTAATTTTAAAATTACAGTTCCTGACAAACTTTGTATCAGCCCACTGCCTATCTCTCCTTTTTGCATTTAAAAATTCACTCCTGGCCAGGTGCCATGCATAACACCTGTAATTCCAACATTTTGGAAGGTTAAGGTGGGCAGATTGCTGGCACTTAGGAGTTTGGGACCAGCTGGGGCAACATAGCAAGATTCTATCTCTATTTAAAAAAAAAAAAAAAAAACTTTAAAACTTAAAAAAAGAAAAAATAAACAAAAGTCCATTTATAACTCCTGCTAATAGAAGTGTATTTCAGAGCAATGTGAATCTACGCTCCCAGGCTGCAATCCTCAAGCTTGGCCCCAGTAAACTCTCTACTTATATTAATTTAACTTCAACTTCTTCTTTTAAGGTCAATCCATACCTGAGAGTTACATGCTATCATTAACTGAAACAATAATGAGAAAATTTTGACCAGGCCTAGTGGTTCATGCCTGTAATCCTAACACTTTAGGAGGCTGGGGTGGGCAAATTGGTTGAGTCCAGGAGTTGGAGAACAGCCTGGGCAACATGGCAAAATGTGGTTCTGTTCAATTTTTAAAAATAAATATATATTAAATAAAATAAAAGAAAAAGAAAAAAATGTTGATGACTCCAACACTTTAATTTTTTTCAGTCTCATTTCTTAATATTAGAAGGGTATTTAGAAAATTAATATAGCTATTGAGAGAAAATACTGCATGAAGTTCAAAATTTTCTTCAGTTTTACTTCAATTGACTATTACTCTTAAATTCAAGTTAACACTTACATAGCACTCACTATGAGCCACATACTTTTCAAAATTTAGTGATTTGGCTGGGTGCAATGGCTCATGCCTGTAATCTCAGGCCTTTGGGAGGCCAAGGTAGAAGAATCACTTAAGGCCTACAGTTTGACCCCAGTCTGGGCAACACAGTGAGACCCAATCTCTACAAAAAACTTTAAAAATTAGCCAAACATGGTGGCATGTTTCTACAGTCCCTGTAGCCATAACTCCTTGGGAGGCTGAGGTAGGAAGATCACTTGAGTCCAGTTCAAGTTTGCAATGAGCTCTGATCACATCACTGCATTCTAGCCAGTGTGATATAGCAAGACTCTGTCTCTGAACAAACAAACAACACGTACATATACATCTTTTAATTTTATATATTTTACATATATACATATATATACATACATAGTCAATAAGTAATTTAGTCCTCATGACAACCTGTATAAGTCCTGATAAACTGCACTATTATATACATTTTATAGGTCAAAAAACTGAGCTGTAGACTTCGGGTAATTTGTTCATGACTATACAGCAAGGAAGCAGCAAACCCAATATTCAAGAATAGATTGGATCCAGAATCTGTGCTCTTAACCTCTACACTACACTGTCTCTCAAATACAACATGTAGAGAATTACTTGATTTTTAATCAATTAATTCTATGACTACCTCCAATCAATGGCAAGCCATCTATCCTTCTAGGTAATGACTTTTAAGTATATAAGAGAAAATGTTTGAAATAATGTTTCCCTATAGATAAAGACGGTTATTCTGGAATAGGCATTGTGGAATTTAGGTAAAATTTTTGTTTCTTTGTTTTTCCAGTGAGTTTAATGCTCTATAATGAGCCTATCAATCTTCAAAAAAAAACAAAGTCATTAATCTAAACAAAAAACAAATATTACCTAATCACAACTTGAACACATATTATTATTTATGGCTTTTTGTCTCCCCAATGAACCATGTTTTAATTAGTACTTTAATCTGTTCCTCCAAGGAGCCTAGTACAACACTAGACAAAGTAAACATGCCATAAGTATGCTGATTGGTCATCATTAAATATTAGATTACTGCATTCTATCTATCTGTGCAGGTAACATATTTCTAGATGTTCTAGGGTCTTTCTACCCAAAGCCTATTCCTTAGACTAGCATCATGAGTAACATCTGGGAGATTGTTATAAGGACAGAATCTCTGGTCCCAATCCAAACCTAATGAACCAGAATCTGCATTCTGACAAGATCCCCCAAGTGATTGGATTGCACATTAAAATTTGAGAAGTACATATGTCTAGGACATTGTTTCATTAAGTGTAGTCCATCATTACCTATCAGAATCACCTGGGTTGTTTGTAAAAAAAATGTGTATTCTTAGGCTCCACCCTACTCCAAGTATCACTAAAGTTTAAAAACCAAAGCTAAAAAAACTGCAAGTAAAAAGTAGTAAAGAACAGAAACAGCGATATTAAGCAAAGAGAGGTGAAAGATTCAGATAGCTGAAATAAATTTAAAAAGTGATAATGAGGAGAAGAGGAGATAATAAGAAAAGGAGTCACATAGGAAGGAACAACCAACTATGAAAAATAAAGAAAGTAATTTTGTTGAGAGTAATGTGCATTTCTTTCTTTCTTTTTCTAAATTGACTGCTATTCCTGACAGGCAAACTAGCATGCTAAAGGTTTTAGAAAAAGACTGGAGATATGCAATTTCCTAGTGTAACACACGAGTCACATTTTTGAATATGTAACTACCACATAAAGCACGGCTTTTATAAATGTTCCTAATATCATAGAGAGTTTTAAATGTGTACAGTACATACACTTTTAGAGACATTTCCATATGCTTGGCTCGCGCAATTGCTTCATCTCTGTCCTCAATGGCTAATTGCAGTCTAGACATAATAGCTTCATCACGCTCCTTCTGTGCAAAATATACTTCTTCAACCAGAGCTACCAAAATATATGACACACAGTCAATCATAGAAAATAAAGGAGAAATATATACCTTTAGCAAAAGTAAAAGCCATAAGCAACTGTTATTGTAAGGACTGCTCATTAAACTGAATTAGTATCAATTAATCCATTCAGAAAATATTATTTTTAATAATAGGTACTGCAAAACTGGGATACCACCTCAAAACCCTAAAAAGAGCAAAAATTTAAAGATTTAATAATAGCAAATGTTGTAAGCCTGTGAAATAAAGAAAACTCTCATACATGTTCCAGATAGGCAGATATATTTCTACAACCATCTGAAGAGCAATTTGGCAATGTTTATTGAAGTTGAAGACAGGCCTAGCCTAGCAAATCCCCTCTTTGGTATGTAGCCTAGAGAAATTCATGCATATATGTAAATGTAAACATGTATAAAAATACTGCAGCATTGCTTATAATAGCAAAAGCTTAGACATAACCCAAATGTCCATCAACATTAACAGAAATAAATAAATTACATTCAGAATGGAATACTACCCAGTATTTAAAATGACTTGACTATGGACAGATGGACAAATCTCAAATACAAAATATTGGCAAAAATAGCAAGTTGCAAAGTAAAACAACTCTACTCACTATTTATGAATAGACACAATTAATACAAATAATACAATGAGCATGGAAAGGATGAACACCAAATTCAGAATGGTAATTACCTCAGTGGGAAGCTAGAAGGGGAGAAAAGAAAATGGGTAAAAGAAGAATAAAATAGGACAGAGCTCTGCTGTTATAGTAGCGTACATCTGCACAGAGCATGGGCACTGTTTATATAGATTTAAATACAAATGGCATCATCTAGATTTCTGCAGCACTGTATCAGGAGCTTTAATGTTATCTGAAACTATTTCTTAAGCATAATTTTACTGCTTGTATGTTTGAAATTTTACATAATTTAAAAAATATTACTGCAATGTTACAGAAAGAGGGCCTCAAATACCTTATTTATACTGTCAAACTACAAAAAAAACTTCAGAAAAATTTTGAAATGCTCTTTTAGGTTGTAAAGCATTGGATCTCTGCCCAAGGATTGTTACAGATTAATATACAGTTAATCAAGATAGTTATTAGGCCCAACATGGTGGCTCATACCTGTAACCCCAGCATTTTGGCAGGCCGAGGCAGGAGAATCACTTGAGCCCAGGAGTTCGAGACCAGGCTGAGCAACATAGTGAGACCTCGTCTCCACAAAAAAATTAAAAATTAGCCCCGGTTGGGTGCAGTGGCTCACACCTGTAATCCCAGTACTTTGGAAGGCCAAGATGGGCAGATCACTTGAGCCCAGAAATTCTAGACCAGTCTGGCCAACACGGTGAAACCCAGCTGGAGTCTGGGAGGTAGAGGCTGCAGTAAGCTGTGATTGTGATTCAGTGTGGATGACAGAGAAAGACTCTGTCTCATAATAATAATTAAAAAAAAAAAATCATTATTGTATTATTTAAATTGTAAGTAGTGGAAAAGTAGTGGTAATCTATCTAGCCAGTCAGTTCACACCCTGGGCAAGATGGCATAAAATTTCATTACAACACTACTCAAAACAATACGCAATTTAAAACTTAGGAATTGTTTATTTCTGAAATGGTTCCCTTAATATTTTCAGACCATAAGTAACTGAAACCATGGAAAAAGAAACCACAGATAAGATGGGACTACTGTATCAATTCTTCATGCTGTGGTTTTGTTTGTTTGTTTGTTTGTCTCACTCTGTTGCCCTGGCTGGAGTGCAGTGGTGAAATCTCGGCTCACTGCAACTTCTGCCTCCCGAGTTCAAGCAATTCTCCTGCCCCAGTCTCCTGAGTAGCTGGGATTACAGGCATCTGCCACCACGTCCAGTTAATTTTTTGTATTTTTAGTAGAGATGGGATTTTTGCCATGTTGGCCAAGCTGGTCTTGAACTCCTAACCTCAGGTGCTCCACCTGCCCACGGCCTCCCAAAGTGCTGGGATTACAAGCATGAGGCACTATGCTTGGCACTTCATGCTGTTTTGAAAGAAACTTCTGTCGACTGTAGTATTCAAAAATGAATTTTATTTTTCCCTTCTAATTCTACAGAATATCCTTCCAGGAAGGGCAATAATAACAGCTTAGAGAAAGCAACATAGTGGTAAAGTATTTACCAGCATGTATAAATTATGTATCTTGCATAATATGGAAAACAACATGGTGTATAGAAGAATATGAATTTTGATTCTGATCTAAGGTACTAAAGTTTAGCAACCTTGTTTTGTTAATTTCTTAAATTATTTTAGTTGAAGTTCAGGTATATAAAATTAATAAAATACCAATATTCATGATGTTATAAAAAATTAAATTAGAAAATATATGAAAGCTCTTGGCCAAATAAATAAAATAAAGTGGATCATCAACAAATGTTAGTTCTACTCTACCACTACAGTAACCATACTCAAACCACAGACTCACAATGTGACTTAACTCCTAGACATATTAATAATGTGGTTTTGATTAATTTGTAGTACTTATATATTCAAAATCTAAGTCAAAATTCTTCAATTTTTAGCCTTTTTCATTGGTAAGCAAAAATTATATAAGGGACTGAAAGAAAAATTATTCAGAACCCATTTTATATTGTATGCTGCATACCATGATTAAATTAATAATAGTTTATCAAAAACAATGGCTGGGTACAGTGGCTCACACCTGTAATCCCCGTACTTTGGGAGGTCAAGGCGGGTGGGATCACTTGAGGTTAGGAGTTTGAGACCAGCCTAGCCAATATGATGAAAACCCATCTCTACTAAAAATACAAAAACTAGCCAGGCATGGTAGCACATGCCTATAATCTCAGCTGCTCAGGAGGCTGTGGCAAGGGAATTGCTTGAACCAAGGAGGAGGTTGCAATGAGCCAAGATCGTGCCACTGCACTCCGGTCTGGGAGACAGCAAGATAAGGTCTCAAAAGAAAAAAATTCTGGTATTCTAAGATGTTTTGAGGGATAAAATGTGGAGAAATGCCAGATACAATCAAAGGGGGAATAGAGGGAGCAAACCACCTATGTATGCACCTATGCAACAACCCTGCATGACCTGCACATGAACTCCAGAAACTAATGTGAAATTGAAAAAAAAAAAGTTTATCATATACTTCTAAGTTACCTCCTTAGTGCAGTAGGCAGCATATCAGTCTAATAAAATACATCTAATTTGTAGACCAGATAGAATGGATAAAAATGATGGTAAATAGTGATGTAAGCACAGATTAACATATTACCCTGAAATATTCTGAGATATTAAAAGGTTAAAATACTAATTACTAAACTTTGAATGCCAAGAGGTTTTCTTTCATTTTTATAAACTGTGGCCAGAACTTTATATAGTGACTTTTAATGCAAATTGTATACCACTTTACATGCAACAGTACCTGATAGAAGAGGTAAGACTAGCTTTAATAATAAGTCTAATCATCTCTATGCTTAAAGGTAAGTGCTTTATACAGAGGATTTCTTTGGTTCTGTGTGATCAACAGAAAACATTTTTTTTAAAATGTGACTTCAGATCCAAAGATGTATACCTGCATTTAAAGGATATTATTATTTAAGTATTCTAAGGTTAAAATTTTAAATACCAGAAAACACACATGCACACACACATAAAATATGGTTGCAGAATTTATAAATGATAAGAATGTTTTTCAAAATTAAGGTATTCCTGTAAAGATTCAATGCAATCCCTACCAAAATTCTACTGTAATTCATAGAAATAAAAAAAAATCCTAAAATTCATATGGAATCACAAAAGACCCCAAACAGCCAAAGCAATCTTAAGCAACTACCATTTAAAATATATCACAAAGCCAGAGTAATCAAAACAGTATAGTGGCTGACTGTGGTGGCTCATGTCTGTAATCCCAGAACTTTGGGAGGCCGAGGTGGGTGGATCACCTGAGGTCAGGAGTTCAAGACCAGCCTGGTTAACATGGTGAAGCCCCATCTCTACTAAAAATACAAAAATTAGCCAGGCATAGTGGCCCACGCTGGTAATCCCAGCTACTCCGGAAGCTGAGGCAGGAGAATCACTTGAATCTGGGAGGCAGAGGCTACAGTGGGCTGAGGTCGTGCCACTGTACTCCAGACTGGGTGACAGAGCAAGACTCTGTCTCAAAAAACAAAAAAAATCCCAGCATGGTATTGTCATAAAAACAGACACACTGACCAATGGAACAGGACAGAGCACCCAAAAATAAACCCACATATTTATGGTCAACTGATTTTCAACAAAGGTGCCAAGAACACACAATGGAGAAAGTACAACATCTTCAATAAATAGTGCAGGGAAAATTGGATATCCACATGCAAAATGAAAATAGGTATCATCTCATCCCTTATTCAAGAATTAGTTTAAAATGCACTGAAGACACAGACACAAAACCTGAAACTATGAAACTACTAGAAGAAAACATAGGGGGAAAGCTTCCTTAACAGTGGTATAGACAGAGACTTCTTGAATAAGACCCTAAATGCAAAGGAATGAAAGTAAAAGAAGATTAACAGGATTGCCTCAAACTAAAAAGCTTCTGCACAGTTAAGGAAACAACAGTAACAGACAACCTACAGTGCAGGAGAAAATATCTGCAAATCACACAGTAATTAAAAGAATAATATCAAAAATATACAAGGAACTCAAACTATTCAATAACATGAAAACAAATAATCCTATTTAAAAATGGGCAAAGCACTTTGGGAGGCTGAGGTGGGCAGATCACTTGAGGCCAGGAGTTCGAGACTAGCCTGGCTAACATGGTGAAACCCCTTCTCTACTAAAATTACAAAAATTAGCCAGGTGTGGTGGTGTGCACCTGCAATCCCAGCTACTCAGGAGGCTGAGGCAAGAGAATCACTTGAACCCAGAAGGCAGAAGTTGCAGTGAGCCAAGATGGTGCCACTGCACTCCAGCCTGGGCAACAGAGCAAGACTCAGTCTCAAAATAAATTAAAATAAATAAAAATGGGCAAAGAACCTAACAAACATTTCTCAAAAAAAGACATACAAACAGTTAACAGTTATATGAAGAAAGCTTAACATCTCTAATCATCACCAGAGAAAGGCAAACTAAAATCACAATGATATATCATCTTACCTCAGTTAAATTGGCTATTATCAAAAAGATGAAAGATAACAAGTGTTGGTATGGATGTGGAGAAAAGCAAACTGTTACGCACTGTTAGTTGTACTGTAAATTAGTACAGCCATTTTGGAAAACAGTATGAGGTTCCTCAATAAACTAAAAATAGAGTTACCATATGATCCAGCAGTTCCACTTCCAGGTATATAACCAAAGGAGTTGAAATAAGTATGTTAAAGAGATGCCTACACTCCCATGTTCACTGCAGCATTACTCACAATAGCCAAGATATTGTGAGTAATGGGCCAACCAATGGGCCAATCAATGAATAAATAAATTTTTAAAATATGGTACAATGGTATACAAAAGAGCTTTTAAAAAGCTAAGATTCAGCTTTATCAGCTGGTAAAGCTGAAAAAAGAAGGGATATTCTGTCATTTGCAACAACATGGCTAGACTGGAGGGCATTATGCTAGGTGAAATAAGCCAAGTACAGAGAGACATATACTTCATGGTCTCACATATATGGAATCTAAAAAAGTGGAACTCACATAAGTAGTAGAACAATAGTTACCAGAAGCTGGGGTAGCGGTGGATGAGGAAAGGAGAGATATTGGTCAAAAAGTACAATTTTCAAGTTAGACAGGAGGAATAGGTTCTGGTGATCTATTACACATCATCAAGGTGACTTATAATTAATAATAATGTATATTTCAAAAAGCTAAAAGAATGGATTTTAAATGTTCTCATCACAAAGAAAGTATTTGAGAAGGTGAATATGTTAATCATACTGATTTGATCATTTTACAATGTATATACATGTACTGAAACATCACATTGCGCCTCATAAATCTGCAAATCATGTATCAATTAAGGGAATAATATATATGATTATTAGTCAATTAAAAATAAAACAAAAAAACCCTAAAACCAAAATTAACATATTACTGAATGATGTATATCATCTATTAGGTTAGATGTGAAATTTGTTGGTTATAAAAAACCTGATTCTGGAATTCAGTACTTTTGAAGGATCAATATGCAACTCTCAAATATTTTTAGTAAAGAAAATTTAATTGTAAACACTGAGCTTTTCCAAGGTAGATGACTATTACAAAGTTCACTAGAAAATCAATATAGCATTTTAGTTGGAATTTGCTCATTAAACACCCACAGCTCTAATGCAAATTATGATGGAATGAATAAAGCAAATACGCATGCTTCTTTCTTTTTATTAAATGTAAAATCTACTGTTAATTGCATCTCGTATGTCATACAAACTTTTCTCCTTAACTATTAAATAGAAGCTTTAACAAAAGTCATTAGAGATTCTCTTTCTTTGACTTGAATAAATTTCAATATTTGTTCAGTAAAGGTTCACAGCAGTTAAATTACATTAACAAATATTATTAGCTACTATGTAAGCCAACCAAGTAAAATACTTATATTGTAGGTAAAACAAATCATTGGGTGTTTACAATAATATTTGGATATCTCCATTTTTAAACATGGTTATCAAATATCCTATAATTCTTAGTCAAATGAGAAAGATTCAGAGAGGATCACCCATACCCCCCACAACCAAATACTCAAATTTGTTTAGTAAGCTAATTGTTTTCTAATATGGGCAAGAGTAAATATGAAGAAGCTGAACCATACTAAGTATGAGTTTATTGAGTCAAGGCAGAGTACATATTTTCTTAGTAGACCCAAGTCTATTGACAAATCCATATTCCACACTTTTCAAACTGCTTTTAAAATACAGTACGAGTGAGATAGTACCTTGGATAACATTCTAGTTTAAACAATGGCTCATGATTCTCTAAATAACATGATTTGGAGGATAGACATTTCACAGAAAAAAAAATCCATCTGTTAACATCTTATGGTAGTTATGTAAATATAAAAGGCTAAATTAAGAAGAAGGAAGAAGAAATCATTAGGATTTTAAACATATTAAATAATAACTGGATAATAATTAATGTTGGAAAATTCCAAGCAACAAATATAATATAGATGATAATTTTGAAAAAGACCAGACTTTACTACATATGAAAGAATCTCAGATTCTGTGAATATCTACCATAGCAGTATTACATAAGGCATAACCATTTGGAGAAGAATTATAATGATATTAAATTGATTCCTTGCAAATATGAGAACAATTAGCATTTATGAAACCACCACATATATAGTCTAGAATTACAAACACTATATATTTTAATTTCTTTAATAATTGTAATTTTTCCTTCTTTGCATAAACTGGTTATTGGAAATTTAAAAATAGATGGTAGATACCCCACACCAGTAGAAAATTAACTAAAACCTACTCTAAGTAGTTCAATGTTTTTGTTTTTGGCAAAACAATGCTGGATGGAACTTATTGCTCCATAACTTCTTTCATAGACTGGACTATTTGCTTTTTGCACACACGTCTTTATGTATATACATACCTAATTACTTCAGAAAATTACTAGAAATATGATGACTAGATTAAAAGTCAGCTTTCAAAACTCCTAACATATGTTGTCAAACTTTCCTCTGTAAAGTTGCTGTAAATTTATAAACTCAGTATCAGTACAGAAATTGTTCAAGATTAATTTGAAAATTATGCAAAACAGTATGTTTCAGTAGCAAGACAATGAATCAAAAGCATTTTTTAAAAAACCCTCGATTACCATAGACATGTATTTACCACAGAAAACTCAAAGACTATATAAGAAAGTTTTCTGAAAATACGCTCTATGTTACATTCAAAGATTTAATATATGTGATATTGAAGCTACCTTTTCAATGTGAAAGAGAAAAGTTTATCCTTGAAGCATTAAAATCAGTATTGATAATTGTATGCCTTTTGAAATATAACTTAAAGATTTTTATTTACTAGATTAAATTTTAATAGATACCAGTATGAAAATTCTTTGAAATATAACTCCTATCTAAACTTTTCCTAATCTCATTTCCTTTTCAGAATCATTAGACATGTGAAAAAGTCTTTAGATAAATTTCTGAAAAGTTTTATTTTTGTTATTTTTATGTTTTAAATACCTTAACTACATATATTTCCAAATGCTTGATATTATGCTAAAGTCCACTGTATGTTAAACACAATAAAATATTTCCAGTTGTTGCCTATTCTTATGTATAATAGATCTTCCATCTACTCAAATTTTATTGTCTTTCCAGAAAAAAAAAAAAAACTTTTCTAGGAAGCAAAGATACAAAATTGGTTATATTCTTTCCTCAAGTATTATTTGACCTGGCACTTGTCAGAATTCATTCTGATTTATATCCATAGAATTTTGTAGCCAAAGACAGTAATATAATCAATAGTCTACTTATCAATACTTTTACCTGCTGTGTTTTACAGAGATGGGCCTTTATGTTCTTATCTGAAATTAGTGGTCATATTCATGAAACCCTTTTTCTTTTCAAATTAAAAAAATAAAAATAGATATAAATTTAATGTAGAATTATAATTTAATACTGTTAAGGCATTCAAGTATTAGGTTAAAGCTATCACATTTTATTGATGCCTATTATATAGACAGAAAAATGAGATTCCAATGTGTATTATTTCCTAAAAATAAAAATTAGCCATTTTCTATTCTGGTATAGAAAATTAACGTTTGTTTTTCTTAATCATTAGATGGTCAACATCATCTGAAATATGATACATAGTAACAGATAATCTTTTTACAAGAGAATAATGTAAACGTTTTCTATTATAAATTTTTCCCCATTTTAATCCATTGGGGTGTCTTAATACACTTGCTATAATGGTAGATTACAAATCTATATTTTTACCATTTACATTTAACCTGAATAGAAAAACTTGTCATAAGTTTCAGGGATTCCATGTACTGATCCTTTCAACAATGAAAATTAAACTCCTCTCCTCCCTACCAAAAGCAAATAAACATTCTCTGTAATAAAAAGATATTGACAATATATTTTTTATTTACAAAGTATCAGTCTAAATTTGCATATATAGAAAGAAATCTATGTTTAAAGAGAAAAATCAAATTAAATGCTTGCATCATTGGTACAATAAGCTAAGCAAATTATGTAACCATTGAATTACATGTTAAAATATAGTAAGACTAGAAGATAGATAGATAGATAGATAGACAGATAGATAGATAGAGACTTATAAACACAAGACTTAGGAACTAAGGAGTTCTTTTGGCTAAAACCTAATATTGGCTTTATTTCAGTTTAATTGGAAGAGGATCTCAAATTCATCTTCTCCATGAGATATCAGGAACCTGGATTTCTCTTTGTACCAAAGGTTAATAAGAAATGTGTCTGCAAAAGTCAAACAGCATTAAATACCAAAAACTGATTATTATTCTACAGGAGTTGTTCTGTCATTCATAATCTCTCCATGCTCCAACCTTCCACAGCTAATCTTTAATGGATGACATGCAAGAAAGAAAAATAACTAACATATAAAGCAGAGGCTCTAAAGTGAGCTTTTAAGAAATAGAAAAATAAGGCTTTTAAAGATATATAAATATTTTAAATATCACAAAATAGCATATAAAATACTATCTAAATAAATACTTTTAAGTGAAATGTAAGCATCATCTGCATACTATAAAAGCAATAGAATAACAAAAATTAAAGAGACAAAAAAACACTAGACAATGCCCACCAGGACTGTTAAGGAAAAATGAAAGGTTTAATTGAACAAGCTAATTTTAGAAGGCATAAAAACACATCATCACTGATATAAGAGCAAATTAATGGATGCAAATCAGGCCACAGCATACTATCATTCATTGTTAAACTCAATTTTACTAAAACAAATTTTAAAATGCTTATGTGTTAATGACTTTTTTTAGGTGAGAAGAGATACATACCTAAAGAACAAAATGCAATGTTTCTTCTGTGCTTCTCTAAAATATCCCCTAGTATTTGAAGGTCATACATAACAAATGTCAAATAATATTACCCACATGTATAATTTAATGAGCTAAAACTCAGTAAAAAGTCTTAAATAGCTACAATGAGGTAAATCATTAATGCATAGGGAGTGAGGTGGTCATTTCAGCTTTTCCTAAGACTAAATAAGATCTACTTGTTATACATTTTAACTTTTTTCTAGAGGTTTTAAAATTTTTTCAGTATTTCCACACTTTTGAAAAAAGGTTAAATCTAAAAATTAAGGAAAACTCAAAACTGGGGATCCAATTAAATAATAAATAAAAATCCTCTGTAAACTATTTTAACAAAAGAAATACAAATCAATTGCTTGTATAACAAAACCATTTATAAATAACTATCCCATACTTATCTATATAATTAATATGGGATAGTAATTTACATAACTACACAACAACTAGGAACACTTTGGGTATGTCCTCTATTAGATGAAGAAGTCTTGAGAAAACAAGATGGTTACATCATCATCATCTTATCATCATAATTATTTATTGAGTTTCTTCTATGGGTCAAGCACTTCATAAACATTATCTCACTTAAGCATTGAAGCAACCTATAGTAGATTTTAACTAATGCTTAGTGAGGCTGTCATTACACATGATAAGCGGTAAAAAGATTAGAACAAAGATCAGAATCCAAAGTCTGCACATTTAACCACTACTTACAACATTATGATTGAGAAGTGGTAACAGGCAATAAAAAAATGCCTGAAATCCCAAATCTGTCTTATTTGCTGATGTATATTCAGTGTCCAAAACAGAGCCTAGAACATAATGAGCCCTCAATAAATATTTCTTGTTTGATTTGTAAAGAAGTAAGCATAGTTCCTGTGAAACATTTAAGTGCTTAATAAACAGTGTCAATGATGGTGACAATGACAATAATGATGGTGATGTAAAAAAAGAAAAGAAAGGAAAAGGGGTCAACCATCAGAGATTTTAACATGATAGGGGACACAGCTGATTTTCAAACTCTCATAAAATCACACTATAATAACAGATTCATGTTATGAAAAAAACCAATGGAGAAACAAAGGAAAAAGATTTGAAGCTAAGTAAGGGTCTACATGAAAATTTATCATACATACACATTGCATAAAAGCTCAAATCTTTTGCATCCCATTTTATTTTGAATTCACATTTTACAAAAATATATTAGTGATATGACATATCTGTATCTCAACTGCAATGTTATTTATAATCCAATCCTTTGTTTCTTCTTTTGTTTGTCCATTTTTCAGTTTAGTGCCCTTTTAAAATCTATTAACAGTAACCCAGTAATTTTTAATTAAAAGCCAAACAGTTATAAAATGTCTTTTTATAACTTCTGGCAATAATTACATTATTAAAGGTTTAAGAATTTCATAAATGTAAAAGCAATAAAATAATATTAATTTGAGCTACAACTTACTGAGTACTAGTTATATACCATGTACTTTTATATATTATCACTTATCTTTAAAATAATCTGGCAAATTGGTTAATACTCACATTTTACATGGGAGAAGATAAACCCAAAGAGGACAAATAACTTGCCCAAAGGTAGAGAATCAACATCAAGTGCCCAAGCTGTAAGCTGAACCTGGATCGTTGTGACTCTAAAGATTTTGGTCTTCCCAATTGCCCTAAACTGCCTACAGAGAACTGGACATCTTTTGTTTTATGTGGTTTTGTCTGTACTAGATTCTTATAAATTATACAATCACCTTAGAAGACAAAATGGACTGATATATATGTTACATAATAAACATAAAGACATAAAAATAAATACAAAGAAAAGGTGGCATGGGTAAAAAGGCAAAACTTTGATCACTGCCATCATATGGTTTTTGTAAAACCATACGGTCTTTATATCTCAAATTTTAAAATTAGAGTGCAAGTAATTTCTAAAAAAAGAAACCACATCTTTTGAAAGCCATGTTTATTTTTTCTAATACTAAATCTATGCTTATTATAGAAAACTGGAAAAAGGTAGCAACTGTTCGCTGAAAAATTAATAGTTTCACTTAAAGACCACCATTTGCCACTTATTTTATAATATATACATGTATAGATTTTTTCTTTTTATAAAATCATATTATAAATACAGTGTTTCCCCTATTTCTTTCACCTAATAGTTACGTTTTTCTCATGTCCTCAAATATTCTTAATTATTGCAAAATGTCTCAAATTGTAAATGTATCATAACATTTCATAATTTCCTTATGGTTAGACTGTTTTTAACTCTCTTGCTATCACAACTATTATATAAATATCATTATATATAAATCTCTATATTTTATATACTCTAAGAAAATGCCTACTATTTCCTTAGGGTACCTCATATTTTAATTAACATTTTATTTTTAAAATGTATAGTCTTTTTTTATCCTATTTGCTATTTTTAATGTTTAGTTTAGATGTTTTTATAAGCATTTCTTTTGTCAAATGGTTTGATCTTTTTAAACATGTATATTCTGCTTAAGGACATTATAATAATTTTATGCATGCATCATTCAAACTGTTCAAACGGGAACCCTTAAATATATACCAATAAATAAAATATTTGAAGTATCTGCTTAGCTACATTAAAAAAAAAATTAAAGAGTAAATATTATTGCTTAATTAGGTTTTCCCTCCAAGAGATAAATGGGCTAGGCAGACACATTAATTCACAATTTTCAATAGGTTATGAAAACCCAAATCTCATCAAATTATTTCTGTAAGACATATGCAAAGTTAACATTATGCAAATGCATTTATTGTAATGGTATCCTAACAATTAGTATATTTCTATATTTGATTATAAAAAGCCAAGAGATTTCCAAATTGTTCTAAGTTTATATTTGAAATATTTATTTTTAACAAACTATTAATTTGTCTTAAAATGTTACTCTCATATTTTCAGAAAATATAAAATAAAAACGTTATAGTAGTTTAACATTAACAGAAAAGCAACCATCTAGTATTCAGCTGGTGTACTTATGTATGATCATCTTTGTTATATTTTCATAGCAATGTTTAGTTCTATTTTCCACAGTAATATTTTGAAGACAGGCTCTACTAGTTAATCATATTTCTGATCTAAAACAATTCTGCACATATGTAATCCTATTAAGTAACTTGTAAAGCAGTATTATAACCTCAGACTAATCATAAAATTCAATTGTTTCTTAAAAGCATTCCAAATGATATAAAAATGTTAAAATAAGTGATTTCTAAAATGGCTCTGAATGCCAATGTGTATTCCTTTACGAAATTTCTCTTTCCTTAACATACTAAAACAATATGAGAGAGACATTCACAGTGGCATACACAGATGGAGATCACAGACTATTGAGAATCATTTCATTATATCTAAAACGTATCAAAAATACATTTAAAAATTTCTCCTTGCAAAGACTTGTGAGTAAAGATAGACTCCAGAATATATTTAAGGTAATCATTTATAATCTGAAAGTTTGGCAACCTTTCACTTTAATCTCAGGGAAAATATTATCTCTATTAGCATCTACATCATCAGATGAAAACTTATTAATTGCACAAAACAGATTTTTAAATCAAATGCAGGTTTCCATTGGCAATGAATATGTGACTATCTTCATGCAAAGGCGAAGTTATTTCCTCTCAAGGAGCTAAAACAATAAGTGGTATTTGAACTGCTGGTTGAAAGGTAGAGGCACTGGTAATCATTATTTCCCCTTGTTTGTTCAGCCCCTTCCAACAAAACAAACAACCTTTTTGTGATTGGATTGACATGGTGTTAACAATGCATTTAATGCCCAAATCAGTATGAATACAGGTAAAGCTCTCACTAATACCAGTACCAGGATGTTAAAGCCACCTATTTTCTAAGCAGCCAAAAAAAAAAAAAAAAAAAGGGACAGAGCTTCCCCTCCTTTGGCAAATAAGCCAGTATGCTAGTATTCATTCACCAAGACACACCATATAATAACCTTATGTGTGATTCTTAAGGCCATATGTTAATACTCATCTACTATACCTGCTGTCTTTTCAGCAATTTTAGCTTCTGTTTCTTTCTCTTGGAGTTCCAGCTTAAACTTTAGTTTTCTCTGTTCTTTATCTTCTTTAGCCAGTTTCTCTTGAAGCTAAAGCACATTAAAAAAAAAATCATAGATTTTTATCTGACAAATGTCTTGCAAAAATATAACTAATTTCAAAGTAAAGTTTTTGTTTTTTCTTAATTCTTATATAATATTTAGCTGCCTAGATATATAACTCCAGAAAAAAATTAAGAATTTGTTACTTATAAAGTAATAATTACCTGTAATAATATAGAAATTGTAAAAACATCACAATATACACTTAATTTATTTAGTTATATGTGCATGAATAGGCAAATGAAATTCACAGAACCAACATTATTTTTAAAAATAACTACTGCAGGCCACATACAGTGGCTGGGATTACTGGCCTGTAATCCCAGCACTTTGGGAGGCCAAGGTGGGCAAATCACCTGAGGTCAGGAGTTCAAGACCAGCCTGGCCAACATGGTGAAACCCTGTCTCTACTAAAAATACAAAAAGTTAGCTGGGCATGGTGGTGGACACCTGCAATCCCAGCTACTCAGGAGGCTGAGGCAGGAGATCGCTTGAACCCGGGAGGTGGAGATTGCAGTGGGCCAAGATTGTGTCATTGCACTCCAGCCTGGGAAACAAGAGGGAAACTCCATCTTAAAACAATAATAATAAAAATAACTACTGCAAAAGCAGTCTCATCCATTCTTTTTTCTTAACACAAAATATTTGGAAGGGATTCACCTACTAAAATAATGGATAGCAACGCTTTACAGTTTATCTTAGTAAGTCCAATATTTTGAAACAAAATTAAGATAATAATCTTAATATCTGATACAAATCTCCCTTTGAGAAACTATCCCATCCTATTCCATTTAAATTGGCACTGATACCTGACTCATAATTGGCATTTAATAAATAACCGCTAAATGAAAGTACAGAAAACATCTCATGCTTTCATATAGAATCCCTCCAAATGCTTTTTTAATTCCTTCCTAGGCTTCTGTAATTTTAGTTTTCCTTCAGACATGATCAACATTCCTAACATCATGCTTCAGTTTGATTAGGTCAAATGACTAGAATATTAAAATTAGAGAAGTATGTAGAGGTTAAAAGAAAAGAAGGTATAGAAAATGTACATTATTTAATTAAATTATTTAATGATCACATGAATATAACTAGAATAAGAGTCTGAACAGAAGATAAAACATAACAAGACAAATTGTATTGGATAAAATGCAGCAGTATAAGATAAACACAAGGTAAATTACCATATTGCCAAGCCTTGCTACTGAAATGTTTAATTACATATATTATTAAGGTCAAATATAGGGCATAGATACTAATAAAGAAAAAAAAAATTAAGAAAGTAACATGAAACCAATGCATTCTATTTCTCATTCTCTTTAGCACTCAAACAAAGTTTTACTAAAATTTGAATGAATTTTTTTTTTTAAGATACCTATACAAGGAACCAGGGGTTAGTTTTTGAAAAAGGAAGTGCTAATACAGGCCAGCAAGGTAGGAAACCAAAAAAAAAATGTTTTCATAGTCAACTCCTTAACTCAACCATAACCTGATGGCAAGGTATGGCAAAAACATAAAGCTATGTTAAATGATTAAAGTACAAAATAAAGCTGAAATATGATGGGCAATAAAGGAAATTTAGAAGATCAACAGCTAAAAGCAGACTATACAATTATCAGATGTTCCATATTATACCTTTTTATTGCTTGTTTTCAGAATATTCAATTCTTTTAGAAGAAATGCTATTGTATTCTCTTTATCTGAGTCTGAAGTAACTTGACAAGGAGTCATACATTCATTATGAATATCATTATGTCTATGTTCCATAATGCTGTAATAAAGAAACTGATTAATGTTCAGAGTAAGACAAACTAATTTTTTTGACATTTTGTATGCTACTTAAGAACAGTACCAACATAAGCAAGTAGTATAAAGGAAGGCAAAGGCAAATAGATGGGCTATTTTTTTATAGGCCTTATATTAAATTTGTAAGCATAGGTAAATCTTGGAGTCACTAAGAAGAAATTTAGTAAAGGCTGGGACAGTCAGTGCAGCTCTATTTATCATGTATATCTTCTGTTGTAATTATACTAGATATCTCATAATCTGACTTTAGCCCAATCTCTACTATTTACTTTACCCATGTGGTTATAAAATGTTTATCCCTACTTCATTCTGTGCTTCTACCCCGCAATATGTACTCCAATCTACATCCTAGTAAGAATCTGTTACAGGGTTAAAAGGTTATATTATATGTTACTATCCATTAACACATCTACTGAATAATTTGAAAGTAGAAATAAAAGTTCCTATGCAAAACTCTGTTAAAAATAGTATGCTGTAAAGTATTATTTTGTCTAGACTGAAAATACACTAGTCACTGAAACTTCTTTTTAAATCTAATAATATTTTTATAGTACATGACTAATTATCAAAGTTCCTTAATCTCATAGTTAAAAGTATAAGGTATCACAAATTCAAATCCTTTCATGAGCTAGGTAGGCAAGGTGAATGGGTAAAAGCTGAGAACGTAAAATAACAAGGAAGGCAAATGGTAGAGCACAAGGCCCTTTTAACAGCATTCAAATTCATTTAAACGAAAAATAGTGCTAACCTAAACCGAAATGCATGTTTGGGCTTACCTTATCCTGGAGCTGCCAGTTTTTTACTTTCATGAAAGATATCTCATGTATATCAATTTAACAGTTATTTCCAAATACATAATAAAAGGTCACAGAAAATAATATTGAACAAGATAGAATTAAATCTCACTGCCTTTCTTCAGATGCACGTTGTGCTTTTTCACTTAGTTAACTAGACATATTATATCTATATCACAGAAACAGTTGAAAACCTTGGTAGATTCCCCAAATTCTAATGAGTTTAGAATTAGCCAACTCCAAAAAGAAAGAAAGAAGGAAAGAGGAAAAAAGGGAAGAAGGGAGAAAGGAACAAAAAGTTCTTCCACTTTCCACTCTCTGTTTCTCTCTTTTTTTTTTCTTGAGACAATCTTGCTCTGTCACCCAGGCTGGAGTGCAGTGGCATACTCTCAGCTAACTGCAACCTCTGCCTCCTAGGTTCAAGCGATTTTCATGACTCAGCCTCCTGAGTAGCTGGGATTCCAGGCATGTGCCACCACACCTGGCTGATACTTGTATTTTTAGTAGAGATAGGGTTTCACCATGTTGGCCAGACTGGTCTCAAACTCCTGACCTCAAGTGACCTGCCCGCCTCGGCCTCCCAAATTGCTGGAATTACAGGCAAGAGCCACCATGCCCAGCCCCAATTCCTGCTTTCTAAATCTAAGGCTGTGAATACTTACTTGGATTTTTCAGTAGTACAGTAAACAGACTCATCATCTGGATAAGAACTGATGATCTGAAAATTCCTTGATCTCTGCCCTGGCCATTCTGTGTTCTCATAACTTATTTCATTAACTAATTCAGTGGATTTCTGATGCATATTTTCCTCAGAATTCATAGTCAGTTGCTCATCTGGCTGTGTACTTTTATTTATCCTTGTGGTTTCTTGTTTAAGATAACTGTGGGTTATATCTGTATTTAAACAAACAAAATAACACATGATATATCAAACACTGTAACTACATATTAAATCATTCAATCAAATAAATATTTTTGGAAATACTCTCATAGCTTTAAAAATATAATTTCTAGTCTTATTTCTACTGTAATCAGATAAGCATATACAGTGTGGTTTTTACCATCAAGACTTCCATTTCCACAGTCAATAGATATTTAGGATAGTGGTTCACAACTCTGACTGCATGTTGGAATAACCTAAGGAGATTTTAAAAAATCCTCAGAGCTTAAAAGATCTCTGGGAGTGAGACCTAGTCTATATTTCTGAAGATCCCCAAATGATTCCAGTATACACTCAAGGCTGAGAATCACTGATTTGGAGATATTATTTTCTAGATTAACTTTTCTAGATTTCTGAAAATAGTATATAATAATGATTATGGTGAAGAGTTATTATATGTGGAACTCTGGTATTAGACTGCCTGGGTTAGAATTCCAGCTTTGCCAAGTGCATCACTTTGGGCAAGTTACTCAACCCATCCTGCCTCAGTTTCTTTTTTGTAAAATGGGTATATAATATTTGTTGTTAAGGACTGAGTTAACATATGCAAAATACTTGGCCTAGTGCCTGACACATACATACACAAAGCAAACTCATTCACTAGTAAATCAGTTCAACAGACCCCAGTACTGATTGTAACTAGTACTTTCTTATTTAGGGCAGAAACATTTCTTGAACTTTAAAAGGCAGATGAATCTCACCTGATTTTTGATGATGCCTTTTTTAATCTGCCAAACTTACAATCGTTGGAGGCACATACGAGTAGTTTTATTTTATTTTACTCGATTTTTTTTTTTTTTGAGATGGGGTCTTGCTCTGTTGGCCAGGCTGGAGTGTGGTGGTATGATTACGGCTCTGTAGCCTCGACCTCCTGAGCTCAAGCAATCCTCTTGCCTTGGTCTTCCGAATGCCTGGAACTAAAGGAGCATGCCACCTTGCCTGGCTCATTTTTATGTTCTGTAAAGATGGGGTCTTGCTATTTTGCTCAGGCTGAGAGTTGTTTTAGAATTTAAAAAAGGGGGACACTTATAAATGAAATACCTCTCATAAAAATATTCACTTTTTAAGAAAAAATTATTTGCTTGTATATTTGCTAAAATTAGGTATAGCCAGTTATGAACTCTAGATCTTGGACATTATTCCTATTGGTAGCTAGAAGCTAGACGAGTATCATTTGTTTTTGGTAAATTACTCTCTATTTCACTCTCAAGAAATGAATTAGAAGAGAGAATGTCCTATCATAATTATACACTATAAGACAGCTGTGAAACTTCAACATTATATTAACTTAAATTTGAGTTTTAGGAACAGATACATCTGAAGATTACTTGTTCATATTTGACATCTCAAAATTCTTACTTGGTTTGCATTAGTTGGTCACCAAGCAACTTTTCTGTAATAGGCTGCCATTAGTATAATGGAACTCTCAAAATCTGAATGAGAAAAGTTTATAAATGGGCACTAAGGAAAGCCTCTATATCATTAACAGACCATGCTTTCTAACACATATTAACATATAACATTGTAAGTAACTCAAATGAAAAACAATCAGAAATAATTACTGAAAGCATAATCAAAATAACAAAATTGCCCCTAGGGACATATTTCTCAAAAACTATTAGGCCCCACACGCTTCTTCAGTTTATGAAGTACCACGTTTCTTCAAAAGGAAAAAGAATGGTCCATGGATCACTGTCAACTATAAAAGCCCCCAGGTCCCCCTGACAGCCGCACAACTGCTTCAGACTCTTGTCCAGCGCTTTTCGACCTGTTCGAGACCAAATTTACCATTATCTACAATTTGTCCCAAGTTTTAACCACCATATTTCTAGATCTAATTCAGTATATTTTTTCCTTTCAGTTTTTTATTCCTAACCTCCTGGTGTTTATTTGACCTTATCTCTGCTATTTAAACTCGCTATTTGTTTACTAGTTTTATAGTTCTCTTCCTTCAGCTATGACCTAATGTCAAATTTTGTGATCTCCTGAACTCTTGATAAATCACCACTATTTCACTTGTGACCATACTATCTTCTTCGAACTTAGAGCCGATAGGGAAGCTTCCCAATAAGAGGATTCTTTGTTGATCCTTCCTGGGTCTTAGTAATTACAACTCCTTGAAGTTTTATTACAATGCATCAATTTCTGACACACTCTAGACTTTCATTCTAAAATTTAATTTTAAATGTTTAATATTTTTAAAAAACCCATACTGTGTGACTTGGCTCTATTTCTGGATATTTTTCATTTTGTTCAGTAGTAAAAACTTTTAGATTTCTAATTCAAAAGGCTCATCAGAAATTTGGAGTTTGTTCTGCAAATCAGATTATCCATATCCTTCTACTGAAAATTTATTTTAAAAAGATTTAAAAAAATTTTTTTTAGAGTCAGGATCTTACCATGTTGCCCAGGCTGGCATCAAATTCCTTGGCTTAAGCAATCTTCCCACCTCAGACTCCCAGTCTGAGAATTTAATTTTACTTTAGAATAAACATAGCTGATTTATAAAACTTTTCCTGCCTTTTTCTTTTTTGACCAACTATTTTGGCAATATGATTCCAGCAAATCAATGTTAAATCCTCTGAAGGCTCTCAATACTCTTCCTCTCTGCCATCCTGCATTACACTATATTAGTATTCAAACACTTGTATTAATTTATTTATTCATTAATTTACTGATCATTCATGGAAAACTTACAGTGTGATATGCCTTGTGGTAGGTACTGGGAAAACAAAGATGAATAAGAAACAAACACTCCACTCAAAGACTCTCTAGTACAGTGAGGATGGCAAACTCATCTAATGATCTTAATACAATATAATAAAGACTATGCTTGGGCTATGGAGGCCAAATACATACAATATGCTAACCATACTAATGCTCACCTATAAGACTCTAGGAAGATTTCACATAGGCATTTGCTCCAGAAAAAGGACAAACAGGGTTACGAGAAGTAGCAAACTGCCAAAGGATAGCCAGAGTTACATGAAATAAAAAGTTAACAGATTATAAAAATAAGAAGAGAATAGGAAGAATAGGAATAGATACAGAGGAGAAGGAATCAATTTAGGAAAAACAAAGAGACATTTCTTGTATTGAAATGACAAGATGTTATAGTTACAGTCAGAAATGGTTATAGTTATAGTCGAAATTTTGAAAATTTCGAAAATGAGTAAACAGTTAAGGACAACGTCCAAGGTATGGCTCATCTGGAAATGGGTTGATGAAACAAATTAAAAGTGAACATACTTGGAGAGGAGAAAATCAAGAGGTTAAAGTGCTGAAAGTATCACCTCTGAAGGCAATGAAGTCATCCAGAGAAACGGCAGAAAATGAAGAGAAGAAATGAGAGCCAAATGTCAAAGATTTCAATGACTGCAGAAGCAAGCTAAATGAGAAGGCTGACAAAAACTGACAGTAAATAATCCTTCATTTTTACATTTTTATTTTGAAATAATTTGTCTTATAAAAAAGTTACAAAACAGTACAAAGAATTACTGTATACACATTACCTAGACTCCCCAAATATTAACATTTTATCATACCTGCTTTATTAACCATTCTTTCTATATGTATCTACACAAATATCTTTTTTCTTTTTTGAAAGAGGGTCTCGCTGTGTCCTCCAGATTGTCGTGTAGTAGCACAATCATGGCTCACTACAGCCTTGACCTTCCAGGCTCAAGCAATTTTCCCATCTCAGCTCTCAGCTCCCCCAATTAGTTGAGACTACAGTTGTGTGCTGCCATGCCTCACTTTTTTTTTGGAAAAAAAAAAAAAAGTTCTCTGAAAAAGAACTATAAAACTAGTAAACAAATAGCAAGTTTAAATGCAGAATAAGGTCAAGTAAACACCAGGAAGTTAATAATAAAAAACTGAAAGGAAACATATATTGAATTAGACCTAGAAATTTGTGACAAGTTGTAGATAATGGTAAATTTGGTCTCGAATAGGCCAAATGTTGCCCAGGCTGGTCTCAAACTCCTGGGCTCAAGTAATCCTCCTGCCTCTCCTTCCCAAAGTATTGGGATTACAGGCATAAACCACCATGCCTGACCTCAGAATTTTTTTTTTCTCAAACAAAAAAAGTTACAGGCATGATGCACTTTGACTTTTTGAGACAAATTTTAAGATACTGCTCATCTTACATTTTGCCTAAATTTCTTCACCTTATTCATAGCCCAACTTTGTGAATTAGTACCTTTTCTAACCAAGAGAAGATGAGAGCAGTTAATAACTCTCTCAAATCACTAACTTCTCAAGAAGTTCAGTCTGCAATTATTTTCTCTAAGCTCTCCAACTCAGGAGAAGGATCTTTATGAAGTGATAATGAGATGAAGCTACTAAAGCTTTAGCTGAGCTTATTTGTATTGCTCCTCACTTTAAAAAGAACTGCATACATAAATATAAACACAAGCCAATAAAATGCCATGAAAGTGAAGCTATTGGTCTGTTTTGCATATTAGTCAATCTATAAGATAAGATAAATGCTAAACAGAAAGATATTCACTTTTGATTCAAACTCCTATCTCTAGGAAGATGAAAATTTAAACCTAAAACCATCCTGTTGATTCCTCTATCTCTTTCATATGATTTGAAACAGAAACTCTCTTTAGTAATCCACTTTAGTGTTTAATCAATGTCATTCTTAACTGTTCTGTTATTATGACTAACTGAATACTATTTAACTTCATTTCTCCATATGGACTTAAAGAATAAACTGTCAATCTCTTCTTCATCATTCAAAAGTTATGAAGTCAGATTTTCTTTTCTCCAGAGTTAAACAACAGGAAAAATTTTATCATTACTATCAATCTCTTCATTTGCTTTTCTGTGGGCACGTTGTTTTATTTAGACATAAGCATTCAACCACTTCAAACCAAATATAATTCTCAACTCTGGCAATTACTATCTAATACTATCACTAACACATAAACTTATCAAACTGCTACCATTTGAAAATGACATTATGGATTACTACTAGGTATTACCCTAAAATGCCACCTACTGATATTGCTAGAGGCAGTTTATTCATCTAGGCATAGAATCTCAGTACTTAATACATGTGCATAGACCAGCTGCATTATTTGCTTTAAAGACCCTGTATCTCTCTAGTGACTTTCAGGCTGTTTCAATGAACCATTTTCATGATCTAACAAATTCTTGCTAGCTCCTGGAGATGTCAGTATTGTTCTCAATGCTAATGCTGTTGTTAAACCCGCAATTCCTTAGTCTGGAAAATTAACAGTACTACAATACCATTGCCTATCCTAGGAAAGAAAGCTTTGAGATTCCCTTTGAGTTCAATTCTTCAGACAATTACACATTTTTTAATGTATAGTATACTCAGTTAGATTGATGCTACCCAATAAATCATGACTCATTGCCAAAAATAACTATTATTTATTGACCACTATACAGAAGTAAGGTACTGGCTAGAATCAAATAGGGATTCTTAGAGGCTGGGAAATTCTGTTCTGCCTGGCTTTGTAAATAGTTTGTGACAACTGGTATCTGTGTAAACGGATTTGATGGTCTCCTGGGGGGTCAGTACTGTTTACAGAGCTGTTTCTTCAGAGTGGTTGAGCTAGAATTGTCTCTAGGGATCCTACAGGGGTTACTCAGAACAGCAACATCCCAGCTACCTGAGAGTTCAGGGACAGGAAAGAGAAAGGCAAGATAAAAGTACTAGGGGCAAATACATTCAAATAAATGGAGTGCCTGCCTCCTAAGATGAAGATGCTACTTGGTACATTTATATCTAAAGTGAACATAGTAAAGGCAATTTGTCAATGTGCTCTCTGATACTTGAGAACACAACTTCAACATTCTGTAAATTCTGTCTTTCGGGGGGTGAGAAAAGAAGGTTATTACTTATACCTTCCATCTGATTTTATAAATATAAAAAGAACCATATCTCATGCTTAATGCTTCTTTCCTTCCTATATGGTCCATTACCATATTATATAAAAACATTGAAATATAAGACTTTTTTTGCTATTAGAGTGCAAATTTGATGTGACAATGGAATTTCTATAGTAGTTCCACATTTTAAACAAAAGATGTCTTTTTTCAATGGTCAAGAACTTTTTAAAAAATGAATATTAGTTTTGAAATAAACAGAACAGTATCAACTAGTGATGGCTTCCAATGACGTCTACCAATTCTTTAAACACAGCATATACTCTCTTTCTCTCAGTGTATATAAATACTATTTATTTCCATTACTAAATATTTCCTTTTCTGTGGAATACAGGGCTCGCTTCCCACACAAATGCATATTATATGTGCGCCCCCAACATCTATGCAACACAGATGCATATTATATGTGTTTTTCCCCACACGTAACATTATCAAAAACTTCTGTCACATTATAGTAGACCCGCCTAATATGTGTGTACAAGATAAAAATTTAGACCATCCAAATGGTCGAACCACAACACCACTAATGTATTTAGACCCTCCAAGCAGAACCACAGTCAGTGTACGGGTTCTGAAGACAGACTACAGGGTTTGAATTCTGGCTCTACAATATAGCTGTATAACCTTCAGCAAAATATTTAATCTTACATCAACTTCCCTAGCAGTAAAGGGTGTAAAATAATAGTATCTCCCTCAAAAAAATTAAGAGAATTAAACTAAGTTACATAAATCTTTTAAAAAAGTGTTGGCACAAAATACACAATAAATATTAGCTATTATTATCTTTAGAATCTGCTTTGCTAAAAGCTAGTTTCTCTATTTGATTTATCTTACCTTACTGTGAGATAACATCACCATCTTGGGTCCATATTCAAACTTATAATTCAAATTCATATCTTTAATTTCTCTCAAATATTAAGAAAAGCAAGAAAGGTATCTATCATCCTAGTTATTATTCTAGTTTTCATATTTTAAATTTTCTCAATTTCCTAAACAAATTTATTTGATGATCAATAGTCAGCATATAGTTGCACAGCTAAAATCAGTACAGCTGATTTTAGTCAGCCAAGGTGTTATCTAGTCAACCAAGCTGTTATCTAGTCAACCAAGCTGTTATCTAAACATTTTTCTTCTATGAAATGTTAGCAACTATGTGGAAAAATCTCTTAGAAATACTAATATATATAATACTTTCTCTTTTTCTTCTTTTTTTCTTTTTTTGGGGGGGTCCAAATAACATTCTCCTGTTAACAATTGTATATAATTCTTTGAAAATATCAGAACACATGGAAATGAAAAATAAATAGAATGTCACCTAATTCAATGAAAAACATAAACACAAAAAGAAAATACTTAAGATGGTTAAAACTTGTAATTAATACATAATGGTTTAATAAAGTTTGTATCAGATTATAAAACTAATAAATTACAGAAGTAATACTACTTTGAAATTTAGAAATCTTGACACTAAGGAAAGACCCTGAAAGATAATTTACTGTCAAAGAAAGAAAATTAACAGTAAATTCAATCCCATGGCAGGAAAACAAGAAATTTAAATAACATACTTCTATAATATAATTTGCTCATTAATTATATTGGCATATGACATAAATTACAATCAGGATCACAGCTGGTAGATCATAGGCTCTTATCTTCCTGAGAATCTAGTTTAGGAGTCACAGGAAATTAGGTAACTTAGCTTAAAAATGGAAATTTTTTACATGAATACTGTATACTAGCTCTCTCAGGGCTTTTTAAGTTTGTTTTTTGGCTTCAACAATCATAAAATAAAGCTATAATTTTACTTTCATTGGTCTACATAATTAGTACCCTCTGTGCTTTAAACAAACTTGCCAACATACTTTTAGATTGTTTCTACACACAGTATAAATGAAATTGTAAGAGACGCTTTCTGTTTCATCTATTTTTCAATATCATCACCAAGTTAATTACCAACCACAACTAGGTAATTATTCTATAATGTGTTCAATCACATTATAGAAGAATAGTTACATAGTTGTGGTTTCTACAGTTCATGGCCTCTTCATCTATGTGTGTCTCCCTTTCTGGATTGTAAGCTCCCTAATATACTCATCTTCCTAAAACACATAGGGCAAAAACAGTGGATATATTAGGTCTTTCATTCAATGAAATGAAATGAATCAACGAAGGAAAATACTAAATTAGGTTTCTTTCTTTTTTTTTTTTTTGAGATGGGATCTCACTATGTTGCCCAGACTGGTCTTGAACTCCTGAGCTCAAGGGATCCTCCCACCTCGGCCTCCCAAAGTGTTGAGATTACAGGTGTGAGGCAATGCATCTGGCCAGAAATACTGAATAAGAAAATCAGCTAAAGGATATATGGAGAGTAAACAAGTATTGAAAATGAGTACTTTATTCAACACTTATTAAGTACCAACACAGTGCCAGTTGCTGTGTAGGATGTAAAGGTAAATTAAAAAGTCTATCTGCTCTCAGGGGAACTGACAAAGAACTAGGGAGGCAAATGATATGAATAACCCTTGCAAACAAGTAAAGAAAAGGTTGGTGGTAGAATGGGGGTAGACCCAGTGATGCTCAATCATACAGATCAGCACTATCCAAAAGATATATGGTTCAAATTGCTTATACAATTTTTAATTTTCTAGTAAGCTCATTAAACAATAACAAGTAATATTAATTTCTCAAATATGATCAGTTCAACACATAATATTTAAAAATTGAGAAATTTTACATTCCTTTTTGTACTATAATTACAGCAAATCTCAGTTTGGACTAGCCAGATTTTAAGTGTTCAATAGCCACATGGTGCCCATAGCTACCATATTGGAAAGCACAGATAGTGATTTCTTATGTTCTTTTTTTTTTTCAAAATAGGGTTTCACTCTGTCACCCAGACTAGAGTGAGGTTGCACCATCACAGCTCACTACAGCCTCAGCCTCCCAGACTCAGGCTATCCTCTAGCCTTAGCCTCCAGAGTAGCTAGGATCATAGGCAAGTGCCATCACACCTGACTAATTTGTTTTTATTATCTGTAGAGACAAGGTCTCCCTACGTTGCCCAGGCTGGTCTCGAACTCCTGGGCTCAAGTGATCTCAAGTCTATCCCATCTCAGCTTCCAAAGTCCTGGGATTACAGGTGTGAGCCACTGTCCTCGGTGCATACATAATTCTTAACAAGGCATAATGTACACACACTGAGAAGTTAAAAACATATTGAATGGTGAAGGCTATGTGTAGCTATAAGATACTGAAATAAGCTTTTATTAAGATTGAAAACCCAGAAAATCACAAAATCTGTCAATATCACATAACATTCATTTGGACTTAGATATACAAAATAAACTGCATCCTTTATACTCCTATACATGGTTATATTTAAACACACATGCCAAAAAGAAGTGGTGAGATTATTTTACCTTAGATACAGCAATTCAATGACTTGATGAAACATGTTTCAAACTATCTATCAGCTATTCATAAAAATTATTTTACTGAAATTTTATTCTTTTCTTTTATAGAAAAAGAGCTATTTAAAGCAGTGATACTACACCAATTTTTTTTTCAAGTTTTTGGTTGTTTCGCCAAGTCTGAAATAGTCATGAATGAATCAATATTCATTCTATTGAGGAAAAGTTCTGATTTCCATGTAAGAACTACGTAAAGTGCATAGGCATTTTGTGTAATTCTATCATACTGTAAGATTTTAAATTTCAACATCCTTGACCATATGTAGGTAATGAGCACAATATAATAGTGTAATATCCTGCAGCATAGGCTATATAATTAACTTATAAATCACATAAATTAAGGGTTTGTACAACTTCTATGACAAATATCAAAAACACTGCAAACATTATTTAGGCTGAAATGATTGTGAAAACTATCCTAAAGTTTGATTAACTAACATAACTATTTTTGTTGTTGTTATTCCCCAGTGATATCAACTATTTGGCTACTTGTAATATATTTGTAACCTTTTCAGCCTTTCTCAAATTTTCTTATTATTAGAATAATTTATAAAAGTTAATTAAAAACATGAGTGAACTTGGAAAGTCTTCAATTTCTACAACTGCAATAAAATAGGTTTAGTAATTATATATTTTTTGTTTGTTAAGAATAAAGACATACTAATTGTGAATTCAACAATTTCATAAATAATTTATAAAAGATAAATTTTCCAGTCATAAAGAGGAAAAAAAACAAACTTTCTTTATATGTGCCACTCATTTTGTTTAAGAATATATTTAGATTTGGAAAACAAAACAGAAGAATCACTAGTCAGATACTAAGGGGGAATCCCTGAAACACAATGTTAGTTCTAATGGATGGATGATTGTGTTTGGTCTTTTGAAACTTTGAAGTATAGGTAAGTCTTGATCACACAAATTAATAAATCCTAAAGCTGGAGTTAACAATAACCATTACACCCAAATTCTGCAGCTTAGCCTAGCCAATTTTTCAAAAGGTCAGGTTGTGAACTGGAGAAGATCAGGGAGGTCCACCGCATAGCTTTGTTGCCAGGCATCTCTCGTCTGGATTGTTGCAGGCATTTATTAGTATTCGTCAGCAGACTCAACAAAGCAAACAAGAAATTCAAGCACGAATAATAAAATGAAATGCTGCTATATAACCCTTTGTCATTCAGCAAATATGGGACTTTTTAGCTACATTGTTCCTAAACCTGGGTTACTACTTTAATTTTTCTCCACAGCGCTGACTGAATGAGTATGCATGTGTGTTAAATGCAGAGCTCCCCTAACAACTGCAGGACTGCCATTTAATCTGTTGGTAGATGGACCATTTCCTGTGGGAACCCTAGCTATGATTTCCAGATCCACCAAATAAATCTCAGATTAAGATTCCAAATGAAACCTGCCTTTGGCAGATAAAAAATGTCAAGATGGATATAAACAGTAAAATTATAAATTATCTAGGTGTTGCATGACAAACCAACGCTCAATTTTTTTTTGTTGATATGTGCCCAGATATCAAAACTATATGAGACATTCATCAAATGTCACACTTTCATAATATTGGAAGCATCATTAAAACTGTTTGACTAAGGACCTCAAAGTGTTTAAGCAGTAGCTCAAAAGTATATTTGTGCAAAGTAGAAGAATAAATTTACATATCAGCAGCAGCTCATAAGGGATGGGTAAATATTCTGTTTATCTCTCATTGTAATTCAGGTTACTTTAAATACAAGGTTTTAGGAAATCATTATACTCTATATGGCATCATTACATAACTTTCTATGCAAATGATATATTTTATTCAAATTCCCCATTTGTTTCTCAAAAAAAAAAAAAAAAAGAACACACACACACAAAACAAAACCAAAACACCCAAAAAAAAGAAAAACATGAAAAGAAAAGGTAGGACAGCTATTTAATTAATCAACTGTTACCCCTAAACTAGTGCCTTATTAGTTATACCCCTAATATCATCAGCTCCTTGTTAGAGTTAGCATTTTAAACTTTTCAAAAAAGCATTAGGTACTTGAAACAAAAAAAATAAAGCCTCAGAAAAGTAATTTGTTTTTTGGTAATGTGTTCATTTCAATTGACTTGGGGGAGGGGTACAGACTTTAAAAAAAGATAATAAAGGGTCAATATAGAAAATTATGGAAAGCAAAAGTCCTATTAAAAATGCAGAGGAAGTCTCTGATGCTAGTTTCTACGGCATTCTCAAGAGATCAAGATATGCTTTTTAAATAATTTTTTTGTCTTTGTTCTTCCTACCTAAACTAGTGCAGCCTTGTCCTAATCTTAAACTCCATACTAGTTGATTATAAAATACAAGCAATTAAGTTTTCCAAAAGGAAACAGGTTTCCTGAACTATAATCATTACTTTTTTTAACTTTAAACTCTTAAAAGCAATTGAGTAAAACAGCTTCAGTGACTCCAAATTTTGAAACATTTGTTTTTTTGACAAACATTTACACATTATCTAATCTACTTAAAATAGAAATTCTTTCAAATTATGAGTTCTTTCTACTTTTATAATAATTAATGGAAGGGATACAGAATACTCCCTACTCCATATTCTAAATCTTAGGGTTTGTACATAGGCCTGAAACCTTAAGGCCTACATATTCTGTCTTCCCTTATCATAATTCTTTCCTCCAAAACTTGTTGTTGGTTCAAGGAAACTAATGCTAAATGAACCATACCTACCCTAATCTGCTAGGGATTAATATTAATCTAAAAATTTGGAATTTTCAGGAGTGAGATGAACATTAATTAAAGAAAGAAATAATGGTATCTTGTGCTTAAAAGTAATTATATTTCTATCCTAAAACTGTTTAAATCAAGGAACATTTTTTGGTTTGTTAACTGTGTTAATTTTACAGTGTAATTATGTAGGTACAGATGGCAAAACTGTATTTAAAAGGAGCATTTTATTGTTAATTTTTTAAATATCAAGTGGCAAAAACATTGTTTCTATACAAGTAAAATTTTATCAGTACAAATCCATCAGTTTGTACTGTTCACCCATCAGCATCCTAATAATACTAAACGGTTACATGTAAAAACTAGAATCTGTCAAAAAATAAACATAAAAGTCCAAATACAATTTTTAAAAATAAGTACTTTTTACCTTACATCTTTTCAATACAAATATGGCAAAGTATTATCAATTTCAACCAAAAGCTACAGATAAGAATACTTTTAATTCAATCATTTACACTATAATCTACTTAATTTTGAAATTTTGAAGCTTGCTTTCCTCTGAGTTTGCTTTTTCGTATTTCCTAAAATAAGCAGAACACCAAGAAAAACTGTATCTGAAATTCTCCCAAAAATATAATAACATCCTACATGATAGGTTGTTTTGATTCAAATAAAACCAAACCACTAAAAGTTGGAGTATTTGGTGAACTCCTCCAAAAGATTTTTATTCTACTACTACAAATTTATTTCTAACCAAAGAGTAGTGAGTAAATGTAAACTAAAACATATAATTTTATGATTTAAAAAACTTTTTAAAAATGTATTTAAAATACCTTTAAGTCCAGGAAGTCACATCAGTCCTACTCTATAGTCAACCTGGACCAACACTCTAAAGGGCCTTCAATTCAGTCTACATATGAATGTATATTGATCCAGGTCTCCTAAATCAACAAAATGCCAATGCACACTTAGATCTTTATATTAATCACACTACAGAGGCCACACAGTCATCTGAAATATGACAAACTGAAATTCTCATGTCTAGAAAATTAAAGATTCAGTAATATTACATTAAGATGCATGTTGTAAATATGTGTTACAGGAGGTGTTCTGGCATGAAAGGCCATAACTAGAAATGAATGACAGTTTTTAGCAAAGAGCTCAGAATCTTAAGGATGGAAAATTTAAAACAAAGCAAAAATCTTTTGACAAAATCAAGTCATTTTTTCTATTTCAAAAAAAATTATTGTTTTCATGATCACAAATAAATTTGAAAGAATCTGCATTTTAAAAGCAGAGTTTGTATTTCCTTAAACCAAAGAAATAGAGTCACAAGTTCTACAAAGAGAATCATACCGACAGAATAAAAACAGGGAAGAAAAGGTCCTATTTAAAAGAGAAATTTACCATTTTTCATGCTCAATTTTCCTAGAAAGGATCATTTCTATAAAATAGAGGGACCAAAGATGTAAGAATTCCACATGAAGAGTACAGTGTGAACTGATTTAAAACACCATAAATTTAGTAAAAACAAAAGAAAGAGAGAAAGAAATAAAGAGAAAAGAAATCCTATTAGCTCACAAACTTTTCACCTATTAAGAATTTAAGAATTAATTCACTGATTGTAACAAATGTACAATTGTGGTGGAGAACTGACAGAGAGGGAGGTTGGGTATATGTGGGAGTAGGGGATCTACGGGTACACTCTGTACTTTCCTGTCAATTTTACTGTAAATCTAAAACTGTTCTAAAAGATAAGGTCTGTTTTTCAAACTGCCAACATATAATTAAAAAAAAATTTGTGGCATAAACTCACCAACAGGAAGTATTCATATGAGAAATTATGAATCTTGAAAGAGTTCACAACAAATGTTATAACCACCTAGAAAACTAAGTTGCCCTTGTAATTATTTTTTGTTTTTTCATTCCATTTTTCTACTCAGTCCAAGAGTATTAACAGAATCATTCATATCAAGCTTAAAAAATAAAGAATCCCAGAATTCTATTTTAATAAACATTTATATTAAAAGAAATTTTTTAAAATAAAAGACTATAACCTCAATCATTCTTCTAAGAGTAGTCTCAGCATCTCCTCAAGAAACGAATCAATCCTTGTTGGCCAGCTGCCAGTATTCCTAAAACCATTCTCTCAAATATTCTAGATGGTCATGTGTGAGAAGCTACTAGTACTCTATTAAGCTAGGTCCTATGGAGATAAATAGTAAATTTAATGAGACCTCAGACATGTTCTTTTTTTAACCCCCAATGGAATGTGGAAAATTTTTTAAATGCAATATTAAATTCACATTTGCCAAAAGGAAAAGGTAAATAAAAGCACTCTGTGATGCCACTAACCTGGAGATTTTTATTGCAACTGGAATTTCAATACAGACAAAAATAGATTAATATCCTAAGTGAATGTTATTAATTACATATTATATTCTATCAATTATACTAACTATAAGCACACCACTTGGAAAAATTAAAGTTCCAGTGATATTCTGAACATTGTATTAGAAGAAAATCGAATTCTTATAAAACTATTATAACCACTTAAAATACTGTTAGTAAGGATTCTTAATACTTTTGAAACTCAGTAGATCTAACTTCTGCAGCTAAAAGGAATAAGAAAGACAATCACCATGATTTACCTAAAAGTACTGTAAAGTAAGACAACCATCTTTTCTTTTTCCTTTGTTTTTGTTTTTGTTTTTGTTTTTGTTTTAAGCATCTATATTACCACTACCACCATCACATTGGTGGAAATAATTACTCTGGTATGTGAAATACAGATTAAATAAATTCATTTCCTGTTTCAGGCATTGTAGTAGGGACTTTACATATAGCATTCCTAATTAATCTTCACAATGGTCCTAAATAGATTACTACTCTATTTCATATAAAAGAAAATTTAGGCTTACAAAGATTTATGAAACTTGTACTCAAATCCAAGTAGATAGTAAGTTAAAGATTGAAAAATTAAAACTTAAGTTTAGCTCCAAAGCCTGTGTTCTTTCCACCATAACATTTTACTGACATTATTAAATGTATTTGTTTTCCAATACAATTTTCCTTCTGCTTTAAAATATAGGCAATAAGCTAAAGCCACTAATTATATTACTTCTTTACAAAAAATATACCATTACTTACTAGAAAGCCAATTATTAAATAAAATTTAAGTCCTGTAATTTAATACAAAATTATTAGTGATCCAGTCATTTTAAAAGCCTTTAATTTCAAGGAGTATATAATCACAATGTCTAGGAAATACTTTTTTTTCTACCAGCTTATCTTGCTGGTAGAAATGAATGTCCACTCTAAGCAATTTGCCATTTCCTTCTTCTCTGCATTAAACATAAAATAGTTATTAAAATGATATGAGATTCTACAATCACATTTTAGTCATAATGATCACCAACATTTAAAAGTATCAGTGATGTTTTCCTACAGTGGTTCTTCAGTGCCTACACCTACACATTGTTTGCAAATCATGCAATAGTTTTAGTTACAATTCAATTACAGAATAGCAGATGGACAAAGGTAAAAAAGAATATGTACTTTTTGAACAGAAAGATAAGTGAATCAATAATAAAAGAAGTTGATAGTGGCACACAGGTTCAAAATGCCATGCACAAATACACATTATTCTGACTCAATAAGAGCGACTGAACCACTTGCAAGTTACCTTTTGTTAAGTTCCATTTATTTTAAAATTTTTTTGTGTTAGTGTTTTGTAGAAAAACTGTAAGAATCATGGATACAAAGAATACTTGCTAGTCCAATTCTAAAATAAAGAAGATGACAACTGTTCTTTACTTAAATTCAGTAAGATAAATTTTAAAAAAATATTTACTAGCCTCCAATAAACTGAAACATATAGGAATTCTATTCACGTAGCAGTTCTAGAAGCGTTTTTTCACCTCATTTCAAATAAGTACAATGATTCCTGATTTAGAATCATGCTCATTTTTTAAGCTTAAAGACAAATTAGTTAAAAATCTGTATCTAAATTTAGATAATAGATAAATAAAAATAACTACTTTGTGTATAAAATATATATTACATATGATGATCCCCCAAAATAGTAAACCTAAAAACAATATTGAACAAACTCATTAAATTGAAAGGTTTTGGTTGAAAGCTTCTTCAAGATATATTCTCATCTTTTCTTACCTTTAACTGGTAAAAAAAAATATTTAAAATATAGCAGATTTAATATTTAATTTTGTTAGGCACAGTAACCTTTTTTAACCTTTCTTAGGGAACACTGACCCCTAAAGGTTCTACATTTAATTAAGTTTCAACAATTTTCTAAATTTAACTGGTATCCAGACCTCATTTTTACCTATATAATTGCAAGTACATATACTTAGTGCAGACATATTTACCTGCAAATAATATGTAAACTATTTGCAAAGGATTGTTATATGGTTTAAAACAACTAGACCATGTTTCTGCTAATAAAAATCACCAACATTAACTTAAGAAATGATCGGGACTTTATAACAGTATTCCAAATAATTATTCATATGAGATTTATTTATGATGTTGATGTCTTTTTTCTTACACAGTTAAGTATATAAGAAGTAAGTACAAAAAAGGGCTAAACAACAAATAATATAATAACTCATTCTTTCAGAGGGTTGACTTTACTAAGTATAAACTCCTTTGATTATGACATTTCATTTTTTTTTCTTTTTTTTTTTTTTTTTTCCAAAAGAGAGCTCTTAAATAGAAGTTTTCAAAAAAAGACAAAACATCACTTACTTCTTAAGAGGCCTGAAGATGGTAACACATTTATTGCTGGTAACATATGTTTATTCACACACACATTGTTTCTATCAACTTACAAACTACATCAATTCAGGGTTGTTTTTTAACTACTTAAAGAAACTTGCAGGCTAGGTGCAGTTGTTTTCGTTGTTTTTGCCTGTCATTCCAGTGCTTTCGGAGCCTGAGGCAGGAGAACTGCTGGAGGCCAAGAGTTTGGGACCAGCCTGGACAACACAGTGAGACCCCCCACCTCTACAAAACAATGTTTAAAAAAAATTAGCTAGGTGCAGTGACTCATGCCTGTAGTCTAAGCTACTCAGGAGGCTGAGGAAGGAGGATTGCTTGAGCACAGGAATTTGAGGTTACAGTGAGCCATGATCATGCCACCGCATTCCAGAAAGGATGACAGAGTGAGACTCTGTCTTTAAAAGAAAAAAAAAAAACTTGGGTACATTTTGTAGATGTCGTCACCCACCCTATCTACCAACCTCAGCTTCCACTTTCCAAAATGTCTATAATGACAAAAACAAAAACATAAATGTCATATCTGTTACATTATCAATCTTACCAACTCTTTGACTTGAAATATTTCAGCAGTGTTTCTACAATAAAGCTAGGAAAAGAATGGCCACTTCAGCACTCTTTATAATGAAATCTGTAAGATGACATAAAGGCATATCTGTGTAATACAAGTTTTAATTAACTTAATTTCTTTTAAAATTAGTAAAATTAAACTAAATAAAATACTCAAAGGAACAAACTAGGAACATTTATATAAGATAGAACTTTGAAGCAATTTGTAATTTAAGATAAATTCCATGAACCCTGCCATCAGGGAGATGATGATGTGAGATTTTGCTGTAAACATATCTGTTATCACAAGACTCAAAAGTTAAAATACTTATGTTTAATTTTATTTCCTAATAATGTTTATTTATTTATTTATTTGAGATAGAGTCTCCCTCTGTTACCCAGGCTGGAATGTGATGCCATGATCTCAGCTCACTACAACCTCCGCCACCAGGATTCAAGTGATTCTCCTGCCTCAGTCTTCTGAGGAGCTAGGATTACAGGTGTGAGCCACCACACCAGTTAATATTTGTATTTTTAGTAGAGACAGGATTTTGCCATGTTGGTCAGGCTGGTCTTGAACTCCTGACTTCAAGTGACCTGCCTGCCTCAGCCTCCCAAAGTGCTGGGATTACAGGGATGAGCTACTGAGCCTGAACTATCTCCTGATAATGTTTAATAACAGGTCATTATAAAAAGGAATGTCTTATTCTATTTCCAATGTCAACAAGATGCATGTAAAAATGCAGATTTTCTTAATGCTCTCTCAGTCATGTCTGCTGTAGTCTGTGCCTACTGTAAACTGTCTATGTATCTATATTTTCAACCACAGAACTTCTTTTCATAAGTGTCCTAGAGCTTCATCAGCTCCTTCCTTGACATGTTTCCTGATAATTGTACATTTATAAGTAGTACTTCTTCCACAGTCTCTATCTCTTTAGATATATTAAAAATAACCCCTTTGACTCCTTAAAGATCATTTGGTCTCTAATTTGAACATGACTTTTATGGCAATATGATGTGTGAATGAGAAACACAACAGATGCACCATTATTAGCTTCTTTTTTCTTATATTGTACACAAATTGAGTAAAATGCTTTTTGAGCTCTTTAAAAGAAGAATATCTGCTTGCTTACTTGAATAAATGAATAAACACAGCTATAACAAATTAGTACCTAATTTCATACCAATACATTCATATCATAACTTGAAAATAGAGAGCACACCAAATTGTCACACAGTGTATGCACTATTAACTTTGCATAGAAAACCTTTAACTATATTACCCAGCTATTATGTATTATTGCTTTATATAGAATTAAATGTTATCTGGATTCTAAACTCATAATAAGCATCCCAGAGTTACAAATAAAAAGGGAAATTACTAATGGTGGGCACAAACAGAAAGAAAATTTGTAACAGTTTAAAAATGAAAAACAAAATGCAGAAATCAGAAAAAGGTACTCAGATCTTTCTATACCTTAAATGAATGTACAGTTGTTAACTTATTCAGTAAAATGATTAGAGAATGATCCTCAAAAATGGACTTTAACCTTCTAAAAATGATAAAAATGTGGTTAGAATATGTTGAACAAGGGCGCTGTTAGAAGGGGAACCAAGAGATGCATACAGTGTTTTAGTAAGAATCCTATTTTTTAAATTATAATATGAGAAATTTTAAAAAGATGTACATAAAGTTTTAAGCTTTCAAATATATGTAGTATCATATTCAGAAAGAATCATTTCTCAAGGATTCCAAATTTTCAACATTTTACTTAAATCTCTCTTGTCCCCTCCCCTATGTGTGCTGCTCTTATCTGTCTGTCCATCCATCCATCCATCCATTCACCCATCCAACCATCCACCCATCTATCCATCCATTCATCCATCCATCCATCTGTTTTCCAATGGACCATCTCTCACTCTCTCTGTCTTCAGGCTGTCTTTCAAATTGTATCTGTCTCTAACTGTTCTTTGCCTCTCAGGCTGTGTCCCTCCACATGTGTATATCTATGAATATTTTCTTCTCTGTCTCATATATGTGTCTTAGTCTATTTTTCTGTGTACGTATCTTCTGATCTGTGTATTTCTCCTCTGTCTCCATGTATATATGTATCTCTCTCATTCTCTCTACTCTCTCTCCTTACTTTATGTGTGTCTGTGCCTCTATGTGTTTCCCTCTTCAAGTATCTTCCTTCCTATGTCTCTTTCTCTAAGTATCTCTTTCTCTGTGTCTTTCTTTCTCTGAATGTGGCTCTGTTCATCTCTATCACAGTCAATCTCTCAGTCTCCTCTGTCTTTGTATGTACGCATGTTTCTCTTTCCCAACGCATCTGTTTGCTTCTCCCTCTCTCAATGTCTTTTCTGTGTCTCCTTTTCTGTGTGCATGTGTGTGTCCCTTCCTCTCTGTGTATGTCTCTTTCTCTGTGTGTCTTTCTTTGTATCTCTTTCATAATCCCTGGGTCTCTGTGTGTGTGTCTCCTGTGTGTGTGTGGGCACTGGTCTGCCTCTAATATATTGGTTAGAACAAACACACTTCATTCAGTGTCTTGAACTACCACAACACCTGGGGCTTGGTATTAATACCTTAAAAGTCCTTACCTTTTGACCAGTCCTCCATTTGTACTTCTTTTCTTGTTTGCTCTGGCAATGTCTCTGGTTTTTGCTCCAAGATTTGCTGCTAAAATAAAGCCAACTCTAGATAAATAAACTGAAAACAATATATCAGAACACACCTAACTTTACTTTTGTTTAACAGAGAATTTACAGGATAAATGCTTTTCTAAAACATTCATAATGGGACAATTAACTGAGAATTTCACCAGGTGAAATTAAATCTTTTTCTCAGAAAAAGGTTATTTTCTTAACACTTATATTTTAGTATATACAGTTCAGGTTAAGCTTTTTAGAGATTCATGCTGATTTGGGTAGACAACCATTTTATTTATTTAGCTGAAATCTTCTCCAACTACAATTTTAAGCATTTAAGAAAAATACATTTTTTATCTTGTCATAAATTTTATATCAAAAATTTCAAATTTACTGATTTGAATTTACTGTGTGTGTGTATATATATTCGTATACTTTTATAAATTTTACTTATAAAAGTAATTTAAGAATACTACTCTAATTTTAAAAAACATAAAAACCATCACTAACTTGTGGAATTACTGATATTCTTCTCTCTTGTTTTCATAGGAAACATACTAAAACATTATGCAAGTTTTTTTTTATGCTTTTAAGAAGAATAAAATTAGATTTACCTCACAGATAGAACCCTGCGTTCTTTAAAAAGTCCTCAAATAAAGCTGTAGTAAGCTTCTCCTTTTCCAATTTTCTCTAAATATGTTGATTTGGAGTTGGCAATCTTTTTCTAAGTTTCTCATTTACTTTTGGATTAGCTGAAAATATAGGAAGTTATTAATATCAAAGAAATATGTTCCAGTCAATGAAGCCATTTCCCTACATATTGCCCAAAAAGGTTAATAATAATTGCAGTATTTTAATAAGAGATTCATATACCAAGACATGCAGAAAATACAGTCTTTAATAACCTCTGGAGTATTTTAAAACATGTCTTACAGGCCTTAATGTGCTTAGTAATATACTATTTAAAACCATAATTTTATCCCTCTGCAATATACAGTCACTATTCCTCATCATTTACCCAGCTAATGAATGCCAGCAATTAGTAAAATGTAATCCCATTGCACAATCATTTTAATGCTTTTAGCACTCAGAAAAGTAAACACCAAATTAATACTGCTCAAGCCATATCAGATCCTAGTTGGAAGCAAGCAATTATAGTTCAGCTCCTCAGGTGTAATTAAATGATTGGAATGATTTAGTTCCATAAATGCAAGTTAATTCATAAGCAAGCAACAAATATACTGGGAGTAATTACAAGAAACATTGACAGTCTAAGCAGGGCAAATTCTTTTATAAGGCTGATGTAGTAAAATGGTGCCCTCTCCTGGGCATTTAAGGGAATAGCTCAGAGCCAAACAAAAAAAATCACACAAAACCTCTTTTAGAAAGCCTCTAGACAAAATAACCAATATATCAATTTGATTCTATGACTTATACGAAAAATCTAAATTAATACTTATATTATGATAATTTATGGACACTTGGATAATTAATGATTTGTCCAATAAAGCTCTGAGTCCCAAAATACATCTCTTTTATATAGGCAATTCCTACACTTTTAATGAAATCAAATAACGCTTGTGACAGACTGCAAGTGAAACTTCTAGTACCCAGCGAGACTGCCAGTCAACACCTCTGTTCTCTCAATGGCAAAGCCTAACTTAACTGTTATGTATAATAACTAAACTATGCTTTTATATGTAGCAAAATATGCATAGAAAATCTAAAACAAAATATTCAATATTGCTGTGACTTTAAATAATGGTCTAAAATTATTTTTAAAATAAACTTCAATAATCAAAACAAAAACCTGAGTACTAGTGTAACTGTCATTATAAGCATATTTCAAAATGTAAAGCGTAACAAGTACTACACAAAAATGCATCCTATTTTAGGCCATTCCCAACATTTTACCTTCTTAGGCTAAAATTCAGGACAAATGTACTTGTATACTAATTACTCAAGTGGTCCTTAACTTTTCACACTAAATTTTCAGAAGCTTATTTATTATACTCTTAAGTTATGCTATAACCAATAAGACTGGGTTAAAAATATGTATTAGTAGCCTTAAACCCAAATAGTATCATCCCATTGCCTTTCTGTAGATTTGAACATGTTCTCTGATAAAATATTGCAATTAGCACAATAAATGTTTACTTCTTCAAAAAATGCAAATGGTCCTTGCAGAAGATAATGCTTAATACTACACCAGTATTTTTGGAGGAGAAAGCATTAAATTAATGCCTTTTAAATTTGCTTTTAAGTGCATTAAAATAATTACATTCTAAGTCATAACTGGCACAAACTATAAAAATAAAATAAATCAAAATATTAAAAAGTACTGTCACTAAGTTTAAAATGTACAGCACATTTGCTTTGCCCTTGATGTCACAGTCTTATTTTTCGATTCATATCTTGTACACTGTAAGTTAATTGCTTTTGGAAAGTACTTATTATTCATGTAAAAATTAATGTGCCAATGTGTTTAAATCCTCTTAAATGACCATTCATGCATCTTTCTTCTTTAAGTACCAATGAAATCTGTCAAAAGACATCAATGCAAAATGGTCTTTAAGGAAAGTTCTAATAGAGATTTTTTTTCTGCTAACACAAGATTTTCATATTCACCAACTTTACTTAAATTTCATTAATTTTTTAAGCTACTTTTAATAAATTCACCAAGTAAAATTTTTAGGCCCCATAGTCTGTCATTTGTGTTCCAGCTGACATTATGAATATTAATAACAGTGTTATCCTGATTAAATAGGCTTCATATGAAATCCCTGTGAATCCTATAGCTCAGACATCTCATTTTTCCAACTCTTTATGAATTTGGATTCAGACATTAAACTGGAAAAATCTTAAAAAACAGATTTAGTGGCACATTTGCATATTCTTCAGCAAAAATTAGACGTTTTAATGATTCAAACAATTAAAACATATCTACATATAACAGGAGTAGAAGATTTCTGTAAACATGCAACATATTTATACTTCTGTCCTTTTTAGGACAAAGGATTAAGACTAATAAAATACTAATTTCTGTCCTTATCTTAAAGATTTGATATCAAGAATTTGTTTTCAAATAGTATATATTCACATTAAAACTAGTGAGATGATTTTACAGTAGACAATTAGATAAATTGAGTTTCTTAATCCAAATGCTAACTTATTACATTACAGACAAAACATATAAAAATTGCTTTATCATTACTAATCTACACCAGGTTCAAGAAGAAAAGTAAAATCAATATTCAACTAAAGTTTGTTTATAAGTTATGCTGGAAAAAATTACCTGTTTGAAAAAAAAAATTCTACTATAACCAACAGAAAATATATGAGCAGCTATTAAAATATTCTCCATAATAAATTCCTAACCTTATTCTTCTAAGCTATTTTTAATTCTTAAAACTTTTCTGTATATAAAAAAGGAAGTGAGTCTTATCATATAAAAGAAAATAAATAATAATTAAGCAAATTGCATACCCTTCTCTCTCTCTAGGTACACAGAAATCTTAATATAGCTGATAAAGTTTCCTACATGCACTCATTAAAAAAAGTAGGTTGAAAAAATTTAAACAAACATCCCTATGCTCTCAAATGTGACTTGACTTTCCTATTTACTCAGCATTAAAACACTTCATGAAACAAAATTTGTTCTTTGACCAGTCTGAAATTTCTAATCTGCCTAAAAAATTGTAATTCTGACATTTACCCTTTAAAATTAAATAATGCCTTTTTGACATAGAAGCATTTTAAAATGGGATTTCATTCCCCAATGTAACAGTATTCAGGATTTTAAAAAACATTTTAAATAGGAGATGCTCTTCCTACCTTCCTCCACAAAAAAACACACTTTAGCAAAGGTTTTCAGCTGACTTTGGTTTATGCCATATTTTCATATTTCCTTAGCTTAATCACAAATTTGTGTAAACTGAATCTAAGTATCAAACTGGGGATCATTAACAGTACTTCATTTTATCCAACTGTAATTTTAGAAAAACTCTGAATTTTTTATTTCCTGGCTTGAGAAATGTTGATCATTGCTGCATTAAAATAATTTCATAAAAAGGAAAGCACGGTAGTTTAGAGAGCCAAATATTTTATCATACAACACAACATAATATAAACACATGTCCTACTATTGGAGTTTCATCTTATTATAAAAAAGACTCAAACATTTATAGCCCCTGACACATCGTCTCCCCAAAAGAATCTCTTTCACCCAGTGTGCCTACTCCTTGCCAAGCTCCAGATAACTCAAGTTCCTCAGAGCTACGAAAAGCAAGTAGTTCAGGGAGAAAGGATAAGCAATAACAGTGGCCCTGTCAGCTATACAAATTTTAAAGGCATAAATTTAAATTATTTCACCCCACAGTTCGACTACTAAAATTATTTACAAAATGTGTAAGATATATTTTTATATACAAACATATTCATTGAAGCAGTTTTTATTTGTAAGAACAAATACTCATGCTCCAGTCATCCTGGTCTTCTTTCCATTCTTTGAACACACCAAGCTTATTCTTGCCTCAAAGCTTTTATCTTGCTATTATACTTTATGCCTAGAATTCTGTCTCCTAGATCTCTAAGCCATTTCTCTCATTATGCAGGCCTTGCTCAAACTCATCTCTTCATAAAGGTTTTGCCTGGCCATCCTATCTAAAGTAGAAACTCTTCTCTCATCATATTATCTGCACTACTGCCTTTGTGAAACTGATTTGTTTAGATTTTATTTCATTGTTTTTGATATATCTCAGCAACTTACATGTAAACATGGCCCTTAATTTTCTTCTCCATCTCTGTATCCTTAGAAGAGTACCTGGACTTAGCAAACATTTGACACACAGGCAGGTAAATGGACAGGTCAAAGGACGTGACTAGCAGGAAACTAGAACTAACATAATGTTCATCAATAGAGAATTGGTATAAATAAAATGTGGTTCGACCATATGGCAAACCTATATGGTTTATACCACAAATAAAAGAGATCTATATATACTATGTGTATACTATGAACCAGACATTATCATAAGAGTTAGATATAAAATGGTGAATAAGACAAAAATATTTCCTATGCAAATATATCCTTGGTCAAAACAATACAAGCACAAAATATGGATAAATTAAAAACAGAAAATAATGTAAAATTATACTCATACATATATACATGCTTGAATAGGCACAGTATTTTTTTCTAGAAGTATACATAAGAAACTATTACCAGTGGTTAGTCTGAAGAAAGAGCCTAAGATTTAGGGTGGGGAGACAGAGAAAATGGGGGAAAGAAACATTTATATTTCATTTTATATTTATATGTTTGTAATTTAATTTTTTAATTGGGTGCATGTATTACTTCTAATTTAATAATTAGGTATTTATAAATAATTTAGAATTTAATAGGAAACCCTGAAGGACATTACATTAACACTGAGAGGCCCAAAATGAATAGAAAGTGATCTTCATGACACCCTTGAAACTTTGAAAAAATTATTATTGCCTAATTAATATTTTATAATTGTAAGGCTGGTTGCCTCACCGGGAGCTCAGACACACACACCCCCGCTTTTTTCCAAAAGCTCAGACAAGCTCGGACATGATCGGGCAAGCTCGGATATGATTGGGCAAGCTCGGACATGCTCGGGCATGCTCCCTTCTCCCCTTCTCGCACAGCCTGGCCTTCCCTTAAAGAGCCCAGTATGCAAACGAGGTCTTTTAACTCTAGCCAATAGCAGTTCTTGTAATTCTAACCAATAGCAGCCAAGTCTTTCTAGCCAATAGCAGCTGAGTCTTTCTGGCCAATAGCAGCCAAGTAATTCTAACCAATAGCAGCCAAGTCCTGTATGCAAACAAAGGCTTGTAACTCTACCCAATAGTAGTCCTGCTTTTTCCACACCCTGCTCTCCCACAACCAATCGAGCTCCTTCACTCCCTATAAAAACCCATGTCTGAGAGGAGTCCATGTGACTTCTCTGGCCCCTCCTGTTGGACCGCAGAACCTCACCCGGGAGCCTGAATAAACCCTTCGCATTGGATCTTCTTGTGCTGGCCTCAGTTTCTTCATTTTAAACTCGGCGAGAACAAACCGTACAATAATCATACTTTGTTATAACTGATTGACTGCTTGCTTGCTGACTTGTTTGCTTGGATTAACTAGACTAAAAAGTTCAAAATAAACTAATACATATGGCAAGACTTTCTTGGAATAGAGAAATTCAAAATATAGGAAAGAGTTTCTGAGAATTAAGCAAATGTTTCTAAAAACCACATTTCTTAGTTCAATTAGGGACTATTTACAATTGTCTCAGGATTCAGGAGTCTAAATTCAGGAGTCTAAAGGTTAAAAAAATTATAATGAAAATAAATTGTTTTATATTATTACATTTTATGTCTGTCACAAATAGTTCCCCTTTGTTTTTATGCTTTAGTGTTCAAAAAATGACCATCAAACGGCCAGGCGTGGTGGCTCACACCTGTAATCCCAGTACTCTGGGAGGCCAAAGTGGGTGGATCACAAGGTCAGGAGTTCAAGACCAGCCAGGCCAAGATGGTGAAACCCCGTCTCTACTAAAAATACAAAAATAACCTGGGTGTGGTGGTGTGCACCTGTAATCCCAGCTCCTTGGGAGGCTGAGGCAGGAGAATCACTTGAACCTGGGAGGCAGAGGTTGCAGTGAGCCGAGATCACATCATTGCACTCTAGCCCAGGCAACAGAGTGAAACTCTGTCTCAAAAAGAAAAAAAAAATGACCATCAAAAAAGACTAATTACTTCTTATCACTGAAGGTCAATGTAAGGTGTCCGCCCACCCCCCACTTCCCTGTGCCCATAATAGAGATGAGGTCTCACTATCTTGCCAGGCTGGTCTCAAACTTCTAAACTCAAGTGACCCTCTTCTCAACCTCACTAGGGCATGGGCTGGACAGATATTTGCAAGCTTTATTTTGGTGTGTCTGTGAGGTTGTTTCTGGATGAGATTAACATTTGAATCAGTGCACTGGGTAAAGTGGACTGACATCCGTAACGCAGGTGGGCCATTTAATCAGTTGAGGTCCTGAGTAGAACAAAAAGACTGACCTCTAGAAAGCAAGAGGGATCTCCTTGTGTCTTACTGCCTTCGGCTGGGACATCAGTCCTTTCCTGCCTTCAGACTATGAAATGTTCACTCTTGGCTCTCCAGGGTCGCCAGCTTTCCGACTGCAAATCTTGGGACTTGTTAGCCTCCACAATCACATAAGTCAATTCCTTATAATAAATCTGTGTGTGTGTATGTGTGTGTGTGTGTGTGTGTGTGTCTGTGTTACAATCACCTAGGTCAATTACTTATAATAAATCTGTAAGTGTGTGTATGTGTGACCTATTGGTAGTTTCTCTAGAAGCTAACCATAAAAGGACATCACATTAAGAGAAAATTCATACTTGGTGCTTCAAATAAATGGCTTCCACATTTTTAAAATTTGGAGGGTAAGACAATATACATTGTTGAATACTGCAGTAGTCTTTAGTGCCAGCTGCAAATGACACTTTAAGAATGAAATGGCACTGCCCTTATGTGATTGTGGAGGCTAACTGATAAAAAGCAAAAATCTAAAACAAGTATTATTTTCAGAGGGTAATCACATACCAGGATTTTCTAAAATATCCTGAAACGTTTTCCCCTAAGCCAAACTAAACTAAATCACTTAATCTAGTAAGGAACAGAAAATAAAAACAAAGTCAGGTTATAGAATAGTTTCTCCAGAGAACAAATAGCCTGTTTTCTTAAGATCCATTTGGGTGCCAAGTTCTGATGCAATGACACACTCCTTCATACAAAGGTTTACATTTCCATACAACCAACTGAAGTTCCTGGCAAATCAAAGGTGAAAACGTATTAGAGCAAGCTAAATTGATCTATAATGACAATTGTTATAAGCAGCCACTTGAAAGCAAACAAAAGAATAGCTATCAGAAAATGTCTTTCAAAAATAAAGTACAAATAATCATTTAGGTCTTTAATTCATTATATATTATAATGCTTACTAACAGATTTTCTCAAAATGAACAAAAGTCATTTCGCGATTTTCCAAAATTTCTGTAGTTTAACAAGAAATACTAACAAAGAAGACCTTGACAAACAGAGGCATATACATAAGAATAAATATATTCTAATAGCAAGTTATATTTTGAGTTTTAAACATGTAATGATAATTTCATAGTTGAGCCATAGTTGCATACCACACCCCAGCCTGGGCAACAGAGTAAGACCTGTCTCAAATAAACACCAAAAAATACAATATTTATCTATGCAATTTGCTAAAATTACTGTAGCTAATCATTCTCAAAGGACAGTGCTGCATGCAACCTATGTACTTCATTTTTAAAAATTGTAATATTTTTAAAAATTGTAAGCTTGCAGGTTATAGAATACAATTACTAGAAGCGAAGATTTTAAAGATAGTAAAATGAATTAGACTTATAGTTCCAATTTCTTGTTCATTATCAAGAATGTCATAGCCTTCTCTATTCATTTTTCTGAGAAACTACAAAAGCTCATTTAATTTCTTGAGTCATTCTCAATAAATGGTTTCATTAATGAAAAGCGTGTAGTAAGAATATGATCCCAAAACAAATGTTCCATAATGTGGGATAAAAATGCATTATAAGAAGCTGAACTATATATACAAATTTCCTTGAAGAAACAATTACTTTTATTCTTCCTGTAACTTAAAATTATAATTTCAACTATAAATTACATGTAAATATGTAAGTATTATATGTTTTTTTTACCACACTATAGTTTCTTAGAATCCAGAAATATATGTTCAACTACAAATATTTTTCCGAAGACGCATTTTTTTAAAAGCTATCTAAAAATGACAAATCAACTGAGCAAAAATAGTATCTATAAAATTAATACTAATACAGTTGCACAGTATTTGTCAAAGTATTAAGTAAATTAAGCAACGTATGCTACTTTTGAAAGACTTTCCAAAAGACACTGATGACTTTTCATTTTAAAAAGAATGAGAATATTACTTTTTTTGAGACTGGGTCTCATTCTGCTGCCCAGGTGCAGGGCAGTGATGTGATCTTGGCTCACTGCAACCTACAGCTCCCCAGCTCCTATCCTCAAGCAATCCTCCAGCGCTGGCCTCCTGAGTAGTTGGGACCACTGATGCGAGCCACCATACCCATCTAATTTTTATATTTTTTTTGTAGAGGTCAGGTTTCACTATGTTGCCCAGACTGGTCTTGAACTCCTAGGCTCAAGCGATCACTGCCCTCTGCCTCCCAAAGTGTTGGGATTACAGGTGTGAGTTACTACACCCAGCCAAGAATATTACTTCTTTTAAGAAAGTTCCATCCCTATGATGTGATGATTTATATGATATAATCATGATTACCACTTGCAAAATGGCTGTATGAGTAACCTGACATTTTATGTTGTTATTTCTATAAGAAAATCTTTTCTAAAATGCAAATAAAATGAAGGGAAACCAAAATCAGAATATTTATCTTGCCATAAGTATTAAAACTATTACAAAAACACAAATATCATATGCCTCCTGATGGAAGTATGTATCACTAAAAAGTATTATCCTAGGGTGAGAATGGGACATGGGGGAAAAGAGCAGGATTCACAGGACAGGTAGAATATGGGGATATATATGAAACAAGATTAACCAACACAAACTATGAAGGATAATTGTCAAACTTGGGTAATACATATATAGGCATTTGTGATTCTGTTTTGCTACTTTTGTGTATGTTTGCAATCATTTATAACACTTAAAACATATATTGCAAAATAAAAGAATATATAGCATTCACTTTCTTGTAAAATTCATTGAATAATTATTTCACAGAAGGGAGAAGATAGTGTGTGCCTGTAAGTCTCAGCTGCTTAGGAGGCCATGGAAGGAGGATCACTTGAGTCCAGGAGTTCAAAGTTATGACCATGCTATTGTACTCCAGCCTGTGTGACAGACTAAGGCACTCTAAGAGAAGAAAAAAAAATTCAAAATTTAAAAAACAAACAAGCTCAAAAGGAAGAAAGGGAAATGTTCACATGCCAAAACAAACCATAACAGTCAGTGAGTAGGACTTAAGCCAAGCAGTCCATGAGAATCTTGAGACCAAACTGGCTCAAGGGTTAGAGTTCAACTACAGATTCTCTCCTTCCTTAAATAGCAATCACATATCTCTAAGCCCCTGCACAGTGTCTTAACCAGACACAAATCACCCACCAAGTTGGGTGCAAAAGTTAACTACTTAAGATCAAAACTTTGAGGTGGCATGATCACTTAAGGCCAGAAGTTCAAGACCAGCCTGAGCAACATAAGACCCAGCTTCTACAAACAACAGCCATAAAACTTAAAAAAAAAAAAAAAAAAAAAAAGGTCCAAGCAGGGAGATGTTAGCAAATTAGTGGGCTAGAAAAATGTATGCTCTTGTTATCCCAGGGAGAATGTTTCAAAAAGCAAAGCAAAAACTGTCTGAACCAACTTTTCTGGAGCTATAGAAAACAGTCAAGGGTTTATAGCAACCAAGAAAACACCAAATCAATAAAAAGCCATCTCCAAAATGACAGGACAGTATTATGGCTTTATTCACTTGCTCTTCCCCCACCCGCTACCCAATGCAGTAGGAGTCTTTCACTTGAAGCAGTTATCTCCCTCTTACTAGAGAATGTAGAGTGGACCTGATATACAAATTGTTGTGCATGTCTGTGCTGACCTGTCTAGGGGATATAGAAAACTTGATGCAAGGCACTCCTGTTTCATCTAGCTCAGAATTCAGGTAAGAAAAGTGGCAGGTAGTGCTTGTACAGGCTGCAAAGTGACAACAGATCCACAGAGACCCAGGCCAAGAAATTACTAGTGGAGACATACGATAGACCACTTATGGCCTGAAAGAGAAGCTGGAGCAAGACTTTCTGGGAAGTTTACATATGACAAGCAGTCAAACACACACCCGGGCAAGAAGCATGCCCAAAAAGACCTGAGACCTTAAACTTTCACCTCAGGCTGATCTCATGGATCAGATTAAAGCCTAGCTAAGGGATAAAGGAGTGTCCCAGCACATAAGCAATTTCCAAAGACTGAAAGAGGCCCTGGCATTCAATGAAAACTCTGTAAAAACACTAGCTGAACATGAGCTAAAGGGACAGATGTCATTGATCACACACAACAAGGAATAGTGTGCACAATAATTTGGAGGCCAAGCTCACGCCTGTAACCACAGCACTTTGGGAGGCCAAGGCAGCTGGGTCACCTGAGGTCAGGAGTTCAAGACCAGCCTGACCAACATAGTGAAACCCCATCTCTACTAAAAATACAAAAACTTAGCCAGGTGTGGTGGCGCATGCCTGTAGTCCCAGCTACTCAGGAGGCTGAGGCAGAAGAATCGCTTGAACCCAGAAGGCAGAGGCTACAGTGAGCCGAGACTCATCACTGCACTCCAGCCTGGGTGACAGGAGTCTCAATAATAATAGTTACAATAATTTGGAAAAGCCTCAAAAGAAACAGCCTTCAACCAGCCAAATAAAAAAAAGTGGGGGGCTTGATTAGACATTTCTCCAAAGAAGATATACAAAAGGCTAATATATACATGAAAAGATGCTCAATATCATGAGCTATTAGGGAAATCTAAGTCAAAACCACAATGAGATATACCTCATACTCAGCAAGACAACTATTATCAAAAAATTGAAAATATCAAGCATTGGTAAGGTCATGGAGAAACTGGAACCCTTGTGTATTGCTGGGAGGAATGTAAAATGACACAAAAGGACAAATACTTTATGATTCTACTTATATGAGGTCCCTAGAATAGGCAGATTCATAGAGATAGAAAGTAGAACAGAGGTAATCCGGAGCCAGGGGAGGGGGAATATGGAGATACTGCTTAATGGGTACAGAGTTTACGCTTGGGATGATGAAAAGCTCTGGAAGTTACTAACAGTAATGTTTGTACAACATTGTGAATCTACTTAATGCCACTGAACTATCCACTTAAAATGGTAAAATTTGGCCGGGCCTGGTGGCTCATGCCTGTAATCCCAACACTTTGGGAGGCTGAGGCAGGTGGATCACAAGGTCAAGAGATCAAGACCATCCTTGCCAACAAGGTAAAATCCCATCTCTACTGAAAATACAAAAATTAGCTGGGCTTGGTGGCACATGCCTGTAGTCCCAGCTTTTCAGGAGGCTGAGGCAGGAGAATCACTTGAACCCAGGAGGCCAAGGTTGCAGTGAGCTGAGACCATGCCACTGCACTCCAGCCTGATCAACAGAGTGAGACTCCATCTCAAACAACAACAACAACAACAACAAATAAGAATGAATCCTCCCTGTGATTAATAAATAGTCCTCTAACAGAGGACTATTATTATAACAATTAGAGTCTAAGAGTCTAACTATACACACATGTACAAAGTCATAGTAATTCCTTGAAGATAGCCTCAAACCTATGGTTCTTGCACTGTGTGCCAAGGCACTAACATTGCAGTAAATGTAGAGGGATTAAATATTTTAAATTTGCAAGAGAAGCAATGACATCTATTGAACACTACATGAACTACTAGTTTAAGAAGGTTCACTGTTAGATCATTAGATCACACTACATTCTATTCAATGAATTCATATCTTTACAAATCTAGGTTTACAACAGTCACTGGGATAAAAAGCAAATACTATGCAAAAATCAGTATAGAACAAGAGAGAACAAAAGCTCAGAAGCAGTATAAAAATATTAAGACACTAAGGGCATCATGAAAAAAGTGTGGGAACATCTGCTTTAAGAATTCAGCTAAGTGAACCACATTAGACCTGTATCAATACTACAGGGAACAATAAATGAGTAGTAACTAGAATGGAAGTCTACTATATTCTAGACTTTGCTAACACTTTAACAAAGCAACTCTCAAGAATTAAATGAAAGATTTGGGGCCAGGTGTGGTGGCTCATGCCTGTAATTACCAGCACTCTGGGAAGCTGAGACCGAAGAATTGCTTGAGGCCAGGAGTTCAAGACCTGCCTGGGTAGCATAGCCAGACCTCATCTCCACCAAAAAATTTAAAAATAAAAAATTAAGGCTGAGCACGGTGGCTCATGCCTGTAATACCAGCATGTTGGGAGGCTGAGGTGGGTGGATTGCTTGAGCCCAAGAGTTTGAGGCTAGTCTGGGCAACATGGCAAGACCTCAACTATATAAAAAAAAAAGAAGGAAAAGAAAAGAAGAAGGGATCAGATAATGTTGAACATGAAGCCAATAGCAACAGATAGTTCACATCCATTATCAAGAAAAAAATGTATTGTGTCCATGCCCTAACTAAACAGGACCAATGATTAACAGCAGAAACAATAATTAACACCACAGACATCTCAATTGAATCAGCTTACACAATTCTGATTGAAGGATAAAGTTAAGCAAACTTTCTATTTGATGGTGCAGTGCCAAAACCACTGCACCCAGATCAACTTCAGACAACAGCAGAGCTTTCAATGGAAATTTTAAATAAGTAGGATCAAGATCCTGAATCATTTCTTTGAAGATTGTAACAGAGATGAACATGGTTTTACACCAGTATGATCCTGAAGACCAAGTCCAACCAAAGCAATGGCTACCAAAAAGTGAAAGTGGTCCAGTTAAAGCAAAAGTGAACCGGTCAAGAGCAATGGCCATGGCAACAGTTTTTTTGGATGCTCAAGGCACTTTGATTGTTGACTTTCTAGAAGGGCAAAGAATGATAATATCTGCTTATTATGAAAGTGTTTTGATAAAGTTAGCTAAAGCTTTAGCATAAAAATGCCTAGGAAAGCTTCACCAGAGAGGCCTCCTCCCCCATAGCAGTGCTCCTGCTCATTCCTCTCATTAAGCAAGGGAAATTTTGTGAGAGTTTTGATAGAAAATCATTAAGCATTCACCTTATAGTTCTGATTTGGCTCCTTCTGACTTCTTTTTGTTTTCTAATCTTAAAAAATATGTAAAGGGCATTCATTTTTCTTCAGTTAATAATGTAAAAAGGATTGCACTGACATGGTTAAATTCCTAGAACTCTCAGTTCTTTAGGGATAGACTAAACGGCTGCTCTCATCACCTACAAAAGTGTCCTGAACTTGAAGACACTTACGTTGAGAAATACTGTATTTTTTATCTTTTAATTCCATTTTTCCAAAAATGTTTTGAAGCCCCCACATACAGACTTTTTGAAAAAGTTAAAAGCTTTTTGAAAAATATGAAAGTTAAATACAGCCAGCCAACTGATTACTTCTTGGGACCAATTAATATTTAAATTGAACTCATGCCACAAGTACCTGATGCTAACATTTGTGGTGTCTATGTTAACACTGGCCCTAACAATCAAAGAATAACTGGAAGTTTTAGGGAGTACTGAATTACTGAATCAAGCCCAAATGGTGTTCTAAGTGGCATTTCATCATGATGAAATACATGTGTTACCCCAAACAGTGACACTAGAGGGTGCTCTCTTCCAGAAGACTGGTCAAGACTGGCATCCATTTAGAAAGATGAAGCTACACATGCATGGAGTGGATGCTTCACTAAGCTGATGAAACAGTCTATACCTCAGTTACACTAGAGAAGACTTATATACTCACTTAGGAAGGACTATGGGATATTTTAATCACTATAGAATCTGGCCATGTTAGACTGGCCAGATTTTAATCTTTCTGCCATGGCAGTATGACATAGCAATGGGATTGCAGGTTCATTAACAGAGGTAAATGAAAATCAAATTTACTTGATCTCCAGAATTAGAAAATATGTGGGCAGGCTGATTTAAAGGCCCCAACTGACATGATACTTATGAAAAATTGAGAAAAAAATAAGTGAATTTGGTCTTAGAAAACCTATACATGCAAGTAAATGCCTCCATCAACACTATAAAAAGATACAAATATTGCTGAAAGAGAAAAAAAAGAATAGTCAAAATGGTAAGAGGATATTAAAAGGTACGAGTATGTGTTGACAGAAGAAGAAAAAGAACACTCAGAATGGTAAGAGGATATTAGATCTGTGAAGAGATATAGTTGCAATTTCCATTCTCCTACTGGATGGCTCAAGTCCTGGTGATCACTGGGATACTAGAATGTTTCCCCTTTTATATAAAATATTGGGAAAAAACCATTGTGAGACAAATTATAAAAAGATGACTGAAAACGTGTAGCAAGAAGATACTAATAAGGGACAGTGAGTAGACTGTGAAGGAAAGAGTTAAGCTGATCTATACCTTAACCAAAACTCCTTAAAAACCTGATCTATGAAACTTATTAGCTGACTGATAATTCTTTAATTAGCAACTTCTTTTAACTTTTATTTTCTAGGTATTATTTGTATTCACAATGTATCTTTATATCATTGAGTACTATAAAACAGCATACATTAGGTAACTACAGAAGTAAAGGATGATTTATATGCCAAACAATAATAATATTTTTTAATTTTAATTTTAATTTTTTTTTGAGAGAGTGCTTGGCTCTGTCACCCAGGCTGGAGTGCAGTGGTGTCGTCATAGCTCAATGCAGCCTCAAACTCCTGGGCCAAGCGATCCTCCCATCTCAGCCTCCTGAGTAGCTAAGACTACAGGCACACATCACTACATCTGGCTACTTTTGTAAAATTTTTTGTAAATACATGATCTCCCTATGTTGCCCAGGCTGTTCTCCCTATGTTGCCCAGGCTCTTCTTTAACTGCCAGCCTCAAACAAGGCTCCCACCTCAGCCTCCGAAAGCGCTAGGATTACAGGTGTGAGCCACTGCTCCCGGCCTCCAGGGCCACTGCTCCTGGCCTCCAGGTTTTCTCACTCACATCTCATTTGATAGTAATTTTTTTTTAGTGATTTACCTTTGCTGATTGTTCCAAAACATTCGTCTTAGTTTTCATAGAGAGAATGCTTTTTATAATGTGATTTGCATTAGCTTATTTTAATATAATTAAATTATATAATTATGATCACAGATACCATTAGTATAAACAGATTTGAGAACAAACACACCTGATACTACTTTTTAAGTATAGAAATCAACTGCTAGGAGCAGAAGTATCTACAAGAAATTCATCTATTAGCCTGAGTATCAAGTGCACCATAGGAATCAGTCAGTATGTTTATACCAGTGGGAATGGAGAACTTCCATTATTTTGGCAAATCACAGAGTGGAAGCCATTTAAAATAATTTCAACTGTATGTTGAAAATACTAGCTAGGCACAGTGGCTCATGCCTGTAATCCTAGCACTTTGGGAGGCCAACGCAGGAGTCTTGCTTGAGGCCAGGAGTCTGAGACCAGTCTGGGAAACAGAGAGAGAACTCATTTCTACAAAAAATAAAAACATTATCTGGGCATGGTGGTGAGTGTCTGTAGTCCTAATTACTCCAGAGGCTAAGGTGGGAAGATCACTTGAACCCAGGAGTTTGAGGCTGAAGTGAGCTACAATCACACTACTGCACTCCAGCCTGGGTGACAGAGTGATAGCCTGTCTCAAAAAAATAATAATAAAATAAAATATTTTATATTTTCTTGATCATTAGAGTACTGTCTGAAAGTATAAGGACAGACCAATAGAAACTCACCAATTCCACAAATCAACTGTACACATTCTCCACAGATGACTGGTAAACAACATATAGATAGATATGGAATAAATTTATATTTTACCTATAGTTATACAATGAATATGTAAAGTATTAAACTGTATTATATATTAGTTTACTTAAGTAATATTATCTCATCAGCTGCGTTCGCTTGTTTGCCATGCAATAGCACAATATCATTAGTATACAGCTCCATCTACTGGAGAAAAAAGACTCACATTTGCAAAGCTTATGTGTCAGTCCTTTTCATTAATTTTGCAGTAAACCTTACAAAATTGACTTTTAGAAAAGCCAGTTTTTCATCTATAACATGTAATTACCCACATTTTTCCTAATCAAGGTTCTGACCAAAATTTTTCATTTGATAAGTAATATTTATGAATACTTGAGATTTCTTCAATATCTTCTAAAATTTTCCCATAGGAAAAAGAAAAGTGGCAGCTGATTTTTCCAAGGAAAAACTTAGTATTCACGCTGTCCCTTGAAGGAAGATGACAAAATATACAAAGTTACTCCACAAGATAGAGATCTGGAGCAACACCCTGAAAGTACCACTGGTAAAACTCTCTTCAAAGTTCCTCTGGTCACAATAACAAACAGCTAGAGACATACACAAAAGCACAAGCAGGGTTTCTAAACACTTTTTTTTTTTTTTACCTTTTCCTAATAATAAATAACATAGTAAAACAGTTTTGTATTTCTTAAAAATTTGGTGAAAAACTTTAATACTGTTAGAGCAGATTTAGGATTATCAAAATTCACCTCTTAATAACTATTTTTAAATGCAAATTTATGTATTTGAATTGATAAGTCAAAATTGTACATATTTATACACATGTTTTGAAATATACATTGTGAAATGGCTACATCAAGCTGATTAATATATGCATTATCTCACATGCTTTTTTGTGGCGAAAACACAAAATCTACCCTTTTAGCAATTTTCAAGAATACATTGTTATTAACTGTAGACACTATATTTTACAATAGCTCTCTTGAACTTATTCCTCCTGTCTAACTGAAATTTTGTCTCCTTTGACCAACATCTCCCCAATCACTACCATTCCCAACCTTTAGCCCCTGATAACCATCATCTTCCTCTCTATTTCTGAATTCAACGTTTTTAGATTCTACGTATGAGATCATGCAGTCTTTTTGTAACATATACATTTTAATGTAAAAATATTTTAATCCTTAATGTAACTAAACTTTGATTCAAGCTCTATTTTTGAATCATGATACAAAGTATATCAATTCAATTCAATAAAAGCTCCTAAATCAATCACCAGCATAAAAAGGTATATAATCAGTGGTGACAGTAACAGAGTTTTCCTTTTAATAGATCTATTTTTATATCTCTGCATCAACTCAATATGGAATTCAAGGATATTTCTCTTCATGTTGATTTAATTTAATAATCTAATTGGTGTGCTACTATGTAATGATAATTCATATAACTAATGGGCCTGGGTTTTTTTGTTGGTTGGTTTTTTTGAAGGAGTTTTTGTGGGGTTTTTTGTTTTTTGGTTAGCTTAATCTTAGTGGCAAGAATGAATAATGGGCTTAGCTGGGTACAGTGGCTCACACCTGTAATACCAGCCCTCTGGGAGGCCAAAGGCAGACAGATCGCCTGAGTCCAGCAGTTTAAGACCAGCATGGGCATTATGGCAAAACCTTGTCTCTACAAAAATTACAAATACTAGCTGGGTGTGGTGGTACATACCTGTAGTCCTAGGTACTTGGGGGTCTGAGGCAAGAGGATCACTTGAGACAGGGAGGAGGTTATGGTGAGCCAAGATCGCACCACTGCAGTCTAGCCTGGGCAACAGAGTGAGACCCTGTCTCAAACACATACACACACAAATTAATCTTTTAATAATATTTATAAATTTAACAATGCACATCCACATCTCTAGTGCCTGTTTTGCACAGTACATATAAAAATATATATGTTTAAATAAACTGTACACTGTAGAGATTTTTGATGACATTGTTGACTTATTTTGGAAACTACCATTTTCTATCTATTAACTTTTATTTATTGGTCAGGATACTTATTTTACCAAATCAAATTTATTTACTTATTTAGAGACAGGATCTTGCTTATTTTAGCAACTCAAATGGATATTTATTTTTTTTAGAGACAGGGTCTCACTATGCTGACAAGGCTGGTCTCAAACTCCTGGCCTCAAGTAATTCTCCTACCTTGGTCTCCCAAAGTGCTGGGATTACAGGCATGAGTCACTGTGCCTGGCCACAAAATGTTTGCAGTATTTCTTCTTTTCAGTGCCTTGCAACACTAATTACACACTAAAAATGTAAAGCAAAGTACTTTTGATAAGTTGATTTTTAAATTATTGTTTCAGAGTTTAACCTGACCTGAAGAGAGAGGATAAAGATATCATCAGCGGTTGAAAGAAAGATAATTTGCTTCCCAAAGCAAGAACTACATTTCACAGGTAACCCAATACAACGTTTTCTGCTATTCCTGGGTCATCAGGCCATCATGTCATTACCATCATACCTAGACACTAGCAATAAACTGTTTGTTCTATTTATAAAGACAAGAAACTAAACAGTTTTTTAGTTAAGGTTGGAGTTTTTGTCCTAAAAAAGTTTTAATCAGAAGTTAGGAAGACATCCAGTTCCCCTTAAGACACTGAACTGCAAAAGGCTGCTGGTTCTCTTCCCCCAAAATCAACCTAGAACTGCTAGGGAAAAAAAAGAAGTCACTGACCTGAGGAATCAACCAAAACCTTTAATAAATCTGTGGCAACTGTCTTGAAATAAATAGGGCTGGGGGCCACTTCAGGCAAAAGGCAAACATTGGTAATGCTGAAAGAATAGGTGAGAGAAAAATGTGTATGGTTCTTAAATCCCCCATGTTGCCTTAGGTCAATCGTTGTCTGTCATACCAGTACAGAAATCCACAGCAATAGCCCAAGCAGCAAGTGCCAAATGGTACTGTCAAGGCAGGGTAAAAATCCTGCTGGAGTAATGAAAAGAGATGAGATCTAACCATCATTTACTCTTCTACCCTAACCCTTTCCAAATCCCTATCCTGGTTAGATTATAACCATAGCAGTTCCTGTTAAATGTGCAGGAAAATCATATTTCCTAGCCTTGTTTATATATCGGTCACTTGAAATGCAGCCAAAGTAGCGTGGGCAGATGTGATATAAGCCAATTTTAGGACTTACCATTAAAGGCATTTTATGAGACTAAATCTTTAGCTCTCTCTTATCCCATAACAACCTTGAGAACCTTGTGATGGTGGCATCACAAGATAGAAGGAATTTTAATCTCTAAGCCAAACTCCCTATGAGTGTAAAACTTGTGTTGTATTAAACCACTATTTGGGTGTTGTAAGTGCAAGATAGTCTGTCTTATCCTAGCACACAACTTAAAGAGATTGTCACCCTACTTCCCTCAATCTTGACTAAAAGAGTTCCTTGTTGCTATAACAACAAATGTCAACAGGCGATTCTGTGGTGCCTGAGACTCAATAACCTCCAGCTCACCCAACTTCCACTTCTGAAAACACACACACACACACACACACACACACACACACACACCACACACACCACATACTTCATGTTCTAGAACTTGGATGTGTCTCTGTTCTGCTGCACCACCATTTCTAAACCTCAGATATGGGGAGAGATAGTATACAATGATTCTGTGCAGGTTAAATTAAATAATTAACTACACCAAAAAAAATTCAAAGTATTGAATACATGAACAGACTATAGAGTGTTAATTGATCACGTATTTGGAGAAATGCACCATTTCATTTGAACAGCAAGCAGTCTCTAAGAAGCAGGAAAAGGCAAGAAAGAAGCCCCCTTGAGATGCTAAAAATCCCTAGCCCTAGTGCCATCTTTATTTTAGCCCAGTGGAAATTACTTCATATTACTGACCTCCAGAACCATAAGATAATAAATTTGTGTGTGTGGTTTTTTTTTGAGATGGAATCTTGCTCTGTCACCCAGGCTGGAGTGCAATGGCACGATCTCGGCTCACTGCAATCTCTGCCTCCCAGGTTCACTTGATTCTCCTGCCTCCACTTCCTGAGTAGCTAGGACTACAGGCATGCATCACCATGCCTGGCTATTTTTTGTATTTTTAGTAGAGATGAGGTTTCACCATGTTGGTCAGGGTGGTCTTAAACTCCTGATGTCGTGATCCGCCTGCCTCAGCCTCCCAAAGTGCTGGGATTACAGGTGTAAGCCACCATGCCCGGCCCAAATTTGTGTTGTTTTAAGCCACCCAATTAGTGATGATGTGTTACAGCTGTTACAGCAGCAGTAGAAAACTAATACATATGACTTATGAGTTCTCTAGCTCTCACAGCACCTCATATATTCAGAGACATTTTCAGCTTCCTACAGAACAAATTCAAAAGAAGCATCACAGTCAAGAATTAACTGGACACTGAATTCTTGATAATCAGAAAGCTGCCAAAAATCCTGTCTCCAATCTCCCAAGGAGTATTTCTCACACTACCCAGAAAGGAGTCCCAAACCAGCATGTTAGCTGAAATGTAAAACACTTTCATTTTTTTTTTCCTTTTTGAAATAGGGTCTCACTCCACTGCCCAGGCTAGTGTGCAGTAGTGCAACCATGGCTCACTGCAGCTTTGAACTCCCAGGCTCAAGCAATCCTCCCACCTCAGCCCCTGAGTTACTGGGACTACAGGCATTCACACACCACACCCAGTGATATGGTTTCACTGTGTCCCCACCCAAATGTCATCTTGAATTGTAGATCCCATAATTCCCTCATATTGTGGGAGGGACCCAGTGAGAGATAATTGAATAAATGGGGTTGTTTCCCCCATACTGTTCTCATAGTAGTGAATAAGTCTCATGAGATCTGATGGTTCTATAAGGGGAAACCCCTTTCGCTTGGCTCTCACTGTCTTCTCTTGTCTGCCGCTATGTAAGATGTGCCTCTCACCTTCCACCATGATTGTGAGGCCTCTCCATCCACATGGAATTGTGAGTCCATTAAACCTCTTTCTTTTGTAAACTGCCCAGTCTTGGGTATGTCTTTATTAGCAGTATGAAAGCAGACTAATACAGTAGATGCCCAAAAATGTGGAAGCAACTTTGGAAATGGGTAACAGGCAGGGGCTGGAACAGTCTGCAGGGCTCAGAAGAAGACAGGAAAGCATGGGAAAGTTTGGAACTTCCTAAAGACCTGTTGAATGGCTTCGCCCAAAATGCTGATAGCAATATGAACAATAAAGTCCAGACTGAGGTGGTCTCAGAGGGAGATAAGGAACTTGTTGGGAACTGAAGTAAGAGTGACTCTTGCCATGTTTTAGCAAAGAGACTGGAGGCATTTTGCCCCTGACTAGAGATTTTTGGAACTTTGAACTTGAGAGAGATTATTTAGGGTATCTGGTGGAAAAAAATTCAAGAGGTGACTTGGGTGCTGTTAAAGGCATTCAGTTTTACAAGGGAAGCAGAGCATAAAAGTTCAGAAAATTTGCAGCCTGACCCCGTGATAGTAAAGAAAATCCAATTTTCTGAGGAGAAATTCAAGCAGGCTGCAGAAATTTGCATAAGTAATGAAGAGCCAAATATAAATCCCCAAGACAACAGGGAAAATAACAGGGAAAATGTCTCCAGAGAATGTCAGAGGTCTTCAGAGCAGCTGCTCCCATTGCAGGCCCAGAAGCCTATGAGGAAAAAATGGATCAGGCCCAGAATACCTATGCTGTGTGCAGCATAGGGACTTGGTGCCCTGTGTCCCAGTTGCTCCAGCCATAGCTGAAAGAGGCCAACATAGAGCTTGGGCTGTGGCTTCAGAGGGTGCAAGTCTCAAGCCTTGGTAGCTTCCATATGGTGTTGAGCCTGCAAGTGCACAGAAGTCAAGAACTGGGATTTGGGAACCTCTGCCTAGATTTCAGAGGACGTATGGAAATGCCTGGATGTCCAGGCAGAAGTTTCCTGAAGGGTGGAACCCTCATGGAGAAATTCTGCTAGGGCAGTGCAGAAGGAAAATGTGGGGTTGGACCCCCCCATACGAAGTCCCTACTAGGGCACCACCTAATGGAGCTGTGAGAAGAGGCCCACCATCCTCCAGACCCCAGAAGGGTAGATGCACTGACAGCTTGCACTGTCTGCCTGGAAAAGCTGCAGACACTCAACACCAGCCTGTGGAAGCAGCTGGGAGGGAGGCCGTACCCTGCAAGGACACAGGGGCAGAGCTGCCCAAGAGTATGGGAACCCACCTCTTGCATCAGCATGACCCGGCTGTGTGACATGGAGTCAAAAGAGATCATTTTGAAGCCTTGATATTTGACTGCCCCACTGGATTTTGGGCTTGCATGGGGTCTGTAGCTCCTTTGTTTTGGCCAATTTCTCCCAATTGGAACAGCTGTATTTACACAACGCCTATAACCCCCCCACCATTGTATCTAGAAAATAACTAACTTGCTTTTGATTTTACAGGCTCATAGGCAGAAAGAACTCTCCTTGTCTCAGTTGAGACTTTGGACTGTGGGCTTTTGGGTTAATGATGAAATGAGCTAAGGCTTTGGGGGTGTTGGGAGGATATGACTGGTTTTGAAATGCGAGAACATGAGATTTGGGAGGGGCCAGGGTGGAATGATACGGTTTGCATGTGTTCCCACCCAAATGTCATCTTAAATTATAGCTCCCATAATTCCCTCATGTTGTAGGAGGGACCCAGTGGGAGACAACTGTTCTATAGCAGTGAATAAGTCCTGTGGTAGTGAATAAGTCTCTGAAGATCTGATGATTCTATAAGGAAAATCCCTTTCACTTGGCTCTCAGTGTCTTCTCTTGTCTGCCACCATGTGAAATGTGTCTTTCACCTTCCACCATGACTGTGAGGCCTCTCCATCCACATGAAACTGTGAGTCTATTATACCTCCTTCTTTTGTAAATTTCCTAGTCTTGGGTATGTCTTTATCAGGAGCATCAAAGTGGACTAATATACTTAGCTATTTTTTTAATTTTTGGTAATGTTGCCCAGGCTGGTCTCAAACTCCTGGGTTCAAGCAATCCTTCCAGCTCAGCCTCCCAAAGTGCTGGAATTACAGGCATGAGCCACCACATCTGTCTGGTAAAACACTTTCTAAACAGAGTTCTCTTTCACTCAGTCACTTCCTATAACCAGTTGAGAAATGATTCATGTGGAATCATAAAATAGATGTTTGGATAGAGGTGCTGCCATTTATTAACTCTGTAATGTTTGGGAAGTCACTTATTTTTCCTGCTTTAGGGAATTCAGGAGATAAATGGTCATCAAAATGCTAGCTTTCACAATCTAGTAAAATCTCCAAAATAAAACTGTTGCCAGGTTTTTATTTCATTTCATATAGGAAGGACTTTAAAAAGAAGGAGGAGTCACCATGTGTAATTACCAGCCTCTCATAAAATAAAGAACATTTTAGTAGTACATAACTTCAAAGAAGACAGCCATTCAAATTCAGTAAATTTAACTTTGTAAAAAACACCCAGAAGGATCCTGAAAAGATTGTGGTCGAGGCAGCAAAGTTTTTGAAACTCCTCATATGTCTACATAGAGCAACCAGGATAGTAGAACCAAACCTGTAAACAAAATATTATATTTTTAAAATATTAAATATTAATATATACCACAAAACTAAGTAAACACCAGGCCAGGCATGGTGGCTCATGCCTGTAATCCCAGAACTTTGGGGGGCCAAGGCAGGCAGATCTCTTGAGGTCAGGAGTTCAAGACCAGCCTGGCCAACATGGTGAAACCCTGGGTCTACAAAAAAAGACAAAAACTAGCCAGGTGTGGTAATGCATGCTTGATATCCCAGTTACTTGGGAGGCTGAGGCAGGAGAATTGCTTGAACCCAGGAGAGGTGGAGGCTGCAGTGAGTAGAGATCATGCCACTGTACTCCAGCCTGTACAACAGAGCCATACTCTGTCTCAAAAAAAAAAAAAAAAAAAAAAAAGAGTGAGTTCAGCCCTCTCTGTCTCACTTTCACTCTTGCTTGTCTTTCCACCTTCTGCCTTCTACCATGGATGAAGACCCTCGCCAGATGTCAGTACCTTAACTTCCCAGCCTCCAGAACTGTGAGAAATAAATGTCTTTTCTTTATAAATTACCCAGCCTGTGGTATTGTTATAATAGCACAAATAAAGACCAAAAAAAATCAGTACTAAGGAGTAGGGCAACCAGGATAGTAAAACCAAATCCATAAGCATTATATAACAAATATCCAAATGTAGTTTTGGAACTAGGTAATGGGTAGATGCTGGAAAAATTTGGAGGAACAGGCTAGAAAAAGCTTAGATTGCCATAAAAGGAGAGTTTAGGGTAATTCTGTTGCAGTCTCAGAAGATGAGCTGTAGGCAAAATCTGAAACTTCTTACAAATAACATAAGAGATCATGATCAGAATCTTGGTAGAAATATAGACAGTAAAGGCTATTCTGATGAGGTCTCAGATAGAAATGAAGAACAAGTTACTGAAAACTAGAGTAAAGGTAATCCCTGTTATAAAGTTGCAAAGAACTTGGTTGAATTATGTCCATTCCTGAAAGGCTTTATGGAAGGCAGAATAAGCTCAATGAACTAAGATATCTGGCAGAAGAAATTTCTAAGCAAAATATTGAAGGAGCTGCATGGTTACTTTTAACCAGTCTGGGCAACATAGAGAGCTACCTCATCTCAAGTAAAAAACAATTAGCCAGGCATGGTGGTGCATGCCTGTAGTGCCAACTACTCAGGAGGCTGAGGTAGGAGGATCACTTCAGCCCAGGAGGTAGAGGCTGCAGTGATTGTGCCACTGCACTCCAGCCACCTAGGAGACAGAGTGAGAGCCTATTACAAAAAAAAAAACAAAAAAACTAATGCTGTTTTCTCTGTTAGGTTTTCGACTTAATTGGGACCAGTTACCCTTTTCTTCTTATCTATTTCTCTGTTTTGTAACAATAATGTCTCTCCTATGCCTTTGCTACTTGTATTTTCAAAGCACATAACTTGTTATTTCACAGACTCACAGTGGGAGAGGAATCTGCCTTGGAATGATAGAACATTTAATTGCAACTATATCTGCCTTCTTTCTTTCTCCTTCCTTCCTTCCTCCCTTCCTTTCCTTCCTTTCCTTCCTTCCTTTCTTTCTCTCTCTTTCTCTGTCTGTCTTTCTTTCTTTCTTTTTATATCTGATTTCAATAAGACTCTGGAGTTTGGACTTTTGAGTTTATGCAGGAACAATTTTTAGGGCTGCTGTTTGTGAGAAGAACATGAGTTTTGGGGAGTGAGGGGTAAAATGCTATGGTTTGAATGTCTACTCCAAAACTCATATTCAAATTTAATTGCCATGTTATATGGTTTCAATCTGTATCCCCACCCAAATATTATGTGGAATTGTAATCCTCAATGTTGGAGGAGGGTCCTGGTGGAATGCAATTAGATAATGGAAGCAGACTTCCCATTTGCTGTTCTCATGAGAGTGAGTGAGTTCTGACGAGATCTGGCTGTTTAAAAGTGTATACCACTTCGTCCTTTGCTCTCTCTCTCTCTCTCTCTCCTGCTCCACAATGTGAAGATGTGCCTGCTTCCCCTTCACCTTCTACCATGATTGTTATGTTTCCTGAAGCCTCCCCCGCATCCATGCTTCCTGTATAGCCTTCAGAACTGTGAGTCAATTAAACCTCTTTTCTTCATACATTACCCAGTCTCAGATAGTTATGTTAGCAATGTAGGAACAGACTAATATGCCACATGACAATATTATGAGGTGGGACTGTTAAGAGGTGATTAGGCCATGAGAGTTCCACCCTCATGAATGAATTAATAACATTATTACGAGAGTAATTTTGTTCAATGGGCCCGCTTTTGCTCTTGTCTTTCCACCTGTTGCCATGAGATGACAAGCACAAAGGCCCTTGCCAGATGCCAACACTATGCTCTTGGACTTTCCAGTCTCCAGAACCATAAGTCGAATAAGTTTCTGTTCATGATCAGTTACCCAATCTGTGATATTTTGTTATAACAACACAAAACAAACTAAGGCAGGTACATTTACAGGTAGATCATGAGCTTCCAGAACCAACCTATTAGTAATCATGAGACAAAATACTTTCAAATGAGATTATAATTCTAAAAAAAAAAAAAACAGATTATCAAGCAAAGTATAGGCATCTAAATATGTGTTGATATGGCTTAGGCAACACAGCAAGACCCCATCTCTACAAAAAACTTTTAAAAAAACAATTAGCTGGGCATGGTGGGAGACACCTGTAGTCCTAGCTACTCAGGAGGCTGAGATGGGAGGACTGCTTCAGCCAAGGAGTTCGAGGCTGCAGTAAACTATGATCATGCCTCTGTACTCCAGCCTTGGGGACAGAGGGAGACTCTCTATTAATAAGCAAATAAATAAAGAGACATGCAGGTAGATTTCAATTTAAAATAAAATGAAAATTAATTACCTACATGAAATAAAGACAATAGAAATTAAGATGCTGAAATCCTAAAACCAGTTTTTTACCTATAAAGAATCAAAAAGAAATTTTGAAAATGCATTTTTGTACATGAACTTTCTAAGCTGCAGTTCACTTGCTCAAATGAATTAGAATAATCTAGCCCACTGTGCCAGCTCATGTTACTGAATAAAATGTTCTACTTTGGGATATCGTAAGCTATAACACACAATATCTGCAGCTCCCATGCTGGCAATAAGCTATTTGACATAAATTAAGGAAGTAGCTTCAATTTACATTAAACTTAAAAAGATAATAAAAGTATTAAAGTACTAATTAGTTTCAAGACAGGCTGCTTAAGAAGTCTGTCATACTTCAAAAAATATTTCATTAAAAAGAGAGAATTTTGATATTTAATTTTTCTTAGATTATATGTATATGGTTGAGACAATGCAAAACAGCCTTTCATCATTCAAATGCCAAAAATATCCACAGGAAATTACCATTCAGATTCCTTCCAAGAATGTAATATAATAATACAAAGATTTTTCTAATTATGTGATGAATACTTTTATCCTCATACCTTAACATAAAATTAAAGGATCTTAGATCACATTTGATAAAATCAACATATCCTAAAATCAAAATGTTATTTAAAATGGCAAAATGCACACAAAGTAAAAACATTCTAGAAAATACTCTTTCCTAACTATATATTATTTAGGATAATAGAGCACAATGAAAAAAGCGTGCAAATATGAATCAAAAGAAAGCATATCAGACAATGTAAAATAGAGAATATTACTCAAACTAAATAAGTATATTAAAAGTTTCAACTTATTAACTAAATATAAGCAATCCTAAATATGTAAGCATTTAAACAAAACAGCATCAAAGTACCTGAGATAAAAACTGATAAAAAGAGAAAGACAAATCTCTAATTATAGTTAGAAACTTCATCACACCTCTCTCAGTCATCAGAAGAATATGTGCTCAGAAAATCAGTAGGGATATAGATAACTTAATATCCCAGTGACAAAGACCCTTGCCATGGTCAGATGCAGTGACTCACACCTGTAATTCTACCACTCTGGGAGGCCAAGGCAGGGGGATCGCTTGAACCCAGGAGTTCAAGACCAGTCTGGGCAATATAGTGAAACCTTGTCCCTACAAAACATTAAAAAAATTTTAGGCAGGCATGATGGCACATACCTGTGGTCCCAGCTACTCCGTAGGCTGAAGTGGGAGGATCACTTGAGCCCGGGTTGAGGCTGCAGTGAACTGTGATCACACCACTGCACTGTACTTTAGCCTGTGTGACAGAGCAAAATCCTGTCTCAAAAAAAAAAAAAGGATCTTGCCTTGACCAAACTTTAATAAGCCTCCTTTAAACCCTCTACTACACTAGCCCTCAACCTTTTGGGCTTCTGTTGTCTGTCTCTGCATCATCCAGTTTTAGCAAGAATTCTGCTAAGTCAGTTTATTGAGAATCCTCCATCTTTGATAGCTGATTACCATGGCCTGCCTTCAGCAAGAATCCTGTCAAGTTGGTTTAACCACAGTCTTCCCTAACCTTGATGATTCCTGTTGGTAATTTTCTATCCACTCACCTCCTCCTTGCTCTTTAGCTGTAAAGTCCCACTTGCCTATGACCATGAGAACTGAACCCACTTCCATATTGAGGTCTCTTTTCCCCTATTGCATTAGTTACTGAAGAAAATCTGCTTTTATCATCTTAACTATTAAAACTACCCAGCTCTGGTTTTCTTTTCTTTTTTTGAAACAGGGTCTCACTGTTGCTCAGGCTGGAGTGCAGTGGCACAATTATGGCTCACCATAGCCTCAAATTCCTGGGCTCAAGCGATATTCCCACCTCAGCCTCCTGAGTAGCTGGGACCACCACACCAAGCTAATTTTTCTATTTCTTTTCGTAGAGACGAAGTCTCACCATGTTGCTCACGCTGGTCTTGAATTCCTGGACTCAAGTGATCTGTCCACCTCGGCCTCTCAAAGTGCTGGAATTATAGGTGTGAGCCATCATAAAATCGGTCAGGTGTGGTTATTCACATCTGTAATCCCAGCACCTTGGGAGGCCAAGGCAGGCAGATCACTTGAGGTCAGGAGTTCCAAACCATCCTGGTCAACATGGTGAAACCCTATCTCTATCCAAAAAGAAAAAAAAAATACAAAACTGAGCCAGACATGTTGGTGCACTCTTGTAATCCCAGCTACTCAGGAGGCTGAGACATGAGAATTGCTTGAATCTGGGAGGTAGAGGTTGCAGTGAGCTGAGATTGTGCCACTGAGATATTGTCTCAAAGAAAAAAAAAGGAAAAGAAGATGAAATCATGAAAATTATGTTATCTTACCACAGTAACTAAAAATAGACTAGAAATAAACTAGAAATCAATAACAGAAAGGTAATCTAAAAAATCCTTAAACAATTCCAAATAACACATGGTTGAAAGAAAAAAGAAGCTACAAGGGAAATTTTCAAGTTTTCTGAACTAGATAAAAATGGAAACACAACATGTTAAACTAGATAAAAATTTTTCAATATATGAGCTGTAGCTAGATCAATGCTTAAAAGTAAATCTGGCCGGGAACAGTGGCTCATGCCTGTAAGTCAGCACTTTGGGAGATGGAGGCGGAGGGATCACAAGGTCAGGGGATTGAGACCATCCTGGTCAACATAGTAAAACCCCGGCTTTACTAAAAATACAAAAATTAGCTGACTATGGTGGCACACACTTGTAATCCCAGCTGCTTGGGAGGCTGAGGCAGGAGAATCACCGGAACCTGGGAGGCAGAGGACACCACTGTACTCCAGCCTAGCTGACAGAGCAAGACTCTTTCTCAAAAAAAAGTAAATCCATAGTAATAACAGCATATTTTAAAAAAGAAAGAAGGCCTCACATCAATACTTAAGCCTCTACCTTAAAAGAAATTTAAGACAAAATTAAACCCAATGAAAGCAGGAAATGGTAAAGAGCAAAAGACAATGAAATTGAAAATATAAAATCAACATTAAAAAATCAGTGAAACCAAAAGTTGGTTCTTTGAAAAGTTGAATGAAAGTTGATAAACCTCTTTCCATACTAATCAAGATAAAAATAAATTACCAGTATCAGGAAAAAAATGAGGACATCATAAAGATCCTATGGGAGCTAAGCTATGAGGATGCAAAGGCATAAGAAGGATAGAATGGACTTTGGGTCATAGGGGAGAAAGGGTGGGAGGGGGGTGAAGGATAAAAGACTACAAATTGGGTACAGTATATATTTCTCGGTGTCTCAGAAATAACCACTAAAGAACTTATTCATGTAACCAGGTACCACCTGTTCCCCAAAAACCTACGGAAAGAAAAAAAGATCCTACACACATTGAAAAGACAAAAAAGAAATTACTACATGCCACAGAAATAAGTCTGGGAAAAGAGGAAAAAAAGAAATTATTACAAATAGATTCATATGTACAAACTTCATAATGTGGATATAAAAAGTAAATTTGGTACTGGGAGCACTGACTCATGCCTGTAATCCCAACGCTTTGGAAGCCAAGGCAGGAGAATCACTTGAGCCCAGGAGAATCACTTGAGCCCAGGAGCAGCCTGGCCAACAGTGAGATTCATCTCTACTAAAAATAAAAAAATCAGCCACGTATGGTGGTGTGAGCTTGTAGTCCCAGCTACTCAGAAGGCTGGGACAAAAGAGACTGGTCTCTTGAGCCCAGGAGTTTGAAGTTGCAGTGAGCTATTATTGTGCCACTGCACTCCAACCTAGGCCACAGAGCAAGACTAGACTCTGTTTTTGGGGTGGGAGGAGGAATACCTTTCTTAAAAGACACAATATACCAACAATATACCAATGCTAATTCAGTAAGAGAAAGATAGCTAGAACCGTCCTCTGTCTAATAAAGACGTTGAATTTGCAGCTAAAAAAACAAAACAAAACAAATAAACAAACAAAAAACCTTGCCAACAGAGAAAACTCCAGCCCCAGAGGTGATTCTCTTGAATCACCTTTATTTCCTGGAAACCTTCTTTCTTAGGGGCTTCTCTCTAATCTAGACCAATTGCTCTCCAGGCCTGCTATATAGCTGTCCCTTCTACAACATAATTTAACTGTTTTCCTGGAATAGACTTACTATTTTCTATATTCCAGGGCTTTCACTATTTTACTAGGGCATAATTTCAAGAAATATCTGAGGTGGCCAGGCATGATAGCTCCTATCTGTAATCCCAGCACTTTGGGAGGCTGAAGTGGGCAGATCATCTGAGGTCAGGAGTTCAAGACCAGACAGGCAAACATGGCAAAACTCTGTTTTTACAAAAAATACAGAAATTAGCCTGGTGTGGTGGTTCATGCCTGTAGTCCCAGCTATGCAGGAGGCTAAGACAGGAGGATCACTTGAAACCAGGAGGTAGAGGTTGCAGTGAGCCGAGATCACACCGCTGCATTCTAGCCTAGGTGACAGAGTGAGACTCTGTCATAAAAAACAAAAATATATAAATAGAATAAATTAAAATGTCTGAGGATTTACAGGTCTAAAAAAGGATTTGATGGTTATTGACTAACCATGGGCTTTGAGGTTGGAAAGTCATGTCCCTCAAAACTTTAAAATCATTGCAACACTGTGTTCTAGGAGCCAATACTGTTGTCAAGAACACATTACTCCATTAGCAAAAACAACAAACAAACTGACTGTCTCATAAAAAAACAGGGGAGATAAAATACATATTTAAAAAAAAAGAAGAGTGATGCTGGCATATTCGATTTTTCCCAATTCTTTCTTCTTCTTAGATATCTGCCATTGTTTTTTCACTCTGATAATGTTCAGGATTTTATTTTTCATCCTTGGTTTATCCAATGCCACAAACAGGTGTCAATGAGTACGCTTTTCATTAAAATATTGAGTACTCAGAATAGAATGCTATACATCTGGTTATTAATGAATCTTGTTTTCCTTGAGGTGGCAGAATCTGGGGTAATGTTTTGCTCTGATCTTTTTACTTAACTATGTTGCTTCAAAGAGTTTATAATGAACCTGAAAGGAGTTAGCCAGCTTGCTTTAGGCAGACAGTAAGGGAAGGGTCCCCAGAGAATATCCAATCCACCCGACAAATGCTTACACCAGACGTTTTATGTAGTTAAGGGTACTTGCACAGGGGGCTCCTCTGAACATGCTGGCAGCTGACTAAGGGCTGACATGCACACTGAGGGGAGGGATGAAGCTACCAGGAATTCACTCCTCATACAAATAGGGAACCTAGCCCCATCAGCTTTTATATAGAAGCCATTATATTCAGCTGTGAAGAAGGAAAACCAGCAACCTGCTTTCAGGGGACCCTTCTTTTTGCTGAGAGCTTTCCTTTTCACTTAATAAATTCTACTCCTCACTCAACAATGTCCACATGCCTATTTCTTCCTGGTCATGAGACAAGATCCCAGACCTAGCTAATGTTAGATATAGTGAACCCCAACTTTCTCTTCAAAGAATCAGTACATCAGTATGTTCAGTTCTCTTATTCTTTAATTCTTTAACTTCCTTGGAGTTTCAGTAAACAACCATTTCCACCAGTTCTAATGAGTAGTTCACATCTGTTCCCCCAGTCTCCTGCCCCATCCTGATTCATTCTGGTCACCTGCTGTAGTCACCTGCTTTGACCTCTGCTTACCTGCTCTGGCTTGCCTGACCATCCTTCCTGCCAAACTACACACCCTACCACTCTGGTTCGTACCCAGCTCCCTTTAAAATAGCCAATCGGATTTAGACTAGACTGTGCAGTCTAACCCTAGCCAATAGGGGAACGACACAGCAGTAGAGGCAACCTCCATCAGGCATTAAGTACCCCTTCCCCTCCTTGTCCAGGTGTGCGCTTACCATTGTTCTATCTGTGAGCCACATCCTTCTATAGAAGTAAATTGCCTTGCTGAGGAAATTTATATTCGAGTGCTACTTCTTTTGCAACATCGAAAATTCTACTTATAACATTAAGGAGTAAAAAATTCTGCATTAAATCTTCATCATTTTTCTACAAACTACACCACTAAAAAATAACAAGAATGGCCCACAATATCAACTAAAGCTTTAAATGTGTAAAATCTTTGATTCCACAATTCTATTTCTCAAAATCTATGCTCTAGCAAAGGGTGAAAACATATGTACAGGAATGTAAACAGCAGTACTGTTTATAGTAAGAAAATATTAGGAACAATGCAAATGTCTGTGGTCTAATTAAACAACTATGGTACATATATATATATAAACATTATGCAAACACATACTGACATAGTGTGATAATGTAAAATATATATCTGGTCTTTATCCCATCCCTATGCAACTGCTAAAATCCTTAGACTCTTCAAAGTGCTGTCTTTTTGTATGCTAATATTGACTAACAGCTTTAGGGTAGAGCTGGTCACTGGAAAGACTAAGGCATGATTAGAGGATTCAGACTTTTCAGCCATATCTTTCAGCCCCTGGGAAGAGTACAGGGACTGAAAGTTAAGTTAATCACCAATGGCTAATATTTTAATTAATCATACCTATGTAACAAAGTCTCCATTAAAACTCAAAAAGACAGGGTTTGGTGAGCTTAGGGATTGCTGAACACATGGAGGTTTCTGGAAGATGGAGTGCCCAAGGAGAACATAGGAGCTGTGACCCCCTACCCCCATACCTCAAACTCAGCATTTTTTTCTTTATACTTTAAGTTCTGGGGTACATGTGTTGAACATGCAGGTTTATTATATAGGTATACACGTGCCATGGTGGTTTGCTGCATCCATCACCCTGTAATCTACATGAGGTATTTCTCCTAATGCTATCCCTCCCCTAACCCCCCACCCCCTGCTATGCCTCCTCTAGCCCCCCAAAACCCCTACAGGCCCCAGTGTGTCCCCTCCCTGTGTCCATGTGTTCTCTTTATTCAATACCCACTTATTAGTGAGAATATGCAGTATTTGCTTTTCTGTTCCTGTGTCAGTTTGCTGAGAATGATGATGGTTTCTGGCTTCACACATGTCCCTGCAAAGGACATGAACTCATCCTTTTTTATGTCTGCATAGTATTCCATGGTGTATACGTGCCACGTTTTTTTTTAATCCATTGACGGCATTTGGGTTGGTTCAAAGTCTTTGCTATTGTGAACAGTGCCACAATAAACATACGTGTGCATGTGTCTTTATAATACAACGATTTATAATCCTTTGGGTATACCCCCAGTAACGGGATTGCTGGGTCAAATGGTATTTCTATTTTTAGATCCTTGAGGAATTGCCACACTGCCTTCCACAATGGTTGAACTAATTTACACTCCCAATAACAGTGTAAATAAGAGTGTTCCTATTTCTCTACATCCTCTCCAGCATCTGTTGTCTCCTGATTTTTTTTTTTTTTTTTTTTTTTGAGACGGAGTCTCGCTCTTGTTACCCAGGCTGGAGTGCAATGGCGCGATCTCGGCTCACCGCAACCTCCGCCTCCTGGGTTCAGGCAATTCTCCTGCCTCAGCCTCCTGAGTAGCTGGGATTACAGGCACGCGCCACCGTGCCCAGCTAATTTTTTTGTATTAATAGAGACGGGGTTTCACAATGTTGACCAGGATGGTCTCGATCTCTCGACCTCGTGATCCACCCACCTCGGCCTGTCTCCTGATTTTTTAATGATCACCATTCTAACTGGCAAAAGATGGTATCTCAATGTGGTTTTGAGTTGCATTTCTCTAATTACCAGTGATAATGTGCTTTTTTTACATATGTTTGTTGGCCTCATAAATGTCTTCTTTTGAAAAGTGTCTGTTCATATTCTTCACCCACTTTTTAATGGAGTTGTTTGTTTTTTCTTGTAAATTTGTTTAAGTTCTTTGTAGATTCTGGATATTAGCCACTTTGTCAGATTGGTAGCTTGCAAAAATTTTTTCCCATTCTGTTGGTTGCCAGTTCACTCTAATGATTGCTTCTTTTGCTGTACAGAAGTTCTTTAGTTTAATTAGATCCCACCTGTATATGTTGGCTTTTGTTGCCATTGCTTATGGTGTTTTATCACAAAGTCTTTGCCCATGCCTATGTCCTGAATGGTATTTTTTAAAAATGTTAATGTTCATGGGTACATAGTAGGTGTATATATTTATGGGGCACATGAAATGTTTTGATAGAGGCATACAATGTAAAATATGAACATCATAATGAGGCCAGGAGCTGTGGCTCATGTCTGTAATCCTAGCATTTTGGGAGGCCAAGGCACACGGATCACCTGAGGTCAAGAGTTCAAGACCAGCCTGACCAACATGGAGAACCCAATCTCTACTAAAAATACAAAATAAGCTGGGTGTGGTGGCTCACGCCTGTAATCCCAGGGAGGCTGAGGCAGGAGAATTGCTTGAACCTGAGGGTCGGATGTTGCAGTGAGCCAAGATTGTGCCATTGCACTCCAGACTGGGCAACAAGAGTGAAACTCCCTTTCAAAGAAAAAAAAAAAAAAAAAAGAACATCCTTTGAGTTACAAACAATCCAATTATAATCTTTAAGTTATTTTGTACAATTATTATCGATTATAGTCACTCTATTGTTCTATCAAATAACAGATCTTATTCATTCTTCCTGGGTTTTTTTTTTTTTTTTTGGTACCCAATAACCATCCCTACCTCCTCTACCCATCCCAGTCCTGGTAACCATCCTTCTAATCTCAATGTCGGTAAGTTCAATTGTTTTGATTTTTAGATCCCACAAGTAAGTGAGAAAATGTGGTGTTTGTCTTTCTCTGCCTGTCTTATTTTACTTGACATCCATGTTGTTACAAATGACTAGATCTTATTTTTTATATGGCTAAATAGCACAATATTGTGTATAAGTACCACATTCTCTTTATCCATTCATCTGTTGATGGACACTTAGGTTGCTTCCAAATCGTAGCTATTATAAACAGTGCTACAACAAACATGGGAGTACAAGTATCTTCTTGATATTCTGATTTCCTTTTTGGGGGTACATACCCACAGTGGGATTCCTGGATCATATGGTAGCTCAATTTTTAGTTTGTTGAGGAACCTCTAAACTGTTCTTCGTGATGGCTGTACTAATTTACACTCAACCAACAGTGTACAAGCGTTCCCTTTACTCCACATCCTTGCCAGCATTTATTGCTGCCTTTTGGATATAAGCCATTTTAACTGGGGTAAGATCATATCTCATTGTAGTTTTGATTTGCATTTCTTTGATGATCAATAATTTTGAGCATCTTCTCATATGCCTTTTTCCATTTATATGCGCTCTTTTGAAAAATATGTGTTCAAATCTTTTAACAATTTTTTATTGAATTATTTTTTTTCTAAAAAGTGGTTTGAACACCATATATATTTTGGTTTTTAATTCCTGGTCAGATGTGCAGTTTGGAAATATTTTCTCCCATTCTGTGGGTTGTGTCTTCACTTTGTTGACTGCTTCCTTTGCTATGCAGAAGCTTTTTAACTTGACGTGATCCTATTTGTTCATTTTTGCTTTGGTTGCCTATGCTTGTGGGCATTGCTCAAGAAACTTCCGCCCAGACCAACATCCTGGAGATTCCCCCAATGTTTTCTTGTAGTAGTTTCATAGTTTGAGGTCTTAGATTTAAGTATTCAATCTATTTTGGTTTGGTTTTTGTGTATGACAAGAGATAGGGGTCTAGTTTCATTCTTCTGCATATGGATATTCAGTTTTCCCAGCACTACTTATTAAAAAGACTGTCTTTTCTCCAGTGTATGCTCATGGAATCCTTGGCTGAAATGAGTTCACTGTGGGTGTGTGGATTTGTTTCTAGGTTCTCTATATTGTTCCATTGGTCTATGTGTCTGTTTTTATGCCAGTACTATGCTATTTTGGTAACAATAGCCCTGTAGTATAATTTAAAGTCAGGTAATGTGATTCCTCCAGTTTGGTTCTTTTTGCTCTGTCTACTCCAGGTGTTTTGTCATTCCCTACGAAGTTTAGGATTTTTAAAATCTATTTCTGTGACTGTCATTGGTATTTTGAAAGAAATTACGTTGTATCTGCAGGTTGATTTGAATAGTATTGACATTTTAACAATATTGAAAAAAATCAATATTGATTCTTCCAATCCATGAACATGGAATATCATTCAATATTTTGAAGTACTCTTCAATTTCTTCCATCAGCATTTTATTGTCTTCTCTGTGGAGATCTTTGGCTTCTTTTGTTAATTCCGAGGTATTTAATTTTATGTGTGGCTACTGTAAATTATTTTTAATTTCTTCTTCACATTATTCACTGTTTGCATAAAGAAATACTACTGACTTTTTTAAAATTCTATTTTAGGTTCTGGGGTACATGTGCAGATCAATCAAGATTGTTACATAGGTACATACATGGTAACGTGGTTTGCTGCCTCCATCCACTCATCACCTATATCTGGCATTTTTCCCCATATTATCCCTCCCAACTTCCCCATCCCCCACTGTCCCTCCCAAAGCCTCTCCTCCCCCCACCCAGTGTGAGATAATCATGTGGTTTTTTTCTTTGGTTCTGTTCATGTGGTGGATTACATTTATAGACTTGTGTATGCTGAACCAGACTTGCATCCCCAGGATGAAGCCTACTTGATAGTGATGGATAAGCTTTTTGATGTGCTGTTGCATTCAGTTTGCTGGTATTTTATTGAAGATTTTTGCATCAATGTTCATCATGGATATTCACCTGAAGTTTTCTTTTTTAGTTGTGTGTCTGCTGAGTTTTGGTATCAGAATGATGTTGGTCTCATAAAATGAGTTAGGAAGGATTCCCTCTTTTTGTATTGTTTGTAATAGTTTCAGAAGGAATGGTACCAGCTCCTCTTTGTATATCTGGTAGAATTCAGCTGTAAACCTGTCTGGACCTGGACTTTTTTTGGTTGGAAGCTATTAGTTGCTGCCTCAATTTCAGGTCTTGTTATTGTTCTATTCAGGGATTCAACTTCTTCCTGGTTTAGTCTTGGGAGGGTTTAAGTGTCCAGGAATTTATCCATTTCTTCCAGATTTTCTGGTTTATATGCATAGAGTTGTTTGTAGTAATCTCTGATGGTGGTTTGTAATTCTATGGCTTCAGTGGTGATATCCCCTTTATCAATTTTTACTGCATCTATTTGATTCTTCTCCCTTTTCTTTTTTATTAGTCTGGCCAGAGCACTATTTTGTTGATTTTTTTCAAAAAACCAGCTCTTGGTTGTATTGATTTTTTTTAAGGTATTTTTGTGTCTCTGTCTCCTTCAGTTCTGCTCTGATCTTAGTTATTTCTTGTCTTCTGCTAGCTTTTGAGAGTTTTTGATCTTGCTCCTCTAGCTCTTTCAATTTTGACAATAGAGTGTCGATTTTAGATCTTTCCTCACTTCCTATGTGGGCATTTACTGCTATAAATTTCCCTCTAAATGCTGCTTTAAATGTGTCCCAGAGATTCTGGTACATTGATTCTTCATTCTTATTGGTTCCGAAGAACATGCTTATTTCTGCCTTCATTTCATTGTTTATCCAGTCGACATTCAAGAGTCAGTTGCTCAGTTTCCATGTAGTTGTGTGGTTTTGAATGAGTTTCTTAATCCTGAGATCTAATTTGATTACACTGTGGTCTGATAGACTTTTCATTATGATTTCCAATCTTTTGCATTTGCTGAGGAGTGATTTACTTCCAATTATGTGGTCAATTTTAGAGTAAGTGTGATGCAGTGCTGAGAAGAAAGTGTATTCTGTGGATTAGGGGTCGAGAGTTCTGTAGATGTCTATTAGGTCTGCTTGGGTCAGCTCTAAGTTCAAGTCCCAAATATGCTTGCTGATTTTCTGTCTCATTGATCTGTCTAATATTGACAGTGGAGTGTTAAAGTCTCCCCCTATTATTGCATGGGAGTCTAAGCCCCTCTGTAGGTCATTAAGAACTTGCTTTATTTATCTGGGTGCTCCTGTATTGGGTGCATATATATTTAGGATAGTTAGCCCTTCTTGTTGGATTGATACTTTTACCAATACCCTTCTTTGTCTCTTTTGATCTCTGTTGGTTTGAAGTCTGTTTTGTCAGAGACTAGGATTACAACCCTTGTTTTTTTTTGCTCTCCCTTTGCTTGGTAAATCTTCTTCCATCCCTTTAACTCTGTGTGTGTCTTTGCATGTGCAATGGTTCTCCTGAATACAGCACACTGAGGGGTCTTTACTTTTTATCCAGTTTGCCAGTCTGTGTCTTTTGATTGGGGCATTTAGGCCATTTACATTTAATGTTAATATTGTTATGTGTGAATTTGATCCTGTGATTTTGTTACTGGCTGATTTTTTTGCCCATTAGTTGATGTGGCTTATTCACTGCATCATTGGTCCTTACCATTTGGTACATTTTTGTAGTGGCTGGTACTGGTTGTTCCTTTTCATGTTTAGTGCTCCCTTTAGAAGCTCTTGTAAGGCAGGTCTGGTGGTGATGAAATCTCTCAGTAGTTGCCTGTCCACAAAGGATTTTATTTCTCCTTCACTTATGATGCTTAGCTTGGCTGGATATGAAATTCTGGGTTGAAAGTTCTTTTAAGGATACTGAATATTGGCCCCCACTCTCTTCTGGATTGTAGAATTTCTGCCAAGAGATCCTCTGTGAGTCTGATGGGCTTCCCTTTGTGGGTGATCCGAACTTTCTCTCTGGCTGCACTGAACATTTTTTCCTTCATTTCAACCCTGGCGAATCTGACGATTATGTGCCTTGGGTTGCCCTTCTTAAGGAATATCTTTGTGGTCTTCTCTGTATTTCTTGGATTTGAAAGTTGTCCTGTCTTGCTAGGTTGGGGAAGTTCTCCTGGATTATATCCTGGAGAGTTTTCCAGCTTGGATGAAATGTTCTGTAAATATCTGTTAGCTCAATTTGGTCTATAATGCAAATGAAGTTTGACGTTTCCTTGTTGATTTTCTGTCTGAAAAATATGTCCAATATTGAAAATAGGGTGATGAAGTCTCCAGCTATTACTGTATTGAGGCCTGTCTCTCTCTTTAGCTCTAATAATTGCTGTATATATCTGAGTGCTCCAGTGTTGGGTGCATATTTTAAATTCTTTAATCCTCTTGCTGAATTGACTCCTTTTTTCATTATATAGTGACATTCTTTGCCTCTTCTTATATTTTTTTGTATTGAAATCTATTGTGCCTGCTATAAGTATATATAGCTACTCCTGCTCTTTTCTGGTTTCCATTGGCATAGAATAGCTCACATCCCTTTTTCTTTTTTCTTCTTTTTGAGATGGTTTGCTCTGTTGCCAAGGCTGGAGTGCAGTGGAACAATCTTGGCTCACTGCAAACTCTGCCTCCCGGGTTCAAGTGATTCTTCTGCCTCAGCCTCCTGGGTAGCTGGGATTACAGGTGCCCACCACCACTCCTGGCTAATGTTTGTATTTTTAGTAGAGACAGGGTTTCACCATGTTGGCCAGGCTGGTCTTGAACTCCAGACCTCAGGTGATCCTCCTGCCTCAGCCTCCAAAAGTGCTTGGATTACAGGTGTGAGCCACCACACCTGGCACATCCCTTTATATTCTGTCTATATGTGTCTTTATAGGTGAAGTATGTTTCTTGTAGGCAACAGATTAATGGGTCTTGTTTTCTCATCCATTCAGCCACTCTATGTCTTTTGACTGGAGAGTTTAGTCCATTTACAATCAATGTTGTTATTGAGTAAAAACTTACTCCACTTATGATATTCTCTTCCTTCTTTACATCTTGTCATCCTGTAGTGAAGGTGATTTTCTCTGGTGATGTCATACAGTTTCTTGCTTTTTATTTTTTGTATATCCATTTTATGTTTTTTGGTTTGAGGTTACCATGAGGCTTGCAAATACTATCTTATAACCCATTATTTTAACCTGAAAACAACTTAACATCATTTGCATTAACGAACAAGCAAAAAGAAAACTAATAAAAATTCTATGCCTTAACTTCATCTGCCTGATTTTTAACTTTCTGTTTTTTCTATTTACATCTTATTGTACTATGTCTTGAAAAGGTGCTTAGGTTACTACTTTTTTATTGGTTTATCATTTATTATTTCTATTGAGAATGAGAATAGTTCACACACCACAGTTACCATGTCATAGTATTCCGTGGCTTTCTGTGTACTATTATGTCAGTTTTGTACCTTCAGGTGATTTGTATTACTCATTAATATCTTTTTCATTCTAATTAAACTACTCCCTTTAGCACTTCTAGTAGGACAGGTCTGACATTGATAAAATGCCTCAGTTTTTGTTTGTCTGGGAAAGCCTTTATTTCTCATTCATGTTTGAAGTATATTTTGCCAGATATACTATCCTAGGGTAGAAGGTTTTTTGTTTTTGTTTTTGTTTTTCCTCCAGCACTTTAAATATGTCATGACACTATCTCCTGGCCTGTAACGTTTCCACTGAAAAGTCTGCTGCCAGCTACATTAAAGCTCCATTGTATGTTATTTCTTTTCTCTTGCTACTTTTAGGATCCATTCTTTATCACTGACCTTTGGAAATTTGATTATCAAATGCCTTGAGATAGTCTTCTTTGGGTTAAATCTGCTTGATGTTCTATAACCTTCTTGTACTTAAATAGATATCTCTCTCTAGGTTTGGGAATTTCTCTGCTATTATCCCTTTGAATAAACTTTCTGCCACAATCTCTTTCTCCACTTCTTCTTTAAGGCCAATACCTCTTAGATTTGCCCTTTGAGGCTATTTTCTGGATCCTATAGGCATGCTTCATTGTTTTTTATTCTTTCTTCTTTTGTCTTCTCTGACTGTGTATTTTCAAATATCCTGTCTTCAAGATCACTAACTCTTTCTTCTACTTGAGAACTTCTGCTATTAAAGGACTTGGATGCATTCTTCAGTATGTCAATTGCATTTTCAGTGCTAGAATTTCTGCTTGATTCTCCTTAATTACTTCCATCTCTTTGTTAAATGTATGTGATAGAATCCTGAATTCGTTCTCTGTGTTATCTTGAATGTCTTTGAGTGTCCTCAACACAGCTATTTTGAATTCTCTGAAAGGTCTCATATCTCTGTTTCTCCAGGATTGGTCCCTGGTTCCTTATTTAGTTCACCTGGTGAGGTCACAGCTTCCTCAATAGCATAATGTATATTTTCTTTTGTATCTGGGCATTGAAGAGTTAGGTATTTATTGTAGTCTTCACTGTCCGGTTTATTGTAGCTGTCCTTCTTGGGAAGGCTTTCTAGATATTTGAAAGGACTAAGGTGGGACCTAAGCTATATCTGTTTTAGAGGGAATTCCAAGCCCAGTAATGCTGTAGTTCTTGCAGACTCACAGAGGTAAAACCTTGATGGTCTTGAACAAGATCTGGAAGAATTCTCTCAATTACCAGCAGAGACTCTTGTTCTCTTCCCTTACATTCTCCCAAACATACAGAGTTTCTCTCTTTCTGTTCTATGCCACGTAAATCTGGGGATGAAGTGACATAAGCACCGCTGTGGCCACCACCACTATGAATGTGCAAGGTCTGACCTGAAGTCAGCACAGCACTGGGTCTCACCCAAGGCCTGCTGTAATAACTCCCTTGCTACAGCCTATGTTCTCTCAAGGCCCTTGGACTCTACAATCAGCAGGAGGCAAAGCAAGCCAGGACTATGTCCTTCCCTTCAGGGTGGTGAGGTCCCCAGGCCCCAGGTGGGTCCTGAAGTGACATAAGAGTCAGGGAGTAGAGTCAAAAATGTTGGAAGTCTACGAGGTGTTCTATTGTACTATGGGTGAGCTGGCACTCAAAGAACAAGATTCAGTCCTTCCTTCCCCTTTCCAAAGGCAGAGGCACCTTACTCCCTAGCCACTGCCACCCCAGGCCATGAGAAGTACCATCAGACTACTGTCAATCTTCCCTTACAGCCCAAAGTCTCTTAAGTCAGCTTGTTATGAATCCTGCCTGGGTTGTGACTTACCCTTCAGGGAAGTGGTCTCCCCTCTGGCCCAGGGCAGGTTCAGAAATGCCATCCAAGAGTCAAGTTCTAGAATCAGGGACCTCAAGAGGCCACCTGAAATGCTACCCACCTGTGGCTGTGCTGGTGTCTAAGGCACAAAACAAAGTCCATCCTCTTTACTTTTCTACATACTTTTCTCAAACACAAAAAGTTTTTCCTCATAGCCACCACAGCTGGTAATGCACTCAGTCTTACCTGAAGCCAGCAAATCTCAAGACGCTCACTCAATGTCCTTGATGTAGTACCTGGGTATCACTGCTGATTATGCAGGGCCCAAGGGCTCTTCAGTTAACAAGTGATGAACACTACCAGAACTGGTTCCTTTCCTTCAAGGCAGTGGGTTCCCTTCTGGTCCAGGATATGTTTAGAAATACCATCTGGGAGCTAGGACGTGGAGCGGGCCTCACAATTCTAACTGGTGCCCCATCCTGCTGTGTCTGAGGTGATATCCTAGTTGCAGGATAAAGTCCTCCCCACTCTTCCCACCCCTCTCAAGCAGAAGGAAAAGGTCTCTTTTGAAGCTGGGAGCTATGCAGCCTGGGGCTAAGTGAGGCGTGATGCCAGAACTCCCTTGGCTGCCCCAGCTGGTATCTCAGTATGTCACATGTCCCCCAACCCCAGTCCACTGTCTCTGGGCCTAGTTTAGCACTAGAACTTTCCTAAGAGTTGCAGTCCTTATGGCCTAGACTGCCTTTCAAGTTTACAGGGAGATACACAGAGTGCTGCAGACCTCAGTGGCAAGGTTTGCAGGCACTCAAGTTTGGACCACCAAGACCAGCAATTCCCTTCTGGCTAGGGCTGGTTTAAATGTTCCCTATGTTGGCAGGCATCAGCTGAGTTTCGCCTGCTTTTCCTTTCTGCTCTAACAGGACAGCGCTGAGTTCAATGTCTCACAGTTGTTGTCTTTTCCCTCCTCAAGTTCCCAGATAAACTCTATGCACTAGGCCACCCCTGCTGGGAGTGGGGAAGCAGTGGTGGTGAGTTAGGACTATTTTTTCCATCTCTTCAGTGCCTCTTTCAGCAATATAAGTTAAAACCATGTACTATGTGTGCTCACTTGATTTTTGGCTCCCATGAAGGTGTTTTTTTCTGTGTATATTGTTAACTTGATGTCCTTGTTTTCGGGGGGGTAGAAGGTGGGTGGTGGAGCTTTCTATTCCATCATCTTGCTCTGCCTCCTCAACTCCTATGCTTGTTTCATCTCTATCCTTTGTAACATCTGAAACTTCCTTTACAAAGATTGTGACAGTGAAGGAAATCAAGCATGGCTGATTCCATCTTGCTTCTAGCCTCGCAGGCTGGCTGTCCTTACCTTTCCTGGGTGTAGGCCAAGCTAATCATGGGAGGACTTCATAGTTTAATTTTGAAGCAAGGATAATAATAGTTCCTGCCTTAAATGAAACCCTACTTGTTTAGGTACCAAAACCACCTTTGTAAAACTAACGAAAGGCCAAAAAATTAGGCTTATAGGAGAGACCTAAATTCTGCTAAAATGTAGCTGTAGTTAAATGATAACCAGACATTGTTCTCTTACTTGCCTTTCTATAATTCCTTGCTGTCAGGAGTTAAATGGCCAGAGGTCACAAGGTTTGTGACTTCCCCCATTGCTCTTTTACATGACTCAACCAGTCCTATGGCCCCTACAGAGAGGTCAGCTCAGTGCGAACACTTTCCACACCCCTATGATTTCATTGTGTGTCAGCAAAACTCATTCTCTAGCCCCCTGCCCACCAAACTATCCTTGAAAAACTCTAATCTTCAAGCCTTCAAGGAGACTTATTAGAGTAATCCCTCCAGTCCATCCATTTGGTTAGTTCTGCATTAATAAACCTCTCTACTGCAACAGCATAGTCCCAGTGAATTGATTTTGACTATGCAGTGAGGAGGAAGAACCCAATGCACAATTAAACATCCTTTATAAATTGACCACTACATGATTTTCCGTGAGTTCTGTGAACCACTCCAGCAATTTAATCAAAACTAAAGAGAAGGTAATAGGAGCCCTAACTTGTGACTGTTGTTAAAAGGGATGGAACCTAAAAAAAAGTGATGCGCCAGTCTTGGGGAATGGACACTCAACCTGTGGGTTCTGACACTATCTCCAAGCATATAGTGTCAAAATTGAATTGGAGGATATCCAGTTGGTGTCCACTTGCTTGTTGGTGGGGGAAAAACTCCCCTACATTTAGTCACAGAAGTCTTCTGTGTTGATTAGTGTGGTGTAGAGGACAGGGAAATACAGTTTGAGTGTTTTTCAAAAACAAATGTATGTACAAGATATTATTAAAGAGGGAAGCTACAAAATAATAGAGCATATCCATTTTTATGTTAAGAAAATAAAAAAGCAGGGCAGGATGCAGTGACTCACACCTGTTATCCCGTACTTTGAGAGGCCAAGCAGGGAGGATTGCTTGAGGAGCAGAGTTCAAGACTAGCCTGAGCAACACAGGGAGACCTTATATCTACCAAAAAAAAAAAAAAATTAAAAAATAGCTAGATGTGGTGGCACACTTGTAGTCCCAGCTACTTGGGGAGCTGAGGTAGGAGGACTGCTTGAACCCAGGAGGTCAAGGCTGCAGTAAGCCATGTTTGCACCACTCCACTCCAGCCTGGGCAACAGAATGAGACTGTGTCTCAAAAAACCAAATAAACCAAAACCATGTGTATATATTATATAATTTCTAAAACAACAAAAGGTTAGAAAAAGGCAATAATAAAAAATATAAAGGTATGAAATGACCCAGTTACCAAATGCTCCAACTGAAAGACAGAGATATCCCACTGGATTTTAAAAATCTAGTTCTATGTACTCATTAATCAAAAGAAGGCTGACATAGCTATATCAAACTAGAAAGAAGTCACAAGTAGGGAAAGATACAGGAAACATGACAACTAAATATAACATCAGATCTTGATTGGTTCCTAGAATAGGAAAATAACATTAATAGAAAATCTAGTGATATGTGGATAAAGTTTACAGTTTAATAAATAGTACTATTTATTAAATTATAATATTTTGTAAATTTATTCAAATTTATGCAATATTTAGTCAATTACTCAGTGAAACCACAATATTAGTGTTCTGGTTTTTATCACTGTATTATGATTATGCATAATGATAATGTCAGAAGTAGAGTGACAAGGCCAGGTGCAGTGGCTCATGCCTGTAATCCCACCACTTTGGGAAGCCAAAATGGGTGGATAACTTGACACCAGGAGTTTGAGCCCAGCCTGGCCAACATGGTGAATCCCCATTTCTACTAATACAAAAATTAGCTGGGTATGGTGGTGTGCACCTATAATCCCACCTACTCAGGAAGCTGAGGCAGAAGAATGAGTTGAACCTGGGAGGTAGAGGTTGCAGTCAGACAAGATTGTTCCACAACACTCTAGCCTGGGTGACAGAGTGAAACTCCATCTCAAAAATATTAACAAACCAAAATATTTGGATGGTGGCTACATGGGTGCTCACTTTTCATTCATTCATTAAACTGTCCATGTATGTTTTATATACTTTTCATGTATTACGTGCTATGTTTTCTAAAAGTTAGTTGATCTATACTATCTATATTAATCTATGTTTTCTAAATATAATCTAACATACTATTTTCTAATATACTATCTATATTAATTTATCTCTATTTTCTAAAAGTGAATTTCTCTATATTATTTATTTACATTTTCATTCATTTTTTTTTTCTGTTTTTCGAAACTTGTTACTCAGCAGTAAAATACTCAAAACCATTATGAAGATAGGAAATTGGTATGCTTCAACAGACAATAAAATAATATCCAGCATTAAGGACTCCAGTAAAATGATTTTTATTATACTCAAGCAGCTTCCAAAACTTATAAAACTGAGCATATTAAAATTTGTTCACATACCAGGGCCTGTCGGGGGTTGGGGGTTAGGAGAGGGATGGCAGGGGTTGGGGGAATAGGGGAGGGATAGCATTAGGAGAAATATGTAATTTAGATGACAGGGTGATGGATGCGGCAAACCACCATGGCACATGTATACCTATGTAACAGACCTACACATTCTGCACATGTACTCCAGAACTTAAAAGTATAATTTCAAAAAAAGAAAAATAAAGTCATTCTCCATGTAATATTTATACATAATCAAACCATCCTGACACAGAACTGCAAATTCATAACAAGAACAGATTACCTGACTATATGTATCCAAAACAGTATAAAATCTAAATTAAAAATGCTTTAGGAGGCTGAGGCAGGAGAATTGCCTGAACCCAGGAGGCGGAGGTTGCGGTGAGCTGAGATCGCGCCATTGCACTCCAGCCTGGGTAACAAGAGTGAAACTCCGTCTCAAAAAAAAAAAAAAAAAATGCTTTCAGTGAATCAGAGATGCTGTGTCAACAGCCAAAAGCAGTTCTACAGTAAATTTCTCCTATTGATCATCTACTATAATAAAACACCAAATCAATCCTTCAAAGTTATCACTGCTTTGCTTTGCCAGCTTAAAGATAAAACAAACACCTAGCAATTAAATTACAACCAAAAACAAGTATGGGATTTATAGTTAAAACTGTTAATAATTGGTTTTTCAAGACATAAAAATAACATGCCCTCAGCTGGGCATGGTGGCTCACACCTGTAATCCCAGCCCTTTGGGAGGATGAGGTGGGTAAATCACCTGAGGTCAGGAGTTTGAGACCAGCCTGGCCAACATGGCAAAACCCTATCTCTACTAAAAATACAAAAATTAGCCAGGCATGGTGGCAAGTGCCTATAATCACAGCTACTTGGGAGGCTGAAGCACAAGAATCGCATGAACCTGGGAGGCAGAGGTTGCAGTGAGCTAAGATCACTCCACTGTGCTCTAGCCTGGGCAACAGAGAGAAACTCCATCTCAAAAAATAATAATAATAGCATGTCCTCGAATAAATTTAAACTGATAAAAACAGATTAAATCTTTTCTGATATTAATGAGTAGTGTAGTTGTCTATTGCTACCTATATTAGTCTGTTTTCACGCTGCTGATAAAGACATACCCGAGACTGGGCAATTTACAAAAGAAAGAGGTTTAATGGACTCACAGTTTCACATGGATGGAGAGGCCTCAATTATCATGGGAGGTAAAAGGTACATTTCACATAGCAGTGGCAGGAGAGAATGAAAGCCAAGCAAAAGAGGTTTCCCTTTATAAAACTATCAGATCTCATGAGACTTATTCACTACCACAGAACAGTATGGGGAAAGCCACCCCCATGATTCAAGTATCTCCCACTGAGTCCTTTCAGTAACATAAGGGAATTATGGGAGCTACCGTTCGAGATGAGATTTGGGTGGGGACATACCCAAACCATATCATTCTGCCCCTGGTTCCTCCCAAATCTTATGTCCTAACATTTCAAAACCAATCATACCTTCCAACAATCTCCCAAAGTCTTAACTCATTTCAGCATTAATTCAAAAGTCCAAGATAAGGTAAGTCTCTTCCACCTATAAGCCTGTAATATCAAAAGCAAGTTAGTTATTTCCTAGATACAATGGGGGTACAGGCATTAAGTAAATACAGCCACTTCAAATGGGAGAAATTGGCCAAAATGAAGGGGCTACAGGCTCCATGCAAGTCCAAAATCCAGCAAACAGTTATATCTTAAAGCTCCAAATGATCTCCTTTGACTTCATAACTCACATCTAGATCACACTGATGCTAGAGGTGGGTTCCCATGGTCTTGGGCAGCTCTGCCCCTGTGGCTTTGCAGGGTACAACCTCCCTCCCAGCTACTTTCACAGGTTGGTATTGAGTGTCTGAGGCTTTTCCAGCCACACAGTGCAAGCTATCAGTGGATCTACCATTCTGGGGTCTGGAGGATGGTGGCCCTCTTCTCACACTCCACTAGGTGGTGCCCCAGTAAGGACTTTGTGTGGGGAATCCAATTCCACATTTCCCTTCTTTACTGCTCTAGCAGAAGTTCTCCATGAGGGTCCCATCTCTGCAGCAAACTTCTGCCTGGACATCCGGGCATTTCTATATATCCTCTGTAATCTAAGTGAAGATGCCCATACCCCAATTCTTGACTTTGGTGCACTTGCAGGCTTAACATCACATGGAAGCTTCCAAGGCTTGGGGCTTATACCCTCTGAAGTCATGGTCTGAGCTCAATATTGGCCCCTTTCAGCCAAGGCTGGAGTGTCTGGAACACAGGGTACCAAGTCCCTAGGGTGCACATAGCATGGGGACCCTAGCCCTGGCCCTGGCCCATGAAACCATTTTTCCCTCTAGGCCTCCAGGCTTATAATGGGAGGGGACTGCTGTGAAGACCTCTGATATACCCTGGGGATGTTTTCCCCATTCTCTTGGGGATTAACATTTGTCTCCTGGTTACTTATGCAAATTTCTGCAGACGGCTTGAATTTATCCTCAGAAAATGGGATTTTCTGTTCTATTGCAGGGTCAGGCTGCACATTTTCTGAACTTGCATGCTCTACTTTCCTTATAAAACTGAATGCCTTTAACAGCAGCCATGTCACCTCTTGAATGCTTTGTTACTTAAAAATTTCTTCCACCAGATATCCTAAATCATCTCTCTCAAGTTCAAAGTTCCACAGATCTCTGGGGCAGGGGCAAAATGCCACCAGTCTCTTTGCTAAAACATAACAAGAGTCACCTTTGATCCAGTTTTCAACAAGTTCCTCATTTCTATCTGAGACCACCTCAGCCTGGACTTTATTGTCCATATCACTATCAGCGTTTTGGGCAACCCATTCAATAAGTCTTCAGGAAGTTCCAAAGTTTCCCACATTTTCCTATCTTCTTCTGAGTCCTCCACTATTCCAGCCTCTGCCTGTTACTCAGTTCCAAAGTCACTTCCACATTTTCAGGTATCTTTTCAGTATCATCCCCCTCTACTGGGAACAATTTACTGTGTTAGTTCATTTTCATGCTGCTGATAAAGACATAACTGAGACTGGGCAATTTACAAAAGAAAGAGGTTTAATGGACTCACAGTTCCACATGGCTGGGGAGGCCTCACAATCATCGTAAAAGGTGAAAGGCATGTCTCACATGGCAGCAGAAAGAGAGAATGAAAGTCAAGTGAAAGGGGTTTTCCCTTATAAAATCATCACATCTCATGGACTTATTCACTACCATGAGAACAGTATGAGGGAAACCTCCCCCATGATCCAATTATCTCCCACTAGGTCCCTTGCACAATATGAAGGAATTATGGAAGCTACAATTCAAGATAAGATTTGGGTGGGGACATTGCCAAATCATATCACACCTAACACATTAAACCCAAATTCAACAGCTTAAAACAATACACATTTGTAATCTCAGTTTCTAAAATCATAAATTGAGTGTTGCTTAGCTAAGTCCTCTAGCCCAGGGTCTCTCACAAGGCTGGAATCAAAGTGTCAGCCAGGAGTACAGTCATCTCAACATTCAGCAGGGAGAGGATCTGCTTCTAAACTGCTTCAGTGGTCATTGGCAGGATTAAGATCCCTGAGGGAGCCAGAAGCGGTGGCTCACACCTGTAATCTCAGCACTTTGGGAGGCCGTGGTGAGTGGATCATGAGGTCAGAAGATCGAGACCATCCTGGCTAACATGGTGAAACTTGGTGTCTACTAAAAATACAAAAAAATTAGCCAGGCGTGGTGGCATGCACCTGTAGTACCAGCTACTCTGGAGGCTGAGGCAAAAGAACCACTTGAACCTGGAAGGCAGAGGTTTCAGTGAGCTGAGATCATGCCACTGTACTCCAGCCTGGGTGATAGAACAAGACTCCATCTCAAAAAAAAAAAAATCCTTGAAGGTTTGGAGACTGAGAACCTCAGTTCCTTACTGGCTGGAGGTCTCCTTTATTGACAGGTAGGCCTTTTCATAGGTCAGTTCACAACATGACAGCTGGCTTCATCAAGGTGAGTGAGCAAGAGAATGCCAGCAAAAAGGGAAGTTACAGATTTTGTACTCTAATATTAAAGAAATGACATCACACCATTTTTGCCATATTCTAGTAGAAGTGAGCCTCTAGGTCTAGTTCACCCACAAGAGGAAGGGACTACACAAGAGTGAATACCAAGATCATTTTAGAAGACTCCCTATCACAGGTAGTATAATGGAAAAAGCAACTGGAATAAAAATAAGAAAAAAATGGCTTCTAATAACTATGCGACTAAACTGAGAAGGTAGCCTAAATGACCTATAGGGTCTCTTGGCATTCTCAACTCTGTGTCTTTTGAAAAAGATTACTAGAGATAAGAGATACTTCATCAAAATGCCTCATTTCACAATAGAAACCTGAGTTCCAGGAAAAGTTAAGACAAACAGGTACAGGCCACACTTATTTTGCTCTTATGCCCAGTGCTCTTTCCACTATAGTAAACTGTTTTTGTAATTAATGCTCTAAAACAGTTCTATCTTCTCTTTATAATAGTCTCAAGATCTAATAAATTCAACAGAATACAATGCTAACAAGAGCAGCTACAATTGATTAATCTTGTCTATTATCTCTTTTTCTCTCATCAACCCTACAGCCATTTCTAGATGGTACGTGAAGTTGAAAGTGAGTCATCTGCTCATCCCCAGTGTCAGGTAGCTGGAATACTAGTAATAAGATTTGCTGGAAATAAATTATAAAAGCAACAAATAAGCAACAGAGAAATACATTCACCTTGAACACACAGTCACCCTCAATAAGGTAAACAAGATTAAATGTAACCTAAATAAAATATCTAAAAATTGCAACCAGAAAAGGCAAGGTTTGTTAGTAATGAAATCCTGGAAAACTGTCCCAGAAGTCAACAATGACAATGTAGTGCAGGCAATGTCCAGGACAGAAAGTACTGTAGGAGGCTAATGACTAGAATTGAACTCACAAATACATCCTTATTAACATGAAAGCATCACCTAAGGTTGATGGTACAAATGAAATATTTGTGTCACATAAATTCCCTATTTGCTCACTTATGAAGTCTGAAGCCATGGAGGGAGGGGACTCCTTTGTCTGAGAATTCCTTCCACAGGTACATGCCTTTTACTACCCATAATAATTTGTAGTGACTCCAAATTGATTCAAGGAGTGCCATAAAAAACATTGCATATTAATATAATTGCTTTGTGTGGGAATTATAAAGCAAGAAGGTATTTACATTAGTCACAGTGGGGAGTGTGTGTGTGTGTGTGTGTGTGTGTGTGTGTGTGTGTAATGAAATGCAGTATGTACTGGATCCATAATTTCTATATAAGAAAAGCTTACTTAACAGCAATGAATTGATAAGCAATGATTGGAAGGTGGGGCCTATCTTAAATCTGTCTGCATAACAATCAAGTAAGACTGAAAAAACTCAATTACACATATCAAAAAAAGGATCACACTGATGTAGTTACCCTAAAGCCCTTTATTAGTATTAGCATATATCTAAATGTGTACTAAATTCACTTCTGTAAAATACTTAAAAACAAGAAAGGGGCTGGTGCAGTGGCTAATGCCTTTGATCTTGGCACTTAAAGAGGCCAAGGCAGGATGACCTGAGGGCAGGGGTTGGAAAACAGCCTGGGCAACAAAGGTAGACTCTGTCTCAATAAAAACAAACAAAAAATAGCTAGATGTAGTGTTGAGCACCTGTAGTCCTTCCTACTTGGGAGACTGCAGCAGGGAAGACAGCTTGAACCCAGGTCAAGGTTACAGTGAGCTATGATTGCACCATTGCACTCCAGCCTGAGTGACAGAGCAAGATCCTGTTTCTAAAAACAACCACAAGAAAAACAACAAAAACCTAGAAAGTGTTAGCTGAAAATGTTAACATGGATGGTGGGCTGAATGGTATTAAAGTAAAATTTTGGGTAGTATGGATTAAAAGGCAGGGGGCCAAGAGTAAAAGAAGATGAACTGGGCAGCCCAAAGGGACATTTAGGGAAGAAAGGACCTTCTGGGAAGAAGTGTCACAGTTAAACTTCATGGACCAAGTCATTGGCTACTACTTCCTATATTATGAGTATATACAATCACTAGACTAAAATGTCAATAAAGCCATCCCAAGATGGAACAGCTCAAAGGACAATATGTACCTAAAAATATTACAGTAAGTATATTATATATTTTTATACTTTTTTACTCAAAATGTCCAGAACTGTCTAGACATTCATCCTTTCCTAGCCTTTTAAATAATATCAAAGAAGGATTGTCTCTCCTTTCTTTTCTCACTTCTTACTTCTCTTTTGCTCTTCAGTACAGGGTAAGGAGAAAGTGGGAGAACTAAAACACTACTAAGAAAAGAATCAAACTGGCCTCTAATTAGTCTTGAGGTAAAACTGGTAAACCAAATAAAGCATGTTAAGGGATATGAACTTCAGCACCAAAACACTATAGCACATGCTGCTTAACAGTATTGGCTGGGCATGGTGGTTCATGCCAGCACTTAGGGAGGCCGAGGCAGTAGGATCTCTTGAGCTCAGGAGTTCAAGACCAGCCTGGGCAACACGGCGAAACCCCATCTCCACAAAAATTACCCCTGGCGTGGTGGTGTGTGCCTGTAATTCCAGCTACTTGGGAAGCTGAGGGCTGAGGTGAAAGTATCGCTTCAGTCCAGGAGCAATCCAGAGGCTGCAGTGAACCAAGATCACCCCACTGCACTCCAGTCTGGGTGACAGAGGTAAACCCTGTCTAAAAAAAAAAAAAAAATATATATATATATATATATATATATATATATATATATAGAGAGAGAGAGAGAGAGAGAGAGAGAGAGAGAGAGAGAGATATGTATAGATAGATAGATAGATAGTATAGTACTACGGATCTATACTTCTCCAACATAGCCCATCTCAGTTACTGATTTCACATCCAATCAATTGGCAAAAGACTGAACCAATATTTTTCAATAGAGCAGGGGTTAGTACACTATGGCCCACAACACAAATCCAGTCAGTGGACTGTATTAAAAAAAAAAAAAAAAAACTAACTGAAAAGCCATTAGGTTGAGACAGCTCCAGCACTTTGGGTTCCTATGTAAACAATCAAAACCCAACTCAATGTAAACAGTAAAACTAACTTGAGTTGAACCAGTCAGAAACCACCAACCAACTTCTAACTAGAGACATTCCACTGTAACCAATCAAATATTTTCTTTGTTTCTTTCCATAAACACCTTATAAAAGTTTTTCCCTCACACCCTCTTGGTGGAGTCTTGAACTACTTGTGGTCTGGTGATACCCAATTTATGAAATTGCTGAATGCTCATATAAACTCTAAAATTTTAATGTGCCTAAAGTTATCTTTTAACAACTGTTTTTGTATAACCCATGTGCTAAGAATGGTTTTTACATTTTTAAAGGGTTGGGAAAAAAGAAAAGAGGAAAAAAAGAGAAAAGAATATGGAACAGAGACTGTACAGCCTGTATTACCTAAAATATAGGTAGTCTAAGCTTCACACTGAAACTCTACAAAGCAAGGGCTGCCTACATTTATTGTCTGGTCCCTTACAGAAATAGAGGATATCCAAAAGCCAGTAAACACATGAATATGTGTTCAATACTAATAATCATTAGGGAATTTAGGGGAAAACCCCAATGTTATGTCACTATATGTCTACTAGAATGGCTAAAATGAAAAAGACAATGTGAAATGTTGAAGCATTTGGAATAAACAGAATTCCCAGCCTGCCACTAAAGTGTAAATTGACACAATGTGAAAAACTTTTTGGTAGTATACACCACAAACACTCATCTGCATATCCCGTAACACAGTAATTTTACTAGTAGGCATATACACAATAAAACTGTATACATAATTTCATCAAAATATTTATAAAAAGCTTCATAGCAGCCCTATTGGTAATAGCCAAAAGTAGGTGGAATACTATACATACAGCATGAGAATAAACTAAAACATAACTTGAATAAATCTCATAAACATAATATTGAATAAAAATCAGACAGTAAGGACTAAATACCATATTACTCCATTTATGTAAAGTAAATAATAGGTGAAATTCATTGATAATGTTAGAAGTCCACATAATGATTACCTTTGGAACTATGAAGTGGGGCTTTTGGGATGCAATGATGCTCTTTCCTGATCTAGATACTGGATATGTAGATATATATACTTTGTGAAAATTCACTGAGCTGTACACTTATGATTCATGCATTTATTTATATGTCTTTATACTTTAAATATTAATGCAACAAAAACATTTCTATAAACTCTAGGCCTTTGAAGGAAAATTGTATACATCTCCCATTCATTTTGCTGATTGCCATCATTACCTATTTAATATAAGGTAATAGGAATTGATTCCTATTACCTTATATTAAAAAGTCAGCTTTGTTTTAATTAATTTTATTGGCATATGATTGCATAGAATGATTATGTAATCATTCTGGATTAATTCCATAACAGATCACAAGGAAAAACTTTGAAAAGCCAATAATTTGTAATAGTATATTCAAATTATCTGTGGAAAAAAAACACCTCCTTGAAGTGTAGTTTTGTTTGGTCCTTTGTTTTGGCTTATCTCTGTCTACTACTACTGTGATTTAACTTACATAAAATGCTCAAAGAAGCTTTTCCAAATGTCTGTGCTTGTGGAAAGTTGTTTCTTTCTACCATCCTTGACTAATAATGCGCTGTCTTATACCCTTCAGTTCCCTCCATCCATCGAGCTTAATATGCTTCCCAAATGTTGCACTGGGCCCAGGGACATTGTGAACCAAAAAAAAAAAAAAAAAAAAAATCTAACAGTATCTTTTTACAGCGTGGCTCAGCGCGCCTAAAGAAGCACCTCATTCTTCGCTCACACTTCCAAGTGTGAAAACTGAAATATAAAACGATTAAGTGGCTCTCTCAAGGACACAGAGTCGATCAGAGGTTGAGGGAGGACTGGAAGCTACTGACTAACCGCGACTTAGGGTGAAAAAAAGAAACAAAAAACAAAAACAAAAAATATACACTCTTGAATGAATGCTCAGCTGCTATTAGGAAACTGGAGACAAAACCGAAATCATACCCAGAAAGAGTTGTCTGCCACCTGAGGACCCCACCACACTGACCCTCGAGGGCCCCTCCTCACTCCCGGCCGCGCGGGGTCAGCATTCACTGAGTACAGATTCTGCGCTGCCCCCTTTCCTTCTCCAAGGAAAAGTCTGCGGCCGAAAACTCCAGGGCTGATCTTTGCCCACCACTATCACTCTCCGTCGCCCAAACCGCCCTGCCCCACCGTTTACCTGAGATGCGCCCAGCGTCGCCTGAGGAGTCCAGTCTGCAAGCTCGCCCAGAGTTTCTCGGGTCCAGTGCGCAGCCACCACGTCAGCCAATCGCCGCAGGCTTGGAGCCTCCAGGCCCGAGGCCCACCCACAAACGACCGGGCAGGGGGGCGGGGCGGGGCGGGGCTCGGAGCGGGAGGGAGAGTGGGAGCCGGTTGCCGGCGGCGCGCCGCAAGAGAGGGCGCAGACGGCGCTCACTGGGCATGCGCATGCCGCGCCGCCTGGCCGCGAGGTGGGTCCTCCTGGCGAAAGATAACCTGGGAAGGGCGAGGAAGAGTTTGGAGAGAAAGTAGGCGACTTAAAACGCCGCCGTGGCTGCCCTAACGGGTTGCTTATTGTTGTCCAGATCCGAGACGAGGAGCGCAAAACGTGCTTTCTCTTCCGAAAGAGCAAAACGTTGTCTGGACAAAACCTAATCTGACGAAAAGAGGGAGAACGGAAAACTGAAAACGGCGTCTTGTGGCCTCACACTTGGCCTCGTCGAGTTTTCTTAGGACCTGGCGAAATTGTGGTTTCCTTCTTTGTGTGTGGTTTGGGATGAGAGGTGGGAGGGGCGTGTTTCGAAGCGGCGGTCAAGTGAAAAGGGCAAGGAATCGAGCTCCGGTTGAGTGAGCGATAGTACTACCTAGGTCCTGGCCAAAGAACGTTTCATACTAAAACCTTGGAGCTGGTGACTTTTTGTTTTGACTGAAGTGCTGGAAGGAGATCTGGATTCTTATGTACGATATGTGAATCCTCTAAGAAAAAATGTTGAACCTTCTAGAATTTAACAAATTCCAAAGTTTGTTCCATAGTTCAGAATTGCTTTTATAAATGTCACTTTTAACTCCTGTTACTCATAATTTCCTCAGACACCAAATACTTAGCACATACTATGTGTCAGGTACTCTTCTAAGTGCTGAATAATGAACAATATTTTTTAATACACCCCAGAGAGTAGGCATAATATGAATTACTGACGGGTTCCTAAATTGGTGTTTAAGTTAATGAAAGGAACTTATCCTTTTAAGCGTACAAAAGAGAGTTTAAAAAACTAAAAAAGGCCAGGCGCCGTGGCTCACGCCTGTAGTCCCAGAATACCGAGGCTTGAGCCCAGGAGTTTGAGACCAGCCTGGACAACATAGTGAGACCTTGACTTTATTAAAAATCAAAATAATTAGCTGGGCATGACGGTGCATACCCGTAGTCCCAGCTACTAGGGAGGCTGAAGTAGGAAAATCGCATGAGCCCCAGAGGTGGAGACTGCATTGAACTACGATGGCTGGTGCCACAGTACTCCAGCCTAGGGGACAGAGCATGACCCTGTGAAAACTAACAAAATGGAAAACTTGGATGTAAATTACTTGGAACAACAGAGGTTATAATAGTCACAAAATTTTGGTTATGTGTGCTATAATGAACAGACAGTGCTCTGAAGAAGTTTGTTACAGATTCAGCTTTGAAATGCTTTTTTTACTTTACTTCAGTCAGGATTTGAATCATATTTATGAACATAAAGTACCATAAAAATCTATGAAGCAAAAACAGAGACTGTACAGTTTGTCAAAGTAAATATTCCAATCAGGAAGTATATGGCTTGTGTGAAAGATTAGGGCCAAATCAAATTATGTGTAAAACAAAGGAAAAAGTTGCTTTTCCTGGATAGGAAATAAGAAATAAAGCAGTATAGTGATTACCACACTAAGAACATTCAAACCATGTAATGAATTAGTAGAATAAATTTAGAGAAAATTATAATATTTTTCATTGAGTAAAGTTCATTTCCCTCTTTTTTTAAAGCCCATTATCTCTGTGCTTACAGTCTCCAGGATAAAGAGAAACCTCATGTTTCCTTTCAGTAAACCGATTTTCCCCCTCTCTGTTTTATGCAATGAGTTCAAACATTAGGACTAATTCTTCCTATTCTTGGCTGGGCACTGTGGTGGCTCATGCATGTAATCCCAGCACTTTGGGAGGCCAAGGCAGATGGATCACGAGGTCAGGAGATCAAGACCATCCTGGCTAATGTGGTGAAACCCTGTCTCTACTAAAAATACAAAAAGAAAAAGAAAAGAAAATTAGCTGGGCTTGGTGGCACATGCCTGTAGTCCCAGCTACTTGGGAGACTGAGGCAGGAGAATTGCTTGAACTTAGGAGGCAGAGGTTGCAATGAGCTGAGATGGAGCCAATGCACTCCAGCCTGGGCAATAGAGCAAGACTCTGTCTCAAAAACAAACAAACAAAAAATTTTCCCTATTCTTTTTCGTAATGTACCTGAAGTAACTCATTAATGCTCTTTCCCTAAAACTTTTCATATGACAACAGGTAAGTTTTCCCCTACTCCCCTCTACCACCACCATAACTAATATATCCATTTCTTCATTCTCTATCCTAACAGATGCCTGTCTATAAGAAATGAAAGAGATAAATTAGAGGTTTTTTTCACTTGGCAGAATGATTGTCAAAGATAATGTCTATGTCCTCATCCCTCATATAAGCTGGACTTTTGCAGAAATATGGATGAAGATGAGGAGAAGGAAATGAACCACTCTTTTATTATAGGGAACAAAAGAATGTCAGATTATTAGTATTATCAAGTCTATAAATATCAGGCTCCCACAATGTGTCACACACTGATCCGTTCTGGAAACAAAATAATGAGTAACAATTAGGCACACAAGTAGCTGAGAATACTGTGTGTATTAATCAGGGTTCTCCAGAGAAACGGAACCAACAGGATATGTGTATATACATAGAGAGAGGGAGAGTGATTTACTATAAGGAAATGGCTCATGCAATTATGGACTTTTAGTGAGTCCAAAATCTGAGGGAAGAAGCTAGTAAGCCTCAGAAAAGAATTGTAGATGGACCCACATTATGGAATGTAATCTATTTTATTCAAAGTATGCTGATTTAAATGGTAATCTCATCAAAAACAAAAACACCTTCACAGAAGCATCCAGGATAATGGTTCACCAAATATCTGTGCACCATGGCCCAGCCAAGTTGACAGAATTAACTGTAACACTGTGTAAACTGAGAAATGGCTTTGGGAGAGGGGAGTTTAGGGGATGAGGAAGACACAGTCAGGAAAATCTGAAGGGGATAATGCTAATGCTTCCTGTAGTATGAATAAGACTTAGCGAGGTGAAGAGGTGAGGGTGGAGGTGCAGAGAAAACAGAATTCCTTATAAAGGAATCAATATGGAGGCAAGATACTATAAGGAGCTATAAGCAATTTAGTATCACAGTATAAAATTTAACATGGAAAGTGATGGGAAATGAAGCTGGAGGGTTTACGTAAGGTCTTTTTTAAAAATAGAGCTGGGGACTCACTACGTTGCACAGGCTGGTATCAAAGTCCTAGCCTCAAGCAATTCTCCCACTTTGGCCTCCCAAAGTGCTGGAATTACATGCGTGAGTCACCACGCCAGGGAATATAAATGATCTTTCAATTAATTACCTAGGTCTTGATTCTATAGTCAATAAAAATTGAAAGTTAAGCAAGAGTGATGAGATTAGATTTACACTCTCATTCATCAATTTTGATATATATTTCAGAATCAAAATTATCAAGTTTGCAAGACTAGTTAATCTAATTGAAAATGATAAAAGGGTTGGGCTCTGTGGCTCACGCCTGTAACCTCAGCACTTTGGGAGGCTGAAGCAGGTGGATCACTTGAGGCCAGGAGTTCAAGACCACCCTATCCAACATAGTGGGATGCCCCCCGTCTCTACTAAAAATACAAAAATGAGCAGGCATGGTGGCATACATCTGTAATCTCAGCTACTCAGGAAGCCAAGGCATGAGAATCACTTGAACCTGGGAGGCAGAGGTTGCAGTGAGCCGAGATTGTGCCACTGCACTCCAGCCTGGGCAAGTGAGTGAAACCCGGTCTTAAAAAATAAGTAAATAAATAAATAATAAAATGTATGAGGTAAAGCAGGATAGGTGAAAAAGGGTGGCTTGAAGAAGTAGGAACTAGTTTGCAAAATCTAGTAACTAGTTGAGAAAGAGGAAAGCATTGATGATATTAAAGAAATTGGTGAATAAGTAAGTTCAGTTGTTGATAAATTAGTTTGAAGTGCTAGGGAAACATCCTTAGAGTAGCTTTGCAGCAGTCACATGCAAGGAAGTGTTCTGGACTGGGCTAGACATGAAATTAATGAACATAGATATGATGGTTAAAACTATTTTTTAAATTTTCAAGTCAGTCCCATAGCTGAAGCGGGTGGATTGCCTGAGGTCAGGACATCTAGACCATCCTGGTCAATATGGTGAAACCCCCTCTCCACTAAAAAAAAAAAAAACAAAAATTAGCCAGGTGTGGTGGTGGGTGCCTGTAATCCCAGCTACTCAGGAGGCTGAGGCAGGAGCATCGCTTGAACCTGGCAGGCAGAGGTTGCAGTGAGCCAAGATCGCGCCATTGCACTCCAGCCTGGGTAATGAGAGTGAAACTCTGCCTCTAAATAAATAAATAAATAAATCCTATAATTTAGATTAATGAAAAAAATCAAAATTTGTAGGATGCCTATAAAGCAGTACTTAGAAGAAATTTACAGTACTAAACACCAATATTAGAAAAGAACGACCTCAATAACCTTAGCTACCACCTCAAGAAACTAAGAACAAAACAAAATAGAGTAAATGACAGAATGGGAATAATAAGAACAGAAATCAGTATAACAGAAAACAGAAAAGCAATAAGAAAAATGAATGAAATTAAAATCTGGTTGATAACACCAATAAAATTAAGTGATCAAGAAATAAAGGAGACATACCCAAATAAATGAAGGTTAATAAAAAAAAGAAAGAAAAAGACAGAAGACTACCGATATCAGAAATTAAAGAAGTGACATCACTACAAATTCTACAGATATTAAAAGAGGGATATTATTAAAATTTTATGCCAATAAACTTGATAACTTACAGGAAATGGACAAATTTCTTGCAAAAGTAAGTGAAGATATGATCTTAGCTCTAGTCTAACCTTAGCCAGGTCCAAAGGCAGCCTTCGAGCATGAGTTGCAACACAGTACAGTAGTCTCCCTTTATTTGTAATTTAACAGTTTCAGTTACCTGCAGTCAATCATGGTCCAAAATTATTAAATGGAAAATCACAGAAATAAACAATTCACGAATTTTAAATTGTGTCATTCAGAGTGCATGATGAAATATTGGGCCATCCCATTCTGTCCTGCCTGGGATGCGAATCATGCCTTTGTCCAGCACTATCCATGCTGTATATACTACCCAACCTGTGAGTCATCTACATAGCTCCTGACAACCAAGCATATCATCACTGCTCGATGATCCAGGATCACCAAGAAGCAGATGATCCTTCTTTTTACGTATGGTCAGAAGGTCAGTATTAGCCTAATGCTATGTTACAATGGCTATGTCATGCACCTCACTTCATCTTATCATGTAGGCATTTTATTATTACACATCATCACAAGAAGAAAGTTGATAGTACAATGTTATGAGAAAGAGACAACATTCACATAACTTTTATTATACTGTATTGTTGTAATTGCTTTATTTTTATTATTTTTGTTAATTTCTTACTGTGCCCAATTTTTTTTTTTCTTTTTTTGAGAGGGAGTTTCACTCTTGTTGCCCAGGCTGGAGTGCAATGGCACAATCCTACAACCTCCACCTCCTGGGTTCAAGCGATTCTCCTGTCTCAGCCTCCTGAGTAGCTGGCATGGCATGTGCCACCATGCTCAGCTTATTTCATATTTTTAGTAGAGACAGGATTTCATGATGTTGGCCAGACTGGTCTCAAATTCCTGACTTCAGGTGATCCACGTGCCTCAGCCTCCCAAAGTGCTGAGATCACAAATGTGAGCCACCGCGCCCAGTCTTACTGTACCCAATTTAAAAATTACACTTTATCACAGATACATATATATAGGAAAAAAAATGTACCATTTGCTGTTTCAGGCATCTACTAGTGGTCTTGAAATGTATTCCCAGTGGTTAAGGGATGACTACTGTATTGGTCCCACCTTAAGACAAAGAGGTCAGCATTTTGTTGCCCTTTTTATTTCAGTCAGTCATTGGCTGTGAGGTTGCCTCCAGCGTGGAGTAGTTGGAAATGGTGACATATGTAACCTCCCAGGTAAGGTAGTGATGTGTGTGACTTCCCAAGTTCTCTTGGGCTGAGGACATGTTATGGTTTGGCTGTGTCTCCACCCAAATCTCATCTTGAATTGTAGCTCCCATAATTCCCTCATGTTGTGGGAGGGGTCCAGTGGGAGATAACTGAATCATGGTTCCCCCACTTCCACCATTCTCATGGTAGTGAGTAAGTCTCATTCACTTATTGCAGAGGTGAGCAAAGATACGATCTCAGTTACAGTCTAACCTTAGCCACCCAAGAATAAGATCTGATGGTTTTATAGGGGAAACCCCTTTTGCTTGACTTTCATGCTCTTCTCTTGTCTGTCTCCATGTGAGACATGCCTTTCACCTTCAGCGATGATTATCAGGCCTCCCAGCCTCATGGAACTATAAGTCCATTTTTACTTTATAAATTACCCAGTCTTGGGTATGCCTTTATCAGCAGTGTGAAAATAGACTAATACAGGATGTTTCTCTAGAAAAGAAATTATGAATTTATAGCCATCAACACTCACAGCAGCTGGTATGGGTGGGCCAGCTTGGTAAAGGGATTTATTTGTGTGACAGAATATAGTTTGTTTAGCCCGTGGTTAATATTTAAATCTATAATCCACTGCTATCAAAAGAAGGAATCCTGGGATGGAATCCCAGCTATAGTATTATTCCTGGTGTGATCTTGGAAAACTCAGTTTCTGCTTTGGAAAATGAGGGAAATATTTTCTATCAGCTCTGAAATTCTGTTTCTATGTTTAGTATATAGTAGGTTCTCAATATTTGTTGAATAAGTGATTCTATATTGCACTCAAGATCCCATATTTAGTTAGTAAAAGTCTGAAAGATACTGCTCAAAAGCCTTTATTCTATCAAGTTAGCAAAATTTCTGAAAACTATTTCTTGGTAAATATTTTCAAACTTAGCAGTTTTAATCAAATATTTAATGAAATGAAAAACTTTATTTTTTGTATACCTGATCACATAAGCAGCAAGTCTCCCCAATTCCTCAAACCATTTAAATAATTCTGCCAGATATCACTGACTAACTTTTAATTACCCAGCCTAAGAAATGAAAATAAAGTATGAAACCAAATTATTCTACTTTGTACATTTGATTAGAAATCATATAAATTGAACCATACCAAACTGCTGATATTCAACGGTTCTTGACCCCCCAAAATGGCAATTTTTATATGGCCCACACTAAATATATTTAGCATTAAATAATGTGTTTTAAGAAATATTACAATAGGGCTTCCAAAGCCTCCCGGTTCTCCCTTTTACTCTTATCATCTCCTGTCTGTTAGGGGTGTGGCAGCTATTTTTGGAAAATTTCAAAATCTTTTATCTTTCCTACATAGCATAGGCAACTTGTAGTTTCTTTAAAAAGTATAAATTAGTAGTTTTGTTTTGCTAACTATCCTAAGCAGCTAGTACAAATAATCAAGCCTTTAATAGAGAGAATATACTAAGTTATTTAATGTTCCTCAATTGTTTAGGTCAGTGGTTCACAACATTTAACGTTCATGACAACCAACAGAGAACTTGTTTCTGGGCCCTATTGCCAGAGATTCTGATTCAGTTTAGGTCGGGGTGAGACCCATGAATTTGACTTCCTAATAAATTCACAAATTATGCTGATGCTATAGGTACTAAAACCACTGTTAAGAACTACTGACTTGGGTATAGAAAAAACTATTTGTAACCAGGCTTTTAATTCTTTTGGTCCTTAGGTAAATAAAACTCAGGTTAATGAGGTGTCATTTTACTTTCAATCAAAACCATTTTTGGTAAAGTACTACCTTACTTACCTCTATTGAAAGGTAAGTGTAAATTAGACTTGCTTTGACGTGGTTGCTACAGACCACAATTACAGGACAACTGAGAAATTTATTCACTTGCCCTTTCTTTCGAATCTCACTGTGCTCTGGCTTGCCAGGAGGTGCAAGGGTCGTCCCAGCCTTGCACTTGGCGCTCCAGGCCTGGGTCACTTCACTTGAGTTATCAGAGGCAGCGCGTCCAGTTGACAAACTCTGCCGGAGGCTCCTGATAGAGAAGGGCGTGGGCGCCAATGGTGAGCCAACCCAACCCCATCCACGAGTCTTCTTTACAGGGACCTTTTCGGAGCCGAGGGCACCTCTGCAAGAGCGCTGCGGACAGGTTCCGACTCGCTGGAGATCGCGCGACGAATCTGCGCCTCGGACCCTCGCCTTCCGGCAGTCGCCGGATTGCTGCCCCACAGGGAGCCAACCCGCCAGAGGACCAGCCCAGCCCGGGCTCTGTGGATCAGCAGGCTGTCCAGGCGACGAGTTCGCCCACGTATCTCAGTCCACTCGCTCGTCCTCCTGCCCGCGAAGATGTCCGCGAAGCCTGAAGTAGGCTTAATGCGCGAGGCTTCTCGGCAGATCGTAGCCGGTGGTTCTGCAGGTAAGCCTACCCCGCCCTGCCCCGCCGGAGGCTAGCTGCTTTCCCCACCGTTTGTCCTGAAAAAGTTTCCCAGACAGGTCTTCCTACTGAAGTTTTGCCCTCTTCCTCAAAATTCCGCGCTCCCGGAGCAGTGCTTGAGCCTGTGAAGGCGCGAGAGCAAAGGAGGCCGGGACCGGACTGCGAGTACCCGGTGCTCCAAATTAAGTTGCCGCGGCGTCGGCGCCGGCCGCTCTCGGGTTCCCGGCATTCTCTGTTCCTGGCCTGTAAAGCAAATAGAACAACTCCAAGAACAGCGACTTTGAGGTAATCTTTTTGCCTTGCTGGCTATTTTACTTGAAAATGATCCAGTTCAGTCTTAGTTTTATCAATTGTAGCGTCTTTCTTCAAGCTCGCGCAGATCTTAAATAAATCCTGCCTTCCTCATCAAAGTACTTAGGTCAGGACTCCACAGGACTTCTTATTGCATACTGTGCTTGCTTGGGGATATTCGTGCCTTAAATAAGCATATTAAAATTAGATACATATGTTAATACACATAAACACCTTGATATAATGGGCTCACGTTAATTTATAGAGTTATGCTGTGGGGGAAAAACAAACCGTTAAGAAATAATGTTATGATTTATCTTGGAAATACTTTTGAATGTAGCTGGAGAAAGTTACCACGAGATGTGTTATGTGCAAGTATTTTAAAGCTATTTTAAAATGTAAATTATGATTTGGTTTAAAATTTAATCTTACAGTCATGCATTTTTATTGTAAATACGTAATTAAAATAATTGCAATAATTGGCTCATCACCAGAAAACATTTTATAAATGTAGCCATGCTTTTAATAAATTATATTATGGTAACTAATAAATCATGTTAAGGTAATGACTAGAAGATGTTCAAATGTTTAACTTCGACTAGTAAAAGTTGCTGTATTTTCAAAGAAATCTGGACTTTTCGTAAGGGACTACTGCAAATTATGACTGGTTATTACTATGTCATGACCTAGTTGCATCTCAGGGGTACCATAAGCAGCCACATGTGTCACTTACAATCTGGACACTTTCTTAAAGATGATATTTCATCAATATCACATTAGAGGCATGCATTTCTTACAGGTAATTGTAAAATGTTAGTTCTTTTGTTCTTTCTCTCTCTCTTTTTCTCTTTCTCTCTTTTTCTTTTTATGTTTTTGAGATGGAGTCTCGCTCTGTTGCCCAGGCTGGAAGGCACCAGAGCTGGAGTGCAGTGGCATGATTTCAACTCACTGCACCCTCTGCCTCCCGGGTTCAAGTGATCCTCCCACCTCAGCCTCCTGAGTAGCTGGAAATACAGGTGTGTGTCACCATGCCAGCCATTTTTTAAATTTTTTTGTAGAGGTGGGCTTTCGCAATGTTGTCTAGTCTGGTCTCGACCTCCTGGGCTCAAGCAATCCTCCCACTGCAGCCTCTCGAGTAGCTGGGATTACAGGCACCCACCACCATGCTGGGCTAATTTTTTTTTTTTTTGGAGGTGGGGAAGGGGATTTTTTTTTTTAGAGACAGGGTTTCACTATGTTGCCCAGCTGGGTTCAAGCAATCTGACCCCCTTGACCTTCCAAAGTGGTGGGACTACAGGCGTGAGCCAACTGCCCAGCCCATCCATTATTATAATGGCAATGGCCCCATTGCTTGCTCTTTTAGTTTTCCATTGTGGTGATGAATTTGCACCAAGTTATTTACCATTTTTGGTCAAATTCCACAATGCCTAAGGTTCTGTCTTCTGTACCTGCCTCGTTGATTTGTAGTACAGGAGTGTGATCAAAGAAAACTCAGCTAGTCCAAAGAGAAAGTGAGTCCAATTGATTAACATCCTAAGCTAAGACCAATGACTCATAAGCATTTGTATAGTGATTTATGTGATCATACTATGTATTAGGCACAGCTAAACTCAAAAGAATGTTAAAAGTAGATCAAACTCAGCTGGGCATGGTGGCTTACGCCTGTAATCCCAGCACTTTGGGATGCTGAAGTGGTCAGATCACGAGGTCAAGAGATTGAGACCACCGTGGCCAACATGATGAAACCCTGTTTCTATGAAAAACACAAAAATTATCTGGGCGTGGTGGCATGCGCCTGTAGTCCCACCTACTTGGGAGGCTGAGGCAGGGGAATCACTTGAACCTGGGAGGCAGAGGTTGCAGAGAGCCTGGGTGACAGAGTGAGACTCTGTCTCAATTAAAAAAAAAAAAAAGAGTAGATCAAACTGTAATCCTACTTATGCTGTTTTGTTGAGTGATAAGTACTTGGCATAAATATGTGTGATTCCATCATCTATTCTTATAATTGTAACTAATATAAATAAAATTAGGACACTTATAAGATAATTTAAAAATAGCAGCACAGTTGATTGCCTGTGCTTCCTGGTGTCCTCCTCAGTCCTAATTCCATCAATAACTGTGGAGTTATTGATAAATGATTAGAGTTATTTATACTTTCATAGTAGTAAAAAAGAGTTATATTTATGATTAGAGTTATTTATACTTTCATAGTAGTAAAAAAAGAGTTATATTTTCTTGTACTTGGCCAAAAGCATTTTCATAAAACTTTATCTTTGTTGCACTGTAATAAATGTGGGCTAACCATATTATATGTACTGGTCAAGGCCAGACAAAAATCAATATACAAGAGAGGTAGAATCTTAATAAAAACAGGAAATGCATTTGAATCTCTGGCACTGGGGTTCTGATCACTGATATTGTCATTGAATACAGTACTACTATGTGTGTGTGTGTGATATGACCTTTTGTTTGTAAAGGTCAAAGATACATTCTTGGCTTTCTTAGGGGAAAAAGAAAGAAACTGGGAGGTTTATTGGAGAGATACAAGGGTATCTCGTGGAATTCAAGGTCTGGGATGCATTCCTGGAACGTACTGGAATCAGGGGTTAGAGTGCTGAGGATAACTCAGAAAGTGAACTCTCTCCATCTCTTCTCTTTATCAAGTAGTCAAGTGTTCCTAAGGCAGCAGGGAGGCAGCTAATAATAGGGCCACAAGTATCACTACTATTCCTGTCAGGATGGCTTGCAAGACTTCCCTAGTTACTTGCCTGGTAAGGAGTAAGCATGCCCAAATGCAGTTAGATAGCCTATTAGTTAGATAGCAAAAACAAGTCATCATGGTGCCAGCTCCCTGTGCCCATAGCACCAGTCGGCACTGAACAGAAGAGGCCAGAGGATAGGTGGGATGAGTGGGTCACTCTGCTGTTAAGGATCCACCTCTAAACCACAGCCACACTGTTTTAGAGACTTATGTTGAGGTCTGCAGCTGTAACTTAAAAGCGGGTAAAGTGGAAAGTCTTGCACTCAACTGAAACTAGGGAGAAGGATGAAAAGAAGCCTTGTAGCAGACTTCCACAAGATAACAGCTCCTCTCCAGGCTGCTTATCTACCCTTTCACTTGGAGAGATCACAGGACATTCTGCCAAGACTCAGTCCAGACTATGGTCTAACCTTGCCTGCCTGGTCCATGTGGAGATATATGAGGTTGTCAGGGTGCCACACTGTGAATCTGTTTCCCTGTGCTTCCTGGTGTCCTCCTCATTCTCACAATTGTCTGTTTTTTTTTGTTCTTTAGTCTGTGTAGCAGAATGTGGTCCCCAACAGCTTCTATGTATATATGCTCTTGACTTCTTTTTCTTGGAGGGAGGGAGAAACTAACTTCCTTTTTTTTTTCATTTCTAGTCCAAAATCCTGGGGAAATACTAAAAATAACTGAGCGTTAGTTGGGGCCCACCTCTGTACCAATCAACTGTAGCTAATCCCCTGTGCAGATTGGTGGGGCAGGTGCGGTAGGGACCTCAGGGGAGATTATTTTCCAGAAAAACTAGATACATCATGAAATAGACAATAGGTATTTTCTATAACGATATAGGCCTGTCTTTTATAAGAAGATGATTTGTAATATTTTCATTTAAAAGACTAAAGAGATTGATGCACTGATAGTTGCCTGGATAATACACTACATATCAGAAGAAACGGATACATACATATAAAGACTGGTCTTTAAATGTAGATTTAAAGATTCAGGTGAGAGAGTCACAGAAGCCAATGATGAGAGAGTCAGAAAAACCGGTGATGAGAACTTCAGGAAGATCAACAAGGACCAGCATTGCAGAGTAGTTAAAGATGACAATGAGAAGAGGTTACTGAATCAGACCCGTGGTACTGAAAATGTGGTCCATGGATGAGCTGCAGGAAGGAGTATGGTAGCATTTGGAAGTTTGTTGAAAATATAGGATCCTAGACCTCACCCCAGACCTACTGTAACTGCCCGGTGGGTTCATCTTGCCTGCTGCCTAGACAGAACCGATTTATCAAGACAGGAGAATTGCAATAGAGAAAGAGTAATTCAGTCAGAGCCAGCTGTGTAAGAGACCGGAGTTTTATTATTACTCAAATCAGTCTCCCCACGCATTGGGGGGTGAGGGGTGCAGCCAGAGAGTCAGGAGTGTTGATTAGTCAGGTCGGAGATAAAATCATAGGGAGTCTATGCTGCCTTATGCTAGGTCAGTTCCTGGTGGGGGCGGGGGGTCGCACAAGATCAGATAAGCCAGTTAGATCTGGGTGGTGCCAGCTGATCCATCAAGTACAGGGTCTGCAAAATATCTCAAGCACTGATTTTAGGGCTTACAATAGTGATGCTATCTCCAGGAGCAACTTGGGAAGGGTCAGAATCTTGTAGCCTTCAGCTGCGTGACTCCTAAACCATACTTTCTAATCTTTTGGCTAATTTGTTACTCCCACAAAGGCAGTCTAGTCTCCTGGCAAGAAGGGGTTCTGTCTTGGGAAAGGATTGTTATAATCTTTCTTTAAACTATAAACTACAAATAAAGTTCCTCTCAAAGTTAGTTTGGCCTATGCCCAAGAATGAACAAGGACAGCTTGGAAGTTAGCAGCAAGATGGAATTGGTTAGGTCAGATTTCTTTCACTGTCTCAGTTACAATTTTGCAATGGCAGTTTCACTACCATATGAGAACCTGCATTTTGGGAGGGCCCCAAGTCATTGGTTTTCACTTAAATGTTTATAAGCGCTGTGTTAGAAGGCCTTTGAGAAAAAAAAGATTCTATAGAGGGGGAAGGTCAAAGCCAAATTGCAGAGGACTGCAAGTGAAATCTTTCTTGGTTTTCATTGCTGACCCAGACAGAAGAATGCATTTCATACTCCCTATTTTATGCCCTCAATTTAGCTTTCAGGCTTATTTTTCACCCCTTTACTACACATTCCATTCAGTTTCTGCTGAACAGGTCTGCTGACCATTCTTGACTGTTACCTGTACTTTATACCTTTATTCCTGATCCCCTAAATGTCTCCCCCCGCCATTTTTTTAAGCTAATATTTTTATTTGTATAGAGATTAAGGGAACAATTTGATTCATTAGGTTTTCTTAACTGAAAGGCTAGAGTCTTTCAATCCTCATTAGAATATATAGCAGGATTAGAGGTAACTGGTGAGTTATTACGCCAAATAAATATTTCCTCCCACTAATTGTTTGCCTAATGGCTTCAAAATACCTAAAAAGAACTTTCCTAGCTTCATCAAGAAGATATATTTCTACCTTTTGAAATTCCATTCATTTTCCAAGGCCCAGATTTAAAATGATTTTCTGCATAAATATTTTCCCAAATGGGCTCTACAGTCCATCCAGCTTTAACATTCTCATTAACATATGAATGAGGCAAATAATAAAACTAGTTACTATTTATTGAGTAAATACTAAATGCCAGATCTGGTTCTAGCTTTACATGTGTTAAGTTTTTTTTTTTTTTTTTTTTTTTTTGAGGCAGAGTCTTGCTCTGTTACCAGGCTAGAGTGCAGTGGCGTGATCTCGGCTCGCTGCAACCTCTGCCTCCCAGCTTCAAGTGATTCTCCTGCCTCGGCCCCCCGGTAGCTGAGACTACAGGCATGCACCAACACATCCAGCTAATTTTTTTGTATTTTTAGTAGAGATGGGCCTTCACCATGTTGGCCAAGATGATCTTGATCTGCCCACCTCGGCTTCCCAAAGTGCTGGGATTACAGGCGTGAGCCACCAAGCCCGGCCATGTGTTAACATTTTTAATCGTTACTACAACACACAAGGCAAGCACTATTGTAATTCACACTTACAGACGAAGAAACTGATGCACAGGGGAATAATGAACATGCCATGGTTGCATATACATGCAGCCATTTCTACAGGAGTTGGAAAGATGAAGTCAAGTCTACTCTTATAATCTCTGTAGCTGTTATTAGTTTACATTCCTTAAAATAACTCTTTTACCTACAAATACATTCTGTACAGACTTTCTACTAAGTAGTATCTTGCTCACTCCAAATCATTTAATCTATCTAGGCAAACATTATCCTTTAGCCAAAAGAAAATTTAGTTATTTTGGTTCTCCATCCATGCAGGGCCCCTACATGCAGTTGGACACATTGTGATCTGAAAAAGGACTCTGGACATGAGAGCAAGTAGGAGCTGAAATCTAGTACATTCTCTGCTCCATGATTTGTGCATCCTAGAACAGACATGTGTCCACTTGGGGTACACCTTTCTCTGTTTCTCACAAAGACACCAAATGTATTGACATAAGCTCTGACAGAATTCCCCTAAACATGTTAGGGCCCCCAAGATCTCTGGCCTCAGCAGCTCCAGCATGTGACATTATTACTCTGTCTGCACATCAACAGGGCTCTGGGAGGATCCTCTGTCACGTACTTGGTCAGCTTTAACTTGGAGCTGGGAGCATGGGTCCATCTCAGACCTTCCCATTCTTCCTAATGATCAGTTTGGGCCCTTCCATGTGTTCCCAAAGACCACGGGGTTGTTCTTACTTCCCATGTCATATAGAATCAGGCTCACTCAGATGATCATTCTCCCCAGACTCTTGCAGGGATTTTGTATCCAACCTCAGAACCTCCCAGGGTCTGTAACAATGTCCTGTTAGCCCGCTGAGTGGTCCTGCTCTTGCTAGAACCTGTCAGGCTTCCTCTCGAGGTCATTCTTAGGCCTTGTTCACACTGAATCTCCTTCAAAAGTGGCAACTCTAGGACCCTCCTCCTGCCTCCCAGAATCTTTTACTCATATTCCTCAAAGTCTGCAAGTCCCCCTCTGAATGCCTCTTAGACCATTATTACCTTCTATGTATCATATACATGAGATCACCTTGCTGGCAAGACTGATTGATTTTCCAAAATTTCCAGGTTGCTGTTTCCAGCCTTACCTTACCCATCCTTTCTAGCCTTACCTTAGTCCCTGATATCTTTTTTTTTTTTTTTTTGAGACAGAGTCTTGCTTTGTCACCCAGGCTGGAGTACAGTGGCATGATCTCGGCTCACTACAACCTCCACCTCCCAGGTTCAAGCGATTCTTTTGCCTCAGCCTTCTGAGTAGCTAGGATTACAGGCGCCAACCACCATGCCCAGCTAATTTTTGTATTTTTAGTAGAGATGAGGTTTTGTCATGTTGGCCAGGTTGGTCTCAAACACCTGACCTCAAATGATCCGCCAGCCTCGGCCTCCCAAAGTACTGGGATTACAGGCGTGAGCCACCAACACCCGGCCAGTCCCTGGTATCTTATAAGCACATCTCCATCATTTACTGTGTTTTCACTTTGTGCATCTTGCAGTTCATTGCTTTCATTTAAATTAATTGATTTAGTTCAACGTGTTCTGGAAATAAGTTTTCTAATTTTGCCCTAAACACAATTCAAGTACTTTGTGTAGTGTTATCTCATTAATCACCTTCAAAGAGTCAAATAAGAGTGAAATGAAAGACTTTTTTTGAGAGAGGAAAAGCTCAGATTCATGAATAGGCTTTTGGGAGATGATCTAAGAGTATATGCAAATTCTGCCTTATTTTAATAGGGAGTGAGTCCAAGGATTTTAACCTAAAAAGGCTAATAAAAAGATATAGGATGATTTCAAATTTCTTATATATCTTCATTTTCATAAGATTGCTCCATTTTCTTACTCTAATATAATAGTTAAAATACAGTTAAAGTAAATGCCTTAATAGTATGTATACTAGAAGTCCTTTGGATTTTAATTTGAACTAGGTAATAAAAGGGCTCATACACCAGGGGGTAATCAAGGTTAAAATTTTGATCAAGGAAAATTCCTTTTCAAAATGGTGCAAAGGGGATGCACATGTGATTTGGATAAATGGCACCTTTGGAAATTCAGGATTTGGGAAACTGTAATTGTTTGATAATAAATACCAGGTTGTACTGAAACAGGTGAGCCTTTATGACACGTCAAAGGGTGGCTGGAACCCATTATCTGGGTAATTAGGGAGGAGAAAAAAACTATTATTTCAACCACATAGGAGGAAGCAACTCTATTGCTCAAATTAATTATAAAATACCTTTAAGGGATGTATTTTAAGTAAAATGTAGTCTTGTCTCTCTTTAAGAAAATCTAGTTCTCAAAAATCAAAAATAAGAACAAATAAAATATGAATTGCATAACCACATTTCAAAGGATTTCTTATTTTAACTCTACCTTTCTGAAAGATGTTTTAAAAGTGTAAATACCCTTACTATGTGGCTTTGTGATTCAACAGACATAAAACTTAAAACAACTTTTACACAATGTTTTAAAAACATGTTGTTAAACCAACCCTTCCTTACCTCTCCTTTGCCCCTAGCCTTGACTACAACATCTTAGGGTATTGAGAACCAGGTGTTTCAGAGTCTAGCAAATAGGGGCTCAGAAATGTTTGTTGACCATATTAACAAATAAATATAAAAAGTCTAAGCCATAGAATATTCTTAGGCTCCTACTCTGAAGAGAGAAAATTATTCAGGGATTCTAGTCATTAGATAATACTCGCAACAATACTGTATAAGTGATTTATACATTTTAAAGTATTGTCACTCTACTCTGCTGTCAAACATTGAATTTATTCCATCTTCCTGTAGTTTATACACCTTAACTCACTTTTCTTCATCCTCCCCACTCCTCCCAGCTCACCCTTCCTTGGTGGTATCTTTAAAATGGCAATGAATGAAAGGAACCAGGTTAAAGGTAAAGGATTTTTACAGTTGTACTAGATTTGGATTGATTTTTCTTACCAATTTACTTTTCATTTTGCTTTAATTCTCACATTGCTATTGTATCTAAATTGGCATATAGTTATTTTCTAAGTGATTAATATCTTTTTATGTTTGTATCAATTCTTTTGACGCTTTGCTGTTATCATGGTTTATATGCATTGTAAATATTCTATCAGATTGGCATTTTTTCATTGTTATCTGTAGGCCTTGTATAAATTTGCTAGGGTTACCAGAAAAATGCACCAAAAACTGGGCAGCTTAAACAACAGAAATTTCTTCTTTCACCTATTCTGTTCTGGAGGCTGGATGTCTGAAATTAAGGTGTCGGCAGGGTTGGCTCCTTCTAGAAGCAGTGAGGGAGAATCTGACCCATGCCTCTCTCCTCGCTTCTGGCAGTTGTCAGCAGTGCTTGGTATTCCTTGGTTTGTGGACACATTACTCCAATCTTTACTTCCCTTGTCACTTGATGTTCTCTCCCTGTCTGTCCTTATTTTTGTGTCCCTCTTCTTATAAGGACACCAGTAATTGGATTAACATTCACTGTAATCTAATATGATCATATTTTAACTTGATTACATCCTCAAAGATCCTATTTCCAAATTAAGTCACATTCACAGGAATTAAGTCACATTCACAGGAGTTAAAACTTCAGTATATCTTTTTCAGGGACCAACTCACAACAGGCATTCTATTGTATTTTTCTCATATTGTGTTTCTCAAATTTACAGCCCATATCTCAAGCTATGGTCCTGTGTTCATCCTTTCATAGTCAACCTTTCTGAAAAGTTCCTCACTCAGTCTTTAACCTGCTATAATTGGCATATCCATGTTTACCTTTATGCCAAAACTGCTAACTGCCATTTTTCATTCCTAATTTTATCTAATCTTTGTGGAATTTCACATCACTCATCAGTTTTTTTCTCTTTAAAGTTGTCTCTGTGATTGATTTTTACCCTCTTCTTTTTATCTGGTCACTCTTTTTACATTTCTGCAAATGTATGGAATACATGAGAAAATTTTTTACATGTATATAAAGCATAGTGATAAACTCAGGATATTTAGGGTGTCTAATAGTTAAATATAATACATTTTAAGTATAGTCATCCAACTCTGCTACCAGGCATTATTTCTCCTCCTCCTCCTTTTCTTCCTCCTCCTTCTCCTCCTCTTTATTTTCCTCTTTCTTCTTCTTCCTTCTTACTTCTTCCTCCTTCTCCTCCTTCTTCTTCCTCCTACTCCTCCTCTTCCTTTCTTTTTTTTTTTGAGATGACATCTCGCTCTTTCACCCAGGCTGGAGTGCAGTGGCATGATCTCCACTTACTGTAACCTCTGCTTCCTGGGTTCAAGTGATTCCCCTGCCTCAGCCTCCCGAGTAGCTGGGATTGCAGTCATATACTACCATGCTCAGCTACTTTTTGTATTTTTAGTAGAGACAGGGTTTCACCATGTTGGCCAGGTTGGTCTCAAACTCCTGACCTCAAGTAATCTGCCCGCCTCAGCCTCCCAAAGTGCTGGGGTTACAGATGTGAGCCACTGCGCCTGCCTGAATTTATTTCTTCTATCTTACTGTATGTTTGTACTCTTTAATCTACTTCTCTTCATTCTTCCTTTCCTGCCTTGTTCACCTTTCAGCCTCTGTTGTCTGTTTTTCTACTCTACTTCCATGCGTTCAAATTTTTTAGCTCCCACATGTAAGTGAGAACATGTAATATTTGTCTTTTTGTGCATGGCTTATTTCTCTTAAGATAATGACCTCCAGTTTCATCCATGTTGCTGAAAATGACATGATTTTGCTATTTTTTAATGGCCAAATAGTATTTCATTGTCTATAAATACCACATTTTCTTTATCCAATCATCTGTTCATGGGCATTTTGGTTGATTCCATGTGTTTGCTGTAGTGAATAGTGCTGCAGTAAACATGCAAGTGCAGATATCACTTTGATATGTGGATTTCATTTCCTTTAGGTATATGCCCAGTAGTGGAATTGCTGGATCAAGTGGTTAGTTTTTTTGTGAAATCTCTGTATGTTTTCCATAGTGACTAGGCTAGTTTACATTCCCACCAATGGAGTGTAAGTTTCTTTTTGCTCTGTTACCCTCACCAACATTTGTTATTTTTGTCCTCTCAATAATAGCCATTCTGACTGGGATGAGATGATATCTCACTGTGGTTTTGATTTGCATTCCTCTGATGATTACTGATGCTGACCATTTTCTCATATATGTGTTTGTGTGTCTTCTTTTAAGAAATGTCTATTCGTGTACTTTGCCTACTCTTTAATGGTACTATTTATCTTTGTCCTTTTGAGTTGTTTGAGTTTCTTACATATTTCAGATATTAGTCCCCTGTTGGATGAATAGTTTGCAAATATTTTCTCTCATTAAATATGTTGTCTCTTCACTGTTGATTATTTCTTTTGCTATGTAGAAACTTTTTAGTTTAAGACCTGTTTGTCTATTTTTGTTTTTGTTTCCTGTGCTTTTGAGGTATTAATCATAAATTCCTTGCCTAAACCAATTTCCAGGAAAGTTTTACCTAGGTTTTCTTCTAGTATTTTTAGTTTTGGGTCTTACATTTAAGTGTTTAATCCATTTTGAGTTGATTTTTTTTTTATATTGTGAAAGAAAAGGGTTTGTTTCATTCTTCTGCATGTGGTTATTCAATTTTCCTAGTACCATACTTTGAAGAGGGCATTCTGTCACCACCCAGAGCTTCTTGTCAGCTTTGTCAAAGATCAGTTAGCTGTAAATATGTAGATTTATTCCTAGTTTCTCTGTTCTGTTCCATTTGTCTATATGTCTCTTTTTATACCAATACCATGCTGTTTTGGTTACTATAGCCTTGTATTATATTTTGAAGTCAGGTAATGTGATGCCTCAGCTTTGTTCTTTTTGCTCAGGATTGCTTTGGCTATTTTGCCTCTTTTTTGATTCTCTATGAATTTTAAGATTTTTTTTTTTCTATTCTGTGAAGCCAAAGTTTTGATAGGGATGACATTGAATCTGTAGATTGCTTTGGGCAATGATGTCATTTTATTGATATTAATTCTTCTCATCCACGAGCATGGGATTTTTTTCCATTTGTTTGTGTCCTCTTTAATTTCTTTTACAATGTTTTGTAGTTTCCTTGCAGAGATCTTTTATCTCTTTAATTATATTTACTTTTAGGTATTTTATATTTTTTATAACTATTGTAAATGGGATTACCTTCTTGATTTCTTTCTTGACTAGATAACTATTAGTATATAAAAATGCTACTGGTTTTTGTATGCTGGTTTTATATCCTGAAACTTTACTACATTCATTTATCCAGTCTAACAGTTTTTTGGTGAAGTCTTTAAATTTTTCTAGATACACTATTATATCATCAAAAAATAGGGACAGTTTGTCTTGCTCTTTTCCAATCTGAATGCCTTTTATTTCTTTATCTTGGCTGATTGCTTTGGCTAGGACTTCTAGTACTGTGTTGGATAGGAGTTGTAAAAGTAGGCATCCAGAACCAGTGTTCTGGTTCTGAGAGGAAAGGCTTTTAACTTTTTGCCATTCAGTATGATATTAGCCATGAGTTTATCACACATCACCTTTATTGTTTTGAGATACGTTCCTTCTATGCCTAGTTATTAAGAATTTTTTAATCAAGAAAGTATGTTGAATTTTATAAAATGCTCTTTCTGCATCTAATGAGATGATCATATCGTTTTTGTCCTTCATTCTGTTGATGTGATGTATCTCATTTATTGATTTGCATATGCTGAACTATTATTGCATCCCTGAAATAAAGCCTAATTGATAATGGTGTATTATCTTTTTGATGTGCTGTTGGTTTCAGTTTCCTTGTATTTTGTTGAGGATTTTTGTATCTGTGTTCATTAGGAACACTGGCTTGTATTTTTCTCTTTTTGTTCTATTCTTTTCTGGTTTTGGTATCAGGGTGATATTGGCCTCATAGAATGATAGGGAGAATTGCCTCTTATTCTGATTTTCAGAATAGTTTCAGGAGAATTGATATTAGTTTTTCTTTGTATGTTTTGCAGAATATAACTGTGAATTCAATCAGGTCCTGTTTCATTGTTGTTGTTGTTGTTCGGAGACTTTTTATTATTGATTCAATCTTGCCACTTGTTTTTGGTCTGTTCATGTTTTCTGTCTTTTCCTGATCCACTCTTTGTAGGTTGTATGTTTACAGGAATTTATCAGTTTCTTCTAGGTTTTCCAGTTTGTCGATGTTTGGTTATTTGTAGTCTCTGATGAGACTTAATCTTGTAAATAATCATGTAATCCTAGCCACAGGAGAGCCCCTTGACCATCCCAAGCCCTAAAACTGACATAGGAAGTTGATGGGAGACCAAGGAACAGAGCTGCTCCAGGGAGGGGCCTCCCACACCATTTACAAGACCTAAGAAGCCATTTTCAGGAAGGTGCCATTTTCAAAGCTAGCCTCTCATAAACTACACACTGTCCTACAGGCCAGCAGCACCAACACTGAGATGTTACAAAAGCTCAAGCTATCACTGCTGGGCTGAGTGAGTTGGGGCATTCCCACAGCCAGGGCTGAAAAGCAAGCAAGACATGGGCTGCAGGAGCCAGTGCCAGGAAGTGAGTGCCACCAAGACAGGGGACTGGCATGTGAGTGAACAGAATATGAGTTGCTGGTGGGACTTGGTTGTGAGCTGGGTGGCGGCTCCTACAGCTGTGTTGGGGAACAAGCTAAGCATCAGCTACCACAGCCAGGGTGGGGAGTGAACACCCCAGGCTGGGGCATGAAAGGAACGTGCAATCCCTACCCACTGGCCCAGGCTGTTACCACAAAGATATCCACACCCTCTCCAGTGGTGGGGCCTCGGCATGGCTGCTACTGTCACTCACACAAGCACTTAGCCTGAGGTCTAAGGATCACCTTGCCCACCACAACTGGTGCCTGCTCTCACTGAAGGGCCTGAGTATAGCCCTCTGAGCCTTGCTTTGTTCCTTCACTTCCACTACCTTAACAGAACAGGGTCTCAACTGCTACCTCCTCAGCTGACCTACCTGCAAGCACCACCTGCAGGACTGGAGACTTCCCCACCCAGCACATCTCATCTACTGCCAACATGAACACACACCACTCAACCCAGAGAATCATTGCACTACTGCTTCTGCCATCACCCATGCCACGCTGGCTGCCAGGTAATTCAGAACACACTCTATGACCCAGTCCACTGCTGCCACTACCAGCATCTGAGCAAGCCACCTGAAGGCCCAAAAATTAGACCTCTGGTATCCACAAGTACAGGTGTCATCATACATCACCCTGGGGCACAAAGATGGGGATATGCAACCCACTACTGTCATCACTGGGGCCTGTAGACTGACCCACTGTCATCTTAGTCTCCAGCAGAACATCACCACAAGACCTAAGAAGCTATAGGAAGGTGCCATTTTCAAAGCTAACCTCTGATAAACTGCACACTGTTCTACACGTCAGCAGCACCAAGACTGAGACATTGTAAAAGCTCAAGCTGTCACTGCTGGGATGAGGAGTGAAATGGAAGCAGTTCCACAGCCAGGTTTAAGAAGCCAGCAAGACATGAGCTGTAGCAGCCAGTGCTAGGAAGCAAGGGCTACACTAATAACTGCACCCCACCCACACAGATATCACCAATGCAGTTTAGAGTCAAAGAAATCATACAAAAACTACACTACTGCATGCACTCAGAATTAAAGCTCAAGTACCTTACCACCGCACTGGGCCTGATATGATTAAGATATAATGTCTCAGTCTTGCTGTTGCTGGCCTGTAGGACAGTGTACAGTTTATGAGAGGCTAGCTTTGAAAATGGCACCTTCCTGTAGCTTCTTAGGTCTTGTAAATGGTGTGGGAGCCCCCTCCCTGGAGCAGCTCTGTTCCTTGGTCTCCCATCAACTTCCTATGTCACTTTCAGGGCTTGGGATGGTCAAGAGGCTCTCCTGTGGCTAGGATTGCATGATCTGGTGGTAGGGATGTGGGCTGCTGAAAGTCTCTCACTCACCCTTTCCTCATGTTGGTAAGTCACTCCGAGCTCCTAGCCAATTCTGACCAGGGATGCTGCCTCTTTTCTTCCTTCCCCACTCTTGGTTTTTCCTGTCTCTTCTGTGTTGAACATCAGCGTTCTGTCTTGGATAACATATATGAAGTGTGACTGTCTATACACTATTCCAGTTCTTCTAAGTGGAGCCATAAAATCCTACTCAACCATCTTAAACCTTTCTCCTCTATTTGATTAGTCTTCTATTATCTATACTTTCCCTTCCCTCAAAAATCGATATTGTAAGTGGTTCTAAGTTCTTTGCTTTGCACATTCTTTTTAAAATTTATTTTTAATTTACTTTATTTATTTATTTTTCTTGTGTTTTACACATTCTAACTCCCCATACAAACCATCCACTCTTTGGCTTCAGTGTTGTCTATTTGCAGGTGACTTCCAGAACTGTATTTCTGACTTCTCTGCAGTCTGCAGGCTCACATTTTAAAGGTATACAGCAGAAATAAAATGAAAATAACTGGGCCTGGTTGCAGGCACCTGTAGTCCTAACTACTTGGGAGGCTAAGGTGGGAGAATCACTTGCAACTTGGAGGCAGAGGTTGCAGTGAGCTGAGATCATGCCACTGCACTCTAGCCTGGGTTAGAGAGTGAGACTCCACCTTAAAAAAATTGAAATAAAATGAAATTGAGAGTCAAGTAGATGCTAATGATTTTCAAAGATGTTTCAGAGATAGATTTTGAAACTAATATCAGACCCTCAAACAAGCATCATTTTCTCTTCTTTGTATAGTTGTACCATTTCTATTTTGAGTTCAGTCTTTTCATTTATTCTTTTTGTCATCTTTAGAAGTCACAAATGAACTTCCTGAGATATTTGTTTAGGTTGGGTAGATCCTCCCTAACTACTATAGTTAATAAATATCACAAGATTTTAAAAAGTAAGATAAATCTTATCTTTTGAGTGCTAACATTTATTGAATGCTTACTATGTGCAAAGCATCTTACTTTGCTTAAATAATCTCTATTAATTTGCAATTTTTTTTTTCTTTTGAGATGGAGTCTCTCTCTGTCACCCAGGCTGGAGTGCAGTGGAGTGATCTCGGCTCACTGCAATCTCCTTCTCCTGGGTTCAAATGTTTCTCTTGCCTCAGCCTTCAGAGTAGCTTGGATTACAGGCACACACCAACCTGCCTGGCTAATTTTTGTATTTTTAGTAGAGACAGGGTTTCACCATGTTAGTTAGGCTGGTCTTGAACTCCTGACCTCAAGTGATCCACCTGCCTTGGCCTCCCAAAGTGCAGGGATTCCAGACGTGAGACAGTTTGTAATTTCTTGAAGATGAAAGTGAAGCTCAGAGAAATTACTTGTTCAAGGCCAATGACAGACACAGACTCAAACTCTGCTCTTTGCTTTCAAAGCTTGAGCTGTCACCCATTAGTCCACCTTGCCTCTTAGTGTGCAGAAAGAGAAATCAGGTAAGCAGCCCATTCAAGTATTGCCCCTATAAGTCTTCTTTTTCTCTCTGGTTATGTTAAATATCATAGCTTTTTCTTGAACTTGAGTAGTAATGAACAAACAGGATCTGCCCTTGTATAACAGTCCATTTCTGGCTTTTGCAGATTTTTAAATGCCAGCCATAGTTTAAGTATGAAACTCTCCATATTAACCAGCAAGGGCCTCTGTCAACATTAATGGGGGCATCTTTTTTTTCTGCCAGATGCTATAGGCAATTGATCAGGAAGTGGGCCAAGCCTCCACCCTCATGTATTGTTAACTGAATTTGTATACAACCAGTAAGATACTGGTATGATGCAGTAGAGTTGGAGCAACCCCATAGTGGATGGGAAGGGCCTATCTGAAAAAGGAGGGGATCTTAAGTCGCATGTAATTTAATGTCTGTAAGAACTAGAATATACCACTGTAGGGAGAAAAAATAACCTCCTTTTTGGAGAAAGGCGAGTGAAATTCAATAGAATTCAATAGAATTGGATGACACCTAAAATAGAATCATGGCCAAAAAGAATTTTGCAGAAAGAGAGAGAGAGAGAAAGAGACAACCTACCAGTGTACTCATATTTCTTGAAAAGTTACCAATATTTATCGAACATCAAGTATACCAAATCAGAATAATACATTTGTGAAAAACATTGGTTTTTGTTCTGAGTGCTTGAGGCTTTTTTTTTTTTTCTTTGTTTTTGAGACGGAGTTTTGCTCTCATTACCTAGGCTGGAGTGCAATGGCGCGATCTCAGCTCACCGCAACCTCCGCCTCCTGGGTTCCGGCAATTCTCCTGCCTCAGCCTCCTGAGTAGCTGGGATTACAGGCACGCGCCACCATGCCCAGCTAATTTTTTTGTATTAGTAGAGACGGGGTTTCACCATGTTGACCAGGATGGTCTCGATCTCTTGACCTCGTGATCCCGCCTCGGCCTCCCAAAGTGCTGGGATTACAGGCGTGAGCCACTGCGCCCGGCCAGTGCTTAAGGCTTCTGTTGCCGTTATTATCACTATCATTTTGGGGAATGATTGTAGAGGTAGGTTAAAACACTTTGGGGTAAACTGCAAAATCCCTTCAGAGATTTGAGAATGAGCAGCATTATTTTGGAGCTTCCCCCTAGGGCAGCACATTTGATTGGCTAGTTTATCACAGTGGACATTCGTATCTCAATCTAAGATTACTATTCTGTACCTGTGCAGACCTATAGATGGCGCTGTCTTCCTATAATTTGAGTGATTTGCTTTTTCTTTTCTTTTTAAACGGAAAAGCTTTCTGTAGATACAGTTAGATCTAGAAGTATGTTAACTACTGATTAGATTCCACCATTGCAAAGCATCTTGGCCTTGAATAGATCATAGAGAATTCTACACTTGAAAAATACAGACTGTACTTTGGGAATTAATTTTTCTTTTAATTATTCTTACCTGTGTATGGAAAAATAGATTTATGTATATGAGTAAGAAAGAGGGATGGAAGAAACTGTTTTTATTTATATAATATTTATTTTCTTTACAGTGGTCCTTGCTATAAAATTTGTATTAGAGTCCTGGATCAGATAGAAATCATTGATAAGCTTAGCTTAAATGTTATAATTGCTGTAGATCTTAGAGATTACCTGAAACTCCTAGATTCCATAATTGTGTTTTACAAAGTTCTTAGGGCTAGGGTATGTATTATAATAATAATAAATTATAAACATCTGTGAGCAGGAGCTATAATGCTAAACGCATAGCTTTTTTATTTATGTATCTGAGATTCAAATGTCATTTCTTGTTTTAATTCAGTGGCCTTTAACATAAGAAATTGGGTATATGTATGAATAATATATTTTTCTTGAATATATGCTCTAAACAGGATTTTTTCTCCTTCAATCCTGCTCCTTTTGTAAGGAAATTTTTAAAAGTATAATACATACTGTGTTGTGGATTTAGTTTATGAATGGGAAATGCCTGAAGTACTTGCTTCTGTAAGCAAACTTTTAACCACAAGATGGCACTATAACTTTCCCATGTCTTTAAAAACATTTTTTAGTTAAATGATTACTGAATTAAATTACTTTTTTCTCTCTCAATGAGAAATGTATACAGCTAAGGAATTTTAAGATCATTCTAAGGAGGATGAATATTGAAGATAATGTACTAAATATAAGGAATATTAAAGACCATTTAGTGATTATTCATTTTTATTTTTTTGAGTCCCACTATGTGAGTCATTCTCAGTCGGCCCAGGCTGGAGCTCAGTGGCGCTGTCTCAGCTCACTGCAACCTCCACCTCCTGGTTCAAGCGATTCTCTTGCCTCTGCCTCCTGAGTAGCTAGGACTACAGGCGGCTGCCACCATGTCTAGCTAATTTTTGTATTTTTAGTAGAGATGGGGTTTCAGCTTCCCAAAGTGCTAGGATTACAGGTGTGAGCCACGGTGCCCAGCCCTAGTGATTTTTTTTTAGAGCAGTTTTTAGTTGCCCTAAGAAAACATTTACTTTATATTCTTTAAGGTTGAAATAGGAATATGATATGAAAATGGTAAGCAACTTTGTTTTACAGAGCAATATAGTTTCATTGTTTTTGCCCAATTAAGCATTAAGAAAGTGATAATACATTTTCTGTTTCTTTGATGTGTTCATGGACATCTGCATTGGTGTATACCTTCAATTTTGAGCTCATAGCTGGAGATTAGAAGTTCAAAGAAGCAAGGAAGGGAAGAAGAAGAGAGAAAAATAGAGACACTGGCATCTAAGTTAAAAAAAAAAAAAAAAAAAAACAATGGTAACAATGATGTTTATTTGACTCTTGTTGGCTTCACATCTTCCATAGTCAAAGAATGGATCATCTGGGTTGGGCATGAGTGGCTCACCCTGTAATCCCAGCATTTAGGGAGGCCAAAGTGGGGAGAATTGCTTGAGCCCTGGAGGTTGAGGCTATAGCGAGCCATCATTTGTTCACTCAATTTAGATATTTAAATAGCCATCATCCAGCATTATATATACTGATAATGTTTCCATTGGTGTGCTTACATAATATGTAGTATTCCATTTCTCTCTGCAAAGAGGCTTTTCACAAACATCTATTTTACTTTTCCTTGATGTTTTTGTGATTAGTTTAAAAGAGTTCATTGGATCTATTTCTTTTTTTTTTTTTAAGTCTTGTGAAGAGTGAGCCCCTCTAAGGAAGAGACCAAATTATGTTTATTTTGTATCTCCAGGCCTACTACAGTGCTTAGAATATAGTAGCTGCTCAATAAATATATATTAATACATTTGCCACAAAGCAATTCAATTTCCCTGAGACCTGTTTTGTGTATATATCCCTGTCTAACTATACAGAAATATGACAGAGATAAAGAAAATAATCTTCTGATTTAGATGCCAAATACTTTGACCTCTTTCATAGCATCTTATTTTGCTGATGGTAGAGAGAATGTTTCTTGTAGGAATCATGGTTTCTCAGAGTAACACTTAAGACAAAACATCTGTGTTTTGACCTATGGTGTATCTAAATGAAGATGATCATTTAGATGATCATACTAATTAGCATACTATTTAGCATAAATAGTATGATTTGCTTTCTATAATAGATAACTGACATACAATCAGTATAAAATGCACAATATGTAGCTACACACAGAAATTTTTTTACTTTATTAACTCAATGACATCTTTTACTTTCCATTATTTATATAAGTTAGAAATATATGACAGTGTTATAAAATCACATTTGTGGGCAAGTTGAATGAAAAAAGACTCACAGTTACCATATGTAGGACAAACATATAAACAAAATGCATAAGGAAAAAAAGGGCTGGGAGTGTTGGCTTATGCCTGTAATCCCACACTTTGGGACGCCCAGGTGGACAGATCACTTGAGATCAGGAGTTCGAGACTAGCCTGTCTAACATAGAAAAACCCTGTCTCTACTAAAAATACAAAAATCAGCCAGGCATGGTGATGGGTACCTATAATCCCAGCTACTCAGGAGACTGAGGCAGGAGAATTGCTGAACCCAGGAGGGGAAGGTTGCAGTGAACTGACATCATGCCACTGCACTCCAGCCTGGGCAACAGACTTGAGACTTCATCTTAAAAAAAAAAAAAAAAAAAAAAGAAAGGAAATATATTTACCATGTATGAGAAAAAAGTGTGGTCTCATGTAATGCCCTAAACATATATGTCATGTTTCAAAAATCTGTAGTTTTAGGTGAGTTTGAGATCGGGATGCATTTCCCCCTAGAACAATGTTATGCAGTTCATATACAAGCCACAAAAATCTTCCCTTTTTAAAACCAAAATAAGTGTGTAATAACAGCTCTCAGCCCTGGGGCAGTTAGGATTCCTAAGCCTGACTATAGGGTCCTCTGTACTTATAAGGCTAACTTCCCTGGAGGTTTTAAGAGCTCTAACTGGTGGAGAACGAGATAGATATACTCAAATGTGGAGATAGTGTGGTGGCTTCTCCTTGACAATGAGATAGGAAGGTGCCAGCAGCCAAGAAGGAAATGGTGACAGACAAGGCCAGGAGGGCCATTTGAGTAGGGCCTCACATTTCTCAGAGGGCTTTTTTTTTTTTATGGAGTCTCGCTCTGTTGCCCAGACTGGAGTGCAGTGGCATGATCTCAGCATACTGCAACCTCTGTCTCCCAGGTTCAAGCAATTCTCTTCCTCAGCCTCCCAAGTAGCTGGGATTACAGTCATCTGCCACCATGCCTGGCTAATTTTTTTGTATTTTTAGTAGAGACAGGATTTCACAATCATGGTCCGCCTGGTCTTGAACTCCTGACCTTATGATCCACCTGCCTCAGCCTCCCAAAATGTTGGGATTACAGGCGTGAGCCACCATGCCTGACCTCATAGAGGACTTTATAAATTTAAATTTTTGATATTTCTTTCAAATACGGCCAGATATAAAGTCATTGCCTTTGTCATTGAAATTGTGTCTGTTAAAAGAATTACTATGTGAAATGCAAGCCCTTAAACTAAATTTTAATAACCCTGTTAATTATCATTTCTTTATTTTTTATAATAATATTTTGAGAGTTCCCAAAGAATAGAAGAGTCTTGGGTCTCTTTCAACCTCCAAAATGCTCTAGTCCTGGGAGATAAAAGTGAATGGATTCTAGAGGGTCTCACTCTAGTGTTTCCTAGTACATATTGTGCAATGAATAAATGAATGGTTGGTGAACAGTCAGACAGCAGAGAAGAACCAATGGGCAAGTGCAAACCAAAGAGCTAGGCATAAGGAGGCACTAAGGTTGGAGAAAATGGGAGCTCATCATTAGTATGTACAGATTGTTATATTTTTTAGATAGAGTCTTGCTGTCACCAGGCTTGAGTGCAGTGGCACGATCTTGGCTTACTGCAACCTCCGCCTTCTGGGTTCAGGTGATTCTCCTGCCTCTGCCTCCTGAGTAGCTGGGACTACGGATGCCTGCCACCACGCCCAGCTAATTTTTGTATTTTTAGTAGAGATGGGGTTTCACCATGTTGGCCAGGCTGGTCTTGAACTCCTGACCTCATGACCTGGCCACTTCAGCCTCCCAAAGTGCTGGGATTACAGGCGTGAGCCACTGCGCCCTGCCAGATGCCAGCATTTTTTATGTTTTGTACAGCTTATATGAATCTATGTATTCTTACATTTGAATAAACATGACACATGTCACACTTTTCATATATATTTTATTAACATTGCATAGCTAACAGCCACATATTAAATTAAAAGAAGATATTCTAGTTTTTAATTGTATTGATCTGTAAGTAGCATTGACATGTTTAATTAAATGTAAGAATGAATGCATAATACTAATTGTTGAATAAACAATGTAAAATAATGAAATCATTTATTATATATTAAAACATGCTCTTTTTATCAGTAGACTATTAGCTTCATGAAGGTAAAACTCTTGGTCTGGGCTGAGTATGGTGGCTCAGGCCTGTAATCCCAGAACTTTGGGAGGCTGAGGCAGGTGGATCCTTTGAGGTCAGGGTTTGAGACGAGCCTGGGTAACATGGTGAAAACCCATCTCTACTAAAAATACAAAAGTTGGCTGGGCATGGTTCCGTGCACCTGTAGTCCTAGCTACTTGGGGGTGGGGGCATTGAGGTGGGAGGATTGCTTGAGCCCAGGAGATCAAGGCTGCAGTGAGCCACATTTGTGCCACTGCACTCCAGCCTGGGTGACAGAGCAGCACCCTTAAAAAAAAAGAGGGAAACTCTTGGTTTGTTTGATACTCTGCTGTATCCCCATTGCCTAAGAGAACCTGGCAAAGTACAGGTGCTTAATAAACATTTGTTGAATGAGTAGATGAATGAATAAATGTCAAGTGTTTTGTTTCCCAATTTTTAATGTTAATTAATTTTAAACTTCTAAACTTTTCATCAAGATGGTAGAGAAGATATTTCCAAAGCAATCAGAAAGAGCGGGTGCTGTTTCCTTCATGCCCAGTGTTATTGGTGATGAGGAGAATCATTGCTGCTTGTCTGTTACCAAATTGAGACATTACCCTAGGAACCGAATGCTGTTAAAGATATGCTATTCCATTTTATTCCTAACAGCTGCAAAGAGAAATAAAAAAGGGCCCTAGTTTTCTTGCCCTGGTTACTCTAAGTAGGAGTCAATCCAAGTCCCATTGATTCTGCAAACCTAGATATTTGTCTTCCTGAATTTCACTGTGTGTGGATAGAGACCTGTTTTTTCCCAACACCTGGCTTTCCAGGAATAGTTATAAGAAGTATAGAGTATCTGATTGTTGAGTTGCTTACAGTTTGGAAGTAGGTTTGTTTTCTCAAGCTAAAATGCAACTGTGTTAGTTGTATTTTTTTCCAGCCCATATTTCTACTTTCCACACATGCCCTCAGGGGTACCTGAGTCAATCCACACATGTGGCAGTCATATGACAGGGGATTTATTCAGTGGGGTCATAGCAACATAATCTTAATTTTCTGTTCTCATCTATTAAATTCCTACTGTGGTCTCCCAAAGAGTTATTTAGCTCATCTGTGTGTGTGTGTGTGTGTGTGTGTGTGTGTGTGTGTGTGTATTTTAATAGTTCCCTCTACCCTACAAAGAGAATAGAGGTAAATCTGGGCACACAGGCATGGAGTCCCAGCTACTCCTGAGGCTAAGGCATGAGGATTGCTTGAGCCGAGGAGTTCAACTCCAGCTTGGGCAACATAGTGAGACCCCATCTCTTAAAAAAATAGAGAATAGAGGTAAGATAAGGAGGTAGTGTTCTATGGGGATTCTGATGTCCTACTGCCTGATATCAGATCCCAAATCTAATACTTACTAGCTGTGTTACCTTGAGCAGGTAGCTTAACCTCTTTGTGCCTCACCCGTAAAATAGAGATAATGCCATCCACTTCATAGGTTATTGGAAGGATCATATGGGTTGAGGCATGTAAAGTGCTTAGAATTGTGACTAGCATTTACTGAGTGCTTAGTATTAGTTGTTAATGGAGAAGGAAAACATACGAGTTGTTAAGAATCTTCCAAACATTAAAAAAAAAACAATAAACAGGCTGGGTGTGGTGGCTGACGCCTGTAATACCAGTACTTTGGGAGGCCAAGGCGGGCTAATTGCTTGAGTTCAGGATTCAAGACCAGCATGGGCAACATGACAAAATCCCATCTCCACTAAAAAAAAAAAAAAAAAAAAAAAATTTATTCGCATATGAGTGACATGTTATATAAATACATGCATATATGCTAACTATAATTCCTTTCCATATTTATAATATAAACAGTATTTCTGTTTACATTCGAGAAACCTTATGGTATTTCACTTAACTACTGATTTGGGGCAGTGGAATTTTGTTTTGTGCTCAAACTTGGATATCATTAGCATGATCTTTTTCACCTAATGAAGTTTTCTTTCTTCCCACCACCCCTCAAAATAAAGTCATCACTTTGCTTCTGGAGACTTCCTTTCCAATATTCCATAGTGGGTCCATGGGGTGGTTCTTAACTAATATTCTAGTAGTCACTCTATCAAATAATTTGGTTCACTCCCCTCCTCTAAACTTACATTTTTTTAAAAAGAAGAAAATTTATATGTGTGTATTTATTCTATTTATCGTTCACAAAAAGTTTTGTGGTGTTAAATTGCATAACATCTTTTGAAACAAATTTTATCAATCATCATTAATTGAGATAAGTAATACAAAGACCTTGTCTTTAATTTAAATAAATCACTTCCATATTTCACCCCAGTGGTAAAAAGACCCCCTAATTGACCACTGCTGATTTATAGGTTAAATAGAATCTGTCAGTCCTTTTCCCAAGTTTTGACAGTGACATTATTACTCAATTCTGTAATTAGTTGGTTCTCCTTTTCTCATTAGTTTCTGTATTTTTTTCTAAGCCCTTGAACCCAAGGATCCGTGCTCTCAGTCAAGACCTGTCCCAAGCTTCGCACCAAGGCACTGCATGCTTTTCTGACTCTTGTCAACAACTGCCAAATCTAACTTTCTAAAACTCCCATTTTATTCTAGGAAAATAGCAACTATATTGATAAATTTAATTAATTGTACTTTGTAATGTGTTAGATGTTTCCAACAATTTAATTGCTTTTGATAGGCTCCAAACTGTGCCTTTTCCTCAGACAAAATATAAACTATGGTAGGAAAACCAGGAAAAAGAAACTTTGAACCACTTACAAAATAAACTTGCCATGTCTGCTCCATTACCCCAAATGTTGGGGAAAGCACACTAAGTATGTTTCATAGAACCCCAAATATCTGATCCATGCTAACAATGATGATGGAATCAGTCAAACGCCTTCTTTCCCTTTCATACTTGTTCCTCATAAACAAATTTTACCCAGACACATGCATGCACACACACATGCACGCACGCATGCATGCACGCACACACGCACACTCACACGCACGCAATTAGACACATTAAAATGTCTTCTACCTGGGCTTTTACCTGGGCTTTAAGCAGCTATTCAGTCGTTTACATGTTGACATTATTATTATGTTACTCTGTTTACAGTCTGCTTTTCAAAAGTATTTTTAAAGTTAGCTCTCTCCAAAGTCCACGAATTCCTTCAGAAAACATTCCTTGAGTGTTTTGTATATGCCAGCCCCTGTGACAGCAGGTACATGTGGCCATTCTGATTTGAACCAGAAGGAATGTGCAGTACAGAAGGGGTGGGAGCAGTTAGCTGAGCCTGTTTGCCAGCAGGTGGGTGTTTAGTTCACCAAGCTTCACTAAAATTTGATACTTTGCTTTCGTAAGCTGGTTATAAGCGTTGCATGAAAATCCTGCCAAATTTTGTCCCTTTCTGTCCAAACTTTTTTAACTTGAAAAGGAATCTCAGTATGTAAAACTTTCCATTGTAAGGCCACCTGTAAACTTCAAACAGGCAAACTGTTTTTCCAGCTGCCTGCAGCTCTGTTTCTCAGCTGACTAATACTGACAGATAAAGATGGCTTTCCCCTGCGGACTGTTTTGTTTGTGGTTATTTTGTCACTACCAGAAGGGACAGCTCCCTTTGCCCATAGGGAATGCAGAGATGCAGTTTACAAACAGACTTAGATGCTGACTAGCAACTAAAAAAATACTAGTCAAATAATGATTTCATTGTTCCTTCCTGTGTCCTTGACAACCGAGAGGTATCCAGCTAGACTGGGACACTGCCTGGAAGTGTTCTTTGCCTCAGATACTACTATTTTGAGAAAACTTACAATTCATTCTGACAGGCTAAGGAGAAAAGTGGACATTTCTAATATCTGTCTAATTTCAGTGGTGTGTATCCTCAGAGGTAATTCTTCTGTCATTTCTTCTATTTATGAACACTATGACTTGCCCCTTCAAAAAAATCTTTTAGGCCCATCGTGGTGGCTCATGGCTCTAATTGCAGTTACTCGGGAGGATTACTTGAGCCCAGGAGTTCAGGACCAGCCTGGCAACATAGTGAGACCTTGTCTCTACGAATAATAATAAAAAATATTAACCATACGTGATGGCCCATGTCTGTGGTCCCAGCTACTTGAGAGGCTGAGGTAGGGGAATCGCTTGAGCCCAGGCAGTTGAGGCTGCAGTGAACTGTGATCATGCCACCATACTCCAACCTGAGCAACAGAGCAAGACCCTGTCTCCAAAAAGAAATATAATATCTTTTTATGGCATGCTTTCTGCCTTGATGATAGTCTATGATGAAGAGCTACCACTCTGGAGTTGGACAGAGCTGTTTGAGTTCTGTCTCAGTCAATCATCACTGGCGGAACCTTCGACAAGTTTCTTAATCTTTCTGATCCTCATGTCTTTATTCATAAAATAGGAATAGTAACAGAATCTTTCCCCACAAAGTTTGAGTTAAATGAGATGAGGCACATAAAGTGCTTAGCCTGCTGCTTGGCACAATTAAGCACACCATAAATGGAGTTGTTACTCTTGTTATTAATTTCCCCTTCAAGACTGTGAGTTCCCAGAGCAGTAGTTCTCAGCCTTGACTACACTTTAGAATCACTTGGGTAACTTTAAAAGATGCAGAGGCCACTGTCACACCCCACACGGACTACATCAGAACCTCTGGGATTGGACCCAGGATTCAGCATTTTTTACATTGCTCTAGCTGAATCCAATATGCAGCCAAGATTGAGAAATACTGTCCTTGAAGATGGAACCTGTGTCATATAAAAGTACTCAGACAAAAATGCACAAATGGCTGACTAAAGTAGTTACTTTGAAAAATAAAAAAGTCAGTGCAATCTAGAAAAATAGAAAAAGTGACATATAGTACCTTACATATTTTGTTTCAGGTATTTTGACTAATAGAGTAGAGAAAAGCAAAATGAAGTGATTTTTAACGGGGCAACTTGCTATTAACATTTACATAGTAGAGTAAATCTACTAGGAAAAAGACAGAAAATGAGAAAATAGCCAATAACTCAAATTGGAATGTATGAGATAAAGTTACACAAATGGAAACTATGCTAAAGCAAAATTATTTTTATATTTTAGTTTTCTTTTAAAAAGTGGGGTTAATCAAGAGATATCATCATAGACAATTTTATGCTTTTTTAATACAAAGGACAGCATAAATGCGAAGACTTCTCACTTAGATCATATCTGTGGTTGTTTAAATTTTGGGGAAAAGCACTGGCAGCACATAAAAACATGCTTTACATTGCTAGTGCTGAATTAGCATCTTCAGTCATTATGGTGTTTAGCTTTTGGACCGGGAAGGCTAAAGTCTGAGATAAACTCAATTGCTCAGTTATATTAATTCTGTAGGAAAACTTGAACTTCTTCCTCGTAATACAGAAGATGTTAATTATTAAGTTCCTAAGAATTTTTTTTTTCTTTTTTTGAGACAGAGTGTCTCTCTGTCACCCAGGCTGGAGTGCACTGGCGTGATCTTGGCTTACTGCAACCTCCACCTCCTGGGTTCAAGTGATTCTCCTGCTTCAGCGTCCCTAGTAGCTGGGACTACAAGCACCCGCCACCACGCCTGGCTAATTTTTGTATTATTTGTGGAGACAAAGTTTTGCCATGTGGCAAGGTTGGTCTCAAACTCCTGACCTCAACTGACCCTCCCGCCTTGGCTTCCCAAAGTGCTGGGATTACAGGCGTGAGCTTTACCATGCCCAGCCCTAAGATCTTATAAAGTTAAAAAAAAAAAAAAAAAGTATCACCAGACTTAACTTTTCCAAGGGAATTTCTTAGCCCCCAGTCCTTTAACCGTATTTTCAACATATCACATTATTTTGGAAGCATGTTATTTCTATTTTAAGCTTCTTCTAAAGAATGTTATTGTAAATAAATACTCCATCTAACATTCAGTATCTGTTTTTCTGCATATACAATTTAACCTAGATACACTGTTGATGATCAAAATGATTACACTAGTTTGCTATTGCTAGTTTTACAATTAACTTTTGTGTATATCCTCTTGTTCAATTCTCCCAGTACCTCAGTGAGGGTGCAGAGCAAGAATAAGCCCCATTTTATAGGTGGGAAAACTAAAGCAGTGCATTACTAGTTTCAACAGAACCAGGCAAAAGTTTTTGCTTTCTGTCAGATGTTCATTTCATTAACATTTACCAAGCATTATCAAGTTGCAGATATGTGTCAGATTAGTTCTAGGGTATGGATATCCAAAATTAGTAAGACATAGTTCTTGCCCTTAAGGAATTACATTCAGAGAGCTGTGTATATATTTAAGTTATTAAAGATATTAAAGTTCTTATCCTGTATCTACCAAGGCAGAATACATGATTTGAAATTGCCATAGCCAAAGCTAGCAACTCCGGGATACAAGCAGAAAGAAGAAGTGCGATGAGGTGGTTCAGAAAACCATAACTACCACCTTCTACAATTATAGTTTGCAGCAGCCAACTAGATGCGAGATGAACCTGGACATTAATAGTCCTTGCGGCTGGGTTCTCTGATGATTTCTGCAGTGTTGGGGAAAGCTATGGTGTTTTTCTAAGAATGTACTATTCAGTGACGTTTTAATTTTATTTCCTCCAGCTCTTCAACTGCTAATGTTCATTTTAGTTTCGGCAGAAATTGCTTTGATGATTAAGCATTTTGGTTTACTTTTAATGCTAATTCATCTCAAGTATTTAGTTGGTTTCTGAAGATATCCTGTTGCTAAATTTAAATACTCATACTTACCAGATACAAATTAATTTCTACAGTCAGGTGTAGAGTTTAATTAATCACTTAAAAAATACACTGACTTCCTGATGATTATAAAGTCTTGAAGGGAATGTACTGCCTTCACTGTCTTTTGTAATTAGCCACATTCTTTTATTTTAAAGCATAAAATAGGAGTCAGTTAAATGGATATAACTATTTTGGTTATTTTTGAAGATTCATAGTTGCCCCAAAGGAAGGAAAGTTCAGAAAGAGTATTGTGTTATTTATTTTTCAGTTACTGAGTGGAAAATTTTATGTCTTGAAATTTTTCCTTGAATATTTTACAGTTGAAGATGTATAGAAAAATAAAGATACCAGTTTTGTTGAGAGTAAATATTTAAGAGCATAATGTTGAAAAGTTAAAATATAAGCATCGTTAAGCAGCAAATAAATGAAATATATCTTGTATGAAACTATTTTAACTCAATGTCAATAAAGTTTAAATTAGTTCAGACTTTTCTTATTAGAATAAATGTTTCCTTTTAAAATGCATGATAATCATAATCAAGACAGAATTTGTCCTGTTATTTATTTTCAAAATGATTGTACATGTTTAGCAGACTTTTGATTTAAATCCCCAGTGATATATTGGAGACAGATGTTTAGATGACCTCATGTTTAAAGTAATGTTATATTTGGACACAAGATTAAATTTTCCTTAAAATCTTTCCTTATAAGTTAAATGTGTGGTAGTATACAAAAACTAATCAATGATTTGCAGTGGATTAATGCGATTCCTGTATTTTAAATAAAATTTTCTATTTTTTATGGAATTCCACATAGTACAAAAGAGCTGATTATGAAACAGCTGTTTACGAATGAAAATATTGTTTTTGGCTGGCCAGCTAAATGGGAAACAGATTTCAAAAGTTCCATGAATTTGAATGCAAATTTACCATATCATTTATAGAGAACCAAAGAACATTGGTAAAAAACTGCAACATAAGTTTACCAAAAAATTCAGTTGAAGACTATTTTTTAGCATAGAATATAAACATTTAAAATAGTTTTTGATTTTTCAGAAATAATTTTTCTTTATTAAAATCAATGTAACTACAGCATAGTATATATAGAAGATTTTTAAGGTGCTCATAAATAATATTTATAATTTCAATGAAGGAAAATTTGCAGATGGAGCTATCAATAATACATAGGAAATTGAGTAGAGTAAAATAGATGAAAGATAAGAGATATTGTCCAAAGACCATAAATTAATATATGTGAACAAATGAATTTAAGGCAGAGCTATATAAGTATTAACAGACTCATTTCTCTCAGCAGCAGGAATGCTATATACTGAAAATCACTTTGCTATGGAAATTTTAATTTAAGAAAATATGATCTACAATGAAAATCTTCACATTTTCTCTCAAATTTTAAACAGTTAAGAATTATTTGTGTTAGAACTTAGTTTATAAAAAATAAATAATACAAAGGCCATATCTTATGAATTTTGAATATGACTCCTTTAAATGCCAAAGTATATACCTTAATTGAGGTGGGTAAACTTCAAGAACTACTGTTTGTTGTCTTTCTTTTTCTTTATCTCTTTTATTATCTTTCTCCTTGTCTCAGTTTTCTGAAAATGGGATCATATTTCTTCAGCTGCTTTTTAAAAAGTCACCTGGGAATAAATGCGTATTTAGGGGTGGGATATTACATTTGGCTCTCTTGTCACCATCTAACATCCTAAGTGATGGATAATCATTCAGAAGAGAAGCCAGTGGAATATGTGCAGATATTTTAAGAAACAAGTTTTGGGGCAAAATGAAGATAAAAAGGAATCTAGAAACACAAGCAACATAAGTAAAATCACTTCAAAGGAGAATACTAATACTGTATTCACATTTATGAATGTGTCCTTAATGGATGATTCACCTTTAGCATACGTTAATTTTTTTCTACATATTTTGTTGGGTGTCAGTAATTAATTAACACCTGTAGAATGAATTCATTGACATGTAGACATGTTAAATGGTAGTAGACTATACATTTTAAGAAAGAGTGGATGCCTTATGGCTCCATTAATGACACATCTTTTGCTTTTGAGAATAGTGGAAATAATTGCAACTTTGTAGATTAGGCAGACTATGTAGTATTGATGGTTTATACCACATCATCCACATTCTTTTTGACTTTACTCATGATCCTACAAAGTAGTAATTTATAAAAGTCAGGCAGCTGGCACAAATGATCCACTCGATAGCTACTAAAGGAAGTTTTCTTATTTACTTTATATTTTATCTTAAAATATACATCTTATAAACATTGACAAAATTCTTTAAGAAAATCAGCTGATAGCTGTGCTTCTTTTTTTTAGCTGGTATATATGCTTCTAACAAGGAATTATAATTTTTTTTGCATATTGGGCAAAATTAAATTTTGAAAAGAAATATAATTGATATGAATAAATAATATTTAAACACAATACCTGTATTCATATTTATTTAATACCAACATTTAGAAATCAGTGCCATACAGATTTCAGACATACAGAATAGTTTTCACTGCTCTAAAAATCTCTTGTGTTCCACCTGTTTTTCCCTCCCTCCTTTCCCTGCCCTATATCCACTACAATCACTCCTCTTTTTACTCTCTGCAAGATTTTTTCTTTTCCAGAATGTCATATAGTTCGAATGACACAATATGTAGCTTTTTCAGACTGGTTTATTTCCCAAGCAATATACGTTTATGGTTTCCCATGTCTTTTTGTTGCTCAATAGCTCATTTTTTTCAATTGCTGAAAATATTCCAATGTATAAGTTATAGCACAATTTTGGTATTCCTTCAACTATTTAAGGACATCTTGGTTGCTTCCTGATTTTGGCAGTTATGAATAATACTCCCTTAAAGCTAACATTTATGTGCAGGTTTTTAAATGGACATAAGTTTCCAACTCATTTGTGTGAATACCTAGGAGTATGATTTCCAGATTGTTGAAATATTAATAACAAGTTCTTAAAGGAACTTAATTATAACAATATCTCTGGCATGTAGGAATAACCACATCTTTAATTAATAGTAAAAGGAAAAAAAATTGTTTCCTGGATTCATACAGCTGAATTCTGGATAAATAAATACTTATTTTGTTTCTTTCTCTGTGCATAATCATACTTAGGCATGAAAGGCTATTTAAACTCATGCCTTTCTACTGTTTGTTCTTTTTTATTTGATTTCAGCGTGAGATAAACTCATAATTTGAAGACCATTTTAATTAACGGTTGAGAACAGTTCAGTTTAAAGACAGGGAAAACTAGCATATACTAAGATAACTACTAGAGTATAGTCAGGATATCAGAGTGTCTCCCTAGTTTATTGAACGTCTATTTCTAAGTTAGATGTGATGTTTAGTTCTGTGCTAGGTATCATTCCAAACCTTTAATTAGATGTTCATCTTTCCATTCCCATAGACAACCAAGGAATTTATAAGCTAAGACAGATAACATTAATACAGAGATAGTAAGATGGACTAGTCACTGAACTGTCACTATATAAATGATAATAGTTATTAACATAATACATACCATTTGTTGAGCACTTACTATATGCAAAGTACTGTTCTAAGATTAGAGCAGAACCAGGTTTTATGTGACCTGCCAACAATTTCACTTAAAAAATAAGGAAACTGAGGAGGTTAAGTAACGCATGCTAATGTTGTCAGTGTCAGCACTGGGATTCAAACCGAGGTAATTTGGCTTCAGAGCTCTAGTGAAAGATTATAACACTCTACTATTTTTCCCACTCAACAAAATTGTTAAAATGTGTGGGGAAAAAGTAGTGTCCTTATTGGATCAATGATGAGGATCATGGGATTCAAATTCAGAGAAGAAATGCAATAAAATGGAATGGAGGTGCTCCAATAAAAATGATGTTGAGTACATTTACCAAGAGTAAGAATTGTAGAAAAGACATAGAATTTTTAGTTTTTTCTGCCAGACATGGTGGCTCATGCCTATAATTTGAGCACTTTGGGAGGCCTAGGTGGGAGGATCTTTTGAGCCTAGAAGTTGGAGATCAGCCTGGGCAACTATTAAAAAATTTTTATTATATGTTTTTAGAGATAGGATCTTTCTCTGTTCCCCAGGCTTCATTACAGTGGCACAATCATGCTCACTGAAGCCTCAAACTGCTTGGGCTTAAATGATCCTGCTACCTCAGCCTCCTGAGTGACTGGGCTATAGGTGCACACCACCATGCCCAGCTAATTAAAAAAATATATTTTGTAGAGGCTGGGTGCAGTGGCTCACACCTGTAATCACAACGCTTTGGGAGGCTGAGGTGAGTGGATTATTTGAGGTCAGGAGCTCGAGATCAGCATGGCCAACAACGCAAAACCCTTTCTCTACCAAAAGTACAAAAATTAGCTGGGCTTGGTAGTGTGTGCATGTAATCCCAACTACTAGGGAGGCTAAGGCAGGAGAATCACTTGAACCTGCGAGGCGGAGGCTGCAGTGAACCGAGATCATGCTACTGCACTCCAGCTTGGGCAACATAGCGAGTCTCTGTCTCAAAAAAAAAAAAAAATGTAGAGATGAGATTTTTCTAGGTTGCCAAGGTTGGTCTAGAACTCCTTCATTCAAGTGGTCCTTTTGCTAGAGTTTCCCAAAGTGCTGGGATTACAAGCATGAGCCACCACACTTGGCCAATACATATAATATTAAGGTCAATGATGAAGCTCCCTTTCAAGGGAATGCCACTGATAACTCTGTATTTAGGCACTTTCTGGAATAGTCAGATTTTTGTTGTTATTATCTGTTTTTTTGTTTTGTTTTGTTTTTTGTTTTTTTTTAAGAGATGGAGTCTCACTCTATAGAGTACAGTGGAGTGAGCAAGGCTCACTACAGCTTTGACCTCCTGGGCTCAAGCAGTTCTCCTACCTCAGCCTCCCAAGTAGGTAGGATTATAGGTGAAAGCCACAGTGCCCTGCTGAAACAGTAGCTTTCAAGTCCAGAAAGTGAAATCTAAAGAGTCAGGATACTACAGTGGAAAAAGTTCTGAGTGTCAGGACAGTTGGTTTCTAGTAATAACTCTGCCATTGAGGACGTGAGGATAATTATTTTACTTAGAGGCTCTCTTAATTCTACAATTATTTGAAACAATTTTCACATATTTTCTATATAATTTAAGTTTGATATGAAAAGATCTGTCATAGGGAATAAATGTTCCTAATTTCTCTAGTACCATTCATGAACTATCAACTTTCAGATCTCATAAGTACAAAAATATTGATTACTCTGATTCTTATTCTATTTTGTGTACTCCTCATCAAGACTGTTTCTAACCTCTCTCGCCCACCTCCCTCTCTCCACCTTGATCACCATTATTTTCTTTTTCTTTTTTTGAGATGGAGTCTCTTTCTGTCACCAGGCTGGAGTGCAATGGCACCATCTCGGCTCACTACAACCTCTGACTCCCTGGTTCAAGTGATTCTTCTGCCTCAGCCTCCCATGTAGCTGGGGTTACAGGCACGTGCCACCATGCTCAGCATTTTTTTTTTTTTTTTTTTTTTGTATTTTTAGTAGAGATGGGGTTTCACCATGTTGGCCAGGATGGTCTTGATCTCCTGACCTTTTGATCCACTTGCTTTGGCCTCCCAAAGTGCTGGGATTACAGGCATGAACCACCACACCTGGCCTTGATCACCATTATTTTTGTAGCTTATAGCTTTTTGATTAGATGATCTCAATAACTACTTAACTTCCTGGGTCATGTTTCTCAGGTCTTCACTGACAAAAACATTGACTGTATTGAATTTTTACCAGTTGCCAGATCTGAGCTTGGGCATGAGAGGATATCATGATATAAGTTGGGTCCTGCACTTGCAGGAGCCTCCCAGTACTGTGAGACCTAGAAGAGGGAGCCAGAAATGATTTTACTGAGAAAGTGTATAATTATGTGAGGTATTGAAGAGTGAGTAGGAGTTTTCTGAGTGAACAAGGACATGCTAGGCAGAGGAAGTAGCACTTGTAGTGGCATGGAAGCATGAAAGCTTATTGTCCACTCAAAGGGACAAAGGGTTTAGTGTGATCGATGCATAGGGTCTGGAGGAGGGGAAGGAGGGAGGGAACAGTGACAGAGTTACAGAGGGGGGTTAGGGCAGGTGTTGGTGGTTGTTTTATGGTATATGAGGTGTGTGTTTACAAAAGGGGTTGTGTAGATTCTATTTAGGGGAAATAAATTGGTGATACAGAGGCCGAATTAGTGTAAGGGGACTATTTGGAAGGTTGTTGCAGTTATTTAGAGGAGGGTGGATGAAAAGTTAAGTTAGGGCAGTAGCAGTGGGAAAGAGAAAGAGGACTGTATTTGAAGGAGAATCACATGGATTTGCTGGTAGATTGAATTTGGGAAGTCAGTTAAGAAAGAGCCTCACAGAGACTGTGAACTGAGGTCTGATACCATTGGGCATGACAGGGATTATCAGAACAGGGACTGGGGAGTAGTTATCTATGATTTATGTGTCTGAGGTTGGAATTTTTCAGTAGGTGGTTGGGAAATAGATGGGCTGTCCAAGAAAGTTTGAGAGGCATCAGCATATCTATCAGCCAGTGATTCTCGTGTTTGTGTGTTTATGTGTTTGTGTGTGTGTGTGTGTGTGTGCGCGTGAGTGCACACACTAGGGTAGGGTATGTGTATCAGGATCACCTGAGGAAATTTTAAAACCACATCCTTACCTGCAATAATTAAACACCTCCCCCTCCACAGCTCTGTTAAGAATCATAGCTATCTGGGTCATGCCTATAAACCCAACACTTTGGGAGGCTAATGAGGGAGGATTGCGTGAGCCCAGGAGTTTGAGACCAGCCTGGGCAACATGGTGAAACCCCATCTCTACAAAAAAAAAAAAATATACAGAAATTAGCTGGGTATGGTGGTGTGTACTTGTAGTCCCAGTTAGTCAGTAGGCTAAAGTGGGAGGATCACCTGTGCCTGGGGAGGTTGAGGCTGCAGTGAGCTGTGTTTGTGCCACTGCACTCCAGCCTGGGCAACAGAGACCCTGTCTTAAAAAAAAAAAAGAATCATAGCTGTGAGAGAAGCCAGAAAGGCAGAAAAGGAACACATGCAGAACCCTGAAAAATACCACAGAAAATGGAAGGGAAAAGAAAGAGAAATGAATCTGAAAGGGGAATCGTCAGAGAGATAGAGAGACTCGAAGAAAAGGATCCCCTGGAAGCTAAAGTTACAGATCATGTCAAGGAAGTCAGTGGCGTCAGAAGCTCTTCCAATCCCTCCAGAAAGTTGCCTGAAAAATCTTTCTTTTATATTTTACCTCATCTATCACCAGCAAGGTAAAATTCTTGGCTTGTTTTTCCAGACCCACCTTTAAATTTGCACTTGTGACCTTTGCTGTCCTCTTGCAGCTTTCCTGTGAGTATAGTGGTTAAGATAGAACCAGGCTGCCAGGCTTTGAATTCCAGCTCATCTGCTTGTAAAGTTCTCCTTTACCCTATGCTGTGGTTTGAATGTGCCCCCGCAAAGTTCCTGTGTGTGAAACATAATCCCAAATACAACAATGTTTGGAGGTGGGACTTTTAAGAGGCAAGGCCCTCATGAATGGATTAATGGTCTTCTCCTGAGAGTGGGCTCCTGATGAAAGGATGAGTTTGGCCCCCTTTTGCTTTTGCACTCTCACGCTTGTGCTCCCTTGACACTCTGCCTTCCACCATGGGATGGTGCAGCAGGAAGGCCCTTGACAGATGTTGCCATCTTGATATTGGACTTCTCAGCCTTCAGAACTGTGAGAAATAAATTTCTTCTTTATAAATTACTGTCTGTGGGCTGGGTGCAGTGGCTCATGCCAGTAATCCTAGCACTTTGGGAGGCTGAGATGGGAGGATCACCCAAGCACAGAAATTCAAGAGCAGCCTGGGCAACATAGCAAGATCCCATCTCTACAAACATTTTAAAAATTAGCAGAGTATAGTGATGTGCGCCTGTTGTCCCAGCCACTCAGGAGTCTGAGGCAGGAGGATTGCTTGAGCTCAAGACATTGAGACTGTGGTGAGCTGAGTTTGTATCACTGGATTCCAGCCTGGGCAACAGAGAGAGACCTTGTCTCAAAACAAAAAACAAAAAACAAAGACCATTGTCAATTCTTGGAGATCCTCTTTAATTAAAATAATATAGGTGGTTACTCATTCTTTCTTTAGCACTTATAATCTTAGTATGAATTGTATTATTTTATACTTGTTACTTGTGAAAAAAATCCACAAGTCATTTTAATCTCACTATGTGCAAAATACTTCTCTTGCCACAATGGCCAGTGCAGACAGTGCTGTCTATCTATGAGGTCCTCTGCAAATGCCTGCTGACAGACAATGGCATTGGTTAGTACCAAACAGTGAAACAGAAAACATCTTGTTTAGTATGCAGCAATGAGCTTGGACTAATGCCACAACAGAATGTTTACAAAGGAACCCAATAAGATGAAATGTCACCACAACGTCATGTGTCTCACTCAATGATATGCCTTAGTGTTAACATTGAACAAATTCCTTTTTGTTACTTCTTTCATAGAAACCCACAGATTCTGAGGTTAGTCTCTATGAGTCTTGGTTAAGAAAGGGGGGCACTTAACTTCCTTGCCTTGAAAAAAATTTAAGTGTAACATACATATGGAAAGGTGTACAAATTATAAGTGTAGAGGTTGCTAAATTATTCAAAGTGTAGAAATGTGTAGCCATCACCAGTCAAGAAACAGATTACGAGCAACTCCGAAGCACCCCTTGTTTTTCTCTCCAGTTATTATTGTCTTCTCTCTCCTTCCCAGTGGTGGGGCATATAACTTTGGCTTTCTGTTTGTAGTGGCCAGATCCCCTCTAACTTCTTTCTCCATGAGGCATATTCTGCTAGCCCATTAGGAGAACCCTTTTACAATTTGGCCAAAGCCAGCGGTTCCTTTTCTATGGTTATTTCCCCCATCTGTTTAGAATTCACATCCACATTGTATTGTTGCCTCATCTAATCAAGCAAGGGAATGTCTCAAGAGTATGTGCTCCATAAACTACTTAATTTTCTGAAATACTCACTGCCAGGAGCCTAATGAGAAACCACCAAATCTTTTCTGGCTGTAGGTCTGTCTCAGGGCCTGTGTGTCTTGAAGAGTGATGCACTGCACACAGGCTGCTGCAAATTTAAGAAATAATTTCTATTTGTTTTTGCTTAGGTCAGAGTTCTTGTCATAGTTGTAGCCACAGTAATGCACTTTATGCTTTTTCCTTATATTTATGCTTTAAGCATTATAACATGTTGCATATGCTTATTATAAGTAGAGAAGTTAGAAACAATCATAGGATGGATCCAGTTTCCATGTTAACACAGAGCAAGGATGTCTTGTAGCTATCTTCAAGGACATGGAATCTAGGCTCCTTTAATAGCAAGACTTAGCTTTATTTTTATTCTTTGTCTTTCTTATACTATGAATCCTGAGTCCTTGTTTAAAATAAAAGTCTTTCAGAAGTTGAAAAAATTTTGTTTTTTTTTTTAATCTTTTCAGAAACAGAGTTTTGCTCTGTCATGCAGGCTTGACTACAAAGGCGCAGTCATGGTTCATTGCATCCTCTAACTCCTGGACTCAAGCAATCCTCCTGTCTTAGCCTCCCAAGTTAGCTGGGACTACAGGCATGTGCCACCATGCTTAGATAATTTAAACTGTTTTAATTTATTTTATTTTATTTTTAATTTTTTTGTAGAGACAGAGTCTAACTATGTTGCCCATGCTGGTCTTGAACTCCTTGCCTCAAGCAATTCTCCTGCCTTGGCCTCCCAAAGTGATGGGATTACAATTGATGCCACTGCACTAAAAGTTTTAAAATAATGCCAAAGGCATTGGATTTGAGAAAAATTATTCAAATTATTCTCAAATGGATTTGGAGATTTTCATTCAGGCAAGAATTAAGTAGAATGAAATAATTAGAGTAAGATAAATAAATATAAATTAAATAGAATATATATAATTGAGGAATTAGTTGTAAGAACTTTTTTTATCTTTATTCTACTTTTATTTTTAATGCTAATTAAATGATCTTTTGCTTCCATGAACGCATATATATATATGTATATCACTGTCTCACAAAGGTATACCTTTTTTTTAAGAAGTTTTTAATTTTAATTTTATATTTTTTTGACAGCAACCCTCTTAACTCCATCTCCAGAGTCCAAGAGCAAGAATTCAATCCTTTGAGCATAGGTCCAAACAACAAATGGATGATTTAGCACATGAGATCCTTTTATAAACAGTCCTCTTTGGCAGACTTTTCTTTTTTTTTTTTTTAAATTGTACTTTAGGTTCTGGGGTACATGTACCGATCATGCAGGATTGTTGCATAGGTACACACATGGCAATGTGGTTTGCTGCCTCCATCCCCCAGTCACCCACATCTGACATTTCTCTCCATGTTATCCCTCCCTGACATCCCCACCCACCCCGCTGTCCCTCCCTTGGCTCCCCCAAACAGACCCTAGTGTGTGATGCTCCCCTCCCTGTGTCCATGTGTTCTCATTGTTCAACACCTACCTATGAGTGAGAACATGCGGTGTTTGGTTTTCTATTTTTGTGTCAGTTTGCTGATAATGATAGTTTCCAGATTCATCTATGTCCCTGCAAAGGGCACAAACTCATCATTTTTTTGTGGCTGCATAGTATTCTATGATGTATATATGCCACATTTTCCTTGTCCAGTCTATCGTCGATGGGCATTTGAGTTGGTTCCAAGCCTTTGCTATTGTAAACAGTGCCACTATGAACATACGTGTGCATGTATCTTTATAATAGAATGATTTATAGTCCTTTGAGTATATACCCAGTAATGGGATTGCTGGGTCAAATAGAATTTCTATTTCTAGATCCTTGAGGAAGTGCCACACTGTCTTCTACAATGGTTGAACTAGTTTACACCCCCACCAACAGTGCAAAAGTGTTCCTGTTTCTCTACATCCTCTCCGGCATCTGTTGTCTCCAGATTTTTTAATGATCACCATTCTAACTGGTATGAGATGGTATCTCAATGTGGTTTTGATTTGCATTTCTCTAATAATTAGTGATGATGAGCATTTTTTCATATGTTTGTTGGCCTCATGTATGTCTTCTTTTGAAAAGTGTTCATATCCTTCTCTCACTTTGGGATGGGTTTTTTTTTTTTTTTCTTGTAAATCTGTTTTAGTTCTTTATAGATTCTGGGTATTAGCCCTTTGTCAGATGGATAGATTGCCAAAATTTTTCCCATTCTGTTGGTTGCCAGTTCACTCTAATGATTGTTTCTTTTGCTGTACAGAAGCTCTGGAGTTTAATTAGGTCCCATTTGTCTATTTTGGCTTTTGTTGCCAATGCTTTTGGTGTTTTAGTCATGAAGTCCTTGCCTATGCCTAAGTCCTGAATGATTTTGCCTAGGTTTTCTTCTAAGGTTTTTATGGTGTTAGGTGTTATGTTGAAGTCTTTAATCCACATGGAGTTAATTTTAGTGTAAGGTGTCAGGAAGGGGTTCAGTTTCTGCTTTCTGCACACTGCTAGCCAGTTTTCCCAACACCATTTATTAAACAGGGAATCCTTTCCCCATTGCTTGTTTTAGTCAGGTTTGTCAAAGATCAGATGGTTGTAGATGTGTGGCGTTGCCTCCAGGGCCTCTGTTCTGTTCCATTGGTCTTTATGTCTGTTTTGGTACCTGTACCATGCAGTTTTGATTACTGTAGCCTTGTAGTATAGTTTGAAATCAGGTAGCATGATGCCTCCTGCTTTGTTCTTTTTGCTTAGGATTGTCTTGACTATTCAGCCTCTCTTTTGGTTCCATATGAAGTTTAAGGTGGTTTTTTCCAGTTCTGTGAAGAAGCTCATTGGTAGCTTGATAGGGATAGCGTTGAATCTACAAATTACTTTGGGCAGTATGGCCATTTTCATGATATTGATTCTTCCTAACCATGAACATGGAATGTTTCTCCATCTGTTTGTGTCCTCTCTTATTTCCTTAAGCAGTGGTTTGTAGTTGTCCTTGAAGAACTCCTTTACATCCTTTATTAGTTGTATTCCTAGGTATTTTATTCTCTTTGTAGCAATTGTGAATGGGAGTTTGCTCATGATTTGGCTCTCTGTTAGTCTGTTAGTGGTGTATAGAAATGCTTGTGATTTCTGCACATTGAATTAGTATCCTGAGACTTTGCCGAAGTTGCTTATCAGTTTAAGGAGATTATGGGCTGAGATGATAGGGTCTAAATATACAATCATGTCATCTGCAAATAGAGACAATTTGATGTCCTCCTTTTCTAATTGAATAATATAGTTAAAAAGACTCTATAAATCTTTTTTTTTTTTTTTTTTTTGAGATGGAGTCTCCCTCTGTCACTTAGGCTGATGTGCAATGGTGCGATCTCAGCTCATGCAACCTCCACCTCCTTGTTTCAAGCGATTCTCCTGCCTCAGCCTCCTGAGTAGCTGGGATTACAGGCACCTGCCACCGCCCCCAGCTAAGTTTTTGTATATTTTAGTAGAGATGGGGTTTCACCATGTTGGCCAGGCTCATCTTGAACTCCTGACCTTGTGATCCACCTGCCTCACCCTCCCAAAGTGCTAGGATTATGCCCGACTGACTCTAAACCTATTTTAAGGGCTGTAGGTACCCAATGGAGTTTTGATTGTCTGCCTCCTGGGTGGACTTTTTTTTTTTAATCACTGTAACACAAGGTACACAAATTATAAGTGTTTATTTAACACAATGATTATTTTATGCTTATTTAACACAATGTATTTCAATGAGAGCATATTGGACCTGTGGCAGTTCACGCTTTCCTCTATCCAGGATCAGTCCTTTTATTATTTTAAGTTATTATGGTTGTTTGCAAGTACAGGATTATGGCTGGTATGAAATGCACCTCATGGTCACATAGAAACAATCCCAAAGGGAACACTGGGTAAATCGGGGTCATTGCTGAAGGGAGAACATCATGTTTTCCATTTTCTCACCGCAACTGTGTTCTAATCCAGACAAATGGAACTGCACAAGATAATAATTTCCAACAGAAAGGTCAGGAGAACAGTGTCTCCAAACTAGATGCTGACCTGCCACTGTGCATAATAAAGTGCCAGTTGTTTGGTTTTTCTAGGTTGTAAATCCAAGAAAGTGATATTTATGAGACTGTGGCGTATACATGTCATCTCATGAGTGTTATGAAGTCAGTGTTGGATGAGAAGCCAGGAGTTTCTTTAAATATAAGCGACAGTTCTCTGTATCTCATCCTTCTAACCCAGCACTTTCTGGTAGACCTTTCTGCATTGATGGAAACATCCTGAATCCGTCCTGTTCAATACAGTAGCTACTAGCCACATGTGACTGTTGAGTGCATGAAATGTGGCTGGAGAATTGAGAAAATGGACTTTTGATTTTATTTAATTGTAATTAATTAATTAATTTGGGAGACTAAGATGACAGATTACTTGAGCTCAGGAATTGAAGACCAGTCTGGGAAACATGGCGAAACCCCATCTCCACAAAAAATACAAAAAAAAAAGTTAGCTGAGCATGGTGGTGCATGCCTGCAGTCCCAGCTACCTGGAGACTGAGGTGGAAGGCTCACCTGAGCCTGGCAGCGGGGGTCAGGCTGCAGTGAGCCATGATCACACCACTACATCTAGCCTGGGCAACAGAGTCAGACTCTGTCTCAAAAACAAAACAAAACACATTTTTTGTGTTTTATTTTGAGAGAGAGAGAGAAGTAATGCTTAAAATACAGAATGATGAGCCATATTGACTTGTATATTTACGTTAGAGTTGGAAAATCTCTTTGTATTAACGCATCAAAATAACACAATTCAACGTAGCTTATGCTTCACTCTCAGAAATAAAATTCTTGCAAAATAACGTAATATTTTTCTGGCTTAAAGCAACAGAAATATATTGTCTTACAGTTCTGGAGGCTAGAAGTTCAAAATCAATATGTTGGCAGGGCTGGTTCCTTCTGAAGACACTGAGGGAAAATTTGTCCTGTGTCTCTATCCTAATTTCTGGTGGTTGCCAGCAATATTAGGCATCCCTTGGCTGAAACAGCATAATATTTTTTAATCCATTGGTTTGGGCATTTCTTAAAGACAGATGCTATTGACTTGAAAGTAAGGAGATGAATAGGCATTTCTGTTTTTATAGGGATGGCTATATTTATCACACAATAAATAAGAAAAGTACCTTTCAATTGTCTAAACACAGATTGCAACATAACTTTTCTTGTATAAGTTTTTGCCTGTTGAATTCTTAGATTTTTTATCGTAGAATCATATTCTCATTGCTTTCTTGACTGAGAGAAAGATATTTGGCTTCTCCTAGTCCTTATATTTCTAACAGTCTCTTCTCCTTATGGCAATTTGATATAGCTTCTACTGAGCGTAAATATAGTCCATCTTACCAAACTAACTCTACCACCATCTAAAACCAGAATGAAAAATTATGTTGGTTGAAGTCCATTTCAGGCTTTCTGACCAGATGTTTAGTTTTGAGGTTTCCATATATTAGTTTATATTATTTCAGACAAGGCAATTGAATGTAGCAGTCTGTTAGAGACCTAGTCTTTGTGCTCTTGAAACCTGGCTTTGCGTTCGATCAATGAAGGGATTGAACTTTATGCTTATACAAGTAAGAAAAAACAATTAAAAACCCATTTCAATTCTGTGCCAACAGTTAGTAAGTGTTATACACTCTTTCAAGCTTTCACCATTGACCACAAAAAGCACTAAAAGTTAAAGATAATGATCTAGCTATGGAGGAGGTTTAAAAAGAAAAAACTAAATAGGTACTCATAACACTTTGTGTAGCGTTAAAGTTAAAGTCAAAGATACTTGTTTTGATCAAATGGTAGGTACCTGCATAGATATCCATCATCTTTTTGTAGACGCAGCTGATGAGTGGAAATTTGTGGTGTTTGAAATGAGACATTCTTGATTAGAATCCTGGTTCTGCCGAAACATGGCTGGGTGACCTCAATCAAATTTCCTAAGCTCTTTTAGCCTCATTTGTTAAATGAGGATTAAAATGCCCTCTTTGAAGTGTTAATAGGATAATGTTTGTGACATGTCTGGGAGCTGGTTGTTACTCTTTGTCTAGTCTAACCTAGGGCTGTTTAAGTATAACAAATTCTATCTTTATAACTTTCTTCTTTTTCCCTTTCCCTAGGTGAACCCAGTGTTCTCAAAACCAGGCTGGGGATGGGCAAGCAATATCCACATGATATTTGTGTTGTAGAAACATATGTTTCAGTATTTCGAGTAATCCTGGCTATTTTCTTTCAAATAAGATTAGTTCCATCATCCTCTTTCCAAACACAAGCTGGTAGCAAAAATATAGTTCCTTAACTTCCAGCAAAACCTCTTACCAAGAACTCTATAAAAAATGAACCATTGACCTAAGGATTTTACATGTAATGGAAACTAAAATGTCCCTGTAAGCCCCTTGAGGGCAAGGAAGTAATTAAAGAATGTCCCGAATGTTTCCCTGTGCCCTGTACCTGTTGCAGCTACTTTGTAAATGCTTGTTAAACAGAATCAGGCCGACGGTTCATGTACCCTTTTTGCTACAATTGAACATAGTAACTTGTGGAAATCAGTGTAACAATAGCCCTCTATTTTTATGGTACGTTGTATATATTACATAATTATGCAAAAATATATCATTACATACCTATACATTCCTCCTTGTTACTAATGTCTTTTAATGACTCAAAAACTAGTAATGTAAAATGCACAGTTACAATGTTTATCTAGTATTAGAAATAAAAAGTAAAGGATAAATATTATATGTATAATTAAATAAATTCCACAAAAGCATTTCCTCCCTTAATTTGGTATATTGGCTGGGCATGTTGACTCATGTCTGTAATCCCAGCACTTTGGGAGGCCAAGGTTGGTGGATCACTTGAGGTCAGGAGTTCAAGACCAGTCTGGCCCACATGGTGAAACCCCATCTCTACTAAAAATGCAAAAAATTAGCCCAGTGTAGTGGCGTCTGCCTGTAGTCTCAACTACTTGGGAGGCTGAGGCAGGAGAAATTACTTGAACCCAAGAGGTGAAGGTTGCAGTGAGCTGAGATTTTACCACTGCACTCCAGTCTGGGCAACAGTGTGAGACTCCATCTCATAAAAGAAATTAGGTATATTTTGGTGAGGGCATTGATACTGGCCAAATTCCATTTTGGTGACTTCAGTAAAGCACCAATATTGTCAAGCTTTGACTGATGGTTTTGTAATGTTGTATTATTGATCTAATGTCAGTGAACTGCCAGGTCTGTGATAGTCTACACAACGAATACTCAAATCAGTCCTTGTTCATGACAAAGCTGTTTAACTGCTGCGTGTGGTATACATGTAGTGCATGTGCAGGGAGGAAAGCCATTGCTAGGCCACAGTGCAGCAGTGTCCTGAGTTATGAGCAAAATAAAAATGTAGGCAGTATTTTTAACCTGAGTTGTGTGTAGGATAAAAAGAGATGTGATGAAAGACGTTGGGACGAGATCCTTATATGTTACCCGTATCTTTGAAAATTATTGTATCATTCAGGACTCAGACTATAGGTGGAAAGCATAATTGTTTCTAATTTATATGAGCAAGGAATGTTTCTTTTGAAGTGCTAGGTACCTTGAATTCCTTTTGACACTTACTCAGTACAATGAAGCCTTGCCACAACATTTGGGCAATCATAAAAGTAACTGAAATGCTATATATCCCAGTTGACTTCTTCTCACTGTGCTAGACAATAAACACATAATGTTGTTTAATAGGTCCCTGGACTTGGAGTCTTTTGAAACAGAAAGGAGAAGGATTTGTAAATATTGGAATCCTCCACTGAAGACTGCCTGCTCCTAGTCCATCCTCGTTCAAATAGAACAACAGTAATCAAATTCCTAAAGTAAATATTTGAGTATTTTCTAGTTGACAGAAAGTGCTAGATGGTTCCTGCCTTCTAGAGCTAATGATTATATGTAAAGTAATAGTTAATATTTGGATTTTCTGCCCCATTTTAAACTAAAATGTTTTTTTAAAAAGTAATTGCTATCCTACCATCTACTGAAATACAGTAGTTACCCTCACTTAACCCTCAACCAAATAGCACAATTAAATAAAATCTAATCCTGTATAAAAACAAGGGAAGTCAGAGAATTTAATGTTTACTTCAGTCATTTTTTTAAACCTGGTTTCTCTTTGTCCTATCTAGACTCTTCTTTTAATTCCAAATAATAAAATTTAGCATCAGAATGGACTTGTAGATCATCTATTCCACCTGCCTTGTTTTACAGTGGTCCAAGGAAATGAGATAATTTTCAGAAACTCATACATCTAGCTAATGGAAGACCAGGAGCTTGTGGATTGTAGACTCTGGACCCTTGGAGAATATTTTCATAGCTGTTTACATTAACCTATGTATCACTCTATTCTATATATGACTGTAATATTTACACATTTGCAGATGCCATTTGTTCTCTTATTGGAAGAGTCCTTAGACAAGTAGATCCTTGAATTTTCTAATTTCATGTAGAAACTGACACTCGAGTTAAAAATTTACCAAGGTCACACAGCTATTTTAGTAGCTTGACCAGGACTAGAGTCTTGGTGTCCTGACTTCTACCTAGTGCAGAGCCCTTTCTGTTGAGTGACCATCCATTCAGATCCTGTATTATTAGTTTGTTCTCACATTGCTATGAAGAAGTATCTGAGACTGGGTAATTTTCAAACAAAAGAGGTTTAATTGGCTCATGGTTTCATAAGCTGTACAGGAAGCACGGCAGCATCTGCTTCTGGAGAGGCCTCAGGGAACTTTTACTTATGGCAGAGGGCTAAGCGAGAGCAGGCATATTCACATTGCCAGAGCAGGAGGAAGAGAGAGAGGCGAGGGGTGCTACACACTTTTATATAATCAGATCTTGTGAGAACTCTGTCATGAGAACAGTACCAAGTGGCAAATGTACCTTCAAGATCCAATCACCTTTCACCAGGCCCCACCAACACTGGGGATTACAATTTGATGTGAAATTTGGGCAGGAACACAGATCCAAACCACATCACATCACATTCACAGTTTATTCTTATGTTTGCATTTGGTGACATCTGTAATCAAGAGAGGTTACTGCTATTTTCAGCCTTGGGAATCAAACCATCGAACTTAAGAGAGAAATCATTATAGTACAGCCACATGCTTAGGAATATATTTTTGTCTTTGCTACAGGTAACAGTAGCATATTGGGAAAATCTAGTTGAGGTTGTATATGCTGTGATTAACCCTAAGTATGCCTCTCAGGTCTGCAGTCTTTAAACTAGATCTTCTGTTTACAGGACTGCTGACAAATATTCCTGGGAAAAGATGATCTGAAATAGCATATTCTGTTTACTATTCAAGGCCCTAAATCAATGCCCTCTGAAAGAAAAATAACACAAGAAGGAAGTATCTTAAAGAGGATATTGTTTTTTCTTTATTTTAAAACCAACGTGGCTCATGCCTGTAGTCCCAGCACTTTGAGAGGTGGAGATAGGAGGCTCACTTGAGCTTGGAGTTCAAGACTACCCTGAGCAACACAGGGAGAGCCTGTCTCTAGTTTTTAAAAAGATAATGATAATAAAATAAAACCAATCCAACTTAATTTGAAAAATAGAGAAAAGCATAGTAAAGGAATTAAACTCACTAACAACTCTACCCTCAGTGATAATCATGATTATGTTGATATATTTTCTTATAGTATTTACTTATTTAATTTTTATTTACAGAGACAAGTTCTCACTATGTTGCCCAGGCTGGTCTCAAACTCCTGGGGTGCTCACGTGATCTTCCTGCCTTAGCCTCTCAGAGTGCTAGGATTACAAGTGTGAGCCACCATGCCTACCCCTCCTTACAGTCTTTAGTTTCTGTGTTTAAAACTGTATTTATAGGATTGTCATGATACATTTTATGAAATGTCATATTTTTATATTATAACAATATTTCTGTCATTTTATATTTTGAGCATAAACTTCTTAATGAAGGTATGCTGTAATTTATTTAATTAAAGCCCTATTGTTGTCTACATGATTGTTCTTTCTAGTTTTTTACTGTTTACAACAACGTATTATATTAAATGGGAAAACTTGAAGGCTCAGTCAGAGGGAGTATCTGGCAGAGCAAATAGCATAGGTGACATATTGGTTGTTGCTTTTTAGTTTTAAAAATTGCTTCATAAGAAAGAAAATTGTATTCTTCTTTTTCTGTAGACCTGAACATTCTTTTCTTGTCAGTTATAAGTGCTTGTTTTCATTTAGTTGTTGGTGACTGAAATAGAAGAATTGGAAGAACAATTAGTCCATAGCAGGTTCACCAAGGCTGGCTCCATTTCAGTGCCACTCCTTTCCACCTCCATCTCCTCAATCCTGTAGGTTAAAGTAGTCCAAGAAACTGCTTATAGCATTAAGCAATAATCTTGAAGTCTTTTGTTTTTCCAAATGCTGAAGATGCTAAAGTGCTTTAGAAAATAATTTACATTTTTGACATTCTTCTCATTCATAATCTTATATCAGTAATCTCCCCTTATCTGTGAATATAGGTCCTAAGCATTCATAGAGCATAAGTTTCACTTCAACTCCAGAGAACCAAGTATCTATTTGATATTGGATTTTAAATACCCAAGATACAGTAGCAAATTGTTATCAGCTATATAGACCTATATATATGTATATATATGTATACAAATTGTGTTGCAAAAGGAGGAATTTTTGGTTGATTTTTAGATGAATGATACTTTAATTTTTAGTATTTTGGTAAATAAGTTCTCAGTTATTAAGGGACAAGAACATCAGTAAAACATTTGGACCACTGTTAGTGACCAGAGAAGAGGTAAGGAAGATACAGCCCCTCTTTTGTGAATATTCCCTGATGTATCCAAATGGATTTAAATTTCTTTTTGTGTGGAATGTAAATTTTGTGTAGTGTTCAAATATTGTACTCATCATACTATATCATATTGTTTCTTTACATGTGTACATTCAAAGCTTCACATGAAGCTACTCTGGTTGTATACAGCACTACCATGTAAGCCATAACTGTGGTGAAGTGTACAGTGTACAATTCTGTCTACATACTGCAGAAAACAGTGAGCACTTTGACAGAAGTAATTAATTGAGTCCTGGCTGGTTTTTGTATGCCCAGCACTTAGCACAGAGCCTGACTCACAGTAGGTGTTCATTACTTTCGTTTGAATGAATAAAGGAAGGAATGTGCTGCTGTTAAGTCACATTCCTCTCTGTTTCCCAGACTGTTTGGGTAGTTGGTTTCCTCAAATAAAGAATTTAGATATGGAAATCCACTTGCACAAGCACTGTGGGATGGATGCATAACTGATTAAGCAGGTGTACTGAAAAATGTTAGAGTTGTTCTTAATCTAAAGCAGTATTTTCCAAAGTGTGTTTGGTAGGACATTAGTCCTACAAGGTACACTTTAGAAAAAAGTTTCTAGTTAAATAAGTTTGGAATAAAAGGTACACTGTATCCTCCTGTTAAAGATTAGCCATGTATGTTAGCATATTAAAGGTTCTGGAGATAATCAAAGTAGTTCAGTTTCTCAAGAAATAAAAATGTTATATAAAACATGATAAAATAATAGACAGAGACTATCATCAGGGGAGATAGGTTTATTTCTGTCTGGCCATTAGGGGACACTTGATGAAGGACTCCACTCATGGGATGGTTTTTGAAAGAAGAGATTGGACCATGAGATAAAGTGGGATGAGTTTCTCCAGCATGAATTCCTCATTCATGACATTTAATAGAATCAATAATTTTTGCTTTGTTTTTTGTTTTGTCTTGTTCTTTTGTTTCTTTTTGAGACAGAGTCTTTTTCTGTCACCCAGCCTGGAATGCAGTGGCACTATCTTGGCTCACTGCAACCTCTACTTCCCGGAATGAAACAATTTTTCTTGCCTTAGGCTCCCAAGTAGCTGGGATTACAGGCACCCACCACCACCCCCTGCTAATTTTTGTATTTTTAGTAGAGATGAGGTTTCACCATGTTGGCCAGGCTAGTCTCAAACTCCTGGCCTCTAGCGATCTGCCCGCCTCAGCCTCCCAAAGTGCCGGGATTACTGTCATGAGCCATTGTGCCTGGCCTGAATCAGCACTTAAAAAAAAATTATATGCTGGCATCCACAAATTGAGCACTTGTTTTGTACCTCTCTCACTCTTTACATTTCCCTCCCCTATGTGTAGTAACATGTCATTTTGTTCCCACCCAGTAGGTCAGTGAGATTAGGAATATTAAATTAATTGAACTCATGTTCATACAGTTTGTTTCAGGGGAAAAACCATGCCCTGTCATGTAATCGGCCAAAAGAAAGGACCAAATAAGTGGATGTAACCATTGTAATAAGGTAGCATGAAAATTCTGGACTAATCTTTTCAGTAATTTTCATGAGCTGTTCTAGGAGCAAGTAGGGTTGTTAGGCATTTTGCCTGGTGCAAGTGGTCTGGAGTTCTGAAAAAATTTGAAAGTCACTTTTAAAGGGTATATAATCACTTTCATTTTGCCCTTTGGGATGTTTCTTCAGGTCACCTAAGGCTAAAAGACCTTGGTCATAATACTTTTTGCAAAGAAATGTTTATTACTCAGCCCATTTATTAGCTTTAAACTGTCCTCAATTAGCAAGTGGCCTCAGTTCTATAGCACTTACAACAGCTCTCTCAATTTTCCCTTTATAAGAGGAAATAGTCGAAGGATGTGGCTGGCAGTGCTTATACCAATTAGAACATTTTCTCTCTTCAAGGAGCAGAATATGTTTTTCTACTGATCTATATATGGAGAAACTTCTGGGTACTTTTCTCTCTTTGCTCGGCCTGCTGACAGGAACACTGCCACTTACTAATACCAAGAAGAGGGCATAAGTGAAAACATCCCAGCTCTGGATGTTTTCATTTCACCACCTTTTTTCTTCACAGTTGAGCTGACATGCCTGGTAACTAAGCTTTAGGAATGGCCCACAGCTTGTAGTGCACAGTGTCTTTTGGTTCAGGAGACCATGGCAAAGCAGTCAGATCTGGAGCTCCTTGTGCTTCATGGGTAGTCTCTCCCATCTTCTGCATTGTGGAGTTTGACAGCTGTGTTTGGTGTTCTTTCATTCTAACTTTAGATAAGAGGCAGAAAGGACTTAAAGTCAGCACTGATTTCTTAGAGGACTGAAGGCAGTATTGACGAACATGAAATAAGTCCCCTTTGGTCATTTAAAAACATGTCATATTTACTTTTTGCAACACATTAATAACTTTTTAAGACATATTTTTTCAAATGACATTACATACATGTAAAATATATGCTTCTTATGAGAAGGCCTAAAACCAAAATGTTTAAAACACACATTGATTAACCTTGGAGGTGGTGGGTGAGGAGATAATTTGCTCCAGTGACTTTTGTATAAAGATTGCCAGTTACTAAAGGAAGGGGAAAACTTCTCCTAAGCCTGATTTTATTTCATAGTTTACTTAAAGAAAAAAACTCTCTTGATGTTTTGAATTATTAAATTTAGAAAGTATAAAAATATGATTATATTTCTATGGTGAAATTTTAATATAATTTTTATTATTTATGTAAAGTATGTTTTTCTTTTGATAGAGTCACAGAAATGTTTCCATCTTATTTTCTATTTCTAAAGTCAGAACATTGAATCTTCTTCTGCCACTCATGTCATTGGAGTCTTGGCTCCTCTCACCTCTACCTCCTTGAGTCGAAGGCTCTTCTTGAGTTTGAACCCTACCTTTAGGGAGGGGCTTTTTCTGTATCAGTCAGGGTAACAGGGCTGTTCTATCAATGAGTAACATCTCCAACAACTAACATGGACACTTTCCTTGTTGAAGGATTCCCTTGTGAATCTTTCTAGGATTCATGGAAAGATTTCAATATAACAGAGGGAGGAAAGGTGTTTGCCAAACAGGGCCAGTATTTGTAGCCGAACAACTCCTCCCCTGAGCCTCTGATTCTCTCAGGCTGATTCTATATGTAGCCTTTGCTTTGGATCTGAGAAATGGTAGTAACAGTGGTACTACAGTAATAGTAATGATAGTAGTTATTCATTTTGGGACGAGAGATTCCAAATTAGCACTTTTTTTCTTTTGCGAAAGTATAAATTGCTCGAAAATGTAGTAATAAATTGATGCTTTAACATATATATTTTTTACTGTTGTCAAGATTGTGTTGCATTTCATACTATATGGGTTTTTGTCTTTTAAGTCCTATAAAGGTAATACCTAAATAATTCCCTGAGAAGTACTTTTCCCCTCAACATTCCCAATATATTTCTTACTCAGTTGGTCATTATCCCTTATTTGCCACAATGGTCTTTTCTCTTCCGCTAAATCCTAGCCTGAAGAAAGGAACTAAGAGGAGAATAATTATAGAGTTTATCAATATTGAAAGAGGAATTTTTGATAATTACTCTGGGACACCAGGCATAAACTCACACTGTCCAGGAACTTGCTGCCACCCTACCTGAGAACAATGTACAGTAAGATCTTTGTAGTTAATGCTGTATTACATATTTACCTCTCTGTGAGCTATTTTTATTCCAGTAGAACTGAAACTATTTATTCTAATAGAAAGGGTTCTCAATCCAGACCCCAAGAGATGGTTCTTGGACCTACACAAGAAAGAATTTGGGGGAAATCCATAGAATAAAGTGAAAGCAAGTTTATTGGGAAAGTAAAGGAATAAATAATGGCTGCTTCATAGACAGAGCAGTGGCATGGGCTGCTCAGCTGATTATAGTTATAATTGTTTCTTTCTTTCTTTCCCTTTTTTTTTTTTTTTTTGAAACACTGTCTGGCTCTGATGCCCAGGCTGGAGTACAGTGGTGCAATCGCAGCTCACTGCAACCTGTGCCTCCTGGTTTCAAGCAATTCTCCTGCCTCAGTCTCCTGAGTATCTGGGATTACAGGCTCACGCCACCATGCCTGGCTAATTTTTGTATTTTTAGTAGAGACAAGGTTTTACCATGTTGGCCAGGCTGGTCTCAAACACCTGACCTCAAGTGATCCACCCACCTTGGCCTCCCAAAGTGCTGGGATTACAGGCATGAGCCACTATGCCGTCCTAATTATTTCTTGATTCTGTGCTAAACAAAGGGTGGATTTATGAGTTTTCTGAGAAAAGGGACAGGCAATTCCTTCTTTTAGACCATATAGGGTAACTTCTGGATGTTGCCGTGGCATTTGTAAACTATCATGGTGCCAGTGATAGTGTCTTTTAGCATGCCAATGCATTATAATTAGTGTATAATGAGCAGTGAGGATTTCCAGAGGTCACTTCCGTCACCATCTTGGTTTTGGTGGGATTTGGCCAGTTTCTTAGCTACATGCTGTTTTATGAGCAAAATCTTTGTGGCTTGTGTCTTGTGCTGACCTTGTATCTCATCCTGTGACTTAGAATGCCTCACTTCTGGGGAATGCAGCCCAGTAGGTATCAACCTTATTTTACCCAGCCTGTATTCAAGATGGAGTCACTCTGGTTCAAGCGCCTCTGACAAAACCTTTAAATTTAAAACAATTATTGTATTGGTAGATTTTCAGGAATCAATTACTAGGTGAGGAAACCATGGGAGTCAGGGACTGAGTATAAAAACCCTAAAGTAAAGATAGTCCAGTGAATTACTCTGCTTAAATTTAAGGTTGGTTTTATCTACTTCCTTAGTAGTTGTCTCAATCCTTATATGTCTTTTAAAATAAGAAGAATAAGTTGGACTATTATCAATAATAGTGTAACCACCCAATGGATTCTTCTTGCTCACTGCCCAGATAGAGCCAATTTATCAAGACAGGGGAACTGTAATAGAGAAAGAGCTTTACATATGCAGAACCAGTTAAACAGGAGAGCAGAGTTTTTTTTTATTACTCAAATCAGCTTCCTTGAAAATTTGGAGGCTAGAGTTTTTCAAAGATAGTTGGGAGGAGGCGGGTGGCTGGGGAATGGGTGCTGCTGATTGTTTGGGGGTGCAATCACAGGGCAGTGGAAAATGGTCCTCCTGTTTGCTGAGTCTACTTTTAGGTGGGGCCACACGACTGATTGGTGAGTCCAGGTGGAGCCATCAGTTGTCAGAAATGTAAAACCCTGAAAACACATCTCAAAAGTCCAGTTTTAGGTTCTAACAATAGTGGTGTTACCTGCAGGAGTAATTGGGGAAGTTGCAAATATTGTGACCTCTGGAATAAAAGCTGCTAATCTGTTATATCTGTACTTCAGTATAATTCAGGTTCCTACCATCCTCCTAACTTGGTGGTCTTTCATTAGTTTTGCAAATGTGGTTTAGTTTTTGGGAAGGGCTATTATCATTTAAACTATAAATTAAATTTCTCCCAAAGTTAGGTTGGCCCATGCCCAGGAATGACTTAGTATAGTTTGAAGGTTAAAGGCAAATGGTGGTTGGTTAGATTAGATCTCTTTCACTGTCATAATTTTCTCACTGTTATAATTTTTGCAAAGGGAGTTTCAATAGGATGAGCAAGATAGTTGTAAATTTTCCCTTTTGGGTGAGAGGAATCCATACAAAAAAAAAAAAGAATCATTTTGTAGTTTAAAAATATTTGTTAATTTAATAAAGCTTATAAACTATCTTTAATGATTGGACTTCCTACCAAAATGACAAACATAGAAGAACTATGTATGTTTGGTGAATTTTATGTATACAGTAACTACTTTTTGCTTTGTTACTCTGTACATTTACCCTCAGATGTCTTCATGTATTTCTGCATTTAGGAAGGAGATGGCAGTATTGAGCCTTGGCATTGACTTAACCCTGTTATTTGAAGGAGCTTAAAATTCTTCATAGAGGAGTATCAGTTTCATCTCTTGGGATTTTATTTTCTACACTTCTCCCCTCTCCCACTTTGTATTCCCATGTGGAGAGTGAAAATGTACTCTAGTATATGTTATGTTAGATCTGTCATACCAGAGTACTATCAAATTACTTATTCTTATTTCTACACATCTAAGAATGCCAACTTAAGGGACATATAGAAAAAACTCTGTTCTAAAATAAAGAGAGCCAGCTCTAAAATGCAAAAATATGTTTACAATGTGCCTGTTTTCCTAAGGCTTTGACAGGAAGAATTAACTTTACAATTCCAGTGTACAAAACACTTTACTGAGCCACATCTTATGGTAAATAAACTGTTCTCTGGGAATAAATTTTTCACCATTTCTTTTTTTACGGCAATAGGCTACTGCTAAGAAAATGACTTTTTCTAGTGTGATGCCCTGAAAAAAAGTTCAGATGATGAGAGGAATTATTTACTTAGACTCCATTCACAGCCACTGTTTTGCCTGCATTCCAGATTTTGAAAGGATGATTCATGTACCTTTTAGCTCTATGTTGAAAAATAAAGTGAGTCACAGTGCCCTTTGTCAATATCAAGAATAATTAAAGAGTGCATTTTTTCAGCTATAAACTATAAGAAAAACAGAATGCTACCACATAAAGTTGTAAGTTGTTTTTAAAAGTATAAGCCAAGATTAGCAAACTGAGCTGCCTTGTCAAAGGATCTGAATTGGCAGTTGGAATGGCACCCAATACTACAAGTTATGTTTTGAAAAGCTGTCCTGCCATGCTTAAAATAAGAAAAACAAATATCTTAACACATGAGATTATGTGGCTTTCTCTGAAATGTGGTCAATTAAATCACATGCAAAAAGATTTAGTTTGATTATCATTGATAGTGGGATTTTCTTTGGTACCTTAACTTTTATATGTTTGAAATTGTTGTTGAAATGTTATGTGACAAATAATTTGTGGATTTAACTAAGCCAGCAGCATATTTGTTTTCTATTATAAGAGAAGAACCCAACAACAACATCTTCATTTCATATTGTTCCGATAAATTTAATGACATTATTATTTTTTTTGAACCAAAAGGAAATTTCTTCTCAGCTGGATTCTTTCACTGTAGGTTTTAATCACAAACTTTGAGAACATAGCTATTATTTTTTATTAAAAGGATATGTTCTGGTTAGTTTGGGAAGGTCTGCCTAGTAAGGACTTTCAATAATATGTCCAAGGACTTAAAATGTAATGCTGAAGTTAGAGAAAGTCACATATGCTTTTCAGTACCAGTGTATCTTAAGTGTTGTAAGATGCACACAGGTGAATATATAGGCATTGTAAGGTAGTAAATTGTAAATTCCAACTGAGAATAGGCCAGTGAAAGATTATCTACCTGGGGTGGGACATAGGTCTGTACAGGCAGTACCAAGTTTATCTTGAGAGGGTGTTGTACATATGCTGTGTGTTATTAAAACTGAAGTTTACAGTGTCTTACATATAACATGTACTCAGTGTTTGCTCAGTAATTTAAATTTTATGACTATTCTTGCTCAGTAAGTTTTATTTTTATTTTTTTTAAAGCTAATACTTTAAAACTCTTTGAGTTTTCTTATCCTTTCTGTTAGAGCAGGATTATTCCCTGGTACAAGTTCTATTTTACATAGAGAAATCTATAATGTGAATTTCATTAAAATGTATTTTTATTACATGTATTATTTGTATTTTTGTTCTTAATGTAGTTTTTAAGTAGAAGAAACATTTAATCTTTAATACTTTAGTCCAAATGCTGAATATTGCAATTATAGGATCTGAAGCATTCATTGGTTTTTAGCGCCATTAAAATACTTTAGACTTGCTATATATGAAATTTTATACTAGTTCGAAATGAAGCAATTCAATAAGTTGGTGTTTCGGTCATGCATTAGTTGACTCGCCAGTATTTTAGCTTTGTGGATATCTTTCGGGCTGCTCCTCTCTTTGAGCAGCATCTCTTTAATTCTTTTCTCAGCAGCTTGAATAGGCACATATCAAAGTCAAATACACTCTCCTAACCCTAGATGGATTTCTAGGAGGAACCACCACTGTTAGCAATATTGAATTGTTAGTGTTTTTGCATAAAGTAAATAATCCCTTTTTTTTTTTTTTTAAATGAATGAGAGGTTCTCATATTGCCCAGGTTGGCCTTGAACGCATAGCCTCGCCTCCTCAAGCGCCAGGACAACTGGCCGGAGCCACCGCGGCTCCCTAGTAAATAATCCCTTAGGAGAGCCCTTGAGTTCTTTGGAGTTATGCTGGAATGAGATTAAAAAATAAGAGTTTTCTCCTTTTCCTCTCAGTCTTTCCTGTGTGTTGCATGCAGGGGCAGTCCTCGTGTATTTTTACTGGTATGTGTGATCCTTACAGAAAACAAATTCCTGTTGTTGTTTATGCATTCAAATATTTGACAGACTCTTCTGCAAACTAGTGGTGTGGAACAGGAGAACTGACAGGGCCCTGTCCTGTTTTCAATACTCTGTAGCATCAATTCTTGGCAAACTTTGGTGGGACCTTGGCAGTGCTGCCCTCCTGGACCTGGGCTTCATTATGGTGTATAAAGAGCCACCTTTCTTAGCCAGGCTTGTCAGAATATAGCCCTGGGGAAAAGATACCAGAACATCTAGGACACTTGGTCTTAAAGAAACTCTCTTTGATTGAGTGGTCAGGATACATATGTTAGCCAAAGACTTGATGATATGCTGGTATCTGGCCATCCCACATTTGGAGCCGGATATTATTCTGGATACAAATGTCACTATTTCAGTCTCCTTGGAGCCAGAACAATTGTTATCTTTAGCTGAAATGCTAAATGTGTGTCTAGGTATGTACAGAAGAGGACTCAGATGATGTAATTTTACCTGAATTTTCTCAGGCTACTGTAGAAACTTGATTTGAATACAAGGAGAAAATATCAAAATTCATCTCTTTTGAAAAACAAGAATGAAAACAACCAACTCCCCCCACCATAAAAATGACTCTCTGCACCACTAGATTGGAGAAGAGTCTGACAAACATTTGAGTAAGTAAACAACAATAATTTGTTTTCTGTAAGAATCATATATACCAGCAAAAAAGTTTGTCCCACACTTTCTCACAGTGATTTCATACTTCTACATGCTGCTAACTAGAAAAAATTCTATGACATATTGATAATGTGAAATTAAACAGACTGTTTATTTCCTATTAATGATAGCATGTTTTATTAGAACAACCTCAGAGGACCGTTAAGGAAAATGATTTAAGTATTGCGCAGCAACAAATGATTGAGTCTAGTAAAGTGGGATTTTTTTTTTTAACCTTCAAAGTTTCTAATATACTTGGTCTATTTAGAAAACAAACACATTTAATTGCTTCCATCTCTTAAATATGTCTAGTGAATTCAGTTTTTAGTTGCTGTACAAATAAATTGGTCCTAGTTTCATTGCCTTCTTTCAAACATCATTTCAAATTAGGGCTTAATGTGGTTTGAACATTTTGCCAGAAATAGTCATCCTACTTTTGTCTGAGGGTGGTTGATTACATCTATCTTTTCCAGCTTACAAATGCCAACATATTTAGAAGAATGCAAACCCAACCCTGAGATCATTTGTCATCACACGTTGATTGTAACTCTCTGTTTTATTATGGTGCATAGGAGTAAAAGCAAACAAATAAAAACCTGAAGAAAAATGGAATGTCAGGACATGCTATACATTTTTGTTGCATCACCATGTTTAGCCTATTTTTCTCTACCACTTTTAATGCTTAATTATCTGGATTATTCAAATATTTGTAAATACTTTTTAATGGTAGACTCAAAAATAGTAGCTTTCAATATTTTAGTAGCAAATATATAAGAAGAATTAGTTATAACAAATAAGGAAGAAGTGTAACATTATTTCTTTTTTTTCTCTCTCCTTTTTTTTTTTTTTATACAGAGTCTCGCTCTGTTGCCCAGGCTGGAGTGCAGTGGTGCGATCTTGGCTCATTGAACATTCTACCTCCTGGGTTCAAGTGATTCTCCAGCCTCAGCCTCCCATGTAGCTGAGATTACAGGCACATGCCACTATGCCCAGCTAATTTTTCTGCTTTTAGTAGAGGCGGGTTTCACTATGTTGGCCAGGCTGGTGTCGGACTCCTGACCTCAGGTGATTTGCCTGCCTTGGCCTCCCGAAGTGCTGGGATTGCTAGCGTAAGCTACCACTCCCAGCCTAACATATCATTATTTCAAAGCATGAGTTGCAATGATTGTATATGGTATTTTCTTAAAAAAAAGAAAAAACTAGAGTAAAGTCTCTGGGGAAAGAAAGCATTCTTAATAATAAAATATCATTGTTGACTATCTACTCATTTGATATGTTTCCAAGGTCTGTATTTGCCCAGTTTGTGTACACATCTTGTAATTCACCCTATCACTCTCTATTTTATTGTCATGAGGAATAGAATTAAAGAGTGAAGGGACTAGAAATATTTTATATTTAGTAAATTCCATGCCAACTCCATTCTGCTAAGCAAAATAGCAAGGTAGAGTTGTTTGTAAAAGGTGTTTTTTAAGTTCTGTGTGATAAGAAGGTAGCAGATAGCCAGCCATAGGTAGAATGTGACTGTGTTGAATGATTTCAGCATCCTGCTGAAATTTCTTTTGTACTGTTGAAATCTGACCTACCTGAAGTGTCCATGGAAACTCTCAGAATCATTTTACAAAGCTCTCTTAGTGTGACTTGACCAAGCTAGAGTTAAAACTCCCTGAAGATTCTAACTCTTGTAACAGAGGCAGAGGCACTTAATGAGTGTTGTTTCTTTATATCTATTCCTATTTTTTTGTTTGTTTCTATCTTTGAGTCATTAACAAAGTAGAAAAAGCTTATGTTAATTAGGGTATAATCTAAGTTGCCTTATCAAAGACACCCTAACATACAGTGACTGAGAAGAAAAAGGAAGCATAGAGGAGTTTTCCTTCCATAAGGTGAAGGAATTCATGCTACTTCTGTTTTCCCTGCTTTCTCTAAAATATGACCCCCATCTGATAGTAAAGGTGGATTACCACAACTCTATTCTTGTCCTAGCCTCAGCTGATAGTGGATAGTCATAAGAAAGGAGGGACAGCCACTTCCTTAATACAGATATGACTGGAAATTGCTTACCTCACTTCCTTTCTTTCATATGTAATTGGCTGGAACTTAGTTATGTGGCCACACTTAGCCGCAAAGGACTCTGCAAAGTGTTGTTTGGGGATAGGCAATTATGCCTGTAAATAAGAGGTAATGGGAGGTATTCTATTATTACAAGGAAGGAAGAAGAGAATGAATATAGGAGGACAGTTAGTGGTCTCTGCCAAAGCACCCTACTTAAAATCTCTGATTTTCCTTACTTCCTCTCCCATTTTCTCTTCTTTCTCCCTCTTTATTCTTACTCCTTTGTGCTTATTGCCTCTTCTCCCTTCTTTTACACTAGAGTATTAACAGTGAAAATGCTCAATGTAAATAGCTAGTGTTCACCAGTGGTCCATGCCCTAAAAAGGGGCCTGTTACATTTTTTGGGGAAAGGGGGGCTATTAACTATAGATTAAATTTTTTATTCTATGGAATTTATTACCCTATCACCTTTAATCCTTTCTAGAGTAAGGTGAATATAGAAAAGAAAATCATGAAGGAAGGAAAGAAAAAAGGAAGGAATAAAATAAAAAGAAAATGAGAATATAAGCTTTATAAAGGCAAGGATTTTTGTCTGTTTTGTTCACTGCTATACTTCCAGTACCTATAGTATTGCCAGAATCATTATTGGTGCAAAAAATTTATTGAATGAACAGTTAATTTTTCCATTTCACAGTTTGTCCTCAAGTTTGTTTAAAACTCCAGCTCATCAATTATACTAGTTTTCCATTAGAAAAGTTTTTCATGAATGCAGAAATAGTAGGCTATCTATAAATTTAACTTGGCATTGTCTCATACTACCTTATAATAACAGACTTAATTTTGTTTTAGGTTGGATTCCATCTTTGAATAAGATTGTAATTAGTTATTTCTCTAAGGGATGCTTTACATAAAATTATGATGAACAAGAGTAAATGTATGGTAGCAATCTCTACCTTAAGCATATTTTGCCTCTCAGAGGAGAGTGAACTGGTATAGATGAGAAATACAAATTTATTACAATAAATGTATTCTTTTTAACTCATTCTATTATTTGACTCTTTGGCTTTTCAAACTAGAAGTGAATGATAATAAAATAAAAGGGGTTATTTAAAACAAGACCCTAGTAACCAGAATGTAGAATCACTGAGAGAGGACCATCAATGCCTTTCCCCTTTATTTTTCTCTTAAGCTCTTTTCCTGGGCCTCAGACAGCTCAGTATCAGTATTTAAAAACTAACATCTGATTTATTTATTCTCCTTGTCATCCATCCATAATCACTGAAGCGATCTTAGAGATGCTCCAGCCTAGTGGTTTGCAGTCTAGACGGGGGCGAGGGGAAAGGACAGGAAGGTGGTTGGTGATCGTATGGGTTTCCTCCCGCCTTTATATCCACAGCAGTATCATTTCATCAATTTAACATGTTAGATTCATTAGTAAATTTTGTTGAAAAAAAATTCTCATTCTAACAAAAGTTTAAAAACCTTCAAACCTTCAATTTAGAAACCTTCCTTGCTTTATATGAAAACATTGAGGCTTTGAGAAAAGGTATAATTTTTCAAAGGTTTCAAAAGTAGAATTCATGTTTTCTCATTCTTGGACTAGGTATTATTCCACTGTATTTTGCAATAACTTGCCCTATAGCATTCTGAAATGACTTTTGTTTGTTGCTGTTCAACAAATGAGTAGTTTTTTTCCTCCTCTTTTTTAGAATGATATAATAAGATTTGGCATAAAATAGGAAACCAGACAAGTTCTGCCAATATTTTATAGTCTCTTCAAAACCAAGTAACAGGTAAGATAAGTGCTGTTTTGAAAAGGCTCTTCCTCTGTTGTGAATATTATGTTATCAGTCATTGATAAACAGTTGTCTAGGAGTGAAACAGATTCATTGTCATGAATTTAGCTGAAAATAATGAGCATAATATGGTGGTCCCTTATGTAACCGAGTTGTGGTGCTGGGAGGTTGTCTAGGTGGAGTTGACTCTGGCTTACCACAAGGACTGGGTGACCTGGAGAGAAATGAGTTGATAATAACCCCATTACTCTCTCTTCTGTGCTCTTTAATCCAAGCAGGCAGTGCCTTCATTGTATCTTTATTATAACCTGTGTCTGTGCTTGCTAAATTTTTGGTTCTGAGAAATCAAAGGATATAAAGATTCCTTCATACTTGGAAGAGGCTGTGTTTTCTATATTTCAAGTGGATGTACTTAGTACTCTAGAATGGAATGATACTCACCTGTTCTCCATAAGCCTATTAGGTAATTTGGATAAATGTGAAAGTTGCCTTCATCCTGCTATTTAGTGGCTTATTTTACATTTAATAATGAAGCAAGTGCTCAAGGGACTAGTTTTCTGGCTAACTAATGCCTTTGCAAACCAATGCAACCTCTTAACATAAAACATAAGTAGTAGAAGTTCAGAGGAAATGAGCTCTTGTGTTCCCTCGAGCATGATTAGAAAGTCTGAAGTAGTGTTCACAAACTATTGTTTTACAGCAATTATACATTTTTTTTTCACAAGTATGAAACTGTTCTTCATGGAAAGCATGGGTCAACTTAAAGTCAGAAGCTCTGGTTCTTGGAATACTATGATGTTATAAAGAGTAACCATAAAATATTTTAATAATATTTTAATAATTTACATTCATTATATACATTTAAGCTGCAATTTAGTTTTTGACATGCAATGCTAATAATTTTCTTATCTTTGTGGGAAATATACCTGGAAAATATTACTCATTAAATGTTTCCCCTTTTTAAATCTTACTTTATAAAGACCTCTATAGAAAAGAATTGGTCAATGTATGGCAATTTTGCAATGTTAACAAAATTTTAAAGGCGCAAAGATATAATCTTCTCCATTATTTTTTATTCTGGGATGCTTTAGGAATCATGACAAAGTCCAGGCCTATAAAAATTAGATGACTAGATTGCTCATGGGCAGTTAATTAGAAGTAGAACTAAAGCTAGCACATAAGTCTCCTGACTGCACAACATTATGTGTTAATACTTTCACAATCACTCTGTATGACAAATAAAAAAGATTTTTTAGAAAGCCAAATTTGTATTTATTTGTATTTCAGATTCTCATAACTAACAAAGCAAGTTTCCCTGGAAAAAGAAATTACGTAAATGCTACAAATCTGGCATTTTTACCAAATAGGTTTTCTTTACTTTCCTTGCTCCTTTCCTTCCTTCCCTTTTTTCTTTTCCTCCTTTCTTTCCTTGATTCTTTCTTTTTCTCTGTTTCACCAGAGATTCATTGCTTAAATGAAGCAGGGTTAGTTGTTATGATGATCCCTTAATCCAACTTTCCGAAGTAAGGTAGAATCATTCATACCATTGTAATCTCCATCCTTGTTTCAGTCTGAAGCATTTATTAAGTTCTCCCATTCACATGATATATTGCTGCATGATCTACAAAACTCTGCATTTCATGGGGCATTATGTACATTTAAGCTGTACATTATGTACATTTTGCTAATGTACATAATTGAACATTAATTGAAACTAATTGAAACTTCTCACTTTACAGTTAAGAGAATTGTAACCAAAATTCTGCTTTTGCAAAGCGGGACAAAATTTTAGAGAAAAAATAAACACAATATATTTAGTTTTTTTTCCTTATTTTCAATAAAGAGATGAGTACACTTAGCTGATAACGAGGAGTAAGAAAGTAACAGGTTGTAATGGAATTGCAGTATGTCAGAAATTAGAGTGTGGGGATTAGGTGGATGGAAATCAGGGAACAGAAGGTTGAAAACTGAGGAAAGGTTACAAAAAGATAAAAAGAACATATTATCTTTATCCATTTTGGATATTATGACTTGTCCTGTTTTTGTGAATTTCCAGATTGAAAAGCCAAAACAAAAAGGGATTCACACACACACACACACACACACACACACACACACAGTCTTAACAAACTTACATCTTTTAATTCCCTATATGTAGGTGCTTTTCCTGAATTTCAGCTCATTACTGTAGCAGCAATGTCTCAATGTTCTTTTTCCTTTGTAAAGTAAATCTACAGCTTTTCTATTTGATGAATTACTTATCAGTACTAGCCTTTTAAACTGTATTTTAAATAACGAAACAGTGTATTCTTTTTAATTCTGTTCATTTTTCTTGCTTAAGTGGAAATAATGAGTCAACCATAAAGTCAATGTTACATAATAAAATTAGCAAAGCTTCCTTTTCAAGTTTCTTGTAATAGTTTCTGGTTCAGTAATGATTAATAGTGACTTAATGATTTGTTTGTACTCTATCCTAGGTTTCTATCACAAATGTTTGTTTTGTAAGGATAAAAATGAATTTGTTAGCAAATGTAAGGCATGTACCTTTGTATGCTGCACATGATGGCAGCTTAGTAGTTGTAGAAGTTCCCTTTACAACTATCTGACATGTATAACACTCCAAAATACTGTACCTTACATTTACATTCTTCTACATAATGTCACAGTATTATCACCTTGGGAGGCAGAAAGAGAACAAACATTAGCATTTTCATTTTACAGATGGGGGAATTATGAATAACAAGGCTAAAGAGCCTTGCCCATGGTAATGGAATGGGGCATTTTAAACAGGTTGACCCTACAATGTATTGTTCAAGCTTGGACACTATTGAGAATGACAGTGGATACTACTGATAATTCCACTGGGACAATAGACATAAACTGGAGCTATCTCAAGGAAACTGAGGCCTATTGACATTTTTATGAGGACCCACAACTGATTTTCACATACTTCCACTTCTCTGTTCTTCTCAGACTTCCCCTGTACTCTTCCAAGTATATACAAATACATGTGATAGTTACAGGAGAGAGAATGGCTGGGCTTGAATATTGGAAACTTTATTTGTTAGCTGCGAGCTCTTGGGCTTAGTTTACCTCTGTGCTTCGCTTTCTTTTTCAGTGAAATGGGGATGATAACAATAACTATATTTACGTTATAGGGCTGTTATATGAATTGAATGAGTAAAATGCTTGGTACAGTGCCTAACACTTAATAGACACTATGTATACCTGGTAAATAAAATATGAATATTCATTCTGATAATGCTTTTTTAAAATAGGAAAGGTTCAAAGCCACTTAGCTAAGGACATACTTTTTGGCCAGATATGGTAGCTTACATCTGTAATCCCCGTACTTTGGGAGGGAGTGGAGGGAGGATTGCTTGAGTCCAGGAGTTTGAGACCAGTGCAGGCAACCTATCGAGACCCTCTTTCCAAAAAAAATAGTCAGGTGTAGTGCCCTGTACCTGTAGTCCTAGCTGCTCAGGAGCCTGAGGTTGGAAGATTGCTTGAGCCCAGGAAGTTGAGGCTGCAAGCCATGATCATGCCACTGCACTCGAGTTTGGGTGACAGAGTGAGATCCTGCCTATATTAAAAAGAATCATACTTCATTTTTTTAAAAATGAATATTCTCTTTTTATTCTAAGAGCATTTTTGGAATCATTTCCTAGAATATTGTCTACATTTTTGTGTATGTTGAATTTTGAACATCTATACCTGAAATTACTAATGCCTGTGCCAATACTATTGAGTGACACAGTCCTAATAGTGACTTAATTATTTGTTTGTTTGTTTGTAAACAATATGTAGCATTATTGGCATGTACATGAAAAAAACAGCATTAGCAAGCTCATATCGTCTTGGAAGCATTTTGGCTATATGATGAAATGACAGACTCCAAACTAATCTACCATTTTCTGAGTTCTACTACTAAAATTCTACTAATTCTATTCTATTCTACTAATAGACCTTTATGTCTTTCTTTATGATAAGTGATCTCCATTACAGTTGAGATAACCTGGTTTCTTCATTTTAATATTACTAACTCAAGATATCTGGTTTTACCTTTTGGAATGTATAGCCATGATTTACCCCCACACTGACCTTCTTTTCTTCTTAAAATTAAAAATAAAATTAAAAAGCACATTCTAAGATGAGAAATATGTAGAAAGGCATTTCTCCTTACATTTGCTTTGTGGTGATTTGGCCCTGGGAAAAAAGGCCCACACCCTACCCCGCTGGGATACCGTAGGCTTCTGTTTTGTATTCAGGATTAGACACTACATTTTCTTAGCTCTTTTGGTCTGCACCTCCTTAGTCAGGGCTCCTATGACTAAAGTTATTGCTGATTTGATGTCCAGAACACTGTTCATTATCTGTTTTATTTGATGTGTTGGTGATTTCAAATCTAACACTTTCTTAGGCTTCAGAGTTTAACTTCACATTTCATTATTTGTCCAGTGTCAGTATCATTGGCATTATTACTTACCTGCCTTGACCCTCAGATAAAAGCTCTTGTTTATATTGGAGGACTAAGCTCTACCTCTGCTGTTCATTCATTTCGCCTCTGGCTTCTATCTGGAATTATAATATTACTTTCTACACCAAATGTTTAAAAATGTAGGCATGCCAATGATTATAAAAACATAAAGAAAAATAAGTTAAATTGGCACCTCTGGAAATGCTTATGGATCATAATAGTTACCTGACTGAGGCTGACGTATTGAGAATAAATATACATTGAACAAATACAAATCTGCTGTATTTTGGAGGCTATGCAAGAGATCACAGATAAATGACATGAGTGGGCTGTTCCCATCTTGGACTTGCTAGAACATTAGTAGTCAGTGGAACACTAATGGTTAAAAGCACAAGCTTTTGTTAGCTTCGCTTAGGATAAACCTTGGGCTGGGCCACCTCCTACCTGTGTGATCTTAAGCAAGATAATTAATTTCTCTAAGCCTTAGTTTCCTTATCTGTAAAAAGAGGACCAAAAATACTTTCCTAATTTGTTTTATGGGCACATTCAATGACATATTGCATGTAAAACCCTTATCACAGTATCTGGCACATGGTATCTGCTGTGGTATAGCCATGGTTTGTTCTATAGGCCATAATAATATAAATATGTAGCTATTTTCTTTTTTTCTTTTTTTGAAAAGGAGGAAGAAAAAAGGGAAAGAGAGAGAAAATGGGGAAGTGGAAAAAGGAAGAGAAAGAGAGAGAGAGAATGGGGAGGAGGAAAAAGGAAAAGAAAGAGGGAGAGAGAATGGGAGTATTGCTTTCTTGCCCAGGCTAGAACGCAATTTAGTAATGGTTATTAAAAACCTCTTTTATAATGATAATTATACTTAATGATGTAATCAGGAAGGAATAAGGGAAGAAGATAACAAACAAACAGCTAACCAATATTTCATTTAAACCTATGAAATGCTATGCGATTACTGAGGAGTGATTTACTTCCAATTATATAACCACTTTTCTAATAGGTGTGAGGTGGTAATGTATGTTTTGTGTATTTGAAGTGGAGAGTTCTATAAATGTTTATTAAGTTTACTTGTTCCGGGTCTGAGTTCAAGTCCTGGATGTCCTTGTTAATTTTCTATCTCGTTGATCTATAGAATCGTTAGCTCTTCTTGTTACATTGATCCTTTTACCATTATGTAATATCCTTCCTTGCCTCTTTTGATCTTTGTTGCTTTAAAGTCTACTTTATCAGAGGCGAGAATTGCATCTCCTGCTTTTTGTTTATTAGTTTATTTTTACTCTCTGTTTGGTTGGTAAATCTTCCTCCTTCTCTCTGAGTCTTTGTGTATTGTTGCATGTAAAATGGGCCCGGATGCAGCATACCGATGGGTTTTGGCTTTTTATCCAATTAAAATATATATAAGTTTAATACTGGCGTTTGATGCTGGCTGGCTGTTTTGCCCATTAGTTGATGTAAATTTTTCATTATGTTAATGTTCTTTGCTTTTTGATATATTTTTGGAAAGGCTGATATTGGTTGTTCCTTTATATGTATAGAGCTTCTTTCAGAAGCTCTTGTAAAGCAGGCCTGGTGGTGGTGAACTCTCTAAGTACTTGTTTGTTCGCAAAAGATTTAATTTTTCCTTCGCTCATAAAGCTTAGTTTGGCTGGATATGAAATTCTGGGTTGAAAGTTCTTTTCTTTAAGGATTTTAAATATTGATCCCCACTCTTTTCTGGTTTGTAGGGTGTCTGCTGAGAGATCTGCTGTAAGTCTGATAGATTTCCCTTTATGGGTAACCTGACCTTTCTCTCTGGCTGCCCTTAGTATTTTCTCCTTCATTTCAACCCTAATAAATCTGGCGATTATGTGCCTTGGGGTTGGTCTTCTTGAAGAATATCTTTGTGGTGTTCTCTGTATTACCTGGAGTTGAATATTACCCTTCCTTGCCAGGTTGGGAAAGTTTTCCTGAATGATATCCTGAAGAGTATTTTCCAACTTGGATTCATTCTCTTCATCACATTCAGGTACACCTATCAAACGTAGATTAGGTCTTTTCACATAGTCCCATATTTCCTGGAAACTTTGCTCATTCCTTTTCATCCTTTTTTCTCCATTCTTGTCTTCTCGTTTCATTTCACTGAGCTGGTCCTCGACTTCTGATATCCTTTCTTCTGCTTGATCAATTCGACTCTTTAAACTTGTGCATGCTTCGTGAAGTTCTCGTGTTGTGTTTTTCAGCTCCATCAATTCACTTATATTCTTCTCTATCTTGTCCATTCTCGTTAACATTTCGTCAAACCTTTTTTCAAGGTTCTTAGTTTCTTTGCATTGGGTTAGAACAAGTTCTTTTAATTCACAGAAGTTTCTTATCACCCACGTTTTGAAGCCTGCTTCTGTTATTGGAACACACGTGTAATCTATTAGGCCTTGTTCCGTTACTGATGGGGAATTGCAATCCCCTGTAGAGGGAGAGGCATTCTGATTTTGAGTGTTCTCTACCTTTTTACACTGGTTTCTTCCCTTCATTATATATTTATCCGTCTGTCGTCTTTGTAATTGCTGACTTTCTAACTAGGTCTCTGACGTCCAACTTGTTGATTCCCAGCGCCGAAATCTGAGCAGTCCACTGAGCTGGCCAAAACAGTGGTGTTAAGATTGATGGTGCTTTTCTGCCCGGGAATCTCCGGACTCTGCACCTAGAATTGGCGCACTAAGGCACCAGCAAAACCGCCACGCCGGCCACAAGAGTTGCCCTGGCGACCCGTGGGGCTCCTCCACTGGAATCTCCTGGTCCGTGAGCAACAAATATTCGTCTGAAAGTGTGACGTCCTCTCATTCTTTGCGCTTTCACTGGGAGGTACGTGCCCGAGCTGATAGTCATCGGCCATCTTGGATCTCTCATTATCATTTTCATATGATTTTGATTAGAGAATAATGCTTATCAAAGGATTGGCTTTGGTAAAAACAATGTATATTTTTAGTAAGTTACTAATTGCTTTAAACCTTTATCTTAGTTTTATTTCCCTTAGTTGGTTCATGCTGCTATAACAATACCTTAGACCAGAGAATTTATAAACCACAAATATTTCTTGCTCAATTCTAGAGGCTGAGGAGGCTGAGATCAAGGTGCCATCAGATTCTATGTCTGATGGGAGCTAGCTCTCCATTTCATGGTTAGTACCTTCTAGCTGCATCCTCAGATGGAAGGGGTGAAAAAGCTCCCTTGAGGACCTATTGTAAGGACACTAATACCATTTATGAGGTTACTTATTTTTATGTCCATTTCTAGTAAAGTAAATTATATGTTAGTGACCTGACTTGGTAGCAGAATTAAACTCCCAATTTTGGTAGCAGAATTTCAGAATTCCCACTGGTGTCCATTTCTGAAGAGGAGGGAGTATGGTGGGAGTGCAGTGAGAGTGGTCCATGAGCTGTGGAAAGCACAGAAATGGTCCTTCTCTCTGCATGTGCTCTATACAGATTTGGGTTAAGATGACTTCCGACTTGTGTTGTAAAGGATTTGAGTGGGTAAAAAGTATCTTTAGAAAATTCTGGCAAACAGCAGGTACTTGGAAAATGCTTTATGACTAAATAAGTGACATGATTCAGTACGAAGCTCATCCTAAGAGGCAGGTAAAAGTGAGTGGATGTTGTCTGTTGCGTGCCATGATAATGAAGCACAGTTGAGGCTTGGGATTTTTGGGTAGTCAGATTAGCATGAAGATCCTGGTTGGTTGTCTAGACAGCAAGAAAAGAAGCCTTAAGAAGAACATAGTAGAAAGAACATGGATCTTGGAAGAATTTGAACACCTGCTCAGCCTGTTTTGAGCTCTGGAATGTTAGAGAAGTTACTTAATTTCTCTGGTCCTTAATTTCTTCATTTGCAAAATATAGAAAAATGATACCTGCTTATTAAAAGAGTTCAATGAAGTAACATTTATACAAAGCTGAAAGCATGCGGTTGTTCCATGGTGACTATTTTTATTCTGAAACTAAAACCAGGTTATGCTATATGGAATATTGCTTAAACCCCTGATAGATGCTCCTGTGGCATTTAGGATTCCTCAGCAAGTTAAGAGATCAGGCCCAGTTTGGAAGCCAGTTATCAGAAACCTCAGCTGTACGTAATTTAGTGTAATTCTAAGTCTCTTACCCTTTGGGAGAGGAAGAGATATGCAAGTCTCTTCTCTGCTTATTCCTTTTCTTGTTGCTTTCAGTGAAGGTGAGATGAAATATTTATTACTTGAAGTATAATATTTCCCATAGCACTTTAAACATGCATTCCAGCCAATGTGGATATTCTATTTTACCTAGAAGAGCTTTCAGTTTTCTTTATCCCCTAGTCATAAGTATTGCTAGAAGTGATACAATATTAATTATTAAATAGTATGTATTAAATAGTATGGTTGACTTTGACTAACTACTTTCTTTTTTGTTTGTTTGTTTGAGACGGAGTTTTGCTCTTGTTGCCCAGGCTGGAGTGCAGTGGCATGATCTTGGCTCACTGCAACCTCTACCTCCTAGGTTCAAGCAATTCTCCTGCCTCAGTCTCCCGAGTAGCTGGAATTACAGGCACCCACCACCACATCCTGCTAATTTTGTATTTTTAGTAGAGATGGTGTTTCACCATGTTGGCCAGGCTGGTCTCGAATGCCTGACCTCAAGTGATCCTCCCACATCAGCCTCCCAAGGTGCTGTGATTACAGGAGTGAGCCACCATGCTCAGCCAACTTTGACTACTTTCTGAGAGTACACTAGTTTTTCTGGAAGCTGACAAATTTGGTTAAAATAGGAGCATTCAGTTGTGTTTTGGGTAGTCAAATTACCACCCTTCTTAACATTTTCTGAGCCTTTCCAATAATAGTGCAACATTATTGCACTATTTCCAATAATAGTGCAACATTATTGCTTGGAGAGGTAAAGGAACAGGGAAACCTAGGGGACTAGGAAAAGTCTCAGAAGAAAGAGACAAACATTTGCTACTTTTTTTTTTTGAAACAGGGTTTCTTTCTGTTGCCTAGGCTAGAGTGCATTGGTGTGATCTCAGCTCACTGAAACCGCCACCTCCCAGGTTCAAGTGATTCTCCTGCCTCAGCCTCCCGTGTAGCTCAGATTACAAGCATGTGCCACCATATCCAGCTTATTTATTATACTTTTAGTAGAGATAGGGTTTCATGATTTTGGCCAGGCTGGTCTCAAACTCCTGACTTCAAGTGATCTGCCCGCCTCAGCCTTCCAAAGTGTTGAGATTACAGGCATAAACCACCATGCCTGGCCATTATTACAAGTTTTTTTTACATCTTTTAAACAAACACAATTTCCAGTCCTAACTGCTGTAACTTATAATACAGTTATACTGTTTTCCAATAATTGAATATTTAAACATTACATTAACATTTGTTAATTATTTTTATGTTCATTATCTCATGTGATGCATCATAATACTTGTGAAACATGTATTCTCATTTTCTTCATTTTATAGATGAGGAAACTGAAACATGAGGGGATTCACAAAATGCATTTAACACAGTCAGTAAAAGTCAGAACTGGTACAGTCTTCTTTATCAAGAAGAAAATAAAAGTCACCCATAATTCATTTAATTACACAGAGATAACCACAACTAGAATGTTAATATTTTAGTGCATTTTTTTGATTGTATTTTCTATACATATATGGGTTTCATCTAAATGTGTTTAAATACATGACATATATATGGTTCTATATTCTGCTTTATAAAAAATTATCATTATATTGTAATTTCACTTAAAAATCTTTGCAAACCATCATTTAAAATTTATTGTATGACTATAAAGTTTGTTATACCATTATTCTATTACTGAACATTTAGTTTTATCAAATTTTTAACAATTAAAATAATATGACACGTCTTTGTACATGAAAATTTTTCATTTATCTGGATATTACACTATAAAAAATATCTGAGTTTTTAAAGCATATTCACTCACTGGCATTTCTTGTGATAAATGGTTTCGTTAGCAACTTTGGCTAAGATTAGGAGTATATCTCACAGCTATCAAACAGGGAATAGGCTGACTTGCGAATGGAGTGAGTTTATGACCTTGGCTTCATAAACTTTTGTGTGCTTACAGAGTCACACAAGCTGACTTAGAAGAAGAAAAAAAGAAACATATAAATAAAAAGATAGGCTGGGTGCAGTGGCTCACATCAGTAATCCCAGCCTGTAACAAATTTGGTTAAAATAGAAGCATTCAGTTCTGAATTTTTTATTAGATCCTTTTTCAATGTTTTGGGTAGTCAAACTACCACCCTTCTTAACATTTCCAAAGCAGGCAGATCACTTGAGGTCAGGAGTTCGAGACCAGCCTGGCCAACATGGCAAAACCCATCTCTACTAAAAATACAAAACTTAGCCTTGTGGTGGTACATGCCTGTAATCCCAGCTACTTGGGAGGCTAAGGTGGAAGAATTGCTTGAACTCAGGAGGTGAAGGTTGCAGGGAGCCGAGATTGTGCCATTGCACTCCAGCCTGAGCAACAGAGCAAGACTATCTCAAAAGGAAAAGGAAAAAGAAAAAATAGACTGTGTGTAGTGGACGGAAATTTTAGAGGTGAAAAAGAAAAGATATATCTGTGTTGGGAGAAATTACAGAAGTGAGAGAGTATCTTCTCAACTAATAATTGTGTTTTGTATAAAAATTATTACACCTGGCCAGGTACGGTGCCTCACACCTGTAGTCCCAGCACTTTGGGAGGCTGAGGCAGATGGATCACAAGGTCAGGAGATGGAGACCATCCTGGCCAACATGGTGAAACCCCATCCCTACTAAAAACACAAAAATTAGCCAGGCGTGGTGGCACATGCCTGTAATCCCAGCTACTCGGGAGGCTGAGGCAGGAGAATCGCTTGAACCCAGGAGGTGAAGGTTGCAGTGAGCTGAGATTGTGCCATTGTACTCCAGCCTGGGCAACAAGAGCGAAACTCTGTCTCAAATAAATAAATAAATAAATACAAATTTAAAAAAATTATTATACCTGTTTGGCCTAGGCATTTTAGACTTGGATTAATACATTATTTTTCAATACACAATAAAAGGCTTTTAGAAAGATAGTGTATATGTGAAATCATCATATTAGATTATTTTATTTAATTTCTTAGTTTATAATTGCTAAGTAAGTGAGTGGTCAGCCAAAGAGGAAAAAATGGACTGGGTGAGACAGAGAATGATAATAATAGCTAGTATTTATTGAACCCTAAGTTTCAGGCACTATTCTAAGTTTACAGGTAATGTCTGCAATATAAATTGTGTTCTACAACATCCCAGTCACCCAATAATAGGTGTTATTTTCCTAATTCAATTTATGTGGAAACTGAGGTTAAGTAAATTGCCCAGGCAGGTGAACTGACACCAGAATCACCCACTTGACCCAGTGCATTTTGCTGTCCCCACATATTATAAGCCATTCTCTACTGATCTGTCCTTTGAAGAGGATATCTAGATATAGTCCATAGGGAGTGGAGAACTTGGCTCTAAACTTGAATGGTGTTGAGTGTGGGAAGTGATCTGCTTGTTTTAACTTGTCATGTTCCTGGTGCCTAGATTAATTGGAATGAACCAATGAATGACATCTCTACCTCAGTCTTAAGTAAGAGATATTCCAGTTGAGATACCTCAACTAAGGATCTAATTTGGATTGGGCTTTATGATGATCTAGATGAATAAGAATAACCCCAAACATAAAAGCTCATAGTTTAAAAGGAAAATGTATATGAAAACATAATTATATTGAAGTGTGGTAAGTAGAACAAAGAAGGATGTGTAAGACAGCAAAGAAGGAAGCCTTCATAGAGGTGGTGGTGGCCGGGCATGGTGGCTCACCCTGTAATCCCTGCACTTTGGGAGGCTGAGACAGGAGAATATCTGAGGTCAGGAGTTCAAGACCAGCCTGGCCAACATGGTGAAACCCTGTCTCTCCTAAAAATACAAAAATTAGCCAGGTGTGGTGGCATACAGCTGTAGTCCCAGCTACTTGGGAGGCTGAGGCAGGGAATCTCTTGAACATGGGAAGTGGAGGTCACAGTGAGCTGAGATCGTGCCATTTCACTCCAGCCTGGGCAACAGAGTGAGACTCCATTACAGAGAAACAAAACAAAAAAAACATAGAGATGGTGGCATTTGAGCTGGAATGAATAGAAATTGCCAGGGAAACGAGGGTGTGAGGACCTGCTAGCAAGGCCTCCGGCTGTGGAAGTGGAAGTGCCATTTGTTTTTAAATTTAATATATAAAGAGTAAGCGCAGTGTTTGGAGTTAGTAACATCTAGGCTCTTACCACCCGTATGGATTTAGGAAAATCACTTACTCTCTCAGACCTTCAGGTTCTGAATCTGGAAAAGAAGGAAAATATTATGCTTACCCTACTCAATGTGAAGGTTAAAGATACATCTAAAGTTCCCAGTACAAAGCCTGCCATGTTGGTGCACAGTAAATAGTAACTAACATTCTTATCCTATAAATAAAAGAAAGTAAGTGTGTATTAGAACAAAGACTTTCTTACCTAACATGGGGAATGGGGGAATGTCCTGGCAGGGTCTACCAGAATGAGTGAGAATTAATATGGATAAGGAACTATCCTTCTGGAGTTCAAATTCCATTTTTGACTACTAAATTGAGACTACTAAGAACAAAAGCCCTTAAAAAGACCCAGGAGGATTATTGAGACAACAAATGACTGTTACAACTGAATATTTTGATGTGTTAAATAAGAATTACTCAAGCATATGGATTAAATTTTCTTCCAGCAAAGCAGGGTTTAAATGTTAAGGAGAAAGAGATGTGAGAACAGGGCCCTCCTTGGTTAGAAACTTTCTGATGGTTGCCACAGAAGGGTTTTAGGTAGACACACAAAGAATAGGCTGAGAAATGCTCCCTGGGGAAGGTGGAGGAGAAGGTGCAAGGAAAGGATATTATACACTTCTGGCCCCTGACTTCGGGGAAGCCCAAATTATTACAAATCTATGCGGTCTCAATTCCAGAGGTTTAAAATATTTTAAGTCCATCTGGGCATGGTGGCTCACACCTGTAATCCCAGCACTTTGAGAGGCCGAGGCAGTGGATCACTTGAGGTCAGGAGTTCGAGACCAGCCTGGTCAACATGGCAAAACCCCATCTCTACTAAAAATATAAAAATTACCCAGGTGCATGGTGTTCACCTGTAATAACAGCTACTACAGAGGCTGAGACAGGAGAATTGCTTGAACCTAGGAGGAGGAGGTTGCAGTGAGCCAAGATTGTGCCATTGCATTCCAGCCTGGGTGACAGGACGAGGCTTTGTCTCCTACTAGGAGAATCAATTAGGTGATAGTCATCAGCCCAGAAAATAGCAAACCATCTTTTCTTCATGTAAATGATACAATTAAGAAGAACTCTTCCTGTTAAAGCAGATAATATCCTGGAAAACCAAACTTCTTTTATAGCAAAAATCGGCTTGGAAAGAAATCATGATTAACTTACTTTGTAGACTCTTAAAAGACTTGATACCCAGAGAGGTCAAATATCCTGCCTAACATTTCCCAGTGAGTTAGTGGCAGAGCTGGGACTAGAAACCAGATCTTGTAAGGAATTCCACACTCAAGGAAATTACTTGGCTTTGTCAAGGTCACACCCTGAGTAAAGTGGGAATTGACAGGATTTCAGCCAGGATCTGTCTGTCTCCAAAGGCTATACTTTCTGGGGCTCTATACACTGCTGTTTTAGAATTAATTAGGCATTCTAATTACAAATTTAGCTGAGGCTAATTGTGACAGTAGATAAAGACATTAGATGAAAGCTAAGTCCCTCTCCCTCCCAACAATCTTACCCTGTCCCCACCTGCCAAAAACCCTCTATCCCCATTCCCTAGAGGTAAATACTGTGAATTCTTTTTGCTATATACTTCCTGAAATTGCATATGTTTCTTTACAAAGAAGTTATTTGGAAAAACATTGAAGCTTACAGAAAGAAAGTTGTAATAACTGTAAAAAGAACCTTTTACCTAGATTCACTGCTGTTGACATTTTGCCCCATTTGCTTTATCATTTCTTCTCTGTAGCTATCTATCTATCCATCCATCTATTGATTGATTGATTGTGTTTTTTTCCAGACAAATTTCACTCTTATTGCCCAGGCTGGAGTGCAATGGCACGATCTCAGATCACTGCAACCCTTGCCTCTTGGGTTCAAGCAATTCTCCTGCCTCAGCCTCCTGAATAGCTCGGATTACAGGTGCCTGCTACCACATCTGGGTAATTTTTTGTATTTTTAGTAGAGACGGGGTTTTGCCATGTTGGCCAGGCTGGTCTCACACTCCTGACCTCAGGTGATCCACCTGCCTCGGCCTCCCAAAGTGCAGGAATTATAGGTATGAGCCACCATGCCCAGCCTGATACTGTTTTTGTCTGAATCATTTGAGAGTAAGTTGCAAATACTGTGTTCCTTGAGCCCTAAATATTTCAGTGTGTTTTTCCTAAGAATAAGGATATTTATGAGGCAGAACATAATGGCCAAATAGAACCCTTCAACAATTGTCTACCTCCCCAGGAACATCAAATTAAACAACTCTTAATGCAAGAAAACATTTTCAGCCAGGTGCAGTGGATCACGTTTGTAATCCCAGCACTTTGAGAGGCCAAGACAGGCAGATCGCTTGAGCTCAGGAGTTTAAGACCAGCTTGGACAACAAAGCGAAACCCTGTGTCTACTAAAAACACAAAAATTAGCTGGACATGGTGGTGCACACCAGTCATTTCAGCTACTCAGGTGGCTGAGGCAGGAGAATTGCTTGAACCCAGGAGGTGGAGGTTGCAGTTAGCCAAGATAGTGCCACTGCACTCCAGCCTGGGCAACAGAGACCTTGTCTCAAGAAAACCCAAAAAACTAAAACTAAATCAAAATAAAAATTAAAAAAAGCACTTTCATTAGAACCAAAAAAAAAAAAAAAAAAAAATCAGCCCTCTGAATGACAGGTACAAACAAGGGCAGACTGCAAAGACTGGAATAAGTACTTAACTCTTCAGTGCCCAGACATCAACAAACCTCCAGAAGCATCAAGAACATTCAGGAAAATATGACTTCACCAGACAGACCAAATAAGCCACCAGTGACCAATTCTGAGGTGATAGAGATAGGAGACCTCTCAGAGAATTCAAAATAACTGTTTTGAGGAAAGTCAACCAACTGCAAGATAACACAGAGAAGGAATTCAAAATTCTATCGGAGAAATCTAACAGAAATTGATATCATTTAAAAAAATTAACAGAAATCCTGAAGCTGAAAAAAATTCAGTTGACAAACTGAAAAATACATCAGAGTGTTTCAACAACAGAATTGATCAAGGAGAAAAAAAGAATTACTAAACTTGAAGACTGGCTAGTTGAAAATACACAGAGGAGAAAAAAAAGAATGAAAAGGAATAGTTTACAAGATCTAGAAAATAGCTTCAAAAGGACAAATCTAAGAATGATTGGCCTTAAAGAGCATGTAGGAAAAAGAGATCAGGGTAGGCAGTTTATTCAAAGAAATAATAACAGAGAACTTTCCAAACCTAGAGAAATATGTAAATAACCAGGTCCAAGAAAGTAAAAGAATACCAAACAGATTCAGCCTGAATAAGACTACCCCAAGGCATATAATAATCAAAATCTCAAAGGTCAGGGACAAAGACAGTATACTTAAAGACTGTTTATAACCGCAATTCAGACATGTACATTATGGAATGACCAATTTAAGCCAATTAACATATATATCATATCACTTCACATACTTACCCTTTTTGTGTATGGTGAGAACACACACCCAAATTTAATCTCTTAGCAATTTTCAAAACTACAATGCACTGCTATTAATCTCAGCCACCATGTTGTACAATAGGTTTTGTGAACTTAATCCTCCTATTCAACTGAAATTTTGTATCCTGGGTACCAGTTTTTTACTTCATTCTGTATACTATATACCATAGTTTATTCAGCCAGTCACGACTGCTTCAGTGAATACCCTGCAATGTGGAATATGCATCTAGATGCTCATGTGTGTATATCTGTGTACATGTCTTCATGTGATTATGTGTATTTGTGTATATATATGTAAATGTTAATATAAGTATATATGTGTGTGTGCACAAACTTGCTTATCTGTAAGATAATTCCCTAGAAGAGAAATTGATGGGCCAAACACATTTGGTTTTACATTTTCACAGATACTTCTAAACTTCCCTCCAATTTTTGTTCTCAGTACAGAATATGAATGCTTTTATCTCCCCATTCTCATCAAACTGGACAATATCAAATATTTTATTTTTTCCATATTAATAGGTGTCTTCTTAGCTGGATGGCAATAAAGAATCCAATTATTTTCAAGTCTGATGTGTAAGACGCCTTTTTGTGTCTGATTGTTGCTATGCTACTAGTCTTACCTTCCAAGAGACCTGCCTCTGGTGAGCAGAGATTGATCACAAGGTGACTATCTAGATCTTTAGAAAATTTGCCTAATTCTTGATTAAAGTCTGTCATGGAAAAAAATATTTAAAGTCTGAACTCCACACTTGCTCACATTGCTATGATGTAGCAATGTTAGTTAGGGCTTAGGAACATTTGAATAGGAAGCTAATGACATTGCATAACCACAGATAATTAACTTTTAAAAAGTATATTTAGACATGACCCATTTATGTTATTTGCTATGTGCTCTGAGGAATGGGCTAAAATAGAGTCTTTAAAATTGCTACCATGTCACTCAAACATTTCTGAAATGTATATGATAAGCTAAAGAGAAAACATGGGATCATGCCAGATAACCTTAGAATTACTTTAAATGTTTAGCTGGATGGCCTGATCTCTCTTTAAGTTGGTACTCAGGTCTTTTTAGGGGTCTGGGAGAGTGTTTGGGTAGAATTCCACCATGTAGGGGAGAAATTCAGATGAAATGGTTTGTTAAAGAAATAATTAATTTTTCCATCTGTCCCTTATCCCTTCATCCTCCCTTCACTAACTTCTCTCCCCTCCATTCATCCTCCAAAAAGTAGGTGTGGATATTTTGAAAAGGAAGCCTCTTTTTTACACGCAATGAATTTTGCCCACAATGGGCTAATTGCCAAAGCAGTTGGCCACCTGTGGGAGTAATTAGTCACGTGTCAGTCTTCTGAGGTTAGCCAGTTGCAGTTGCAATTTATTATACACACAGTTTTGCATTTACAAATAATCGTGACTGTGAAAAACCACCCATAGAGAAAGAAAAGACTAGGCAGAAACTTTAAAAAATTGCCATAGTACTTTATATTTATCAATGAAGCTTGGGTAACATTCAGGTCTATTCATTATCCTAATCCAGAGAAACTGGAGTTAAGGATACTAAAGAAAAGGTATTCATAAATTATTCTTCATTGTGGGGTAAGCAGGAGAAAAGATCATGTTATCTTTGTAATTTTACTTGATAAACTAAAAAATCATTCTTAATTGGATATATTAACATTTTAACCTTGAAACATTTTATACTTAAGGTAAATATAATGAGAACTTTGTTCTCATCAGTGGGTAGCAATATGATAGCAGCCATCTTGGCTAATCATGCTCTGGTTAATGTGGTACACTGTTTATTATTTTACATTGATGGAAGATGTTCCACCCTAAACTAATTGAATTCAATATATTTATCAATAGTTGCTATATATACATCAGTCATGATACCAGGAAGTAGAACATTTAAAAAATATGAACAAAAGATAATTCAAGGAATTCTCTCTCTCTCTCCCCCCAAGTGTGTGTGTGTGTGTGTGTGTGTGTGTGTGTGTGTGTGTGAATGTTAGGAACAGACAGTAAAACTAACATTTAAATATATCAGAATTCTCTTGGGTACAAGAAAAACAGAATTTCACCCATGTTGCCTTAAATAATGAAGGCTAGATTTATTATCTATTTAACTGAAAAATGAAAAAGAAGTGGGATAAATTTGAGTGTTTTTTCAGTAGCTCAGCAATATCAGCCAGGACCCATTTTCCTTTAATTTTTCTGCCCCACTTTCCATAGTGCCTGCACCGTCCTGAAGCAGGCTCCACCATGGTTCTCCCAGAGAGGAACCATTTCTTTCCAGAAATGCTCAGCAAATATCCCCTTATATGTCATTGCCCCAGACAGAGTCATGGACTCATCCCTAAAAGAATCCCTGTGGCTTAGGGATGACATATACAAATTGGCTTTAAAGCCAATAATCCACCTTGAGAAACAACCCTACTTAAACAACACTGGGGGGAAATCGGAGGCATAGGTAGGTAGGAGGAGGGCGGAGATTGATGCCAGCAACAACCACTGTCCACTACAGCAAATAACAGTAATCCAAGTGCTTCAATAGGGTATAGACATGGCACTGTGTAGGGTGGACTGTATTGTGCATTCACACTATTACTGCAGTAGCTATAGGTGCCATTAAGGTTTATATTTCTAGGATGCTAAAAAAAAAAAACATATTTGAAAGGCTTTTTGGCTTACCATATTACAAGGAATTCTATGGCCACCTACCTTATATTTGCTTCTGAGGCTTCAGAATATGACCCTTGCTTTATTTAAAAATAATAATAATAATAAGAGACAGGGTCTTTCTCTGTCACCCATGGTGGAGTACAATGGCACAATATGGGCTCACTGAAACTTCCACATCCCATGCTCAGATGATCCACCCATCTCAGCCTCCCATGTAGCTGTGACTACGGGCATGCACCACCATGCCTGGCTAATTTTTGTACTTTTTTAAAGACAGGGTTTTGCTATGTTGCCCAGACTGGTCTCTAACTCCTGAACACAAGTGATCTACCTGCCTTGGCCTCCCAAAGTGCTGGGATTACAGACGTGAGCCACCGCGCCCGGCCAACCCTTGCTTTACTGAAGGTAATAACTCAGAGGCATTCAGTGGGAAGTCAGAGAGAAAATATGTATGAATGTACAAACAGTTGATCCTCATTGTTTGCAGATATCATATTTGTAAATTTGCCAACTTGGTAAAATTTATGTGTAAGCCCCAAATCAATACTCATGGTTCTTTTTCAGTCATTCACAGACATGTGCAATAATGGAAAATTTGCATCATCTAATGCACATGTTCCCAGCTGAACAAGGTGATACTCTGCCTTCGTGTTTCAGTTGTCCTACTGTAAACAAGGTCCTTTTTGCAGTCCATTTAGTGCTATGTATTGGGGCTTTTTTGTTCCTGATTTTACTGTTTAAAATGGTCCCCAAGCCATTGTGCAGAAGTGTTGTCTATGGTTTCTAAAGGCAAGATGTGCCTTATGAGAAAATCTGTGTGTCAGGTACGCTTTATTCAGGCTTGAGTTATAGTGCCATTGGTTGTGACTTCTATGTTAATAAATCAAAAGTATATATTAAGTAAGATGTCTTTAACAGAAACACACATAAAGTGAGATTATATATTGATTGATTGGTGAAAATGTTGTAACCAGAAACACATAGGAACTTAACTCTTTTCTTCTCTAGGAGCAGTGGGTTCAGTGTTGGCTAATGCAGTTTTCACCACAACTTTATTGGACATAACTAGTGCAGATAATTAGAATCAACTGTACATGTGACTATATTTAAACAATAAAGAAAAAGCTATCTTGGTTAAATTTCAGGACAGGGCTTTAACCACAGAGGTCTATTATGTACAGGGGTAAACCCATTGTTTTTATTCCTCTTAGTTGAAAGGAAAAAACTCAGTTTTCAAGTACTGTTTGAGGGGACATACCTAATCTATTGGAAAGCTGTTTTCCTGAACTGGGACCCTTCTAACTGTATCTTTTCTAGCTTCTCTGAAATGATAAACCAGGATTTATTAGCTTCAATGAAATATTGAAAACTAAGTAGCACTAGCCTCATAGGATGTAGTGAAATTCACCACATAAACAGAACCAAAGAGAAAACCACATGATTATCTCAATTGATGCAGAGAAGGCTTTGACAAAATTCAACAGCCCTTTATGCTAAAAACCCTCAATAAACTAGGTATTGATGGAACGTATCTCAAAATAATAAAAGCTATTGACAACAAACCAACAGCCAATATCATACTGAATGGGCAAAAACTGGAAGCATTCCCTTTGAAACCTGGCACTAGACAAGGATGCCCTCTCTCACCACTCCTATTCAATATAGTACTGGAAGTTCTAGCCAGAGCAATCAGACAAGAAAAAGAAATAAAGGGTATTCAAATAGGAAAGGAGGAAGTCAAATTGTCTCTATTTGCAGACGACATGATTGTATATCTAGAAGACCCCGTCGTCTCAGCCCAAAATCTCCTAAAACTGATAAGCAACTTCAGCAAAGTCTTAGGATACAAAATCAATGTGCAAAAATCACAAGCATTCATATTCCCCAATAACAGACTTAAAGAGAGCCAAATCAAGAATAAACTGCCATTCACAGTTGCTACAAGGAGAATAAAATACCTAGGAATACAACTAACAAGGAACATAAAGTACCTCTTCAAGGAGAACTACAAACCACTGCTCAATGAAATAAGAGAGGACACAAACAGATGGAGAAACATTCCATGTTCATGGTTAGGAAGAATCAATATCGTGAAAATGGCCATACTGCCCAAAGTAATTTACAGATTCAACACTATCCCCATCAAGCTACCAATGACCTTCTTCACAGAACTGGAAAAAACCACCTTAAACTTCATATGGAACCAAAAGAGAGCCCGCATAGCCAAGCCAATTCTAAGCAAAAAGAACAAAGCGGGAGGCATCACACTACCAGACTTCAAACTATGCTACAAGGCTACAGTAATCAAAACAGCATGGTACTGATACCAAAACAGATATAGACCAGTGGAACAGAACAGAGGCTTCGGAGGCAACACAACATATCTACAACCATCTGATCTTTGACAAACCTGACAAAAACAAGCAATGGGAAAAGGATTCCCTGTTTAATAAATGGTGTTGGGAAAACTGGCTAGCTATGTGCAGAAAGCAGAAACTGGACCCCTTCCTGACACCTTACACTAAAATTAACTCCAGATGGATTAAAGATAAGACCTAACACCATAAAAACCCTAGAAGAAAATCTAGGCAAAACCATTCAGGACATAGGCGTAGGCAAGGACTTCATGACCAAAACACCAAAAGCATTGGCAACAAAAGCCAAAATAGACAAATGGGACCTAATCAAACTCCACAGCTTCTGCACGGTGAAAGAAACAGTCATTAGAGTGAATCGGCAACCAACAGAATGGGAAAAAATTTTTGCAGTTTACCCATCTGACAAAGGGCTAATACCCAGAATCTACAAAGAACTAAAACAGATTTACAAGAAAAAAACAAACAAGCCCATCAAAAGTGGGTGAAGGATATGAACAGACACTTTACAAAAGAAGACATACATGAGGCTGACAAATATATGAAAAATGCTCACCATCACTGGTCATTAGAGAAATGCAAATCAAAACTACATTGAGATACCATGTCACACCAGTTAGAATGGTGATCATTAAAAAATCTGGAGACAACAGATGCTGGAGAGGATGTGGAGAAATAGGAACACTTTTACACTGTTGATGGGAGTGTAAATTAGTTCAACCATTATGGAAGACAGTGTGGCGATTCCTCAAGGACCTAGAAATAGAAATTCCATTTGACCCAGCAATCCCATTACTGGGTATATATCCAAAGGATTATAAATCATTCTACTATAAGGACACATGCACACAAATGTTCATTGCAGCACAGTTTACAAGAGCAAAGACCTGGAACCAACCCAAATGCCCATCGATGATAGACTGGACAGGGAAAATGTGGCACATATACACCATGGAATATTATGCAGCCATCAAAAATGATGAGTTCGCATCCTTTGTAGGGACATGGATGAACCTGGAAACCATCATTCTCAGCAAACTGACACAAGAACAGAAAATCAAACACCGCCTGCTCACACTCATAGGCGGGTGTTGAACAATGAGAACACAAGGACACGGGGAAGGGAGCACTACACACTGGGGTCTGTGGAGGGGAAATAGGGGAGGGACAGAGGTGGGTGGGGAGTTGGGGAGAGATAGCACGGGGAGAAATGCCAAATATAGGTGAAGGGGAGGAAGGCAGAAAATCACACTGCCACGTGTGTACTTATGCAACAATCTTGCAAGTTCTTCATATGTACCCCAAAACCTAAAATGCAATAAAATAAATAAATAAATAAATAAATAAATAAATAAATAAATAAATAAATAAAAGAAAAATAGCACATGTTGAAATCCACAGTCTTGTCACAGACCACCTTTGTTACCTTCCTCTCGTTTATTGTCCTCAAGCCAAACTAAGCACAACTTTGAGCTGCAACAGCAGATCCAACAACTACATGGGGATGGGAAGTGTAAGGAGGCATCCTCCACATCCAGGGCCCTGATTGCATCATTCCGTTTGACTTTTGCTTTGCTCAAGCTTGTCGCTGTGTTGCCAGCAGCAAATATGCTGACTGAAAACTGTCACAACAGCAATCATTACAATCCAGGAGTTGAGTTTGACTGGAACATATGTCTTCAATTTTAATAGCTCAGCTTCCCAGATGCCCTAAAGGAGTAATATTGCCTGAGAAGGAGCTTTTCATGTAAGAATAATTTGTGTTAAGTAGCTCAGTGATCTGTTTGTTAGGTTACAGCTGACAGTTTGTTTATATTTCTAAAGGGGCATGATGAATGGGGGAGAAGTTGATGCTAATTAGCCTAAATTGTTCCTAAGAATGTAGAGGGGTTTGCCAGTTTCATTGTTTCTGTTTCTTTGCACATTTTAAATAATTGAATGGAGCTTTGACCATTCATCATAATTTCAGGCAAGATGGAAATAAATGAATTTAGCACGGGTCCACATGTGCGATGGAAGATGTCACTTTAAAGGGCAATTAGATAAGACATCAACTTGGGGCTAAAGCAGACTATTTTAATCCATTTGTATAAAAATATCAAACATGAGTGTTTTCATTTACTCCATTAATTATCTTCATCACCATAGGAGGACACAGCCCTTCTTTTTGAAAACCCATCTATTCCCATTAAAGAAGTAATGATGTGGTATAAAATTTGAGCCTTTGGCTTCTGGAAAAAAGATCCGTGGCCTTACTCTCTAAGACAGTCTCCTCCCCTCCCCTGATGTCATCAAATGGTTTTAAGAAACCTGTTTGCTGTTGGGCTTATTGCCTGGCCAGGTAGAAAATGAAAAAGGCAGCAGAAATGTTTTTGAAAATTGGAATTCATATAGTAGTGTCCCTTATACAGTAAGAGCTAATAAGGTACCAGTGGAACATATTTTAGATATTTCTCAAGAGTTCACCTATATGTATTTCTCACATATAACTCATGCTGGGTTACATGGTGAAGTGGTCTTTAACTTAGGATGTAACTTCCTATCTGAGTTGCTACAGCACTTCCTCCAGGTAGGAAGGTTAATGTGAATGGGTTATTTCATAAGGCTGTAGAATAATATATATATGTTCCGTTAACACACATATTTTGAGAATTAAAATAAGAAAAATGAACCTAAATTTAGAAAGTCTATGATTTTTTCCAATCTTTTAATCCTCATTGGAGGCCATTCTTTTTTAATTTATGCACATAAAATACCACAGGAAGAGATGGTATAAATTTGTGGACTGTGGAGAATGAGTGAACATTTTTGAATCAGGATCTTTAAAAAGGGTGAAATTTGAGTATGATTAAGTTAGGAAAAAGCCTCGCTTACGGCGGAAGTCAGAGACTCTGTATACATTATGGGCATGTCATGGCTTTTAAAAAGTTATGTTAGACTTCTATACAAATTGTGAAGGAATTTGTATAACCCCAAACAAAATTCTGTGTGGTTCTGAACTTTTCCTTAGTTGAAAAGAGAGAGAGAGTGAGAAAGAAATATTGCTGGTTAGTATTCTGATCAGGGACAAGCTTTACTGTCGGGTGGGCCAGTCGTTTGCACTGCCTGGGTGTTTTCTTGGTTACTAATTTTCTCGGAAGGAAATGATCCTATAGCTTATGCTAGCCACGTTTGTGCATATATGCTCTGTAATTGGCATTTATTAAGGAGACCTTCAGTTTGATGGATGACTGTCAAGAGCTAAGCTTGCTGGCTTTAAAGACAGTTGATTTTGCTTAAATTTTGTTATATTAACTCATTAGAACTCTGCACTGCTTCAACCTACTCTTTGTTTACTTTCTTACAATTAAAATTTTTGAACGATTGATTTTTAGAGACTTGGCAGGAGCCCATTTTACACTTGGAGACTTAGTCTGACAGAAAAATATGCACCAGAGCAAACATTCATAATAAAAGCATGTGAGTATTAAAACTAAGATTTTTGTAATCTCTTTAATTGCTGCCCAGTTAATTAGCAGCTTTTAAACATAAAATTGCTTATTACTTATCTTTACTTTGTATAATTAGGTGTCTTGTTCCTCTACGTTCTTTAAAAGTGAATCCTACAAAAGCAACAGCTATAGAAATATTTTCAATTCAGGATATTTAAAATTAGAGCTTTATGCATTATATTAGCAGCAACATAAGCAAATAATTAGGAAAACGAAAGCCTATCTGACTCTAAAGATACAATTTTAAGAGGAAAAAATATACTGCATATGCATTTAAACATTTAATTGTAAATAACTAATGCATCCCAATTGTATTTTTAATTTTATAATATAAAAATCTCCCAACCTTTAGTGACACATTTCAAGTTAAAGGTTGTATTTCATTTTCTCCTTTGAAACCACCCTCCCACAAAAGTGCACGAAAATGCCATAAATGAGATGTTCTTTTCCAATATGCATCCGTACGATGAACCATATTTCTTATTAAATTTGATGTACCCACTAACTCAAGAGGCACACAATGGTGATGTGTTTGGTGTGTGTGTTTCTTGAAAGATTTTAAAGCTGATCTCTACCAAAAACTCAATGCTTGAGGGGAAAGGATGTACTTTCACAAAAAACAAACATGGTTGGAGAGTGCTTGCACTAAGATTACAGACTCACGCATGGTTGTCTCTTTTTTGGCTTGTTGTAACTAGTTGATGAGTTAATTATCTGTGGGGTCTATTTACCAAAGAGGGTAGCATGGTGAGTAGATGAATTCGTCACATCATCCCAATATCTAGATGAGTGAGAAAGGAAAATAAAGAATAAATAAAGAAGGAAAAATAAATAACATCTACTTATGAAAATAAATACCGTGTAGGGCTATAATTTTTAGTTGATGCTTTAAGTAAGAAGTTTTTAAAGTAATTTTATGTGTAGTGCTACTGCAGAATGGTACGAGCTCCCTTGACTAGCCTTCCCAAAGGAAAAGGGAAAATGAAACTCAGTTGGTTTCAGGTCACAGATAATCCAACTTTCCCTACTCTCCAAAAGGAACTTGAGTTGGCAGAACAAAATAGACTTCTTTGCCAATGATGACAACCTTTTAAGTTTAGTGATGAAGTTGATTCATACTTACTTTATTCAATGATGGAAAATACAACTAATTGGCTCCTTATTTGGTCCATGATGCTTAGTTAATGTATTCAAAATTATTACTGGATTGAAAAAATGAATTCACATGTCAGAACTTCTTTTATTGTGGAGGAAACTGGCAGTCATCAAAAGGGCCATTAAAAAACAGTTTAATGAAGAAATACGTGACTATTCATGAAAAGCGTCTAGTCTAAACTTAGCAGGAAGGCCGTGGACTCTTTTTTCTTCTAGGTTACAACAGTATAAGAAAATAATCTTGCATCTATTAGACTTCTGCACAAATTTTACCCTCACAAAGTCATTACTTTGACTGTGCAAATAAAATATAATTATACATGAAAAACCTGAAGCTTAAAGTCTTCCTACTAATTTTATATTAAAATGTATGAGATTGTATCCTTTTATTTTTAATTGGTGTATTATAATAACTAAGACTAATTTTCAATGGCTTTCCCATTTCAACTTAAAAAAAATGGCTGGCACTTTTTGGTAGTGTTCCATGTCATAAGCTCTGTTCTAAGTATTCCACATGGATTAACTCATTTAATTATTACCATCTCTTGATGTGGGTACTATTGAATAGGGGGTAAAACTGAGAAATAGAGAGGATAAGTAACTTGGCGACTATCATGCAGCTAGTAAGTGGTACGCTGGAGATGTGAATACAGGCATTCTACCTGCAGATTCAGGGCTCTACAATGCAGTCTTTAGTTTGGTTAAGTAGTTGAGGATCCATATACAAATACCTAAATTTAATCAATTTATTTTTCAGAAGACAGAATATTTCATTATGTTGAGAAGACCTAAAATGAACATTGCATAAACATACCTATACCCAGAGTAATATCCTTTTATCTTAACTTCCATATTCTAACACAAGACTAACACAGGAGTTGTAGGCTAGCACTCTGGTCAAGTTTATACCTTGTGTGATTGTCACACTGTGGAGGGAATGGGATTTGACCTGAGGCCTAGCCAAACAGTTATAGTATTGAACCATATTATAACAGAGTTGTACTTTGTTTTAAAAATACAATTATTATTTTAAAAAGGAGATAAAGCAACAATAATAAAAAATCCAGGCCCCCAAAAGTAGTTTCTACAAAAATTTGTCAAGTTTTCAGAAGTGTTTTGAAGTCTACTTAACAAAGTCCAGCAATATTTAGGTTCAATAAATGAGGCTGGTTTTTATCACTAGACTGGAATAATTAATTCTGGGATAATCTAAACTTTAGTCAAGTGAATTACAGCTCATAATGCTTGTTGAAGATAATATAAGAGTATAAAATGTCATACTTTTTTTAAATTTCAAATTCCTAGACAAAGGGATTTTGATTATTCTGACATCTTTGAAATTTCTAGCAGAATACAATGTCCATACAGGAAATACTGTGCTGAGAGGATTGAGAATCAATGTGTTCATCTAACTGATGAGAAAAACAGAAATTGTGCATAAAGATAAAATTATCTGAATGAATTGAACCGATATATGTATATTTTAGTGTTTGTTCACTAAATATTGATAGAATGTTTACTGTACATTGAGGATACGGGGTAAGCAAGGCAGACAACTCCTTAATAAATTAACATTCTAATGAAGCATACAGAAATAAACAAATAATATAATGTCAGATAATCATAGAGTTGGAGAAAATAAAGCTGGGGAATGGGATAAAAACTGATGTCATCCCATGAGCGTGGAGTGTTGTCTGTTTTAAATAGAGGGGTTAGGGAAGCCTTCTCTGAGATGCTGCTATTTGAGCAAAAATCTAAATAATAAGGAGCAACAGAGGCATTTCTTGTATATTTGACATATAGGATAAATAATTTTTAACACCCCCCCTCCTCTTCAGACACAGTTATTTTTAGTAATAATCATGCAAGGAGAAGAATGATAAACCCCTGTAAGAAAATAAAAAACAGACAATGAAAAAAGAACTTATTAACCTCATGTGTATTATCATGCCAGTTACAAAAATGATGTAAAAGATAAAAATAAAATAAACATTACAGTACAATAAAGGAAAAGGGAATAGATTAGCACTTTTAAATTGTATCATTGTATTTGTTTAATAAAAAGAAAAACATACCTGTATAGCTTGCAGCTTGTACTTACTGTTTTACCATTTAAAATCTTTTCTTTTAGAACAACTTTATTGAAATACACATGCCATTTATTCCTGTACCACTCAATTCACTATTAAGGTGTGCAATTAATTGGTTTTTAGTATATTCACAGAGTTGTACAATTATTGTCATGATGAATTTTAGAACATTTTCATCAGCCCCCAAAGAAACCAATACCCTTTAGTCATCACTCCACTTCCACCATATCACCTTTTCCTACCTCAGCCCTAGAAAATCACTAATCTACTTTCTGTGTCAATAGATTTGCTAATTTTGGATACTTCACATAAGTGGAATCAGACAATGTGTGTTTATTTGTGTCTGGCTTCTTTCACTTAGCATAACATTTTCGATGTTCACCTATATTGTAGCATGTATCAGTTCATTTCTTTTTATTGTTGAATAACATTATATTATGTGAATATAACATATTTTATTTATCCATTCATCAATTGTTGGACATTTGGGTTGTTTCCATTTTTTGGCCACTATGAATAATGCTGCTATGAACATTGATGAGTACATTTTTGAGTGGACATATGTTTTCATGTTTTAGGTATATACCTAGGAATGTGGAATTGCTGGGTCATACAGTAACTTCTATGTTTAACCTTTTCGGGAACTGCCAGAATGTTTTCCAAAATGGTTGCATCATTTTATTCCCAACAGCAGTGTATGAGGGCTCCACCTTCTCCATGTCCTTGCCAACACTTAACATCTGACTTTTTAATTCTGTCTATCCTATTGGGTATGACATGGTAGTTTATTGTGATTTTGGTTTGTGTTTCCCTGATGGTCAGCGATGTTTAGAATCTTTTTGTTTTCTTATTGGCCATTTATATATCTTCTTTTCACATTTTAAATTGCATTATTTGTCTTTTTATTATTGAGTTGTAAGGGTTCATTATGTATTCTTTGTTTTTTTGAGATGGAGTCTTGCTCTGTCTTCAAGGCTGTAGTGCAGTGGCATGATCTTGGCTTACTGCAACCTCCACTTCCTGGGTTCAAGTGATCCACTTGCCTCAGCCTCCTGAGTAGCTAGGACTTACAGGCATGCACCACCACACCCTGCTAATTTTTGTATTTTTAGTAGAGATAAGGTTTTACAATGTTGACCAGGCTGGTCTTGAACTCCTGACTTCAAGTAATCCACCCGCCTTGGCTTTCCCAAAGTGCTTAGATTACAGGCGTGAGCCACCATGCCCAGCCAATGGTTCATTATATATTCTAGATACAGGTTTTTTGCACCAGATATATGATTTGCAAACATTTTCTCACATTGTATAGTCTTTTTATTTCCTTGATGGACAGCACAAAAGTTTTGACCTTGATAAAGTCCAATTTTTATTCTTTTGTTGTTTTGCTATTGTCATATCTCAGAAACCATGGCCTAATTCAAGGTCATAAAGATTTATACCTATGTTTTTTTTTTTTTTTCCAGAAAGTTCATGGTTTTCTCTCTTAATGTAGGTCTTAGGTCCATTTTGAGTTGGTGTGAGATAAGGGTCCAACTTCATTCTTTTGGATGTGAGTATGCACTTGTGCCAGCATTATGTTTTGAAAAGACTTGTTTTTTCCTTATTGAGTTATTTTGGTACCTTCACTGTAAATCAGTCAATTATAAATGTCAGGGTTTGTTTCTGGACTCTCAATTCTATCCTGACCTATATGACTGCCCTTATGCCAGTATTATACAATTTTGAATCTATTGTTTGTATAGGAATTTTGAATCTTTTTTTTAATGTAATCTATTGAGTATATAGTAACTCAGGAGTTGGAGACACAAACTGTACCCAAAGTGATCTATAACTATTCTGAATCTATTGGGAACTTACTCTTGAATTGCATTCAAGCATTTATGACTGTATATGTTGGAAGCCAACTATATAACTAGGTTTCTCCGAATTAGCTTTCATGTAGAATATAATGTTTATTGAAGGACAAATAACATATTTTGGTAGAAACAGCATTTTATCATTGACATTTAAAATTGCTGGTGCATAGCGGTAAATGAAAAGTAGACTGAACTGACTTTAAGTTGGTTTTGTTATTGTTTTAAAGTTCTCTATCAACAGTACATCTCCAAATTTCCTGTATGCAGGACCAACTGCTCCTACCACCAGCTTACCCTTGGGTGCTATTAAGGAGGATTATATATCTGAGATCTAGAGAAAGAGCCTTCTAAGAAGAAGGAACAGAAATGCTAAAACCTTATATCACAAGCAAGTTTGAGATTTTTAAGGAATTGAGATAAGGCCATTATTGTAGCTAGAGCATAGAGGTGAGGGTGCATGGTAGGACATAAGGTGGGAGAGACTGCCTTTATAGTAGTGCCTTTTATCTAGGACAACCACAGGATTAATGGCTCAAACTGTGGCACTTCTGAGAGTGAAAGAGACCAGTTTTAATGATTATGTCACGATAACAGGCTTAATGGAACTGTCCCAGGAAGATTAGGATGAATGGTCACCATGCTTAAAGGATATGGCACAGAGTTGAATTTTAACTACCCATAGAATTCAACCAAAAAGGTCAACTGTGATAATGGCTAAATGCATTTCTTAAATGCAAGTGAGCAATCAGCTGACTTAACACCATTAGTAAGTTATGAATTAGGGAGACTGAGTAGTATGTATAGTATAGTAGGTTAGAGTAGTGCTTATCAATCTTCAGCATGTGTGAGAGGCACATGGAGGGCTTGGTTAAACATAGATGGCTGGGTCCCACTCTCTAAAAGTATGATTCAGCAAGTTCTGCATTTTTAACAAGCTCCCAAGTGCTTCTGATGCTTCCGGTCTATGGAGGGACCAGACTTTGAGTAGCACTGGTTTAGACTTAAGAGATGACACTCTAGAGTTAGACAGACTTCATTTAAATTTCAGCTTTCGTGTTTACTGACTGGGTGGTCTTGGGCAAGTTTAATATCCTTTTCACGTCTCTTTTCCTCATCTGGTAAAATGGGGATTATAATCCTTGTGTTATATAAATGTTATGAAGAGTAAATGTGATAAAACAGTTGCCTCTGTATTTGGCATTACTGTAATCAGTGAACATGTGTTATTGTTATTGTAGTTAAAAAGAAGAATCATGGTGAGTAATAATTATCAAGTAAAACTATAAACATGTTTCAGATACTGCATTGTAAATCAACCCTAAAAGTATATAGCTGCAACTACATACCTAGAATAGTGTATCAATACCTGGAAAATAATAGGCTCTGAATACTTGTTGACTGAAAAAGCAATTGGTGAATTCACTTAATGAATTCATTTAATGAAAAAACAATCGGTGAAGTCACTTAACTGTGTGGAGAGAAATAATTGATTTTCATCCTATTATACCTCTTTTATTCTCAGAGCATACATTCAGCATAAACTGGAGCACACAAAATTCCTGCCTCTCAGTTGTGAACAATTTGATTTATTAAGTCAGTTAGGATAGATTTAAACTTGAAATTGATGAGACAGTTACAGTTGAGAGCTTCCTGGTGTATGAATGTGGAATGAACTTTAGGCAGTAATACTAGTGCTATGTTCAGATAGAGGTGTGGTAGTTGTAGAAGTATCTACTGCAAAAATTAGGTTTACTTAGGTTGCGTTACTGAGTTATACTAGTGTTGAACACAAAATTCAAAATATCCTTATTTAATATTACTGAGGAAATACTTTTAAAATATCCTAATTTCTATGGGAAAAATAATAGACCAAACTACTGTGAAGAGAGGCCTACAGAAAAGGATCTGCTAATATTAGATCTGAATGATTTATCTTTTGTCTAGTGGCCATCTGATTTCCACATGGTAAAATAGGTACTTCAGGGTGGGTAAGGAAAAGGAAGAAGGAAAGGAACTAACATTTTTTTTGAATATTTGCTATGAGCTAGGCACTCCACTGTGTGCTAGGAGATTTACATATTCTAATTAATTCATTCTTCATAACCATCATGTTAGATGGGTATTATCACTCCCTTTCATTTCTGAGGACTAAAGTTTTAAGAAGACAGAGGGAGAAATAAGTGGTGTCCCTGCGAATCCCACTCTCTCTTTTTAAAAATGCTTTGTATCGTGGCTAATGCTTAATATTATTTTTATGTTTTTAAAACATTTCAGCTTTTATTTTAGATACAGGATATACATGTGCAGATTTGTTACATGGAAATATTGTATGATACTGAGGTTTAGAGTACGGATCCTGTCATCCTGTCACCCAGGTACTGAGCACAGTGCCTTATGAGTAGTTTTTTTCTTAAACCCACTCCCCCTACCCTCTAATAGTCCAGAGTGACTATTGTTCCTATATTTCTGTCTATATGTGCTCAGTTCTTATAATTGAGAATATGCTGCATTTGGTTTTCTGTTCCTGTGTTAATTTGCTTAGGATTACAACCTCTAGCCCCACCCATGTTGCTGCAAAGGACATGATTTCATTCCTTTTTTATGACTGTGTAGTATTCCATGGTGTATATGTACCACATTTTCTATTTTTACCAGTATCTATATATGGTTATGCAGTTTTCTAGCAATGTGGCAGACTTGCTACATTTGTTATAGTTTCCTAGTTTGTTGCTAAGACAACTTAGGTACTGAAGAGATTCTGGTGCGGTAATTGAAGATTGATAATTCAATCTGAGCCTTTATGTTTATTCAGAGTTGATTTAATTCTTTTACATGGTTTTCTCTTTACTGCAGCATCTTACTTAATAATTCCTAGGCTAGGATTTGAAAGTTCGGTAGTTGAAGTGCAGAATAAAAGAGAAGATTCAAAATATTTTAATTCCTAATTGTTACTGTATTTTATCACTGTAAGCAATATAAAGCAACACAACTGTTAAGCCAATAATGGTTTTTGGCTTGATAACGTAGTAGTTCCCTCTTTGTGGGCCTTAATTATAAATTAACCAATCAGAAATTCCTGTTTGATGTAACAGTCTTGGGAGACTGGGTTCATTTGGCGACAGCCACATTCTGACAGACAGAAGCAAGAAGCAAATAATTGTAAGTGTATTGAATGCTGGTCATGAAGTGAGGCCACTGTAGGTGGTATGCCTTTTGTTTGGATCATGTCTTGAGACTCACCTTTGCCACAGTTGAGTCATTTTCCATGATGTGTCACTAACAATGCGTCTTCTCAATTACAACTCTCAAGAAGTTATATCTGATATTACATCTAACATTAGAGGAGACATACCCAAGTGTTAGAGATAATTAAATAGGCCATTTAAAAACTCTTCTAACTTAGGTAACTTTGTAATGCCTGTATTAACCTACAATTTTTATCTTGTTCCCAAATAAAGTTGAAAAGAGTTCACACAAGCACTTTACAGGCATCATGATCAGGGTCTTATAATGTCATTGGTGGTAACTCCCCTTAAAATTAGATTCAGGGGCTGGGTAGAATATTCTTCCAGATTAATAGCATCTTGACTATCCCCCTACCTCTCTCCAAACTAGTTGACAGGATTAAGGAGAATAGATAGAGATAGTCGATAACCATTTAACAATTAATGTATTCATTCTACCTACAACTTTTGGATTAGCCAAAGATAACTGTATATTTGGGCCTGGAAGTCGACCCTGCTACTATCCTTCCAATTATCTTGGAAGAATTTAGGGCAAATGATGTCATAACTTCTATGAGACATCTTAAATTATGGAGCATGCTGAATCTTAATTCTTTCTGAAATGGCTCATATTTCGTCTGTGGTGAATGAGCCAGTCATTTATAAGTATGCAGCAGATCATGTGCCCTATCATGCTAGTGAAGGAAGAAATATATAAATAAATACATTAGTTTGTTCAATTAGTATTTATTAAATACCTACCAAGTACTTGGTGCTAAGTAGTAGTTTTTTGTTTGTTTGTTTGTTTTTGAGGCAAGATCTTGCTCTGTCACCCAGGCTGAAGTACAGTGGAATGATCATGGCTCACTGCAGTCTTGACCTCCTGGGCTCAGGTGATCCTCCCATCTCAACCTCCCAAGTAGCAGGGAGCACAGGTGCACACCACCGTGCCTGGCTAAAACAATTTTTTTTGTATCTTTTTGTAGAGATGGGGTCTTACCATATTGCCTAGGCTGGTTTTGAATTCCTGAGGTCAATCTATCTGCCAGCCTCAGCCTCCCAAAATTCTGGGATTACAAGCATAAGCCACTGCGCCTGGCCCTGAGTAGTTAATAAGACAAAAGTAGTCTGTGCCCTCAGGGACACTGAGCACAATTACAACAGTATATGATGACTGCTTCACTAGAAGTTAGGGTTTTTTTGAGCATTGCCAGGGCCTTGATCTTACTTAGAGTGAAGAAAGATATCTCTAGTTTAGTCTGGTCTGCTGTAACAAAATACCGTAAACCTGGTAGTTTATAAACAACAGAAATGTACTTCTAAGTTCTGTAGGCTGGGAAATCCAAGATCACTGACAGTTTTGGTGTCTGGTACAGGCCTTCTTTCTGGTTAATAGATGGCAGCTTCTAGCTGGGCCTTCATAGAGTAGAAGGGACAAAACAACTCTCTGGGGCCTCTTCAATAAGGGCACTAATTCCATTCATGAGGCTCCGCCTTCGTGACATAATTCCCTACCACAAGCCCCACATCCTAATACCATTACCTTGGTGATTAAACTTCAACCTGTGAATTGGTGGGGACATACACCTTCAGACCATGGCACTAAGAAAGTGACATTTGGATTGGGGATAGGCAGTGAGAATGGCATGTTTCAAATAAATGTTTGGCAGGTTCCAGGGACTGAAGGATGCTCAGTGTGACTGGAAGAGCAAGCGAAGCCTTGTCAGTGGAGCAGGAAGCACAGGCTAGATATAGATAGTAAGAGTCTTTTAGGGCATGTTAAGGTAGACTGGATTATAAAGATAATAAGACATTACTGAAGAGTTTTAACCTTGAGCATCATGATCAGATTTGTGTTTTATGATGATCACTCCAAACAAAGGTAAGTTCAAGGGTTGTGTGGAGGAAACATGGATTAGATAGGAGAAAGGTTAAAGTGATAATGAGGAGGCAGATTGACAGAACTTGGTTATTCATAAATTGAGACAGAGGAGTCAAAGGGATCCCTGGATTAGTGATTTGAGGTACATGGGTAGACACCAAAGAAAAAGAGCATTAGGGAAAACCTTGGGGGTGGGGTTGAAAGGTCGGGAAAAAGGAAATGAGTTCAGTTCTGAACATTGGAGGATGTGTGGGATACCAGGTAGGCTGTTGTTCACTAGGCAGTTAGATAAGTGGGTCCAAAGATCCGCAGATCTGGATTCACCACAAAAATGTGACAGTGACCAGTTGTACATGGATTCGAATTAAAGTTCTGCAAGTATATAGAATGAAAACAACAGAAGGCTATGACGGGGCCCTCAGAGGAGCACCAGCATTTAAAACATTAACATTCTGAAGTGATGATTTAAAGAAACCATCAGGTGAAAACATCTTTAAAAACTTTTTTTAAGGAAAAGAGAAAGGCTTGTGAACCTGGGTTTTTTCCTTTCTTTCCTAGAACTGATTTCTAGCTTACTTTTACCTCAAGTGAGGTCATACAAATTCCAAATCACAGTCTGTTCTGTTGTGGTTAAATTGATTCTCCAGTGCAAACCATTTTAAAACATGCAATGAAGAAAAAAAAGGAAAATAAAAGCCAAAGCAACAAATTATCCATAGCTAAAACTGTATGAACATAACGCATAATCAAAGCAACCATAAAGGCAGTGTTGCCAACATTTGATGATGGCCAGAGAATGCCCTTGCTTCTTTTCCCCCTTTATACCACTGCCTTCCAGTATCTTTTCATTTTCGAAATCCTTTAAAGATAGGGATCTTTGTATTCTGTCTCACATCTTGATTTCACAGGTGTGTGGTAGAAACTAAGAATAATGGCTCCCAACTTGCTCTTTTTTTAACTGCTTATAAAGGACTTTTGACTGAATGGCAAAACCACTCTTCTTTTTCATGTGGACAAATCCACGTCCACAAAACCTTGATTTTTGGTGTGATTGCAGTAGAATTCTCCTTCCTTCTTAAACAGTTGGTGGACTTATTCCTTATCCTGATATATCATCCAAGTTTGTTTCTGTTTTCCCCTCTGGGGATGATAATGTGGCTTGCATTCTTTTGGAAGTCTTGGACACCAAGAATTTTGAGGTCAGCTCAACTAGGGAAGTGAAGGAAAGAATGTCAGCTAACCCAGCAGTGAAACCTCAGGAGTGTGTGCCTTAAAGGCCATTTTCTCTGTATTTTTCTTTTTTTCCTCTTGTATATTAACCACAAGTAACCCACAGTCTTTAAACCAGCTTCGTAAGAAGCCACCAACAAATGTTTAAAGCATCTCAACAAAGTTTCCAAGAAAGTCCTGGATAAAATTGTGTTTGAATGATGACCAATATATCGTCTTTCTTTTTTTAAACCCACTTTCTCTAATTTGTGTAAAATTAACTTAAATCTCAAATTTTAAGAAATTAGAAAATGTAGCAGTAGGAATGGTTGTATTTTTCCAAAGTAACTTATTTTAAGTGAAACAAACGGAATGTTTGGTCAGACAAAAAAAACGGTCAAGGAATGAGGGACTTACATGCCCCTTTACAAAGTAGGTGGATGCCAGTGTGTCATGTATAACTCCCACTAAGCGTAGAGAAATATCTTTCGTTTAAAAATTTAAAAAATATTTCTAAAATGTCTATAGATTTAAGTCCTTTTGATTTGGAAAGAAGGAAAGCAAAAGCCCCACTGAATGGATTAACATTAAGAATATTGTTACCAGCAGATTTTAGTGCCTTTTGTTTTGTTTTTGGTTAAAACCTAAGCCAAAGGCTGACCATTATGTTATAGGGATTTACTGACCATTATATTAATATTCTTATTTGAATTTGAACAAGACACACAAACATACCCATGTATACACACGTATGTAAAAGTGTTTTTCTTTAGTAAATATTTTTACTACTACCCGTCTAAGATTGCAAATGGCATGCAGATTATCCAATGTAGGATGATATGAAATAGAATGATACAATGTTTTGAGTATTTTTATAGAGGGGTCTGCTCCTTATACACCTTGCCTTTCTTTTGAGGTATCTTTCCATTTCTATGTTACATGTTCTAAAATTCAACTGTTATATATAACATAGAGATTTTCAGGTGGTCATAGATTATGCCCAGGTGTATGATCTAGTGGGAAGATAGTCAACTAATGGGATAGACAAAGAGAAAGCAGAGTAATTCACTTAAAATCCAGAGAACTTTACAATGTTGAAAAGTAAGTAAAAGCAGATGTTGTAAAGTTTAGAAAATCAAGACATTATTTTCCTGTTTCCATTGAATTTTTTCTAAACATATTATAAATAACCTTTGAAGTAATACAAAGTCCTCTGTTTATTTTGCTGATAGCATCTTTTGTAAGAAACTTTATCAATGCTTGTTTAAGTTATAGACTAAATGATATCTCGGCATGGTGAAAGAATTGACTGTATCTTCTGGCAAATACAGTACTACAGTGCTGAAATTACTTACAATGTCTGAGTTACTTAGATGTCTATTTGATTAGGTCTTTGGGGTTTAATGTTAAACAGCTCAAATGTTTTATGCTATCAGAAGATAAACATGGAAGCCCAATATTTCATTATTTACACACTTTACATTAATTTTATATTTTATGGAGACTTTATTTTATTCTTCAATAGAGAGAACTTGCTGTATTAATCTTTGTAATTATTCTGACGAGAGTGGCCTAGGAATTTGAAAATTATGCTCTCCATGCTGCACCCTTCCCCATGTTCCATGTTCTAACTCAGGCTCATATTAAACATTAAAAAGTCTTACAGGGGCCAGGCACGGTGGCTCATGCCTGTAATCTCAGCACTTTGGGAGACCCAGGCAGGTGGATTATGAGGTCAGGAGTTCAAGATCAGCCTGGTCATCATAGTGAAACCCCATCTCTACTAAAAATACAAAAATTAGCTGGGTGTGGTGGCACATGCCTGTAATCCCAGCTTCTCAGGAGGCTGAGGCAGGAGAATCACTTGAACCTGGGAGGGAGAGGTTGCAGTGAATGGAGACCACCGTTGCACTCTAGCCTGGGTAACAGAGTGAGACTCTGTCTCAAAAAAAAAAAGTCTTACAAGGGCCGGGCACAGTGGCTCACACCTGTGGTCCCAGCATTTTGGGAAGCCAAGGTGGGCAGATCACTTGAGGTCAGGAGTTCAAGACCAGCCTAGCCAACATGGTGAAAACCCGACTCTACTAAAAATACAAAATTAGCTGGGTATGGTGAAGGGTGCCTGTAATCCTAGCTACTCAGGAGGCTGAGGCTGGAGAATCGCTTGAACCCGGGAGGCGGAGGTTGCAGTGAGCCGAGATCACTCCACTGCACTCCATCCTGAGTGACAGAGCAAGACACTACCTCAAAACAAACAAACAAGCAAACAAAATAAAGTCTTACAGGCCAGGTGCGGTGGCTCCTGGCTGTGAACACCAGGAATTTGGGAGGTCAGATGGGTGGAATACCTGAGCTCAGGAGTTTGAGACCAGCCTGGGGAATATGACGAAACTCCCATCTCTACTGAAAATACAAAAATTCACCATGCCTGGTGATGTGTACCTATAATCCCAGCTACTAGGGAGGCTGAGGCAGAAGAAATCGCTTGAGCCTGGGAGGTGGAGGTTGCAGTGAGCCGAGATTGTGCCACTGTTCAGCCTGGATAACAGAGCTATACTCTGTCAAGAAAGAAAGAGAGAGAGAGAGAGGACTGGAGGAAAGAAGAAAAGAAGGAAGGGAGGAAAGGAGGAAGGGAGGGAGGGAAGGAGGGAGGGAAGGAGGGTCGGTCTTCAATGTGGCCTCTACATATGAAGGCTGTTTCAACTGAATTGTCATTTTTTTGATGACTTAACTTAATATGTAAACGAGCTTGGGAAGAGCCAGAGCAAGGTGTTCGCTAGCCTGGGGAAGCATAGGCTTGGCTCTAGGGCAGGTGCCCATCCTCACAGCTCTCGCTGGCCCTCATCATTTGGAGTCACCAAATGTCTTCCAGCTGTTAATGACTGTCCCAGGCTCAAAACTGCATCCCTGTGGAGGATACTTTCAGGGCGTAAGCCAATTCTGGAAATGACTGGCTGCTAAAATACGGAACAAGGGAAATCAGTTCATATCAACAACATAAACCATCATCTGTCTGTTATTACATTCATTCAGCTGGGTCACATATGACTCAATAATCAAATTACCACCCTACATATCTTAAATCCACATGTGAATTCGACCACCATGTGACATGGGAAAACAAAGATAAACTAGGATGTCTTCTCTTTATTTTACTTCTTTCGAATGTGTCTTTTTTCTGCATATATAAGTAAAATTACTTGTAAAATTTTGAAAATTATGTAATATGGAAAGTGAGTGTCCACAGTGGATGTCCCTCCTTCCCCCATCACTTGACATACACTGTTTACCATTTGGTGTGCATATCAATGTCTTCTTAATCAAAAATGGAAGTTCCTATTGCTAATTCTGTACCAATACAAATGTGACCTTTTAAAACTAATTTAAGTGAAAAATTGACTGGGTCTATCAATATAAAGTTTCAAAGGTAGATAAAATTTAAATGGGGAAAAATAAAGCAATCTTTTTCTGTTATTTATGCTTCAGCTTCTTTCAAGAAGCATTTGAAACAGCTTCCAGTAAAATCTAGGGCAAGGGAAATACCACCAAAAACCATTCATAAAGTGTAAATCAGAGAAAGAATGAGGAAATACTGAAAGAAGAAGGAAAATGTTAAGTCAAGAGGTATTAGTGGTGGAAAGCTACACCATTTAATGTAAAACCTTACATGTAGTTTCAGAGTGGTCTTCATAGTTCAGTTTTTACTGGGTTGCAAAAGGAAGCCAGTTCCTTTGAGAAGTATTTGCATAGAAAACTTCCATCTATAGTAAAAATATTAACTTCACAGGGTCCATGTAATTAACAATGATGCTTTCAGGCAGGGGTAATGCCTTCTACAACTTTGTATTTCCAGGACCTAGTACCATGCTCTCCAATACCAGGTCCTAAACACATTTGGTAGATAATGAATGAGTGAAACAGTGAATGAAGCGATGAGTGACAACTGTAATCATTAGCAGTTTATTTTTATTTATTTATTTATTTTTGAGATGGAGTCTCACTCTCTCACCAGGCTGGAGTGCAGTGGTGCAATCTTGGCTCACTGCAACCTCTGCCTCCTGGGTTCAAGTAATTCCCATGCCTCAGCCTCCAGAGTAGCTGGGATTACAGGCATGCACCACCACACCCAGCTAATTTCATAGTTTGGTATTTTAATTTTTGTATTTTTAGTAACAGTTTATTTATAATGCTTATATATGTGTTCCACTTACAATTGTTTCTTGTTATTGCCTCATCATTGCCATTAAATTCAAGAGCATAATGCTCAATTCATTCATTTACTTAACAAATATTGAGTGCTCAGGAGCCCAGTTTTAGGTGCTATGATACTAAAGTGTGCAAGACAGTTTGTGCATTCATATTGCTTAAGATCTAGTGGGGCAGGTAGACAAGTGAGAAAAGCAACAATATGGAAAGACTAATAGACAAGCTAAGGGTGCTATGAGAGCCCACAGGAAGAGTGACTAAGGCAGACTATGGAAATGGGTGAATTATAATCTGTTACAAGCAAGGCAGTCCCACAGGTCGGGTTCAGAGGGACATGGTTGAGGTATGTAGCTTCCTTGTGGTCTAGCCTAATATAGGGCTAACACCTGGGCTCTTGAAGAGAGAATAGTTGGCGTCTATAATGAGGCTTCATGCAGGATTTGACAGTAGCAGAATAGCAGACAATTTAAAATTAGTGTTACTGGTAAGTATCTGAGGAAGAGGTATCCTTTGCTTTAGACTGAAGACAAGGTCCACATTTTACATCTGGTAGTATCTTGTATTGTAAAATATGAGGTATCAATCAGCTTCCCACAGGAAACAAATGGTACATGGAAAGGGCACAGTTGAAGAGGGATTAATGGAAGAATGATTGATGAGGGAAGGCAGAGTTAAGGAACGAACAGGAGGATCCAGCACTCAGAAAAAAACATTTTCCTCAGAAAAAAACATTTTCCACGGTGAAGGCTGCTTTATAGTAGCTGTGGCCTTAACTGGAGAGACACAACTCAAAACCTTACCTATAGAGGAGGAAGCTGGGGAAATAAACACTCAATCCTTTTTCTCCTCCTGCCTTTTGAATTTTTTTTTTGAGATGGAGTTTTGCTCTTGTTGCCCAGGCTGGAGTGCAGTGACGCAATCTCAGCTCACTGCAACCTCCGCCTCCTGGGTTCAAGCAATTCTCCTGCCTCAAAATGAAGAATGTCTAACATAACTGAGGATCATGATTTCTAATTCCATCAAGAAAAGCTGCCCCATTTTCAGTCAATAGTGGCACAAGTTTGTATGTTATGAAACAAAGAAAACATCAGTTTCAGTCCTAGAAGAGTACCACATCATTAGAAGCAAACTGTTGTAGAAAAACAGAGTTATTTTTTTAATTGCAGTTGATTTGCTTTATTGTTGACAATGCTAAAGAAAGGATTTAAGATATTTGTTCGTTTAAATTAAGTTGTATGCATGGAATGACAGCTCTTTCTTCTTTCCTTTTGTTCTTAAATAAAATATTACCTGACCCATCTGAACAGAGATGAACATCGTTTCTCTGAGGTAGGAAGACTAGTTCTAGAGATAATTGACAATGTAAATTTCTAGACCTCTTTCTAGAGCTTTGTAGGGATGTTTTATCTCAGAAGGCATTTTGGACACTATAGTTATGTTAGAAGAGTACAGAAATATGGGAAAATGGTTAAGTTTCTTGGTCAATCACAGGAGACTAACCCGGGTTATACCAAAATAGGTAAGTCAACACTATCTTAAACTGATGCCAGATTGCCTAGCAGAGCATTTAACTTGGACACAAGACAAGAGGGCCTGTTGGCTTCAGAAATGATACTAGGAGAGAGTGCAGGGTAGCAGGGGCAGGCTGGATGGGGTCAAGGCAGAAAACGCCTCCATTCTCTTAGGATCCCAGTTGGGTCTGAGAATTAAATTACATAAAAGATTAACAACAGAAAACCATAATACAAATTTTACTTGGCACAAGAATCCTCATAAAGTAATGAAGACCCAGGCTGGCTGTAGTGGCTCATGCCTATAATCTCAGCACTTTGGAAGGCTGAGGTGGAAGGATTGCTTGAACCCAGGAGATCGGGAGCAGCCTGGGCAACAAAGCAAGACATTGTTCCTATAAAAAATGATGATGCATTTGAGGACTGACTGCATCTTAGATTTGACAAAATGCAGAGTAGTTTAAAAATTGAATCTTGAAAGCATGCTTATAAATACAATTCAGGTGTTTTTCTAGTCTGTCTTGAATAACCAGAATGTATCTCTGGATCTAGAATATGACTGAAGAAAGTGAAATCTAGTTAATTGCTTTCTGACTGAATATATAGCAAATAGGTTTTGACTTATTTTTCAACTAGATTTGATTTGTAATTATTATAAAAAATAATGTGTTAAGAAATATTCTGAAGCTGCCCTCTAGCCCAGGGCTGGTTCCATTTATAAGGGTTTTAATGGGCAGAGAAGTTGAAAAATGGTAGCACGTGAGACAAACATTTTTCTTCTTTTCTATAAACTCATTGAAAAGGAATTGTCTTCATTGAGTTTTTATAAAACAGAGAATTGGAATTTAATAACTAATAGCTGCTTATCCAGTTTGCTCCAGTCTCTGAAAAATAGTATCTGATGAACACAAGTTGTCTGGCAGTAATACAGATATATTATATTCTGCAGTGGGATTAATTTAGCATTTTTAAAAATTTTCATCAATACCATGAATACATCTTTGCTTTGATTCTATACTTGCCAAGAAACCTTCTGAATTAGCTTTCCAGAGGATTAATGCCCTTGACGATTTATTGAATGTTTTATAAATGGCTAATCATTTTGGAATGTGACTTCATGTCAGCATAAATGGACAAATAGCCCAATGTCTTTCTCCTTTCCCTTTTGGTGCTGTACTTTAGTTTGTCTTGCAAAGTTAGTTGAAAATTCCACTTTCAGAGAAACTCTCGGTATTTCAGAACCTTGTGTGATGAGTCCTTCCCCTGGAGAAACTGATGTGACAGCTTGTCCAGTGAGCAAAGCAGCCAAGGCTTAAGAGGAGGTGAACCTGACAGGGGCAGAGCACTTCTCACCTCTGCACCCTATCTTCACTGACAAGCACCATTTCACCCAAAGCCCTTCTTGATTCCAGTGTATGTGGTGATTCCACAAGTATCTTAATCATTTCCAGGCTTGCTTAGAAATTGTTTTAGAATAAACAGTCTCTCTTTGTACCTTGTAATGCCCTGCGCCAGGAACATGGTGTGCAATTCTGGTCAGCAGCCCTCAAGGAAGACATGATTAAAGTGAGAGGGTGCAGAGAAAGTTAACTAACATGAACAAAAGAATAATGATTAATTAGCTTAAGTTGGAGAATTAATCATGAAATATATTTTTTTTCTGAGTGTAGAATTAAAATGGGGGCCTATTTACAAAGGAAAAATGCTGAGCGAGGGGATGTGGATAACATTTATAATATTATAAAAACTATGCTTTCTAATTTATTGAATTCTGGCATACTAGAACTTAGGGAACTTGCAGAAGTTTAAAAGAGGTCTACAATGAATAGAAACTTATGGAATGCATTATCCTAGGATGTGATGCAGATTGAAAATATAAATAGATTTACTAAAAGTTAAGATAAGCTCATTGATAACAGATTGAGGAAACAGTGACAATTTGGAGTATGTCCACAGCACTTGAAGGAAATCAGACGTCTTCCTTTTTCACATGTCCCTTAGTGTGCTCATCAAAGAAGGTAAATGGGCATAGGTAGGATATATGTTCGAGTCTAATTAGGATGATAATACAATTGCCAAAACATAAAAAACAAAACAAAACCTTGGATCCTGGATACATTAAATTACCCAGGTTCCAAAAGAAGACACATGAATGAAATAACTGCCTGTGAATTCTAGGGTACTGATATGGGGTCTCTGTGAAAGAGTGTACCTTGTACACCGGGAGCGTCAATCATTGTTATCAGTGGAGTGAACAGTAATGTGCATGTGTTGAACACAGGCAGAATTAGGGATCACATAGCCTTATTTTTCATAGACCACCATGTTGCTTGTGTCAAGCCTTTTCTTGAGTAGAGAATCAGGGTTTTGTCTGCAAATTAATGTAAAATAAATGAGACTCAGCCATATGTATAAAAAGCAGAAATAAAAGTTTCCTTTAAGCTATTTCCTTTTAAAATGTTCCTGGGAAAGGGCCTCTATTCTTTTATTTAAAATAAAACTGGAAATGTGGTAGAAATATTTTTGTAGTAATTTTTTTTTACAAATAAATTTTATTGGCATTCTTTGCTGTCTCTCCCAGTATGAACTAGTTCCTTGCATGATTTACTTCTGTTTTCAATGAAGAAGGCTGAAACTGATTTAAATTAAAACAACCTGCAGTTCTATTAGGATGCATGTGGTACTATGTCTCACCTTCTATCTTCACTGATGATAATCACATTTTTTTTCACAATATGCTGGCATGTTTTTAAGGATGTCTATACATGTGTTCATAAACACATATTTGTACACACATCAAGGATAGAGACATAAATATTATGAAGGTATAATCTACTGTTGCCACTGATACTCTTTAATATATCACAACCATGTTATATCTTAGTAATTTATCTTATGAGATGGTGGGTGCAGATGGGTGCTCTTGAAAACCACACCTCTGAATCTGAAAAAGGATCAACTGATATGGTCATATGTTTCAGTGTCATAAACAGTAATAAAAGAAGTAACTTAAGTGGTTTTTTAAAAATTGCTTTATTTAGCTTATAATATTTGGGGAATCTCAAGAATTAAAAGAAAATATGGTGCTCATAGATCTTTTTCTGCCATATTATTTATTTATGATCTTCTTTATGCCTGTTACATGAAATGTACATATCAAGTGTTAATAAGTCAGTTCATGTAAATACATTCTTCAATGAGTACTACCCTTTGTAAGTGAACAAGCAAAGAATTTGCACTGAATTATTAGTATCTAGCAGTGTTTTTCCAGACAAGTGACTAAAGTAGATTTAAATCAATGTACGAAATTAAATTGCATTAAATTTTGATACTAAATGAGTTCAGTATAGCTATGTGATACAATCATGTAAATGTACTAATATAAAAGAATACAACCAAAATTGAGACAGCAAAACACATGTAACTCTTTCTAAAACATTCATTTAATGAAAATCTACTGCAAATAAAATCATTATACTTTGAATTGTTATAGTGCTTCCACAGTTAAGACACACTGTATTACACATTTATTCCTCTGACCCACAGAGAACTCTGCGTGAATTATCACATCCATTTTATAGACAGAGAACCTGGTCTCAGAGAGGAAAAGTACTTGAATCGATGTCACAAAAAAAATCTCCTAGTTGGCTTCTCTTGCATCAGGCATCTCTCCTCTGCTCTATTTACCATGCAGCTGCCAGAATGACCTTACTCCTGCTTAAAATTTTTCAGAGCTCCTCGTTGCTGGTATGATGGACAAGTCCACAATGTGGTGACTATGAGCCCTGACTGCTTTCGCGGCCCATGTTCAAGTCCAGAGGTTGGCAAACATTTCCTGTAAAGGACCAGTTAGTAAATATTTTAGACTTTATGGGCTATACATCTCTGCCACTGCTCTCCAGCTTTGTTGTTGTCAGATGAAATAGATGGCAGGCTAGATTTGGCCTGCAGGGCATAGTTTGCTGACTTCTAATTTTGCAATAGAATCCCTTAGAATATGGGAAGAAAATATCAGAAGTTCTATTTATATTTTGTTCTTAATCCCATCCTTTAAAATTATTTTTTGTGTATATTTTATAATACATATAATATTTTCATAAATAAGTAAATCTACATGTATTCTGAGCTTATGCTTAATTTTAGTTTTTACTGATAGGATTTGTATTTGATAAAGCTGAAAGACTAACTCTCTGCTTCACCAACCCACAATCAAGCTGCTGGCAATTTCCTGAACACACTAGACAATTTTCTGCCTCTATACTTTTGTTCATGGGATCTTCTCATTTATTTAATGCTGTTTTTGCTTGTCATTTCTGCTTACATCTCAGATTTTCCATCTGGGATCACTTTCGTTCCACTTGTAGTATATCCTTTTGAAATCCATTTAATCAGGGTCTGCTGGTAGAAAAAAAAACTCTCTATTTGCCTGAAAACATCTTTAAAATAAGGATGCATTTTCTGGATATAGAAGTCAAGGTTGGCAGTTATTGTCTCTCGGCACATTTAGTATCTTTTTATATACGTTTTACACTATCTTTTGGCTTTTGGTAGTGTTTTTGTGAAGTCAGCTGTCAAACCGATGTTCTTTGGGAGGTAATCCGTCCTTTACTTCTCTGGCTGCTTTTACTTTGTTTTTTGGGGTAATGCAGTTTTACTATGATGTTACTACAGGTTCATTTCATTTTATTTGCCTATTCAAAGTTCATTGGGATTCATAAATTTGTGATTGGTATCTTTTAGTAGTTCTAAACAATTGTTAGTCAGTTTGCCCCTGCTCCTTCCCCATTTTTTCTCCTCTTCTTCTGGAGCTCTGGTTAAATATATGTACTCCTTAGCCTTTTAAGCCTAATCTCTCTTTCATATTTACATTTTTCCCCGCTGTACTGCATTCTGGATAATTTCTTCTGCCCTATTCTTTAGTATACTAGTATTTTCCCTCATCTATGTCTAGATTGTTGTGGAATCCATTCATTAATGTCTTTTGTTTTCTACTTTTCTGAAAATAATTATAAACACTTAAAACTTCTAAATAGGTTGAAAAAGTAAAACAGTACAAAGAATACTTCTAAACTCATTACTAAGGTATATCTATTATCAATATTTTACTCCTTTATCTTTATTGTTTGCTCTCTGTCCTCTCTCTCTCTCTGTGTATATATAATTTTAAATGTAAATATGCATTTTATTTATATACAATGGTGATTTAGAGAAAAATATATATTTATATATATATGTATATCATGTATATGCACACATGTACTTTTTAAATGATTATGGTTTTTTTATATGTGTACTTTTTTTATGAACCATTTGTTGGTAAGTAACATACATCATGGTCCTTAACCCCTGAGTACTTCAGTGTTTGTTTCTGAAGAGTAAAGATATTTTCATATGGCTATAGTACAAGTATCAATATAAATACTCTTTGCATGGTAAATTTAAATTTAACACTTAAAAGGTATAGTACAATGCTTTTTATTTCATCTGCTCACATATTCCATTGTTTCAGTTGAGTCAGTGATGTTCTCTATAGCATTTGATTCCTCTCCAGTGCCATGTGCAGTGTAGAGTTAGGTATCGTATTTTGTTGTCTTGCCTTTGAAGCGTCTTTTAATCTGGAGCATTTTCTTAGCCTTATATAGTCTTTCATGGCATTTACCTTTTGAAAGACCAAAACCCCCATTCTTACTTTTTAGAAACAGAATATTCCTAATTAGGGCTTTGTGTGATGTTCCCTCATGATTAGATTCAAGTTATGCATTTTTGACAAGAAGACAGCATTGATGATACTGTATTTTTCTCTGAGTGTCATATCTAGAATGTGGATACTAATTCTGATCAATCAGTTAAGTTATCTGATTTCTGCACCATCTAATTTCTTTTCCTCTCCTCTCTTGAAACTAATAAGCAGCTTGTGGGATAACACTCTAAGATCATACAAATATCACACTCCTTATACTAATTTTCCCTTAGATTTGGCATTCACTGATGAACCTTGCCTGATTAAATTTAATCTTTACTGCAATTGTTATAAAAACCATTCATTTTAAATTAGTTTTATTTCTCAATTCAAAAGAGGGTTCAATTCTTTTCAAATCTGCTAAGGCACATTTTGTTATTTTTTTCCTCTTAAATTTTATTTCACTTTTTATTTCTATCTTTAAATAGAGTATGCATAATTGTTTTATCCTATTTGTCTAACGATTTAATATATGAAGTGTTTGAAAGTACCCTTCTTTAAGTGATGTAAATTCAGTCTGCAGATTTGCTCAAGGACCACTTTTGGTTACAACTTCTCAGGGGCATTCCTCCTTAATCTACTCAGCAATAGACAAATTTCCTTAAGTCCCCTGGTGAGGGAATGGAATGGGGTGGGACTTCTAATTTATTCTTTCCCTGAGGGTGTAACCCTTTGGGGAAACAGTTTAATATAGAGAAGAACTTCAATTCGTCTCCCCACCTGTATGAACTGAGCTTTGATATTGGTTTCTCCTCATCTTCACTTAGATTTTAACCTGTTAAAATACTTTCTTGTCAGCTTTTTATTATTTTAAGAAGATGCTTTTGTACCTTATCCAATATTGTTGTTTTCATTGAGAAATCTGGTCTGAATAACCTAGGTTACCATGTTTTATCACAGTGTAATCTCTGCATTCAGGATTCTTCTCTATCCCTCACACCCTCCTCAGCTTTCCAATCTCAATTCAAGTGTCACCTATCCATAAAGCCTTCTCTGAACAAAATCCTTCCCCAAAGTACCATAGATTATTCTTACTGTAGTTGGTCCCAGCATATATATTATATATTTCCTTCATTGTGTGGTTGGTTGGTTTGTTTTGCTTTCCTGTCTGTCTCTTCCAAATAGACCCTAAGTTTCTTAGGAGCAGGTACTGTGTCTTATTCACTTTTGTATCCTGGGGTCCTGCTAGAGTAGCTGGCATATATTAGCCCTTAACAGGTGTGTGTCAAAGGAAGGGATGAAAGCATATCTGCCTTCCCAGTGTTTTATACTCTTTGACAATTTGTATGCCATGTCTTTATGTCCCCAGTGCTTAGTACAGTGTCTGTCTCATAGCTGTCTAATAATTATTTGTGGACAGGAATTTTTGTTAACCTGAAAGTGAAATAGGATAAGGGACAGAATGGCCAATACAGTAAACCTATCAGGAGACACAGTGAGTTAATTAATAGAATGGGGTGTTGGTGATCGTGGTAGCAAAAATGGTAGTATAACTGTGAGTCCTGAAGGGGTACAATCTGGTTTGTGTAGCCAAACAGAAGCAGATTTGGACTGTTGTGAATTCACAATTCACAGTTGTTCAGGGATCCAGGCTAGGAAGGAGGATCCAGATAGAAGGCAGAGTTGAACCAACTCCAGAACTAACTAGAGTAGGTAGATGGTGACTGGATAGTCAGAGTTCTCCAGAGAGACAGACCAACAGCGGGGAGAGAGGGGGGGGGGGGAGAGAGAGAGAGAGAGAGAGAATTTATCAAAGAGAGAGAGAGGGAGAAAGAGAGAGAGAGAGAATTTATCAAAGAGAGAGAGAGAAGAGAGAATTTATCAATTGGCTCATGCAATTATGGAGGCTGAGAAGTCCCACAATAGGCTGGCTACAAGCTGGAGACCCTGGGATATGGGCAGTTGGCTCAACCCAAATCTGAATGCCTCAGGGAAACCAATGCTTTGACTTTCAGTCCTAGACCAAAGGCCTGAGACCCAAGGGGCCACTGGTATAAGTCCTGGAATCCAAAGGCTGGAAAGCCTTGAGTTCTGATATCCAAGGGAGAAGAATAAGGGTGTCCCAACTCCAGGAAAGGAAGAGAGAGGATTTGTCTCCCCTGTCTTTTTGTTCTATCTGGGCTCCCAGCTAATTAGATGGCACCTGCCCACATTGAGGGTTAGTCTTCTTCACTCAGTTCATTGACTCATCCTTCAGTCTTTCCTGGAAACACCCTTGCAGAGGCACCCAGAATGCTTTATCAGTTATCTAGATATTCCTTAACCCAGTCAGGTTCACACCTAAAATTAACTGTCATGGTGATAGTCAATGGCACAAAGGGTAGTGGTTTCAGGAAAAATCTTGTTTGGCTTGCATTTGAGTTTTACTGCCTCATTGTTATGTGGGATCATTGTGTGTTTTGAGTCTAGCAAAGCACAGGCTGCTCCTTAGGGCAAGGCCAACATCTTTTGGATTAGCTGTTGCATGAAGGGATCAAGGGCCATATTCTCTGGAGAGAGATTTTTCTTCCAGCAGGCCTGCTTTCCTGACTTTAGAATTTGGCTTCTTGGAACCTGATTCACTTGACTTCCCCTTTCCAGTAAGTGCTAGTCAAGCTATAGTGCCCACAAATCCATGGTAACTATTACTCCTTACCCTCCTTCTGCAACATGCACCTCCGGTGTGCTTTTGCAGTATGTTTTCCCATTCTAGTATACTTTTCTGTGTGCTCAAGGATACCAGGTGACATGATTTGGCTGTGTCCCACCCAAATCTCAGCTTTTTTTTTTCTTTTGAGATGGAGTCTCCCTCTGTCACCCAGACTGGAGTGCAGTGGCGTGATCCTGGCTCACTGCAACCTCCACCTCCTGGGTTCAAGTGGTTCTCCTGTCTCAGTCACCCGAGTAGCTGGGATTACAGTCTCAAGCCACCATGCTCAGCTAATTTTTGTATTTTTAGTAGAGATGGTGTTTCACCATGTTTGCCAGGCTGGTATTGAACTGACCTCAAGTGATCCAGTCATCTCAGCCTCTCAAAGTGCTGGGATTACAAGCATGAGTCCCACACCTGGCCTCAAACCTCATCTTGAATTATAGTTCCCATAATCCCCATATGTTGTGGGAGGAACCAGGTGGAGATAATTGAATCATGGGGGCGGTTTCTCCATCCTGTTCTCATGATAGTGAGTTCGTTCTCATGAGATATGATGGTTTTATAAGGGGCTTCCTCCTTTCCCGGGCACTCATTCTCTCTCCTGCTGCTCTGTGAAGAGCTGCTTTCCACCATGATTGTAAGTTTCCTCAGGCCTCCCAAGCCATATGGAATGGTGAGTCAATTAAAACTCTTTCCTTTATAAATTACCTAGTCTTGGGTATTTCTTCATAGCAGTGTGAGAATGGACTAATACACCAGGTTCAAGGTGCCTTGTGTTCAAGGGTACCCAGAGTCAAGGCCCAAATAATGTTCCACTTCTGCTAAGATAGCCTGTCCGTTACACCAGCCCACTCATCAAACTCCTATAATTTATCTAAACTTTCAGTATTTTATACTGAATGTTATGCTTCTTATTTCCCAAGGATCACTCCCCTGACGCAATCTGATTGTTGGCTCCTTGACTTTAGTGTTCACCCTGACAGGCTGTTGATCTGTATATGGTACTGGTTATACACTTAAGTGTGTAGCCACCCTCAAATACTTGCTGACCTCTAGTGCAAACAGCAAGCAAGCATCTGCATATCTCTCAAGTCTTCTACTTATACTGCTCTTCATGAGATAACATTTCAGAGGTTTCTAGGAGTTGGATTGAATAGAGGGTTCTTTTTTTAATTTTTTTTGTATTTTGCAAATGTATGAGTAGAGGTCACATGGTTTGCATTTAGAGATTTGAGTCTGAGTGGCACAGCCAGAATTACAATCTCAGCATGATGGCTGCAGTTTAGGACTTATTCTTCTCACAACTCTTCTGTAAATAGCATCATTTACCCTATAATAGGTAGAGTACCATGGGGATGTGGTATCGTTTTCCTTTCCTGACTTCCAACGCCTATAGAATTTGGTTTAAATCAACACATTGGTGAAAGTTATACCAATTGGATTTGTTTAATCCATATGTAGTTAAAATGAAAGAATCACCAAAACAAAGTATTTTATTACTTCTGTTCTGTTTACAGGTTCTTTTCAGTGTTTTATTTAGACTGTCACAGCTACTCTGCACGTAGCAGAACCTATCAGTGGATTATTGTATGTGGGGTTTCTGCAGGGGGGCCATGCTGTTTGGACCATTTTCCCATGGAAGGCTCTGCCAGCCCTTACAGTGCCCTGATACTTTAAGTCTACTTTTGGAGGTGGCCTCCCCTTAGGCGGTCATTCTGAAGAGCCTTTCAAGAACCTGAAATGTTGCCATTGGAGCGTTTCCCAGAAGGAAATTGAACCACAATTTTTTGAAGTGCAGGGAACTCTCTACCAGGAGTATGTCATGTGTCTAGACATATTCTGATGTGTTTTTCATTATAATAATGCAATAACATGGGCTGCACCAAAGTGATAGCGTAAATTCATTAAGACTGTTTTCTTGTCTCAGTGAAAAGAACACTATAAACTATGAACTACCTGTGTGTGGCATCTGCCTCTTTTGTTTCCTTGCCCTTCTAATCTCTTTGTACTTGATTATTTTTTTCTCTTTCCCTATTATTTTGTTCCTCATTGTTCTCTAAATAGAGTATAACAGTAAGAGTCCATCATTTCTACCATATTTCGAAGCTGATTAGAGAGGGAAAAAGAATCATGGTGGCTAACTAATAGAGAGCCAGGGAATTACAAATAAATCATCAGTTGCATAAGGGAGAAAATGAAATTTAACTAAGGAAATTGGAGCCTCTGCTGCCATGAAGAAAATAAATGAGACAATGTAGAGTCATTACAAGAAGACTGGGTGGTCTACAAGAAAGAGGGCAGATTGTGCAAACTGACATTTGAGGAATCAGCCCGAATGTTGCTGCTTGGGACCAGTTGCTGTTCATTGGTGTCCTAGCAAAATGTGCTTTATTTGTGGAACACTTGAGGAGGCTTGGCAGATGAGGCGGGCTCTGAAATATAGGAGGGCTTAACCTCCTAGTCTCTGAGCTGTTCTTCCTATTTAGAATGGAAAGTTCAGGGACTGTTACCATAAGAATCTCCCTGGAATCCCAGCTGGACTGTCCCTGCTCCAGCAGGGATCAGAGCACACCTGCAGGGAGAGGGCCTTTTCTTCCAACCACCTGCATTCACTTCCTGTGAGAACTGTGGTTCCTGGAATAGCCACCCACTACCAACTTCAGTTTATAGCAAGAAGTAGTAAGGGCAGCTCTACTGGGCAGAACATCTCCTGAATGTTCAAATCCAAGCATCTGTGTTTTGGATTTCTGTTACCCTCATCTTAACCCACTGGCTTCTGGACTCTCTCCTGCTTTTTCCTTTGCTTCTCCTCACCTTGTCTAGTTTTTTTTTTTTAATTGTACTTTAGGTTCTAGGGTCCATGTGCAGAACATGCAGGATTGTTGCATAGGTACATACATGGCAATGTGGTTTGTTGCATCCCTCCCCCCGTCACCTATATCTGGCATTTCTCCCCATGTTATCCCTCCCTAACCTCCCCATTCCCCTGCTGTGCCTCCCCTGCCCCCCCAACAGACCCCAGTGTGTGATGCTCCCCTCCTTGTGTCCATTTGTTCTCATTGTTCAATACCTGCCTATGAGTGAGAACATGCGGTGTTTGATTTTATGTTCTTATGTCAGTTTGCTGAGAATGATGGTTTCCAGATTCATCCATGTCCCTATAAAGGACATGAACTCATCCTTTTTATGGCTGCATAGTATTCCATGGTGTATATGTGCCACATTTTCCCTGTTCAGTCTATCATCGATGGGCATTTGGGTTGGTTCCAGGTCTTTGCTATTGTAAACTGTGCTGCAATGAACATTCGTGTGCATGTGTCTTTATAATAGAGTGATTTATAATCCTTTGGGTATATACCCAGTAATGGGATTGCTGAGTCAAATGGAATTTCTATTTCTAGGTCCTTGAGGAAGCACCACACTGTCTTCCACAATGGTTGAACTAATTTACATTCCCATCAAGTGTAAAGTGTTCCTATTTCTCCACATCCTCTCCAGCATCTGTTGTCTCCAGATTTTTTAATGATCGCCATTCTAACTGGCATGAGGTAGTATCTCAATGTGGTTTTGATTTGCATTTCTCTAATAACCAGTGATGATGAGCATTTTTTCATATGTTTGTTGGCCTCATGTATGTCTTCTTTTGAAAAGTGTCTCTTCATATCCTTCACCTTGTCTAGTTTTTAAATAATACTCTCTTTTTAAAAATTTCTGACTACAAGTAATGATGTTTGCCCATGTAGTTGTTTTTTGTTTTCTAAGTACTGGAGAATTTTGAGCCTCTCTTCCAAGGTTGTAAAGATGGTCAATGGGCCAAATCTGATTTGCATTTATGTTTTGTTTGATACATCTAGGGTTTAGTTGCATTGTGTGTGTGTGTGTGTATGTGTGTGTGTGTGTGTGTGTTGTTTAATGGAATCAATAACTAATGTTGTAAAAATTGGAATATTTTACATTCAAATCTGGATTTTTGACTCCCCATGAAAAATTAAAACATTTGGCAACCAATTCCTGGATGAGCGTTTCAACTTCTTTTAATTCTCTACAGTTTCCACCATGACCTACTTCTCTTGGGGTTACAGTGTTATTATTATTACTATTATTAAAGACTAGAGCACCTTAGTCATTTCTGGCTGCTATAATAAAATACCATAGACTAGGTGGCTTTAAGTAATAGAAATATATTTCTCACAGCTCTGGAGGCTGAAAGTCTGAGATCACAGTGTCAGCACGGTCAGATTCTAGTGTGGGCACTCCTCTAGAGAGAGGACTAGAGCCTTCATTGAGTTCTCTTTTATAAGCACACTAATCCCATTCATCAGGACCCTACCTTCATGGCCTAAATTAACTCCCGAAGGCCCCACCTTCTAATAACATCACACTGGGGGCTAGGATATTTTTTAAAGGGGCTAGGATTTACATTTAATCCATAGTACAGAGTTGAGGGAGAAATGAAATATTTCTCTTATCTCAGTCTTTATAAGTTTTCTTTTCAGAAAAAGACTTAGCTCCTTAATAAGAAGCACTTTTGTTTGTGCCATTACTCAGCTCTCTACTGGAGTGGAGCTTGTTAGTTGTTTCCAGGTTTGGATCTAGAACTATTGCTTGATACTCCTCTAGCGTGGACTCTACCGACTCCACCCATGCCTTCATCTGGCCATTCCAGACTAGCTAAGGCACCTCAGATGCTGGATGACATTGACACCAGACCCTGTTTATGCTTGCCAACTATGTAAAGACTTCCATTATAGAAGATGTTGCCTGCAGGTGTACCTTTGTGGTCATTTTCTCTTGGTGGTAAACACTCAAAAATCTGTTTCTCATGGTTTTGTTGTTGTTGTTTGTTCGTTTCAGTTAACCTTTCCCAAATAGAGTTAACACTGTATTTTTTATAAACTCAGTTCTCCTTTATATAACTTAATATATCATCTGGAGGCCCAGGCTAGCAAGAAAATGCCTTGTCTCAGAGGAAGGGAAGAGTAATTCGAGTGACAGTATATGATCGTAACATAATGAAAGCTGGCATCATGCAATAATTAACTACCACATAATGGTACACACTTGGGTACCAGACTCTTTGGGTTCATATTCTTGCTCTGCCACTGCGTAGCTGAGTGTAACCTTGTACAGGTTACTTAACCTTATGATTGTTTCTTCATCTATAAAATGGTGATGATAATAATAATAAGTGCTTCATAGGATGGGTGTAAGCGATAAAAGTTGATATGTATACAGTACCTGCCATTTAATAAACATCCTGTAAGTATGGGCTATTACTGTTATTTGAATGTCTTCGTGTGGAAGGCACTTGTATTAGATACAAAGATAAATAAGATATGATCCTTGTCCTGAACACGTTCATGGTTTAGCTTAAGAAAAGATACTTGAATAATTACGGTGTAACAATAGGGCATTCAAGTTAGAATAGTAGCCAAAGAGAAAGGGATTCCTACCTGGAAAGGACATGGAAGGCTTTATGGATATTCTTAACCTTTCTTAAGGGAAGAGTTTGAGGGAGAGGGAAGGGGTGGCCATGAGTTCATATGCCACTCATGTTCATCTGATCCAAGAAGGCAAGACCAAGCAAGGTTCTAACTAGCAGACCAATCACGGTGCCAGTTAGTACATTCCTGAATGGAAAGGGACTGGTTTCCTAGACCAAGTATCAGCTTCAGCAGAACTTGATCACGAATGTTACAGGCCCTTCAAAAGAGCTTGCTAAGGCCTTCAAACCCTAGAGTCCCCAAACTAATTTGGTATTTCAGATATTATAACAATGTATGTCAGAGAAGTATCTGTTTAAACTAAATAATGCTTTTTCTCACCAGTGGCAGAATAGAATTTATGTACCCTGAAACTGAAAGAGGCCTTAGACATCATCTTGTCCAATCCCTTCACCTTACAGCTGAGAACATGAAAACTCATGGAGGAAAATTAACTTTTATAAAACGATTAATTTCCACATCTCATAGATCAGGACTTAAAAGAAATATTGAGATGCTTTTATTATTACATATAAAAATATACAAGTGTATATAAAACAAAGATTGCCACTGGATGTCCTGTTTTAATAGTTGCACAGACAGATATTTCAAATGAGTTGTATGTTTACCAACTTGAAGTCTTCCAAAAGAGTGAGGATCATCCTAATGGTAGAAGAAATACTATAAAGGCTTTGGTAGGTAGTATGAACTGTGTTTTCATCACTAAATTCCTGACATTTAATAAATATTTTCTGAACTTATTTCAACCAATTACATTGAATTGTATGAATATCTGAGTAAGTGCAGAAAACAATTTTCCATTGACATGCTTCATTCATTTTTTAAATTGTTTAATAAAATTTTGAACCGTTTGGATCAAGAGACTGTAGTTTTACTGTGATTTTAGCCTTGGAAACTGCTGGCTATAAGATCTCATGAACACATTCCAAATTTAAAATTGCATGGATATGATTATTGCCGTGTGGGCAGAAAGCTGTTCATATACCAAATGTAATAGTGCAAACTGTTCTGGATACTGTGAGGTTTGGGCTGAAGGTCATTTCTGTGATCTGTGTTGGTATTAGTGTTCTAGCTATTAATTTGTTAAGATGTTAGTGTTCTAGATCTTAATATGCATATGTTGTTAAAGGGAAAATGCTCTCAAAAATAACAAAAGGAGGCATATATTGATAAGATAGAACTAAAAATCCAGAGATAAAATATTTTACCAAAGGAAAACTTTTACTTATATGAAAATTCAAGTTAACACAGCAAAATAAAAAGTGACAACATTGTAATTTTTCAGTAAAGGATAGTAAAATTCGTTTACTTTCAGTAGTACATATTCAGTAGAATCAGCCAATGCTATAAGCCATTTATTTTTTTAAAAGTTGTTCTATGTTTTATTACCTTGCTGCTGAATGTCTGATGATTTAACTGGGAGAATTTCACACAATTTTCAGATCCAGTAACTTTTTGGCTGAGGCTATGAAAAGGGAGCTAGAAAAATCAAAAGAAATTGTGAAAATCCTCAATTATAACAATTTGTCCTTTTTATAGCTCAACTTGCTAAAATTTTCCAATTTAAATTTATCATAAAATTTCTTGGCCAGAGGAACAAAATGCTATATAATTGACAAGGCACTCAGGACCCACCTGGAATATTGCGTTAGGATTCCAACTGTCATTGTATCATAGATAAAAGCAAAACAAAATTGTTCCCAAAAATGAGCTGGGTGAGGGTCAAGGCTGCAAAAACTAAAAATAGTTAGGGAGCTGGTGACTAAAGAGAGGTTATTGTAGCCATGTAACATATTTGAAAGTTCTAAATTCAAAGGGAAGAAAATGGCACTGCATTCCTTTAGATATAAAGGTTAAAATTTAAATAAGAATTTACATTAAATCTCAAATAAAAAGAATAACACATTTATGAAATCTTATTTAAAGTAGTCTTTGGCTTTTTCTTGTGAGGAGGATTAAAGAAACCAAACAAATCCCATTCTCAATGTGTGGAGATTTATTTAAATGCTTCTAGGAAGAAAAAATGAGAAGATTTTGAAGTGTTCCTAGTCTTTATGGATCCAGGGTTAAAATCGATACCATGTTCAGATAAAGATTTTTGGAAGTTTGTATGGGAGAAAGAAAAGCCTGATGGTTTGGAAAGGTGTGATGGATATGGATGAACGTTTGCCCCTTGTATGTAAAAATAAATTATCTTTCAGTGCTGACTTGGCTGCAGACGCCAAGTCTGTGTGTAGTTGGAGGTCAGTGCACAGCAGGGTGGCCAGAATGTAAGGAGGAAAACTGTGGCAGGCTCACTGTGTGTGGATCTGGTGGAAAAAGGTGTGAGTCATTTCACAGAGTTGGAGGATGTATAAAATATAGAGATGTATGTGTCTGCAACTATATTAGTCCATTCTCATGCTGCTCTAAAGACATACCTGAGACCAGGTAATTTATAAAGAAAAGAGATTTAATTGGCTCATGGTATGGTTCTGCAGGCTGTACAGTCTTCTGCTTTGGGGTAGGCCTGAGGAAACTTACAATCATGGAGGAAGGTGAAGGGAAATCAGGCCCATCTTTGCATGGCTGGTAGGAGGAAGAAAGAGTGAAGGAGAATGTGCTGCACACTATTAATCAACTAGATCTTGTGAGAACTCTATCACGAGACTGCACTAGATAGATGGTGCTGAACCTTTAAAAACCACCCCTATGATCTAATTGTCTCCCACCTCCAACACTTGGGATCATAATTCAACATGAGATTTGGGTGAGGACACAGAGCCAAACCGTATCAGCATTATTTTATGGATGTACATATTGGGTATGTTATTTTCTAGAATTTATAATAGTTGTGAAGTTTCGTAGTGTCTTCACTGGGGCTATTACCTACTCTTTTACAAAACAGAGTGAAATAGGAATCTTTGTCTACAGTTTATAATTCTGGATGGTCACTCACATGCCAGGGGCCTTGGTGGGAATGGTCAAAAGACTAGGCTTAGCTAGACTGTCACCTGGAGAGTCTACACCTTGCCTCTCCAACATAGACACTTCGGGGTTGGTGGACTTCCATGTATGGCAGCTCAGGCCCACCAGAAAGAATGTTTCAAGAGGCCCAGGTTGAAGCTATAAGGCTCCTAAGTCATAAGAAGTTCTATGGTGTCTCTTCTGCTGCTTTCTTGGGTCAAGCAAGCCACTAAATCCAGCCTAGATGAAAAGGAAAGGACATGAGATTCCACCTTCCCGTGAGTGGAGCCGTGATGATATCTGGCCACATATAATCTACTTCAAGCTGCCCTCTGCTACAAAGCATTTATATTTCTACCAAGTGCAAAATATAGTTATTTCTTTCACCAGTCCTCCAAAGTTTCATCTCATCGTGACATCTGCTCCAAGTCAAATAGTCATTATTTAAATCAATTCTAGATGCAAATGAAATTCTTTGGGTTTAATTTCTCAGATGTAGCATTCTCCAGCACAGTTTCTTTCAACTGGAAGGCCTGTGAATTAGAAACTTATCTGTCCTTCCCTCTCACACCTCCTATACACCTAACATACAATGGTGACAAAGGTATGAGATATCCACAAACTTCCAGTCACAAAGGGGTGAAACAGGAGGAGCATAGCCATGAAGGTCAATAGCAATTCTGAATTCCAGCTGGGCATAAATCGCAAGTTTCTTATTTGGGGCCTCATCCTTCTCCCTGGAAATGTTTCTCTGGCCTTGACCTCTGGATGCTTTATTCCTACTGTTTCATTCTTTCTTTTCCTTTTCATGTTTGCAGAGTTTGAATTTGATCTTTGCTCCAAAGCCATTTGTAACTTTGAGAATATTTTGCTAGGAGAGATTGGGGATGAGAAAGTTTTATCTAAACCTAGAAAGTCCTAGATCTTTTTATTTTCTCTAAATTATGTTATAACAAAATGCAACAATTCATTTTTTGGTTCTATTTTCCAAATTACTGAAGACCACAGTCTTGTCAAACTTCCCAACACCTTTTTTCCAACTTCTATTAGCATTTTCCTCACTGTCCTTCGCCTTCCTCGCCAAGTCTTCTGTCATGTGTCACTACCATGCTCCTTGAGGCTCTTCCAGCTTCTGCCACTACCTAGTCTAAAAGCTAATGCCACATGTTTTAGGTTTCTGTTATTGCAGAACTCTATTTCCAGATACAAAAATTTATTCCAGTTTTCTATTGATGTATAATAATTTATTCTCAAACTTCATGGCTTACAACAAAAAAATCATTTTTTATGTCACAATTGTGTAGGTCAGGAGTTTGGGCAGGGCTCAGCTGGGTGGTTCTTTTGCTTCATGTGGCATTGGCTGGTTTGAGAGATCCCAGATGGCTTTACTCACATGTATGATGGCTTGGTGAGTATGGCTGAAAGACTAGGCTCAGCTGACACTATCAACTAGAACTATCTTATAAGGACAGCTCAGGTCTTCCACAGAGAATGTTCCCCAAGAGAACCAGATGGAAGTTGCAAGTCTTATTGTAACCTAGGCTTTGAAGTTACTCTGAAGAATGTTGTTTCCACTTCATTGTATTGCTCAGGCAAGTCACCAAAGCCAGACCATATCAGGCAGAAGCAAAATACACTTTACCTCTCAATGGGAGAAATAGCAAAGAATTTGTGATTGTTTTTAGTCTACCACACTTATAGTTCTAAGGTAACCCTTTTTTTTAAAAAATATATTATCATTTCATGGACTTAAATATATTGATGTGCTTTAATCCATTGCAGCTATTATTTTTTATTGATGCTCAAATTGTCTTATCTTTGGCTAATGTGAGCCACTTCAGTTGATATCTGAATCTTTTGACACGACCCTAATAGCATTTTTTTTTTCTAATCTGTTCAGAGGTAGATACCTAATAGCATTCAATAGCTTCCTTATTACATAGTACGATTTCAGGTTTTATCTTGCACATGTCCTCTCTGAAGCTAGAAGGGAAGTTCCTTGTATCTTTTAGTGGGAAATGACATTTTGAGGCCACAAATTGGATGCTTCCACCAAAATGACTATGAGAGGAGTTAAGAAAATTATTTTTGTTTATGTTTTCTCCATTTCCTCCATTTATAAAATTGTACTGCATCTGCATTATCCAAGGATATACATTATATACCATTTAACCTTTCTTTACTTTTTTTTTTTTTTTTGAAACTAAGTCTCACTCTGTTGCTAGGCTGGAGTGCAGTGGCACAATCTTAGCTCACTGCAACCTCTGCCTCCCAGGTTCATGCGATTCTCCTGCCTCAGCCTCCCAACTACAGGCAGGTGCCACCATGCCCAGCTAATTTTTGTATTTTTAGTAGAGACAGGGTTTCACCATGTTGGCTAGAATGGCATAGATCTCTTGATCTCATGATCCACCCTCCTCGGCCTCCCAAAGTGCTGGGATTATAGGCATGAGCCACCATACCCAGTCCCCTTTCTTTCCTTTTAACCTGCCCTTTTGACTCTTATTTGGTCTTAGTTCTAAAAATAGCCTTATAATTAATGTTCATCACCAGTTGATATCTTTCTAGTGATTTTGGTTACATGAAATTTGTAATCTATCTTCTCCAATAGATTCCTCTGCAAAAGCTCATGGAAGCAATAGTTCCTGAATTCTTATATGTCAGTAATGTCTTATTGGTGGCTTTCATACTTGAGTCTGTTAGTCTTTATACAAAATCCTTGACTCTCATCTTTTTTCCTTTAGTATCTTAAATGCTACTCTATTTTCATAAAATATAAAACATTGCTATTGAAAAGCCTAACAGCAATTTAATTTTATGTTCATTATGAGTCACCTTGTCTTTTTGCTTGTATATTCAAAGGACATTTTTCTATCTCAAAATAAAATAGATATATTGACTTACAGTTTATTCTTTGTGATTATACTTCAATAAAGCTGTCAAAAATCATACATTGAAATCTACTTAGATTATGTAAAGAACAAATAATCTTAAAATTAGGCTTGTGTTGGCCAGGCAAAAGGCCTCATGCCCATAATCCCAACACTTTTGGAGGCTGAGGCAGGTGGGTCACTTGAGGCCATGAGTTTGAGACCAGCCTGACCAACATGGTGATACCTGATCTCTACTAAAAATACAAAAATTAGCCTGCCATGATGGAGCATGCCTATAATCCCAGCTACTCTGGAGGCCGAGGCACAAGAATCACTTGAACCTGGGATACCAAGGTTACAGTGAGCCCAGATTGCAATATTGCACTCCAGCCTGGGAGACAGAGTAAGACTCTGTCTCAAAATTTAAAAAAACAAAAAACAAAAAAAGGCCAAGCACAGTGGCTCATGCCTGTAATCGCAGCACTTTGGGAGGCCAAGGTGAGTGGATCACCTGAGGTCAAGAGTTCAAGACCAACCTACCAAAAAGGAGAAGCCCCATCTCTACTAAAAATACAAAAATTGGCCAGGCATGGTGGTGCATACCTGTAATTACAGCTACTCAGGAGACTGAGGCAGGAGGATCACTTGAACCCGAGAGCTGGAGGTTGCGGTTGCCTGAGATCATGCCATTGCACTCCAGCCTGGGCAAGAAGAGCAAAACTCCATCTCAAATAAAAAAAAAAAGTCTTATATTAAGTCTTTTATTAAATTGATATGATTATTAGTTATTTTGCTGATTGGTTTTAGAAATTTGAATTAAATGGTTTCAGATGATTACTTAATTTAAAACAGTACAAAAAGAAGCATGTAAAAATGAAAACACTTGAGGACAGGGATCCAAGATGGCCAAGTAGGAACAGCTCTGGAGTGCAGTCCCCAGCGAGAACAATGCAGAGGGTGAGTGATCACCACATTTCCAAATGAGTTATTACTGCCCACAGACCAGGAGATTTCCAGGCTGAAAAGGACCACGAGTTTCCAGCGCTGCTGTTTTACCCAGCACAGCGGGTCTCCACACAAAAACTCACACAAATCTGGGCAGCTGTTTCAACTGGCACCTGGAATACCTGGGATACAGAGCCTCCCATTCAACTGACAAAAAGGGGGCTGAAACAGGGAGCCAGGTGATCTGGTTTGGCAGATCCCACCCCCACAAAGACCAGCAATCTGAAACACTCTGGATTGAGAGTTTTGCAGCAAGCACAGCTGGACCCAGGATGGTCTAGCTCTGTTGGGGGAAGGGCGTCTGCCATTACTGAGGCAGTCCACCACTACCGAGGCAGTCCACCATTACTGAGGCAGTCTGACATTAACAAGGCAATCCACCATGATTGAGGCAGTCCACCATTACAGAGGCAGTCCGTCATTACTGAGGTAGACTGTCATTACTGAGGCAGTTCTAACTATACCTGTATAAACAAAACTGCAAGGAAATTCACACAGCAGTTGGGCAGAGCCCATAGCAGCTCAGCAATGCCTCTGCTGGCAGACTATGACTAGGCTACCTCCTTGCTGGTCAGGGCATCTCTGAAAAAAAGCAGCAGCATGTCAGGAACTTATAAATAAAGCCCCACCTTCCCAGCACAGAGCACCTGCAAAAAGAGGCGTTTATGAGTTCCACTGCAGCAGACTTAAAAGTACATGCCTAGCAGCTCTGAACAGAATAACAGAGCTCACAGCTCAGCACCTGAGCTCCTATAAGGGATAGACTGTCTCCCCAAACAGCTCCCCAACCCCTGTATATCCAAAAAGACACCTCATAAAGGAGAGCTCAGGGTGACACCTGGCGGGTATCCTTCTGGGATAAAGATAACAGAGGAAAAAATGGGCAGAAATCCTTACTGTTCGGCAGCCGCCTCAGGTGATCCCCAGGCAAGCAGGCTCTGGAGTGGACCTCCAGCAGTCCTACAGCAGAGGGGCCTGACTGTTAGAAGGAAAACTAAAAAAAAGAAAGAAAGAACTTCTTTGTCAACAAAGAGGACATCCACTCAGAGACCCCATCCGAAAATCCACAAAGATGGGAAGAAACCAGTGCAAAAAGGATGAAAACACCCAAAACCAGAATGCCTCTCCTCTTCCAAGGGATCACAACTCCTCACCAGCAAGGGAAAAAAGATGGATGGAGAAGGAGTCTGATGAATTGACAGAAACAGGCTTCAGAAAGTGGGTAATAAGAAACTTCTCTGAGCTAAAAGAACATGTTCTAACCCAATGCAAAGAAACTAAGAACCTTGAAAAAAGGTTCAATGAAATGCTAATGAGAATAAACAGCTTAGAGTAGAATATAAATGACCTGATGGAGCTGAAAAACACAACACGAGAAACTTGCAAAGCATACAGAAGTTTCAATAGCTGAATTGATCAAGCAGGAGAAAGGATATCAGATCTTGAAGATCAACTCAATGAAATAAAATGAGAAGGCAAGATTAGAGAAAAAAGAGTGAAAAGAAATGAACAAAGCCTCCAAGAAATATGGGATTATGTGAAAAGACCTAATCTATGTTTTATAGATTTAGTACCTGAATGTGACGGAGAGAATGAATCCAAGCTGGAAAACACTCTTCAGGATATTATCCAGCAGAACTTTCCCAACCTAACAAGTTTGGCCAATATTCAAGTCTAGGACATACAGAGAACACCACAAAGATATTCCTCAAGAAGAGTAACCACAAGGCACATAATCATCAGATTCACCAGGATTGAATGAAGGAAAAAATATTGGGGGCCAATATTCAACATCCTTAAAGAAAAGAACTTTCAACCTAGAATTTCATATCCAGCCAAACTACGTTTCATAAGCAAAGGAGAAATAAAATCCTTTATGAACAAGCAGTTACTGAGAGATTTTGTCACCACCAGGCCTGCCTTACAAGAGCTCCTGAAAGAAGCACTCAACATAGAAAGGAACAACTGATACCAGCCACTCCAAAAACATACCGAATGGTAAACACCATCAACATAATGAAGAAACTGCATCAACTAATCGGCGAAACAACCAGCTAGCATCAAAATGGCAGGATCATATTCACACATAACAATGGTAACCTTAAATGTGAATGGGCTAAATGCCCAATCAAAAGATACAGACTGGCAAATTGGATAAAAAGTCAAAACCCATCAATGTGCTGTATCCAGGAAACTCATCTCACATGCAAGGACACACATAGTCTCAAAATAAAGGGATGGAGGAAGATTTACCAAGCAAATGGAGAGCAAAAAAAGCAGGAGTTACAATCCTAGTCTCTGATAATATAGACTTTAAAACAAAAAAGGAAATAGAGACACAAAAAAACCCTTCAAAAAAATCAATAAATCCAGGAGCTTGTTTTTTGACAAGATCAACAAAATAGACCACTAGCCAGATTAATAAAAAAGAAAAGAGAGAAGAATTAATAGATGGAATAAAAAACAATAAAGAGGATATCACCACAGATTTCACAGAAATACAAACCACCATCAGAGATTACTACAAACAATTCTATGCACATACACCAGTAAACCTGGAAGAAATGGATAAATTCCTGGACACTTGCAATCTCCCAAGCCTAAACCAGGAAGAAGTTGAAACCTTGAATAGACCAATAACAAGGGCTGAAGTTGAGGTAGCAATTAATAGTCTGCCAACCAAAAAAAAGCCCTGGTCCAGATGGGTTCACAGCCAAATTCTACCAGAAATACAAAGAGGAACTGGTACCACTCCTTCTGAAACTATTCCAAAGAATCCAAAAAGAGGGAATCCTTCCCAAATCATTTTATGAGACCAACATCATCCTGATACCAAAACCTGGCAGATACTCAACCAAAAATCAAAACTTCAGGCCAAGATCCATGATGAACATAATGCAAAAATCTTCAATAAAATACTAGCAAACTGATTGCAACAGCACATCAAAAAGCTTATCCATCATGATCAAGTAGGCTTCATCCCAGGGAGGTAAGTTGGTTCAAAATATGCAAGTCTGTAAATGTAATCCGCCACATAAACAGAATCAAAAACAAAAACCATATGATTATCTCAATAGATGCAGAGAAGGCCTTTGACAAAATACAACAGCCCTTCATGCTAAAAACTCTCAATAAACTAGGTATTGATGGAACGTATCTCAAAATAATAAAAGCTATTTATGACAAACCCACAGTCAATATCATACTGAATGGGAAAAAACTGGAAGCATTCCCTTTGAAATCTGGCAGTAGAAAAGGTTACCCTCTCTCCCACTCCAGTTGAATACAGTATTGGAAGTTCTAGCCAGAGCAATCAGGCAGGAAAAAGAAATAAAGGGTATTCAATTAGGAAAGGAGGAAGTCAAATTGTCTTTATTTACAGACTACATGATTGTATATTTAGAAGACCCCATCGTCTCAGCCAAAATCTCCTTAAATTGATAAACAACTTCAGCAAAGTCTCAGGATACAAAATCAATGTGCAGAAATCACAAGCATTCCTATACACCAATAACAGACTTAAAGAGAGCCAAATCAAGAACAAACTGCCTTCACAATTGCTACAAAGAGAATAAAATACCTAGGAATACAACTAACAAAGGATGTAAAGGACCTCTTCCAGGAGAAATACAAACCACAGCTCAACAAAATAAGAGAGGACCTAAACAGATGGAAAAACATTCCATGTTCATGTTTAGGAAGCATCACTATTGTGAAAATGGCCATACTGCCCAAAGTAATTTATACATTCAATCCTATCCCCATCAAGCTACCTATGACCTTCTTTACAGAACTGGAAAAAACCACCCTAAACTTTATATGGAACCAAAAGAGAGCCTGCATAGCCAAGACAATTCTAAGCAAAAATAACAAAGCTGGAAGCATCACGATACCTGACTTCAAACTATACCATAAGGCTACAGTAATCAAAACAGCATGGTACTGGTACCAAAACAGAGATATAGACCAATGGAACAGAACAGAGGCCTCAGAGGCAATGCCACACATCTACAACCATCTGATCTTTGACACACCTGACAAAAACAAGCAATGGGGAAAGGATTCACTGTTCAATAAATGGTGTTGGGAAAACTGGCTAGCCATGTGTAGAAAGCAGACACTGGACTCCTTCCTGACACCTTACACTAAAATTAACTCCAGATGGATTAAAGACTTAAACATAAGACCTAACACCATAAAATCTCTAGAAGAAAACCTAGGCAAAACCATACTGGACATAGGCATAGGCAAGGACTTCATGACTAAAACACCAAAAGCATTGGCAATCAAAGCCAAAATAGACAAATGAGATCTTATTAAACTCCAGAGCTTCTGTACAGCAAAAGAAACAATCATTAGAGTGAACTGGCAACCAACAGAATGGGAAAAAAATTTTGCAATCTCCCCATCCGACAAAGGGCTAATATCCAGAATCTACAAAGAACTAAAACAGATTTACAAGAAAAACCAAACAAACCCATTCAAAAGTGTGTGAAGGAAAGGAACAGACACTTTTCAAAAGAAGACATTTATGAGGCCAACAAATATGAAAAAAATGCTCATCATCACTGATTATTAAAGAAATGCAAATCAAAACCACATTCAGATACTATCTCATGCCAGTTAGAATGGCAATCATTAAAAATTCTGGAGACAGATGCTGGAGAGGATGTGGAGAAATAGGAACACTTGTACACTGTTGGTGGGACTGTAAATTATTTCAACCATTGTGGAAGATAGTGTGGCAATTCCTCAAGGACCTAGAAATAGAAATTCCATTTGACCCAGCAGTCCCATTACTGGGTATATATATCCAAAGGATTATAAATTGTTTTATTATAAAGACACATGCACACATATGTTCATTGCAGCACTGTTTACAATAGCAAAGACCTGGAACCAACACAAATGCCCATCGATGATAGACTGGACAGGGAAAATGTGGCACATATACACCATGGAATACTATGCAGCCATAAAAAGGAAAAGTTTGTGTCCTTTGTAGGGACATGGATGAATCTGGAAACCATCATTCTCAGCAAACTGACACAAGAACATAAAATCAAACACCACATGTTCTCACTCATAGGCGGGTGTTGAACAATGAGAACACAAGGACACAGGGAGGGGAGCATCACACACTGGGGTCTGTTGGCAGAGAATAGGGGAGGGACAGCAGGGGGTAGGGAGGTTGGGGAGGGATAACATGGTGAGAAATGCCAGATATAGGTGATCGGGGGATGGAGCCAGCAAACCACATTGCCATGTATGTACCTATGCAACAATTCTGCATGTTCTTTACCTGTACCCCAGAACTTAATATGCAACAAAAAATATATATATACACACACTTATATATATAAACATATATATATACATATATATATAACTGAAAAAATAAAAATAAAAACACTTTTAAAAGAACCAAGATATTTGACATTTGAAAGGGAAATTCTAAAACATTGGTTCCAAAATCTGTGTTATCAATTCCTATGCCCCTTGCCTTAAGAGTTAGTGGGGCTGAGCTTGGTGCATCCAGGAACCTGCAATTTTCAATGCTCTTCAGCTGGTTGTGATGTATAGCCCAATTTGGAACTATGGGCCTTTATACTACAGATTTTTCAATGTTCTATAACTATTTCTTTTCAAATTACATATGTGTTTAAATAATTCAAATCATGGTTTTAACCAAAGATTGGAAAGTGAAGCCACAGTATAAAGCAAACCACCCTTTCACACTGCATTTCAATTTCACAGGGTGTGCTCAGGCCCTTCGGGTCCACTCTTCACTCCTCTCCAGGCTGCTCTATGTGCCCTCGGGCTGCCCTCTCCACTGCTTAGTGAGCTCCCTTGCTCTCTGCTTCCAGTTAAGTTCAACCAATGGGAAGCCCTGGTGGGAGATCAGGCAGGTGGAAGGAGAATGAGGTCAGCGTATTTTCCACTGTCCTTCTCCCTACCTGGTCACACAAGTTTCTCTGGGTCCCTTGGTCAAAGACCACAGCTCCTATCAGGTGGCCTTTTCCATACGACTGTTCCTTGTAGAGTTCTGTCCCTCTCTTGCCCGTTTAGATTCAGGGGTGGGAACTGCTTTGCCCATCCCAGGGTATTGAAGTAGCCATTGTTGGTTTCCTTCAACCCTGCACCATATTTGTAAGTAGTCCCTTTATTAAACTCTTTTCCAATTGCCCAAGTTGCCTGTGCCATGTGTTTCTTATCTATTCTGATTGAATAGGTAAGAATAGGTCACCATAGCCTAGGAGTTCAGTCTGGGTTAATTAATCTACCCTTAGATAATTAACCCAGGAAAAACTTTTTGTAAACAATGGACTATTTCTAGTATTTTCTTGTAGCTGTGAAATGAGTTCTTCCCTCTCCTTCCACTGAAGCCAGTACATTCCTGAGTCACATTTCCCATTTGTAGTTTCCTGAACTAGTCATGCTGTTCCAAGCCCCCAGGCCATCGCAAACAGTATTTCTTCTGCCCCATCTCCCTCAGGTAGTCTTTAATAACAGATATTTTGAGATTTAGAACTCTGGAATACTTCTTAAGAAAGTTACTTTTAAAAATATTTATGCAGTGCTTAGATTTATAGAGTGAGAATAAAACCGTGAATGATAGGCAAAGGTACTTTCCTCCTGGAGCTGATACACAACTGGAGATCTTTGATATTAATGAGGTAAACAAATACATGGACAAAGTAATTTAAGATAGCACTAAGGTCAGTGGGGAAAGACAGAGTAGGCTATATTGACTGAGAGTAACTGGGATGTAAGATGTAGTTATTTTAGATGTAGAAACCTGAAAATTAAACATTCTGTGTTATTGTCTGAAATGAAATCAGTATACTTTGAAAACCAGGCACATAAGTAGAAAACCTGATTTTTTTGTTACGAAGACTGAAATGATGATTTGCCTTATGCCCACAGAGTGTGCCTTTCAAACTTTTCACTAGTAGAGGCTTCCGGTTAATAATTTTGTAGGAAGCAACCTTGGATCTGAAAAGTACTTTGTTACTATTTCAAGGTTTTGCATTGTTGAATATTAGCAAGGAAGAGATGACTGGCTTGAGAAATATGGAGAATAGGCCAGATCTGTTACCTACTTTGACTCAAATGAATGCATTCTAATAATGCTCCCTGCATTTCCAAGACTCAGGACAACCACTAGAATACGTGGTACTGTTTCACTCTATTAGAAAAAAAGTGTCCCTCTAGGCTGATGAATTAGAAGAATCCAAGGTGGCCCACCCACTTGGTAAGCAGGAAAAGAACTAGCTTTTAGCCCCTACTCACCCTGTTGTGCATGCAAAACTGCTTAATTCTATGTGCTGCATCCCTGGATAATTAAGGGGGTTATCATGTTCAGTTACTTACTGTATATGTGAGTATACAGGAAAGATACCTGATTTCCTATGAGAATCAATGTTTATTTTACTATTACATACTGTATTAGATAGAAATGCCATGTGTGAAATACACAAACACAACACAAATATGTGTGTATGTATAATATTCTTATATATGGATATTAATTTTGAAACACTTCCCTTAAGATACAGCATTTTTGCACTCCTAAATACTTTTTAACACACTTCACACTAAAGGCAAAGTACTGCAATCCTGCCAAGTAGTAGCTTCTGGAAATAGTCATTGCCTTTATTACTTCATATGTCAGCCAGTCCATGTTGCTGTTGTAGAAGTATGAAAAATTATATTAGTTTAGTGTTTTCAGGCTTTATGAAAAAAACAGTATCATGCACTATATTCACAGCTACACATACATATATGTCAGTCTACAGCTGTACTGTCCAATATAGTATCCATTAGCCGTATGTGGCTATTGACCACTGGACTTGTTGCTTGCCCAAATTAAGCTGTGCTCTAAGTGTAAATACACGCCAGAATTTGAATACTTTGTACAAAAAGAATGTAAAATATCTCACTAATAATTTTAATAGTTGAAGTGAAAATATTTTGGATAAATTAAATTAAATTAAATATATTATTAAAATTAATTTCACCTATTTTTTTTTTAATGTGGCTACTAGAAAATTCAAAATTTACATATATGGGCTTACATTTTGGGTTTTATTATATATCTATTTTAAAACATCAGTCTAAAGTGTGTACCTTTTAATTATTATGTAAATAATTATTTGGTATGTTGTTCCTTTCCTTTTTGAGACGGAGCCTTACTCTGTTGCCCAACAGTGTGGCTGTGAGACAGCTCACTGCAGCCTCCACCTCCTGGGCTCAAGCAACACTCCCACTTTAGCCTCCCTAGTTGCCAGGACTGTAGGTGCACACCACTATGCCCAGCTAATTTTTAGTTTTTGTAGAGATGGGGTCTCGCTGTGTTGTCCAGGCTGGTCTTGAACTCCTCTGGGCTCAAGCCATCCTTCCATCTTGGCCTGCCAAAGTGCTGTATGAACCCCTGTGCCCAGTCAGTATGTCATTCTTGATCTGCGATGGCTCTCAGTCTTTTTGGTTCATTTTATTTTATTTCTTGGTTAGACTTCCTGGCTTGATTAACTTATTTACTATGTATTGAAATATTGGAATTTCAAGCATATATGACAGGCTTAATGCTGGTTGCTTCATAATCTTCTGTGGAGATTAAAAATGAATAAATCAAGATTACATTAACTCCTGTAGTTTCTGATTCAGAAGGTTTTATGGGGGAGCAGAAGTAGTTCAGCATTGTATTAAGAGGAAAAAAAAAAAGCAAATCCCCACAGGTGAGTCAGAGTTGAATATAACTAGTTTATGAGATTAGAATAGGACACATTATTTGAAGTTAAGCCTGCTTTGGTAAAACTAAAAGTTGAGTCTGCTCTAGTTATTGGTCTCAGTGGCTAAATCAAAGGCTCCCACTGAGTTTCAAGTCTGCAAAAGGTTTGCGCTTACCATACATTAGCTCCTTTGATTCTTTCAAGAACAATCAGACAGAGTTGCTCACCCATGTTTTACAGGTGAGGAAGCTAAGACTCAGAGAGTTTAGGTATGTACTTTCCCTTTAACTAACACCAGAGTAAAGTTTTGAACCTTTATGCAAAAATTTATAATATAGGCTTCTCCCAACTGTCAGATGTCATAGGCTTATGACATCTCTATGGTTGCCTGTGCCATGTGTTTCTTTATTCTGATTGAATAGGTCACCATAGCCTAAGAGTTCAGTCTGGGTGAATTAATCTATCCTTAAAGGAAAAGCTTTTTGCTTTTTGTAATGATGGACTATTTATTTCTAGTATTGTCTTGTAGCTGCAGTTCTTCCCTTTCCTTCTAAGTTACATGTTTGAGTTTGTTGAATAGTGTAGGTCTACTTAGGTGGTGCCACTTTCTCCTTAAAGTGTACAGGTACATATTTTTACTGCAAAACCAGGAAAATGTAGTAATTTGGTACTGCCTCTTCCCTTCCCCCAGTCCCATAGCTTTCCTTAGGTAACAGTTGATTGAGATACATAACCCAGTTTATGGTGGCAGTAATTTCCTACCTATGTGTTATTAGAAAGTGGTGGTTTTGCATATGAATGACATGGCCACTGGGAGGAATATATATTTGTAGGGTCTGTCTTAATCTTGCAAAATCTAAATGTGTTACTGTACTCTTGAATTCTCAAAAGGCAGCATTTTTTCTGAAAGTTTTTCTTGGCTTCCTTTCAGATATGTTGAGGGAGGAATGGATGTAGTGGTCATTTTTCAAATGAGCCTAAGTAGGTACACAAACATTGTAAACAATGGAAGAACTTTGTGAATGGACCTGGAAAGGAGCTTTTGAATAATATTTTTCTGTCTAAAACATGAAAGAATCTTCATTCTCTGGATAGCTGCATTAATATTAAAATTTGCTTTTCTTCCTAAAAATATAATCATAACATTTACATGTCTAGATTTCTTTTATGAGTGGTATAAAATCGAACACCTACAGTTCTGTGCTGTTAATTTGTTCTTGATGTTTCCCTGATAAGTCTAATGAAGATAATTTGGAGGATGGCATGGAGTGGGTGATGCATTGAAAACCACATCTACTTTGCGTGAAATTCAAGAAAGGTTTTGTTTTCTGTCACCACATATGTACAGAGATAAAACACTTTTGTTTTCTAGGAGCAAAACAAATCAAAAGCACCAAGACTGCATTTTGGTTTTTAATCAATGTGAACTTCTTTACTGACTCATTTCAAAACTCTGCTGGGACTGATTTAATAGTTCTTGTTATGTTACATACTTTCTGTGTTTCTGGAATGATCATGCTGTTTGATAAAAAATTACTCAGCATTCACTTAATTACTTTTGCATTACCATCTGGGTTTGGTGAACAGGGACAGAACCTCCTGCTTTTGCCTCTTAGCAAAGTTCCAGAAATGGACCATGGTCTGCTGTTTGCTGCATTGCCCCTTTAGGTCATGTTTTTCTTATTGCTCTCATGCTTCCAACTTTGTTCTGGTTTCACAGCAGTTGATTCATATCTGTTATCCTTGTGTTAGTGTACAAAATGTACATTTCAAAACATGTCTTAGTCATCCTGGACAGTGTGTTTTGTTTGCATATTCCAAGGATATGGACTTGACACCCAGTCCGTGTTTCCTCCAACATGCAGTATACTCTTGTAAATTTCATGAGAATTGATGTCCACATTGGTTTTGGGTTAATACAAGCCCACCAATATGCGTTTCCTTAGCCCCATGTCTCTCTAAACCCTTTGACTCATTGTAACTTTTAAAAGTTATTGAAGTCTCAGAAGGAAGGCTCCGGTTAAATTTTTTCATAGTTCTCTCTGTGTGAGAGATTTCTTTGTGATTAGTGCAACTCAGTAGTTGCTTAGAGGCCTTTGAACTGTGATGTTCTAAAACAAACTAAGAAAAGGACAAATGTTCCTGATGCCATTGTCCTGTTTGGCTTGTATTTAAGACCAACTCAGAGGATCTTTGGGGAGTAGGAACCAGGGATGTCGTGCGAGGCAGAAATGGTTCAACACTTGCAGCTGTCTTCCACAGCCCCCCACACTTTTAATTGTTTTCTTGTTTCTGCCAGGATCTGAAAATCCCCTATCTGCACAATCTTGTGATAGAACTTCCAATTGGTGGAGGAAAAAAAAGGGGTAGAGCAGAATCATGAGTGTGTATACAAGGTTTCAGAAATCAATCCAAAATCTTCTTCATGGAAACTTAATCAGAGAATATCTGTGACAGGTTTCACTTTTCAAGCTGTTACCTTGTTGATGCTTTGATATTAATTGCAAAGTATCGGTAAAAGAAAGTTCAGGATTTAACAGTATTATTAAAATGACTGTTGCGAACGATATTTAACAAAATTTTCAAATCAAATCCATTTTTATTCTAAATACATATATATTGAGAAAGAGCCCAATTCAGTTAAAAATGCCATTTTGAAGCTACTTAATCCTTTCCCTGCCCAGCTACCTCCTTCACATGAAGCAATTACAGACTTCTTTGGGGGTGGAGGAAATATAAGGCTAATATATGTCATACTCCATGATTGTGTGAGAGCAGACCTAGTTAATCTGATTAGACAGGCAATTAAGAGATCATGTATGCTCTAGCCTTCCCATTCCTACCCCTCATAGCACTAGATCTGGGAAAGCTTGAGAGCATCCATGGAGAGGGAGCATTGCAGCATGGTGAAGAACAAGAACCTTCAAGCCAGACTGCCTGCCTTGGAGTTCTGGCTGTGCCCCTGCCCAGCTTTGTGACTTTGTGCAAGTTGCTCAACTTCTTTGTGATTTCGTGGCCTCATATGCAAAATGAGGATCATCATATTCCTCACTAACAGGGTTGTTGTGAGGATTCTGCAAATTAGCTTACGTAAAACACTGAAAACAGGTCCTGGCACAGAATAATCCCTTGGTAAGGTGGTAACTGTTGTTTTTATGTATTGAAACTAAAAACACTCATAATAAGAGTATTAGCACAACCATCCTTAGCATATTCCCCAGTACTAGGAGATAACATGATCTCCATAATGGCTCTATCATCTAGAAGGAAAAGATCATTTCATGGATGCTCTAGAGTGGAGAAATTATGACTTCAAAACCCTGGAGTGAGTCAATCACAAAATCGGATAGAGGACCCAGGCTTCCAATTCCTTGTCAGGTGCTAGACCCGGATCAGGATGAATGATCCTGAACAATGGCCTGGCTGTTCAGAGTCTGACCTTCCAGGTCCAAACGGAGACTGCAACACAAACAAACATGAGTTCTTGTTTTTGTTACCCTGGGGTGGAAATTGCTTGAGACGTTGGAGAATTAAGCTCGTTACTTTGAGTCACTGAATGTCTTAGGCTTTCTTGAAACAGTTCCTGTCATTACTTTGTGGTTCTTGAAGAAACCCACTCTTTTCACTTCCAATTTTGAAATATTAGTGAAGTTTTTTTTTTCCCTAGTAGTTTGTTTTTTCATTCAACTATATGTGACCTCACAGGGTCCCTTAAATAATAGAAAGTAATACATTTTAAAAAGCATTACAGAAACATTATAGGATCTACTAATTCTATGATAACAATGTCTAGAAATCTCTCCTTCATAATTGTAGTCATTTAAAACATACCTATACTCTATTACACCACAAACCTTTCATATTCTCTAGAAATTCATAACATAGAGAGTTGACTGTTTAGCTTCTCTTTTCTAGATAACTGCATGCTCAGAAATGTTAATATATTTTAGAATCATGTAACTTCAGATTTGAAAGGAGTCCTTGCAGATCTCACTGACAAATGGTTTTAAAGTCATGGTGCATGGAATTCTTGGTACTTTAGAAGTAGCATGGGTGGGATGAAGAGAGTGGGAAACCAGACTGTCTCCCTTTTTCATCTCCAACAGAAAATGTTTTTACATTTATATATATATTGATCACCTCTAAAATATTTTGAAAAGAGAATAGATTTCTTCAGTTGGAATAATGTTGGGGAGACATTGATCTAGAGCAATTTTGTCCAGGAGGAAATAATGGTAATTGAATACCTTAATCTTCAGGTTTAGGAATTTTGCCACAAATTTAGAAACCAAAAAAGTTGGAGGTCACTTCTTAATTTAAGTCAAGACAGAATTAGGAGAACATTCTTCATTATGTAGCTTCCAAATTTAGCCTTCTTTTCTTCACAAGCCAGATCTCTTTCTTGGTTTTTAGTGTTCCATGACTGCATCTACCTTGAGAAAGCCCAATAATGTACATCAAAATTCAGGTTTGTAAAACTAAAGAGAATGATCAATCACTTTAGACAAAGCCAGTGTTCCTATAGTAGGGGCAGAAGTTCCTATGCTACATTCAATATTGATATTATTCCTAAAATATGCTTACCTATAATCTTTCAGGATTTCCTTTCTGTTATATATCAAGGTATACTTGCACTGAAATGTCTATTCAGTGTAGGAATACATAAGAGTAACTTTAGTTTGAAATAATGATCTACTATTAGTTTTCTGGAGAAGAAACATACTTAGGTTTGCATTTAAATAAGACAAGTAAACTAAACATTTTGTATTTTTCTTTTCATTTTATATATATTGGTAACCGAGTATAAGGCTATTAAAAAAGGAAAGCCAAACACGTTGAGTGTTTAAAAAATTATTAATAACAAAATGGGGAAAATTATCTTTTTCCTTGGCTTGTGTTTCTTTACATACTTTTATTTGTTCCTTTATCTGCTTGAGTGTCTACTATGTGCCAGACTTTGTTCTTGGTGCTGGGGCTGTAAAGGAAAGCAAGGCACAGTTCCTTTTCTCAAGAAGCTTGAGAGACAGGGCTGGGTATGATGGCTCAAGCCTGCAATCCCAGCACTTTAAGAAGCCGAGGTGGGAGGATCATTTGAGGCTAGGAATTTGAGGTCAGTCTGATCAATATATTAATAGCAAGACCATGTCTGTGCAAAAAAATAAACAAAAAAAATAGCTGGGCATGATGGTGCACACCTGTAGTTCCAGCTACTTGGAGGCTGAGGCAGAGGATCACTTGAGTCCAGGAATTTGATGTTATAGTGAGCCATGATCATGCCACTGCACTCCAGCCTGGGGGATAGTACAAGACCCTGTCTCTTAAAAACAAACAAAACAACAACAACAACAAAGAAAAAGCAAAAGAAAACAAAAAGAATGGGAGAAGTGACCAAGCAAGTTGAATAAAGAAAAGGTGATGAGTGCTGCAGTCTGGGTAAGTACAGAGAACTTCCAGAACACATGGGAAGGGCACAGTGTCTTCTATCTGTAAGGGATAGAGACTAATCAGGGCAAGCTTCCTGCAAGATGGCAGCCTTAAAAGAGCCATAAAAGGCAAATAAGCAAAGGCATTTGGGAAAGTTTAAGAGGGTGGCAAATTCATATTGGGGAGAACAAATAGTGCTTGCCAAAACCCAGAGGTGACAGTGAGGAGGGCTCACAGAGGACTGCAGATAGCACTGTATGATTGGAGTTCAGACTGGGATGTGTGGAAGAGTGAAAACAGGTATATCCTGAAGGGTCTTTTGGGCCATGCTAAGGAGTTAGACCTTATTCTGGGGAGTTCTTCAAGAATTGAAGCAGGAATGGTTTGCTTAGATTTGCAGTTTTCATTTAAATTATTGACTGTAATATGGGGGATAGATTACAGAAGGGTACAACTGGATAATTAGCTGTACATTTGTGTAGAGGGAATGGAGCCTGTCTGAACCAGATGAAAGGTGGAGAGGGAACGATGTGGATGTATTTAAATGACCTTAAGAAGGTGGAAACAACAGAACTTAACCTTGTGTCTTTGGCAAAAGGTTGGGAGGATTTCAGAATAACCCCAGTGGGGTCCTGACTTGGGCCAGTGGTGACTGGCTTAGCAGTTTCCTGAAATAATGAATTGGAAAGGAAGCAGTTGGAAGATGGAATGATACTGTCTGTCCTAAATGCGTCAAATTTAGATTTCTGTGGCCTCAACAAGTAGAGATGTCTCATAAAGTGTTTAATATATGGGCTTGGAGCTCAGGAAAAAGATTTAACCTGGTGTTACAGAATTGGCAGTTTCTGGTACATGAGGAGAAAATTGAGTATGTAATGGAAAAGGTTAGAGAATGATAGCTTGGTTAACATGGACCCATTGTTATTTTAAAAATTCACACATACCTTGGTTTACACAATAGATGTGTTTTCCCAAAGACTGTGTGAATGAAACTTTAATATACTGATTTTTTACACTTTCACTGAAGAAATGAGTATGTTAATGAATCTTGTAATGTCAAGAATGCTTTTCTAATACAATTACTACCTTCGTAATTTATTCTCTTCAGAGTTTATATATTTTTATATCAAGTTATATCTAAACAATATTTTTGTAAAGAGTTTGGAAATGTGCCTGGATCTTAAACTATATTGTTATTTTCTATTTAAAAAGAAAAATGGGAGAGTCTAAGAAATTCCTTTGAAAGTTGTTAGATATCTTTTGGAGTCGGTAAAATTAAATTTATTGTTTTTATTTTATTTGCAAGGTCCTCCACTTAGAAGAAATTGGAGGGTGTTTTGGAAACAATTTTGATGATATCAAATATAAGATTTTTTCCCCTCAACATAACTTAGTATTTTTGCTGTTCTTGGAAGTCCAAATAGAAAGTTTGCTGTGTCCCGAACTCGGCTTCCAGCTAGCCATGTGGCAGCAGAAGCAAAAAAATTCACATTCTGCACTCTGTTTGCTCGCCAGTTTTAAAAACATATCAACAAGCTGAGAGTATCAAATTCACTTGTCTGTTTTTCTATGGCAAGTGAAGGTTATCCTGTAATGTATTATGGGGGAGAGATCATGGAGGAAAAAGTTACACGGGAAGCACTTTTCCTAGCAGAAATTGCTTAAATCACAGCTTTGCCACTTGATGTGGTGAGAAAAATGAGGATTGATTCATGGAAGCTTTCCTGACCTCCTTACACCCATTTACCTCAAGTTAATCTAGTTTAAAGATGGAATAATATTTACAATCTTTAGATTTAATTTGGATTAGGAAGGCTTTCCTAGTTTTTGAGAGAACTGGAGTTCCTAATCATTTAAGCAAAAATGGGTCCAACTTGTCATCTGCTAAATTCTGCATGATGTTCAGAAATAGCAAGATGTTCTGTCTGAATTTTTGTTTAGCTACATATTTGAGCTCCTTCCTGGACTTGACTGTCATGGATTCTACTCTAGGCACATTACTATATTTGAAACTAGAGGCACTCTTCTCTTTTACGTATTTAGTTAAATATTAGAAAATTTTGTAACTAGGATTGTTCCTCTTACTCAATAGAAATAGATCACATATATGTGCTGCTGATAAGTGATGCTCAGGGACTTCCAAACCAATTCCTGTAGCATTCTTTTTTTTCTTTTTAGAGACAGGGCCTTGATACATTGCTCAGACTGGACTCAAACTCTGGGCTCAAAGTGATCCTCCCTCCTCAGCCTCCAGACTACTGGCACTACAGGAACACACCACTATGCCCAGCTTTGTAGCATTTTACTAATGCACATGAATCAATTTAACAGACAGCTAATTAAAGACCCAGATTGATTATGTTTTTAATTTCAAATACGCAAGTAATGAGTTAGTTTTGAGCCCCTTCTCTGTCAGAGGCACTTGGTTACTGAAAGTTTAAGGCATGTCCCCTTCACCGCCTTCCTTCAGGAATTTGCAAACGAATTAAGGAGCAAAATTAAATATATTTTAAGATATATGAGCTATTTTTTCCCCACAAAGGCAGCATTTCCAAGAACAGAAGTTTAAGCGTTTTGCTCTTTTTCACTATCTATCCTCTTCCTCCTGCAAGCCTATAAATATGAGGAAACGTATATCTTTATCTCTAAACTCCTGCACAGTTACATCCATCTAACTTCTAGACTTTTTTTCTCTGAATATTCCATGTAACATCAAACTCACAATATTAGAATGAATTTATCATCTTCCTCAAAGCTACTTTTACTTCTTAAGCCATTTTCTATTTATCTAGTTGCTCAAGCCTCAAAAATGGAAATCTTTGCAACTTTTTCCTGTTTCTCATCCACACATTTAATAAATCACTTGTAGATTTCTATTTCCTGTCTTTGTTTCTTTCTCATCTGTCCACTTCCCCGAGTCTCCAGAGCTACCATCTGAGTCTAAGCCTCTATCCCCTCTCATCTAGGTTACTTGTTAGCCTCTTAGTTGGTCTCTCTGGTCTTATATTCTTCTAATTCACTCTACACAGAAAAAGTAAATTTAATTATGTCATTTTTATTGTTATTTAGATGCCTTCGATAAGTTTCAAGATACAATTTGTGCTTCTTACCTAGCATGAAGGGTTCTTCTCTCTAACTTCATCGGTTCCCTCTACCCATGCCAGTCAATGTAGAACTAATACTGGTAGCTCTTTGACCTCACCCTGTAACTGATTTGTTCTTTCTTTCTTTCTTTCTTTCTTTCTTTCTTTCTTTCTTTCTTTCTTTCTTTCTTTCTTTCTTTCTTTCTTTCTTTCTTTCTTTCTTTCTTTCTTTCTCTTCCTTCCTTCCTTTCTTTCTCCTTCCTTCCTCTCTCTCTTCCTTTCTTTCTTTTTCTTTCTTTCATCTTTCTTTCGTTTTCTCCTCCCTCCGTCCTTCCTTCCTTCTCCTTCCCCCTCCCCGCTTTCCTCCTCTCCCCTCCTCTCCCCTCCCCTCCCCTCCACTGCAATCCCCCTGCCTTTCGTTTTTGTTACAGATTCTCACACTGTTGCCCAGGCTGGAGGGCAGTGGCACAATCTTGGCTTACTGCAACCTCTGCCTCCTGGGTTCAAATAATTCTCCTGTTCCAGCCTCCTGAGTACCTGGGATTGCAGGCATCCATCACCACTCCCAGCTAAGTTTTTTTGTATTTTTAGTAGAGATGGCATTTCACCACAGTGGCCAGGCTGGTCTCAAACTTCTCACCTCAGGTGATCCACCAGCTTCAGTCTCCTAAAGTACTAGGATTAGAGGCATAAGCCACAGTGCCCAGCCCACTGTAACTACTCATCCACCAAAAACCTGCCTCAAGTTTAGCCTCAAGTCTGATTTACATGGTTTTTTATATGGCTTCCAAACCTCTGTGATTATCTCCCCATGGCATTGATTAAGCTTTACTTTAATTGTCAAATTACTTATCTGTCTCTGTGTTAGACACCAAATAAGATCCTTGAGGGCTGGCATGTAGCCTTTAGGGACTGTATATTCCAGTGTCTAGCACAGTACCTGTGACATAGAAGAGGCTCAATAAATGCTTCTTGATAGGCATATCCATACAATGAAAGACCACTCAGTAATAAAACAAACACAATAGTGATACATTTGACAACATAGATGAATCTCAATTATGCTCAGAGAAAGAAGTCAGACAAAAAAGCATATACTATATTATTCTACTTAGATAAAATTTAAGAAAATGAAAATTAATTTATAGTGACAAAAAGCTGATCAGTGATTCTTAGGGAGAGGCAGGAATAGGAGTGGGATGTACTAAAGGGGAATGAGTACATTTTGGGGGTGATGAATATGTTTATTAGTATCTTGAATTGTGATGATGGTTTCATAGGTGTATACAAATGTCAAAACATTTTTCAATTTGTACATTTCAAATATATGCAGCCTATTGCATGTCAATTATACCTCAGTTAAAAAAAATAATGCTTATATGGAATGGCTGTATCAGTGAATGCCTTTCAATGTTTTGCAACATACTGTCAATGACTTAGGCAAAAAGGCAGGGTCCTGTCTGCTAACAACAGGGTTGTTTGACAGTGGCACCCACCCATCACCTTACCATTCTTGTTCCTCACTTGATAGCTGCTTAGCAACTGTTCCCTGCTTTTAAGGTGGTGTCAGATACAATTGTTTAGGGTAATGGAAGTAACTAAAACTTTGGATAATGTGACTATGCATGATATTCTAGAAGGAGCAAAGAGGGGGCTGAGGAAGGGCATGCCTTTGTCTATATGGTCTGTGTGGTATCGGGGATGATGGAGGTATATGAATGGCAGTGAGGCTAGGAGACCCTGGTCAGCTGGGGCCACAGGACTTCTGGCTTCAGCAACTCTTGAGGCACAACAATCTTAATATCAAGGAAAATGGGAAGGAGGATACTCATTAGTCCCTTACTAAGAAAAGCACCTCAAACAACTAAAGCAGTTTCAGTGTATAGTCTGTAAAATTTGAATTAAATGCAGCAAGATTTTAAGGCCAAGGAAAAGACTATCATCTCCCAACAACGTTCTTCTGACTTGCTGAATTTTCTGCAAATTCCTGTATCAGAAGATACTTTTATTTCATAGTAGGAAATTCCTATTCCTTAAATAGGAATTTAAGAGTTAAAACAGAAAACTCTTAAAAGACTGAATAAATTCATGAAAATTAACTTTGAAGTAGAAATAATATATCACATTTTGCTCTTTTATTTACGGGAGTTAGAAATTAAGAAGGCATATAATAACCTGAGTTTGGGAAAGGGGAGACGACTCTCAGAAATGCTAAAGGAGAGGCTAGAGGCAGAAAGACACAATTTTTCAAATGTTATAATTTTGCCAACCCTATTATTCTTCATTTTCTACCAACAAATATAAGGTAGGTGTACGTTATATCACCTCAGAAACTCTGAGCCCCATGGAGGTAACTAGGAGGTCTAGATAAGAACAAAGGACAATGAGTGTTATTTAAGATATGTTTAGCTACCCTAGATCAAAGGGAATAGCAGCCAGAGAAGCAATTTCAGACTTCAGTTCAGTTAGGTGGTCATTTTTCTTGATCCTTCTCCATGTAGCACAATAAGCACTGAACTGATAACTTTAGAAACACACAAAATGTATTTGAGTATAAAGTTATTCCATACCCACAGGGAGCTTTAAGTTTAAATAGGGGCAAAATGCAAAGGAAAAAAAAAAAAAGGAACAGAAGCAGAGGAATCTTCAGAAAAATATAAACATCTGCAGAATACAGAAACATTTTCCCAAGTGATTTTTCCTGTCAATGTGCAAACAGAATTGTTGAAGTGATTCTAGTTGAGTAGAGCCATATGGGTTTAGTTTGGGAGATGATTCCTGGCAGCATTCTGAAGAAGGAAGGACATGATTTGACATCAATGATCTGTGAAGACTTCTGGGCTGGGGAATGTAGAGGTATGAGCAAGAGACTAAAATGCTCCTCAAATGTGAAATATGTTGAGAATCAGATACTGCTGAAATGTGTGAGAGGGCAGGGTCAGAACATAAGCAAGAGAAAAGGTGAGAAATCACCAAATTCATCACTCAAGTTTGGTGAAAAAACATTTTTTAATAGGATAAAGGAAAACAATGAATATAAATAGCATGAAAAATAGAAAGAAAAAAGGAGGAATCCTAACCTTAACTGATAAATTTCAATAATGGCTTCTTCCATAGGAAAGCAACCCTGGTGATGTTAGGCTTTTCTTGAGTAGAGGATTCAGGTGAAACTCAGAATCAAGTTGACTTCTTTTTTAAAAGACTGATCATTAATAGCAAAAGTAAGAATGATGGTGATGCTTCCAGGAAACTCAATAGTAGATACCAAAGAGGATCCTCTGAAAAGGCAAAAGTCAGCTACAATGTAATAACCAAAACTTAGAAATTCTGCCAAGGAAGGGGACTTGGAGTGGAATGTGTGCCAGGCTAATGAGTACAGTGACTCATTTCTTAGTAAATTGTATGAAAATTTAAAAATAACTTGGAAACAGTTCCTTCTCTTCCTGACTCACAATCGCGGTCCCCCCGAACCCTGCCCCAGCCTCTGCTTTATTTGAGATTGCCTTTGGCCTCCAATCTGTCATGATGCATGTACCAGGGCACATTGTAAAATAATTTGATGTTCATTTATAAAGAGAGAAAACACTTCCTAAATCTTCTTTCCAGGCCACCTGTAACCCAGTGACAGGGCTAGCTAAGTAAACAGGAAAGCCAGCATCCTCTGCTTCAAAAACTAAACACTGACACAAGGATCGATTCTCTGGATAGATGATGGGTCAGTCATGATCCACATCTGAACATCTGCTTTTCTCAGCCTTTCTTCTCCCCTGATATATGTAGTCCTTCACTTTATTCATGTTGAGAAACCACTTCCCCTTATTCATAATGGAATGGAAGATGATTTAGCAGATTTGGGTGAATTCAGCTTCGAAATTTTGGAAAGTGTGGGGAATGGGTAGAAAAAGAAACCAACCATATCTATTGATTATAGAGCATTCAGAATAACACATTATGATGAAGAATTAGGCATTTGGAATGTTTATTTATTTATCTTTAAATTTTAATAGAGACAGGGCCTCCCTATGTTGCCCAGGCTGGTCTCAAACTCCCTGACTCAAGCTACACTCCTGCCTTGGCCTCCCAAAGTGTTAGGATTTTAGGCGTAAGCCACTGTGCCCAGCCAGGAGTTTTTTTTAACTCAGAAAATATAACATTTTGTTGCTAAATTTTAGTGTGTGTGATAAAAGCTTTAATAGACCAGGTGAAATTTAAAACTGCTTGCAGCAAGCAGAAATAGAGGTAGAAATTCACATATCATTGTATGGGAAGAATTGGCTTGAACCTCCAGGTTTCACTTCATATTCTTGATCTGTAGTTACTTTTTGATTATAGTACAACCTTGGCAGAAGAATCCAACTTGCTAAAAGTGTTCCAAAAAAAAAAATCTCTGGCATTTCCTGTTGGTTGGATGTTTGGCTTTCTGCATTTGTATTTAGTGTTATCATTGGCAAAGCACCTTTGCTGGGTAGAAATATACTGGCGCAAATTTTACTGGTGAGGTGGGAGTAAAAGCCATAAAAATTCTCAATTTTCCTTTTAAAAACTTAACGCATTTGTCCAAAAGAAATGAATACAGAAGGACAAGAGATTTTAAACTTCCCGTACATCTGGGTATGGCAGTGTATTTTGACTCCAAGCACAATAAAACAACCTTACTTGCTGGTGGTATATGACATAATGACCCAAATATGTTTTTAAAAAATCATTTATTGCTGTACATAAACAGCAAAGTTAGCGCAAGGGATGATAAAATAACATGGGTAATTCTTCCTTTAGCTGGGAACTATTGGCGGCACATTAGGATTCCAGATGTAGCTGTGTGTGCTTTTCCATTTGTTTTCCAATGTCTAGTGCTTATGCCCTTGGTACCTTGACGGTGGTTGTCAGGCATGTTAGCTTTTCAGCTTGAGGTCTTCCTTGGAGAAACACAGTGATCGGGCTCTGGGCTATAAAGCACACTATTGTCTTGGGCCCAGTTTGTTGAGAATATAAGACCCGGGGCAGCCTCCTGCCAAAGGTCAAATACCAGCTTGACCCAAGTTCCTCAAATCAACACTGGACCTCCCCAGACAAGAGACACTTCAACTCTTCCTGATGAGAAAGTGGTTTTATATTTTTATCACTCTGAAATAACAGGGATTGTTAGCTCAAATGAATTTTGATAATCCATTTATTATAGCTACTTTCATGAAAAAAAACAACTCACAGGGCCAGAACCTTATAGATAAAAAATGATAATAATAAAATGTGTTCCAATGTTTTGGGCATTTAAAAAGGAAGCAAACTCCAGTGTTTCCCAGTCCAAAAGACAGACTAATAAGCAGCACTAGAGGACTTAGTTGTAAAACTGTACCGTACAGATAGAATCATTGTATTTTAGGCAAAGAAAGAAAGCAGCTAAAAATAGAACCATACCTAATTTAGCAAGTGCCTTGACTGCCAAAAATGCATGTCTGAAATCAGGTGGGTGTTTCTTTATGAGTCACTTTGCCAAATGTAAAATTTATAACCCAGTCTTGTGCAGACTCTAGCAAAGATTCAGAGCATCAGTTTATTACAGGGCTACTATTAAGGATGCTTAAAATTCCCCAGCTTTACACTCCTCACCCCAGGAGTCTAGCCTTAGCTAGTTATGATTGGGCCTGGCCCAAATGCTCCTATTAGGCAGGGATTTAAGTATTCAACAATACAGTTAGGCCCTTTCTGTGGAGCTGAATGCTCTTCCTCATGGGGAGCTCAACTCACCCCTCCTGTGTCCGTCAGCAGCAGCTCCCTTTTGCTTCTTACCACTTTTCACCTGTGCCCTGGCTTAGCAAATCGAAGGAAATAATGCTTAAAGAAAACAAAATAAATAGCAGATGGTTGAGTGTACTCTGGGATGAATAAATTATGGCTGTTGAGGCGAAAAGTGAGTTGGTGGATGCACACGGGTGTATTTGTCGCTGACATGCAGGATGCTCAGCACACCGACCTCCACATGTACCAGGCCCACTGCCATTAATCATTCTGCATAATCCAAGCCAGAAATTTAATGAGCCCAGGGGATTGATGATCCCTTGGAGTGGGAGTGGGAACTGAGAAAGTGAACTAGAGGCAAAATACAAAGTACAAAAGTGGATCCAGATAAGATGGCAGAGGTTTCTCAGTGCTCAAGTGATCTTGGATGGACTTTATCCCATATAGGATCAGATGGAGTATGATCGTCCAAAGAGTTTAATCCTTTATAGTAGGTTTATTCTCTCTAATAAATAGTAAAATAGGCCAGGCATGGTGGCTCACACCTGTAATCCCAGAACTTTGGGATGACGAGGCAAGTGGATCACTTGAGGTCAGGGGTTCAAGACTGGCCTGGCCAACATGGTGAAACCCTGTCTCTACTAAAAATACAAAAAATTAGCCGGGTGTGGTGGCAGTTACCTATAGTTCCAGCTACTCGGGAGGCTGAGTCAGGAGAATCACTTGAACCCAGGAGGCAGAGGTTGCAGTGAGTTGAGGTTGCAGCATTGCACTCCAGCCTGGGCAACAGAGCGAGACTCTTGTCTCAAAAAAAAGAAAGAAAGAAAGAGAGAGAGAGAGAGAAAGAAAAGAAAGAAAGAAAGAAAGAAAAAGAAAGAAAGAAAGAAGAATAATGATCTCCCCATAATATTATAGTGCTGTTTGGGAAACTTATTCCAAGTTGCTCAATGGAACACAATGTTCAGCTTCTTGGAAATCAAATAGTTTATCAAATTCATCACCAAAATAAGCCATGGAATACCTGTAACACCGAGTTCCTTTTACAAATTTGAAATTTAAATGTTATTTTTTATTAATCTAAAAATTTAAAAATCTGAATAATTTGGTACTTTCCCAATCCTCAACCATCCATGTACCTTCTCCTATCCCTAGACTAAAAATATATATATATTTTTTTTTTCCTATTCATCAATATCCTTTGAATAGCTCCATCAAGAAGGAGTACTAAAATAAAGGGGGATTAGAAAACAAAAGTAGATAAATAATAAGTTTAATCTCTTATAGACTCATGGACTGATTTTCACTAGGTGTGCTCCGTTTCTTCTAGGCCCTAGAGTGATGTATGTCAAGTTGATAACAGCTGATGGATGGACTTTGTTCCAGTTACTGCACATCCATTCATTATCATTGCTGCTTAGCTGAATTTTTCTTACAGCACCTTATACTTCAGTTTCCTCAAAAAATATTACGTTATGATGAAGATTTTGAGGTGAAAGCAACCCAAATGTCCATCAGCTGATGAACAAATTTTAAAAACATAGTTTATATATAAGATGGAATGTTATTTAGTCTTTAAAAGATTTAAAATCCTGTCACATGCTACAACATGGATTAACCTTGAGGATGTTATGCTAGGTAAAATATGTCAGTCACAAAAAGATAGACTGTGTGATTCCTCTTGTATGAGGTATCTAAAGTAGCAAAATTCGTAGAAACAAAGTAGAATGGTGGTTGCCAGGGGCTGAAGGAGTAGGAAATGGAGGGTTGTTGTTTAATGGGTATAGAGTGTTAGTTTTGTAAGATGAAAGGTTCTATAGATATATTGCACAACAATGTGAATATTCTTAACACTACTGAGCTGTACACTTAAAGATGGTTAAATTGGTAAATTTCATATGATGTATTCTTTTTTTAAAAGATGGAAAACTTTAGTTGAAATTTCCTTTTGTTTATTCTTCATTGAAACAATCCGCTGCTGTACATTGAAACTTGGGAACTGTTTTTCTCCCAAAGGGCAGTACGTGGATTGGTAATTTAAATAAACATTTTATTAGGAAAAATGATAAATTTTCCTAAATAGAATAGTATAGTAAACTCCAAATAGCCACTGCCAATTATAATTTTATAATAATTATAATTAAATTGTAATTACAGTTACAAGTTTCCCCATCTTGTTTCATCTGTTCTCCCATCATTTTTTGTTTTCTGAAGTATTTTAAAGCAGTGAGTGGATTTTTTTTTTTTTTTTTTTTTTGACAGAGTCTTGCTCTGTTGCCCAGGCTGGAGTGCAGTGGTGTGATCTTGGCTTACTGCAACCTCTGCCTCCTGGGTTCAAGCAATTCTCATGCCTCAGCCTCCTGTGGATTCATTTTTAATTATGGCCTAAGCACTTATTATAGGAACTCAGAAAGCTTTGTTTAAATATCTTATCACATAAAAATAATACTTGTGATTTAGATGTAATATTTTCTGTAGTACTTTAATTTCTTCAAATATAACATGCAGATAGCTATATGGGAAAAATGATGGGGAAGGTCTACAATGAAAGAAATAGGAATGTTGAATGGAAATGAGCAAATGCTGTGACTGAGTTTGGTATTGCTTTAGAAGTGCTAAAGAGGAGAGGACCGAAATGTTTTATTTTAGGAGCTGGGAATTCTTTAAGGAGCCAATCTTTGTCTTTTTTACATAACATGTGACATTAAATCTCTCTTAAAATGTGGTGGTTTTACCATTACTTCCCAAAGAAGAAGAGCCAGCCTGGGCTCATCCCCATCCAGCTGTGTGACTTTGAGTGAGTCCTTTCATCTTTTAGGGCCTCAATAGCCTCATATGTAAAGCACTTTGGGAGGCCAAGGCGGGTGGATCACGAGGTCAAGAGATCGAGACCATCCTGGTCAACATGGTGAAACCCCGTCTCTACTAAAAATACAAAAAATTAGCTGGGCATGGTGGCGCGTGCCTGTAATCCCAGCTACTCAGGAGGCTGAGGCAGGAGAATTGCCTGAACCCAGGAGACGGAGGTTGCGGTGAGCCGAGATCGTGCCATTGCACTCCAGCCTGGGTAACAAGAGCGAAACTCCGTCTCAAAAAAAAAAAAAAAAAAAAAAAAAAAGATAGTTGCTAAGGTCTTTTCCAATTAAAGAATCCTAATTTGAAAGTAGAAATTAATATTTTACTACAAAAGATTCTGATAGATTAAATTCATGGCTGAATTTAATCTAATGAAGGCCATAGCTTTTGATATGGTTAGCAATATTCATAGGATATGGAAGTTGAGAAATTGTCTCACATCTCTATCAACATCAAGTGAAGAAATACCTGTGATAAAAATTAACCTGTTAGTGTGGAACAAGTATTTCCCTAAAGAGTTTTGCAATATCTTCTACTGAAGTTTTATTATAGATGTTTGTATCATGAGCCACATTTTATATTCTAAAATTTAAAAACTAACATGAAAATAATATTTAAGAAAATAACTTGAAGTAAAGATTTACTTTGTTGCTCTGAGCCAAAGATTTTTAAAAAAAAAAACATTTTCATGAAGGATTTAAGAGGAAAAGGAGAAATGAATGCAACACATGCTTTGAAATCGTTGACTGCAAGTGTGTAAACTGTGTGATTGATTGAACACTGATAATTGAACAGTGTTCCACTTTTGAGTAAATATTTCTCAGGATACCCTGTTATCTCATCTTGTCTCTGTCCAAAGTGTCATGTCATTCTTTAGTAAGCATGTGCAGACGGGCTTGCTGCCTTGAAAGGCTGTGGGTTGTTGGAAATTGTTCTGTTTTAGAGTCCTGAGGAAAACGGGGCAGAAGGCAAAGGAGTGGCTTAAAGATTGCTAATCTCTGGAAATTTCATATCCCTTGAAATGCCAATCTTTGGAAATTCCCATTTCCTGTGCAATCTCGGGGTAAAAGTAAATGATAAATGAATCAAAGGAGGTAGAAAAGCATCCTTGGGAGGATTGATTCCTTGGGCCACCTGGTGCCAATTGAACTGCTAGATTTAGAGACCCTTGGCTAAACTTAGAAAATCCAGGACTGTAACATGTATTCAACCTGATCAACTAGGGGTTTCTGTGATTTTAGGAACACTTACCAATGAATATACACTAATGATATGAGGCCCTAAGTTTTTATTGCGTGTTCTTTCTGAAGCTGAACACTAGGTCACAAATGTAATCTTTTAATCAAAAATTTAATCACTGATGCTCATCTCTTAGATTTTACTAGATTTGTCTTGGGAATTCTGTCAAAAAGATGGAAGAAACTAACAAGGTATGTAATATCTTAGGAGACTAATCCAGAAAAAATGGAAAGTATGTACATGGTGCAAGACTTTTTCAGTGTAGATTCAGAAAACATTTATTCCCAAGCTGGAACTCATGATGTGGCAACTAAAAGATTTTCAAGGGGTTATATCCCAGGTGGAGGAATATCATGAGTAACCGAGCTAGGGAAAGATCAGGGGGACTTAAAGGAAGTACAGTTGGCCCACGAACGACACGAGTTTCCATTGCACAGTTCTACTTCTGTGTGGATTTTCTTCTGCCTCCCATCACTCCTGAGACAGCAAGACCACCCCTCTTCCCCTTCCTCCTCAGCCTATTCAACGTAAATATGATGAGGATAAAGACCTTTATGATGATCTACTTCCACTTATTGAAAAGTAAATATATTCTCTTTCTTAATGCTTTTCCTAAAAACATTTTCTTTTCTTTATATAATACATTTACAAAATATATGTTAGTCAACTGTTCATGTTATTGGTAAGACTTCCAGTCAAGAGTAGGCTATTTATTAGGCCAGGCGTGGTGACTCATGCCTGTAATCCCAGAACTTTGGGAGGCCAAGGCAGGCAGATCACTTGAGGTCAAGAGTTTGAGACTGGCCTGGCCAACATGGTGAAATCTCGTCTCTACTAAAAAAATTAGCCAGATGCGGTGGTGCATGCTTGTAATCCCAGCTACTTGGGAGGCTGAGGCAGAAGAATCACTGGAACGCAGAAGGCAGAGGTTGCAGTGAGCCAAGATTATGCCATTGCACTCCAGCCTGGGTGACAGAGTGCAATATATCTACAGAACCTTTTCATCTTACAAAACTAACACTCTATACCCATTAAACAACAACCCTCCATTTCCTACTCCTTCAGCCCCTGGCAACCAGCATTCTACTTTGTTTCTATGAATTTTGCTACTTTAGATACCTCATACAAGAGGATCTGTCTCAAAAAAAAAAAAATTGTAGGCTATTAGTAGTTAAATTTTAGGGGAGTCAAAAGCTATATGCCAGTTTTCATCTGTGTGGGTGTGTTCGTGTCCCTATTCCCCATGTTGCTGAAAGGTCAACTGTATTTCAGAGTAAGGTAAGTGACTTCCAGGGAGGGAGCTGCTACTTTCAGCAGAGGGAATCTATCTGTAAATACTGTGCTGACACTACTGGTAGGAACATGGCTACTGAAAACTGAGTAGAGTTTGACCTTATATTTTGACTCAGAAATTAAAGATGCACTGAGCTTTCTTTATAAAATTGAGTTAATTACATTTGCCTATTCACAAAGACTTATGCAGTAGCAACAGCAAGCTTTATATTTCTTGAAAAAAAAAATATGGACTGTGCAAAGGGGTAGGACCATTCCTCTTTAACCCTCCTCAGATTGCAGACTGCTAAGAATGTAGACTGGCTTCATGTGCCCTATCATTTTTGAAGATCTCAGTTAGTAGAATTTACATTAACTGTCTGAAAGGAAAAAAATTAAACCTTCCTTTTAAGTATTGCTTGCCACTGAGTTCCTCTCTAATCCTTAGGCAAATTGTGCACTGTTGATCTAGTTCCACAAGACAATTTCTGATATAGCCACCTATTTAAGGAACATTGACCCCAAAGAAAGATCATAATGTGGAAACATTTTGGAGAAATAAAACATTTAACTCTGTCGTTTCTGTTATTCTGATGTGCTGGCAGGTACTAGTTAGAATAATTGGCAAGGACTAGTGAGAAATGCTATTTAGACTTAGGAAACCTACAAACTGTATCCCTCTGGAAAGGTAAATATGTCATGTTTTGTGTCCAACAATAATAGCTATACCAAGAACATCTGAGACTTTTCCTTGGGCTTTAAACCACTTAAGTAATTTTCTTCAAAATATTAATTTTCTGATGTAATGTTCTCTCTCTCTCTCTCTTTTGTTGGGAACTGAGTTGAATATACCCAAGTGCCTTAAAATATTCTAAAGATGTCACTATTGAAGAAATGTTATCCTGTAATTTAAATATTTGTTGTTGTTCAAAATACTTTAATGTTATTTTTTATTTGTCCATTTAAGCATCCATCTAGGGATGTAATGTGATTAACAGCCAGAGAAGGTGACCAAAACTTCCAGTCTTTGTTTTCTTCAGGAATTCAATGTCTTGCATCAGATAATATTTTTAATTTTTATATTATTTTAAAATAATTACTGGAACATCAATAAAAAGATACCATCACCAACCTGCCATTGATTTGCCCTTTGTTATAATAGGCAAGCCGAAGCAGAAATAAAGTGCTTAAATAAGAGAGAAGTGACACTAATGATGGTGATAGAAGAATGAAAAGCAAATGAGTAGAATTTGAAGTGACATGAATAGTTTTATCCTGACTAGTGTTAAATACAAAAACCTCTTCCCCAATACTGTTGCTTTGCTGTGCTTTTTCGTTATAATTATTTTTCTTCTCAACCACTATGGATATAATAAAGTTGAATTTAAAAAAAATTGACACTATAAAGATAGGCTTCTTTGGGGGCTCAGAAAGTAGCTTTTCATTGTTTGCTGTTTATAAACAGGTCTCCCTACAAAAATGATATTTACAGTTATTTAAGAATTCGGATATAATATATCACTTCAGTAAAATTTGAAAAAACTTAGCATTTTAAAGATAAAATATTAAAATATTTTCTTAGTATAGATACTAAAGATTATTACTATAATGTAATTCTGTATCATGTAATTATGTCTTGGAAGATTGAATCAATAGGTATTTGAAAAGGTTTTTAGGTAAAGTTTTTAGAAGATTACGTTTCTGGAGTTTTTTATACAGTGGAATTTCTGATGCTACAGTAAATTAAAAAGTTGGATGAATTTCATGTGATATCTTATTTCACTAATACAGAACAACCTTGAACCACACTAGAGCAATAATTACTTATCCTAAATCAGAGACCAAGCCAGGCCAAACAGCTGTTTTCATTTTGTTAGGAGATCCATTTGATTTACTCTTTTAGTCAGCTTTCATTACTGTAGAAGACAAAACTTCACTTGAGTTTTTAACCCTGAATTCTCTGCCTTGTTTGCTGCCTGCTATAAAATTGCATGGTTGAGCTGCCACAGCCGCTGAGCACACTCTGGAGCTACTGTGGTATTGTGGGAGCCTCCACTTCAGCTCAGGGAAACGAGGAGCTTCCACAAAGAGATAAAATCTAGGTCCTTCCCGCTGCCTTTAAAAAATACAAAAACAGAAAACCTCAAAGCTCATCATCAGTATTCTGAATGTAAGAATAGTCTTCTGGGGTCAATGCCTGATTTCAGTTTCTATAGTAGCAGAAACAGTATCTAACAGTTGTCATCAGCTGTATCATCACTCAACCATCTTGGAAACTGGGGAAATGGATATCAGAGACACAGAGATAGGAAATTTGAATTCAAATATGATTTACAGAGTAGCTAGATACAGATGTATTAGCTATCAAGTCATTATCCCTCGAAGTCTCTGACATGCTATAGTGTGTTCTCATTTAAATTGTGAATCCAGTTCCCCTAGAATTTGTAGAAATGAGATTGCACCAGTATTTTATTGTTTGTAACCTGGCTCTTGTAATTCCATAAATGCATTGTCCCTGCTCCCCACAAATGAAAATAAGGTGAGACAGTATTGGGACCTTATGACTTCATGGAGTAGGTAGCTTAAACAATTTCCTAAGATTGCTGTTACATGGGGAAAAAAAAAATTCTTGGAATTGTTAGCACCATTTTCTCCTCTCAAAGCAGTCTGTGTGTAGTCTTTAAATAAATGGAGCCTGGCAAGACAGTAGGTTCTCTGTGGCCACATGGATTGGCATAAGTGGAATTAGCCACACACAAGACAACTATTATTTAAATAACAAACTCTTTGACATATTTTTGCCGTATCATAGACAAGCACTTCTTAACTGTATCTCTTTCAGGATTTTAGAGTTCCCTGAATAAGAGTTTCAAATTTTATAAACACTTTTTTAGACTATCACAATACATAATAGCATTTTGCAGCTCTGATAAATTCAGCAGAAGAGAAACGTTTAATGTAGTTTAATTCATAAGTATTTTCCAAACTTATTTGAGTATGGAACACTTTGGTTTTTTTTCCTTCATGTAATACCACAATATTTCACAAAATAGTTTACTTTGGACACTGGTTTGGTTGGGGCATAAGTTACATAGATGATCTAATCTCATTATTTACATGCAAAATTTTGTGGAATTTAAAGTTGGTGGGAATAAGGAGCTCCTTTTGGCACCCATTTTTTAATAACAAGCTAACTTGGAGGTTTTTTTTGCCACTAAGAAAGACATTTGGGAAATTACCAGTTTGGCCAAGAATCTCCATAAATACCTTTATTGGAGAATAATCATTTTTAGAAAACCCACAGAACTATGGTGATGTCTCTACCTTGTCTAGTCAACTTATAATAGTGTGGGAAAAGAGTCCTATTGAAAATAATTGAGAACTAATGATATGTAGAAAAACAAAAATTATTTTTGGTGGTGTGACAGAATCTTACAAAGAGCTATGGCTTGAAGCTAAAACTGCATCATCTATGTTAGCAGTTCACAAAAGAGAAAGCTAGTTGAATATTGCTTCTTTATTTAGAAAGTCTAATCTTTAGGAAGATGACTAGTATCTTCTGGGTGCTTTCCTGTTACATAAAACATAATAGATTATACCTGGGTTAGCTTCTGACTCAAATGGTAAAGTGCACGCCTGGTCTAGGACTTTCTCCCTTTCCTATAGGTTCTGAAATTTACCACCTCTTTTTATCTACACCAATTTGAATTTATGCACTAATCACTTTATCTAACTTTTCTTTTTTTTTTTTAAGAAAAAAAAAAAAAACTCCTGAATAGGCGTTGCTAAATTGCACCTCTAGCAAGAAACTCAAGGAATCCCATGACTGAAAAATATCTATTTCTGAAGTTCACCCTTTTCACAGTCAATTTACTGAAATATGATTGACATTTGATAACAAATTTGTCCTATATGAGTAGGAAGTCAGATGAGAAAAGAACTCTTAATTTGAAGGAATGTGCACTAAAGTCTTTTTCTGGCACAGCTTTGTAGTATCTGTGTTTGTTTATATTTTCTATTTAAATTGATATAAGTTGTTCACTTGGTGTCAAAACAGACATTTCAGCCTTGCAGGTAACTGAATCTGAACACAAATGAATTTGCAATTATGATAATCACATTTGTTAACAGCAGAGCATTAGCGACACACCTTATGGCAAACATCAGACCATTGCTGCTGTCATTACCATCAATAGCCATATGCCAAGATAACAATATCTTTGCATTGTGTATTACTCTATAGTTCCCAGAGTACTTTCATTTATGTTATCTCATGTTCTTCTCAAAACAACCCCAGGAATTAGAAAAAGGTGGAGCTCTTGTTTCTATTTTAGAAATGAGCAAAGTGGCTGGGTGAGGTGGCTCACTCCTGTTATCCCAGCACTTTGGGAGGGCAAGGTGGGCAGATCACCTGAGGTCAGGAGTTCGAGACCAGCCTGACCAACATGGAGAAACCCTGTCTCTACTGAAAATACAAAATTAGCCAGGTGTGGTGGTGCATGCCTGTAATCTCAGCTGCTGGGGAGGCTCAGGCAGGAAAATCCCTTGAACCCCGGAGGCAGAGGTTGCAGTGAGCTGAGACTGCACCATTACACTCCAGCCTCATTAACAAGAGCAAAAACTCTGTCTCAAAAAAAAAAAAAAAGAAATTAGCAAAGTGAGATTAAGAACATAAGAACATTTCAGTGACTTGCTCAGTGTCACAAAATTCATAACTGGCAAAGCTCAGACTTAAACTCGGATTTCTCTAATTTTCACATTCTTTCCTACTTCTTTATTCTGGCTACAGTAGGGTAGTAGCTCTAACTCTGTCTGATTGTAAGTTGTAATTAAATATTTTGCTTGCCTGTCTCATTTTTTAAAAAAGATACTTGTTCCCCTCTTTGAAGCCTGTACAGAATAAAAAATTTTAGACATGTTAATTTTGAATATTACGTATTCAGTGTATCTTTTTTAGTTATTTGCAACTAAATAGTTATTTGTAAATTGAAATATTTAAATTGATAAATGGAAAGTATTTTCTTAATATTGCACTTTGTCAGGAAACTATAAAAACCTTTTTTTCTCCACTTCTGAAGCTAGATATGTATAAATAAGGAAATTAATTATGGAGTCACAGCGTGATAAAGGATAAAAAGCCAATTATTTAAATTTCTAATCTGTTGCTTTGTTGTTTGGGTAGTTTGTTTTTTCTGCTTAGACCAAGTACAAGGGAGCCAGAAAAGGAAAAATGCCAAAAAATATGTTCACTGTAAATAATAACACTGTTGGTCTGTTTTTCTCTTTTTTTAAAAGCAATATTATATTTTTCCTGTAATAAGCATTAAAATCCAGTAAGGATTTATCTTCCTCCCAAAGGGTAAATGTATTGAGATACCTACCTTGCTTTTTGTGTATAGGACTATGCAGACTTCATGTGGAGAAAGCACGTGCTAAAAGCTGAATTTAGTTTTGCAACCTGCTGACTTTGGTATATAAAGAAGATTCTGGTGACTCACTTCGTTAGTGGGATTTGCTGTTTAAAGTGTGGGTCCAATCAGGGGTTTCATAGAACCATCAACATACTGCCCTCTGTCATTGGTTCCTATCTGAAACCAATGACACTCCCATTAGACAGTTGACAGGAATTAGGGTGCTATTTTTGTCCTGTGTGTAAGAGATGTACAGTATGTTTAGCATTAGTATTAAACAGGTGGCTCAGTTATAACACAATGAAAGGAGAGAATAGGACTTCCTCACAGAGGTCAAATTTCCAGTAGGAAAGCTTTGCATTGCAATGAAATGATAGATTAGTTCAGTTAGGCAAAATTTTGCTTACTAACTTTGCCCAAATTAGCACATTTTTTTTTTTTTGTCCTCAGTGATCTGGATAATTACTTCATTTCACTGCTGTCCTCTGTGGAGGCCTGCAATAATTAACCAATTATTTAATTAGCCAATAATTAACATGTCCTGAATTGCAATTTGTCAGTCCAATCTAATTCAGGAAATCAATTTATGGAACACCTAATATATGTTAAATACTATGCTACAGTTTGAAATTCAAAGGTGAATAAAACATGGTCCTTTGTCTCTCGGGAGTTCAGAGGCTAAGCTGGAAACAAACTTATGCAACCACCATAATAGAAAGTGGTAAGTGCTACATTCTTGGTGCAGGGGAGAGGCAGATGGTGGTGGGGAGACAGTGTTCTGTGAGAGCACATATAAGAGAATTGTTGATCAGAAGTCAAGGAAGTATTATTTGAAGTAAACCTAAGTAGGAGCAAAAAGCATTTGGAAAGGTGTTTTGGAATTCAGTATTATTTGCATGAGATTGTAAATGGTAAATAAGTAAGGCATTGAGGCTCTTGGATACAAAGACAAAGATGGTTTTAGAATAAAGTTATTGATGAATCAATAGATGGAGAAAAGGAATCCACTGGTCTTAATTTTTTTGCTTTTGCTAAGGTAAGTTAATGCTCTTTCTAACAAAAGTAGCTATGAACTCTTGACCAAAAGTACAAGGAAATTGAATCTTTCAAACACTGATTTTTTTTAAGCCCCTCTTGAACTTTAGCAATGGAGCACCAATTTCAAACAAACACACCATTCTTAAAGCAGCAAATGGGTGCCCAATTGTGCCCTAAGGCTTTTTCTTGCATTTTAAAAAGTTTAGTCTGAAGTTTCCTGGCAGCAGAGTCCCTGCCTAATAATTTATACTAAGGAAAAGACTGACTTTGGGAACAATTTTGGAGTAAAGATTGACAGCGAGATTCTTTCCAGAAAACCAGTAACAGCAAAGATAGTTATAGAATATTACTCAGCTTATGGCCAGAAGAGCAAAGCTGTGCTGGAGATGTGTTCAGCCTGTTGGTAATCAAAGTAATCAGAGGCAAAATTTGAGAGTTGTGTTGGCGGCCTGCAGAAGGCAATGGACCCTATAGGAAATTACCTGAAATTGACAGTCATGCCTGCACCAAGAGTTTTCTTAGGTTATCTTCTAAAATCTCTTTCAGTTAAATAGTTATATGCTATTTTTATACGAAGGGAAATGTTGACTCACAATTCAATGTGCCTGCTCATAGTAGATTGTGTGGTAGAAATGATTTATCCCAATCCATTCATTCTCTCACTCCTTTACCAACAACAGTATTAGTTTTTAGAACATTTGGGCATAGTCAAAGGTTGTTTCCTGAGACCACAGAATTGAGTAAATGCAAATATTTTACATTTCAGACTTCATTAATTTATGATGAGGTAATATTTTAGGAGGATTAATCTGTGCATAGGCTGAAGAGCTGGGAAAAACTCAAAGCAAAATGCGCAGACAAAATGAAATATGGTGGTCTAGTATTGAATTGATGAGACCTCATATTAGGATGATGATTGGGAAGAACTTTGCTAAAAGGATGTTGAGAGAGATATCTCATACATTGATAATAACAATAAAAGAGTAGTTCGTTAAACCCAAGTGATGATCTTATATGGAACTGACTTTTAGAAACAGTTGAGTTGGAGATACTGAGTTGCTGTCTCTGTCCCTATTCTCATTATTGTTCTATTTCAGTAACGGTTCAACTTGAACATAGTGTTTTCTTTTTTTAATGTGGGACATTGAAAACCACATTATGTTGGATTATTAATCATGGAAATATGAAAGTCTGTTTCCTAATGTGATCAGTATTGGTATAATTTGTATAAACTTTTTATTACAAAATAAGTTTTTATATAATTAGTTTTGCTTTACATCTTAGTTATGCAAAAAGTAATGGCAGTCTCTCAAATTTCATGTACCTCTTCAATGAATTTGTAAAGGACTTTTCATTTTTTGAGTAATAAAGGCATATGAATCCTCATAGGAAAAAAAATCGCTGTGAGGTGACTAATTCTCAGAGGCTTATTTTATAAATAATGCCCCTGGTATACCTTTATTATACAACTTTATTTTTTCAAGGTGCTCTAGACCATTTAAATATCTTATCTCCAAGGAGGCATTAAGTACAGTTTATGTTTCTGATACCCATTTTTGGGCTTGTTAGAATCACCTGGGAATATTCTCCTAGGGCGAGAATCTTCTTTGTATATATTTTTTTCACTCCCTGGTATTTCTGGAACTCCCCTGTTCTACATCAATGCACAATAGTTACTAGGGAAGACAACAAAAACACAAATTGTGTTATAAGCTCCTTTTCTGAAACTTATTCTGATACCACACTCTCCTTCCTCCCCTGCCCCCAACTTTCAGATCAATTTACAAGTTGTCCCAACCTAACTCAAGCAGGGATTTAAAGTCTGTTAGAGAGCTCAGCCTGTTGATTTACAGAGCTGAAGTCTGCACAGAGGAATCATCTGTAATGGGATTCTTTGCTCCCTGGAGAGACATTACATAGCAGAGTTGTAAGTGACTAAAGAAATAGAGGAGAGGAAGAGGAGGGTAGGGGACTATGTTTCATAAAAATAGAATATACTCTTGATCAGAGCAGTTGTCTTTTAACTTCTTATTTTTCATCATAAAATGAAGAGGTTGCCCTGAGAAAAAGGAAAGTGGATGTTTAAGAAGTTAAGTGTGCTGTATTTGTTGTCCTATTTACTTGGTGTAAGAAGTTGTCATTCGTTTGATTTGGCAGTGGTCTCTTGGTAAGTTCTGCCCACTCCCCACTCCCACTGGCCCTAGGATTTTATTTTTTTAAATTGTGAGTTCTCTTTAGATCTATATAACAATGTAGTGGAACCCTATTTGCATCCAGGAGCCATCACAATCAGCCCTTTGCCCTCTGTGCATTTTCCCTGAATGAAACTATAGCACTGGTTTTGAACAGGGTAATATACAAGGTGTAGGAATACAGAGTTTGAAGTGAAAATGTCCTAAATATATTACCAGTGCAGTGAGACTAGCCAACAGAGAAATAGATGACCTCAGGAAACGTCTGGCTTAACAAATGTATACCTTTAAATTGGAAATCTAATTATTTGCCTTAGATTTGCACTGCTGGGAACCTAATGCAAGACCATGTTAAATAAACTTATTATTTCCGTTTTTCATTTAACCTGTGGGTTGTGGTATGACCAATCTGTTTTATATCCTCAATCAACAGATGATTGTATTTGGTAATAATTTATCAAGAATAAAAATCTGTTTTTGAAACTAATCACCTCATGTTAGGTCTGCCCTTTTTCAAAACCACCATCTGATATTCATTTTGTCTGCAAGACAAACATACTGATGAAAATGCATATACCACAGGATACAGTCAGTGGAATGGAGCATTTCCAGTCTTTGTATATATTTAGAACATTTTCTGTTTTCCCAACAGATGGACCAAATTTTAGTATTAAAGAAAAAAATCAATTTTACATAGTACAAACAAATTGAACAAGTACATTGTGTATTTCTGATTACTTTGTAACAGAATGTCCATTGGAATTTGGGGTCAAATCAGGTCATACCCAAACTCTGTGATTTGAAAAAAAAATGACTTTTTAATATTTATTATGATTTTTTTTGAGATGATTAGGTGAATCTCTGAATGGGAAATACTTAGTTTCAGTGTTTTGCAAGTCATCAAGTTTTTCTGTTTAATTACTTACGTACTAGTCTCTTAAAATGTTATTATTTGTTTGTTTTTCTATAATTCCAGCAACCTTACTATGTACAGTTTACCAGAGTGATACATGGATTATAATCCTCAAACATTTTTTTTAAATTATTTTTTAGGGAAAATAGCTCTGCCCTTATTCTGATTAACTACCCTGAGTTTTATTTAACACAGTGTTAGCACTGGTTTCTTTGGAGGATTAGCTGGCATCCCCAAAACTACATTATTTATAAAAGTTTAACTTTAGAATGTATTTGAATTTGTACTAAATGTTTACATGTCTTATTTTCTTATATATTCAACTTTAAATAAAAATTATACTTATTTTCTTTCTCATGTTTTTGACTATATTTTATTAGTGAGGAGAGTTAGAACTACAGATTTGTCTTTTAGAAGGTTATCTCTGTCTTTTGTCCTTTTATTCCATCTGTATCATACATCTTTAGTTTCACTCTTTAAAAAAAAAAAAAAAAAAACTTGCTGTGGCTTCCCAGTGTTCAAGGACGAGAAAAGCCTCCTTAGTCCTTCACCATCTGGTCTTACCTGTCTTTCCAGCCCCAGTGTCCCTTTCTAGCCTCCGTGGGCCCTTATTCACTTCCTTCTTAGGCCCCAAATACCTCTCAAAGTCTTCTGGAACTTGACATCATCCTCTTACACAGTTTTTTTTTTTTTTTCAGCTTTAACAGTTATCTCCTTGACCTGGAATGACCTTCCTCACTTCCCCTCCTAACACATTTTCTTAAATTCAGGACTTAATGCTATATTCTAAAAGGTCTTTCTAACTCCTCAGGTATGCCCCATAGCTCCCAGTACCAATGCTTTTATTATTGCTGTGTTGCATAGAACTTCCAGAATATTGAGAAGACAGAGGACAAACAAACAAGCTATTTCACTTGTGATAAGTGATATGAAGGAAATAAATAGGTGCAAAGAGAGAAAAACTGGTCAATGAAGGCCTCTCTGAAAAAGCAGCTTTTAAAATGAAACCAAAAATATAAGAAAGAGCCAGCCATATAAAGCCAGAGGGCAAAGTATTTCAGGCAGAGAAGTACATACAAAACTCCAAGATGAGAAAGAGATTGGTGTATCTGAGCAATTGAGAAGAGGCCACATAGCTAAAGTACAGTAATCAATGGCATGAGATGAGGCTGCAGAGCTGGTAGGCAGGGGCTAGGTCAGGCTGGCATTGACCACTGAAGTTTCTTAAGCAAAGAAATTTCATAATATATTACTGATGTAAGATGACCTTTGTTGATGCTGTGTGGAGAATAGATTGGAGGGGCAAGAATCTCAGGGAAACCACAAGGATGCTATTGCAGAGGATGGGGCAAGAAATAACTTTCAACTATATTCAGAGTATTTTTTAATAGTTCTGTCTTTTAAACTGTTCTTTCAAAACCTAAGCAAGAAAATGATAATATTTGGCAATATTATTATTGCTGTTATAAAAATAATGTCATTAGAGAGTCATTTGTGCTGAAATTGTGTGGGTGGTATAAGCCAAGGAGTGTAGATTTTCTCTAAGTACAAAGGGAGGCCACGCACTTACAGTGCATGGAGGGATGTGCTCCAAATTACGTTTTAAAAACAGACATAAAAATGGATGAGACATTTGCAAGAAATGACAAGAAATCAGATAGGAGATTATCGTAATAGGTAAAATGTGGTGGAGACTTAGACAAGGGTAATGACAATGTAGATAGTGAAGAGTAAACACATTTGCAACATGTTTAGGATTGGATTAGAGATGGAGAATATGAAAGAGGAGATGTTCCTGATTTCTCTCCCCAACACTAGCTTTGTTGAGGTGCAACTGACAAATAAAAATTGTATATGTATATGGTATACAATGTAGTGCTTTGATATATGTATGCATTGTGAAATGATTCACATCATCAAGATAATTAACAGATTCATCACCTCAAGCCACTTGTTTATTCAGTGAGCAGGTGAATGGGGAGAGGTGCCAATTTGTGAGATAAGTGACAGTGTTGGGGAAAAAAATCAGTAGCTCAATTTTGGGGGTATTAAATTTGAGACATTTGTCTGTACATAGAGATTTTTATGTAGCCAGCTAAATTAATTTGACAATGAGTATGTACGTTTAAAGAAAAGATTATACTATAATCATTATTTTATGACTTGTTCTTTTTTATTAAAAACTGCCATGGGCATGCTTTCATATTTGTAATACAAATTTACTTAATTTTTTAAGTTGGATGATCATATTGCTTTACCATAATTTAATCAATTTCCATACATATCTTTATTATGTATATACTTGCATAATTTTACAAGTATTTCTGTAAGACAGATCCAAAAAGTGGAATTGCTGGGTGAAAATTTACATACATAAAAGGGTTTGCACCATTAACCATGTATTAGAGTACCAATTACCTCAGTACTGGATTCCTTCCATTTTATTTTATGTTTTCCCATCCGAAAGGGGGAAATGTTATCTTAATGTTATTTGACTTTCCCTTTCCTTGATGCATATTGTTTAATATCTTTTCATTTGTTTATTAGCCATTCTGAGTTTTTCTGTCTGTTGGTATTATGTGAAAAAATAAATAAAAATGATTCTAGAAACGAAGAAGCAAAAAAAAAAAAAATTAAGAAACAGGCATACATCATTTTATTATTGCACTTTGCAGATACTGCGTTTTTTACTAATGAAGGATTGTGGCCCCTCGTGTTGAGCAAGTCTGTTGGCACCATTTTTCCAACAGCACGTGCTCACTTTGAATCTCTGTGTCACATTTTGGCAATTCTCACACTATTTCAAATGTTTTCATCATTATTATTATATCTGTTATGATGATCTGTGATCAGTAATCTTTGATGTTACTATTGTATTTGGTTTTGGGCACCATGAATCATGTACACACAAAACAGCAAACTTAATTGATAAATGTTATGTGTGTTCTGACTGCTCCACTGATTGTCTGTTTCTCTGTCTCTCTACCTCTTCTTGGACTTCCTATTCCATGAGACAAAACAATTTTAAAATTAGGCCAATTAGTAACCCTACAGTGACATCTAAGTGTTCAAGTGAAAGGAAGAGCCACAGATCTGTCACGGTAAATAAAAGCTAGAAATGATTAGGATTAGTGAGGAAGGTATGTCAAAAGCTAAGACAGGCCAAAAGCTGAATCTCTTGCATTAAAGGTTAGCCAAGTTGTGAATACAAAGGAAAAGTTATTGAAGTGAGTAAATACAAAGTACTATTCCAGGGGACACACAAATGATAAGAAAGTGTAACAGCTTTATTGATGATACAGAGAAAGTTTTGATAGTCTGGATAGAAAATCAAGCCAGCCATGACCTCCCCTTAAGCCAAAAGCTAATCCAGAGCAAGGCCCTAACTATTTTGAATTCTATGCTTCAGAAAAAGAGTTAGAAGCTAGCAGAGATTGGTTCATGAGGTTTGAGGAAAGAATCTGTCTTTGTAACAGAAAAGTGCACGGTGAAACAGTAATTGCTAATGCAGAAGCTACAGCAAGTAATCCACAAGATGTAGCTAAGATCATTGATGAAGGTGGCTACACTAAACAATAGATTTTCAATGTAGATGAAACAGCCTTTTATTGGAAGAAGATGCCATCTGGGACTTTCATAGCTAGAGAGAAGTCATTGTCTGGCTTCCAAGTTTCAAGGACAAGCTGACTGTCTTTTTAGGAGCTAATGCAACTGGTGACTTTAAGTTGAAGCCAATGCTCATTGATTATTTTGAAAATCCTAAGTCACTTAAGAATTATGCCAAATATGCTGTTCTCTATAAATGGAACAGCCTCTCGAGTAGCTGGGATTACAGGCATGCACCACCACACCCAGCTAATTTTTGTATTTTTAGTAGAGACGGGGTTTCTCCATGTTGGTCAGGCTGGTCTCAAACTCCTGACCTCAGGTGATCTGCCCACCTCGGCCTTCTAAAGTGCTGGGATTACAGGAGGGGTTTCTATATATTAAATGCTTGCAACAGTGTTTGGCACATACATACTGTAAACCTATTAGCTGAGGTAATGATGGTGGTAAAGCCTGGATGATCATATATCTGTTTACAGCATGGTTTACTGAATATCTTAAGCCCACAGTGAAGACCTACTGCTTAGAAAAACAGATTTCTTTCAAAATATTATTGCTCATTGACAGTGCACCTGATCACTCAAGAGCTTTGATGGAGATGTATAAAGTAATTCATATTGTTTTCATGCCTGCCAATACAACGTTCATTCTGCAACCCATGGATTGAGGAGTAATTTCAACTTTCAAGTCTTATTATGAAAGAATTATATCTTGTAAGGCTATAACTGCCATAAATAGTGATTCTTCTGATGGATCTGGGCAAAATAAGTTGAAAACCTAGAAAGGATTTATCATTCTGAATGCCATTAAGAGCATTTAAGATTCAAGGGAGGAGGTCAAAATATCAACATTGATAGGAGTTTAGAAGAAATTAATTCCAATTTTCATAGAAGACTTTGAAGGGTTCAAGAGCACTTTTGGTAGAAATAGAAAGAGAATGAGAATCAGAAGTGGAGGCTGAATTGCTTCAGTATCAGGATAAAACCTGAATGGATGGTAAGTTGATTCTTATGGATGAGCAAAGGAAGTAGTTTCTTGAGATGGAATCTGCCCCTGGAAAAGACACTGAACATTGTTGAGATGACAACAAAGGATTGAGAACATTTCATAAACTTAGTTGACACAGCAGCTGCAGGGTTTAAGTGGATTGACTCCAATTTTGAAAGAAGTTCTACTCTGGGGAAAATGGTCTCAAATAGCATCACATGCTATAGAAAAATCTTTCATAAAAGGAAGAGTTCATTGATGAGGCAAACGTAATTGTTGTCTTATTTTTTATTTTTATTTATTTATTTATTTTTTGAGACAGAGTCTCACTCTGTCACCCAGGCTGGAGTGCAATGCACAATCTTTGCTCACTGCAACCTCCACCTCCCGAGTTCAAGCGATTCTCCTGCCTCAACCTCCCAAGTGGCTGGGATTACAGACTCATACCACCACGTCCAGCTAACGTTTCTGTTTTTAGTAGAGATGGGGTTTCACCATGTTGGCCAGGATGGTCTTGATTTCTTGACCTCGTGATCCACCCACCTCACCCTCCCAAAGGGCTGGGATTACAAGTGTGAGCCACCATGCCCAGCCTGTTGTCTTATTTTTAAGAAACTGCCACAGCTGCCCCGGTCTTCAGCAAGGTCATCTCCGATCAGTCAGGGTCTTGCCTTCACCAGTGTGGATGCAAGACCCTCTACCAGCAAAAAGATTATAATTCGCTGAAGGCTCAGATGATTGTTAGCATTTTTTAGCAATAAAGTATTTTTTAAATTAAGATCTGTACATTATTTTTAGACATAATGCTATTTCACACTTTATGGAATATATAGGCTACTATTAATAGACTTAATAGTGTGAACATAACTTTTATATGCACTGGGAAACCAAAAAATTCTTGTGACTTGCATTATTGCAGTGGTCTGAAACCTCAGTGCCTCTGAGGTTTGCCTATACCTCAGAAAAAGAAAATAAATAAAAAGTAAAGAAAAGAAGAAAGGAAAGCACTAGGAAGATTAAGGAAATAAATGCAGGCCTACTCATTATTTATTTGTTTGTTTATTACTGCGTGACTTATGACAATTTCAGAGTGGTGAGTAGGGGAGGGATAAATGTTTTACAAAAAATTACCAGTTATACTTTTGTATGAAAGTTGTACATTAACAAAATATTAGATGTAGTTTTTGGAAGGCAATTTAGAAATCACTGTTTTGTTGTCTATTTTTGTGACTTATATATTGAGATTTTTGGAAACAAGCCTACAAATGCTCAAGAAACTTTGATGGTTAAGATCCAGAAAGCTAAGGAGAAGCCTGATGAAGCATTTTCCCCCTTGGAGCACCCTGGTGTACTTCACAGAACAGCTGTACTTTGCAGGCTGCTGCAATACTCATAGCAAACCCAGTAAGAGGTCACCCACAGCCATGTGTATCCTGTTCTATTAATAAAGGAAATGTCGACTAGGACACTGGGGATTAGACACAACTAATTTTCTAAAATGCCATTGAGTTGATCTTTATCTGTAAAGCCAACATAGACATACGAATAGTTAAAACAAGCTCTGTGCCTCTCAGATTTCAGTGGGAGAAACCCTTGCATTTTATTTCATACCCATAGAACAGCATTTCTCAATGGCAAGAAGTCTTTAAAAAATATATTTGTTGAAGCTGTTATTTTCAAATGCTACTCCAATTATTAGGGTTCTTGGAATACATATTTTTAAATAAAAAACAATTTAGATTTTGGTTATGTAGACTAAGTTGCGCATTCCACCACTCTTCCCCAAGGAAGTCTGATGCCATGATCTCAGAATTCTAAGTTCACAGTGGTTGGACCAGGTTGGTGTGTTCCCAAAGTACACTGGCCTTGTTTGGAGACTATTTTTGATCAAATCAGTTTTGTCATTCTGACGGTGGGAATGACAAGGTAAACACAGCCCAGCACTGTGGATTCTTTGTGGTGACCCTTCTAATTTCAAGAGCCATTGTTTTACACTGAGTGTCCTAAGTGCTTTGTCTATTATGAAAATTGAGTCCTTTAAGCCAAATAGCTAATACTGAAGTTGGGGACATTTGGCTTACCACACACATTCAGACACTGTTCTGAAAAGATTGTAGTATGTATATTAAATGATGAGATCATGAAATAATGAGTCAGAATTTGCCTAAAATTTATCAAAACTCCAGAAAATACTACACCTTCTGTTGAGGCCTTGAAACTGAGGTTAAATTTTCTGTGATAATTAAGAGTTATTTGCTATTTTCTGCATTTACAGGTTATACTATTTATGGGCATGTTTTTATTCAGACATACAATTCAGCTTCTAATTTTATAATCATTTCATTTTAAGGGAGCTTGAGGCAAATTTGCAGTGTTAATTTTTCTTATAATGGGTTAATTTCGAGTTTGATGAAATGTATAAATAACATATAAAAAGAACACATTTGATGCATCAAGATAACATAGAAAGGAAATTTAATAGTAGTTGTTTTAAACCTTTATTCCTAAATTTTACAACAATTTTTATTATATAAAGTACCTGTCATGCTGCCTTCTAATTTCAGGGATGATATATAATAACATTTAGATTTATCATCTTTGATGTCACTTCTCATATGTGGTTGCAAAGTCCAGACAGATATTAACTTGTCATTTTGCTGAAGCATGGATTTGAATTGCTTGTACTGGTTGGGAACAAATTACTTTAGTCAGAGCATAGCCCAGCTGACTATCCTACAAGAACTTTTCAGGGCAACTTGGTTTTTCCAGTCTGGTCATCAATATATTGTAACTCTTGAGAAGAATAAAAACTTAGTTTGTCTGTGAAAAGTAGAGCAGAAAAGAAAGCTAAGAGCTAAGTGGTGAAATAAAAGTTCAAGGCCTATAAAAAGGGATGTCTCTAGAGAGAAATAAGAAATGATTTGTAAACCTGTGTTCAGCATACTCTAGCCAATGTAAAATTTGCTTATCAAGTTAGAAAATTTTAGCAAAAATTGAAAAAAGGTCATTGACTTTTGGTATAAGAATGTATTTATCATTTGGGGAATTAATGGGTTTCTTTTTTTTTTGAAACTGAGTTTCGCTCTTTTTGCCCAGGCTAGAGTGCAATGGTGTGATCGTGGCTCACTGCAACCTCTGCCTCCCGGGTTCAAGCAATTCTGCCTCAGCCTCCCGAGTAGCTGGATTACAGGCATGCACCACCACACCCAGCTAATTTTTGTATTTTTAGTAGAGACGGGGTTTCTCCATGTTGGTCAGGCTGGTCTCAAACTCCTGACCTCAGGTGATCTGCCCACCTCGGCCTTCTAAAGTGCTGGGATTACAGGAGGGGTTTCTATATATTAAATGCTTGCAACAGTGTTTGGCACACACATACTGTAAACCTATTAGCTGAGGTAATGATGGTGGTATTGATGGTGATGATGATGTGATTCTGGATGGAACCGTTATTTGAGAGACCACCATGAACCTCCACAGGCAATTCCTTACACCAAATATCAAGGTGCTGCTGTATTGCCCCCCAGTTAATAACAAATATGTGAAAGTAGAATGTTTGATATGATTTTATCAATTTATGCCTATCAGTGCTTACTCCTATAGAAGTTCTCATGAATCGCAAAAGACATAAATCTTTATTACTTTTATTGTCTCAATTAGAGTCCTTGGAAAAAATGAAAAAAAGTATACAATGATGAGTGTTTTGATATGTATGTATGACTTATAAGGATTTAGTATTTAGGTCAGGTGTGGTGCTCATGCCTGTAATCACAGCCCTTTGGGAGGCTCTCTTGAGGCCAAGAGTTTGAGACCAGCCTGAACAACAAAACAAGACTCCATCTCTACAAAACTGTAAAACATCAGGCCAGGTGCAGTGGCTCACACCTGTAAGCTCAGCACATTGGGAGTACAAGGCAAGTGATCACTTGAGGTCAGGAGTTTGAGACAAGCGTGGCCGACATGGTGAAACCCCATCTCTACTAAAAAGACAAAAATTAGCTGGGCAGGATGGCGTGCACCTGTAGTCCCAGCTACTCAGGAGGCTGAGGCAGGAGAGTCACTTGAACCTGGGAGACGGAGGTTACAGTGAGCTGAGATCGTGCCACTGTACTCCAGGCTGGGTGACAGAAAAAAAAAGTCAGCCAGGCTTGGTGGTGTTTACCTCTAGTCCCAGCTACTAGGGAGGCTGAGGCAGGAGGATTGCTTCAGCTTAGGAGTTCAAGGCTGCACTGAGCTCTGATTACACCACTATACTCCAGCCTGGGTGAAAGATCAAGACCCTGTCTCTAAAAAATAAAAGATAAGGAAGGAAAGAAAGAATTTAGGATTTATATGCATTCCAAAAATGTTAAATATACATTTAAATATTTAAAAGTATTTAAAGTTTGGAGGTCATTCTTTAGGTTCTGTCTGGAAGGCCTCTCCTTGCTCACTCTCATAATTGGTAGACTCCTCTGACCCCTAAGCCTGAGTCCAAATCACACTTCTCTCCAAAGCCTTCTGAGCTCCTTCAGGCTCAAGTCCTCCTCCTCTTCTGCCTGCTGCCAGTATAGCACCAGCCTGCTGTATAGTGGCAGTTACACCTAGGAGTGTAATTGCTTGCAATACTCTCTTACTGTTAGACTGTAAGCCTCTTGAGGAAGAAAGTAGGTCCTCAATAAATATATGGGTGAACTTCAAATCATTTCACCTATGGTAATAGGAGGTAGGAGAGTCCTAATATTTCAAGCAATGCAGATGTCAGGCAGTGGTCATTTCAGAAAGAATATTAGTTTCTTCACACATGTACAAGGATTTTAAGTCATGGTCTGAAGCACACAAGTGCAATGTAGGAAAGTTGGTTTTGTGAAATATTTGAGTGTCTACTGTGTTTTGTACTGCACCATGTGGTTACACATGTTTCATTTTATTAACTCTTCCAACAGTCCCATCATATATGTACTTGTGTTTTCCCAATTTTCAGATAAGGAAATTAAGGCTAAAAGAAGCAGTAGGTCCAAGGTCACAGGTAATAAATAGCACAGTATAATTTGAGGCAGATGTTCTGACTCTAAATTTTCTTCCCACCATTCTATTCACACACTTGCATATGCCACCTACACTAGACAATTATTTGAGCTCTAGAGGCACTTTTCACACTTATGTCAAAATTCCTTAAGTTTTTAAAGTTTGCAAAGCGATGTTTCCTGATCCCTGTCTCTCCCCACTTTCTGTAATGAGAATTTATATTTGAGTGTGCCTGTCCTGTCCTGTGTGCTGAACATTAACACCTGAACTAGTTGGACCACTAGATGATGTCAAGATGTTACTCCTACTGTAGCATCCACTGAACACTCTATGGCTAGGCTTTTGCTTTCATTGGAAAAAATAATTTGCTCAGAGGGCAACAAATAAGTCCAAATTTTCTTTTCATTTAAACACCACACACTAATTCAGAGATGTCACCCATGAGATAAGACAACATTTGGGGACATAGGAAACTAGCTTCTTTTCTTTTTTCTCTTCCCCTGAATTCAGATTTTTCTAACAAAACCAAGTTCTTTTTTTTTCTTTTTTTTTTGAGACAGAGTTTCGCTCTTGTTACCCAGGCTGGAGTGCAATGGCGCGATCTCAGCTCACCGCAGCCTCCGCCTCCTGGGTTCCAACAATTCTCCTGCCTCAGCCTCCCGAGTTCTTTTTTTTTTTGAGATGAAGTCTCGCTCTGTCAACCACATCTGGAGTGCAGTAGTGCAATCTCAGCTCACTACAACCTCTGCTTCCCAGGTTCAAGTGATTCTCCTGCCTCAACCTCTCAAGTAGCTGGGATTACAGGTGTGTGCCACCACACCCAGCTAAGTTTTGTATTTTTAGTAGAGATATGGTTTTGCCTGTTGGCCAGGCTGGTCTCAAACTCCCGACCTCAGGTGATCTGCCTGCCACAGCCTCCCAAAGTTCTGGGATTAGAGACGTGAGCCTCCATGCTTGGCTTCAAGCTATGTAAGTTCTTTATTTCTTAGTATTTCTTAGTTCCAAAGAAAAACATGAAGCCTATCAATAGGGAAATGAATAGAATCTAGGCAGCTGATGATGTGAGATTAAGAATAAAGAGGCCGGGCGCGGTGGCTCAAGCCTGTAATCCCAGCACTTTGGGAGGCCGAGGCGGGTGGATCACGAGGTCAAGAGATCGAGACCATCCTGGTCAACATGGTGAAACCCCGTCTCTACTAATAAAAAAAAAAAAAAAATTAGCTGGGCATGGTGGTGCGTGCCTGTAATCCCAGCTACTCAGGAAGCTGAGGCAACAGAATTGCCTGAACCCAGGAGGCGGAGGTTGCAGTGAACTGAGATCGCGCCATTGCACTCCAGCCTGGGTAACAAGAGTGAAACTCCGTCTCAAAAGAAAAAAAAAAAAAAAAAAGGAATAAAGAGAGAGATTGGAGCGGTGGGGGAAAGGGAAAATAAGTAAGAGAGGGCTTTATGTTTGCTCTAGAGTGCTCTCATCTTTACCTGGGACCCTGGATTCCTCTCAAATAATTTCTCTCCATGTACTTTCTTCTATAAGGCATGTTACTATTCTGGACTAAGATTAGTTTTCCATTTCAAATTATTATTTGCTGGGATTTATTTGATCATGCAAAACAGAAGTTGGATTGGAAGCAGTAAAATACATCTGTAGTCTTTTGATACAAAATTATTTTTTGTTGCACATTATCCTTTATTTAACTTCACTATAAGATCATTGAGACATAAAACTTCAGAGAAAAAACACTATTAAAAAGGAACAAAAAATTAGCATTTAATCAAAGCATCTCTTCCTTCTTGACTAACATTATCTCCAAATTGGTCATGAGTGCTGTACCTCTTTGTAAGGCCATCTCTGCATTACACCAGGTGGTTAAAATTATGGGGTGCTGCTCTAACAGGCGGATTGAATAGTTATGAGTCTTCATAATAGGTAGTTTAAAAGTCAGTGCCTTTATTGATAATTGAGTATTTATTATAGAGGAGTTACCTTTGTATTGATGTGGTACCAGTTGCTGCAGGACTGTGTGAGCTTTGGAGTTTCACGTCCTCTATCGCGACAGCTGGAACTCCTCATTTGCCAGTTTCTGTAGGGACAGAGCCATGTCAAGACTGTATTTATTTAACCTGCAAATTTTTCACGCAAATCTGGATAAAAATAGTTGAGGCAAATGTCCACAATTCTGTTCTGTAATTCATCAGAATGAACCCTTGTTGTGGAGTAAAGAATACATGCAGTGACATTTAGAATAATAAGAATCCTGGAAAATTAGCTGGGTTGTCTCTTTCAATATCAGTTTTAGGCATTCTGAAAATCTATACAATCCTTTTGTGCCTGGCACAGTGGCTCATGCCTGTAATCCCAGCACTTTGGGAGGCTGAGGCTTGTGGATCACTTAAGGTCAGGAGTTTGAGACCAGCCTAGCCAACATGGTTAAACCCTGTCTCTACTAAAAATACAAAAATTAGCCAGCTGTAGTAGCAGTTGCCTGTAATTCCAGCTACGTGGGAAGCTGACACAGGAGAATCGCTTGAACCCAAGAGGTGGAGGTTGCAGTGTGCCAAGATCATGCTACTGCACTCCAGCCTGAGTTGCAGAGCGAAACTCTGTCTCAAAACAAAGAAAGAAAATTCATACAATCATTTTGGATTAGTAGTTTACTTGAGGGTGGAAGTGCAAAATGATGTTCAAAGTTTAAGTGGCAATTGTGTAGACAATTTTTTTACAATCAGCAGAAGTAAATGCAGAATCCTTGAAATGGGAGAGGTTTTAAATGGGATTTAGTCTATTTTGAAATATGCCTATCATGCTTTCATTGAAAAAATGAATAAACTATTGATAATTTCTTCCCATAAAGTGTGCCAATAAAATAAAGATCGATGACCAAGCTTTTCTTTCTTACTAAGAGAAATAGATTTCTTGGACAAGTGGCCTAAAAGTAGTTCCGAGTGGCCTTAAAGTTCTTAATATTTTTTTTTTTAAGAGGGAGTCTTGCTCTGTCGCCCAGAATAGAGTACAGTGACATGATCTCGGCTCACTGCAACCTCCGACTCCCTGGTTCAAATGATTCTCCTGCCTCAGCCTCCTGAGCTGCTAAGATTACAGGCACCCACCACCATGCACAGCTAATTTTTGTATTAGTAGAGATGAAATTTTATCATGTTGGCCAGGATGGTCTCGATCTCCTGACCTTGTGATCCACCTGCCTCGGCCTCTCAAAGTGCTGGGATTCGAGGTGTGAGCCACTGTGCCCAGTTAAAGTTCTTAATTTTTAATGCCAATATAAGTTCCAGGCTATCAGACCTAAATTTTACCCAAGGCTTTTGCATGACTAATTTCTGAAAGTACAGCAGGTAGTCTGGCCGAACAAACGTAAGACCAATTCTTGGAATAACAATATGTTATCTTGTCAGAGAGTTCCTCTATAACACATCATTTGTACTGTCAATTGGCAACTATCTTTATTTTTCAGTAAGTTTTCTGTGACTCTATTATCTATTCTTCTACTCTCTTAATCATTCTCTGGTGTCTTCACATTGGTAAATTGATCAAATGTCTTGACATTAATTGACATTGTAGAAAAAAGTGTTAAAAATTGATTGGTTCCAGGATTATGCTGTTTTTTTGTTGTTGTTTTAGGAGATTGTAAAGATTCCACTTTGAGTAGGGTGAATAGTAACTTAGCAAATACTACTGGAAGAAATGGCAAATTAAAAAGAACTTAGAGTTTCCCTTGATGAATAATACTATATTTAATACATTTCTGTGCTTCTAAATTTTCATCACTTATCAGATGTGATGTCAATTTAATATAGCCTTTTTAAAAAGGGCAACTACCATAAAATATATGCATTATTTGTAAGATAATCCCAATTTTAGAAACATTAAAATGTTGGAAAAAATAAGGAAATGAAGGTGTTCTGAGTTTCTGGAGTAGCATTTCAGAAAACTGTTGATAGATCAGGCAGTATGCAATTTTTAAGGCCCCCTCATTTTTTTCCCCCAGCTAGTAGAGCAAAGAGTTGAATGGATATACTAGAGGCTCTCTTCTTATGAATCTTAGTTTTGTCCAATTTTGGCAAATCTTTTCACAGGGGCTTTATTTTAGCAAGTTGTTTGATAAACATGTCAATATGTATATGATATACACATACATATGTAATATTTTAAGATTAGGGTATATTTGAGGCAAAGAAAGGAAAATAGGGCTATTATACTTCAAAATAAAACAGTGAAACTAGTATATGAAGTTTTTATTGAACATTTACAAATATTATAAAAAATTACGAAAAGGGTGCCAATGACCATTGTATTATTGATGAGACAACAATGGAAAAAGCCCATGTATTCATATTTAGACATATATCTGCTTATTTGAATGTTACATTTTATTTTACATAATGATGTTTATTTTTTATTAAATATCTTTGGAATTGTTGGTGAGCTGGAGCCAAGAGTGTGATAAATTTATCATTACTTAGAAAATTTTTTTATGTTATTTACCGTGTATAAATTTAGTTCACCTTGTCACATCCAAACTTGTCCTTGGCTTTTGAAATTTGTGATACCTTCTTTATTAGGCAAAAATGCAAGTATGCATGATTCCTAAGTCCAAAAAGAGGTTATATGCAATAAAGTTTGTTTGATAACATGAAAAAAAGTTATTTTTTAGAAAAGTGTATTGTTATTTACCCAAATGGATAATGGGGTCTATTTTTTATGAAGAGAAAAGAAATACAATTCTAGAGAGACAATGGCCATATACTTTGTTTTACATTCCTAGGCAAGGTACATGCTGTGTTTTATGCTATAGCTCTTTTCATTTGGTATGTGATGCATTTTAATTCCCCATGCACTTATTTTGTATGTATACTTTTGAAAAATCTTAACTTTGAATCACATCATGTGTGTGTGTATCTACACATGAAAGATGTAAAATATGTTGATTCACAAGGGAATGTAAATTGCAAAATGTACATAAAATAAATCTAATCCATAAGTGCAGTATTTCATAACTATAATGTATGATAACTATGTAAGGGAACTCAATTTTTAACAGATGCTGTGTCATGTCTTATAGTTTGTAACAAACCCCTTTTCTAAAAATGAAAAAAAAAAGTGTATCTTTGTACTATCTGATTATGCCTACTTAGTTTCCCTTATTGATTCTGAGAGAATGAAAAAAATTATTTTTTAGAGACTTGTATTGTTATTTACCCAAATGGATAATTGGCTCTATTTTTTATGAAGAGAGAATCAGTTCTGAGAGAACCAATAAGGGAAACCAAACAAGATGGAATATTGACTACAGATGGGAACAAAGAACCAAAAACAGGAGCAGTTAAAGCTCGAAGAGCTGCCTGAGCTTCCTGCGGATGCATGTCCAAAAGCAATGGAATCCTGAGGGCTTGTTTCTGTGACTTTTGTTGTCTCCAGCCTTCTTTTTATTGTGATGTGTGTGTGCACGTGTTTGCATGTGTGTGTGCACTCTTGTGCAGTTGCGGTACAGATGTATGAAGGTTGGCCGACCACTTAGCTGGAATAATCTGGAAGATAACTTTCTGGAAATCAGTGTCCTTAGGGATTTGATGATTCTAGGTGAGTCCAAGTCACCGGGAGCCTTGCCTCCCATTGGATGGCTGGTTGAGACCCAGAGCAGGGCTCTGAAGAGATAGATATGGATCATAATGAATTCCCTAGCTCTGCCACTCTTTATTTCTCCTTCTGGTAAGAGGACCAAAATAGGTGTTGAAAATTAGGAAGCTATATGCAGCAATAGCTATGAGATTGGGATCAGGAAACCTGGTTTGAGTTTCGGCTCTGCCCCCTACTAGTTTCTCCACAGCAGGTGCTTCTGACTAAGCTGGGCTCTACAGGATAGGAGGGAGGATGTGCCCGCCCAGAAACGCTGCAGCTGCTCCCTCTTCCAGAGGAGCCCTCAGCAGGCTGATGGCTGCTCACACCTGATGCAGGAGGTGGTCAGAGAATGGCTGGAGCAATTCTGGATTTTGTTTTGCTCAGATGTGTTTACCTAATCATTAGCCACTTGGTGGCACAGAAAATGTTCAATCCATCTGTCTTCCTGTCTAGTGGATTTTTCAGTTACCCCATGAATTACATGTTTTCACTGACTTAACACATAGCCTTGGTCCAGGTGTCCTCAAATACAGCACTAACATGAAATGCATTTGTTGACTCTGCAGCCATTTTTATTTCTGTCTGAGACAGGTTTTAGGTTAGTAGATAAAACATTCTTGACATCTTTAATAGCCTTCATAGGGTCTTTTATAAATAATAGATGTCAACTGATAGTTTTTTTCCCCAAGCACTGATGACATTTCAAAAAAGAATTTGGTGGGTGGCTGCAGATTGCTTTTGGAAAATAAAAACTATTTACTTGTTTTACCGTCAAATGGCTCTTTCATTATTAATACTTTGCCATTTTGAAAATGTTGTCTTAATGCCACAAAGAACATGTGGCACCAATGAGCTAATCATAGTCAAAGAAAACATTGATTCTAAGAGTGGTTTGCAGCAGTACTCTGTACTGGAATGATACCTGCAGGGGAAAGATTATTAAAGTTCAAATAGGATGAGTTCTCATTCCCACCAAATTGGCTTTGGTGGGAGTGATATACAAAGCAAAGAAACCCATAGCTTGGGGGTTAGGCGGTGAAGGGGATCTGCAGTATTTTGGAGAGGAAAATTTTGTTAAAGAATAACATACATTAAGAAAGTGGCTACTCTCAGTGTACAGTTTGATGAATATTTACCAATTGCACATGCCCATGTGACTGGTACCCAGAGAAAGAAACAGACATAACTGGTACTTCAGAGTCTCCCATGTTTAACTTCATTTATTCACTATGCCCCCTAAGAAACCACTGTTCTAACATCAGAGATTAGTTTTGCTGTTTTTTAACCTTTTTCAGATGCATTGTTGAGTATGTACTATTTTATGTCTGGCTGTTTTGCTCAACATAATGTCTGTGAAATTCATCCATACTTTTGCATGCAGTTGTGATTCATTCAACTGAATGAATAATTTCTGTATAGTGTTGAATGAATATAATTTATGTTGATGAGCATTTGGGTAGTTTCACTTTCTAACTATTACAAATAGTGCTGTTTTGAATGTAATAGTCCCCCCCTCTTATTCACAGTTTTGCTTTCCATGGCTTTAGTTATCTGTGGTCAACTGTGGTCTGAAAATATCAAGTGGAAAGTTCCAGAATTATAAACAATTCTTAAGTCTTAAATGCTACATTACAAAGCCTATAGCATTCACCTTACTTTGTCTTATCATGTAGGCATTTTATCTTCTCACTTTGTCATAAGAAGAAGGGTGAGTACTGTACAAAAAGATATTTTGAGAGTGGGATTGCCTTCACATAACTTTTATTCACTATATTGTTATACATGTTCTATTTTATTATTATTGTCAATTTCCTACTGTGCCTAATTTATAAATTAAACTTGGTCATAGGTATGTATGTATAGGAAAAAAATGTAGTATATATAGAGTTTGGTACTCTCTGTGGTTTCAGACATCCACTGGGGGACCTTGGAATATATTCTCTATGGATAAGGGGAGACTCCTGTATTCTTATAAATGTCTTTTGGTGAGCATATGACCATTTCTGTTGGGTATACCCTAAGGAGAGGAATTACTGATAACCTTAGAAATGTTCAGCTACAGCAGATAATGCCAGACAGTCTTAAATTATACCTATTACCTTTTAAAATGTAAATAACCACTGAAGCTCTGTTGCTACACCATCATTTCTGAACTGTGGAGTTACTGAAAATAACACACCAGAATATCATAGAGTAGCCCTCTGGCTAACAAGTACAGATAGCTGTAGATCACAGGAAGATAATTCATTAACACTGTTATGTATAGTTTGTAATCATTTTACCTGAATGTTATTGCATTTAGTTTTCTGAAAACAGTTCTCCATTTTCTTCTCGTTTTTAATCATCTTTCTATCCTCAGTACCTAATACTATGCTGTAGGTACTCCTATTAATCCCAGTTTACAGACAAGCTACAGAGCAATTGATTCACTTGCTCAAAGTTATATAGGTAGGAAGGAGGGAAGAACGTGTGTTCCTTCTTTACATATAAGTCATATAAGAGCTTTAAAAGTCCGACCAGGGTATAATTCTGAAAATCCTACATGCAGAGAAAGCTGGTAGGGTTGGTAGAGTCCTCAACAATTCCACAGAAGCATTTGGATAGTCTACATTAAAATGGCTGAGATGAAAACTTTCTGCCTTATATTATTTACCAGTGCTAAATTTACACCAACTTCTGTGAACATAGTAGAGAGAAATGACGGAGAACAAAGGCCCTGGAGCTGGGCTTTCTGTGTTTAAATTCCCACCACTCCAGACGGAATTATCTGCAGAAAACACACCATGGCCTGTACTTTCCTTCTGGTGCTTTTTGCTTGGTTTCACATATTACAATGATTTCTATGTTCCTCTGCCTAACTGTGAACTCATTGAGGAGAAGGTACCATGTCATATTCATTTTAATTCCTCCCAGTGCCTAGTGCTGTACCTTCAGCATGATGAATATTGATAAGTTTTTACTTAATAAATAATGAAATACTTAATATTTTTGTCACTTACTATTTATACCACATTTGCTTTCCAAATAACCAGAAACAACTTGCAGAGAAGAAAAAGTGCAAAATATAGTATTTACCTACTGAGACAATTGCGATAAGACTACAATATTTAGGCAATGACTAACAAAAACTTCTTGGAGGTTAATGCAAAGTGGAAATGATGTTGAATAAAATAATTTTCCATTTTGTAAAATAATAAACAAATAGATATCTTCAAATTATTTGTTTGTATGTTTGCCTTACCTCTGGCCAAGCCAGCTCTTTGTGAGTGGGCAACATGTCTTACCGAAATTTGTATCTCCAGTGCCAAAAATAGTGCTTAGCAAATATACCCATGAAGGAAGGAATGAACAAACAAATGAAAGAATAAAATAAAGGAAAGAAGGAAGAAAAAGAGAAAGGAAGGATGAAAGAAAATGCATTTCTTGGAATTATTATTAAAAAAAAATAAGGAGATTAGAATGACTGAGGCATGCTTGCCATAGCAATAACAGCAGGATGTAGAGCACAGTAGTTCAGAACCACAGTTGACCTGCTTGGATCTAAATTCTGACTCTTTTACTTATTCAGTGTGTGCCCTTGAGCAAACTATTTAACTTCTCTGGGCATCAATTTCTTCACTGATAAATTGAATCACTAATACTAACTACTTCTTAAGGGTCACATGAAATAATGCACTTAAAGGGCCTGGCATTAATCTTGGCTACTCAGGAGGCTGAGGCAGGAGAATCACTTGAACCTGGGAGGCGGAAGTTGTGGTGAGCCGAGATTGCACCATTGCACTCCAGCCTGGGCAGCAAGAGTGAAACTCTGTCTCAAAAAGAAAAGGGGTGTCTGGCATTTAATAAGCACTTGACAAGTGCTAATAATTCATTCATTCAGCATATTCTTATCCAGTGTAATGTACCAGCCACTATTCTATGTGCTGAAGCTACAGTAGTTAAGCTACTTAGTAAAACAAGGTTCCTAGTTTTATGGAGTTTGCTTTCTAGTAGGGGATAGGGACAGATAGTCAATAGGCATATAAAATCAGAAAGTGGCAAGTGGTATGAAAAAATATAGCAAGATAAAAGGAAGGAGTGATTCATGGTGGTGGTGAGGCTACTGTTCTAAATATGTTGATCAGAGAAGGTGTATTAGTCCATTTTCATACTGCTATAAAGAACTACCTGAGATTGGGTAATTTATGACAAAAAGAGGTTTAATTTACTCACAGTTTTGCAGGCTTAACAGGAAGAATGACTGGAAGGCCTCAGGAAACTTACAATCATGGCTGACAGCAAAGGGGAAGCAAGCACCTTCTTCACATGGTAGCAGGGAGAGCGAGACCATGAAGGAGGAAGTGCCACACACTTTTAAACAATCATATCTCATAAGAACTCCCTGTCACAAGAACAGCAAGGGGAAACCTGCCCTTGTGATCCAGTCACCTCCCACCAGGTCCCTCCCCTGACATGGGAATTATACAATTTGATATGAGATTTGGGTGGGGACACAGAGCCAAGCCATGTCAGAAGATCTCTCAGATTGAGTGACATCTGATCAGAGACCAGAAGGCAGAGAAAATGGAGGGTCCAGGTGGAGAAGCAGTGAGTGTAATGCCTTGCAGTGTGGAGGGCACTGGATGTATCAGAGGACAGCAAGGAGGCCACTGAGCCTGGAACACAATGAGTAGGAGGAGAGCTAAGGCTGAATTCTGAATTTGGTGGAAAGCCATTGGAGAGTTTTGAGCATGGTGGGTGATGGCATCTGCAAAAAATAATTGTGACTATTCTGTAAAGAGACAGTAGCAGGGTGTGAGAGAAAACAGGGAGAATATTTAAGCTATTGAAATAGGCCAGACAAAAGATGATGGTGGCTTGGACTGTGGTAGCAGAAGTGGAGATGGGAAGAAGAGATCAGAATTGTAATTCACATAGAGGTAGACTTGATTCAGTTTGCTGATTGATTAGATGAGGATATGAGAGAGGGATAAGGTAAACTTCAAAGGTTTTTGGCCCAAGGAACTTAGTCAATTGGAGTATTCATTGACAAAGGTGGAAAAAATGGGGAATTTATTACAGGTGGTAGGAGAGATCAAAGATCCTGATTTGAATATGTTAGTTTTCTTTTATTCATTTATTCATTCACTGTTTATGTATCTGCTATGTGTGCCAGGCTCTGTTCTAGACTTTTGGAGTAGATTAGCCAGGGTCTGTCGGGGATGTCACAAATCTCTTCCCTTGAGAAGTTTTCATTCAAGTGGAAGAAGACAAACAATGGATAATAAATAATACATAAGCACTATAAATAATAGCTCACTCCCCTTGTGAACTCTCAAGCAATCTGCTTCTATTTGGTCCCCACCTTTTCAGTTGTCTCTGATGTATTTTTTACTTTCCAACTTGCTTGCATTCTGTTCGTCTCTGAGGCAATAATTAGGCTCTTAAAAAAAAAAAGATTTTACTTTTTAAGAGCAGTTTTAGGTTCACAGCCAAATTCAGCAGAAGGTACAGAAATTTCTCATATACTCTGTTCCCATTCATGCATAGCCTTCCCCAGTATCAGCAACCCCCCTGCCTAGTGGTACATTTGTTACAATTGATGAACCTACACTAACACATCATTATCACCTAAAGTCCCTAGTTAACATTCACTCTTGGTGTTGTACGTTCTATGGATCTGGAAAAAATGTATAATGTCATGTATCCATCATTATAATATCATACAGAGATTTTCACTGCCCTAAAATTGCTGTTTTCTCCCAATTCATCCCTCCCCAACCTCCAGTCCCTGTCAACCACTGATCTTTTTACTGTCTCCATAATTTTGCCTTTTACATAATGTTATATAATTGGAATCATGTATTTATGTAACCTTTTCAGATTGGCTTTTTTCAGTGAGTAATATGGGCTTAAGGTTCTTTCTATCTTTTCATAGCTTGATAGCTCATTTCTTTTTACACTCTGAATAATATTCCATTGTATGTACCACAATTTATTTATCCATTCACCTACTGCTTCCCAATTTTGGCAATTATGAATAAAGCTGCTGTAAACATCTTGTGTAGGTTTTTGTATTTTCAACTCATTTGGGTAAATATCAAGGAGAAAGATTGCTGGATTATATGGTTTGAGTTTGTGTACTTTTGTAAGAAACCTCTAAACTGTCTTCTAAAGTGGCTGCACCATTTTGCATCACACAGTGAATGAGTGAGTGAGAATTCCTGTTGCTCTCCGTCTTGTCCAGCATTTGGCATTGTTGGGGTTCTGGATTTTGGCCATCCTAATAGGTGTGTAGTTCTATCTCATTGTTGTTTTAACTTGCCTTTCGCAAATTACATATGATGTGGGACATTTTTTCCTATACTTATTTGCCATACATATATCTTCGTAGGTGAGGTGTCTGTTACGGTCTTTGGCCTGTTTTTCAATTGGGTTGTTAGTTTCATTGTTGAGTTTAAAGTGTTCTTTGTATATTTTGGATAATAGTCCTTTATGAGATGTGAATAGGCTCTTCTTTGTCACACATTTCACATCAAATGTTATCTGTAGACCTTATTTACATCTGATTTCTCCATAATGAAATACACTTATCCAGGCTTAGTGTTGCCTAGATATTTATGGAGTGTGGTTGTTTAGTTTAGTGGCATCAGCCTCTTTCTGCTTAATGGCAGGCTGTTCCAAGTGGATTATTTATTCCAGATTCATCTTGTCATGATTCCTCATGATTCATGAGGTAGAAGAAGAATCACATTTATATATCTCTGCCCATATTCCAAATCTGTCAAACGTTCTCAACTCAGTACACATTGGTGCAGTATTTTCCAGTGTATTTTACGTTACTCTAAGTTTGAGAGACAATCCATGAAATAAGTGTTCTCTGATCAAATAAGTGTAAGAAACACCACATTCTATATCCCCTACTTGGAAATGATCATTTTTAGGCTCTGAGAAATCTCACAATAAGGAACCTGTTTAACTCTCTTTACCAGCATGTCCAAGACTTATTTTACCATAAAATAGAAACTTAATAATAACACTCTGCAGAACTATTGTTCCAGTGATTACACTTTGGGAAAATATTGGTTGGGCTGACATCATCTTGGCAAGAAATCTAGACAAATGAATTCTATTATTGAAGCTGGCTTTGTTTGTATAACCTTGGGCAAAGAAGTTAACCTGTCTGTTCCCTAGATGTCTCATTTGTAAAATGATGATATCAGCTTCTCCTAAGTTTACTATAAGCTTTACTCAGTATCTCTAAATGTATGAAACATGGGTGAAAACACTTTCTGAAAGTTTACATAATACTGTTTTGTTTTGTTTTGTTTTTTTCAGACACAGTCTCGGTTTGTCACCCAGGCTGGAGTGCAGTGGCGCAGTCTGCAACCTCTGCCTCCTAGGTTTAAGTGATTCTCCTGCCTCAGCCTCCTGAGTAGGTGGGATTACAGACACCTGCCACCACACCTGGCTAATTTTTGTAGTGATAGGGTTTCACCATGTTGACCAGGCTTGTCTTGAACTCCTGACCTCAGGTGATCCATCAGCCTCAGCCTCCCAAAGTGCTGGGATTACAGGCTTGAGCCACCGCACCTGACCTAAATAATATAGTTTTAAATCTAACTTTGAAGAGACATAAAAACATTTACTTCTCATCTCATGCATATTTCTGAAATAATATTTATTCTTAACTAACAGTTATTTTATTGCCACATTCAGCTGCCCTCACCAACAGCCTAATCTGTACTTGTTATCCTCAGCTAAACATAAAGCATCTCCTCAGTCTCACCTGCTCTATTCTCTCTTCTCTTTACTCTTTTGGTCACCTGTTGAGAAAGTGTCTCTCTCCTTTAGAGTATGGCTCTGCAGGGGCACAGACTATATCATCAGTGCTTGGCATATAGCAGGAGTTCAATTAACATTGAGCTGAATCCCAGATTGTTCCATTTCTAAGAATTATGTCATCCTGTTTTCAATTTTTGTACCCACAATATTGGTGCGGGGATCCTTTTTCTTTTATCCCGATTGTGTTTGTCATCAGGGTTTCCTCAACATAATCCTTCACTGACTTTTCTTTGGTTCTTGTCCTGAGAGTAAATTGTCCTGTGGTTCAGGGCACAGCTGGCCCTCCCACCAAGATTTGGGCTGTCCTCCTTTCTTCCCTGTCAGGCTTCTCTTACCCTTAGTGAAGTCAAACACTAATCAGTAGAAGCAGGTAAAACTCCAAAACTCCCCTCTTTCTTCTTCCTTTTGAATTAATTGCTCCTCACTTTGAACCTCTTCATTTTTTCTTATCTCATTTAGTCTTTACATGTTTGTCACCACATTCCTGTTGGAAGACACTCTGAGGAGATAGGGCCATGGCCAAGTCACTCCTCCTGTGAGAATGTACTGACTCCTCGGCTGCCTCACCTCTAAGACCACTCTCCCTCTCCATCCACTTTTTTTTCTTCATTTATTCCTCCATCTAATTGTTCCAGGTTCCTTGCTAGGTGTTCTATGAGGCCATTTTTTCATACAAGCAGAAAACTTTAGGAGTGGAGATAAACATTCGAACAGTATAAAGGAGAGCAAACAGAATGTAGAACAGTCAATGTGCTTACTCAACTTATATTTCTGCTCACAAGAACATATTATAATCTCTATTTTGTAGGTGAGGAAATGAGGCACAAAAAGATTAAGTAACTTGCCCAAGCTGGAAAGTAGAGAATCTAGGCTTTGAAACCTGGTCTTCTGGCTCCAGAGACCCTTCTTTTCACCAGTGTATTATCATATGACCATATGCAATAGAAAGTAATTCTTATCTAATGCCAACCAGGGGAGGACCTAGTTGATGCTGGCTGACATAAGTTAGATACTATGATTAAGTGAAGCACAGATAACTAAGGTAATAAAGGTTTGCTGGACCAGGAGTTGGAAGTTAGCTGAATATTAATACAATGATTTCTGCTATTAATGAGGACATTAACCAAAGGAAGACACAAGGGTTGTGATGTTCCCTGAGGGTAGGGAGAGTAGGAGCCAGCTCTGGTCATGATGAAAAGAGGATAGTTGGAGAGGTAGCATAGGAAGAGGCTTACAAACTTTGGGCACACAGGTTGGAAACCAAATTCTGCCAGTTTTAGCTGGCTTTGGTCAATTTACTTCTCTGAACCTCAGTTTCCTCATCTTAAAATGAGTGTAGTGGTAATATTTACTTCATAAAGTTATTGTGAAGATTAAATGAATGCCTGGCCTAAGGTAAGTGATGCCAATTGTTAGCTACAGTATCATGGTGTTGTTCAGTAGTAGCGAAGGAGTAAGGGAGTGGATTGCCCGGGTATAGAGACTTTTAAAAACTCTGCAGCTGGTTTTAATGTAAGTCTTGATGCCTGGGGAATCCACATACCATTTAAATCAGAATTTCTGGGTTGAGGCCCAAGCGATTCTCCTGCCTCAGCCTCTCAAGTAGCTGGGACTACAGGCATGTGCCACCACGCAGGCTAATTTTTTGTGTTTTTAGTAGAGATGGGATTTCACCATGTTAGCCAGGATGGTCTCCATCTCCTGACCTCGTGATCTGCCCGTCTCGGCCTCCCACAGTGCTGGGGTTACAGGTATGAGTCACTGCGCCCAGCCCCATCAGTGTTTTTACAAAGTTTCTTGGTAATTCCAATATGTAGCCATGGTTATACGTTTTATAAACTTTAAACTGTGTGACATATTTTTAACTTGAGCAATAATAAGTAAAAAGTTTTTAACATTAGACTTTTCCATAGTAGGTGCACTTTGTGTTGAATAACTTTGATTTGTAAAATCTTAATAGATTGATGAAAAGCAGGTAATTTCATTTATCATAATCAGCAGCACATGACCTCTAGTCAAAGACTCAAAGGCAGCACAGAATAATTTGCATTTTTAGAATAAAAGAAGTTATGTTTCTTTGTCATGTTCTCTCTGCAAAAGCCTTTACTATCATAAAACCCAGAAAAGCATTGACATTATAGGTCTTGCAAAACAACCAACAGACCAACCAGATATTAAAATTGCACAAAATAGAAAATTCACAAATGAATAGTTTAGAATAAACATGTATGTAGAATCTACATTTGTAGTTAAGAAATTGTGGAATATTTACATTTTCTAGTGTTACATTTCGATGATCCTAAGGTTTGCCAGCCAGTTATTGCTTTAAATTGGATAAAACGGCACCACTTCAACCACGCACTTTGAGAGGTATAACAAGGCATCATACAAATCCTCTCAAAAGAAGACTCAGGCCATACCTGAAAGGGGATCAATGCAGACAAACTTGAGGGGCCAGTTGACCCAGCATCAAGGAAAACGGAAGGAGAACTCCAGTCATTTGCTTATTTAACTATTTTAAAAGACATAATTAGTTCTATTGAATTATTGCAGTGGAGGAAGGATAGAAATATGAGAACTAGTGCAAAGTAAGAAGGGGAAATAAAGGCAATGGTAACTCAACTTGAAATTCTCAAGAGCTAAATAACATTGGAAATGAGGACTGCATTGGTTTAATGTCTTGTTTCCTTTTGTTTATTGCTTTGTGCTAAGCAGGAGGTTCGTGGGCCTGTGATGGAAGAGGCGTTGTTAGGTTCAAGGTACCTGCCTTTCACTATATCTGGGTGCTGCTTACGGTCAGCTAAGGGCAGATTGAGACAGATGGGCAATATCACTGGCCTCTGTGTTTGTTCTCAATCAATGATGGGTTCACCTAATAACCCTACGCTCCCAGTGTGCCTATGGTAATGTGGAATTAGTCCCTCTTTTTAGAGTGCATAATGCTGCTTTAAGAGAGAACAGCAGGGAAGGGTACAACTGCAGACAGTATGTTGAGACTTGTTATTTTCTTCTTTTAAGTAAACATGTGGAAGCAAAAATGCATTTTTCAAGCCATTTTATTGAATACATGCAAAACTTCCAAATTCCTAAGGACCAGTGAAAAGGAAATGTCTGATTGCTTTATTCTCTTCCTTCCCACAAGGAAATCGATTCCTCTCTTTTTCTGTACTTTTGTCCTCGTCCTCCTCCCCAAAAGGAATAAACAAACAGAAGAGAATCCTGAATCTTGGGACCATCTTCAAGAGAAAATGCATTTTTCTTTTTCTAGACTTCTCTCTAAACTGTGAAGCAGGTAACAAGGAGTTTCGGGAAAGACATCTCTCTGATCCCTAATGGCTGGCCACTTAGGCTTAATTAACTAATCATCACTTAGAGTATATTTGAGATAAATCAGTTACTAGAAAGTGAAGTGTGGTCTTTGTAGATAAATCATTATATACGTTACTAATCTCTAGGGTTACTAATATTGCATATAGCTCATTTGTAATTATGCGTTTATGAAAAAAAAAAGTTCCTTTCTTAACCAACACAATGCAAAAACTCTCATCTTTTCCCAGTAAATGGAATGTTTTCCTTGCAGACTTTTGTTATTGTTGTTGCAGTTCTCATTGAATGTAGTCATTTTCTGGGTTTATGGAAAACTTAGGTGAAGGATTGTCAAGTGGCCACATTTAGGGGATTGATGAGGTGTTCCTTTCCCTCCTTATAAATTTACTCTGAAGTATACAAGTTTTCTGGGGGGTTCTTTCTCTATGCAGAGAGCTGTATTAGTCCCACACTAGTTAACATTTATGATGAAAATGATAAGATGTATTGTCTGGAAATGGAAATATCAATCCCTTGTACTCAATTTGTCCCTTGTGTTTTGGTACAACCTCAATCAAAATGGAGTTAATCAGGAGTGACCTCACAGGGTCACTAACTCTAAAATTAATTCTGGTTTTAATGATATATGTCTCTAATTTATACCTAAAAAGTGTGGACCACCTGTGTTGTTGACTGGTTGTGATCATCTTGAGACCCTAAGGGATTTGTATCAAGAGAAAACCCAGACGTGCAGGATACACGTGATGCTGTAAAAATTATTTTCTCAATTAAATCTAAGTAATTCACTTTTTATTTTTAAAGTCATAAAACTCATGGCTTTGAAATGACTGAATATATGTTTGCGATTTGTTTTCACTAGCCTCTCTCCTTATTGCCCTTCTCCAATGACACCATTCATGTAGCATAACCACAAGTCTTAAAGCACATTTCATAGACAGAGCCACACGTGACCCTGGGTTGTAGCTTGCAGTGATATGATTTTATAGAAAATAGCAGTATTAATTAGGTATGTTCTGGTGAACTGGAAGTAAATGTTTATGGTTATTGTCCAAAGCCAAACAGAAAAATGTAAAAGCAATAATAAATATGTTTGCTCTCATTCCAGTATACCAGCTTAGGCAAATTTTTGGCTGGAAAAGCATAAGTGAGTAATTAGATAATTGCTGCCTTGATTGAGCTTAATAGGAAACATTTCAATTAGGCTAAAACCACACAGAAAGGAAGTGGGTTTTTTTACAAAGGGAAACATTCCTTGTCATGCAACTGTCAGCTTGTGCCCACACTAAGAGATGGGATTAAGTGGATCTGGGCAAAGGAAACAAAAAGAAATGATTGCAGTAATTAGACCTACACTTAAACATTGTGTCTTCTGATAGAATTTCTTGATGATTCTAGCATCGATAACACAGCCCCTATAAATATCTTGCCTGTAACAAATTACTGCCTTAAATCTATGGCAAAACAAGTTCCTGGAAAAAAAAAAAAAGTTATGATTTTCTCATACTACAAAAACTAACATTCTAGAATTGCAGTCCTCTTCTCCAAGCCACCTGCATGCTAACAAATAATCAGAAAAGCCATTTGGGGCTAGTTTGCATGGTTAATAGTTTCTCCTTAACATACCTAGAGTATATGTTTCCAGTTGCTGACTCAGGGCTTGAGCCAGATGTAAAAAGGCGCCTTTCTCAGAATTAGTGTCCAAGAAACAGTGCTATTCTTTTTTTAAAATTTTTATTTTATTATTTATTTTTTATAGAGATGGGGTCTTGCTCTGTCTCCCAGGTGGGATTGCAGTGGCACAATCATAGCTCACTGCAGCTGTGACCCCCTGGGCTCAAACAGTCCTCCTGCCTCAGCCTCTGCAGTAGCTGTGACAGGCGCATATCACCACCAGTACTACTTTTAATATCCTGAGGATGGGTAGTTGTATGAGTTCTTCAATCTGTCCACATAGGAGTTTTATCCATTCGGAGGGTACATGGCTCCATTCACAGGTAGATTCTCAGGGATGACCTAATTACTGATGCCATTTAATGGCCTGCAGCAAGTTGCAAAGTGCTTGGCCTGAAGCTTCACACACATAGGCACTAAATAAATTATTTATGTTACTGTGAAATTATGTGCTAAACAAGAAATGTTGAAACCACTGATGGAACCCCAAACTACTGTAACTCCTTTGTAGAAACGTTATTATGTCATGCAATCTCATAAGGATCTTGTCAAAACAAACAGAGGTGCCATTTAAGGTACCCTGAGTACAACGCACTGATCTTACTAAAACAGTCCAAGAAGCACTTGATTCTTTCTACCCTGAGTGGGTATCCTTCTACCTCAGCATATCTGCCCTGCAGGGGAAGCAGCATAAACAGCCCAGGTTAAGAGATGACAGTGTTGAAGAGACTGTTAATTTCCCTGTATTATGTATTGGTTACGAGCATGGACTTTGAAAATAGGTAGGCCCAGTTTTTAATGTGGGCTCTGCTACTTGCTGTGTGGTCTTGGACAAGTTATTTAACTTTTCAAGCCTCAGTTTCTTCATGTATAAAATTGGAATAATAATATTACCTCCCTTCTCAGGTTCTTGTGAGTGCTTGTAAGGCTTTAATACAATTATACAGTCAAAAATTCTTGGCTCCTATTATTACTAGAGGATGGTGGTTCTCATAATAGAGCACAGGGCTTCAGCAATGCTCTCTGAAGTCCATGTTACCCAAGGTTTGCATCCATATACCCTTCTCCAGCCAACGGCAGGTCCATAAGTGTTGAATGCCATGTGCCAGGGCTGCTGTTTCTCTGCTTTGCCATGGCAGAATGTAAAGATGGTGTGAAGCTTAAGGAATCACAACCAATATGGGCTAAGACCTTGCATCAGGTGGTCACCATTAACAGTCTTCCCATTCTGTTGCATATTATTCAGCAACCTGACAGATGGGCAGTCCACCACTGCAGTCAACAGCTTTGAACAGAAGGCAGCACTCCTTGCTCATACCCAGGTGAAACAGGTGTCTGATGTTCTTTCGGTACTAATGACTGAAAATGCTCCATTGGACTATTTACATTATTAGAACTTTAACATAAAACAGGATTCAGAAGTATTTAACTTTTTGCATGACTCCATTGGAAGGGAAAACTGTAAGCTGTTTAATAGAATGATTTGCATTGATTTGCTTTCCAGCACATGAATGTAGGAACTCCAAGCTGACTGATGATAAAATTAAAGAGCTTGGGGACATGACTGATTCTTTTTGTTTGTTTGTTTGTTTGAAGAAGCATCTCACTCTGTTGCCCAGGCTGGAGTTAGGCTGGAGTGCAGTGGTGCAAACACAGCTTACTGCAACCTCGACCTCCTGGGCTCAAGCAATCTTCCCACTTCAGCCTCTCAAGTAGCTGTGACTATAGGTGCACACCACCACCACACTCAGCTAATTTTGTTTGTTTTTTTGTAGACATGAAGTCTCACTATGTTGCCCAGGCTGGTCTCAAAGTCCTGGACTCAAGCTATTCTCCCACTTTGACCTCCAAAAATACTGGGATGACAGGTGTGAACCACTGCACCTGGCCTGATTTCATATTCTTAAAATTAGATTAATACTTTGTACTTTGGAAAGTAGCTATGGCAGCGAAGGTTTTTTTAGGGGATAAATTTATAAGCATTTTATTTCCACATACATAATTATTTCTTTTTTCTCTCTCCTCAAAACCAGTCATGGTAGGTTGAACTATAAATAATTTCAAATTTCATTTAGTGTATAAAACCTTAGTTTTTCCTTCTTTGGGGAAGTAGTATAATCAATAAATATCTGCAAGAAGACCCACAGATCAGTTCCATGGGGAAAGCTGGGGAACAGTTCTGCTGGGGCTGGGAGGGCTTACATAGCTTGACAGGTCTTTGCTTGTGGGAATTGCTGATAGAGATTTTCACATCCGCTGTCTCCATTTGTGCTCAGACTGTTTATGACCAGTTTTCCTTTCCAGCCTGGAATCTCAGGTGGCAGATTCCACTTTTGTGGAAAGATTTAGGTGTTGTGTGTGCCCTAAAATACAGAAAATCCTTGTGTTTTTTCATTCTACTCTTTCTTATGAGGTTGTGCGTTCAATACGGCATCCTTTCTCTAGAAACCCCTTGTACTTGGAGTTCTACTTTATGACAGCAGCTTGACTTGCTGCCAAAGAAGCTGGAAATGAAGAAGGTTTAAGATAAATATCAATGGTGATTTTTTTTCTTGGTCACTCTCTCTTGCTCTCTTTCTCTCTCTCTTTTTTTTAAAAAGAAAAGTCATATGCTCGTATTCTAACTTGTCCCAGTAGAGAGTCAATTACAACCAGTTGGCCATAAATCCAATCCAAGAAAAATACTGAGGGAAGGAACTGTAGCGGTAGATACCGAGGGTCTCTAGAATCACTATAAATGTTAAGAACGTGTCAGCTGTGAACCCAGGGCCTTTAAGCGATATTTTAGGACTCAGTGTTTCCCAACATGGCCCCAAATGAGTAAAAGCTAGCCAGGCATTTTTGCATGGATAGGCATTTTTTTCTGGAAACCTTTAAAAGTTAAAGTAGTGTTATAGTTAAGACTTCATAAATAATATGATTAAAAGTTCATTAACAGGCTGTTCATAGTTAAAATTAAACAGCAAAAAAAAAAAAAAAATGATTTAGTTAAGTCCTTTTCTCACCCAAGGTCTTTGACATCATCATACCTCCACTATTATCTACGTAAGCAATCTTCAACCTCTGTCACCTCTCTCCCAATATTTAAAGAAGAAACAGTATATATTAAGAGGAGTGAGGGCATCTTCCCAAAGTTCATGGCAATATAACAATTACACTTTAGAAATTAAAAAGAGTTTTGGGGGGCTGCCAGTGGAGGGCCTTTTTCACATCATCTATACCTGGATCATTACACACTCAAGTAGTTCTGAAAACAAGAAAAGAGGACTGAATGTACTGTAGGAGAGGAAACAGACTGTGTTGCAGCCAGGGGCGCTCACTTCCTGGGGGAGAGTAATGGCAAAGCAAGTATTTTTTAGCCCTTTATCCAAGTGAGGACTGTGATTTGATTTTCTTCATCTTGCATATACATACAACATGAAATATGATAACTTTAAGAAGAAAGTGGTAAAGTCTATTTGCTAAGTGGCAGTAACTGCTTTCAAAAAATTAACTTAAACTTTCTATGAGATTTGTCTTTTCGCTACTAAACCTCTTAAAGATATTCTGTCAATGTGCTATAATTCTAGGTTTTCATTCCATCATTACCAAACTATGTGATGTTTGGCAGGTAACTGACAGTCTTCAGGCTTGAGTTGCTAATTCGTAAATCAAGGGTGTTTAATTAAAGGTTTGAATGACCATTCCCAGCTCTCACATTCCAGAACCTATGAACCACACTATCCATTAAACCTAAACTGTGGCCATGAATCAGAATCAGCTAGGGAGTTTTTAAAATTACATATACCTGGGCCCCATCTCGCAGAGATTCCAGCTCAGTTGGTCTGAGTAGAGCTTTAAAAAGCTTTAAAGTAGGTACACATACAATAGGGGGTGACATTCATTGTAATGAACGGTTAACTCCATGCCAGTCACCTCTGTCCCTAGATAGAGCAACCATATCTTATCATCAGTTGAAATTTCATGAAATAAATCTTAAGAAAATTTCCCACTTTGGCTTCTATATTCCCAGATGTTCCGTCCCCAAGACTGACATTTTGAAGGCCCCATGCTTTCACTCTGCAAGATTACAACCTTGTAAGCATTTAATATCTCAACTGACCAGTCAGATAAATCAGATAAATGATGGGAGAGTGTATATGCTGTGACCTGTTGAAGACACGTCCCTGTTTTATCTAGCTCTTGAAATCATCCTTAAGCTTGATAAGTAGGACTAACCAGAGAAATGAAAAAAATATCAAGTACTTTCACGTTTAATCCCTGCAGCAAGATAGGCATGAATATTTCCTTTTACAGGTAAGGAAAATAAGTCTCGTGAGACTTACCTCTCTTCCTCAGTATTACACAGGTGATGGGTAGGTGGAAATGGGACAGTTGTGTCAAATGGCAGAGACTCTGCTCCATCCCCACAAGGCCATGTTGCCACAGGGAAGGGAAGAAAGGACATAGGGCTTTTCAGGTGCTTCTCTGTTCATCTTTATACAGGTCTAGCTACTTGGAAGGCTGTCCATAATACCCCCAGCCCCTACTTTATAATTCAAAAGCCCTTTAACTTAAAACTTTAGAAAAGTAATGAAAAGCAATACTTAAGAATGGTCAAGCCCATAAGAAAGAACCATGGTAAGGACATGATGAAATGAGCTCTCTTAAACCCAACTACAAGTGGCATAAATTGATATTATTTTTCTGGAAAGCAGTTTGGCAGTGGATCTTTTTACCTAGTAAATCCTAAGGAAATAATCATTGGTGTGGACTAAAATTGATGAACAAAAATATCCTTTAGAACATTATGTATAATAGGAAAAATGGAAACAACGTAACTATTTAATGAAAGTGAACAGTTCACAGTATTTAAGTACATCCATATGATGAAATATTATGTAGCATCAAAAATAATGCTTATGAAGAGCTTTTAATGAGGTGAGGAAATGTTAACTATAATGTGAAAAAAAGATACAGAACTGTAAAGTATGATCTCAGCTATGAAAATAAACCATGTAAGCGTTAAACACACCAAAATGTTAATAGTACTTATCTCTACATAGTAGGATTATAGAGTTTATTTTCTTTATACTTTTTATACATTTAAATTTTTTCTAAAATGATCACATATTATTTTAATAAGTGGAAAACATTAAAATGTACTCATAAAAAAAGTATAGTGTTTGGTTAGAAAAAGAAGATTGGATACAAATAAACTAGGGATCGTAGACCAGAGAACTGAATTCTAAATAAATCTAAGCAATCCCAACAAAATGCCATTTATTTTGGTAGAAAAGCTTCCTCTGTGGTTGGGCTGTCTTTTGCCCATGTGTCAAATTAAGGAACTGGATGAAAGGAATATTAATGTCCCTTTTATCTTTAAGATTAAAAAAATACTTGTTATAACCTTGCTATAAGTAATTCCTAACTTCTGATAGGAACAAAATCAGAAGTGCTGCCCAATAATATCTCTAGTTTCACTTGTTTTTCTGCCTTGAACCAATAACCAGGCTGTAGCAGAGAGTCTCATGGTGTTTCAAGGACATTAATAGTTTTGTAATGTAGGGAAAGGTTAGTAGTGATAAGTATATAGACACATAAAGACAAAAATGGTTGATTAGATACGCTGAAGGACTCTACTGCTTAGTACAACTTAACCTGGATAAATCACAAACCCAATTTTCAAAGCATTCTTGGGATTGCAAAACCGAGGGGAAGTCATTTAGGGCAAAACAAACAAATAAAGAACACTTAAACATAGAAAAACAAACAAAAAAATAATACCCTCACGCCTGTAATCCCAGCACTTTGGGAGGCCGAGGCGGGTGGATCACGAGGTCAAGAGATCGAGACCATCCCAGTCAACATGGTGAAACCCCGTCTCTACTAAAAATACAAAAAATTAGCTGGGCATGGTGGCGCGTGCCTGTAATCCCAGCTACTCAGGAGGCTGAGGCAGGAGAATTACCTGAACCCAGGAGGCGGAGGTTGCGGTGAGCCGAGATCGCGCCATTGCACTCCAGCCTGGGTAACAAGAGCGAAACTCCGTCTCAAAAAAAAAATAAAAAAAAAAAATAATAATACCCACCTTCAAATATAATTCTTCCCCTAAACCCCAAAGAATTTAAATCGGAAAAGTCAGCAGTAAATGATGAGATCAGGAGATTTTGACTGAGGCTTGCTGTAACAGATTGCTAACCTAAGGCTCCTGGATTAATTAAGATCCTCTGTAGGGGGAGATAACATGGTCTCACATTGGAAGTGTTCTAGGCTCTTGGTAGAAGGAAATGCAAATTCTTTCTAAAGGAAAGCAGCCTTATTGTGGGAAGTCTTCAGGATTCTCACAGATTAATTCCTATGAAATATTAATTTATAAGGATCAGTTAAGCAGTCAAGTGGGGTGGAGGTCAAATAGGGTCAGGACACTGGTTACATTTAGGGAAATTGAGCAAGTTTTAAGTGAATAGATTTAGGATAATGGAAATCAAATTTCTCACTTTGGAAGATGGATGTTACTAATATGAAAAGGAAGAAGACAGAATGTGGTGTTGGATTGAAATTGAAGATATTGCTATGAATTTATGGTTTTTAATATATATAGAAATAATTATACATGTAAAAATATGTATATATAGATATGTGTGTTTATATGATGCATAGGTTTTACTGCTTTGTCCATTGAGAGTATGTGAGAGATTTCAGCTGTAAAGAGCCTACCTAATACCTAGATCTTGATTTCTAAATACCATTTTCACTAAAGAGAGCTAGGCCTCCTTGGACAAATGGATGATTTCAGAGTTGGGGCAGAGATAATATAAGCTTGGAGTGTCTTGTATTAAATAGTAAGGCCATAGTCAAAGAATGGTGGAGACATGTGAAAAATATACAAAATAATTTGAAGGAGCTCACATTGACCAAATCTGGGACAATTGAGAAATGATAATATTTATGGGTTATATCACATTGAATATAATGGGAGTTGATGATTTCTCTCTGATACAAATAAATGAATAAATACATGGAGATAAGAAAAGGATCTTTTTACAGAAGAATGCTGACTTTTAAATGTATAAGGAGTGACAAAATCAGAAAATTATGACAACCATTATAGCAAGAATTAATTAAATCAAGAAACATCAATGTGTACAAACATTTGGCATCATAGTCCTCCTGATATGTTGACCTGAGGTCATAACATAGTAGTTTTAGTGTCTGAATCTAATCATAAAGAAAGACTATAGAAACTTGAATTGAGATGCATTCTGCAAAATCACTGGCCTATAATCTTAAAAAAAATAAGATAAAGGATTGATGAATTATTTGAGATTAAAAGAGACTGAAGAGGCAGAAGAACTAAGTGCATTGTATAATCTTAGATTGGATTCTTTGCTATAGAGTATATTATAAACTGGGAAACTTGGTGAAACTCTTGGGGTCTCTGGGTGAAGGGTATATGTAGTTCTGTGTATTCTTTCAGTTCTTCTCTAAGTTTGAATTTATTTCAAAATAAAACATTTTTAAAAGTCATCACATAATTTTTAAAAATCACCAGATAAAAAATGCATCATTCTTTGATCTCATAATTCAAATATCTAAAACCTAACCTACAAAGGTTTTAGATATTTGAATTATAAGATCAAAAAATATAAAATATTATATAAAATAAAAAAGTAAATAATGAAATTTTTAAAGGAACAAAGATTTTTACAAGTAACAAGAGACTTTCAAAGCTAGACAGATTTGAAAAATAAATTTATCTTGTAAAAATGAAAAAAGTTGAAGTTAAAAACTATGTAAACTTTGAGTTTACATCTTCTCAATGTAAACAGAAGATCAAAGACTTGGAAAAAAATATTAGTGAACTGGAAGAAAGAGCTAAAGAAATTAACAGAACGTAGCTGAAAGAGACAAAGAGAATTGAAAGTAGAATTGTGAAGATAGAAAGAGAATGTGTGCAAAGGTGCACTCCACTATATATCTAATAGAATGTCCCAATTACATAATAAGAATAGAGGAAAAGCAAAATTACGGGTTTACAACACTGTAAAAGTATTATTCCACTACTTCCTGGCTTCCATTGTTGCTGTTGAGAAGTCAGCTCTTGTCCAACTTAGTTCTAATTTAAATGATTTGCCTTTTGTCTTCAGCCATTTTTTTTTTATTATTTTTTTTTATTTTTATTTTTATTGCATTTTAGGTTTTGGGGTACATCTGTATAACATGCAAGGTTGTTGCATAGGTGCACACGTGGCAGTATGATTTGTTGCCTCCCTCCCCTTCACCTATATCTGGCATTTCTCCCCATGCTATCCCTCCCCAACTCCCCACCCCCCCCACTATCCCCCCTCCCCCACAACAGACCCCCGTGTATAGTGCTCCCCTCCCTGTGTCCATGTGTTCTCCTTGTTCAACACCCGCCTATGAGTGAGAACATGTGGTGTTTGATTTTGTGTTCTTGTGTCAGTTTGCTGAGAATGATGTTTTCCAGGTTCATCCATGTCCCTACGAAGGATGTGAACTCCTCGTTTTTAATGGCTGCATAATATTCCATGGTGTATATGTGCCACATTTTTCCTGTCCAGTCTATCATCGATGGGCATTTGGGCTGGTTCCAGGTCTTTGCTATTGTAAACTGTGCTGCAATGAACATTCGTGTGCATGTGTCCTTATAGTAGAACGATTTATAATCCTTTGGATATATGCCCAGTAATGGGATTGCTGGGTCAAATGGAATTTCTATTTCTAGGTCCTTGAGGAATCGCCACACTGTTTTCCACAGTGGTTGAACTAATTTACACTCCCACCAACAGTGTAAAAGTGTTCCTGTTTCTCCACATCCTCTCCAGCATCTGTTTTCTCGAGATTTTTTAATGATCGCCATTCTAACTGGCGTGAGATGGTATCTCAATGTAGTTTTGATTTGCATTTCTCTAATGACCAGTGATGATGAGCATTTTTTCATATGTTTGTCGGCCTCATGTATGTCTTCTTTTGTAAAGTATCTGTTCATATCCTTCGCCCATTTTTGAATGGGCTTGTTTGTTTTTTTCTTGTAAATCTTTTTTAGTTCATTGTAAATTCTGGATATCAGCCCTTTGTCAGACGGGTAGGCTGCAAAAATTTTTTCCCATTGTGTTGGTTGCCGATTCACTCTATTGACTGTTTCTTTTGCCGTGCAAAAGCTGTGGAGTTTGATTAGGTCCCATTTGTCTATTTTGGCTTTTGTTGCCAATGCTTTTGGTGTTTTGGTCATAAAGTCCTTGCCTATGCCTATGTCCTGAATGGTTTTGCCTAGGTTTCCTTCTAGTGTTTTTATGGTGTTACGTCTTATGTTTAAGTCTTTAATCCATCTGGAGTCAATTTTAGTGTAAGGTGTCAGGAAGGGGTCCAGTTTCTGCTTTCTGCATATGGCTAGCCAGTTTTCCCAACACCACTTATTGAACAGGGAATCCTTTCCCCATTGATTGTTTTTTTCAGGTTTGTCAAAGATCAGGTAGTTGTAGATATGTTGTGTCACCTCCGACGCCTCTGTTCTGTTCCATTGGTCTATATCTCTGTTTTGGTACCAGTACCATGCTGTTTTGATTACCGTAGCCTTGTAGTAGAGTTTGATGTCCGGTAGTGTGATGCCTCCCACTTTGTTCTTTTTGCTTAGAATTGACTTGGCTATGTGGGCTCTCTTTTGGTTCCATATGAAGTTTAAGGTGTTTTTTTCCAGTTCTGTGAGGAAGGTCATTGGTAGCTTGATGGGGATAGCATTGAATCTGTAAATTACTTTGGGCAGTATGGCCATTTTCACGATATTAATTCTTCCTAACCATGAACATGGAATGTTTCTCCATCTGTGTGTGTCCTCTCTTATTTCGTTGAGCAGTGATTTGTAGTTCTCCTTGAAGAGGTCCTTTACGTTCCTTGTTAGTTGTATTCCTAGGTATTTTATTCTCTTTGTAGCAATTGTGAATGGCAGTTCGTTCTTGATTTGGCTCTCTTTAAGTCTGTTGTTGGTGTATATGAATGCTTGTGATTTTTGCACATTGATTTTGTATCCTGAGACTTTGCTGAAGTTGCTTATCAGTTTCAGGAGATTTTGGGCTGAGGTGATAGGGTCTTCTAGATATACAATCATGTCGTCTGCAAATAGAGACAATTTGACTTCCTCCTTTCCTAATCGAATACCCTTTATTTCTTTTTCTTGCCTGATTGCTCTGGCTAGAACTTCCAGTACTATATTGAATAGGAGTGGTGAGAGAGGGCATCCTTGTCTAGTGCCAGATTTCAAAGAGAATGCTTCCAGTTTTTGCCCATTCAGTATGATATTGGCTGTTGGTTTGTCATAAATAGCTTTTATTATTTTTAGATACGTTCCGTCGATACCTAGTTTATTGAGAGTTTTTAGCATAAAGGGCTGTTGAATTTTGTCGAAGGCCTTCTCTGCATCAATTGACATAATCATGTGGTTTTTGTTTTTGGTTCTGTTTATGTGGTGAATTACATTTATAGACTTGCGTATATTGAACCAGCCTTGCATCCCCGGGGTGAATCCTACTTGATCATGGTGGATAAGCTTTTTGATGTGCTGTTGTAATCGGCTTGCCAATATTTTATTGAAGATTTTTGCATCTATGTTCATCATGGATATTGGCCTGTAGTTTTCTTTTCTTGTTGAGTCTCTGCCGGGTTTTGGTATTAGGATGATGTTGGTCTCATAAAATGATTTGGGAAGGATTCCCTCTTTTTGGATTATTTGGAATAGTTTCAGTAGGAATGGTACCAGTTCCTCTTTGTATGTCTGGTAGAATTTGGCTGTGAAACCATCTGGGCCTGGGCTTTTTTTGGGTGGTAGGCTCTTAATTGCTGCCTCGACTTCAGACCTTGTTATTGGTCTATTCAGGGTTTCGACTTCTTCCTGGTTTAGGCATGGGAGGAGACTACTGTCCAGGAATTTATCCATTTCTTCCAGGTTTTCTAATTTATGTGCATAGAGTTGTTTGTAATAATCTCTGATGATGGTTTGGACTTCTGTGGCATCTGTGGTGATATCCCCTTTATCATTTTTTATTGCATCTATTTGGTTATTCTCTCTTTTCTTTTTTATTAATCTGGTTAGTGGTCTCTCTATTTTGTTGATCTTTTCAAAAAACCAGCTCCTGGATTTATTGATTTTTTGTAGGGTTTTTTGTGTCTCTATCTCCTTCATTTCTGCTTTGATCTTAGTTATTTCTTGTCTTCTGCTAGGTTTTGAGTTTTTTTGATCTTGCTCCTCTAGCTCTTTCAATTTTGATGATAGGGTGTCAATTTTAGTTCTCTCCTTTCTTCTCATGTGGGCACTTATTGCTATATATTTTCCTCTAGAGACTGCTTTAAATGTGTCCCAGAGATTCTGGTATGTGGTGTCTTCGTTCTCGTTGGTTTCGAAGAACATCTTTATTTCTGCCTTCATTTCAGTGTTTATCCAGTCAACATTCAGGAGAAAGTTGTTCAATTTCCATGAGGATGTGCGGTTCTGGGTTGGCTTCTGAATTCTGAGTTCTAACTTGATTGCACTGTGGTCTGAGAGACTGTTTGTTATGGTTTCTGTTCTTTTGCATTTGCTGAGGAGTGATTTACTTCCAATTATGTGGTCAATTTTAGAGTAGGTGTGATGTGGTGCTGAGAAGAATGTATATTCTGTGGATTTGGGGTGGAGAGTTCTGTAAATGTCTATTAGGTTTGCTTGTTCCAGGTCTGAGTTCAAGTCCTGGATATCCTTATTAATTTTCTGTCTCGTTGATCTGTCTAATATTGACAATGGTGTGTTGAAGTCTCCCACTATTAATGTGTGGGAGTCTATGTCTCTTTGTAAGTCTTTAAGAACTTGCCTTATGTATCTGGGTGCTCCTGTATTAGGTGCATATATATTTAGGATCGTTAGCTCTTCTTGTTGCATTGATCCTTTTACCATTATGTAATGGCCTTCTTTGTCTCTTTTGATCTTTGTTGCTTTAAAGTCTATTTTATCAGAGATGAGAATTGCAACTCCTGCTTTTTTTTGCTCTCCATTTGCTTGGTAAATCTTCCTCCATCCCTTTATTTTGAGCCTTTGTGTATCCTTGCATGTGAGGTGGGTTTCCTGGATACAGCACACTGATGGGTTTTGGCTTTTTATCCAATTTGCCAGTCTGTGTCTTTTGATTGGGGCATTTAGTCCATTTACATTTAGGGTTAATATTGTTATGTGTGAGTTTGGTCCTGTCATTTTGATGCTACTGGCTGTTTTGCCCATTGGTTGATGCAGATTCTTCATTGTGTTGATGTTCTTTACCATTTCGTGCGTTTTTGGAGTGGCTGGTGCTGGTTGTTTTTTTCTATGTGTAGTGTCTCCTTCAGGAGCTCTTGTAAAGCTGGTCTGGTGGTGATGAAATCTGTGAGTACTTGCTTGTTCACAAAGGATTTTATTTTTCCTTCACTTATGAAGCTTAGTTTGGCTGGATATGAAATTCTGGGTTGAAAGTTCTTTTCTTTAAGGATGTTGAATATCGGCCCCCACTCTCTTCTGGCCTGTAGGGTTTCTGCTGAGAGATCTGCTCTGAGTCTGATGGGTTTCCCTTTGTGGGTAACCCGACCTTTCTCTCTGGCTGCCCTTAGTATTTTCTCCTTCATTTCAACCCTGGTGAATCTGATGATTATGTGCCTTGGGGTTGCTCTTCTAGAGGAATATCTTTGTGGTATTCTCTGTATTTCCTGGACTTGAATATTGGCCTGCCTTGCTAGGTTGGGGAAGTTTTCCTGGATAATATCCTGAAGAGTATTTTCCAGCTTGGATGCATTCTCTTCGTCACATTCAGGTACACCTATCAAACGTAGATTAGGTCTTTTCACGTAGTCCCATATTTCTTGTTGACTCTGTTCATTCCTTTTTACCTTGTTTTCTCTAATCTTCCCTTCTCGTTTTATTTCATTGAGTTGATCTTCAACTTCTGATATCCTTTCTTCTGCTTGGTCAATTCTGCTGTTGAAACTTGTACATGCTTCGCGAAGTTCTCGTGTTGTGTTTTTCAGCTCCATCAATTCACTCATATTCCTCTCTAAGTTGTCCATTCTCGTTAGCATTTCATCAAGTCTTTTTTCAAGGTTCTTAGTTTCTTTGCATTGGGTTAGAACATGTTCCTTTAGCTCACAGAAGTTTCTTATCCATTTTCTGAAAGCTGATTCTGTCATTTCATCACACTCATTCTCCGTCCAGTCTTGTTCCCGTGCTGGTGAGGAGTTATGCTGCCTTGTAGGAGGAGAGGTGTTCTGGTTTTGGGTGTTTTCATCCTTTTTGCACTGGTTTCTTCCCATCTTTGTGGATTTATCCGCCTATTGACTTTGTTGTTGCTGTCTTTCTGATTTTGGTAATTTTAAGTCTGCAGCAGCTGAACTCATAAACCCCCTTTTCTTCTCCCCAGGTGTTCTGGCCCAGGGGGTTAGCACTTTATGCTTTTCAGCTGTGTTGCTACCGTTTTCCCTTCCCACAAGGTGGCAGCCTAGTCACACTCAGCCTGCAGAGGCTTCGCTGAGCTGCTGTGGGCTCTGCCCAGCTTCCGTCTGAGCTTCCCTGCAGTCCTGTGGGTGTAGTTAGAACTGCTTCCGCTATGCTGGCCCGCCCCTGTAGTGACAGAGTCTCTGTAGTGGCGGGTTGTCTTGGTTACAGAAAATTGCCCCGGGAACTGCAGGGTGTTTCCCGATGGAGGACGCCCCTCCCCCACAGAGCTGGACCGTCCCGGGTTCAGCCGTGTTTCCAGAGGGGCCCTCTTTGTCCGGTAATCTCTTGGCTTGCCTCCTTGCCACAGCTCCCCTTGCTGGCCCAGAGGGGACACAGTCTCGTTCACTTTGTTCAAGGAGCCGCTGCTCCCCGCCCCCGATGCAGGCCGAGCGGCTGCTCCCGTCCAACCAGCGGCACTGGGAAACCGGGGAGCTTCTCCACCTGTGAATCTCCTGGTCTGTGGGCAGTTAAAATCCGCTGCCCTGTGTGCCGCTGCGTCAGCCGAAGCAGCGGCTCTGAGATTCGTGGCGCTCCCTTGCCCGGGGGTCTCCTGGCTTGGCTCCCTGCTTCAGCTCCCCTTTCTGGCTCAGAGGGAACTCTCTCTCTCTTGCTCTGCATAAGAAGCCACTGCCCCCCGCCCCAGGACGTAGGCTGTGCGGCCACTCCGCTCAAACCAGTGGTGCTGGCGACCCGTGGGGCTTTTCCTCCTGTGAATCTCCTGGTCTGTGGGCAGTAAAAGTCCGTCTGGAAACGCGGCGTCCACTCACCCTCTGCGCCTTCTCTCGGAGCTGCAATCCCGACTTCCTCCTAAGTGGCCATCTTTAATCTGGTAAATGACTGGAACATTCGCTTGTTGTTGTATTGGATGCTTGATTTCTGGAGGTGTCTAAAGCAGAGAAAAACACCACCTTGGTGTACCAGAAGAATTGGAGCACACATGGGCTTGGAGAATGAGTGCAAGGTTTTACTGAGTAGAAGTAGTGCTCAGCAGATGGGGGAGCCAGAAGGGAGATGGCTTTCCCCTGGAAAACTCTGCATCATTCCACCAGCAGATAGATAGCCTGTGAGCTGCTTCCCCTGCTGATGCGGTCCTTCTGAAATCCAACTACTTCTGCCTCTTCAGCCATTTTTAAGTTCTTTTTGTCTTTGGTGTTTTGAAGTTGTATTATGATGTGTCCATTGACTGAAGTTTTCTACTCTCCAAATTTATGTTGAAGCCCTAATTCACAGTACCTCAGAATATGACTGTATTTGGAGATAGGGCCTTTAAAGAGATGATTAAGGTAAAATGAGGACATTGCGGAGGCGGGGGGCTCTATTTCAATCTGACTGGTATCCTATAAGAAGAGGAGATTAGACATACAAAGAGAGACACACCAAGGGTGCATGTGTGCACAGAGGGACAACTATATGAGAACAAAGCAGAAAGAAGTTAATTATCTGCAGCCAATCAGAGAGGATTCAGGAGGAACCAACACTGCTTGCACCTTGATCTTGGACTTCCATACTCCAGACTCAGGAGAAAATACATTTCTGTTATTTAAACCACCTAGTCTGTAGTATTTTGTTATGGCAGCTCTAGCAAACTAATACAAGTAGACCTTTCTGTTTACCAAAAGAACTTTAAGAAACACACGTTTATATTACAAAAGGAAAAATGACTTTATCAGGGAGGTTTGAGATGAAAGGAAGGATGATGATCAAAGAAATTTCTAAACATTTAAGTAAACATTATATGAAGTAATAGTAGGTGTGGGTTCCAAGCACTTAGGATGGCAAGTCATGGCTGAAGGTAGTCTAGTTGTTTCTCTTTCATTTCCTCCTCTGTCTGGTCTGTCTTTGCTGCAGTGCAAGAAGTGTTACATATATTTCTGAGTTTGACATTTCTCTGAATGCTAAGGGCTGTGAAGTGCCTATGAGGCCACTGTGATGTTGGTAGTAGTATTTAGCAAGTCACTCAAGAATCAGGACAATCCAGAGGGGACAGAACTAGGGGTCTGAGGTTCAGATGGTTCTTACCAAGGGAAGATTCTCTCTTTTCATTGACAACCTTGGAGAACTTGTGTTTGATTTTCTTTAGGAAGCTTCATTTTTCCACTATACTCTTTAATAGTATGTTAACTTTAAATTTGGTCAGCTTCATCTAAGTTATAATGAGATAAAAACTGATAAACAGAAAAATAATAAATGATGAGAAAACTGCCTTTTGTCTAAGAGAACATCAAGCCTGACTTAAGCTTTACCTATAGTTAAAAGGGGTTATTTCTACTAGACAAGTCTCAATAGGGTACAGGCAAATATGATTTCTTTGAGCTTGTAAGGACCTCCATCCATGCTTGAATGACTTTTTCATCACTTGTCTGTGTGGGTGTTAAAATGCTTGAGCAGCGCCAATGAGAAACCAGAAAGGAAAGAACATTCTGAGATGTGACAGTTTTCCCCTTTTGGGGGCATACTATTTCATACTTCCTCTTAGTATTTGTTTTTCAAACAATATCATGAGCAGCTTCACATAATGTCAGTATCATTGCAACTCTTTGTTTCCAACATTGTCCTATAAATATCTTTATTGGGACAAATAACAGGAGAGATAATGGATAATCCAGAATCCAGTTGCCACTATTCTAGATTTTTGTTGTTGTTGTTGCTACTGTTATTGTTGTTATTTTATTTTACATTAGATTCAGGGGGATACACATGCAGGTTTATTACATGGGTATATTGCATGATGGTGAGCTTTGGGCTTTTGGTGACCATATTACCCAAATAGTGAATATTATACCCAATAAGTAATTTTCAACCCTCACTCCCTCCATTTTTTGGAGTCCCCAGTGTCTATTACTTGCATCTATATATCCATGCATACCTCTTGTTTAGCTCTCGCTTATAAGTGAGAATATGTAGTAACTGATTTTCTGTTTCAGAGTTATTTCACATAGGGTAATGTCCTCCAGCTCCATCCATGTTGCTGCAAAGGATATGATTCCATTCTTACTTATGGGTGCATAGTATTCCATTGTGTATATATTACAACACATTTTCTTTACTCACTTAACCATTGATGGACACAGGTTGATTCCATGACTTTGCTGTTGTGAATAGTGGTGCAATAAACATTTGACTGCAGGTGTTTTTTGGTGAAATGATTTATTTTCCTTTGGGTAGATACCCAGTCATGGGATTGCTGGATCAAAAGGTAGTTCTGTTTTAGTACTTTGAGAGATCTCCATACTGTTTTCTATAGGGGTTGAACTAATTTACATTTTCACCAGCATTGTATAAGCATTCTCTTTCTTTTACATTCTTGCCAACATCTGTTTTTTGTTGGTTGTTGTTTGTTTGTTACTTTACTTTTTCATAATAGTGTACTACTGTAAATATTGGGGTCTAGTTGTTTCTGTTTCATTTCCTCTTCTGTCTGGTCTGTCTTTGCTGCAGTGCAAGAAGTGTTACGTATATTTCTAAGTTTGACTTTTCTCTGAGTACTAAGGGCTGTGCAGTACCTATGAGGCCACTGTGATGTTGGTAGTATTATTTAGCAAGTCACTCAAGAATCAGGACCATCTAGGGGGAAAAGAACCAGGGGTTTGAGGTTCAGATGGTGTTCAGAGGTAATGTAAGCTTCTGAGGGGAGGTTTTTTGGCTGTTTTGTTTACTGCTATATATTAGCACCTACACCAATATAGCAAGCACCCAAAAATATTTGTGAAATAAATGAATCCGGAGCATAACAACAAGACTATGGTTCCTTCCTCCCATATCTAATTTTAGATTAAATGTAAGTGAAAGAAAGAAGCAATGCTATGAGAGTAAACCCAGCAATATTTACTACTCATTGAAAATGCACTTCATAAGTATATGCTATCCAGAATATCTTTATGTCATGTTTCAGAGTTTTGTATTCAAGACTCTTGAATGTCAAGTGAAGAAAAAAATAATTTCCTTTTAAAATGTTATAGGATTGATGTCTAGAGATATTTAATATCAAACGAAAGGCCAACTGTTAATTTTAGAGCATCATTCAATCATATTTTATGATTGTTAGCCATTTCTTTGGCCTATTTTGAAAAAAAACCTCAAAATTATTTTTTAATCTTTAATTTAGGCTTGGAAACTAAATTAGGACAAAGAAGTGTGCTCCTCTTGAAACACTCTTGAAGGGGCGTATTATTTAGTAAGATATAGCTGCACACATTTTGTTGTTGTTGTTGTTGAGATGGAGTCTTGCTCTATGGCCCAGGCTCGAATGCAGTGGCGCCATTTTGGCTCACTGCAACCTCTGGCTCCCAGGCTCAATTGATCCTCCCACTTCACCCCCAGAGTAGCTGGGACTGGGACTACAGGCATGTGCCACCATGCCCAGGTAACTTTTGTATTTTTGATAGAGACAGAGTTTCACCATGTTGGCCAGGCTGGTCTCGAACTCCTGAGCTCAAGCAATCTACCTGCCTCGGCCTCCCAGAGTGGTGGAATTATCACACCTGATATAGGTCATTAAAAAAAATCAGTCCACTTAATAAATGCTAAAACCTTTCATGGTTAAACTTCTACTGTTTAGATGGTCCTGTGCTTATTTTTAAAACTTTGTTCTTTGTTTCATGTGTGCAAGCCCCAACAGGATGAAAAGGAGGTTACTCTGTGGTGATATTTGAGTAATATTTTACTATTTTTGTACACTGCAGGTTTATTCATTAAGTAATGTTCACATTAAGAATGATACTATTCATAATACACAATGAATAAATTTGATTCTCAAATGAGTCACACTTTCTGTGATAGAATATTTTGAAATAACTTCCTCATAGCATAAAACTTATTTGAAAACAAGTTTAAAATCTGTTCTATAGTTTGATTCCATTCCAAAATCTCTTCTATAATTCGGTTTGGTGCTGAACTTTTACTTGTAAATATTATCATATCATGTTGACAGTAATAGACATTCTCCATGTTGTGCAAGAGCTCAGATATTTGAGTATATGGGATCACTGTAGTCATACCTTAAAGGATACAAAATCATAGGCATGGCCAACAGAAAAGTTAAGGGTATTGTTTGCGTGACACGAAAACAATCATTCAGTTCGGTATAATTGCACAGATTAAATTCAGTTAATACATCAAATAACCTGTTGGGTATTGAATGGATCAAATCGTTCAACAGTGTTTTGTCATTGTGTACACCCAGACTGTACTGTAGTAAATAAACAGCGGATAAATAACAAGGTGTTCTTCTGTGACGGCCTCATCCTACAAGCCATGAAAAAGTGTCAGTTACCTTAAGGCTTCCCTATAGGTAGCTACTACTATTGTTGAAGCACTGGACTAGGTCCAGGGGTATACTCAGAGGATACACTGTCCCTGCCCTTCAGGATTTTATATGGGCAGTGGGTTAAGAAATTTGTTTTATTTAACTCGAGTCTCTGTGGTCTTACAAATTGCTGGATTATACTTCTGCAGATCCTTTGCCCTGCACAGGATATATCTCTTTCTTTAGAAAGTCAAAAACGAAGATGAAAACACTGTGTTTAATTTACACATGAACTTTTTAAGGTTGGGTTTTCAGGGTCTAGGTTTTTCTCCATGATCTGCTATTTATGTAACCAATTAAAAAGTTGTTTATATTTAGACAGTATAAGCAAAGTTTAAAAAATACTACCTTTGGCTGGGCGCTGTGGCTTGCACCTGTCATCCCAGCACTTTGGGAAGCCAAGACAGGTGGATCACTGAAGGTTGGTAGTTCAAGACCAGCCTGGCAAATATGGCGAAACCCGTGTCTACTAAAAGCACAGAATTACCTGGGCATAGTGGCACACACCTGTAATATCAACTACTTGGGAAACTGACGCAGGAGAATCGCTTGAACCCAGGAGGCAGAGGTTGCAGTGAGCCGAGATCATGCCACTGCACTCCAGCCTGGGCAACAGAGTAAGACTCCATCTCAAAAAAAAAAAATTACTACCTTAATTGGTTATTTAGATTATCTCACAGTCTTCTGTATTAATTTTTTACTGATTTTGACTGACTTGTTTTTCAATATAGGAATATATGGTATCAGGGCAAATACCCCATTTTTAGTCATTTGAGTACCTCAAAGGACCAGGAAAATCCTTGGGTTTAACAAGGAGCAGCATCATGCTGTCAAACCTGTTAAAGCATTTTGTTGTCTTACAGCAAACTGTTTTTTTTTTTTTTTTTTTGGTTGTTGTTGTTGTTTTGTTTTTTTGAGACTGGGTCTCACTCTGTCTTCCAGGCTGGAGTGCAGTGGTGCCATATTGGCTCACTGCAGCCGCAACCTTCCAGGCCCAGGTGATCCTCCCACCTCAGCCTTCTGAATAGCTGGGATTGCATGCGCGTGCCAGCATGTCTGGCTAATTTTGATATTTTTGGTAGAGACAGGGTATTGCTATGTTGCCCAGCTCAGTAAACTGTTTTATTTGAAGACTGAGAAGAACAGCTTGATATTAGTGCTCTTAGCAATGTGCCTGATTTAGAGTCAATGAATGGCTTAGGTACTGAGGTAATCTGACTCTTCAAAGGGCATTAACTTCCAGTCTACTTGAGGGTAAACCAAGTCTAAATGGTATACAGTATGCAAAACAAAATCCTCCAAGTTAAGTAATTGTAGTATTCTAGAACATACTAAACTATGTGGTTTTTAAATTATTGTAAAGTTTTATATTAGATTAGATTTTATACTCTTATTTGAGGCAGGAGTATCATCATAAAATAGAATTAAGTACAGACATACTTTGTTTTATTGCACTTTGCTTTGCCATGCTTTGCAGATACTGAGTTTTTAACAAATTGAAGGTTTGTGGCAACCGTGTGTCCAGCATGTTCTCAGTGCCATTTTCCCAGCAACATGTACCTGCTTTGTAGCATTTGTTAGCAGTAAAATATTTTTACTTAAGATATGGGCATCGTTTTTTTAAACATGATACTACTGCATACTTAATAAACAATAGTATAGTGTAAACATAACTTTTATATGCACTGGGAAACCAGCAAATTTGTGTGACTCACCTTATTATAACAATTGCTTTATTGTAGTAGTCTAGAACCAAACACATAATATCTCCAGGATATGCCTCTATATAGGTAAGAATTATCCATCAAAATTGCTATCTTAGAATTATTGTAGCAGTTCTGCCACTGCTCAGAATACTGTTGTTATACCTTTAGAGCCAGTCAGAGTCACAGAAGAAAATCACTAATAACTTATATACTAATAGCACTTTATAATCACATCTTGATTTTATCCAAATGGTATCCAGCCTGATCATGTTGCTGCCAATGGTTGCCTCCAAATGACAGTTCAGTATTTACAATGTTCAAATTAATTCTTTTTAAAAAAAGCTTTGTAATCACCAAGGAGTGTGTGAAAAAAAAAGAGAGAAAGAAAAATGTCTGAGCACATATCCCAAAGAGGAATTCCTAAAGTTCCACATGCAAAGAAAATGCTGATGATATGTGTTTGTCCTGTTAAGAACACAACTTTGAAGGAGACAAAATCTCTTTTCAGCTTTGAAAATTAAGTAATACATTAGTTTTTTCTATCTATTTCTGACAGTGATGTTTGGTATAAATAATAGTGTCATATACTGTCATATAACTGCTAGCATCGAAGAAAATATGAAAACACACTTTATTATAAGACCCCACTTGTATTAGAACATAGAGAAAATTATGATGTGGTGACGTCTTCCTCCAGAAGCTGTCTGGCTGTAGCAGTGAAGTATAACCAACCATTCTGCTTCCCCAAGAGTTTGGTAGGAGGCCACGGCAGTGATTCCAGAGCTAGGCCTCCAACAGCGTTTGTGTTTCATTTTTGGAAAAGATTCTGTATTATTTCTGGTGGCTTCATGTTATAGCCAACATTTGTAATCAGACCTCTTCTGAAATTCCTTTTTAATTTATTCAAACACAAGCATTTATTATGTACAGGTGGGTCTGCTAAGCAAAGAATATAAGAGAGAATCCTCCTCTCTGGTCAATGCAATAATCCTCCTTCATAGTAGGAAGGGGAAGAGGTGTTCATAGAAAAATGAGCCAAATCTCTCTCCTTCCTCTGATAATTACAAAACCAAAACTATTGAGGATAGATTAGGCAATAGATCCCCAGATGAGAAAAACAAAGAGGATGGAACAAATAATTGAAGGAAATTAGTGAAAAATAAGTGCCTTGAAAACAACTCTTCAATAGAAAAAAATGTAACATGTTGAAGAGGAAATACAGGGCATGTAAACATTTTGTTCTGCATGTGTACAGAGGGAAAACTTAGAATTTTGAAAAATTCTGCATTTTCTAAATAACATTTGCTCCTGAGTACCTGTGTTCTGGCTGAGAAAATTACTCGAGTGGATGAACTGATGATTAGCTAGTGGGAAATGGAGCCCAAGGACTTGTGTCTAGCCAAGTGGCAGGGCAAGATGACTAGCACTTTTCCAGCAAGGCTCTCAAAGTAAGAAGATGAACTCGCATAGGGTGGCAGGTGTGGCCACAAAGCAAGAGGAGCATGATTGAGGTGCAAATCCTAAATGACACTTGGTTCCTTCTGAGTTCGAGCTTCTGCTGTCCCACCCAGTGGTTGGCAAATGACTCAGCAGTTTCCAAGAGTCCTAGCTTGCATCAGCCTTGCCACAGCAGTGAGGCCCTCTTGGAGCTCCTGGTAGCAAGAGAGGTGAGATGCAAATCTTCTCACCATGTCCTGACCTCAGGTTGCACAGGAGCTTTGCATTTGTTTTATTTTTTTCATCTACAGGCCATGGCTTGTTCTTAAGGAACCGCTAATCATTTAATTTCAGTGATGCCTAAAATGTAGGCTAAACAAAATCAAATTATATCGTAGGCAACAAATGAGAGAAGTCTAAGAAGTAAATGTGAAACTCTGAGCCTTTGAAGGTATTTGAAAGAAGTTAGGGTTTGTCCACTGAAATTACTTAGGATCACAGAGAACATTCTGACTGTCCCTTGCCCAGTGTTGATCTTGCCTTATTTGTTCTCATATGATATGTATACATGAGGGGCCCCCACTTGTTGGGGACCTGCCTACTATTATTTCATGGGTGCACTGCAGGTTCCTTCTCTCCTGTGCTGCATGATTGGTGGTCTGCTGTACACTGTGCAGATGTTTCTCCTGTGCTATTTCATGATTATTTTTCAAGTGGCCTCTTAGTCAAAGGATGGCAGGTCAGCACATGGAAACATCTGCTCTTACCATTTTTCTAAGCAAACAGCAGATGGCATTGCTGCTGTCCTTTTGATCTGGAGCAAAAAATTCCCATGTCTGAGGTGTTGGTTTACAGACACTGCCTGGCAAGGGACTGCCTGAGAGTTGGCCTCCCCCAACAGTAGCACTACTTACAGATGTTTTCTCTGCAATGCTCATTTTTAGTTTGTTTCTTCCTGTGACTCTACTTCTGCAGGGTGTCTTAAACTTTGATTCTTCCTCCTGTGACTGTCGCTTCATCACCTCACTGATGTCAACTATGGTCCTCAGGTTTCTCCCATTTGTCACCTGTCGGGGTCACCACTACAGTTTCCAAAGAGGAGACAGTAACCTGCCTCACCTCAGGAAGTAGACACTGGCTATGTGTGTGTGATAGGCTATAGAAGATTATCTCAGAAATAGCTGAACCACCAACCTTCTTCTAGGTGTTTCCTCGGCCAAACAAGACCATCTTCATTTTAACAGTTGGATTTGTAAAACTTTAATGTATGTATTCTGTAAGATTTGTACTCATCGAACAACAATTATCTTTGCAAACTGCAAATATGCAAATAAAATTTCCACTTCGATGTTATTTTCTAGATGAAGTGGTAGCCTGTTGGAAGAAAAAAATCTATTTTTTACATTTTTCTTTGGTTTATATCGTATTCCATTGACTGTTTTTTTTTAAATTATTCTTTTATTTTATTTTTCCATAAGTTATTGGAGTACAGGTGATATTTAGTTACATGAGTAAGTTCTTTAGTGGTGATTTGTGAGATCCTGGTAGAACCAGCTCAAATGCCCATCAATGACTGTTTCATTGTAATGTAACCTTTGGTCATCCGCAGGGCTTCCATATTCTCTAGCATCTTCCTTCTGAAGGTGTTTCTTCTTTGACATCATCAGTTAAATTCTTTATATATGTCTTTACTTCTTCTGCTTAGTCTTGTATGTCCTGTCAATCAAGAGTTCCAGGAAGCTTCTATTTCCTTTATCTGTGAAATGAGAATAATAAAGCAGTTTCCTCATCTGATTGTTGTGAGGATTAAATGAGATAATGTGTGCCTAGTGAGTGCTTTAAAAATGATAGTCATCATCATCTTGTTCATCACCATCATCATCACCATCACATCATTCATAGGTCAAGGAGTCAGAAGACCCAGCTTGAGCATTTTCTAGCTGAAATGTCAGGCGCTGTTACCATCTCTTCTTTCTCATCAGAGTCCAAGTGTATTACCTTTTATTGTACTACTTGGTTTCTTGTTTTATGTATTCAAACTCTGCATGAATTTTTATATTTCTAGAAAACTATACTCAGATAGTGTTCTTGAACTTTTTGTTTTGTTTTACTTGACATATATATCATAGCTTTTTGGCTCAAAAATTTCCAAGTTTATACTTGTAACTTTAACGTAATATAATAATTATCAAAGACGACCGTGGTACAGAATCTATTTCATTTGAGTTTTAGGCAGCTACTGATGTCTGTTTATATTCTTGCCAAATTAGATTTCAAAATGGCCCAATTTTCTAGGGCATGTAAGTTTTCATAGCAAAGTATCTGATGCCTCAGAAAATATGAGTTTTCAGAATATTTGGTAGCCACCTAAAGTGATTAGGAAAAAACATACATGTGCCTACTGTTTCTTATAGGAAGTTCTTGAATGTAGGAGAGTTGTCAAAAGGAAGGTATTTGTACATACCACCCTTTCAGAATTATATCAGCAAATAGAAATGAAGAAGTAGAGAGGATATTTAAGAGAAAGCGTGAGTCATTTCTAACAAGAAAAGGCAGTCACTGACTTTGTGTGGAAACAATGTCGGAGCACGTCTGTTAACGTCTAAGTCATTCTAGAAGTTGGGATTACTGAGAGTCAGTAAACTTTAAATACTGGTGATTAGTTTATGTAACACTGGAAAAACAAATCTCCTTCCATCTTTCAAACAAATATTTCTGGTGAGCCCATCCCAGTGTCCTTTTATTTCACTTCTACTCAATTCTTTTGGAGTTCGTCAAATCCTTTTATTAAAATGTTGCTTTTTTTTCCCCTCTTATATGTAGTATTAGTCACTAAAATAAATAGAGCTGTCCCAAACAGAGTCTTAGCCATTTTTAGCTGAATTCCTTCTTAATATAGCAACACATTTGACTTTGTCCTTGCAAATTTTGATTTGAAAATTGAATTTGCCCCACTTATTTCTCGTCCTGCCTCAGTTAGGCTCCCAATCTTCATCCTTTAAATGAATTATCTTGTGCTCTTTTCTTTCCCCGCTTTTCTATGAGCTTTCAGTTCATTTCTGCATCCCCTTCTATTCCTTAGATCTTTAAAACTCATTTTATAACCTAATTAGTTTCATTTAACCACATATGAGAATTTGTTGTACTTTAATTGTTGTAGTGAAAAAATCTTTACTCTTATATAATGTCTTCTAAATCTGTAAGGTATTTGCTTTTCAACTCTAGGAGATTGGCTCCAAAACAGGCCCCAGCCTCACTCCTGAGTTCAAATCTGTCTTCCTCATTCCCTGCTGAACACTTTTCCATCGGCGTCCCTCTAATGCAATACATTCATCATGTCTCTCTTTCTGGTAATGGAAGCAGCCAGTCATTCTAGCTGCAACTTTTCTGTTTTCTTCACCTTATGGCTTCTCCTGCTCCATATGTAACTGGCCACCACACCCCACGGAGGCAGCCTCTGCTATGTTTCTCACGTGCCTTTGCTCAGTTCCGTGTTGACATCACTACACATGTTCACCCCTTTTCTCCTCCTCTGTTGTTCCTGACTTATTCATCCACCCACCATTGCCATCCCCCTACTACAGTTGCCACCCCCAGCTTCCCTGCTTCCCACCATTCCCAATCTGTCTTACATACCACTGCTGGATTTTTCTCTCTAAAACGTGGCTCTAATAGTTGTTTATTTCTGCCCTAAATCCTATGGTGCCTCTCTACTGCCTACTGAAAAAATTTTACTCTTTTTCTTCATAATTAAGATCTTGCAAGCCTGGAAAACGTAGCAAGGCCCTATTTCTACTAAAGTAAAATAGAATAGAATACAATAGAATAAAAATCAGCCAGGCATAGTAGTGTGTTTCCGTAGTCCCAGTTACTTGGGAGGCTGAGGTGGGATGACCACTTGAGCCTAGGAGTTTGAGGCTGCAGTGAGTCATGATTGTGCCACTATATTCCTGGCTGGGTGACAGAAAGAGATCATGTCTCAAAAATAAAAACTCCCCAAACAAACAAAAAAAGTTCCACGTTCTAGCTCTAATTTATTCTTCATTCTTCCCTCCATGCCACTCTCTATACCACATATACTCCAGGTTTTTGGATTTCTCTAATCTTGATTTGCCTTATGGTCTCTATTGCTTTTTCTCATGTTCCCTTACTTTGAATTCTGTAAACTTCCCTCTCCAATCACTACCTGCCAGGGTACTGGTCATGGCCTGCTCAAATACCACTTCTCCATAAAGCCATCCTTGATTCTGCTGCCTTTCCCCCTAAACCTGCTGGCCAGTGTTCACTTTACTTGATTTTCTTTCCTGGCCTGTTAACCTTTGCCTCCCCCTAAAGTTCGTGGTGTTTACTTCCCTCTTTGTGGCTAGAATTTAAGATCCATGAAAGTGATGACCATTGCCTTAATTATTCTTATATTTTCCATAGTACCCAGCATATTTATACATCGCTGATGCTTGGTAGATATGTGTGTATTGAAATACAGCCATGCATCACTTAATGATGGGAATATATTCTGAGAAGTTCTTCGTTAGGTGCTTTTGTCATTATGCACACATCATAAAGTGTACTTACACAAACCTGGATGGGATAGTTTACTACAAACCTAGACTATATGCTATAACCTATTGCTCCTAGACTGCAAACCTGTACAGCATGTTACTATACTGAATACTGTAGGCAACTGTAACACAATGGTAAGTATGTGTGTGTCCAAACATACCTAAACCCAGAAAAGGTACAATAAAAATATCATAATCTTTTGAGGCCACTATTATACATGCAATCTGCCATTGACCAAAGCATCCTTATGTGGCAAATATATATATATATATATACACACACACACACACACACACATATATACAATTAAGAAGTAATCTCCAGTATTATTTGTGTCCTCTTTTTAACATATTATTTGCAGCCAGTATTTTTTACTTTTGCTATAATAGTGCAAGACTCAGGACTTGCCTTTCCCAACTAGGACTTGTACTTTGAGGAAGAAAGTAGGAAATAATCTCTCAGAAGCCTATTACCACTTATACATTAGTGGACAAATGAAGTGGCATCATTGTCTGGGGTAAATACCCGGAGCTTGTTGTCTGGCACCAAGATTAAGGACATGGACACATGTGGATGGGTTAAGGAGTGCAAAGTTTAATAGGCAGGAGAAAGGAGAGAGGAGAGCAGCCCTCTTTCTTGTAAGAGAGAAGCATCTAAAAGGGAACAGCAGATCATAGCAGATTTTGTAGGGAGGCTTGAAGAGGCGGTATCTGATTTATGTAGGGCCCACAGATTGGTTTGACCAAGTGTGATATATAGGACACAGGGAAGGATGGTTGCCCCACCCTAAACTTATTATGCAAATGGACTTTTTACTTGGCCAGCGCCATCATGTCTGCTCCTTACTGTACACATGGCTGGCAAAGAGAAGAGAAGATAAGCTGCCATTTTGAACATGCCTATTCCCAGGTAGCTTTTTCCTATTGGCATAACTGCTGGCATTCACCTGTGCATGCTTCTAGCTTGTTTATCTATGTCTGCAGCTCAATTCTACAGGCTGCTCTTTGTTAGAAAAGAAAGTGATTTGGGGGTTGCTTTTCATTAAAAGGAAAACCTTACCAAGGACTTCCTTACCCCTGACTACCTGCCTAAATAATTTCATTTTGACTCCTAAATCACAAATACTGAAGGAACTTGGAAAGTTTATTTCAGTTTGTGTCACCTAATGACCTCACATATTTACCTGAACTTTAAACATTTTGAAGAGCTTTATTTGTTTATTTGTCTCCTCTGCCAAGAAGTCTTTGAGTTCCTATGGGCAGGGATTGATTCAGTACATTCAAGATGTGAATGTTGATTATACAAATGAATATATAAATATATATTCTAAAATATAAAGAGGTTAGAAATTTTAACGTTTTAACAAAATTTCTAAGAGCTCTTCAAAGAATGAAATATTAGTAATATTCCTAACCTGTAGTAATTTCTTACATTTACTTAGAGTTCAGCACAAAGACACCTACATGAAAATATTAGATTGAGCCATATAAAACTGAAGATGTTTGAGTATTTGAACCAAAACAGCAATTTCATATGGCTCAACCTATGCAAGCATGGAATGGGAACAGTCTTGAATCTTAAAACTTAATGCTAGTACTCGGGATTGATGTACAGGTAGATTTTTCTTCACCCTAACCTGGCTTGTTATTTTACTTTTGACTCAGTCCATGGGGATAGAGTGCTAATTAGTAATGCTATTCCCTCATCATTCCTGGTAATTATTGACTTAATTCCCTCTAGTTACTCATTCATATTAGTTCATAATTAGTTCGGTTTATCATACTAGTAATTAAAATATAAAATTAATTGGGTATTTCCTTTACTTTGAAGTTGGCCTAAAGGTATATACATACATGACATGAAACTGACTCAGTAACTTTCATGTATGTTAGTGAATTTTGCTGTTAGGCTAATCTATTCATTCATGATTTCATCAGCAAGTGTTTCTTGAGTACCTATTCTGGGTATACCGTCCTGGACAACCATCCTGGACATCTGGAGGGCTCTAGACCTCAAGGAGAGAAGGGATGAAAAGTGCCCAGCCTATGATCTTTGTTCAACTGATGGTCACAGATAATCATTATTATGGTGGTGATCACAATCCTAACTGATAGCTAGCCATATTTTTTAATTTTGTCTTCATAATTAAAAAAACACTGATACATTGTTTTTTTTTCTTCTGAGACTTTCATGTCTAAGGAAAGTGAGTAGAATCCAAAGGAGATGGTTTCATTAAGAAAATGCTCAATTGTGACAACTTTATAGGAATGTATTTGGATCTTTGTTTAAGATAGTCAGAGACAATGGAATCTGGAGCCTTGCTTCCATTTCTGCTCTTCCCCTATCCTGAGGTTCTAAGGCACCTGAGAGGCATTTAACCTGGGAGAGCAGGACTCAAAACCTGTGCCACCAGAACCCTCCTGCTTGCCTCTGCCTTGATCCACTGCTTGGGCTAGAAGAATTCAAGTATAAAAGTGAGTGTCTGGCTGGGTGCAGTGGGTTATGCCTTTAATCCCAACACTTTGGGAGGCTGAGGACGAAGGATGGCCTGAGCCCAGGAGTTTGAGACCAGCATAGATAACATAGCAAGACCCCATATCCATAAAATTTTTAAAAATTTAGCCAGATGTGGTGGTGCATACCTGTCATCCCAGCTCCTAAGGAGGCTGAGGCAGAAGGATCATTTAAGCCTAGGAGTTAGAGGTTATAGTGTTCTATGATTGTACCACTATACTCCAGCCTAGACGACAGAATAAGACTCTGTCTCTAAAAACATTTTTTTTGAAAAGCAAGTTTCTAGGAGTTCCTTGGGCCCTAATACTCACCTCAGTTGACAGCAAAAGTCAGAGTGTGATTTCAGGCCTTCAGGTAGATTCACTGTGGCCTCTAATCACAGCCCCTCATTCCACAAAGGTCTTCCACAGTCCATGGGGGGACCAGGCTCGAAGACAGGGTCTAAGAGCTAAGCACATCTGTTCCCACTCTTGGAAAAGCAGCTCAGTACACAAGCTCTATTAACAGGGGGTCTGGAACATCAACTTTGGTGGGCATCAAAGACAGCATACTTGTTTATTTCATTAATTCATGTCTGTTTTGTACGTAAGAATCGTATTTCCTGAAACTGGGATTGTTATGAAAATTATTCAGAAGAGGAAAAAGCTGAATTTTCAGTTATACTTTTTTAATTTCCAAAGTGCTTATTTCTGACACCATCCCTGGATTTTTACGTCTCTGCAACTTCATAATTTTAAAAAATTAAAGCCTGAATGAACTCAAAAGGTCTTTGGTCTTATTAGACTTATTAAATCTGCTTTATTGAGAAGACTTGACCCCTTGGCTGCATTTTCTTGGGATTGTACTGTATTTCACTGTATTTTCTTTGATATGTGTACAGTAAAATACCAGACCTTAAAATAAAAGTCCCCTGCTGAGCCTCTTCTCCCTGGGAAAGAATACACTTTATGGCCAGATGGAATGGCATCATGTCTCACTGTTGGGGTAGCACAGAAAAGACAACATCGCTGAACGCTTTTCATTCTCGTACAGGGGAGGCTCCTTAGTTTAGTCAGGTGCTGTAACTTGGACCTAACACTGCGCTGCAGCTCGGGAGACAAAACAGTTGGAAAACTTGGAGAAAGGCTCTAAGGGTCAGTGAAATTTACTGTGGGCAGCTGCTGCTTCAAAGCCACTCTCTGTGCAGAAGCCTATTAAGAAGTAGTAGGTTACGTTCCTGCCGTTTCCCCAGCATGATGGATGATGCTCTGAAAAGAGAAAAGACTTCCTGTTCCATGGAGGTGGCTTTCCTCTAGGCTGCCTCACTGCCTTTCTCAGGCTCTCTCCATTCCGTTACTAACCATTGAATTCACTGCTCCACTACATTTAATAATAAGCCGGGCTTGTCAGGAATGACTGACTGTGACTCACTAGTGACTGCTTGTCAATCAGCAGGACCTCCCACTCTCAGTAGAGGGGCTTAGCTATGCTGTCGTTCCAGGGGAAGAGGCTGCAAGGAATAAGCATCAGGTTGCATGTGGACCAATAACAGGAGTGGCTTTAGAGTTTGCTTGATCTTTTTTGCCTTCAGAAACATTTCCACTTTACCTCATGTTAAGATCTATTCCTCACTGGCCCCCCTCTCAGCTCCTAGTATTTGCCAAGCTCTCTTCTACTATCACTTTTATACATGCTGTTCCCTCCACTATGTATGCTCTTCCCTGCTTGCTTTGCCTTCTTAACTGCTGGTCTCTTTCTAGTCTCAGCCTGTAACCCAGCCTTCTTGCTTAGATTAGAGCTCTTAAGTTGAGGTGCTCATAGGATGGCATCCTTCCTTTCTGGCACTCGTTTGGGTGACCATTTGATGGATGTCTTTTTCACATTCTGCATTATTAAGGATTGTATTACACCCATGCATGCACACACAGACACACACGCGTGCATGTGGCACCAGTGTGCGATGCCCATCCTCCCTGCCTCAGCTGCAATCTGCACAAAGGCAGAGACAGTGGCTGTCAATCTTCATCACTGTGCCTCCAGTACTCACTATCCAATGTGCATTTGTTACTGCTGGATTCAGTTGACATTTGATTTGTGTATCCTTAGAAAAGTAGAAGCTTGTTACTATATGCTTTTCACAGGCATAGAGATACAAGACTAATAGTGTGAGGTACCTTTTAGGAGCAAGGCTGAATTGCTTGCTTAGTAATAAGCATCATCTGCTTAACAAGCCCTCATTTTGTGTGTGGGAAAAAGTTGTTCATAACAGGTCACAAAAACGCAGCATTTTCAGATCAAATGACTATACATATTTCAAATAGAGTTCTTCTCCACTGACCCTCTCAAGCACTGGTTGCTAAGTGTTCATGTATGGTTAGGAGATTCTTTTGGTGTTTGGTAGAGATGAATAACAGAGGCAAGATCCCTGGCCTCCTGAGGCTTATCATATACATAGGGGACATCAGGTAAAGACCAGAAAAGACAGTGCTCACTTGTGGGAATGTGGGAGAACCACAGATACAAAGGAAAGGAAAGTCTATATTTTCCCCCTTCTAGAGGGTCAGGTCTGTGGCATCACAAAGGACAGAAATACAATTGATCTTCAGTTAGTAGTGATTTCTGTAGACCTACAACCATAAACCTTGTGATTTCATTCTAAAATTAATTCACCATTCAAAAAATCAAGTTCTCATACAAGATTTGGTGGTGGTAGCAGGTACATTTTGTTGACTGTCATATTTAGATGGAGCTAAAGATATATATATATATACACATATGTATATTTCTAATAGAGAAATAAAATATACCTATATTTCTATATAGAGAAATAAAAGTTCATATGGAGGTTTCCTTTTGCTGCCTAATTCAGAGGTTTTTTATTCCCTATAGAATCTCTTCAGGGGCTGCTAAATGAAGTATCAAGAAAGAAGGAACTCAAGGCATAAAGTTCTGGTTCCCCAAGTTCCCCAACCAGAAGGGCTCCAGGTAGAAACATTTGTTTTAGAATGTTTTAATTCCTATAGAAGAAAAAATTTTACTGCCACAATTGGCTAACTTTTCTTTAAACTGTAGAGTTCAAGAAACTCTTGCATAGGGCAGATAACAATTGTTATTTGATGGGAATGTCGCAGAGGAGCAGACTTAGTAACCTGGAGATGTGAATACAGTCTGCAAATAGGGAAAAAAGCAGTGACATTTCCTATTAGAAAATCAGGGATGGTCTTTGGGAAATGATAAGATCTTGATGCTGATTTATTGATCAAATGGGACTTTAGATCAGGATGTGCTGAATTCACTCCAGGATACACAAGGGCTTTTCTTTGAGGTGTCTGAGTTGAGTTGGAAAAAAAAGACTCTAAATAATTCCACTGATCACCTCAAGAATTTCCTATAATTTGCCTTCACACTGCTTGGAGGTCCTTTCTCTATGGACCAGCTGGGATGGGGAGTTGCTGGGATGGCTGTAGAGTAACAGACTACTGTGTTGATGGGCAGCTCCCCACAACATCCCTTTTTAGGGGACACTTTCTTACACTGTTTCTTTGAGGATAGCACATGAATCAGAAGAGCAGAGGGAAGAGAGAAGCTACCTTGGAAATGGAAATTTTGCCATTGATCATGGCTGTGACTAGGATACCTCAGGTGGACAGTGCTAATGATTTTCGACTGTATGTTTCTTATGTTCCATGTAACTTTTCTGTTTAAGAGTTTAATTTCTTAAATTTAAAAAAAATTTTAATTTTGTGAGTACATAGTAGGTGTATATATTTATGGGGTACCGGAGACATTTTGGTACAAGCATGTAATATGTAATAATCACATCATGGAGAATTGGGTATCCATCCACTCAAGCATTTGTCCTTTGTGTTACAAGCAATCATATTATACTCTCAGTTATTTTAAAATTTACAATTAACCTTGAAGCTCTTATCTTGAACCAAAGTATATTCACAAACTGTTCTCAGATGATTAGGGCCCTCTTATGGACTGTGATTTATTTTTTAATCCCTTTATCATAATTTAATGAGAATCTATTAGGATGAGAGAGTAGAGAATAAACCTGGAAAGAAAATATTTCTGGCCTAGTATCCTCTGAGAAGTATTGACTTCGCTCCAGAATATTCTACTTTTATTTCTAACAGGAATAAACAAGAATGCTGTAGTTCTTATTTGGAAAATATGTCTATATGGTTTGTGTGTATTTAAATGCCAAAAACAAAATAAGACTATTGAAATATTGGAATGTTAAAAACTATAACATTCTCTGTAAATATCCCAATCTCATGAGATCTATTTTGTTAAGCATTAAGAAAATAATGAAATATTTTTATTATTTTCAATTAAAATTCAAAATATTGAAAATAATTAAATATTAACAATATTTCAATTTCATTATTTTCAATAAGAAAATATTGAAAATTCTTAAAAAGTAATAAAAATCTGAATCTTAATTTTATCAAAAATTATAACCAAGATTCACTGATATGATTGAGAGACTTATTAAAAGAACATGAACCCTTGGACACAGGGAGGGGAACATCACACACCTGGGGCTGGTTGGGGGGTCAGGGGAGCTAGGGGAGGGATAGCAGGGGGTGGAGGGATTGAGAAGAGATAGCATTAGGAGAAATACCTAATGTAGATGATGGGGTGACGGATGCAGCAAACCACCATGGCACATGTGTATCTATGTAACAAACCTGCACATTCTGCACATGTACCCTACAACTTAAAGTATAATAAATAAATTTTTAAAAAACTGTAAACCAATACTTTAAATTTAGTGGAGTGTGAAAGATTGACATACTTGTGGAATTGCTTATTTATTATGTTTATGTGGAAAGTCATGGTGATTATGTTATGAAATATGATGTTTGATTAAAGCATAAGTCTACTCTATAGGTCAGAATCAAAAGGGAGCATTTTTAGTTTGCCTTCAGTTTGATCAATTCTGGGGATTCTAAAAAGAAAGGTAAGTTAACAAATATTTGCAAAAAGAATGAAATTAACATGTCAGTTAGACAATGGGTCCAGGTTCTTTAAAAGTAGCCACAAACCTTTAAAATTGAACATGGAATAGAAAATTTAAAGACCAAGTCAGAGTCCAACCAGAACCATTCCTTCAGTTAACATAGACAAATCTATTATCTGTTTATAGAAAAATCCACATAGATGGAAAAAACAAACTAAATTAATAAAACAAGTCAAAACTGAATTGGTGAGACAGATATAGGAAGATTGTTACCCTCCCCATCACAAGCACATTTGTCATTCTGATATAATAAAGCTGAATAGATGCATTCATGTTGAATCATTTGTCTTCTTGGAATGTGTAACTAAATTATAGTTCTGGGTGAGTACACTGACTGGGATTATGTGATTATACTGCAGGCCCTGATTCTACTTATATTTATAGTCACTGCTTAATACCTAAACATATTGTTTGAGTGTTGACAAGGTACCAATAATATTACTTTGTCCTTTTACTGCACTCTCACAAGAGGATCTTTAAGAGCTTTACTCACATTAGTGTGTTATTCCCAGGATTATTCTTCCTGTTTTATAACTGAGGAAACTGCTTCTCATGGATACAAGTAACTTGTTCAAAAGGCTGCAAACCAAGTTTCTAATGTTGCTACAAAACCTCTCCTGATTCCATAGCTTGCCTGTTCCACCCTGGAGATTAACACTTGAACTAGGCATTCTGCAATGGCTGTGGCCCAGAGAATGGTCATGTAGACCCACATTAAATTAAGAATTTGTTAATTAAGAATTTGTTAACATACATGACAGATCCACTTGTTGAGTCGGTACAGAAAGTGTTTGCTGAGCAAATGAAATAACACAAATATAGAGAAAAATAGTTAACTCGCTGTGTAGAAAGTTTGCCAAACTTTTTATCTGTATTGGCTTATAATCAGTATGCCGATTACAAATATGCTATTGATTCATAAAATCAGGCTGCATATATTTTAAAACATTTTATTGTTATTTGGTTTGAATCCATGATAATTAGTATTTATGAGAAAGTCATAAATATATATTAATTTAAAAATATATTTACCTGTTTCAGTTTTTCATGGATTCAGACTAGGAAATTCTATATGTGCATAAGAAATCTTGGAAAATGAAGGCACTAAATAGCCTTTGCAAATATAGCAAATGTATGATTTTTTTAAAAAAAAAAGGTTTCAAGGGAGAGATGGAGAAGAATATTGTGGAAGTGTGAAAGCAGCAATTTTAGTAGACAGGAAAAGCCATTCTTTAGCTAGCACTTTGAGCATCCTTCCATTTCAGTTAGCAACTTTCTTTACAAACAAAAACAATGATGTTCTAGCCATAATCCCTCTAGGTTGTGCAGGGTAACATGGGGTCACTGGGTGCTCCTGGCATTCTTTAAGCAGGCTTGCGAAGTCAGAGCAAGCCTGGCCTGACTCTGAGTGAGGATAGATGCACTTCTCTGCATGAATCTTTGGCAGCTCATGTTGCAGATAGGGTTAAAGGTTGTAGCAGCCCCGTGTTCCACTAGCAAAGCATCAACATGTGCCTTCTACCAAGAGGGTTCAGAATACCAGGTAGAATGACCTCTGCGGCTATGTAGGTTGGTTGAACTGTCTGTTTTGATCACAACCCCATGCATCGTCTTGCATCTCTTTGTGCTAATGGCAGACACTGCTATTATGGTCCCTACATGAATAATCTATTATTTGAAAATATAAATTATCCCATTACTCTGTCAGCCATAAATACCTTCTTTGCTAACATGCTGTTCAGAATCACCATAATCTGGGGAGGGCATTTTATATTCTCTGTTCACATGACCTAAGCAGCATTTTTGCATGACTTTGGGGAATAAAACGGGAAAAGGGGGGGAATTTTAAAAATAGAATAAGCTTAATGGCTTTTTCACTTATCGTTTCTTTAACCTCTTTAATATACTATGGGGGGATATGTACTAAGCTTTTCTGGAAAGGGGGTGCTATTTTGTAACCTAAGGAAAGTGGAAAATATTTCTGGAACATTTTGACTTTCTTTCAACCACTTTAATGACTCAAAAAAATATGGAATAATAAAATAAAAACTCAAAGGCTGCCAACTTAGGTCTCACAAAAACTTTTCTGCCAAAAACTAAAATTACTACTATTCATACAAAAAGAGTTCTACCCCACTACTAAAAAGAAAATTTCTGGCTTAGTCAAAACAACATACCTACTATCTCTACCTCAAATTCTAGAGTCAAGAAAATCAGTAAAATTATATATTATTAAAAGCAAATTTTCTTGTGTTTTGCATGTCTAACCCCTAAAAGAAACTGTTATCCTTAAAGGCAAGAAAAAATGGCTGGTTATGTGGTATTTTATTATCTCAAATAAAACTGGGGTTTTCTAGATTACTTTCTTGATAAAACATATACTATCTATTACCTTTTCTGGCTATTTTTCCAGATACTCTAGAAACATATCTAAATTTGATGCTGTTTGATTGTGTTTTCAAAAACACAGTTTTAATGTTTGCATCTATAGGACATTATGCTAAGTGAAATAAGCCAGAGACTGAAAGAAGAATATTTCATAAGTGGAATATTAAAAAATTAAAAAGAGAGATAGAGAATGGAAAAGTGGCTTCCAGGGGTGGAGTTGGGGGTGGCAGAGAGGAAACGAGGAGACTGGCAAAGTGGAGGTCAAAGGATATAAAACAGCGATATGTAGGATGAACAAACCTAGAGGTTGAATGTGCAACATGAGGAATAAAGTTCATAAAATTGTGTCAGAGATTATTGTTAAAGAAGTAGCTGCTCTTGTCACACACAAAAAGCAACTGTGAGGTGATATGTTAATCTGCTTCACTGTAGTAACTATTTTACCATTTGTATGGGTCCCATAACATCATGTTGCAAACTTCAAATACTCTAATTTTTTTAAGACTTTTTAAAAACATTATGCAAATGAATAGCAAGGGACCTAGTAGATAGAAACAAAGATATTAATGAAAATAGCTTAAATGTGAGGAAAATGATTTAGTAGCAGGGTAGAGAAAGGATGAGTGGTCAGAAAGAACCATCTTGGAAGTCACTGCAATTGTCCAGACAGAGGTAAGCAGAACTCAGACTGGGGCTGTGGCAATGCAGCTGAAATACTTCCAGGGAGTGACACCCCCAGTTGCCTGCTGTGGGGCTCTAATTCTTCTTCTATCATTATTTTTATGGAAAAGTATGTTTTAAGACATACAGACAGGAGGGACTGAGTCTGTCCTGGAGACAGCTGTCACAACTGCTGTAGCTCCTGGTGGATTCTAGGAATCAGAGATTCTTCTTACCTCCCCAGGGTGAGTAGAGCGTGTGTCTCTCTACTTTCATGTTCAAAGGGCATTTGCCAGAAACGAAGATTTCATAACTGTGAAAGGACTTATATTTCTCTACCTCTTCCCCAACGTAGAGCATAGCCTTTGATGTCAGCTGTACAGCCCAGTTGCCATCTACCCCTCACCAGCAATGGAGCGTGGGTGGTGGGAAGCGGAACAGACAAGACTAGGGCTAAGGACAGTAAGGGAGCCAGCATCAGGCCTGGAGCCAAAGTGACAAGTCACTCTTGGGACCATTCCCTTCTAAAGTGTCTTCCAGGTCCTGTATAATACTGGTCACTTTCTTGCAAAGCCTTAGAGCACTGTTTTTGTAAGGGTGGGCCTTGGATGTCCTTCATTAAAAATACCTGGGGGAGGCTTGCTAAAGCTATAGATTCCTAAGTCTTACCACAGACATTCAGAATGAGATGCTCTGGGGGTTGCCTCTTTTTAATTTATTGTGGTATCTGGGGGTGGGTTTTTGCCAGCTCACTCACATTATACTGTAGATGAAAGTTTGAGAACCACGACCTTCAACCTCCTCACTCACCATAACAGATTGTGATTAGCTGGAGAATTAGATCTTTTACAGTGGCAACAGCATGACTGTTGTTGAATTTCATATGAGCAATTAGGTCATTGTGTTCTATGCTGTGTGTACTTTCCTTTTTCTGATTATTGGCAAAAATCGAGAGTTCCATGTAATGAGAGTGGCACCATGCTTGGGGTGACTTGGAGAGTGGACTTACCACTGCTGTTTAGATAGATGTTCCCATGGACTTTCTTTCTTGTTTTGGCTATGACTGTGCTTGGTGCTGCTGAACAGGGCTGTACATAGAACTACTGGCCACAGCTTTACATTTCTTGCTCTAGAGGAGTTTGCCATAAAGGTACCGGCCAGCAAAGAAATCAGAGAATAACAATGTGGCCACCTTTAGGCAGAAGGGAAGGAAGGAAAGGACTGAGGTGGTAGGTTGGGGTAAGGAGAATAAATTATAAAAGAAAAGGGATGGCAAGAGAATGGTGTCAGCACAGAGTTTGTATTATAAGTTAGGAAATGTATATGAAAAGGTGTTCTTGAGAAATATAAAGAATATTATCTGCAAATCTTACTATGATTTGAAAAACACAGGCATCTATCTAGTATTATCTCTATCTACCTCCTTCAGTTCTTGCCACCCCTCACCACTAACCCCAAATTTAAAATCCTAGTTCTCGTTTTTATGAAAGCAAATTTTCTCAGTCCTGGGTTATTTGCCATTGTTATCTTAGGAATTTCAGATAATTTTCTCAGTCACAAACACACATCTATGTGTGGTCTAGTGATCAAGCTAATGAAAAAAGTATAATTGGATAGGAATAGGATTCCTGTGACTAAAAGTAGGAAGAATATAAATTGTCCAGTGAAAATGAATGAATAGGCAATCGTGTTTTGTATTAAATGATTTGATTCCAGTTTTCCCTTCTAAACTAAGAAACAAAAAGGTACCTCCATGGAACTTTGCAATGTAGACTTTTGTGAGTTTCATGCCCACCTCATCTCATTTTATGCTTGGAAGAGTCCTACAGAGAAGCAGGAAGTGTATTCTTGACCTAATTGAACAGATGGGGATCTAACAGGCAGACATTATATGGTCATTACATGCTGGACATTATATGACCAGCAAGTGGCAGAAGGAGGACTCCAGCTTGTTTCTTCTGGCTCCAAGTTCAATCATCCTTATTTCAATATTCTGTCTTATCTTTCTTTTTCTTTTTTTTTTTTTATTGTATTTTAGGTTTTGGGGTACATGTGGAGAACATGCAAAATTGTTGCATAGGTACACACATGGCAGTGTGATTTGCTGCCTTCCTCCCCTTGATAGATGTTTGAGCCACTTCTTGGTTGCTGATTATATTATTACAAAATGAGCATGGGAACAGCCATCGTGTGTTGGTCTGTTTACTGGGAACTGGCAGAGAAATTGTGGTCTACATTGTGGAATCTAGATTCAGGAAATTCAGAGATATGAAAATAAAATGAGCAAAAAACTGTGTTGCCTTTTCTTCCTTTCATTGTTTCCTTTAGTTATCTCAGACCCCTTGGTGACATGAGACCAATGCCCTTTCTTGCCCATTTCTTTGCTTAGTAAAGAGCCTACCCTCTCTAAGAGCCCTCAGGCCCTGGGAAACATGGGCAAGGACTGGGCATGGTCAGGTTTGCAGATTTTATTTCTCAGCACCTCCTTCACCTGCAGTCAATAGGAGATTATCGGGGATTAGAATGTTTAAAGACATTTCCCGGGGTTTGTTTTTAGAAAGAGTAGAGAGGAAACTGTCCTGATTTGAGTGAGTAAAATCAGATAAAAATTGCTGGGGATCTAACAGTCAAAGCAGGCAACCCCACCTTCATTCACTGCATCATAGGGATCCTGGTAGAGTGGATAAAGGGAGGAGAGCTGTGGGCAGGCAGAGAAGGGAGCAGTGTGTCAGTGTGTCATGGAAGCGTGGGGCACATCTGTTATGGCAGCGACACCCACTGAAATCAAAATGAGCCTTGTATTCATGCCACATACTCTGGACTCCCCCATAAGACGTTTTCAACTGATAGTAGAGGCAACCACGAGAAGCACATGCCACAGTTTTCCTCCTTCTGTGCTTGAATATGGTAGAACCATTTATTTACTGGGTAACTAAAAGGCTAGGAGCTTGTGATATCAGTATGTGCAGTCTCACCAGACAGCTTAGACAAACAGCCCTGCAGAAATGCATTAATCTACCCGGAAGCTGGTTGCAGAAGACAGTTTTGGAGTATGGTCTTGTTTCTGGGGGGTCCCTTCAGGTGGGCCTGGCTCTGTCTACTCTCTTTAGAATCATCTTTTGGCTGCCTCATGTAAATTTTTGACAACCAAGTGGCCTTGCTCAGTGTCCCCCACCCTTCTGGCTCTGTTGTGTGCGGGTAAGTTTGTGTGTGTGTGTATGTGTGCATAGGCGTGCATCTGTGCACATATGTGTGTGAGCCAGCATTGTGTGGGAGGAGATTGCCAGTCTCCCATATCTGGGTAAGGCCTCAACACCTGGAGACAAGGCGAGTTTCCACAGGGAAAAGTTAATAACTTTTATTATCTCCATGATGTCGGGAAGCTTGTCTCTGACTAGTGCTTGGTGATCATTGTATAAAGAACCATGATGAAACACATACCTGCAGGATGACTTCGAATGATTTTAATCTTTGAGATTCTTAAAAGGATGATTTTCTAAATGGCTTGTTCAGACTCACTTTACTTTTTATAAATGTGAAATAAACACTCATTTCATGGGACAAAACTTGGAATTGAATGTTGCTGGAGCTGTAATTGTCCATGTTTCTGTGTGAATCTCATGTGTCTTACTAGGGCCCAGGGTGTTGGGTATGGTTGCCTGTGCTCTTTGACACATAGGCAGTTAGGCATCATGGGATGATGGAGGCAGTGGCAGGCTTCTTGGCAGTTTGGTTGTCTAGGCAAACATCTAGAAATGGCTTAAAGTATCCTCAGCTATACATGTGTATGATAAAGGCCTAAAGGATGAGCAAAAGAAAAAAAAAATGATCCTCAAAAAGTAATTTCTGAAATATTCCTCCTTTATTTTCTGCTGACATGAACCCAGCTGTGTCTTATGTTATATATGTTCAAGTTAATCACTGTATTTTATCATTTCTATTGGAAAGATTAGGGTTTTCCTAGAGTTACCCAGGAGAGAAAGATATACAGAACAATGACACTAAATAAAACTATATATAAATGAGTATCATTATAAGAACCAAGTTCTGTATAATGAAACTAAGCCTATTCTAATGATAATTGTTAAGTGGACATAGTGTTGAAAGGGAAATCATGTAGCACCAACTTTTTTCTCCTCAGAAATATTGCTGTTTCAATGCACTGTTTATACCAGCAGCTGCATTTGAACTCCTAAGCATCAAATTTTGTTTAAGCAATGTGATTGATTTCTCAAATGTGGGCATTTGATGTCATTCTCATAGTGGTTGATGAAAGATGCTTTCTAACTTGGTGCTTGTCTGGGGAGGAGACTGTAAGGTCATAGAACTGTGGAGCAGAAAGGATCTATTGGGATCAGCTGAGGTACCCTGTCCTGCTCCCAACTCATTTACGTTATAGATGAGGACACTGAAATCCAGAAAGGTGCATTTCCTTATCCAAGGTCACACAGCACGTGAATGAGCAAGCCAGGACTCAAACTCAGGGTTCCAGCTGCAGTCACCCTGTTTCACCCTAGCATCAGCTCTGAACACTTTCCCCAGGCATCCCAGTGAATGCTGATTAAGGCCACTCTTCCTCCCTAAGGTCTTCCAGGGTTTGCTGTGCCCCTTCCTTGAGTCTCTGGATCTTTGCTAGCAGCTGCACCAGGCTCGGGAATCAGAGAAGCAGTCAGTGAAGGAAAAGGAGGGCAGGGTGTTAATGACTGTGGAAGAGTAACCCGTGTGTCTAAAGTAATGAGGTGAACTTTCTTTTGTGACCCACAACATGTCCCTGATAGTCATTTCAAGGACAAGAGCCAAATACACTCTATCAATGTGTAGCATCATTGAAAAGCAATATGAATTTGGATGAAAAGCTCTGGTTGTATTGTTTGTATGCATATAGATAGATGAATTTGAAGTGCCTAGGAATTTTGACCTTTTTTTTTGAATTATTTGTACATACTGCTTTTATCACCATGACCAATCCACATTACATGATGTGTAAATGAAGATGTCTCTTTTTGTCATGCTGAAACAGAATTGCTAGATGATAAAACATTTAGCACAAACATTTCATAAAACCAAATTTCAGTTTTGTTTTTTCCTTCAGCTTTGATGGATATCCTGTAATTAGTGAGTTAATTCTGCAGAGACTCTTAGAGGAACTGATAAATATTGATAAAAGTGGTTTGAAGTTCCATGTATCTAAAAATGAACCTAATCTTTCTCCAGCTATGTAAAGTAGATATGTGATAAATTTTCTTTGTCAAAAAAATAAACGAATGAATGAATGAGAAAATGCTAGGGCGCTAAGAATGGCTGATTAAATTAACAGAGATTGGGCTGCTTTTTAGAAAAAACATTCCACCACATTGGCCCGATGTTATTTGGTATACACAATAAGGTACAGTATGCATTACCAACCTCATTAAGTTCCAAATAAAACTCTATACTTTACACCATTTCTACAAGAGGTTTTATTAGATTTCCTTAACTGGTGTCATATTTTTTGGTCAGGGCATTTTTAACCAGCTTCACATAAATAAAGTTCTATTTTGTCACCATGTCATAGTAAAATAAACTGCGTGTACTATGCATCTCTGCCAAAGCCAGAGCAGACGGGGAAAGGATATAAATGTGTCAGTATTCGGGGAGAGAAAACACATAAATGCACATGGCGACTCTCTTAACTCCAAGGCTCAGCGTGATGCTAATTCATTTGGGTGACATTTAGAAAGCTACTCCCAACATAAATAATATGTATATAGTGGGGGGTATCTCTGACAGACACAAAGTTGAAAAAAATGACCTGAAAGAATGCACATCAGATTTTACAGGTGCTCAGAACATTAATGTACAGTGATGGATGACCTTCTTGCTGAAGGTTGACATAATGTTGAATGGAATGTTTTGTTTATATCTGGTACCAAGTTTATTGACCAGCACCAAAGGGCAGGACCAAGCTGAGATTTGAACAGTCTCTACTTTTTGTGTGTGTATGTGTGGAAACTGTTTTCTATGTCCCACCTCCTCACAGGCAACAGTTCTTAAGTTGTTTCACAGATATCATTCCACAAGATGAATTACTCTCTTCAACAAAAAAAAAAAAACAAAAAAAAAAACTTAGGCTTATGTACTTCTTACCAGAGGTGCAAATCTTGATGTGTAAATACGAAAAATCAAGAGAGAAGGGTTTTTACCACATTTATCATACGTCTTTAATCTTGCTTTGTCATCTCTAATGTGTCTACAGTTAAAATCTTCATGATTAATGGTGAGTTGCTACTGAGAGTGCCTGTGGATTAAAAAAGTCAGAAAATCCAGAAATAAAAGAGACCAACAAGTTAACCAGGCCAGCTGAGTGACAGGTAGACTTGTCCCCAAGTGTCCTTTCCAGTATGAATAAAAAGAGTTACAACAAAAAATAGGAAAAACTTTTGGTGTCAATCCAAGTGATAATTTCCTTTCATTACTAAGTGGGAAATTATCACTGTGCAAAAGTAATCCTTTGGGAAAATTTTCCAAGTACTTAGCATAAATTATTTCTTTCATAATGTCAGCCATCATACCTAGTTATTATAACCTCTTGAGCAATGGAGTACATTCTTCTTTCTTGATGATTATACCATTCAAGTGAATTTTACCACGTCCATCTTTACTTTTAGTTTGTTTGCTCCTTCATTCTTTCATTTACTCACCCACTTAACAAGCATTTATTGAAAGTCTAGGCTGGGCCAGGTTTTGAGAAAGGTACAAAGATGCATCAGACAAATAACTTTCAGATGGCTTCACAAATAGAGTTCAGAAAAAAAATGTGAAAATCACCAAATATGAAGTAGAAAGTAACTCATGTCCTTAGAAAGTTATACGCAGAAGTAATCATTGGTTCTGTCTGGACGGCTCTGGCAAAACATCCTTGGAGTTGAGCTGGGCCTTAAAGGATGCCTAGAATTTGTGCCTCCCATGACTAGGTGGAAGTGGAGGGAAGCCATTGCAGGTACAAAGGAAACGAAGAAAGTTAGAGGAAGGAAAGGAAAGGACAAGTGGAGGAATCTGAAAATAATGGAATGGCTCAATCGAGCTAATTAACATTTGCACTAGCCACATATTTGTCATTTTTTTGTGTGGTGACAACACTTAAAATATACTCTCTTAGTGATTTTCAAAATACAATACATTGTTTTTTACTGTAGTTACCATGCTGAAGAGTAGATCAGGACTATTTCAGAACATCATATTGTACATGATACATATATACAAATTTTATGTGTCAATTAAAAACATAATTCAGATTAAATAGATATTATTTCTTATATATATGTATGCATATATATAAAGAAAATAATGGAAACCTAAGTTGGGGCCAGATCAGCAAGGACCTTGATAGGCCTTCTTTTGTAGTTAGTAAGGAGAAATGGAAAGTCTTTAGCAGATGAGGCTTGTGCTGAGGAAGACTTCTCTTGGATGGAGGAAGATAAAGACAACAAAGATGGAGAGGCCAGTTGGGAGGTCCTGATGAGAGGGAGAGAATTCCCGTAAAAGGGCCTGGAGAAGGAACATGAGGCGGAAGTTACAAAAGACAGTCAAAGACAGTCAAAGACATTTTTTACTGGGGATGATGCATCAAGATTGACTTTCAGGTTTCAGCTAGGTGACTAGGATAATTAATAAAAATGAGAGCAGGTTTAGAAGAGATGGGACGATCAGTTTGGTTGTGGCCACCAGTATGATAGTCTGGTTCTACAGAGTCATGTTGTATTCATCTTTGACTCTCCACTTTCTAATACATTGTAGATGTCAAATAAAGTCAGAATGTTATTGAAAAAACTAATTTTCTCATGTGAAGTTGTCCAGTAGGCAGTTGGAAAACCAAGCAATTTACAATTTTTTTCCCTTCAGAGTGTATGGCACATAATATACATTTAAGCATGTATTAAATATCTAATAAATTTAATTTTTCTTAACCATAAGAGTGTCTAAAATGCATGTGGTAAATATTTTTGAAGAAATTCCTCTATTGTCATGATAATTTCCAAAGTGATAGATTTATACCCTGTCTTTCCAATTAATAGCAAATGTAGTATTTGAAATACTGTTTATGGTCTTATGCTGAAATAAATTTTATGTTAAAAAACTGCCAAAATGAGTTTCTGCCAGTGAAGAACACTAACTTTTAGCCATTTGTTTGCAATATGAAATAAAGAAAATCATCTAAGAGTTTTTACCTCTGTTTTGTCATCTACTGAATGTTAATTTGCATTATGCAGGGACTCATATTTTTTTCAGTTTTGAGCTAAACACTTATAAACTTCATAGCTGTGTTTTGTTCTGTTTTGACTTTTACTTTGTATATCATATTTCTGACCATATATGCTATATATATGACTATATAGAGACGTACAATTCAATTTTATTAATATCATCTTTTTATACCCTTTTTATGTTATAAACAATGCGAATCTTTTGGGTAACACAAGAAAAATAGTAATATGATCTTTGTTATTTAGCCCAGCCTGCCATTTACACAAAGCAGCCCAAAAATATCTTGGTATAGTTATATAAAATTCAAAAGTTGATGGTTAAGAAACATTTTGAAGTTCAAATACATTGCTGATTAGTAATAGTTTATAGTACATCTTGTTATCATTAACTAAATATTTTCTGATATTCAACCCTTGATAACCAAAAGCAGTGTTTAGACATGGACCATAATGCAGGCATTTGATACCTCAAAACTAAATACATAGAGGCAGAGGTAGAATAGCAAAATGATAAAAATCAAATTCCACAACACCACTGAAGGATCCAGAGAACACTGGATAGCCACAGCTAAATGATAGATGAGTAACCAGATCTAAACGCTCTGTAAATATCTTGTCATTTCAGAGAAGTCTTCTTGAATATCCTGTTCTTCCTTCCTGAAACATGACAACTTGGGAACCAAACCCAAGCTACAGGAGGTGTAGTCTTTTTGCCCAAGGCCACACCCTGGCTGACTGGATAAAAATGGGACCCTTATATTTGGGGATTTATTGTCACAGTGCTAAGGAATCACTGTCTTTGTTTTGTTTTGTTTTGTTTTTACCCTTAGTTATTTTAGCATGGCATTCCCAAGAATTGTCAGTTTAAACCTCAAGGATCTGGAAAATGTTGGAACTTTATTTAAATTTAGACCTCTTCAGTCTGTAATTTGTTTCTAATACAATGTCATTTGTGCTTGCTCAGGATGAGATTCCTATATTTAATAACCATTTACATGTGATAATATAGTAATAAAATAAAGAATTCTACCTTTTAAGAAACTTATCCACAGAAATAATAGACGTGTAAATATAAGAATATTTAAGAACGAGTAATAATAAATGACTGCCTCCCCTAAAACTGAAATTGGCAACGTAGATATTTAAGCAGGAAATAGAATTTACATATAAATTTCAATTTCTGTTTCTATTTCCTGCTTAAATATCTACATTGCGAAGAACCAAAGGAAAGAAGTCAATCATTTAATCTACTCTGATTCTCTCATTTTTGTTTTTTGGTTTTGTTTTGGTTTTGGTTTTTGAGATGAAGTCTTGCTTTGTCTCCCAGGCTGGAGTGCAGTGGTGCAACCTCTGCCTCCCTGGCTCAGGTGATTCTCCTTCCTCAGCCTCCAAAGTAGCTGGGATTACAGGCGCTCACCACCACCACCTAGCCAATTTTTGTTATTTTTAGTAGAGATGTGGTTTCGTCATGTTGGCCAGGCTGGTCTTAAACTTCTGACCTAAGCGATCCGCCCACCTTGGCCTCCCAAAGTGTTGGGGTTGCGGGCATGAGCCACTGCGCCCTGCCTGATTCTCTTTAATTGGCCCAAGTTTACTCTGCTTTAATTGTACTTGAAGCAAGACTACCTGAAGCAAGGGCAAAAATGAAGCCATTACAGGAGTCATCTACTTGCAGTATATGTAACTAGTGAATCATTTTGTGGGCTTTCAAAATGCAGGGTCTTAGCAGTTGTGATCTCTGGATAACCTACTAGCCTGTATTAGAAGCTCTGAATTGGTTCTGTATTGTTTGTGTATAGAATTGTGCTATATTTCCAGCAGCCAGGCCTAGACTAGAACATCCTAATAGTTATTGAATTGCTTTAGTATTATTATTTTAAATTACTGGTTGATGCTTTTGCAAAACAATTATTTGCCAAAAAAAAAAAAGCCCACACCTTGCCCAAGTATTTAGACATGATGACTTTGTTGAATGGACAGGTCTGTGGATAAGAGAGTCCCTATTTATTTTATTTGCTCCAGCAACATGGCTAGAGTAATCGATTTCCATACATTGGTTTGTAAGGGGTTTGACTTTGAGATGCATACAGCTCAATAATTTAGAGACAGTACTGTGGAAAAAAAAATAATGGAAATAATAAAATCAGCAATCCCTAAATTTCCTGTTTATTATTATGTTTGAACATTCTCACTCTATTTAAAGACATTATGTTTAAATCCTCTTTCTGAACAGAATTGATTGCTTTAAAAAATACTATTTGGTGAAAGCTTTTTTCTTTTGTAATGGCAATAGAGAAGGCAAACTATTGTTAAACTATTGCTCTCTTTGTATACTTTTAAAGAAGTAGCGAGTAGTTTTTGGTGGGTGGCTTGGTCACCAAATTGTCTCTGAAACAGATAGAGAAGACTCCCTCTATTGTATATGGCAGATGGGGTTGACTTCAGATTGCTTCCTCTTTCTTCTGGAGATCTGGGGTGCAGAGAGGGCTCACAGTGTGGTTCTTGCAGCCATAGCTGAGGAAATGGAGGGTGGAGAGCTTTGCACTTGAGCTCCGGGATAGCGGTTGTAGAGGGAAGCCTAGAAAATGCATTCTTTGCTGCAATTCCAGGTTTTTCCAGAAAATGAGAAAGTGGTAAGAGGTCCAACTGGCTCATTTCTTCAAGTAAGAATTTACAAAACAAATAATTTGAGTATTCCCCTGCAAGGAGAATGTCAGTTGGATATTAGGCTGTGGGGTAACAAGCTGTTTACTCTACATCAAGTAATTGATTAGCCTGATGCCAGAAACTTACTCAGTGTTTCCCACACTGCCCTTCAGCTAAAATGCAAATTCTCAGTGGCCAGGGACTGTGTCTGTTCACCATTTGCATTTCCTAAACATAATAGGAATAGTGAATTCATTTGCCAGGGCTGCCAAAACAAAATACCACAGACTGGGTGGCTTAAATAACAGAAATTTATTTTCTCATAGTTCTAGAGGCCAAAAGTCCAGGATCAAGGTGCCAGCAGGTTGGTTTCTGGTGGGACCTTTCTTCCTGGCTTGCAGATGGTCATTTTCTTGCTGTGTTCTCATATAACTTTCAGAAAGAAATATATCTTTGATATTTCTTCCTCTTCTTATAAGGATATCAATCCTATTGGATGAAGGCCCTTCTTATCTTAATTAGTACCTTAACAGCCCTGTCTCCAAATGTAGTCACATTGGGATTAAGACTTTAACATAGGAATGGAGTTGGGCACAGTTCAATCCATAACAAGCTAATCAAAGTTTATTGGCTAAATAATGAACAAAATCATTGGTGTTATTCAGCAATAATGTAAATGTGAAAGGTGACGTGTGGTTTTATAAAGGTATCTTGCAACAAATTACATGGTCCAAGGTTTCTCCAAATATGTTCTATGGAATACTAGTCTCAGATGTTCTATGAGAACAGGGTTTACACTGTTTAGGTAGATTTGGAGAACTCTGCATACTACATTCCCCTCTTGGAGAGTTGAACTATACATTATCATAATAAAGTCTCTGAGATGTACTTTGGAAAAGAAAACTGTTTAATTGTATTTACGTTTTCTTGTACACGTTGGGTCCAGAATGTGTTCAGAGCTCCTTCTCCCACCTTTTTGAAGAAATCCATTGTTGTCTATTTGCCTGCTTTGGAAAATGAATGCTTCAACCCATGCTGAAGGCTAAAAGTCTCAGAATTGAGGGAAGCATCTTCAGTTTATTCTGTTTTCCATTCACTGTCCCAACTCAACTCTAAACTTTTAGAAAATAGGAATCTATCTAGAAATGGCCATTAATATATAAACTTAAACTTGATATCATGGCAATAACAATAAAAATAAAAAGTGAAAGTTGTTCTACGAAGGAAAAGAAATTATCCATAAACAGAAATGACTGTAGAAAGGAGAAGCCCATAGTGTGGGCATGGGGCCAGGCAGAGGGGAGGAACTGTCAAGGAGGCAGGGGGCAAGGTGGAGAATTCCTGAGAAAGAAAACTAAAGCTCATGGGAAAAATGACTTAACCTTTATTGTGGTTTAAAGACAAGTTTAAATTTTATTTGAAATTGGTTTGGTTTACAAATGTGTTCACTTTCTAAATAACTTACCTTATGACGTGAATTAAAAATCTTCATTGGGATACATACAAACAATTTTGACAGTATATAAAAAGCATGCCTTGGAGTGTGACCATCACCAAGGTCAAGAGGAGAATGAATTTGATTACATACATAGATGACTATAAGTAGAGATGAAAGGTTTTTATATGTATTACCTTTCCAAGGATGAGAAAAGGGTTTTGAAAGAAATATACTTTTGATTGTGGTGGCTGAGGCAAGTCATTATCTCTCTTTTTCTTCTTCAAAGAAAGCTGGACTGATATTCAGATGCTGGCCTCTGAGAGAATCCACTTCTAATTCTGGGCTTAACCAGAGCCCATCACTCGATCTCTCTAAGCCTCGCTTTCCTTGTTTGTCAAATGCAGCGAGTTGGGCAAGATGATTTGTAAGTTCTCAACTAGTTTTCACATTCTGTGACTTTATCTTTTAGACCAAATGTTGTCCTATAGGCATGTAAGGCAAACCACATATGACAAATCCAAACTTTTGAATAGCCACATTAAAAATGTAGCAACAGGTGGAATTTATTTTAGTCATACATTTTATTTAAAATAATTTAAAATATTAACATAATATTTACTTAAAAATAATAAGGTCTTTTACATTCTGTTTCTCATATTACGTCTTTGGAATTGGTGTGCATTTGATATCTACAACACATTTCAGTTCAGCCTAGCTGTATTTCAAATGTGCAATTGTCACTTGTGGCTAGTGGCTGACACATTTGGCAGCCTAACTTTAGATATAGAGGATTAGAAAGCCAAACTTTTCATCACAATTTGATACTGTGGTGTAACTTTACTCTGCTTTTCAATGTTGATCATTTTACGATGTTACTTACTTTCATTATCTTCAAGCAGGGTCCCATTCAGTGATTATTATTAACTTTATCTGTTTTCTGCTTATCACTACAAAACAGTTTTCTTCGAGTGCAAACTTGTTAACTAAGCCAAACTATCTGTCACAGATGTATAACTTATCCCTGCAGAGAATAACAAGCATAGCTGAATCCACTTTTATGCTAATTTAGCATCTGAACTCATGCTACCATTATATCTAGGGGAAAGTAAATAAATCTGTATACCAACTAAGAATTTATTGTTTTCTGACTTATTTTATCCCAGTTAATTAGAGTGGCAAATTAAAAAATAATTGAAGTCATTGACTTGATACATATATTCGCACACCTAGGTATGTCATATATAAGGCAGTACTTCTAGTTGTATTTGTAAGGGAATGTGTATGTGATACAGATTTGAAGTGAGAATTGCATACTTAAGAACTAGGATTTCCAAACTGATGTGTGCACACTTCTGTCAGAGCTAAAGCCCCTTATAATGCCATATATTCTTCTGTGCTCTTATAAAATATTCATACTTTGGAATACTGATGGTCCTTTCTTTAAGAAAAAAGAAATATCTGGTTACTAACTCAACATTTCTTGAGAAGCTTTCACTATTTACTTCCACATACATATCATTTAGAATCGAGTAATGCCTGAAATGTGTTTTGGGTGCAATACTTCTAGGCCTTAAAAACAGTTCCTTCTAAGAGGAAAAATGAATATCAGATTACTAACCTAATAAAACCTGAGATGCTTTTGCTATATAGGTTCAGATACATACGGTTTAATATAAAATACCCCCTAAAATGTGTTTTGAGTATCACATTGGAGACAGAGAATGTGTGCAGGTGACCAGAACACTCTGGTTTTAGTGGCACAAAAGTAAATCAGACCTAAAATATCATCAGATGTGTGTGCCTCTGAAGCAGTGTGTGTCATGAATTTCAGAGCAGACATGGTAAATCATCATAAGCTGAGGACCAGCACTGTGTTTGTGGAGCAAAAACCCAGCCTTTCTTTGCTGGATAATAAATGATTGCAGGGCTGGAAAGGAGTCAGACATTTCAGTCCAACTGAAGACAAACTATCTTTGAGTCCAGTCTTCTTAATTCACCTGTACATATCCCACAGTATTACTCAGGTGCTAAGCAGAAGTGCTTTTTGTCTTCAAGACTGAAAGAACCTTTGGTTTAAATTATGAACCTTCTCTGGTTTTCTTTCAGAAAGTAAAATAAATGCTATCGTGGTTACTTGTTGTAAAAAGTTGTTAAAATACACAAGTTCTGCCCCATTTCCAGTGAAATGCTGTGACTTAAGAATGCCTGTTTATTGTTACTTGGTGGGCAGCTGAACTCTGCAGGTAGATGTATTTGGATTCTGTTTCTCATTCCTTTATGCATTTCATTATCACTTATGGGCTGTTTCAAAATGCTGGAGTTGAAACTGCCAAAGAGTAAAGTAGTTGATGAATTTTAGAAGCTTTTGCTGAGCACACGAGGTTGGCCTAGGAGGACTGGAGGATATAGAACAAAGTAATTTCTTGGCATTAAAAACAATTATTGCTAAAGATAAATAGTTTCCAGAATGAACTGCTACAAGACAGACTGAAAAAATACTATAATATTATGCCAGATAAACACATATAAAATATGAAAACATGGTCTGAGCACAGGTTGGTTTGTAATAGTAACTCACTTCCATTATCTGTCAAGTTATGTTTCATGGTCAGGCCATGACATGCTGGCATCCTGGAGGAATTATTGAGATTATTGGGTGGCCGTCATTCCCTGAGCTGCTGGACTGGACATTCATTGAAAAAAACTGTTACCTAGATTTTAATTAATTGGTTAGCTGAGAATTGTGATGACACACCTGATGAAGTGATTTGTGGAAGAAAAGTTTCACCTATCTGGCATTTAAAATTAAGATATTTTTCTTAATTCTAGTTGTACCAGGCAGGCAAAATAGAAGTTTAAGGGCACATGTTAATACCATTGAAAGATTTAAAGACACAAATACTAAGCTTTCATTGAAATAACTATTGCTGTTATTTATGTATGGAATTATTTATTTATTGGTATTAACAGTTAATCAACTATTAAACTTAATTAACTAAATTTAATTAATTACATTTAAACTACCCACACTTTCTCCTGTGCCATTGATAGCTATTGCATACTAAATACAGAAATTATTTAGAAACAAGAGGACTTAATTCTTGAACATACCTATGGATTGTAAGATCACTGACACTTTAAAGCTTTTAACATTGTATTTTAATGATATAATTTGTACTATGCTAGTACATATTATACTATTATATGTACTGTTATAGTACTATGCTAGTACAGTATGACGAGAAGTAAATTTGCATTTGCAAACTTGTCTCATATGTGTTTATCCATGTCCTCAATGCTTATCCATGTGGTAGCATGTCAGAATGTCCTTCCTTTTTAAGGCTAAATATTATTCCATTTGTATGGATATACTGCATTTTGTTTTTCCATTCATCTGTCAATGAACCCTTGGGTTGCTTCTACCTCTTGGCTCACATAAATCGTGCTGCTATGAACATGGGGGTACACATATCTCTTCAAGTCTCTGCTTTCAGTTCGTTTGGGTATGTGCCTAGAAGTGGATTTTCTAGATCATATGGTTAAAATTTGTTTTACGCAGGCTAAAAATGAGGCATCTCACTTGCACACATGGTATCAACTTGTATTTCCACCTCCATTTGTAGCAATATTCTTTACTTTCATGTCTCAGTTTCTTCATTAAGTGAAGATAACTTTTTTCTCAGTAGTTTTGAAAGGATTATGGGGACATTTTGCCAGAGGAATGGGTAGCCACCTCTTCTTATCTTCACAGGTAGTCCTGAAGAACTAAAAATAATAATCTGAGTCAGGGGAAAGAGGTTTGTGTTTTGTTTCAGTTTTGGCTTTTGGTTGTCCTGAGAAGAGGCTAGTATGACACTCCTAGAAAAATGGAGAAATAAACATGATTTGACAGGTTCTCAGCAACTGTATCAGGGGTTTTATGAAAAGGCCAAAATGACGATAAAGCATCATATATTTTGGTTTAAATGAGAATTGATTCACACAACAAAAATAAACTGTGATGTGAGTCAGCTTCAGGCAGTTGACCTGTTTTAGGGCATCTTGTCGTGGGTTGGTGTTTGTTTGGCTTCTGAGGTAAGGTTCATTCTACTCAATAAAATGAGAGAAAATGGGACAAGCTGGGAGAAAGGGAAAAACGTGAAATTTATCTTGACTAAGGAGGCCACATATGAATTCTGAGGCTTAGAAATGCTTTACAAATGTTCATGGGTTTTCTTGTGTATTGGATAGAGGGCATTTGCAATCACTTGTTTATGCTTTCGCTGGAGCTGGCCCTTGGAGCCCCACCCTTCAGGGAGAAGACTGTGGAACAGATGTCACTCTCCACAGGCTATGTGGATGAGGGAGAAAAGAGATCCTGTCACTATGCAATGTTTCCTCCCTCAGCATGGTTACCAAGTGTTGGCCATCTCTCAAGGCCAAGCTGCCTCCTTCAGAAAGCCCTCCTTGATACCCTACACCGTCCATCCCCGACCTGCTAACACGTACTGCAAGCTGAAGGCAGTTTTCTTCCTTTGGACTCCCATAATAATTCCTCAAAGCCCACTGGGACAATCACTTTTGTCTGCTACTTGTCCACATATCTTTCCTCCCCGACTAATGGCAGGCTCTGGGTTTATCCTTGCCCCACAGCATGCTGGGCTAGGATCCCAGGTGTGAACAGGATTCAGGACATGACCTTGATGACTGACCAGAGACACCTACATTTACCTCTGGTCACTCCTCAGTACAGAGATCAACCCAGGACCATGGCTCTGTGATGCAAGTGGAGAAGGATTAGAGCAGAATTTTTATGTGTGTGAATTTGGGATCTCAGAGGCAAGTGGGTATCCTTTGATGGAAACCTTTTCTTGGAGTGAATTAGGCCCGGTCTGTTGCCTTTTCCCCCCTTTTGTTTCCTCTCATAAATTTAGTGATGATAATTTTATATTAAATATAAACATCTTTTACTACGTATTTTTTCAATTAATTAATCAAACTTGTTACAGGGAAATATGTTACTAGGAGGTTTCTTGGCCAGCTTTTTAAACAAAGGCTTCTTGCTAACTGGAAGGCCCAGTCAGGTGGTACACGACTCATGCCCTGTTCTTATTTTCCAGCCTTGAGAAACCTTTCTGACCTGACTTGCAGTGCTCTCTCAGGTGTGGTACTGTGAAAGTTGCACAGAGCCAAGTGGGACTGTCACTGGGTTACCTGGCATTTCCCCAAACTTTCACAAGGACCAAATTACCAGTTCATCTTGGTCTCACATCACAGCAGGACAGGGACTTAAGAGGGGCAGAAGCAGTCCTCCAATAGTGTGAATACTTACAATAGTTCATTTGTGTGCTCTGAAATAAACCCCTACATGTCTGAGACATGATATAAAACAAGCCTAAGGCTGGGTGCAGTGACTCACGCCTGTAATCCCAGCACTTTTGGGAGGCCAAGGCAGGCAGATCACATGAAGCCAGGAGCTCAAGACCAGCCTGGCCAATGTGGCGAAACGCTGTCTTTACTAAAAATACAAAAATTAGCCAGGCGTGATGGCATGTGCCTGTAATCCTAGCTACTCAGGAGGCTGAGGCAGGAGAATCACTTGAACCTGGGAAGCAGAGGCTACAGTGAGCTGAAATTGTGCCACTGAACTCCAGCCTGGGTGACAGAGTGAGACTCAGTCTTAAAGAAACACTTACAGGGACAGTGACTAAAATATATCTCCCTATGTGGGAAAATATAATAGAATCCTTTCTTTAGCAAATCATAGAGTCTCACAATTGGGAAGACCATAGAGTTCACTTGGTGGACTTGACTGATGTGTGTCTCTCTCTGGCGTGTAGTAGTAATTCCACCTTTGCTCACATTGCATTTCTGACTCTGCCTTTTAAGGCAGAAGCAACTCTCTACCGAAACCATACCTTCCCCAGTCACAAAAAATGGGGGTGGACTAGGGGAGGTGCTCAAATCTAAATTTTCCCTCCTACTAAAAAGTGCCATGAGGGAAAAATAACTATACCTCTGCATGTAATATTTTCATTTGAAAATTCCAAATTTAGTGTGTAAGTAGTATTTGGTTACTTGTGTCCCAAATACAGTTTGAACTTCACAAACAGCCGGTCACTTGATTTCATCAAAATTCTTTGCTTGATGGAGAACAGACTAGTGTGACCAGGTTTGGCAGAACATATCAAGGGAAAAGAAAATTGCACAATTCTTTTCACCGTGTTGTATTTTTCATCACAGCTGGTCTTGTTCCTCTCCACCACTTCCACCCCTCCAAATTTTCTTTCTGTCCTTGCATAAAATTAAAATCATAACATTTGGTTGCATAGTTAGGATTAATTACTCCAGATACTTTTCATTTATCTTCCTTTCAAATATGTGTGATAGAAAGCGTAGATTAAAATAATTAAAATGTGTTCTGAGAGCCAAGGTAGACAACTGTCCTACTGCCGTCGGCCACTAGGTGCCAGCACGGCTCTGCTCCCGGCTTAGTTCTTGTTCCAAGATATTTCAGGGAAGCTTCCAGCTTCTTTAACGTGACTTTGCAAATACGGTGCATTTTTGTTTATTTATATTGCTTTGGAAATTGGACTAGATCTAAGCAAAAATATTCTCATGACACTGGCTTTCTAATCGCTAAGAATTTCACTTTGAAAAACAATTCAGGGCATAATGAATTTAAGTCAGAAACAGACGATTTTTTTTTTTAGTTCAAACACGCTCGGTGTTAATTGTAAGAGAATGAATAATAGTCTAAATAACTGAAAATTAAACTCATGTGTAATAAAAATAAATATAAAGTGGTGATGGCGTATTTCCCGAGTCATAAGAACAAAATTTTTACCAGTTTTGTTATTTTAGGGTTAGTTTTTTAAATTGATACAATTATTTCTCCTCTGGTGATATGTATGTAATCTGATGTATCATTGATTTTGCTTCATCTAATTACATGTTCTAAGTTTATTTGAAACAAAATTTATTTAAACCTTTGAAAAATGTTTCAGTACATTTCAAATGAAGACAATACTACCATATTTTTACACAGCCTCTAAAATTATGTATTTAAGTACTTTATTGTACACTTACTTTTAAAAGTTTTTGTATTTTTAATTTACTTCTTGAAACAAAAATTTGAATTTTTCAATAATTAGCAGTTAATACTTTGTTAATGAAGAATAGCACGTAAAATTATTCTGTGAAGAAAAGTATAATTATATTTAATTTTATATATTCTAAACTACATAAGAAAGCACAATAAAAACATTCCATGCCATAATTGCATATGTATGAGAGATTTTCTATTTGGAAAATACTGTCAGAATGCAAATTAATATGGTAAAAACATTTATTATATGTTGAGACTTACCTGATTCAAGATTTATATCTAAATTATATAACTATAACTTAAATGTGTTTGATGTAGTTTTCTTGATAATATAAATTAAAGCTACAATCAATGCTGTTGCTACAATCACTCCTATATTTTAAAATGTCAGTGTGTAAGTCAAATGTACAATTTTGTGCAGCATAATCTATGAAAATGATGGAAACCACAAAATGTTGACTACCTAAACTATATATCTGAGCTAATAAGAGCATGATTTCTAAAAATGTGAGATGATTTTTTTTCCTCTGTTTTGTTATATATCATGGGACAAGATCACTGCTGTCCCTGATCACATGCATTGTCGGAAAGCCCTCTGTGTGCTCCTGGAGTTGTGTTTGATACTCAATAGTGTCAATATTTTGAGTAAAGCTTAAGTAAATTTCAGGAACTTTCTGGACCTAGGTAGATATAACATATACTGCATAATTCTTTTACTTCCATTATCATGGTTTCTTTTAATCTGTGGGAGTATTTTTGTGCTAAAAAGAAAAAGGAAAGCAATGAAATGCTGTTTAATCTGAAACAGAGGTTTTTAAGTTCAGTCTTAGAAGCAAGATCAAATGACCTATCAAGTCATTCTATATCTGTAATTCCTTCACAGTACTTTTCTCCAGTTTCTCAGATCAGCTCAAATCTTGGTTGGAATACTGGATTCTGGACTTTGCCCTTTTTCAGTATCAGACAAGCATAATATGGTCAGAGTTCTATCCAACTTCAAAGATGATCATCTGTAAGTTTGAAATTCTTTGTTGCTGTGAAGTTCAATGAAATGATTTCAGTATTGAATTCAACTCAGACCACAGAACGATTAAATTCATTGTTTTTGATATGTTGCATGGTAAGATATTGTGTAATTGAGTTGCTTGAAACTTTGCGACGTATTTTATCAAAAAAAAAAAATGACCGGGCTATTAACTATATATGGCAATTAAAGGAAAGTACATTGAACATCCTGGCAACACATTACTTTTTTCTGTGTTTGATTTAGGCGTCTGTAAAAGGACACCACTCATGTCTTTAAAGTTAAAATGCTGTCAATTACACCTTAAACTCCTGTTTTTAGGAGTTTTGATTTATAGTGCAACCTTTAAATAAATCCCAACCTACATTCAGAGTAGTACATTTGTTTTTTTAATTTTAGAGAAAATTTTACTAAGAACTTGAAATAAACATAATGTCATTTCTTCTAATTTAGAAGAAAACAAATGAAAAAATCAGTGGTTTTAAACACATTTTTCTTCCTTTTGAACTCCAAACTAGCTTAGTTGTATGGAAAAATAATGTTTGAATGAATTAATTGAAAGGGACTGCTGGTGGTCATTGTTAAAGTTGACCAAGTTCAAGTAGAATGATGAAGCTTTGCTATAAGCAGTTTAGAGTATAAGCTTAACATTCTTTATTAGATTCCCATTCTATAATTCTTGCGTGAGAAAGGAGATTTGCACATAACTAAGGTGATTTTTCAGCTCTGCTTTGGTATACTGCAGACTGCTATTGACGATGAAGATCTCTTTAGCAAATAGGAGGTGGAGGAGAACCTGAATGTAAAACGGATATGTAAAACAATTAGAAACCAGATCTTCTTATTTCTGTGAGTTCACATTCGCAGTGACTAAAATTGTACATGTTTCTATTCATTCAGTTTTGATTTTGCTCAAGTGGTTCTAATGGTGCTGATTTTAAAAAGTTTCTTGTGTCTTCTGAATCCATTTTATCCCTTTTTAATGGGCTTAATAAAACATAAGTAGAATGGTATGTATGCCATTTATTTTCATATGTATTTAAATATCAAATACATTTTCCTCAAAGAAACCATTGGTCTTTCTGATATGAAAAGCATGAAAAAATAAAAGGTTTCTCTCACATAGGACAGCAAGAGACAGATTGTCATGAAGTTGGGAGAAAGAAGAGAAGTTGAGTTCTGGGAGATTTGTGTAACCTGGAGATAATATGTTCACAAAGATTTAGGTGGACAACAAGAAGATTATGGGTAACAAAAAAGGGACATAAATCACATTTATTTGACAGGGCCATTTAACAAAAAATGCTGTCTTAACAAGCAGTACATGTGAGTATATTCTATTCAATCATATTGCAATCAAACGTCTCACAAAAGAAAATATGCTTGATAGAAAACTCGTATTTACATCGCCCACCTCCCGGTTCCAACGTATATGATTTGGAAACACAAACTCTCCCCCAACCCTACTTTTTTAGAATAAAGAAATAATGCTTTCTTTTGTTTTTCCATGGATGAGTCTGACCACAAATTTAGGTTTATTAACAATTGTTACAAATTAGCTGGGAAACAAAAAATTTTGCAACAAAACCTGCATTTTAAGTAAAGCTGTTATATGAAATTCCAGCTCTGCACCAGAGACATGTTTGAGGAGATTTCATTGATTACAAATAGATTTATAATTTAACCAATAAATTACTGTGTCTGAAATACAATTCAATTTACTGAACTTTGGTTTACATAAAACTTTTCAGAAACACAAGCTGAGAGTAGTGAACAAGAGTAAGCATAAGAGAGTTAAATCTGAATATATTAGAGACTGATTTATTTCAGTGATACAATAAGAAAAATAGATTTCTGAAGAGTTTTGTTTTTGTTTTTGTTTTTACAAATTTATGTTTTACTCATTATATATGCTGTGTTTGTATACACACACCTTAAATAGATTGGTTTTCATCAGGTTTCTGTTTGGAAGTTTATGAGTCTAAGTGATTGTTCAGGAATCAAAATTCTTTGTGGTTGATCCTGTTTTTTCATTAAATGAATAAAATAACCAGATGTGAATATGTTGATCAAATTGGATTGTCTGTGCAATGATCCAGCTGATTGACTGGCAATCATTTATTATGTATTGAAGTATCAAAATCAACCAAGCAGAGGAAAGCGTATTTGATTCTGCACATAGACTAAGTGGGATGCAGACTTAGAAGTCCATAACACAGAGATGCCAAGGACACCAAACCTGCCGCTCTGCTAAGGCTGTCCAGAGACTGAGTCTCAAACAGAACTTTGCCCTAATTAATGCACAAGTTGGTCTTTCCCTTAGGAAAAGCTGTGTCATCCTGCAATGAGTGAACGCCACCTAATCAGAGTTCTAGATCAGTAGACCCCTGCGGAATCTTAGTTAAAGGCCCAGCACAGCCCACTCTGTGCCTAGGGGAGTTGATTTGTTACCATACATGAGTCTGTTTAAATTGAAATCTAGATATTGCTGTGAGAAGGCTTCTCTAAGAAAGATGAAGTTAGGAAGGATTCAACGCTAGGGCTCTATATGTAGCTTAACAGCATGCATTCAGGGAGTATGTTTGAGAAAATAAGCTAAATCAAGAGTTAAAATGCAGACCATTTTTTGCAGCATTTTGCTGAGCACCCAAAGGAAAAAACAAGCCAAACATTATGTCGAGTTGCCATTAAAAAAAAAAATAAGGTGTTCTTCTCTCTAGAAAATGTCCGAAATGATAGATGGGTTTAAAAAGCAAACACATTTCATTAACCTATACTTATTTATTATATACTTTTGTTCCTTTATTTTTCAGTTTTCCGTTAGAGACTGAATCATCAAAACAACAACAATGGAAACACACACAAAAAAACCTTTCCTCTCTGCCATGAGTTTTTGAGCATTTTCTATTCTTTCTTGCCTCAAAGCTCTGCCAGGATGGCTCCTCTGGCTCCCTGTGCGGCTGATTCTTTCTTCATTCCCACATGGACTAACTGTCTGTCTCCTTGCTGCCCTGTCAGCTCTATCCGATCTTTCTTTGTATCCTTCACAATCTAAAATTATGTTGGCATGATTTACTTCATTTTTTCCTACCTCTCAACCACTGTATTTCCATCTTCATGAGCCATGCCAGGCACACAGTGGGTTTTGAAAAAGAAAGAGTCAGAGGAGTGAGTGCTACCCTTTTAAATATACACATCATATATTTGTCGCCAAAAGGCAGCAATGGAAACCAATGTCTCTCTCTACTACGTTTCCCCCAAAAAAGGCTGTTTCAGTCACTGATGTTTGAATACGGTTAAGCGTAAGCATTTTTATTTTCCTCCTTGCTTTGTTTGTGGAGGCATTCCTAATTCAGTCTGATGTCTTTCGGGAGGAAAATGTCAGCTAGGGAGCACCTGTTCACTCCTTATCAACCCAAGGGAGAGCAACACTGTGAAGAGCTCTTTATTGGCTGTATTCTTTCTAGGAGCCCAAGGCAATGTGGAGCAATGTGGGATAACACAGTTTCACATCCCCCGGCTTAGTTAGACATGGCAGTTGCTGCAATGCAACTGCAGGGTGTTTTTAGTGACAGGCTTTCGATCAACAGCCAAAGGAAACTTATACACTGTTATAAATGAGCCTCCAGCAGCAGGAATACACTCGAGGGAGAGTGAAGGGACAGCATTGTGCTTTGATCTCCTCCTGTGTAGGGATTTACCATGTTTCTCAATGAATATCAAATTTTGTAGTTCTTCTAGGATATCAAATTTAGAGACTATATGATTTTCTTCTGGCTCTACAAGGACAAAGTGGAAAAAATAAAATTCATTTTAAAACTATCACATTGAAACAAAAAACCCCAATACGTATACTTCTATTACAGTTCTTGGCATTCCTGCTGATTAAAACACAAGGAAATTCAATCTTACCTTAAAAGTCACATGTGTGAACAGAACTGTGGAAGGGGCTCCCAGAGAACCTTTGGGTGATTTCCATTTATTCTGAGAGGTTCTGGTCTGTGGTTTAGTTCTTGATTTATATTGTCAACATTTCTATCACACATTAGTTACCAAACATGGAAAAGTTGTTAGTGGCTTTGAAAGCTAACACAGAGTGGTAGTAATCATTTAAGGGGCTTATCTATCTGTCTTGGGCAACACAGAAACTGAGAAAAGGCAAACAATACAAACGGTGGCCTGGACAAGAAAATGGAGAGAGGATGTGGAGGGGGGCTGGTGGAAAGCTTTCCAGTCTGTTTGGTTCCTTCACAAATCCTAATGAGATAATAGCTCATCCAGTCAAGCCCATTCCTTACTTTCAGGAAGTGCCACACAAGTAAATGAAGAAATTATTTGAAGAGGGATCAGGATGGGTGTGGACTGTTTGTGATTCAGCTTGGAAGAAACGCAGATGCGAGTTTCTTTAGCTTGACGAGGGTTGATTTCCCTTGACGGGTCTGTCTGAACTCCTGTGATTGTTGGCCTGAGGTTTGCAGAACTGATATTACTGATAGATAAAAACCCAGTACCAGTAGTTAGAGGAAATGTGGAATAACTTAGCCTAGAGTAACTACTCTATCATTTAGAAACAAACTTGTTTCTTCCTTGACGTTCAAACCACATAGAATTTTACTTTAAACCTGCAAGACTCCATAAGGTTCCCCTCTTTAATAGAGAACCCATACATATGTTTGTCCTTTAAAAGGAAAGCTTTAAAAATATGTTATTCTATACAAAATTAGCCAGGTGTGGTGGCACATGCCTGTAATCCCAGCTACATGGGAGGCTGAGGCAGGAGAATCTCTTGAACCTGGGAAGCAGTGGATGCAATGAGCCAAGATTGTGCCATTGCACTCTATCCTGGGCAAGAAGAATGAAACTCCTTCTCAAAAAAAAATGTTATTTTATAGACACTCTGTAATTAAAAATGGAGAGGATGAGTGAAAGGAATGTGAGACCATATATACATTTTTTGAGAGCAGAATCTCATAATTAGACATAAATAACATTTGTCATAATAGTACTTGAAAGATGCCCATCCTATCCCCTAGGTTCCTTTGCTAGATTTGCAAGACTGTTTTATTCTGCTTCAAATACACTGTAGCCTGATATATTCAAGGAGATGACAGTGAGGACAACTTAAACTATTGAATTGGTCAGATGTTGAACAGTGCCACTCAGGAAATCATGTGGATCTGCGCCACTAAAAATAGTCATGATGGGTGTAGACATTAGGTGGCTTCCATAGAAACCTGTTTGCTTCTAAAAATTAGTTGAGTGCCCAGTACTAAACTAAAAAGAGAGCCACAGTGTGCAAAGTCAACTTGCATAGTCCTACAGGGAGAATCCCTTCAAAGCAGTTGCCATATTAGACTCGGGCTTAGGAACATAGGGACCTCTCAGGTCAAGCTCTGGTTCAGTTCCATGCCTGGTCACAGCTTGTTCCATGCCAGGATAAGTTAAGATGGAAAAATATGGGTGATGAAAAAATTCTATGATGATTTAAAATTAATCCTGTTAGGAGATACCTGTGGAACATTAAGGGGTTTAGACAGAGAAGCATTCTGGATACTGTGTAGGCAGTTGGAAACTCTATACCAGCCAGGGTTTTAGGTTCCTAAATAGTTGTTTGGAGGTAGCAGTGGCAAAATATGAAATTTACAGTGGACTGAAATACTTCTAGAACCGTTTGAGTTATCTTCTCAATTTGTAAGAGTAGAGTTTCAGTTGCTGGGTACAGCCCTCAAAAGAAAGAAGAGGAACCACAGATTTTAGCTGTTGGATTTTTTTCTTCTTTCTTTTCTTTCTATGGGAAAGGTAGTACTACAGAGATTATTTGAGGTATCTTGTGGAATGAATCTCATGAAAATGAAAAAGCAAGGCAACTAAGATGGAAATAGTACCTGGAAAACATACTAAATGCTTAATAAATGTTAATGTTTCTTGAATAAAGTTTTGGGAATAAAAGACACCAACATACGAAAACTTTAAAAATCTTAGCTGCTTCCTCCTCCTCCTTCTCCCTCTCCTCCTCCTCCTCCTCCTCCTTCTCCTCCTCCTCTTCCTCCTCCTCCTTCTTCTTCTCTCTCTCTCTTCTCTATGTCTATGTATAACCCGAATTAAGGAGCAAAAGTGAGAATTTTAACAACTATATTTTATAAACTAAAAGCAGAGGCCTACCACTTTCTTTTTACCCCATAAGTACTGGTGAATTGGAAGTTAAGTGGAAATGGCATAGGAACTGGGATATTAATTTCAGTCAGTGCTTGGTGGCTGGTGATTTATAGCTTTAATATAAATGAAGAGTTAATTCCCAGGGAATGGCATGCTTTTTAGTTTTTTTTTAATCTCCCAAGATAAAATAGACACAGATTAAATGTAAGGAAGAATTTGATTCCAAGAATTTTAAGACCCTGGAGTATGTTGCTTAGAAAATTATGTTACTTACTAGAATTTGTGGGTTTCCTTTTGCTTCAAAACTTCAATTATAGAGATTCTCCTTCCTGAGATTTTTTTCACCTTTCAAGAAAAGTCTATGAGGTCCCCTAGATTATAGTTTATAGTAAAAGGCCTGTACTTTGCCTGAAATTCAGACAGCTGTTCTTTACTCAAGTCCTAAAATGTTAATAATAATGTAATTTCTACTTGTTATCCAAATAAACTTTTTTAAAACAATTTGGACCTAACCAAATATGGATTGTAAAAATGCTATTTTGGAACTTAAAAAAAATCTACTTAAATTTCTATATTTTTTCTAACTAATCATTTCCTTTTATCCACTCTGACTGTAAGGTAATCTGTACTCACAAACGATTCCTAGAGATTTGCATTCAACTTTCAGCCATGCTTAGCATCAGAGAACCTTATGGTGCTGAAGTCATGGGAGTCAAAAATCTTCTCATCAGTCTCTACTGTGTATTCCCTTATAGTAACTGAAAGAAGAATTGTTTTGCCTAAAGTGAAAAGAGACAAGAAACTCTACTGTTCTCTCTTGTATGCTGCTATCTAGTGCAGAAGCAGAAAGAGAAAGAAATACTGCAATCTAGCAGAGAGTTTGTTATTTCCCTGATCAGGAAGCTTCTATCCTGGGACTAGAGGAGGGGGCTGGACAGTTTCCTGAGTCCTCTTGCTCAGTTTAGAGAGACTTCTGATGTGGAGACTGGTGAAGGTTTTATTAGTTTAGCTCCTCTGTTTGTTGTTACTGTCTGTTTTAGCTTTGAGTATCTTAGCCAAACAATTTTCTTGAGGAAGTATTTTCTTCGAGGGCTTGGATCTTTTGTAACAACATTTTGAACACAATCTAAGTAAAGTTTTTGATCACGAATGAATAATTTCATCACAGTTGACCTCTCAAGGTTAACAGATGGCTCTGCTGTTGAAGATGGCGTGCATCAAATATCCTGGTGGTGGAAATGTCCCTGTCTGGTACTAGAGACCTGGTAGCATAGCTTCAGGGCATGCATGATCCCACCAAGTAGGAGTTTCCCTCTGAAACTCCAACAAGAAGATTCATTTTCAAAATCCAAGAAGGGTCAGCTCAGGTGGGGCTCATGTTCGCCTTCCCTTCACCCTTAATCCAGCTTTACAGACACAGACTGTACATCCTGTAAGTTCTGTCCTGTGCAACGAACTGCCTGTCAGTCATGCAGCTAATTCCAGTTTTAATTTTAGTTTCTAACTAGATCTGACTAGGGGTGTGCCCTTATTTTAGTTATTCATCTCATCTTGCTTTCATCTTGGGATTTAACCTTCCATTAAAATAACTACAGTAGGCTTTTGACTTTAATGTGATTTTATGTAATGCTACCAAACAACAATGCCTAACATTTATTTAGTGCTTTTTTAAAAGCTCAAAGTAATTAATGTGTTTTTACTTATTTAATCCTTATAATATCCTATGAGGAATACCAGAAGTAGGCCTTATTATTCCCATTTTATGAAGAAATGGAGTCACAAAATAGTCAAGGAGCTTGCCAATGGTCTGTGAGTTCCAAGTACACACATGATGATTTTTCAGTTTTCCTGCCTTCCCTTCTCAAGGGACTTTGTTGCCTTACTATATACTATAAATACATTATACAGTGTATAGTTTTACTATTCTCAGGTCCATCAAGTTTAATGGGGTAGCCTGGCATGGTTCCTAGAGCAGGATCATGTATATGATAAATATTACTTTATGAGATGATGTATTTTGGCTTGAATATGGCTTACAGTTAACAAATGCAACAAAACAGAGTATGTCTCATTTAATTTTGCTTCACCAGCACCTAATACAGTGCCCAGCACATAGTAGGCACACAATAAATATTTGTTCAACAAATGAAAGCACCTCACATGATAAAGAACAGAAAAGCATTAACACAAGTAAGAGGAAGTACTACTTCACTCAGCAGGAAGTGCTTAAATAGGACAACCTACCTCCACCGTAAATCCCTTGGTTCTTGTTGAGTATCAACCACTGACCTGAGCAGAATGTGGGCTCCAACTGAGTGCTCTGACTTATGGAGCTATTGATTTTTGGAGCTGAAGGGGCCATTTGAAATTATTTAAGCCTTCTCCCCTTTTAATTCTTTTTTAATAGAGGAGGAAATTGAGATTGTATTTCATATTGCCTTTAGGAAACAGAAATTACCACATAGTCAAATTTACTTTTGAGTTTCTTTATTGACTTATCTGAGAAGCATATATTTTTTTCTTATGTATATGGAAGAACTTATAAGACTGAAGCACAGAAAGATTAAATGACTCTTTGGGATCACACAGAGAATCCATGGTATAATCCAAAAGGATCATATTTCAAGACTATTTCATAGCAAATGGACACTAGTGTCATAATAATCTCTTTTAAACACTATACCCCTTGATTTGCAAAATGTCTCTAGCTCAAAGTACATTATGAAATTCTCAGATCCTTGGAAATTAATTTTGTTTTCTTTTAATTTGCCATCTCCATTCACATAATGACCCAGAACAAAATTCTGAGATGCCTCCTAATTGGCTGTCCCATATATCCCATCAGTTACCAAGTCCCATCTAGTCTAACTCCATGTCCTTTGAATTTACCTACTTTACTGCATGAGATTCCTGAGTGTTCTTCTCTGCTTTCTGTCTCTCCTTTCCTCAGTTCTCCATTTAAGTGTCCTAACATGTAACCCCAATAATGTTGCCCTTCCATTTAAAATCTTTGAATGGCTCCCTGTTGTCTACACAAGAAAGTATAATGTCCTTCTCAGAGCATGCAGAGCCCTCTCTTTTCAGGCTTCTACCTTCCATACCACCCTCACGTTTTCCTCTTCTCCTTACACTCTAAAGCAATAGCCACGTTTATCTAGGCTTCCCAAATGCTCTCCATTTCTCTCTCACCTCGACACCTTGGTAAAGACTTCTTCTGCTGGGACACTTCAACCCTTCAAACCACCTGTGAGCCATCTGCATCCTTGACAAAGTTCAGGTTAGAGTGAGTGCCTCTGAGAAGACTGTCATTCACTTCTAACTTAATTGTATGATCTTCCTCAGGGAAACAATTTCCTACTTGCTGTTGGGAGTGATATTTATGATTTTTTAGCATATCAGTGCAAATATTACAACTTTAAGTAGTTCATTTATTTCTTTAAGAAATATTTATTGAAGGCCTAAGAAGTGTTAGGCATCTCAGCCTCCCTTACTTTAAATAGGGGGAGGAAGAAAATTAACTCAGGTGCACTGAACTCACAAGTGACAAAGAACCCGAGTCCATGGGAGCCCAGAGGAGAGGTGTCACATGGGCCAGTTTAGGGAAGCATCTCAGAAGAGGTAATTTCTAAGCTGAATTTTGAAGCATGAATAGGAGTTATATAGATGAAGAAGCAGAGATATGGGTATTGTAAGCAAAATAAAGAGCATTTGGAGAAGCAAATACTGGAAATACTTAACTCTCACAGCCAGTTACAGGAAGATTGCTGTGGTTGGGTGGATATGTGGGGAGGAGTGGGGTAGTGGATGACATTTGAGAGGTATGTGGATACCAGACCAGGAAGGCCCTCATGTGCTAGACCGAGGAATCTGAACTTCATTGTAATAGTTAGTGAGAGCCATTGAATGATTTTATGTAGAAAAGTGAAAAGCTTGAATGTGCTGTGAATAGATTATTACAGCAGTGGTGTATATGATAGATGTAAGTTTGGGTTATAAGGGCTGGGGGTGGGGTTAGATGATCTAAAGAAAGCAACCCTAGTGTAACCAAAACAAGAAGTTACAAATCAATATAGGCAATGGCAATGTGGATGAAGGTGAATGGCTAGAATTAAGAGAAGTTAAGAGGTAGACTGGGGAGAACTCGGTTACTGAGTGGATGTGGGGACTGAGTGAAAGAGGAGAGTTTACCATGACTCCCAGGTTATTGATTTTAGCAACTTGTGGAATACTGAATATTAATTAGGCTCCTACCCTACACTGTTTTAAAATCTTACTGGCGTTAGCAATAGGACAATATTAAATATCATTCTGAAAACTAATGTTTATTTTTGTGTGGTATTCTTAGGTAGCCAAAACTTAGTGACTTAAGACAACAATTTATTAATATGTCTGGTTCTGCAGTTGATGGGCTCAGCAAGACAATTCTCACTTAGAGTTCCTCAGCCAGTGCACCTAGATGGAGATGAGACCAGAGCCATCTGAAGGCCTTCTAACTCCCATGTCTGGTGCCAGGCTGCAGTGACTGGCTGGACAGTTCTCTCTTGGCCTGGCCTCTTCACATGACTACCTTGGGTTTCTCAGAGGAATCAGCATTCTCAGAGAAGCTGGACTTCTTACATGCTGACTGGCTTCCCCCAGAAGTGAGTGTTCCAGGAGACCAGGCGGAAGCTACATGGCTTCTTATAACCTAATCTTGGAGGTGATATGGTGTCATATTCTATTCATCAAAACAGTCACCACCCAGCCCATATTCATCAGGGTGAAAGAATAGACTGTCAAAGCGGGAATGGTTGCTTACCCAGCGAAGGAAAGAATTGATGGTGGCCTTCTTGGAGACTAGCTATATTACCACCTTTTGCCACTGTCCTTTTTGAGTAAATTAATGTGACTTTCACTTTTCCTCATAAATATTTTGCTGTAAACTAATGGTAAAAGAATTATAGGACCACTTTTTATTTAAAGCACAGGATGTTTTTCAATTCTTGGGAATATTTATTTCCATGATGCTTACTCTATTTAACATTATAGCCAAGGCTGGTACTTCTAATTCATGCTATTCCTATCACTTTTCCATAATCACACACACAAAAAATCTTCTTTTCTCTAATATTCTCTAATTGGAAACAGACTTGCTTTTAAGTCAAAAAAATTGCAATGTTTACTTTTCCCATTTTTCTTCAAGTCAGGGATAGCCAATGAACTAAAACAATGAAAACACATTAAAAACATTATTAAACCTAATAGAGGATCTCTATAAAAGGCTCTGTTAAAAACTCGCTAAGGTGGGAATCTAATTTTCTATCTTTCTCTCAGAAACAGAAGTCCCATGGACTGTGAGTGAGACACTCCAGTATTCATTCAACAAATATTTATTACAGACCACTGTGTTCTAGGCATCATGTTAAGTAGAATAGTTTTACTCTTTTCCAGGGACCTCAGTATGTGCTTTGTTGTTTAGAGCAGATGATTTTTTTCAATTTATTTTTATGAAGCTCTTATATGATATTAGTTATGAAATTACTAGTTCTTTGAACCTCTATGAAACATAGTGATATTAATGTAGCTAGTCCTTATATCACAATGGAGTTATATGAGATTGTTTTCTGGTGACTTGAAGTTTTTAAAAACTGTTCCAAAATAATAAATACAACATTTCCATTTTCTGTGTGTAGTGTAGTTATTTATAACAAGCCTGCTATTATGCAGAATGAGGGAATTCTTTCTTCAGTTCCCTTTAAGTACTATTGATATTTATAGTGTTAGTTTTTCCTGCAAATAAGCCCTTTAAACAAGTAGGCAAACTGTTCACATTTCTTCAGAATGATTATTTAGCCAGGAAAATGGTGTACATTTTAGGAAGAGGATTTTCTTTGCAGGGATTTTTTCTGACTGAATAACCAAATAGAGAGTCACGGATTTGAAAACGTTTAGCTGAGCAATTCAGCAATCTCTACTGGGTTCCACAGTAGGATGCCAAATAAAAATCACAATTTAAGCCGTTATGAATTAATGAGAGTCTACAATACACATACTCATTCTAATGCAGACCTAAATGTGCATGCTTTGTGGATAAATACATTTGAGGATAAGCATAGATCCATAATGTACAACATTAACCTCCTATTTGTTAGCCATGGTAAAGTTTGGAAAAGTGCTTCCATTATTTAAAACAAAACAAAAAAATCACCCTACTTAGAAGCTTAATCCTGCCGTAAAAATTGATTGAAATTTGGCAAGAAACAAAATAAATGGTAATCAAATTAACCACATTTTATTTAAAAGCAAAACGATCATGTTTAATGCTTCTGGCGTTATTCCTTAAGTAAATCAGTCCTCTTTGGAATACCTGTTTATTTTTCATGTGTGCTGATTATAAATTCTTATGCTGTGACTCTTGCAAGACAAATTAATAATTTTGGGTTGTTTTAAAGATAACAGTATCAACTTGATGTTATAGTGAGCCAGACTATGTGAAGGAGGGGGACCTCTTCGTGGGAAAGGCTAAATGCTTTAGGAAGTCAGCATGACTTCTCTGCCTCCAAGGTAACATGAAGAAATCACTGCTTGTTCTATTTAGCATTATAGCCATGTTTAACATTATAACATCGGGGGCCCTAGCTACCACTCCCTCGGTTGTATGCTAGGCACCAGGAATTCCTAATGAAGGCCAGTTGATATACCGCAAATGAAATAGGGAGGTTTTTTTCCTCTCCTAAGTAGTTGCTCATGCTCTGTTGTTGAGGCTATTAGCTGTAGAAGTTGTTATTTCAGAATCTAGTATCCACAGAGCAGATATTTCATTTTTCATATTTTTAGGGACATGTACAAAATTGGATTTAAGTTAGCTGGTTGCGATTTCCATACTTGAATTAGGTGACAGCCCTGTGGATATGAGTCTACTTTAAAAGATTAAATATTTTTTTTCCACACAAACCACATACTGGATTGACTCTCCACGTTAGTAGAGTTGTCTGTTTCCTGAACATCCAGAGAGATAACATTATATTGAATAAAACAAAGATACAGTCAACATTTTCAAATGCATCCTGTGGCCACAAACTCCCATAAGAAATGCCCAGCCCTGCTGCAGACATATTAATACGCTTAGTGTTTCTGAGGAAAACAAAATGAGAGAGAAACCATTTTGTCCCTTCACCTTCAAATCTTTAGAACACCAACTGTAGAGATGAAGTGAGAATAAGTGATAAAGAATAGATTCTGGATATCTCTCAGTTGAAACAGTTAAAGATTTATTTAAAGTGTTCAGATTTGTTCATATGTCTAAAATATGGTTTTATGAATTCAGTAATTTGAATTGGCTTTCATTGTCGGTAGTATTACCACCTGAGAAATACCTCTCATTTGCCTAAATGAACAAATGAGACATATTTTACAAGGGCTTGGTTACTATTGGTTACTATAAGTTTTGTTTTGTTTTGTTTTGTTTTGTTTTAAGACCAAATCTCGCCCTGTTGCCCAGGCTGGAGTGCAGTGGCACAATCTCTGCTCACTGCAACCTCCACCTCCTGGGTTCAAGCGATTCTCATGTCTCAGCCTCCTGAGTCACTGGGACTACAGATGCACATCACCATGCCCAGGTTATTTTTGCATTTTTAGTAGAGTTGGGGTTTCACCATGTTGCCGAGGCTAATCTCAAATTTCTGACCTCAATGATCTGCCCATCTTGGCCTCCCAAAGTGCTGAGATTACAGTCATGAGCCACCACACCTGGCCTGGTTACCATAACTTTTAAGTGATACAGAATTACTATAGAAATGCCCTCTTTAGATTTAATTGGAAACACAGCAGTTAGCTTTCACAATGAATTGTTTTGGTGGTGAGAGTAGTGGGAGCATACAGAGTTTAAGAATGTGTTTCACAGTATTTAATCTACAAATGTCAATATAGTTAAATACCCAAACTACTGTGGGTTTCAGAGTTATAAGTAATCTCTTCCAAATGTACTGAGAGTCCTCATCCAAACACGCTTTCACATACTAATTTTAGTGAGTTTCATCACCAGCGTTTTCCTCTCCATTTTCTCTTACCTGCACTCTTGTCTTTGCTATTTGACATCTTAAGATGTCACTCTATCTTAAGAAGTTCCTTTTTAGTGTCCCACCCACCTCTCTGATTTATCTTTCTTCTTCCTCTTCCTAAGGTCTTTTTCCTCTGTTTTCTCCCAAATGTCTTTAAATGCATCATTTTTTCTTTTATTCTTAATGTTTCTTGTGTCCTATCTAAGGAATTGTTGCCTACTCCAAGGTCAAATTTTGATAATGTGTTTTCATCGTCATCTAGCTAAAAATATTTTCTAATTTCCTCTGTGATTTCTTCTTTGGACATGACTAATTTTAAACTGTGTTCTATGATTTCCAAATATTTAGGGATTTTCCAGATTTTTTTGGTCTACCTGTGATTTTTAATTTAATTCTGTTATGGTCAGAAATCATATTCTGTCTGATTTTAATACCATCGATTTTTAAAGATTAATTTTATGACCCAGCCTATTCTATTTTGGTAAATGTTTCATGTACACATTTGAAAAGAATGTGTACTCTGCAATTATTGAATAGAAGATTTTATACATGCCAGTATAGTCAAGTTAGTTGACAATGGTTAGGTCTTCTGTAGACCTACTGATTTTCTGTCTTCAACTGACAACTATATTTGTGAGTTTGTCTATTTCTACTTCTTTCAGTTCTCTTCATTATTGCTTCATGTATTTTGAAGTTGTGGTTTGTTTTTTATTTTTTTTTTTTTTTTGGTTTTCGTTTTGCTTTGAGACAAAGTCTTGCTCTGTTACTCAGGCTGTAATGCAGTGGCATGATCTCAGCTCACTGCAACCTCCACTGCCTGGGTTCAAGCAATTCTCCTGCCTCAGCCTCCCTAGTAGCTGGACTTACAGGTGTGTGCTACCATGCCTGGATAATTTTTGTATTTTTAGTAGAGAGGAGGTTTTGCTATGTTGGCCAGGCTGATCTCAAACTCCTGGCCTCAAGTGATCCACCTGCCTTGGCCTCCCAAACTGCTGTGATTACAGGCGTGAGCCACTGTGCCCTGCTTGAAGCTCTGTTATTAGGTAAATACTTATTTAGGACTCTTGTGTGTTTTTTTATGAATTGTCTCTTTTATCATAAAATATCTCTTTTAATTTCTGATAATGTTCTTTATTCTGAGGTTGACATTGATTAATATAGCCATTTATAGTTTATTTATAATTAGTGTTTACATAATATACATTTTTTGTTCTTTTAGCCTATCTGTGTTTTTATATTTAAAATGGGTTTTTCTAGACAGCCTATAATTGGGGTTTACTTTTTAATTTAATTGGACAACCACTGCCATGTAATTGTAATCTTTAAACCTTTTACATTTAATGTAATTAATGATATGTTTGGGTTAAGGATTACTATTTTGTAGGTTGTTTTCTGGTTCTTCCACCTTTATTTATTACCTTTTCCCTCCATCTTTGCATTCTTTTGAATTATTTTTTACTATCACATTTTAACATCTTTTATCACCCCGTGTCCCTGCTTTATTTTTAAAGCACTTGCCTTGGAGTTTACCATATATATATATTTTAACCTTAAGTTAGTCTACCTTCAGCTAGCATTGTACCACATTCCATATTATATAAGAATCTCAACTACATTGAGATACCATCTCACGCCAGTTAGAATGGCGATCATTAAAAAATCTGGAGAAAACAGATGCTGGAGAGGATGTGGAGAAATAGGAACACTTTTACACTGTTGGTGGGAGTGTAAATTAGTTCAACCACTGTGGAAAACAGTGTGGCGATTCCTCAAGGACCTAGAAATAGAAATTCCATTTGACCTAGCAATCCCATTACTGGGCATATATCCAAAGCATTATAAATCGTTCTACTATAAGGACACATGCACACGAATGTTCATTGCAGCACAGTTTACAATAGCAAAGACCTGGAACCAGCCCAAATGCCCATCGATGATAGTCTGGACAGGAAAAATGTGGCACATATACACCATGGAATATTATGCAGCCATTAAAAACGAGGAGTTCGCGTCCTTTGTAGGGACATGGATGAACCTGGAAACCATCATCTCAGCAAACTGACACAAGAACACAAAATCAAACACCACATGTTCTCGCTCATAGGTGGGTGTTGAACAAGGAGAACACATGGACACAGGGAGGGGAGCACTATACACGGGGGTCTGTTGGGGGGGAGGGGGGACAGTGGGGGGGGGTGGGGAGTTGGGGAGGGATAGCATGGGGAGAAATACCAGATATAGGTGAAGGGGAGGGAGGCAGCAAATCATACTGCCACGTATGCACCTATGCAACAACCTTGCATGCTTTTCACATGTACCCCAAAACCTAAAATGCAATAAAAAAAAAAAAAAAGGAAAAAATATATATATAAGAATCTCACCACAGAATACAAGTGTCCCTCAGTAACTGTGAGAAGTTGGTTCCAGGACTACCACCTGGATAGTAAAACCTGCAGATGCTCAAGTCCCTTTTATAAAATGGCATAGTATTTGCATATAACCTACACACCTCGTCTACTATACTGTAAATCATCCCTAGATTACTTATAGTACCTAAAACAGTATAAATGCTATATAAATAGCGTAAATATGATGAAAATAGTGTAAATACTATGTAAGTTGTTGGTATAGTGTATTGGTTTTAACATATCTTTCTATTGCATTGCTATTTTTAAAAAATATTTTTGCTCTGCAGTTGGTTGAATCTGAGGATGCAAACCCCGTAGATATGGAAGGCCAACTGTATTTCCGTTTTTTACATCCCATCCTTTCTGCTATTGCTGTTAAGCACCTTGCTTCTACATATATTATAAACCCTGTAACACATTGTTATTATCTTTGCTTTAAAAAGTCTGTTGTTGTTTAGATGAATTTAAAAGTAATAAAAATGATTTTACATTTACTCTCACATTTAACATTTCTGTTGTTCTTCATTTCCTTATGTAGATCTAAATTTCTATCTGGCATCATTTTTCTTCTGTTTGTAGGACTTCTTTTAATATTTCTTATAGTGTACAGGTGCTGGCAGTGAATGCTCTCAGATTTTGTCTCAAAAAGTCTTTATCCTTGTTTTTAAAAGATATTTTTCTCTGGCATATTTTTTCTGTCAGTATTTGAAAGATATTTGTCTATTGCTTTTAGGTTAGAATTCTGGTAAGAATTCTGATGTCACTTTTATCTTTGTTCCATATGTAATGTGTGAATAGCTACCTTAAGATTTTCTCTTTATTGCTTTACAACAATTTGAGTATAATTTTTCTTGTAATGGTCTTCTTTTTCTTTAGTTCTCCTGGGTATTTTTTTTTCAGCTATTTAAATACATAATTTATAGTTTCCCCTTAAATGTTGACATGCTTATTATAGCTGCTCTAAAAGCCTTGTCTACTAATTTCCCCACCTCTGTTTTTGTGGGACTGATTTTTCTCCTGTGTCTGGGTTATGCTTTCCAGTGTCTATCTAATTTTCAGTTGAATGCTGGGCATTGTAAATATTACTTGTCAAGTGTCTGGATTTCATTGTCTTCTTTTAAAGAGTTTTTAGTTTGTTTTGCAGGCAGTTAAGGTACTTGTGGGTCATCTTGGATTCTTTCAAAGCTGGTTCTTACGTTTTTTGGGATGTGTCTAAAGCAGCCCTTATTCTAGTGTTAGTTTGAACCTTCTACAAATGTGTCCCCTCTGGAGTCTGTACTGAAAGTTCCATTTACAACACATGAACTTCTCCCAGCATTGAGTGAGCTCTGAGGATATTTTCACTCCAACTCCCTCATAGTTCTTTGGCTGGCCTTGTAGAATTTTATTCTATATGTGTGCAGTCAACAATTTAACAACAACAACAAAAAAACAAACAAACAAACAAACAAAAACGAGGGCCTTTATGAGAATATCAGAAGCGCCTCTGAATAGCTGATTCCTCCTGTCTGGTATTCTGTCCTGCAAATTAGAGCTGCCTTTGCCTTCCTGAGCTCTAATCTCTGTCTCAATTCAGTGAGACTACAGCACTTTGGTTGGGTTGTCTCTTCCTGTTCTTCAGTTTAGAAATTGTTTCCAATTTTTAATTGGAATGCAGGAGCAATCAGAGATAACTTAGGGAAAACAGCTCTGAACTGCTGCTTATCCATTTTCTTTTTCTTTTCTTTTTTTTTTTTTTTTGAGACGGAGTTTCACTCTTGTTACCCAGGCTGGAGTGCAATGGCGGAATCTGGGCTCACCGCAACCTCCCCGCCTCCTGGGTTCAGGCAATTCTCCTGCCTCAGCCTCCCGAGTAGCTGGGATTACAGGCACGCGCCACCATGCCCAGCTAATTTTTTGTATTTTTGGTAGAGACGGGGTTTCACCATGTTGACCAGGATGGTCTCGATCTCTTGACCTTGTGATCCACCCGCCTTGGCCTCCCAAAGTGCTGGGATTACAGGCGTGAGCCACCGTGCCCAGCCTATCCATTTTCTAAAAATAGTTGCTCCATATTATGTCCAGTTTTCTAGTTGTTTATGGTAGAAGGGCAAGTTCAGTTGTTTGATTATAGTGGGATGCCAAATCATGGCCAGAACTGGAAGTTTCTATACTACAGTTTTTTGTTTGTTTGTTTGTTTGTTTTGAGATGGAGTCTCCCTTTGTTGTCCAGGCTACAGATCATTGGCGCAATCTTGGCTTACTGCAACCTCTACTTCTTGGGTTCAAGCGATTCTCCTGCCTCCCAAGTAGCTGAGATTACAGGCGTGCCACCACGCCCGGCTAATTTTTGAATTTTTAGTAGAGACGGGGTTTCACCATGTTGGCCAGGCTGGTTTCAAACTCCTGACCTCAGGTAATTCACTTGCCTTGGCCTCCCAAAGTGCTGCTATTACAGGTGTGAGCCACTGCACCCAGCCTATGCTATAATTTTTAAGGCAACTTTTGATCAAAGTGTGGCACACATTCAGAATGGTACACAAGTTATAAATGTTCAGCCTGACAAAGTTTTCACAGATTGAGCACACCTGTATAAACTAACATCCCAGAACATAATCAGCACCTTGGAAGCCTGCTCTTACCCCTTTCAAGTCATAACTTTCTCCTCAGCAAGGATAACCACTATTCCAAAGTCTGCTCCCTTGATTAGTTTTGCTTTCTTTTGAATTTTATTGCAATAGAATCATATTGTGTGGACTCTTTTGGGTCTCTCTTTTTAAATTCATATTTATGAGATTCATCCATTTTGTTTCATATAGCTGTAGTTTATTTTCACTGCATTACAATGTAAATTAATTTATTCATTCCATTTCTAATGGCCTCATTTGAGGATATTACAAATGGTACAGTTATGAATGTTCTTTTTCATTAAGGATAAAGGACTCTGTTATTTTTGCATCTCCAAGGCCCAGTATGTGCCTTTTATGTACAAAGTGCTCAATATATGCACTCTGTATGAACAAATGAACTATGGTACTCTTTAATGTAAAATCATAATTACTAATATTATCTCCTTTGAATATGGTATGGAATATGACTTGCTAAAGTTCATATAGAAACAGGATCAATTCATTATCAGTGTGGGGCAAAGTTCATTCGGCGACAATTTCTAGCTTATATGTTAGGAGAAGAAACCACTAAACAACCTTGAAGAAGGATTCTGTGGGTTTTTTTTTTTAATTGCATTTTAGGTTTTGGGGTACATGTGAAGAACATGCAAGATTGTTGCATAGGTGCATACGTGGCAGTGTGATTTGCTGTCTTCCTCCCCTTCACCTATATGTGGCATTTCTCCCCATGCTATCTCTCCCCAACTCCCCACCCCCCGCCGTCCCTCCCCTATTTCCCCCCAACAGACCCCAGTGTATAGTGCTAAATTCATAAGTTGTTTTATGGGACAGTTAAAAGCAAACAGAACCACCTTCCCATATGATTGATTGTAAATCATGAATCAATAGTTAGTATAATTTGTTTTCCTAGCATATGGTTAATATATAAACAATATTTATTGAAGAAATAAATGATGAGTGAACTAACTGTAGTTAATTTTAGAATTTCTTTTGAATTTAGTACCTTTTTATACCATTAGTTACAGCATTAATGCTATAACTTTTCCCATAACATAGGTGAAATTGCTAGTGCACCTCTTTTTCTGGACATTGTAAATGTTACTTATTGAGTGTCTGGATTTCAGTGTCCTCCTTTAAAGAGTTTTTAGTTTGTTTTGCAGGCAGTTAAGGTACAAAAGTTTTGTGGCTTTTGTCTACTGTAGTTATCTTTGAAATCCAAATTGCAAGAATGGAGATAAAAATAATAAAAATGTTCATTCAGTGTAGAATCACTGTATAAAATACTTTGTCTTACCTCTCTTGAGACATTTCTAGGGACGCTTAAAGGAGATGCGGTGGGAAGGGTCTGCTTAGGAATGGCCCAATATTTTCAAGATACATGGCACCTTCTCAAAATGTGGAATCCCCTCAAATAATATTTATGTGAGTTTGTTTAGAGGTTCTATAATAGTGACTCTCCTGATTACTAAGAAAATTTAACTTGCAATGATTTTAAAATGATGTAAAGTAAACATAGTTAAACTGACTGGAATGTATATATTTAAAAATATAACCACATTCTTGTCTCCTACGTGTGAATATAAAATTTCAAAAGGAGCCTGTTTTATAATTCTAAATTTTCTGTGAAAATAAAACTGAAATTGTAATAGAAAGTGTAAATAAAACAAAAAATTATTTTACCTGAATCCTCAGTTTTTCCATATATGTGTCTCTTTAATAGGATAGAGATTGTTTAAGAGAACATTTTGTCCTGCCATGAGTGAAAAATAGAAAAAAATTCTTAAAATTAACACGGTATCTGGAAAAAATGTTACTTGACTACTTCTCCGATGCAGAAAAACTTCAAAACTTGCTTCTTCAGCTACATTTTGTGTTTGTGTTTATTTGACTGATTTCCAGAGTTAAAATTAACAATCAAAAGAAAAGTTTGGAAAACTGACAAAATATCTTCAGGACACGTCTATATACAAAACAAGAGCTTTCATGGTAGTGTAATTTCACTTACAGAGAATGAAATTCATTGGCAAAGTCTTTACTTTCATTCATCACCATTATTTGTCTTTTTGTCTTTAAGTAAGTGATATAATAATGTGGCCTGTGGTCTTTAGTAAGGAAACATTTTGATTGCAAATCAAGTGAGTGTGTAACTCTGATTCCATCAAAATTCCTACTGTCTGTTCGTTGGCCTCTTGAGTAATTACCAAAACTTCAGCCCATGAATATTTCAGGTCTTTGGGTAGATAAATGGAGACAGACAGAGAGAGAGACAGACAGATAGACAAACAGACAGACAGACAGGTAGGTAGGTAGGTAGGTAGATAGATAGATAGATAGATAGATAGATAGATAGATAATCTTGGATCTTTCCAATCCATATATATATATATATATATATATATATATATATATATATATCAATGTCGATGTAGAATATAAAGAAGAAAATTAAAAATTTTAGGAGATAGTGAAATTGCTTTAAATGTAGGAAGTGCTATTGTGGGACTCTGACCCTGGAGCAACATTTTATCCCAATGTCAATTTGCTGTACTTCTTATTTAGCAGGTGTTCATACAAAGGTTAAAATGCCTTAGAATTTACTCATTGTTCCTAAAGATAGCTCAGGAATTTTTACCCAAAAGATGGTTCCATCAGCAAGTCATGTTCAAACATGGACAAAGAAATCTAGTAAGGACATAACCTAATATACAATTCCCTAATTTCTAATATGGAAATAGCTGTTTGCATTTTATCATGAAGCAATGTAAAATAAAATATTGTATCTAATGCTGTAATAGATATGGTAAAGAAATTTGGGTTTCAAAGGATTTAGAGAGGACTGCAGTATTTGAGGTTATAAGAATACACTAATTATTTATTTATTTGATATGAATGTTCCTAGGACCAGTGGGAAGAACATGAAATCTCAGTTTTGGTCTCTGGCTGGACTCTATCTCTATTTACTGTCTGCTTCCCTCTGTTTTAGTGACTATCTAGAAGTTCTGACTGGTCACGTAAAACCTTTTTTCACAGAGGAGGGTTGTTAAAAAAGAGAGAGAGAAAGAAAAATTTATGTGTCTTACACTTAAAAGGATCTTTTGGGCTTTTCTTTTTACAGCTTCTCTCTTTTCCCCCCATTTGGTTTTTTTTGTGAATGTTTTTCATTAGTTATTTTAAAGGTAATAAAGATGTGTGACAAAGTTATAGCTTCTGCATTTTTTCTATTTTTATAGTTGGGTTGGTTTCTGATCATTTACAGTGAGAAAGTATGAAATTTATTTGTATTAAATTGAAGGTGATTTCTAAAAGTGGCTCTAGATTCACACAATTATTGTGGATAGTATTTCCTTGCTTTTGGTGAAATCCTTTTAAATCCCTCTGTGTTGGGCTTTCTCATCCTGCAATTCTGAAAACAATTCTGATTCAAGTCCAGCCAATTCCCTAGATTCAGGTAGGGAGTCTGTAGTAAATTTTGATTTTTCAGGAAGGATTTAAATCAACTTAAGGATGATAGCTTTTCAATAAGTTATTTAGGAAACTGGGATGTTTGAGAAATACTTGCTTATCATTTTAAGTTTAGCATTATAAGGGAAAACCATGGCAAACCATACACCATCCCTTGATCACTATAAGGACTTGTGATTCTGGAGTGAGTGACCCATGAGTCTGACTCTATAGCAGGACTGTTTGTGGACATCTGGAACTTAAAGTATGTCTGCCATCTGCTATACTGATGTTTCAGGTTTTTTGCAACTTTTTCAGCTCAATCTCTATAGTAAATCTTATGGTATAAGAAAGCCTGCCTGAGGGAAGGAACTTAAGGAGCTTTTCATTTTATATTCCTTTTTAGAGAGCATTCATCTGCATCGCAGAGTCATATAAAGTGTCTTTATCTCTTTCCTGAGGCCTAGTGCCTTGAACGCTGAATGCTGTATATATATTTTATACACACACACATACACACACACACACACACACAAAGAGTGATGCTAAATCACATACCTATACCCTGAAAACTCTTATAATCATGATATGACAAAAAGTAATAGGATTATGATGCCAGTTTCAGTTTTTCAGATGAGAACATTTAACATCTCCTTCAGTTGTAATGGATTGAAAATAAAAATCTGCATTTTCTGAATCTTCAGCTGTCTCTTTAAATATTTTTAATCTTTTCTACTGATGATAAAATGTAAGCATAAGGTTCCTTCTCGTTTTTTGATGATTCATATGATGATTTGACTTTCTTCTTTATAAATAATATTGTATTAATGTTTGCTTAGGAACTATTCAAACCATAGATGCCAGCAATTGACTCTATAATTTGTGTCCTACTGTTGTAGCTTTGAACCCAAGAATTGAAGCATCTCTCATGGCTCTATTATTCTGTTTATTTACCTTTCGGCATTATTAAATCACCTCCTATGCACCATGTATGTGGTAGTTGGTGAAGAAAAAGAATATGAAGAACACATGGATTCTGTTTTTGAGGAGCTCACAATTTGGTGGGAAAGGGCACAGATATATACAAAATTATAAGAAAAAGATATAAACAAAAATGTGGGAAAGGGGCTTAACTCTGATGGGAAGCACCTAGATGGCATTCGGGAGGCAGATAAGAAACATGGGTATTTCAACCCCTGTTGTCCAGAGGGCCAGGGCCAGATAGGGCCTATAGTTACTTTTCTAGGCTGGAAGGCATGAGGCTCCCTTAGGAGAAAGAGGCCAGGGTAGGGGTGAAGGCCTGGATGTTGAGAATGGGGTTTGATAATTCTTTCTTCTGTGGGTGAGTATTTGGCAACCACTCAAGGACTATATGTAATGGAACAGTAATATCAGGTATGTATGAAAACTAAAAAGAAACTGGAAGCAGAAAGAGCCTTAGTAGAAGATATTGCCAAAATCCAGGCAAGAAACAATGAAAGCATGACATTTGATAATATCAGTAGAAATGGAGAGAAGGAAAGAGTTTGAGAGAAATCCAGGAGTTAGAAATCCTAGGATCTAAAGGCTGCTTGAATGTAAGGGCAAGGGCATCTAGGATGGAGTGCAGGCTTCTGATTTGAATGATTCCATATGGAATGTACAGGCTGAGCACATGGAGGAGCAGGTTTAGGGTGGGGTAGGAATAGAGAGGAGAGACTCTATTCTGGTCAGATGGAGATCCAGGTGCCCATGTAATGTCCAGGTGGAGCTGTCCGGGGGCCAATGTAAAAGCTGGGTCTAGGGCTTAGAGGGATCAGGCCTAGATACGTAGATTTGGAAGTCAACAGTGTGGAGGCGGTAGTTATACAGTAATTAACTTAATGGTTGCTATATTTCTGTCAGGGTCTGTACCCATTCTGTCAAAATCAATTGAACTTTTAAATTTATGTTATTTAAACAAAAGCAACAATTTATGCTGTTATGACACACAATTAGATAGCATCTTTTCATGTGTTTCAGTAGACTCCACTGGCATATTCACGTTGTCTACAGTTGTTAAATAGTGGATTTAAATAAAGCCTGAGTCAAAACTATGTTGGAAATACTTACATTTGTTTGTTTTGTGCTAGAACACTATGGATAGCTTTGAACTATATATGCATAAGAAAAAATAAGGAATAGAATATGTTTATTCTCCCTGATAGTCAGGTCTAAAATAAATTAGTTTGAGAAGACAAAGGATAAACAGCCCCAATGAGAAGTGACCTCCTCAAGAGACAACATCTGAGCTCCTTTCCACGTCATTTTATTATCCCCAGGATGCTATTAGCACTGTCAGAGGTCACTCGTATTGACGACAGTCCAAATCTTTAGATCTCTGTTCTTTTCTCCGTGAAATTATCTTATGTTGCTGAGAATCTAGGAAATGATTTAATCAGTTGTTGCTATTGTTATTTTTAATCTGAAAACGACACTTTACTCCTTTGTTTTCTCAAATCTTACCAAAAGTTTTGAACATCTTTTTTGTACATCCATTGTTGTTCCACAGAGATCCTTATGGATCCACTCCTATCTGAGAAAGATTTCAGATATGCAGCAGCCGTGTCCCTCCAGTGTGTGACTTGTGGTCATTTTGACTCTGACAACTTATTTAGAGATGCTGATTAAGTTACATGAGGGCCATGAGCTTCAGGGCCTTTTCTGATTTGTCATATGGTTTTTGGTCATTTTTCAAAGTTACCAGGCAGGGAGCAGTGCTAAGAGAAGCCATCATATAGCATGTAACCTGGTTTGAGACAGAATGTTGACCTCTCATTACTAAAGGGGAGACGGAGTGGATCACAGCAAAGCTAATGCCTGAAAGTGTGATGATATCTCTAGATGTCACAGTGGGAACCTCAATAGCTGTTCAATTAAATCAGATGTTCCACCAGGGGAAGGCCCATGTATCACAGCGAGCTAAAGAGCATGATCCTTTCACTTCGGAGGGATAGAGAGCCTTACTCAGATGATCATACGGTTCTTACTTTGAGGAGTTTGTGCTCTAACAAGATGGACAGTATTATTTTCTAGTTCTATGGTGAAGTGTTCATGATAGATTTTGTGTGATTATCTTATCTTTTGGCTATAGAATTGTCTCTAGCATCTCCACATCCAACCATCTCCACCTCTTTTGCTGTGCTTCTGCTATAATTAAGTTTTGAAAGAGAAGAGAGAGTATGGGAGTTTGTCCTTGTTAAAGACAGGTTAATTCTAGAACTGGCTTTACATGTTGACATTTTCCAGTTAGCTCACAGCTCATAGTAGGATTTTGTTGAAACTGTGCCATGATATACTGAAAGCAAGTGGGAGTGGTGAAAAATACTAGGAAGGCTAGTGATGGCTAAAATAACAGAAAATAGTACTGCTGTCATCACCTGTTTTGACAACACAGACCTTACCAAATGTGCAAGAAGAAGACCCCTACATATTTGATAGTATTTTAAGGAGGAATAGTTAGCTTGCATCATTTTGATCATTTGTAGGGTAAAAAAAAAAACAGTAAGTTTTTTTAAAAGGAAACTAAATCTTCTTATATTAAACAAGCTGGCCACCAATGGTTTACCTACCCCCTTTATTTATTTTTATTTAAAATGCCTTGTCTCTATTATTCCTTGCAGTCTGAAATCAACTTTCAGTTTCTTTCCTTCAGGGAAAAGACAATCATTTAGTCCTTTAAAGTACTTGCTTTGTGTAATAGCCAAATTTTGGGGAAATATAAATTAAAACCACTTGCTGTGATTAAATCTGAAACTAACAAATACTTCCATGCCTGCAACATAACTACTTTTTTTTTTTTACTGACATGACTATTTGGTGCAAGATACCCTATTTGCAAATGTTTGCACTTGGCTCATCATAAAACGTGTTTCCTTTTTTTCACTGAAAAATACCAATTAGCCCTGATTATGTGTTGTCACTCACTTTATGTTCTTTTTCCAATGCAAAGAAAAAAATAAACAAAACACAGAAGTCGGTCTTAAATATCAAAGATCAAACAAGATGAAGGAAAAAAATTTATTACCCTATGGACTCTTGGAAATTAAAATACAAAAGTCTCCTGAAATAGCACTGCTTTATGTAATGTCGCTGTGCAGCAGGGGCAAAAGGCTGTTTATATTAAACATCCTTTTCTGTAGCTTCCATTGGCAATCAACTGCTGCATTTTAGCTGTCAGAGTTTACCTTACCAATGTTTTTTGTCTCTGGGTAGAACTGGAAAATGTTTCACAAACTCCAAATATACCAGATGGAGACTACCCTGTCTCCTAAAGCACTGACAAATCATTTATTAATTTTCATTACAGTGATTAAAACCAGTCAGGTAGAAGGGAATCTGGAAGCAAATTAAACACATATTTATTTTAAGCTAGAAGATTTCCTTGAAGTCTTTCTGATTTTTAGAAAGTTTATATTCATTTGTTCTTGTTCAACCTCTGCTGATTTCAATGTGTTTAGCATTTCACTGTCAGGTAGATTTGAGTTTGAAAAGTTACTTAAGGGAAATTCTTATATAATTGCAATTGTTCAGTGTTATTATATGACTTATTATCACACGACTTAGCAGTATGCTATGTCATCAATCACTTATTGTAACAGTCTGGTATTTCCTAGTCTATTCAGACTTACTAGAATATTCCTCAAGCTTTATTGTGATAATTCAAAATTTCCTGATTTATTCTGAATTTCTATATCTATGAAAGACATACCCATGTGGTGCTTACCATTCATGTTTAAATATATAACTTGATGATAAGATAATTAATACTTAATATTTGCTATGATTAACTTACTCTGACAATGAAATGATTTATAAAAGGTTCTTTTAACAACATATCATTTGTCATAGGCTATGAAATCTTTTCACTCAAACTTAACCCTTGTTTCACTCCAATTAACAGTGGAAAAGATTGTAAGCATCTATTCAAACAACCCGTTCTTATCCTTTGAAACATGCCTGGTGTGGTGGCTCACACGTGTAATCCTAGCACTTTGGGAGGCTGAGGCAGGAAGATCACTTGAGCTCAGGAATTCAAGACCAGCCTGGGCAACATAATGAGACCCTGTCTTTACCAAAAAATTAAAAATCAGCTGGGTGTGTTGGCCTGAGCCTGTGGTCCCAGCTACTCAGGAGAATGGCTTGAGTTCAGGAGGCGGAGGTTACGGTGAGCCGTGATCACTCCACTGCACTCCAGCCTGTGAGACACAAAAATCGTGTCTCAAACAAACAAAAAAATCTCAGTTCATACATGACTACTTGTCCTTCTACTTTAAGGAATTTTTTTCCTCCCCAGATAGATGTTGGATTTTAATTATCTAAGTAATATAGGCTTATACCTTAGCCTTTGTATTAGGAATTTTCTTTTTATGTCATTTTCTGATCCTTAAACCCATACTGTATAAGTTAAACTATCTTTTGAAATGGAAAAAAAAAACAATTTCAAAAAGTGAAAACTTAGTTTTCTGCTGTTGTCTTTCAAAAGAACAAATATTTCAGCCAATAGTGGGTGGAAGGACAGCCCAAATGGGTAGTTGCTGGGAAAAAAAAGGAGAGGTTAGGGGGAGGAACTCCCCTAAAGGGGAGTTCACTAAAGACTCTATGACAGCATAGATAAAATATTTCTTATTCTCAAAGTACTCACAGTTCAGAATGGATGGGAGAGACTGGAAAGGTAGAGATGTAGGTAGAAAATTAGAATTGAATATGATCCATTGTATGCAAGATAAGATGGGCACCTAACTTGACTGGGACAGTCCAGGTTAGGTCAGTTGCCTAAGGAGGAGAGGATTGAGCTAAGAATTTACAGACAGACTTATCCAGGCAGAGGCCTAAATTCTTGGCAAGTCTAACACATGGGCAAATTTTTACCCACATTAAAGAACTTTATGCATTGAACATTAATTTATGTTTGTGTATGAATTCTTAACTAGTATAGATTTATCTAAAATTATAGACTCTTATCAGTTGACATTGAAACTAGGAATAGGCATTTCCAGATACCTTTCTAATGAGACTAGCTCTTCAATAATGCCTTCAGTCAGGTTCTAAGACCATAATTGTTGTAATCCACTTGGATTTGTTTAGTATCTGCTGCTTGTATAGCAGCACCAAGGGTAGCAGAATAGGGGGGCAGACAGGGACACTGAAGTTAGATTGATTTGGGCATGGATTCAGGCTTTGCCACTTACCTGCTCTGCCATGTGGCCTCAGGCACAGTTCCTGGTACATCCCATTCTCACATCCTGTGATTGTGAGGAACAAAAGTATGTAGACTGCTTAGCATGGTTACTGGAACATAGTATTTGTGCAATAATGGCTAAATATTTGTTGAATGATTGAATAACTGAGTGAACATTATTGCCATAAATTCTTAGCAAAGTTAATGAAATAGATCCTACTTTTCTTCATAATAGATAGGCAATCTGTTCATTTTTAATTCCCAAAATACATTTTGGATTTAAGATAGAAATTTACAATAATAAGTATATATATTACACTATACAGGGAAAACATTTTATAAAAAATAAGTAGTTATAATTGTCACACAGCAAGTAAATGCTCAAAAATTACGTATATTTTATGATTAGGAAAGTAACTTCAGTTTAGGCTAGAAAGTGGCTAAGAGCATGCACTTTGTAGCCCAACTGATTGGGTTTTGTTTTGTTTTTCTACTGCTATGTAACAAATCATTCCAAAACCTAGGAGCTTAAAGTGACAACCACTCTGTCATCTCTCATGATTCTGTGGGTTGCCTGGGCTCGTGTAGGGTATCCTTCTACTGGTCTTGATTGGGATATTTCATACAGTTACAATCAGATAGTAGTTGGGGCTTCAGTGGTCAAGACTCCCTTGCACAGCTGGCAGTTGGTGCCAGCTGTTGGCTGGGACTAGAGAGCCTCAGTTCTCCCCCATGAGACCTCTGCATGTGTCTTGTGCTGAGTCTCTAAAAGAAATGGACTAGGCAAACACCAGTGTGCAAGTGGCTTATCAAGTCTCTGCTTATATAACACACCAATGTCCTATTGTCCATAGCAAGTCATGTGGCCAAGCCTGGAGTCAGGGCAGAAGGGCACCCCATTAGGGTAGGAATACAATTTCAGGAGGTGTTGGTTGGCTGGGGACCTCCAAAGTAACAATCTGCCCCAGGATGGGATCCAAACTCTGCCCTTTAATGGCTCTGTGACCTTGGGCAGTTACTTTTCTTCCTTATGCTGTAATAAAATATGGCACTCATTGGTACTCTCTTCAGAGTGTTTTTGTGATTACTGTTGCCAGCAGTGAGTTAAAGAATTAATAAGTGTAAAATACAGGTAACAGTTTCTGGTACATGAAAGCACATAACAAAGTAAGCCAGTTTCAGTAGTGGTAGTGGTGAGAGTAGTAGTTATAGTAGTGGTAACAGAATTAGTACTGGTAGCAGTAATAGTAGGAGTGATACAAGAAATGTCATCATAAGAGTAGAAGGTCCATGCTTCATGGCCACTGCTGACCTTTAAGAAATCTGTGGTATGATGATTCTTGTGAGAAAACTAACAGGCTAGGTTAGCTTCCTTTTGATCATATTAAAACCTAATAAACTCTCTTATCACAATAACCAGGAATAGAAAGCACACTGAAGGATAGGTAACAATTCATTTAGAGAAGAAGATTGGGATTTACAGAATACAATAAAAAGATCTTTGATTTAAAGAATTAATGTAAAGAACTCTTCCTGGTTCAGTTAAGAATTTTACAGGTCATTAACTACTTGATAGGGCTGTTCAGTGACGAAATGACTGTAATTCCAAAATAAGCCACAAATGAATACTTAGCATTTTCACAATACTTCTAGGAGAGGACCACAAATAGAGGCTATGAAATGATTAATATCTTTAGAGATACCTCATAGGATCAAAAACATCTATCAAATTCCCCCAGGTAATAATCTCAAAGTTATTTCTTCATTTCACATCGACCTCTAAATATATTTCTGATTTATTCCTTTCTCTCCATCCCCAGAACCATTTCCAATTCCAAGCACTATTTTTTTCTCATCCAAGCTAATCTTATGAAACCTTCACAACTTATTTCACAACTTTTCTTTGCACTCTAATTCTGCATGAGAGTTCTCCCTTTAGAAATACAGTGAAGTCCTGTTGCTAGCATACTCTGTCTCATCACCCATTGCTTTAACACATTTCATTTTCATACCCGTAAAGTCCAAACTGCTCACCTTGACACTCAAAACCCCTTAGACTTGATATTTTGCTGATACTTTCAATGAAAGAATGACCCAATACAGGATCTGTTATAAGCTATTTATGGAGAAGTGTTTGCTGAATTCCTGAAACAAGAGTGATCCATTATGGTCCCTGTACTCATACTTGCATCCACTTCTAGTTTTTATAAATATTTAAGGTATAGTAAGTAAGATCTCACTGAATTTATTAGGTCTGTTTCCCCAAATAAGAGCATTTGACAGTCTGATACACCTGAATAATTGAGAGTAGCACTTATATCCATTATATTTCATGATTATAAGTATCAGGTAGGAGCACTGACAACCTCCTTTAGAGGAGCACTGGCTCTGATTTGTGTAGTAAAAACTGCTGATAAACTGCAGTTCTTTGGAATGGTATTGTGCCAATGTTCATTATTTAAGTAGGAGAGTTTATATTATGCTTCCACTGTTTAAAAATCTGTATGTTCCCCTGTTTCATGGTATGATTACTTGGTGGTGGTTTACTGATGGCTTGCTAGATGTAGGAGGGGCACTAGACATTTGTTTGATAAAAATTTACAGGAGAGAGAAACACTGGTGGATTTTTTTCTTGACAACTATTTTATTAACTTCTTTTAAAGCATACTTAATTAATATAGGTTGTGTTATACTAAATTTTTCTCTTCTGCATTTAAGTTTATTCTGCTTTATCTAACATTATTTCCTAAATGAAAAAAAAACATGAATTTGGAATAATACTTTCTATATGTTAATGTGTTGTAAAAATGGGGTTGAGGGTGAGGAGAGAATCCTAAGGACTTGCCTATTAAGAAAGAAGTATGAGGTTCTGAGACTGTGAGTTTGGGGATTTCATTTAAAAGGCTCATATCCAGTGCAGTTGAATATACTTTGCTATTTGTCCTGCACAGGAGTGAAAATGAAACTGACTTAAAAGCAAACAAATCATATCAGGGAATTGATGTTCCTTGGGGTTTTGTCCTGCGCCATCTTATCTTCTTACTTTCAGACTTACCCTGGAGGGTCTCATCCCCTTGCAAGGCTGCAGTGGCCATCATATGTGCAGGACTTCCAACTGTGTATCATCCTGTTTGGATGCCTGCCAGGCCCCTCATACTCAAGGTGTTCCTAATGGTTTCATGGTTGTCACCTCAAACCTGTTTTTCAGTGCATGGCACCACCATCTGCCATTCTCACATCTCACTTATCTATTCTTTCTACCTCCCTCATTCTTCCAATCCATCTTCTCTTTACCTCTAAAATGTCCCTCAAGTCCCTCTATTTTCCCTGCCACCTCCTATCCTGGTTCTGAACACTCTTGCCTGGATTATCCAACAGCCTTATCCTTGGCTTCTCTGCCTCCAAGCAAACTATCACCCCAGACCTACTCCATTCTTTTCACTGAAGCCTGAGACTCAAAGCATAGCAAATTGATTATGCTAGTTACTCACCTTCTCCATTTTATTCTTAGTTTCTCATCTTCCTTGGGGGCAAATTTAATGCTCTTAAACATAATTGGAAGATCTTCCAGTATCTACTTAACCTACTTAACTACTCCCTACTTAACCCTCCATCTGTGTTTCTCATGGTACCCACCATATCACTCTGTGCTCTGCACTGAACTATCCAATATAGTATCCACAGCCACAGCCATTTGGCTATTTAAATGTAAACTGATTAAAAGTAAATAAAAACAAAATATTATTTCTTCAGTCATACCAGCCATATTTTATGTGATAAATAGCTACATGAGGCTAGTGGCTACCATACTGGATAGGATGGAAATCATAAAAGATTTCTATCATGGCAGAAACTTCTACTGGATAGTGCTGTGCATAATAAAATACTCTCATTTCTTGGGATTTGGCCACCTCTCTCATTTAGTGTTTTATCCTTTGCTGAGAATGCTTTCTAATTCTTCTTTCTTCTCTTTCCTCATCAGTGCTGTATGCTTTCCCACCATCATTTTTTAAATACACTTGGCTTTTTAGGGAAGTTTCATGTTCACAGCAAAATCAAGCAGAAAGTACAGAGGCACATGTAGAGACTCCCCCACTATCAACATTCCATACCAGAGTAGTACATTTGTTACAATGAACCTGCACTGACACATCATTATATCAAAGGCCGTAGTCTGCATTAGGGTTCACTTTTGCTGTGGTATGTTCTATGCATTTGGACAAATGTATAATGATGTGCATTCACCATTATAGTATCATACAGACTTTTTACTGCCCTAAAAATCCTCTGTGCTGTCATCATTTTTTACATATTATTCCAAATTATTACACCTCCCTGAAATTCACTCTGTTTTCCCAACCATATCTTCTCTGTCCTTTAATAACAAATCCAAATTAAATTGTAAAGCTTTCCCATATTTCCCTTCTCTGAAGTCCTGTGCAATTACGAAGTGTGAATATAAAGTAACCAGTACTTTTATATAAAGAAATCCGAATTTATTCACTCAATTCAATATTATTCCTTGAACTGTACCTTATTTCAAAGTGCTGCCCTAATACAAATAGTTTTGGACACCCACTCTTGGAACACTTTTTAGAAACAACTTACCCTGTATACAGTGATCAGTTTCATTATTCTGTGGACATATCTCTTTTGGTATCTAAGGTGGTCTCATCCAGTCTGATCAGCCTCTGTATTTACCACTCTTAGTTCCATCTGATCCTTGGTTCTTTCCAAAAACCTAATCGATCTTCAAAATGCCTATTGGTTATTTAAGATGACATATCACAAGCTCAAGGGAATCTTACAAAGACTAAAAATGTTTTAGACAGTGGCAATGTATTTTTAATGTTTGTAGATGGCCAAGGTGAGAACTTTGAAAGGGTAACACTCATTTGTGTTGGTTAGTTCTGATGACTTTGTTGAAAAAAGCAAATAAGCATCCACAATGTATACATACTTCAAAAAATATGTTGTACATGGTAAATACACACAATTTTGTCTGTCAGTTAAACAAAACCAACCAACCAACCAACAAAACAAACAAACAAAAAAAAATGCTCTTTACTTCTTACTCTCTTCTCAGATTTTTGCAGTTGATTACCTTGCACACATCTTGTGTTGTAAAGTTGAACTTACTTTCAATATTTTATTGACAGTTTATGTGTTTATATAGCGTTCCTCCAAGTACACGATAAAAACTCTCAAAGGTAGGTCCTTATTGACTTTAGTGTCCTCCATAGCACCTCAATTATTTCTAATAATAGTTAATAAATAATACTTAGCAGTTTTCAAAGCATTCCTAGAGATACGATCCCCCTATTTTCTTACACAGTGCTGTGAAGTCGACATTTTTCCCGTGATCCCCAATCTCCATAGTGGGCATGACAGGTGTTCTTCTGGGCCACTAGAAAGTAAGTTAACAGGCAGAGACAGGAGCTGTCCATTTGCTTTGGAGATCATAAAAACTGCAGTGGCTTTCTTTTATGTGTGCTGGAGATGCATTTTTAAGGGCCAGTGCAGACCCTCACAGCCATATTCCTGGTGCTGATAGAAATTAAATACTTCCCAGAACCTATACCTGTTGCCTCATCATCCATGCTTTAATCTTGGCCATCTACATGCATAGCCACTGTGCTACTTTGCTGCTTTTTTTCCTTCCATTTGTATTCAAAATTTTTTCTTTTCATTTAAATATAAATCTTGACAATTCTCTCAGATTTTGGGGGGGATTTTATTTTCTTACATGTTTCTGGAATTTTTTATTTTTTGAATGAACATATATTCCTTTTAAACTTAGAGAAAGTCATTGTTTTACTTGAGTGCTTTAGATTTGAATCACTTTTGAAACATAGGAACAATTATAATGCTTAAAAAATTCAAATAGTGCATATTGTAAGAGTATTTTTAATTCATTTTCTTTCAAATCACAGAAGAATAAGTATTACATTTCACCTCCCAAATATTACCTTTTATAATCTGATTATCTGCATTTACCTCTTTATGACAAATTATTTTGAACATGGGAAAAGACTCACTGGTTTATAACGGAAACTCTGGGTGACCTCTGCCTATCCCAGGTCACTTCACTGTCATTGTATTCTTCTGCCACGTTACCTCCTCTTTCTTAAGCCACACCCTGAACATTCCTTCCTTTTTTCCATTTGTGTATAACTTGAGCCATATCCATTTCTCGGGTTTGGCGACAGTTCAGAACCAAGGGACAAGGTCACAGAGATTATAGACTGTTGAATGTGTGACAAGGCGGCTCATAAAGAATCTGGTCAGATGTCCTTCATTTGCCTTTAATTAACTACAGCTGCTTTTTATGTTGCGAGCTGATCTTTGATCTGCTTTCCCCTTCAGACCCCTGTGCACAAGGTAGTTAAAAACAAACTAGGAGGCCAATTTTAAAGACAAAAAAAATCCCTTCGGGGTAATCAAGTGACAGTCGAAGCAGCCATAAGCTGTTAGCTTTATTCATTAGAGAACTTTAAACATGTCAAGAAATAGAATAATGTTCCTCCTGTTAGATCAGCCTCAACAATGAAGATTACAACAGCTTTGGGACGCATGAGTGGGCAAGCTTCTTGTGAAAACAAGTTTATTGAGGAGCATTTTACTACAGTGGCATAGAATCTAGCTTACACAATTTCATAGCAGGAATATTGATTCAATATGCATTGAGAAACTTGGCCCTCTAAGAATGGCAGATTTACAGTGCAACCTCACTCTAACCCAAATGGCCCCCGCAATTAGGTTTAGAAAAACTTCCTACAGCCCATCCTGCTGAAATGGATGGCCTCTGTTATGCCACATAGCTTTTGCTGAAGCATTTACTATAGTGCATGATCCAGCATAAATTTTAGTTTGGTAATGACTGTATAAATCTTGAAATCTTTCATAGGTAACTGTTATAGTCTTCTTTGGAATCAAAATTCTAATGCCGATATCACCAATTTTAGAAAAATAGAGTGTACCTTAGAACAAATAATTTTGGCCTAGAATTTAACAATTATTTGGAATCAAGGAGGATTCATTCTAATCATATCTAAATGGGTTTCCCTGGGCCAGTTTTGCTACTCGTAATCTGCAGCAGCCTCCTCATGATTTGGGGGCCCTTCATAACATGAGTGATATAATTTGACTGTGTCCCCACCCAGATCTCATCTTGAATTGTAATCCCCATAATCCCCATGTGTCAAGGGAGCGACCTGGTGGGAGATGATTGTATCATGGGGGCAGTTTCCCCTCTGCTGTTCTCATGATAGTGAGTGAGTTCCCATGAGATCTGATGGTTTTATAAGTGTTTGACAGTTCCTCCTTCACACGCTCATACTCTCTCCTTCTGCCTTGTGAGGAAGGTGCCTGATTTTCCTTTTGCCATGATGGTAAGTTTTCTAAGGCTTCCCCAGCCATGTGGAACTGTGAGTCAATTAAATTTCCTTTGTTTATAATTACCCAGTCTTGTGTAGTATCTTTCCAGCAATGTGAGAATGGACTAATACGATGAGAGAACATTTTATTGAAAAGCAAGAAAAATCAAGAACTTCCCAAATTATATTTTCCATACATTTTCAATTTTCCTAGTGGCTCTTTCTCCTATTAAGTTCCAGAGAAAAGTCAGGCTTGCAAAAATCTCTTGTAACCTCTGAAATTTAAAGGAAAAACCACTCTGTATTTTACAATTTTCTTACCCTTAAAAGTGACATTTTTACTCAAGACAAAACTAGACAGCCCTTTGAGTTGCTGACTTATTTCAGATTCTCCCAAATGATATGTGAGGAAGCCATTTATTTCTCCGTGTCTATTGATTTATGCATGGCCAATTTTTGAATCTGGGTCAGGATTTCCCATTGACTTCCCCCTCAATCACATCACCTACCTCTTTCTTGGACCTACCTCTTTCTTGGATCTTATAATTATGCTGTGGGTCTTGCCATTCACTATTCCTGTTAGAGAATGCTCTTTCAAAGGACAAGAATTCAGTCATAGGAAAAGCAGTATTTATGAAAATATTGACAGTTTGTCCTCAATTGCCTGAATGTTTATTCTAACTATTCTGTGTTTGAAGTTTGAAAGAACTTTATAAGAACAAAAAATAAGGCAGGGGTGACACTTTCTTGTATGTATTTTCAAAGCAAAGTGATTATGCTCAGCTCAGATTTAGAATCGGCTTTCGGCTGGAATACTTACATGGCCAATCTGAGAGTCAGAGGAGGGAAGCAAGGGAGCCAGCTTCAACTCTAGGGAGCTCATGTCCTTAGACTCAGCTCTAGCCAGTTGTTGAATGGTGGGAGACTGACTCAAGGAAGCCAGATTTAGTTTATCAAGGAACGTAGGCAACTTTTTTATTTGAAAACTCCTGATTTTTAAATTTTGACAACCAATTTTTTTTTCTGAGACAGAGTCTTACTCTGTCACCCAGGCTAGAATGCAGTGGCACAATCTTGGCTTACCACAACCTCTACCTCCCAGGTTCAAGCGATTCTCCTGCCTCAGCCTCCCAAGTAACTGGGATTACATGCACATGCCACCACACCCGGCTAATTTTTTATATTTTTAGTAAAGGAGGGATTTCACCATGTTGTCCAAGCTGGTCTCCAACTCCTGACCTCAAGTAATCCACCCACCTCGGCCTCACAAAGCAATTTAATTTAAAAGAACACTGTATGAACTGAACAAAACACATTGTGGTCCTTTTTCTGGATACAGGGTCTCAATCCTCATTGCTGAATGCTTGGGTGAGCTATGAGATGGCTCTGGAAAGAAAGAGAAGATTTCGAGTTCCTTGTATATGACATTGTATAAGCAGAAATGTTCATACAAACTGATAAAAAAAATAATGGCAGCAAGGCTAATTATAGCAAATGTTTGCAAGTGATGATTTACAGTGCACTTCTACACTCAGTTTAGATTGGTTCTCAAGACAACTGTGTGAGGCCAGTAGGACCACTATTATTTTTATTCCCATTTATGGAGAAGAAAATTGAAGCTTAATGAGTCAGGTTTTTTTGTTTTGGTTTGGTTTTTGGTTTTGTTTGTTTGTTTTACCCAAGCCAGAGTACAGTGGTGCAATTATGGATCACTGTAGCCTCAACTACCTGGCCTCAAGCAATCCTCCTGCCTAGGCCTCTTGAGTATCTGGGACTACAGGCATGAGCCTCTATGCCCAGCTAATTTCTTTGCTAATTTTTTGTAGAGATGGGGTCTTGCTCTGTTGCCTAAGCTGGTCTAGAACTCCTGGCCTCAAGCAATTCTCCCACCTCAGCCTCTAAATGGAATTACAGGTATGAGCCACTGTGCCCTGGCACAATGAGTAGTTTTTTTTTAACATTTTGGGAATATAGAAATTTTGGAGAAATCATCAAAAGTCATGGCCTCCTCTGCCATAAAAATGACACTAGCACAAACCAAAATAAACTTAAAAAACAAATTCATCCCATAATTTCTAGTAGTTTATAAACACCTTCCTTTTTCCAAAATCCAACCACAGGTTAAGAATCCCTGGAATATGTGATTTGTAAAACTTGATACAAAACTCAAATTCAGATTTTCAGAGATCTTTTGTGTGTGTATTTGTGTGGGTTTTTGTTTTTAACTATACGATGCTTCCTTCCTTAGAGAATGGCACAGTTGAGACACTAGCCACCATAATAGAGCTAGCGCAGGGTGAATAGTCGTCTCTGACCCTACCTGTTTAACCACTGGGAAGGCTGGAGCCTGGGATGAGACTGTGACTGACAAGGACAACCTAAGTATTATAGCTACAACCCTCATCAGCATAGTTTCTGGAAAGCTTCTCAAGGTTGTCTGAGGAATCCAGTATTTCCACAAATTTGGGGAAATAATACAATGTGGATTTACTTTCTTCATTCCTCATGCATGGTGTTATATGTGTCATGTAAAATGAGATATGTGCCAAATTTAAATGGGTAGATGCCAAACATAAGTAACTTACACAAGGTACAGAGTTAATCATATTTTTATGTGGAAAACTCCAATACTCAAAAGTATATCCCCTTAAAAGAATGCATAACTTTTAATGAGTCATATAAATCTCTTGTTAAAGGGATGACCTTGGAGTTCATGGGACTTGAATGTTTGTCATACACATAGTACAGAGATTAATTGGCTATGGAGATGACACTTGATGCAGAAACTTAAGCTTTAAGTGAAGATTCAAAATAAAGAACAGGATGCTTTAAAAAATAGTTTACTGTTATTTAAATTATAGAAAATCTAAATAGCCTTTTATTTTGCCTTTCTATATTCTTGGGAGTAATTTTCACTTAAATTGATTAAGTTTTAAACCAGGATTCTGTATTATGAATTCAGTTTAAGTACTGCAAATGCTCTCTTATTTGTTAGATACAATTTTCCACTAACTGGTACTTTTACAACTAAAAACAAAATTCAAAAAATATACTTTTGTGGTTTTTTGAAACCAATCAAAATTCTGAAAGTGTATAGTCTAATTGATTTATGTTAGTATTAAATATGTTTTATAGATTTATATTTATTTTTAAATGCAGTTCATGTATAGAGTTTATGCTTATGAAGTTAGCTTTAAAAGTGCATCTTATTCTCTGATCTATATAGATAAGCTATATAGTTTACCATAGTTCAGCTTGACTCAAAATACAGAAGGTTATCGCCTTTATTCCATATGACTATGAGAGTACTAGTCCACCTAATTGTGCCACTATTTGGAAGATTTGTCAGTCTTTACCTCATACTTTTTCTGTTTATTTAAACTCTTTTACTCCTTTGAGTTATATAAAAAGATTGTCTCACTCTCAACATTTTCAAGAAAAAACGTGTCTGATATATCTTCCACTCATCAAAGATCCATTCATAATCTTGCAAATTAATGTTTTTCTTTTCTTATCGGTCTCTCCTCTTCTCCTTCCTTCTAGCTCTACTGGTCCTTTCTCCTAAGTTCTCCTTTGGGTTTTCATCTCATGACCTAATGTCTTAGATTTTTTTTTTCCATGAGGCAATGTTTGCACACAGCTGTTCTGTAATGTATAGCATATATTGGCTTGAGAATGGAAATTTCACTTCTGTAAAGTGGTTTGGGATACACTTTTATGCAAGATGCTATGCCAAATTGAATTGTGGATTGTAACATGCAGCCAAAGTTACCTCTGTTTGCCCCTCCAGGAAGCGGTTCACAGTTTTAATAATCACAATGCCTTATGGCAATGACTTCCAGAGTTATTATGTAAACCTTTCAAGCAGAGATTATGTCTTCCCTATTTCTGCACACCTTTCCTGACATGATAAATACTTTATAAATGACAAGTTTAGGTGAGCCAGGGCCTTATCCACAAGTTAACATAACATCTTATGAACTAAATGTGTATTTAAAACTCAAGCCACTTCATTTCCTTTCCAAGTTTTCTAATCTCACAGGAATATAGAATAACCAAACTATAAATTAGAATTCCTAATAGGAAAAGTATTTTTTGAGATGAAGTGCAACTAATTAATCCCAGTACCATTGTCATTGGGTTGTTAGTAGTGTGGAAAGGAGTCAGTTAATTAAGATTAAAAGTTAGTTAGATAGGGTAGGAAACAGCAAAATGTCATCCAAATATTCCAAACTCAGTCTTACGATTTTTCAAATTACAAAGAAAGAGATGTTGCACACAGGTTTAAAACTCTGACCTTCTCGATAGTCCTCCATATAGGAGTACATATGTGCCCAAAACTCTACCAATCAGATGTCCCCATCCTCCTGGCCACAGTAATTGTCCAGGGATTTACATGTGCCTAAAGTGAGGCCAATCGAAGCGCTTCTAGGGATTTATCTTCTGGAGCAAGCAGAGTTCGGCTTGGCTCTTGCATCATAAAGATGACAGGGCAGGAGTTGGAGGCTTTTAGAGGCAGTGTGCTTCTCTGAAGCGGAGTGAATAAAGCAAGCAGGGACAAGCAAATGAGGGCAGGCGAGAAAGAGTCTCAGAGCCAAGCATCCCTGCCATTTCCGTCGTTTCATTTATGAGCCAACAAATTCTTCTTTTGTGTTTAGGCCAGTTGGTGTTGAATTTTGTCTAAAACAACCAAAAGAGTCCTGGAAAATTATTTTTGTTGGAATTGACTACCTGGATGAATAAGAGAGCATTGTTTCTCTCATATAAATTCCTCCAGCTTTTCACTGGTAAGGTAAAACAGAAAACATGAAATATATGTTCACCACAGAAAATGCCATTTTAAAATACAAATATCCCCTTTTAAGAGTATCTTTCAAGTTGTATGAAACAAATGGTGAATAAATTAAACCCTGCAGTGAAAGAAACAGTATTGTTTCAGTTTTTGTAGACAATGGCAATTTAGATTCTGTTCTTTTTAATAACTATATGATGGTCTAACTTGAACTGTATCTTCCACAGTGAGTTTAAATCTCTCATATTTGGACTCACTTTTCAGTTACTGATGCTCCCAAACCCATTGCAAGGCAAGAGAAACCTCAGGTGCAGCTTGAATGAACCCAGTGAAGCCTCCTACCCCTGGTCTCTGCACACTTCAAGATGCCACCCTTCTGCCTGTAGGCAGGAAGGGCCAATTCCATCTCTTCCTTGGTGTAAGTTGAATTTAGTTCAGAGAGGGTGCCATTTTGTTAATTTGCATTCAAGAGTAGGTTGAAAACCTATTTTATATGCAGATTTGGTTATTTATAATTTGTCTTTTTTTATTAGACATTGTGATATGCGTTGGGATCTTGTTTCTAGATTATTGTATTTTGATGATGAACTCTGCTTAAAAAAATTTTTTTTCTTTTCATTTTGTTTTATGTTAGTTTTAGTGTTTTTGGTTTTTTTCTCTAAATAGAGATAGGGTCTTGCTATGTTTTCCAGGGTGTTCTTGAGCTCCTGCTCTGAAGCAATTCTCCTGCATTGGCCTCCCATAGTGCTGGGATTGCAGGCATGAGCCACCATACCCAACCTTAAATTTATTTTTCAGTTGACAGATAAAGATAAAATTATATGTGTTTACTGGGTACAACATGATGTTTTGTAAATTAGTACAAATGACACAATTTGTATTAGATATATTGTAAACTGACTAAATCTAGCCAATTGACACATACATTACTTCACGTAGTTACCATTTTTATGTTAAGAACAATTTATACCCACTCTCTTAGCAATTTCAAAAATACATCATTTTGTTAACTATAGTCATCATGTTGTACAACAGGTCTTTCAAAATGTATTCATCCTATCCAAGGTCAAAGGTGTATCCTTTGACCAACATCTCCCCAGCCACCACACCACCTCACACCCACTGGCAGCCCTGGTAGCCACAATTCTACTCTTTATGAGATCAACCTTTTTAGATTTGTCATATAGGTGAGATTATGCAGTATTGGTCTTTCTGTACCTGGCCTTATTTAACTAACATTATGTCTTCTAGGTCCATCCATGTTGCAAATCACAGGATTTCCTTCTTTTTATGGCTTAATAGTATTTCATTGTTGATATATACCACATATTCTGTATCCATTCATCCACTGATGAGCAGTTAGGTTGATTCTACATTTTGGCATTATCAGAGCATTATATATATATCTCTCTAAGAATAAGCTGTAATAAACATTGGAGTGCAGATATCTCTTCAACATACTGATTTTTTTTTTGGATATATATATACCCAGTAGTAGGATTGCTGAATCAGATGATAGTTCTTTATTTGATTTTGTGAGGAACCTCCGTACTATTTTTCATAATGGCTGTACTAATTTACATTCTCAGTGACAGTGTGTGAGTGTTCCCTTTTCTCCACATCCTTACCAACACTTGTTATCTTTTGACGGACAAACTATATTTGGACACATAATGTGGTTAGCAACTCTGTGATGGCACTATTTAATCAAGGTAAAGCTTAACCAGTACACCAGAGACCTAACAATATAGTGGCTTAAGGAACAAAAAGCTTATTTCTTTTTCATGTAGCAGTCCTGATTGTAATATCCAGGTCAGCACAGAATCTCTGCTCTTCATGTTCACTATGGGACACAGGTTCCTGCCACTAGTTGCTCCACCATCCCCTAGACTATTTCTTTGTCATTTGTAAGGTATAACTTGAATCACTGCCATGGAGAAGTTCCAGTTAGTGGGAAGGGGAAATCAGGTATAGAAGAGACATATTCATAGTCTTAGGCACTCTGCCTCTCCTATCCATAGGTGTAAAGTTAGTCACATGGCTACACTGAAGAGCTGCTGGGAAGCACCATCTTGCTGTGACATCATGAAACATGGAAAAAAAAAGAAAGGAATAGATTTTGGTGGTGCTACAGTATTGTTCCCAGGAGCATATATACTCCTTTTAGTTTCTGGTGTTGTGTTGCATGTTGCCTATGTATACTTTAGTGTATAAGAGGAAAAAATTGATCCTTGTAGCATCAAAGGAGCACATGAAGAAATTAGAGTTATAACAGAAATATTGCTCTTCACATTTTGCTCTATTTTTTCAAAAATTACCTGGTTGCTAAATTTAGTCACTGAGTGAATACAGAATTTATAGCTCTCCTATGAAGTCGTCAACAGATTATGAAGTCTGGAAAATAGATAAATCTCAATTTACTTTTTTAAGGATTGACAATCCCCTTGGTGACATTATATCTATTCATTATGTTTTCAGACTTTGTAGTCACCCTGTAGAATTCCAAGGGAGATTGTCAGAGTTATAATTTTCATCCATCAAAAGATTCTTTAGTGCTGACACATTTTATATTGCTTGACAGAAAGTTAGGGCCACCTTTCCTAGAAAAGATGATTAAGTCCTTTAAAATAGGTTTTTCATTTATTACTATCTAACCTTGTCTTGGAATATGAGTATGAAATGTATCCATTTACTTTTGAGGACTTAATACAAGTCTTTCAAGGCAGTTTTATTTTGTTTTTTAGGAAAATAACCCATCTTTGGAGGCCTATATTTGTATTATTGTTTTATTCAGTGTTTCACATTTTTTGCATTTCTTTATGGCATACACTGACTATCAGTATATTGACTTCTTAATGTGTACATATTGTGGTTGTTATAGGATATTGCTTAAATAGTTGTTAAATCATAAACTCAGATTAACCTTGGAGACCCAGTCAAAACAAAGAGAACATCTCCTGAATCTAGTTCAGGGAATGGTGAATGTGTTACTCCTTCACGTGGTTGCTCTTCATGTACTTGGTGTTACTCAATTGTAGAATAAAACTTTTATTCATTTGGCATTTTCATTTATTTCATGAATGTTGTGGTGTACCTTGTGCTGAACATTGGAGCTGGATGTTGGATATTTGTGCCATACCTTGTGCTAGACATTGGGGCTGGACACTGGATTTTTGTGGTGTATCTTGTGCTGGACATTGGGGTTACAGTGAAAAAATCCAAACATTAGTAGTTACTGTATATGAAGAAAGTGGGACTTTGTAGTTTTCTTAGTGTTAACTTCATCTCTTACTTTCTGACTCTCTCCCTCCAGTATCCTGATTCCAGCAGGACCAACAAGCCTCTGTTCTTAACACCGTGTCCTCATCCCCATCATGTCCTCAGTTCCCTCCTTGCAAGCTTAAGTTCCTTGGTCAATCATTATAATTACTCCCTAGCATGCACTTGCTCCTTTGCCCTCTGTCATGTCCTCATGTTCATTTTACAAAACCTCAACCCGGTTAAATGTCACTCTTCCTGCACCCACACAGCTGAATGTCAATAAATAAAAATGACACTTTACATGCATGACTATTGGACTCAAATGGATTCTCAGTGCTACCCAGTAATTTTATGATATTTTCCTGGACCAATACCTCCCTCCCTCCTGCAGAAGACTGTTTCATACCTCTCCCTGCACTTTCCAAATCCCCTTCCTTATCCTCACTCTAGGTTGACAACCTTGCTTCCTATTACCCTGTGAAATTATAAGCAAGAAGGAAACCAGCATCTAGAACTATGCTAGAAGAACTATATATACAGTAGGCTCTCAAAAAATATTTGTTGAATGAAAACTGTCCTGGACATGAGCTTGTCCAACATATAGAAAACAGATACAGTATATTTAATGTTGAAAAAGAATTTAATGTTGCAAAGAAGCATCCTAAGTTACTTGTTGGAATGACGCCACAGAGGCAAATATTGTTTAGCAAGCTCGTAATTTAAGAATATTAACTGAAATCAAACACTAATTTTTGTTTAAGGCTGAGTATGGTGGCTCACACCTGTAATACCAGCACTTTGGGAGGCTGAGGTGGGAGGATAGCTTGAAGAGGAGTTTGAGACCAGCCTGGGCAACACAGGGAGACCCTGTCTCTACAAAGAAATGTTTAAAAAATTAGCTGGGCATGGTGGTGCATGCCTATAATCCTGGCTACTTAGGAGGCTGAGGTGGGAAGATTGTTTAAGCCCAGGAGTTCAAGGCTACAGTGAGCTATGATTGCACCACTGCACTCCAGCCTGGGAAACAGAGTAAGACCATATCTCTAATATCAATCTAATTAATTAATTAATTAGGATAATGTTTGCCATCAGTACTAATATATTCAATGATATTGCAACTAAATATGTACGTTATGATAGGTACAAATTTTTCTGCTTCCGTATTTCTGTAATGTCTTGTACTTTGTATCCAAATATTGTTCTTCAGCTGGCAGTTATTTTACATGAAGTGCAATCAGTTTCATTGTGCTAAGTTTTTCATGTGGAAGTAAAGATTAGCCTAATTAATCCACACTTAGTAGAAATCATGTGTGATTAAACTATATGGCTGCCTATAAAAGGAATCTGTGAAACAGAATCAACCTTCTCCCTTTTTCTCCCCACAAGCCAGCCCATGATAAAGAATATGTGTATGGGATTTACCTGGAATACTTGGCTCAGTAACTTGGAATTCATGGAGCATGGCAAAGAGGCCAGTGTAGAGTAGTGGTTCGAAAAGAATTTGTGTAGCTGTGGTTCTAGGTCATCAGCAAATATAAAATTAAAAACTGACACCTAAAGACAAGTATTTTAGCAGTGTGATTAATTAAATGTGGACAGTCTTGGCTACATATTAAAGAAAGGCAATGATCAGAAGTCATTTACTCCATCAAGATGAATATGATTGCAAGAAGTAATGCTAGTTAGAGTGGGAAAAAAGCATTACGATTTCATTTTCTTTTTCTTTGGTAGTAGCAGGTGTCAGTGAGTAATGAGAAGGAAAGACCTGACTACTTGTGACCTAAAACTCTGAATTCTTCACTTAGTAAGATGATGTGTATTTTCTTGAGGCCTTCTGCCTGTTTCTGGATATCTAATGAATGACTAAAGGTTGAACAGGCTTTGCAGCAACACTTCCTCTATATTCTTGTAAGGTACTAACACCCTAGGAAGAGCACAGAGAAAGGAAGCGATTTTCCTGTGCACACAAGTGCACACATTACATATCTCACATATTTATACATACTATATAGACATTATAGAACATATATAGATGTAATCTGTAAAATTTGTTCTCATTGCTTAATCTCTATGTGGTCAACATAATAGAAACATCTGCACAATAGAGTGGCAAATCACAGTCATGTGGGGTGGCTTGGCAGGTCATTGGTTTTTTTGAATATCACTTTCAAAGGAATTTTTTTTTAATTCTGATGTAGGATCATGATTTTTATTATTAAATTGTGACGAACAGAGAATATAAGCTAAAGATTATGGCACTTTCGGACATTTGTGATTAGCAAAGTTAAAGAACTATGGGAGATTTTTAAAAACAACCCTCCATATACTATAATTTTAAAGCTGTTTGAACCTAGTAGGCTAAGCAACATAATTTTTGGTTAGATTTGGGCAGTAGCATGCTGGTAAGTATTTAAAAATTGCCTCCCTGGAAAAAACAAACAAAAACTGTAATTTGTAGCATTTGCCAATTTTCTTAGTGTAAATACTCCCACCATGGCCAATTTGGAGCTACTAACATGATGCCTGATGCCACTGAATGCAAAGTGAGAAAGTGTGGCACATACCCTGGCCTGTAAGAGTCAGCTTCAGCACATTTCTGGAAGGGTGAGCAAAGTGGAACACAATCTGTTTCTGACTCTTGTGTCAAATTGAGGGCTTCTTTCTAGGCAATTAAATCAAAGAAGAAAGGAAAACTAATTCTATAGAAGTTGTGAGCGAGAAAGAAGAAATCCTAAGACAGAGAAAAATATATTTGTCTTTCTGGTTGATAAAGAGGTAGAAAGCAAACAGAGTCCCCAGAATTGGGCAAGTCTTCTATGGAGTTGAAATAGAGGTCCTGGTACTCAGTAAGCTGCCCTCTTTCCCCAAGTAGTAGAGCTTAAGTCCCTCCTTCAGCTGCCTTTCTAGATTTTAGTGACCTTCCAATGTTGAAATGCTGGTCAGCATAAACAATTGTTTTCCTTTATTTATTTATTTAAAGATGGAGTCTTGCTGTGTTGCCCAGGTTGGTGTACAATGGCATGATATCTGCTCACTGCAACATCCGCCTCCCGGATTCAAGTGATTCTCTTGCCTCAGCTTCCCAAGTAGCTGGGATTATAGGTGTGTGCCACTACGCCTGGCTACTTTTTATATTTTTGGTAGAGATAGGGTTTTACCATGTTGGCCAGTCTGGCCTCGAATTCCTGAGCTCAGGTGATCTGCCCATCTTGGCCTCCCAAAGTTCTGGGATTATAGGCGTGAGCCACCATGCCTGGACTTTTACTCACTTTAGATAAGTGAAATACAATACAAACTTTTTCTGAATGGATAGATATATGTAGACACACATGTGCATGCATTACATATCTCATATATTCATACATATTTATATGTAACATATATATGAATATGTAGACATTACAGAACTTACATAGATATAATCTATAAAACAAGTGACCATCTGTTTCTCTCCTTTTATTCATATTTCATTCTCTTTAAAGACATTTTATATACTCAAAAGAATTTTTCCATCTGCCAACTAATCCACACCTTATTTTCCCCCTGATGTTTCTCCTTACGTTGCTGATTATGGTAAAAGCCCACATACAGCAGTTAGCTTCCATAAAGGACCAACACATCTGAAAATTGGTTCACTTACCCCAGTGTATGTGGGACTGGCTTAGAGTCTAAAATAACAAAAAGACAAGAGAATAACTTCTATTGAGTTAAAATACCAAACAACAAATTTTGAAGACATTATATTGAGTTGAAATTGACTTATATAAAAACTTTGTTTACAAGTGAGATTTTCATTAGTTTAATAATTTTCTGTCTATCTTTGCATTCAAAGTGTGAGTTTAAAAAAAGCTCACTTATTTTAAAACTCTGCCTCAACTTTTCTTCCTCCTTTAGACATGCTCCATTTACCATGATTTCTGGACTATAATGTGTGCATATGGTTTATACCTCTGAAATATATATCCCTAAATTCTTCAGTGAGTTCGATAGTAAACTCTATGAGAATAGGGAGTATACAATGAGGGAAACTTGCATTCCCTATAGACACATGCTAACAGCCATTGCTTAGTGTTAGTTACTTTTAAAAATATATATGCACATGGTGAACTTATGTGAAAGTATTTGCTTCAAGTTTTTCAAGGGAGCCTGTGGCTTGCTCAAATGCATAACTTTTAACAACATCTTTCAAACCTGCCAAATCACATTGCCTATTTGGCCAATTCAGTGTATATAATGTTAATTTACTGTGCCACAAAGGTAGTGCACCTTAACTATTATTAGGGGAGAGTATAATATATTCGATTTCCCTTTATGAGTCTCACATTGCTTATAATTCAGCAGGGCTACCACATTTTCTGGGCAGGCTATCAAATAGGATGTTGTAATGATTTGCTTGACTAGTAGAGCAGATGAAAATATATCAGTTCTGTCTGTAGTTGTTCTATTTTTGATTTGAAATTTATACAGTTTGAAGCCATTTATTCCTCTGTGGTTCTCTTTAAAATATAAAAATGTTCTTTTATATTTTAAAGACTTAAACATATTACCCAAAATTAGTTAAGCAAATGGTTAAAACAGTGTGAACTTCAGAGAACATAAGAAAGGTCTTGGATTTAATTCGAAAATATCAGGGAGGTGGCTGTAGTATAATGCAAAGATTTGGCCCTGAAAAAAAAAAAACATAGGTTTTACTTGTAACTGGCATCTTGGGGAATCCTGCATGCTTCAATTGTTGATCTGCACTACTTTGCAGTTTACTGAGATGTTGAGATGTTTCGTGCTTGATAAAATATTACTTACCAAAATTATTTGGACATATCATTCCTCTATTTCTCTTAGAGGATAGATACAGACTCAGTGTCTATCCTCTAAGTCTCTCAGTAGACTTACTTCCTCTTTTAAACAATATCATGAAGATAATAAATGCAAAGATATCCTGTGTTCATAGATTGGAATAATTAATGTTGTTAAAATGTACAAACTACTCAAAATGTTATACAGATTCAATGCACTTTCTATCAAAATTCCAGTGTAATTTCCACAGAAACAGAAAAAATAATTCTAAAGTTTGTATGGAACCACAGAAGACCCTGAATGAGCAAACAAGACACTGAAGGCACTGTACTATCTGACTTCTAAATCTATTACAAAGTTATGATAATGAAAACAGCATGATACTGGCATAAAAACAGACACATTGATCAATGGAACAGAATAGAGAAGCTGGAAATAAACCCATACATTTATGGTCAATTGATTTTCCACAAAGGTGCCAGGAACATACAATGGAGAAAGCACAGTCTCTTCAATAAATAGTATTGGGAGAACTGGATATTCACATGCAGAACAATGAGATTTTATCCTTATCTTACACCATGTACAAAAATCAACTCAAAGTGGATTAAAAACTTGAAACCTGAAACCATAAAATTACTAGAAGAAAACATAGACATGACATTTGTCTAGGCAGAGATTTCTTGAATGTGTCCCCATATTGAAAAAGCACAAGCAGCAAAAGCAAAAATAGAAAAATAGAATTGCATCAAACTAAAAGGCTCCTGGACGGCAAAGGACGTTATTAAGAGAGTGAATAGACAACCCATGGGTTGGGAGAAAATATTTGCAAACCACACCTGATAAAGAGTAATATCCAAAATATATAAGGAACTCAAGTAACTTAATAGGAAGAAAACAAATACTCCATTAAAAATGAGCAAGGGACTTGAAGAGATATTTCTCAAAAAAAGACATACAAGCGGCCAACACATATAGAAAAATGCTCATCATCACTAATCATCAGAGAAATGCAAATTAAAACCACAGTGAGATTATTACCTCACACCTGTTATCATCACTGTTATTAAAAAGATGAAAGATAAAAAGTGTTGGCAAGGTTGTGGAGAAAAGGAAACCCTCATATGTTGTAGGTGAAATACATATTAGTATAGCCATTATGGAAAACAGTATTGAGGTCCCTCAAAAACTTAAAAATGGAATTACCATATATAATCCAACAATCCCACTTCTGGGTTTATATCCAAAGGAAATGAAATAAGTGTGTTGAAGAGATAACTGCACTCCCATGTTCATCATAGCATTATTCACAGTAGTCAAGAAATGAAATATGAAACCAATCTAAATGTCCATCAATGAATGAATGATAAGAAAATGCAATACTCTTTATCCCTGGAAAAGAAGGAAATCCTGTCATTTGTGACACCATGGATGAATCCAGACAGTATTATGCTAAATGAAATAAACCAGACACGAGTAGACAAATGCTGCATGATCTTACTTACATGAGGTACTTTAAAAAGCCGAACTCATAGAATAGAAACTAGAATGGAGGTTGCCAGAGGCTGGGAGAGAAGAGTGGATGGGGAAAGGGGAGACATTGGTCAACGGGTACAATGTTTCAGCTAGGCAGTAGAAATAAGTTTTCATGATATATTGCACAGATGATGACTATAATAATAAGGCATTGCATATTTCAAAGTTGCATAAAGATTAGATTTTAAATGTTCTCACTACAAAAAGTTTGTAAGTATATGAAGTGATGGATATGTTCATTAGCTTGATTCAGTCATTCCACAATGTAAACATACATCAAACATCACATCATACCCCTTAAACATGTAGAATTATTATTTGTCAATTTAACATAGAATTATTTATTTATTTTATTGTACTTTAAGTTCTGGGGTACATGTGCAGATCATGCAGGATTGTTACATAGGTATACAAATGCCGTGGTGGTTTGCTGCATTGATCCCCCATCATCTACATTAGGTATTTCTCCTAATATTATCCCCCCCAATCCCCCCACCCCTGCTGTCCCTCCCCTAGCCACCCTCCCCATTGGGCCCCAGTGTGTGATATTCCCCTCCTTGTGTCCATGTGTTCTCATTGTTCAACACCCACTTATGAGTGAGAACATGTGGTGTTTGGTTTTCTGTGCTTGTGTCAGTGTGCTGAGAATAATGGTTTCCAGCTTCATCCGTTTCTCTGCAAAGGACATGAACTCATCCTTTTTTATGGCTGCATAGTATTCCATGGTGTATATATGCCACATTTTCTTCATCCAGTCTATTATTGATGGGCATTTGGATTGTTTCCAGGTCTTTGCTATTGTAAACAGTGCTGCAATGAACATAAGTGTGCATTTGTCTTTATAGTAGAATGATTTATAATCCTTTGGGTATATACCCAGTAATGGGATTACTGGGTCAAATGGAATTTCTATTTCTAGATCCTTGAGGAATCGCCACACTGTCTTCCACAATGGTTAGACTAATTTACACTCCCACCAACAGTGTAAAAGCGTTCTATTTCTCCACATTCTCTCCAGCATCTGTTGTCTCCAGATTTTTTTAATGATCACCATTCTAACTGGCGTGAGATGGTATCTCAATGTGGTTTTGATTTATATTTCTCTAATGACCAGTGATGATGAGCATTTTTTCATGTTTGTTGGCTGCATAAATGTCTTCTTTTGAAAAGCGTCTGTTCATATCCTTTGCCCACTTTTTGATGGGGTTGTTTGTTTTCTTCTTGTAACTAAAATAAATTTTTAAAAAATAAGTATGATCAGTTTAAAAAATTATCATCATAGATTCTTTGGACTGGAAGAGTTCCTTTTCTGTAAACTACATTTTTAAAACCTTATCCTCTACATACCACTGAAATTGAATTTCATAATTGTAGCAGTTTTATTGTTTTATATAATTCAGTTTCTCTTTCAACAAAGTTTTATTGAGCACTACTAGGTGCCAGGCATGTTCTGGGTACTTAGTGCATATCGATGGATAATATGAAGGTCTCTGCTCTCATGAAGTTTATTTCTATCAGAAGAGACAGATTTGAAATATTAACCACAATGAATAGATGAATGTTTGTGAAGTTTATTTCTATCAGAAGAAACAGATAGGAAACAATAAACACAACAAATAGATAAATGATATAGTATGTTAGAAGTTGGTAAGCACTGGAGGGAAATGAAAAAGCAGAGCAGCATGAAGATATTTATTAGTGCTGGCTAAGGAGGGGCAGGTCTGTGTTAGAGTGGTTGGGGTTACTCATGGTCCATGTGAAGGATGTTGGCCAAGTGGAATCTGGGGGAAGAGCATTCCAGGCAGAGGGAACAGTTAGACCAAAGGCCTATTACTGAAAGCCTGGCATTGTTGGGAAACAGCAGAGAGGCCAGCATGGCTGCAGTAGAGCCAGTGGAGGGGTAAGACAGCAGGTGAGAGGAATAATGCAGCCTGGGTGATAGGTAGCTTTCCTCTGAGTATAATGGAGAACCATTGTTGACCAGAGGAATGACATGAGATGACTTGTAATTTAAAAGGATCACTGTGGGGTGAGAACAGATGGGAGGGGTCAAAGGTAAATGGAAGGAGGCCTATTACGGAGCTGCTACAGATGATCTGCTGAGAAATGATGATTATGACTTGGACCAGAGTGGGAGAAATAGAAGTTGTGAGGGATGGTAGAAATCTGAATGTATTTTGAAGTAGAGTCAGAGAGATTTCCAGATAGATTCAAAGAGGGTTGTGAGAGAGACAGAAGCATCCAGAATGATTCTAAGGTTGAGCATGTTGTGTTAGAAGGGGATGGAGGTGTGCAGGGTCAGTAATCCAGTTTTAAACTGAATGTCTAGGCTACTAGATATCCAAGCAGAGATGTCAAACAGGCAATCAAATATTTAAATCTAGACTTTGAAAAGGAAATCTGGATTAGAAATGTAAATTGGTGAATTGTTTTTGACATGATTGAAACCATGGGTTGGGATGAGATCACCGAGAGAGTGAGTGTAGGTAGAGAACTTCTTCAGTGGGTTTCAGGTATTTGATATAATTTATTCAGTGGTTATATAAAGATAAATATTCCCTCTTCTCAAAAATTTTATTGTTTGTTTTGGCTACATAGGTTGTTCACAACCTAGAGATACCATTCACATAGGTGACAGTGTCTGGTGTTGAATATTGCAATGGCTGCAATGGCTGGAATCGGGGAGCAGTGTGGAGAGACAGAGTATCATACGATAAATGCTATTCTTTTTTTTTCTGAAACAAGATCTCTCATTCTGTCACCCAGACTGGAGTGCAGTGGCATGATCTCAGCTAACTGCAACCTCCGCCTCCTAGGTTCAAGCAATTCTCCTGCCTCAGCCTCCTAAGTAGCTGGGACTGCAGGTGCACATCACCATGCCTGACTAATTTTTGTATTTTTTCTAGAGATGGGGTTTCACCATTTTGGCCAAACGGGTCTCAAACTCCTGGCCTCACATGCTCCACCTGCCTTGGCCTCCCAAAGTGCTGGGACCATAGGTGTTAGCCACCATGCCCAGCCAGATAAGTGCTATTCTTGATACATGTAATGCAATGTAAAATAATTAGTGCAAGCAATGGAACTGTAGAGAAAGGGGCAGTGAATTGACTTAGTAATAATAAGGCAGAGTAAATTTAGAATACTCTGTTCTCAAATAATGTATCTTAGAACAGTTTATAACATTGTGTATAGTAAAATAAACTGTACTGAAGTATCATTCAACATTTTCCTTTACTTATGTTTATGGCTATTTTGGGTCACCTAGCTTGTCTTCTACATCCCTTCTTTCTGTTGCTGAAAGGTTACTAAAGCCCATTGCAGCACTGTTTCTGGGTAAAGGCAGAGGTAGAGTGGGAAGGAAAGCACAGGAATGACATCAGCATTCTACATTTCTGTACCTAACAGTTCCATTAGGGATTGGCAGGGATGAGGTATGTTCCATAGTCAATCAGTCCACCTATGTAGTTACGCACTCACTATTGTCTCTTTTCTGTGGCCCAGGTTGTAAAGGAATGGGTAAAAAAGAAGGGGTGGGGGTTGAAGATAAGATCTTCTGCTTTATGTTGTAAGCATTTTAAATCTCTGGAATGAAAAAGAGCAACCCATCTTTTCTGGGAAGTGATACTTTTGATGTGGTTTTCCGCTCGTAACTCTTAGGAAAAATGATATTGTTGAGTTATGAGATAATCTATCAGTGGTCGTAGGCAAAGCTGGTGAAAATTTTAAGAGCTACTTCCTCATGTGTACACACACACACACACACACACACACACACACACACACACACACATTTTAAATGGTCTTTACTTGCCAGAAATCAAGCTTGTGACTTAGGGTAAGTAATCTCAAATATAAAGAATACCCAGGCCACAGATGATATAACATTTTAATTTAAAAATTTTAAATGATTATCTGTATTTTCTGTCATTAGTTTTTATCAGAACTATAACATATTTCCTCGAAAAAGGAAGACAATTTGGGATAAACATAAACAGTTATGTAAGACTAGAATTGATGCAGAATGTAAATAACATTTCACGCCATCAAAACAACACTAAATTACTAGACCTGAGCCATATTTTTATGCATATTGCCATTTTCTGCTCAGTGCCTTCCCTTTACACCTAAGGCGTTTCTCAGTGTGTCACTCCTGTGCTGAGCTTTGAAATCCTTCAGCCTTTCAGGCAGCCTTGTCGCAGCATCAGGCTGTGTTCACTAGCACCTAGCACATTACCCTGCATGCACACAGCTCTCGACAATCATTTGTCAATCTATTAGGTGCTGATTGATTAGTTGTTTTCTAACATCAACATAGCAGGGTATGTGATTAACAATATTGTACTTCTGTATTCAGGTAATTGCTGTGCTTTATTTAGTATCATTTTATGAATGTTTCTCGGTCCTTATCTGCTTATTTATATAAGGCTTATACTAATGAATTAAATGCAGAATAAGTACCTGCCAGTTCAATTTATCTTGAGGATTCACTGACATAATGGCATTGGCAGAAACCCTAATCAGTATTAATTTATTTATTCACCAAATGTTTATTGAGCATACTGAGTGCCAGCCATTGTGCAAAGTGGTGGGGATACAAACATGAAGAGGGCAGATGGAGTCTCTGTCCTCATGGAGTTCTAGATAAGAAAAGAAACAGTAGTAGTGTCACATAATAATACAAGTTCAGGGAGCTCCTGTATCAGAACTAGATTAGCGTATATAGTAGAAAATCCAAATTGCGGTAGTTTAAGGAAAATAGAGATTTTTCTCCAACATGAATATCTGGAGGTAGACAACCCAGAACTCCACTATGTCTATCTTGTTGCTGTGCTGTGTGTGGCCTCTATGCCCAAAGTTACCTTGTTGTCCAACATAGCAGCCTATGTCCATATTCTACCAGTAAGAAGGGAGAAAGAGAAGAGCAGGCTCTCTCTCTTTAAAAAACTTCCCAGATATTGCTCAAACCCCTTTCCCTTATATCCCTTTGTCTAGAACTTAGTTGCATGGTGATGCCGAGCAGCAAAAGAAGCTGGGAAATGCAGTATTTATTCCTGGTGGCCAGAAAGAAGAGGGGATGCCTACTAAGAGGATAACTAACCATCTCTGCCCCAGGATTTCTGGGAAAAGGGTTGCCTAAATTGAGATCTGAAGGTTAGTAGGATTCTCAGAAGTAGATGTACATTTGTCCTTATAGAAGAAAAACATTCCTGAGGAAAGGAAACATTCTAGGAATTGAACACTGAGGAGAAACTGTTCTCTCACCAATTGTGATTAATCATTGTGTGACGATGTTTGCACTTTTTTTTTAAGGAAAAGAATGTGGTGCAGGTTATTTTAGAGGAAGGTGGGGGTGGTGTGAATGATCAGTGCAGTTTTGTGGTTGAACAGGCAGCCAGGAGATCTTCTCAGAAAAGATGAAGTCTCAGAAAAGATGGCAGGGAGGTGTTATTCTTTTCTCAGCAATATTGGCTCAGGTGAAGGCATGTACTTGAGCCAGTTCAAAGAACAGAGCATTTAGGGGCCATCCTAAGGTACAAGCTAAGGGGATAACCATACATTTTTGTGCCCCTGGTAGGGTCACATTACCAGTTTCATTCAAATCTTAGAGATATAGTCATGTTCACTAACATGGCATAAATCTGCACACAATATGTTAAATTCACAGTATCAGTCTTCTTTGGGGCTTTCCTAATTTTCATAATGTTCAGCCTTATAAAATCAGTATTTTGTCTAGTTTAAACAAATCTAATAGTAATTCTTGTTTGCTTGTTATTGTGATAAATCAGCAGTTGCCTCAAATAAAAATAACATATGGAACATTTTTAACTTTCTGAAATATAGTATGTTATTTGAGAAAATGTATGTTTTTATGTTTTTCTAATTATTTTCATACCGTCATTTGGTTATGTTTTGGTTCTGCTTTTTATTCCCAAAATGAATGGAAGATACAAATAGTCCAGCTCATTTAAAATTAAGCATGATTTGAAGACATTTTATCTCTAAAATGACTTTTTTGGTTTTAATATGAAACACCAAATTTAAAGCTAAAATCAGCTAGAGAGTCTAAGGAAAGCACTGATTTAAATTTATAATTATTTAGGTTCTTGCACTTTTTTTTTTTGTATTACCACTCAAATAGTATGAAGTTACAACGTTTTTCCCCAGAGAAAGTGGTTCTATGGTTGGTGGTTGGCAATACAATTTTTATATCATGCATGAGTAGGGGAGACTGAACCATTTAATTTATCTGTGGCTGGTGAGTTTAATAAATGCCAGGTTGGTGAAAGCAACACTTCTAAGTCTTACTTGTCTTGAGATCAGTGTGTCTTAAATTGGCAATTAGGATGGATAATAAATGGAAACTGATATTTCAGAGTCATCTTCTTTTCTATATTAGACTTTGAATTTTATGAGAAAAGAGAAATAATTAAAATTCGTACTCACTATTATTTAGTTTGTGACTTCAAGCTAGTTTATAGAATTGCCGATAAGCACATGGTACCATTCAGTTTCTTGAGGTCACTTCTAGGCCTGTATAACGTGATTAATCTGATTCTATTTATATGGTTATCTTCATAAATAATAATCAGAGTCTCACAGTCTGTAGCTGTCTGTGGAGGACAGCAAGCATCCATTCCCACTCTGAGTGAATTCATATTTAACTCTGAACTCTGATCAAAGTCAAAACCTCCGTATAATTTCTAACATTTCTATTGCTTCTGTCTGTAGCATAAAAGTCCTTGACTTTTATTGCTAATGTAAATTCTACAAATGACTTCTTTTGATTAAAAATAACAGTGAATAAATAATCACACAGAGATCCTGGATCAAACATGTTATATTTGACCATTTAAGTCCCATCTTCCTTTTGGCCAGGTCACAGTTTTGCAGGTAGTTTCATAGATGACCGTTGACTCTCAGATTTAGAGGTGCATGGGACACCAAGACATCTATGCTATGATGAGAGACGATACTTTTACTGGTAAACTGGTTACTGATGGTGAGAGGACTGGGACATCAGTGCTCCTATGCTTGCATGTGATTAGCTGTGATTCGGAGCACTGGGAGGAATTGAAGGCAGCAGATGATTAGATCATGGGAGAGCACATTAGCAGAAGTCAATACCACTCCTCCGCTTACAACTCTTCAAAATGTCTTCAGTAAACATGGAGTACATTGGTAATAAGAAAAAACAACCAAGAGTTATTTAAAAAAGAAAATCCTTCACTGGCTCCTTGTGGCCTATGGGATAAAGCAGAAGTGCCTAAACGTGAACTTGAGCCTCACCTGTATACTTCCAGACTCATCTTTTGCCATGCCCTGCCTTCAACCCTAGGCTGCCGTAATGCTCAAGTGCTTCTTGCCTCTTTTCTTCTTTTCTCTGTGCAATGTCTTTCCTCCATGCCTCATGCTCATGCTGTCCTCTCTCTGCCTTGAATCCCTTTCCCACCCCTCACCTGATCCCATGCTAGGGCACGGGCCTCTCTCCAATGTGCTCTCATAAACTCTGAGCATCGCACCTCCTCCCATCTACTATTATTTGTTCTTATGTGTCTATTTGTTCCCCTCACTAGACTCTATCCTCAATACCAGACACACAGAGGGCAACCAGTACAAGTTTGTCGAATGAATAAATGAGTATTTTGGTGCATACTAGGGGATAGAAAATAACTTTAAGTAATCACAAAAGTATAATCATCTGATCTATTATCTGTTTACTACCAGAAATGTGCATTAGCACATAGGAAACTGAAACAATTTTGCAAATAGGTAAACAGATTTATATAAATGTGGTCTGATTCTTCAAGTCTTGCTGTAAGCCTTAATAAGTTGTTGGTATTGTGGGCTCTTTTGGTAAACTTTTTGAGAGATGTACCAACCAGTGCTATTTGGTATGTGTTTTTTTCTTCTACTCTAATGTCAAGTCAGTGGGAGAAGCTTTGTGTACTTGCTTTAGTAAACTGATTCCGAGTGTCTTATTTCCTTTTGTGCATGAGGTGCACAGACATGCACTTAATGGATGTCTGCTGCTTTGTGAGGTAAGGATGCTATTCTTAAAGTCTGAGTTTCCAGAGTAAATTTTTAAAATAGGATTAGGGTTTTATCTTATAGCTAATATAAGAAAGCTTAAATTACAATTATAAAAAATATATGTATATGTGTGTGTGTGTGTGTGTATATATATATATATATATGAGTCAGATTCAAAAACAGCAACAAACATAGAATATTAGACCTCAAAGTTATTCTAGACCATTTAATCTTTTGCTTTACACGTAATGAACTAATGTCATCATGGGTGAATGATGATTCCCTGAAGGCATCAGGGCAAAAATTCTGGTCACTTGATTCTTATTTTGGGGTAAATGTGAATTATCAAGCAAGGAGAAGTATGTAGAGACCTTACAGTTTGCCAGGAAGATTTCTGCTCATGCTACCTTGGGTAACAAGCCTTATTAATAAAGCTAAAACAGTACCCAGAGGCTTTGCTGTTGTGTCCAGCAATCCTGTGGCCTCTGCTCCCCTGAGCCTGTCTCCTCCTGTCTCTAGGCAATGAGACTCCAATTGAGTCCTTGACTTGGGAAGCCTTTGGCACAAACATCCGTATTGGATCTTATTCGTTGTAGCCAAAGTAAGACAGCTTTGGTCAGTACATAGAACTTTGCAACCTGGAGCAGGCATATGCAGGGAAAACCTCCTAAGGCTTCTGCAGAAGCAAAGTGGGCTTTCAGATAGGTACAGGCCCTTTGAGCTTTCTGGACCTCGCCAGTAGGGAGAAGGACAGACATTTGTATGGATAAATATGGGATGGGGAAGATAAACTACATCACAGTTAAATTCAAATTGGGTTCATTTATAAATGGAGGTAAATGCTCTGCCTGTAAGAAACTACTCACAAATACTGTTGTGTGGCCTTTGGGCAAATCAGTTGAACACTATCAGCATCATTTTTCTTATCTTAAAGGAAAGATTATAATGATACTTACCTTGTCCACTTGTGCATATCAGTGACCATACATGTTAAATGACCATCCATATGTAGATAACTATTACTATTATTACCTCTATAATGCCATAATGACGACTACTATAATTATTTTTACAACTAGTAGTACCTAACACTACTTGTACTACTCCTATTGTTACATACCAGCAGTTTGTATTATAATTAAGTGGTCTTCTCTGCTCAGACTATAGGAGAGAGTTCTGCAGTTTATTTGCAAGAAGCTATAGTTCTTTCACTGTGTAATGGTTAAGATCAGGGCTTTGTGGAAATTAAGACTACTTCCTAGATGTAGCATCTTAGACAAGGTATTTAACTTGTGTGCCTCAATGATCTCATTTGTAAAATGGGGATAATACATTCTATCACATAAAGTTCTTGTGAAGATTAAATGAGGTAATCTAAGTACTGCTTAGAACGGTGCCTAGCACACGATGATCTAGCAAGAAATATTCTCTATTAAGCTATTAATGTATTGATATGTATTGCTTTTTTATAACCACCTTGGGAGGGAAGAGACGTCATTATCTTTGTTTCATGGATACTGAAACTCAGGTTTTTGATTTGCTATGTTTACTAATATAGCAAAGCTGGGAGAGATTCAAAGAGCCTCCTGCCCTTTCTTCCTTCTTTTCTTTCCTCTCCTCCTTCCACATATCCTTATTATTGGGCTGGAATGGGAAGCCATAATGTCCTCCCAGTTGATTGGAATTAGCACATCTGATTCTTTTTTAAATTTTCTTTTCCCTCCTGCCCCACATCCCTGCCAGAACACTTGTAAGAAAGTACTCGCTCACATATCTTGTTCCCATTGAAATAAAATCATATTATGCTTATGTTTTTTGCCATTAGCCTATTACTATTAGCTGTCATATCCAAAGTCCCAAGTTCTTTATCTGAACCCTCATACTTAAGAAATTGACAGGGTCAAGGAAATAAGAACCAGTGTTTACATAAGTGTTTATTGGACTTTCTTTATCATCTTTCAGGTCTTGTAGAAATTTGCCTGATGCACCCCCTCGATGTGGTAAAAACCAGGTAAGGTTCTGCATGAACAAGTTTTATTGACTTTGGCTAATATCCAAATTAAGATCTGTCAGAGCACTAAATGCTAGGACTTGTCCCAGGCCAGTAGCTTCTCTCTATAATGGCAGTTATATTTGCTTCTAAAGAAAGTAATATTTGAAAGATAAAATGTGAACAGTGAAAAGCATTTCTGGATGGAGGTCATCTGAAGTATGTAATATTTTACTGTCTTTGCATGACAACCATAAGGTATGATTTGTAGCTATACTGGCAAATGAGGTAAATTTATCAAAATGATATAAAAACTAAACTTTATCCAGTGAATTATGACAGCACATTTTCATTTGGCATTGTATAACAAATCGCTATTTAATAGTCAGCATTTTGGTATGAGACTTCAAAATTTCAAGTAAGCTTTTTACATAGTGCTTAAAGAATTTATTCCCATTACCGTTTACCAATCCAAAAGGCCATATTTTCAGGAAACTGCAGGGGCATAATATGGTCAATACAAGTCAGGACAATGTATTAAATGTATTTACCAAGAGGGAAAAAAATAAAAATAATACAACTTTATAGGGTATAACACGATCTAGAGAATTTTTAAAAAGTTAAACTTGTGGCTGAATTACTGAACTTTCTATTTTTTCAAATTGGAAGCTCTTGGAGTCTAGTGAAAATTTCCATTTATTTGCATTGTATGAAACCCAAGAGCACCATGCCTAGGTTGGAGCCTAATAGCCAACAATGCTATGCAACAATGGTGGTTAAAGAAACCATTCCTGCCTGAATTAGAAAATATTTGATGATTCAGAGTGGTCATTGAATGGACGTGTTACTTATTCTACCTAAAGAGGCAGTAGAATCTTAGGCTGGTTGCTGCAAGCAAGGGAAGGTGACTGTGGCGTGCAAAAATGGTATTACATTTGTAAGAGACGTAGAGAAGATGGGAATTTGGCTTTTGTCTTAGCTGGAGCTGCTCTAACAAAATATTATAGACTGGATGGCTTAAACAACAGACATTCATGTTTTACAGTTTTGGAGGCTAGAAATTCCAGGATTAAGGTCTTGGCTGATTCAGTTCTCTGTGAGGGCCTTGTCCTAACTGTAGAGGGCCTCCTTCTTACTGTATCCTTACATGGCAGACAGAGGAAGCTCTATTGTCACTTTTTCTTCTTATAAAGTCATTAATCCCATCATGGGGGCAACACCCTCATCACCTCATATAAACCTAATCACCTCCCAGAGACCTCACCTCCAAATACCATCACACTGTGGGTAAGTGCTTCAACATACGAATTTTGGAGGGACACAAACATTCAGTTTGTAACAGCCTCAAATCACTAAACTCAAAGAGAAAGAAGAAAACCAGGGGCCTGGCACAGTGGCTCATGCCTATAATCCCAGCACTTTGGGAGGCTGAGGCAGGTTGATCACCTGAGGTCAGGAGTTCGAGACCAGCCTGGCTAACATGGTGAAACTCCATCTCTACTAAAAATACAAAAATTAGCCAGGCATGGTGGCACACCCCTGTAATCCCTGCTACTCGGGAAGCTAAGGCAGGAGAATCACCTGAACCTGGAGGTGGAGGTTGTAGTGAGCTGAGATCACACCACTGCACTTCAACTTGGGCAACAGAGTGAGACTCCTTCTAAAAAAAAAAAAAAAAATCATATTACGATATGTGCACCTCTGGGCCATCTTTATTACAAGGTTCAGAAACAGCAAAACTCCCTGGAATTTCCTTCTTAGATTTCATATTAACCTTTTTTGAGAAGCCAGAGTATTGTTGCTAATCTCACTGATAAAATAATCTTTTTCATTTAAGGGTAGTTTTCTAAATTAGTAAACTGTTCCAATGAACACAGAGGATAAATAATAATGATTTAATCAAGACACATTATTAGAATTATGGTCACTCATCACTCAGTATTTTATTCATCCATTCAACAGATGTGTATTGAGCATCTAGTGTGTGTGGGTTTCATGATAGCTCTGCCCTCAGAGAGCTCACAGTCTGATTAGCTAATTGGGATCTCATCACAGTGAAGATTTAAAAACTGTATATTTTTTTGTACTGGAATTGAATTGAAAATTTCTTGAAATGAATATAAGTTATTGGGGCTTTATATCTTCCTTGTTACATAAATATTTTCATTAAAATACCATTCATTCATTAGAATTAGTCACATGACTTTGTCTAACTTCAGCAGGGAGGAAGATAATAATCCTTCCAGATTCTTTGAATGAGAGAGGAATTGGATACTGGGTGGTATTTGACCTGCATAATGAAAAGTATATTGAAATAGACTCACAATCATGGAATAAATTGAAAGCCACAAATATGGGCAGCTGACATTGCAACAGAAGTAGAATGTACAAGATTGATAGGACTTATCACCCAGGCAGTAACAGAGAGGTGACATCAAGTGAGCAAGAGCAGACTCACCTGTGGGAACCTCTTCACCATCACATTATACAGGAGATGACTATGTTTCTAAATAGAAATAAATTCATACCCAGGTAATGGTATTGATCATTTATAAAGTTTTAAAAATCCGCTTGAAAGAGGAGTTTGGGAGTAAATTTTTAGAACCTGTTGTTATTCATTCAGCAAGAAAAAGATTAGGCACAAATGGAACCCAAAAGGAAGACTAGACTCCAAAGAATAGACACATTTCTTTTGCCATACTCCAGCACATGAGACATTGTGGAAAATGAGCCATATCCATATTTGGATTAATTCAGGGTACTACTCCTTAAGTAATAAAATCCAATTAAAAAAAAACTGCAGTAAGATTTTGCTTCATGTATCCCATGCCCCACTTTGACAATGCCTGCCAGAACTTAGAATCCAGTACTCTCAGAATATCGTGTCATTTAAAAAGTGACCTGCTAAAATCACCAATGCTAAGTGGTTTCGTGTATTATCTCTTTCCATTTATGGTTTATGTTATTCATTTTAATATTTATCAGAATAGTAAGTACATGTAAATTGCATCAAATTCAAATAATACTCCATGCATTGTGTCAATTAAGACAGGTGAGATTGTGTGGCTGTAAACTCAACAACAAACTCAAAATCTCAGCAGATAACAAAAACAAGGATTTCATGTCTGATACAACTGGGTATCTTCGTCTGTCTAGGCTGCTAAACTGGGTAACTTAGAGACAGCAGAAATTTATTTCTCACAGTACTGGAGGCTGAGAAGTCTAAGATCAAGGTGCTGGCAGGTTTGATGTCTGGTAAGGGCCTGTTTCCTGGTTTAATGGGTGCCTTCTTGTGTCCTCACCTGGTGAAAGAGCAAGGCATCGCTCTGGGGTCTCTCTTATAAGGGCACTAATCCCATTCCTGAGGGCTCTACCCTCATGACTTTCTAAAGGCCCCACTCCTGATGCCATCATCTTGGAGGGTTGGGTTTCACCATATGGATTTGGGGTGGTTGGGGAGGGGGGAACAAATATTCAGACCTTAGCCAGGGGACACTCTGCTCAGACTGAAAGAAGCTCTGTTTGCACACATGCTTTCCCCATCCCTGTGGCAGGAAGAATAGAGCTGAATGGTCCCACCCTGGTGGTTAGAGCTCTGAACACACATGTCCTTTTCACCCAACCTATATTAGGAACTTGCCACTTGACCACACCTGGACAACCAGAAGGAGAAGAAATATGATACTCCTACTGGCCTGAAGGAAGGGACATGGTGTCAGTGTGCAATAGGCATGTCTTTTCCAAATCTTATAAGCAGGAACATTATTTCCCTACCATGTTCTCTCCACCCACCAGTTTCCATTCCAGAGGTAAGGTGGAATGGAAACTTTAGCTGATTCTGTTGTAATTCACTTCAACATTTCTAAATATTATACTAACACTGGTTGTATTGAGTTGAATAGTGTCACTGCCCCAATTCACATTCTTCCCAGAACCTCAGAAGGTGACTTTATTTGAAAACAAGATCTTTGTAGATGTAATTATTCAAGTTAAGAGGTGGCCATATGGAATAGGGTGTGCCCTAAGTCCACTATGACTGCTGTTATAAGAACAAGAAAAGAGACTCACAGAAAGAGACATGATGTAAAGATGACCAGATGACGTCTTCTCTGGTAGCAGAGATTAGAATTCTGCAGCAAGCCTATGACCAAGGACTGCTGGCAATCCCTAGAAGCTCAGAGAGAGGTATGGACCATATTCTGCTTCAGAGCCTTTTAAGAGGAGCCAACCCTGATGACACCTTGATTTTAGACTTCTGGCCTTCTGAACTGTGAAAGAATACATTTTTGTTGTTTTAAGCCATAGGGTTTATGGTAATTTGTATGCAGGGAAACGAATACACCGCTCTCTCTTAATTTGTCAATGTAAGTGTTATTTATGACATCTAGAATTACACAATGGCCCTATTTCCCCTTCTCACATCTGTCCCATTATTGATCCATAATCAATTGTTTGCATTATTTTGACTATGCAAACATTGTTCACTGCTGAACCAAGTAGTGCTCAAGGATTTATTTTTCTGTAGTTAATTATTGCCTCATATTTTCATTCTTTAGTTCCCTATATGGCTATTGTTAATTGCAATCTCTTCCTAAATGTTTCTTCACGTTCCTTTTCCCTACTGTTTCATCATTTTCAAACTCTTAGCAGGTAATGTGGTGGGGCTTGTCGAAGGTGGAGTTTTGGCAATTACTTGGTTTTTTTGTTAGGTCCTCTCTCATCTCTCTTCCAGTATCAAAATTTAAATGTCTTTTCTGGGGATACTGTTTCTCCAGTGAAGAATCTTTCAATCAAGGTTGTGTGTGTGGGAGGGTCCCACTGTTAAGGATGAAAATATTCTCGTCTTCCTCTTGTTTCTGGTATGGGGCCACTCTCCTGCCCTCCACTGTACCTAGTGGCTCCCAGTCTGAAGCTGCTCTTATTTAGTCTCCAAAGAGTAGGTCTTTAGTGTGAGGTGGGAGAGAAAACATACATGGACTTTAAGCAGTGCTCTTGCTTCGAGTTACATATTCTCATTTTTCAAGTTATCTGGTACCTCTGAAGCCTGAGGCATCCCAGGGACATCCCAGGGTCTTTAGTGGCAATCCCTTCTTTAGATACTTACGGTGCAGTCTTCTCTGCCCTGCTAAGGCAGTGGCCATTCCTCCATCCCTTTCCATCTTGCAAAAATGAGTTACTTTTTTGCAAGTAACTCTTTACTTCTTGCCTCATCCTCTTTGTCTATCTGGATATATGCTTATTTATAATTATTATGTTTTTGCCACGTGTGTTAGTCATGGCCCAATCAGGAGAATATACACACACACTCTGAGTATTTGAAACTATGCAAAGTAAATGCAAGGAATTCCAGAGGTAAGGACCTTTGACTTTTAGCTGATTCTGTCATGATTCACTTTGATATTTCTAAATATTATACTTATATTGCTTTGTATTGAGTTGAATGATGTCCTTGCCCCAATTCTGTCCAGATTGTAGAATTGCTAAGGAGCCAGCAAAGGTCTGTGAGGCAACCTAGAGATTAGCAATAGCACCACCACCACAGGCTGAAGGGAAAAAGGGAGGAGGTGGTGTTGCCAGAGCCCAGGGCCTCATAACGCTGCTGGAAGCTAGAATCATGGTAGGTTTGTCTAGTGGGAGCCGCAGTCTGAGGACATAGCCACTGCCTGCCTAAGGTAGAGAGGGACAGAAGAAGTCATCTGGTTTCTCCCTTCTCTCCCCACCTTCAGATTCTCACCCGCCAGTGCTCCTATTTGCTGAATCCATGGAAGTCCGGGAAGCCCAGCCTTGCAGAGGTTAGCCCCTTCACGTTACAGAGCAGAGCAGGACAAGGCAGGGAGTGAAAAACTGATCTGAAGATAAGCAGAATGGGGACTGACATACTGTCATTTTTGAGGGATTTGGAGAAAGCACTGAGAGAAACATGCATTTTCAATTCAGCATGTTGAATTGCCAAGAGTATTGCTTCAGACCCAGTTTTTATTTTAAAAGATAGTTAGAAATTATCATTGATACATATTTTATGGCAAAATTCCAGGCATTGTGGCATTTAATATAGAAAAAAAGCTTATTCTGCTTCATGCAAGTATGGCACCGGGGATAGACCTAATGTTAGCAGAGGCCAGCCACATGACAAACAATGTGTTCTAAGGGTCCCCAGCTAATTTTAGCAGAGGATATTTGACTAAGAAGCTGCACATATGGCAGTTATGTAGAATCCAGGTCTCCTTTGAGAATCTCCCCAGGGACATGTATATATATATTGTTTTATAGTTCTGTTTATACACAAACAGAGCTCTGTGTACCATTGTGAGTGGACCCTTCCTTAAGAACCTGTGGCTACAAATAACAAAAGACCCCATTCACTTGTATAGCTGGGAAGGTCTAAGGGTAGTTTCTGGCTTCATACTCTCCAGCAGTGCAAATAAAATAATCTTTAGTTATATTTCTCTGATATTCCCTCTTTCTCTCTCTTTCTCTCCTTTTCTCCAGCTATCCTTTTCTTATATAGTTCTCATTTTAGGGTAGCTTCTCTCATTCAGCACTAGATAGCCTTGGCAGCTTCAAACTTACATGGTGCTTGGTGTTTGTTTGTGTGTGGTTAATAGCTTTGGCTCTAGAGTTAGTCTGCCTGAGTTCAAATCCTGACTCCTCCACTCATTACTAGTGTGACCTCATTAAACTACGTAACTCCTCTGTGCCTTAGTTTCCTCATCTTTAAATAGGAACAACAATGGTATCCACATTATTATGAAAAACAAATGAGCATACACGCACACACAGGCGCGCGTGCGCGCGCGCGCGCACACACACACACACACAGAAAAGCATGGTGTTTAATCCTGGGTTAGCAAAAATCCGGGGAATACAAACAGAAATAGAGTTTACAGGGTAGTGGAGAAACCTGAGGGAGCATACAGGTGTGGGAGGGGGAAGTGTTTATTATGGAGTCAAGCAGTTTCAAGTTTCTAAGCCACAAGACTTACATGTTACATAAGCACTATGTTCAAAGTCTTCCTCAGCAAGGTGTTTGCAAGTAGAGCATCCTTCTGGGCAGAAGAGCCTTGGTTTAGTGTCTGTGTTCCTTCTGGCCTCATGCCACACATCATTTTGGGGCTGCATGCTGACATTATTCAGTATCCTCTAGAGCCATCACTGTGCCTGGCCTTCAGGAGGTGCCCAGTGAATGCTGTTGAAGAAATGAGTATTTGGTAATAATCAAAATAATAACCTTAAGAGTTCTATGGCAAAACTGAAATGTCTATAAAATGAATAATAGGTGGTCTTCATTGTGTCATCTTCACTGAAAAAGGGAAGATTTCATGAAAAAGGTGGGAACTTAGAATCTGTTAACATAAAAAGGGAGACATTACTTGACAGGGTAGTGGGCAAGATTATAAGCCTATAGTAGAGTTTCAGGGACTGGACTGGGAAAGAACTTGGTAATGTGAGAAGGTTCCCATTAGCTGTGCCTGGAGCAGAGGTGGGTGGAGTAACTGGGGAGAGGGATCGAGGGTGCTGAGGCAGCGTGTGGGACAAGCTTTGAGATGGGAAGTGAAACCCCGAACTCCATCTAGAACAGCTCTGGCTAATTGAAACAAAATGCACCACACACATGTAATCTTAAGGTTTCTAAGGACCACATTTAAGGAAGTAAAAATGAAACAGGTAAAATTAATTCTGATAATAAATCCTGTTTAACCTCATAGATTCAAAACATTACCATAGCAACATGTTAACATAAAAACTATGAATGAGATATTTTCCATTCTTCTTTTTCATACAAAGTCTTCACAATCTGGTGTCTATTTTACACTTACGCACATCTCAGTATTGACTCATCAGCCACATTTCAAATGTTCCACCGCCACATGGGGCTGGAGGTTCTTGGATTAGACAGCACAAGCCTAGAATGTAATCTTAAAAGGAAGATCTTTAAAGAGAAAGACGGAGTCCAGTGGCTCTTTCCTAAGAAGAATACTCTTGCTTGGAATGATATGATGGTTACAAATAAGCAAGGTGCTAGGTGGGGTGAATTTTGCTACATATGCATTTCAAGGTTTGTACCTGTGTGGAGAAAGTGGCATTTGAAAGCCCCAAGCATTTATGGAAGTCACAAGCTGAGAGAATCGTAACTTACATCCTTTTCATATTTTTAATCCCAGGAAAGGATATGGCCCATTGTGCTTCACGAAGGTATAATTACTGAGGTGTTTGTTCTGTTTCACCCTGAGTCATTTTTTTATCATTTTTGTTTTCAATTTTGAACAGAGCATAAATCAGGTGCATACTACATAAACTGCCAATCCTGTAAGGACTGATCTTTTTTAAAGTGCCCCAAAGGCACAGCAATGGGCCTGTAGTTCCAGCTAGTCAGAGGGCTGAGGCAAGATTGCTTGAGGCCAGGAGTTCCAGGCAACATCGCAAGACCCCTATCTCTAAAAACAAAAAGCAACATTTTTAAAGCACCCCCTCTGTCAAATAAAGAACTACAGAGCATGTTTTCTGGTGGGTGTGGGGGAATGGGAGAAAGTTTGGGGGGGTCATTTTCACATCTGCTCGTAGACATAAAGACTAGTGGTGAGTGTACAGACCGATGCATACCTTGGCTGTCATCCTTCCCACCCCTCATCAGGACTTAGCTTGCACTGAGAAGTCTTTTCATACTTCTTTCAAAACATATTAATCACTGGGTGAATTCTAAAGACTCATATGGGTTGCAAATTTGGCATCCACATGTTGTTATATATGTGCTTATGGGGCTTTTATTCAATCTGTGGAGATTGATTTACACTCTATTGGTGGCTCCCAAACCCCAGACTTCTGAATCAGAAACTCTAGGGGTGAGTCCTACCAATATTTATGTTTAACAACCTCCCGAGTGATTCTTATGCAGCAAACCTGGACTGGTCACTGGGTCAGCCTTTGGAACCACTGCTGAATACACTGTTGGCAGTTTTGTAAAAAGTCATGTAAAAAACTCCTTTTTTTTTCCCTTAAGTGTTGAACCTTTCATTAACCTATGATTCTCATTGGTTTTCTTTTTGTAAACTGCTGCTTCGTTTGCGTGAGCGGAAGTGAAAGGACAAAACGGTTGTCTTGCAGAGCTCATTACGTGGTTTTTGAGAGTGATATGGAAATATATTATCCACAGCCAGAAACAACACGTTCTGTCCTACTGAGTGGGATACTGGGGCAGAAATTAGCACCAGAAGACGGGAGAGGAGCGAGTATTGATTGTTACAGAGGGAAGGTAAATGGCTCTGATGGGTGAAAATGATTTAGAGGCATAAGCCCACCACAAAGTTTCTTAAAAAGAGAAATCTGAGGACGGGGTATGGTGAGAGGCTGCTTTGTGGGGTGTCCAGCAGAGTATGTGAAACCAGGCTCTGGGTAACATCCACTGCGTCCTTTAGCAGGGAGGAAGGGAAACAGCCATGAACTTTAAAGTGAATGCTTAATTTAGAGGTTGGAGAGGGGATGTTGGGGCCAATGGAACAGTGGGGTGGAAACACGGAATGAAGACTTTTTCCCCCAATAAATCCTTTAAAAAAAAAAAAGAAGAAGAAAGGAATTTTTTTAAAATTGGAAGAAAATACAGGGAAAATGTTAGGATGGGGTATAGACAGGAGGCAGTAGAACCTATAGGATTTGAAAATAAATAAACAACAGAGGAGCTGGGAAGGTTATGTCCATATGTTAATGATTTGCCCGTGGTGTAAAACATTAAGATCGTATTCAGGGTTAGAACATGGTTATGCCTGATTTCTCACCATGGGTAGAAATTCAGGGCTAGACCACTGTCATGGCTTGTTTCTAACCATGGATAGAATGTGTCTGAAGTAAAACAAATAAGGAGTAGAACCACAGTTTTATAAACTATATTTTTATTGGGATTTTGTTATGTAGCTAAATCAATCCATGGCAACACATAATGGTATGGAATGGTTACAGGATCCCCAAATACATTGTGAGTGCAACTTCTACTTTGCTTTTGAAGTTGCATGACCATAATAGGGTTTCTCTGGGATTTGTTTTATTTAACTGATATGTCTTTTTGTAATTTCTGAGCCCAAGCAAGAAAGTACTGCATAGTGGGCAGACCGGACCGCAACACTGTATTGATTAAGTCATTCTTTTCCATGCAGTCGTTGGTAAAGATTTTGTTTAATAACATAATCAAATAAAAACAGGGCACAAGATGGGTAACATATTTGGAAGGAATAGAGGTGCCAGTTGGCCAGGATCTGCTTGGCACATTATAGAGCTGCAGTGAATTATGTGGTTTTAAATGAATTAATATGTGCTTTAAAATACCACTTGCTCCAATCTAAGTGCTTTAATACAAATTAAATTCATCATTGCTTATGAGTTCATAGCAAACTTTGAAAGGTCTCACATTTGTATAGTGACTAATATAACCTAGGAATGAACCTAAAACGAAGAGAAAATAATCTTATTTTTTGCACTAATACAGAAAGCTGCATGTCTACGTTCTAGATGTATAGGACCCTCTGGAGAATGGCAGAGGGTTTGGGGATGATAGGTCATGACGCTATCAAGAGATTTCATTGATATTACTTCTGAGATTTTACTTTGATAATGTTCTGCCTCTCTTTGGGAGAGCAAGTGTTGTATCCAAACTCTGGAAAGCTGAGAAGAGTCTACAGTAGAAAGTCTTGCCCCTTCAACTTCCCCATATGTTGGAGGTCCACTCACTGAACACAGACCCAGGTCCTCGGCTGGGTTGGTTGCAATAACTGCCTTATCCATGGGGAGTGCTCCACGCACGTCCACTTCTGCTGCTACTGTGATCCAATAAAAAGGAGAAGCTGAAGGATTCGTTGCCTGAGGCACTGGGGAAAAAACTTGGTCCCCAAGATTATATGCAGAAGAATCTTGCTGCAGTAGACTAAAATTATTTTTCAATCTTGTTAATAAGGAGAAAATCCTCTTTAAAAAAAAATCCAATCAGTTCTCCCCACATAAAATAACAAAGTTCTATTATGTTAAATCAACTGTAACTCACTTTATAATCTGAATAGGTTGTTTCTAAATTTATTTATTTATTTTTTTTGTAAATGGAATTTATTTTAAAATCACTCCCTAGAGGAACAAGCTATTTTTATGACTCACATTGCAAAACTATGTAAAGTGTGTAATCTCTCTTTAATTTGTGTTTTGTCTAAATTTAAAAAATAAAGAATTTAGTGTTTATATAGAGTACAGTAGCTATTATTCCTCAACTAATTAAATGGTCTTAGAAGATTCTCCCTTAGCTAATAAGGAAAGGTGTGTTCTGTTTGGATACTTCTTGTTTTTTTTCCCTGCTTAACTGCAAAGGCTTCTTCTGTGCCTACCCCAGCCTGAGGATGAGAAGGAACAGTGACAAAGCATTCTTCATGCCTGTCAGTGGGGTTCTCCAGACATCTTTTTTTCTCTTTTTTTAAGCTGAAAGGTAAATAATTCTTAAATGGCCTTCTTATCTTTGTCATGGGAAAGTGAATTATTTCTAAAATGAGCATCAGCACGAAGACTATTTCCTTCGTTCCTCCCCCCAACCCATTCAGGGTTTTGTCCCAACTGCCTTTAAATTTCCAGCAATTTCATTAATCTACTTATTTAGCCAATGCCCATCACAAGTTCCCCTATGAGATAGTTTGCCTAAGCTATAGCTTAGATTCAAATTTGGGGTTATTATAATTTAACATGACTATACAATATGCAAATAAAATAAATTGATGTGGGATTATTTCAAATTAAAAACAACCAAGATATTTTCCTAAGTGTTTGTTATGCCATCATACACTTTTCTCAGATAATCTCCTATTTTTTTTTTTAAATTATACTTTAAGTTCTGGGATACATGAGCTGAACGCTCAGGTTTGTTACATAGGTATACATGTGCCATGGTAGTTTGCTGCACCCATCAACCCATCTACATTAGGTATTTCTCCTAATGCTATCCCTCCCCAACTCCCTACCTTCAACAGGCCCCAGTGTGTGATGTTCCCCTCCCTGTGTCCATGTGTCCTCATTGTTCAACTCCCACTTATGAGTGAGAACATGCGGTGTTTGGTTTTCTGTTCCTCTGTTGGTTTGCTGAGAATGATGGTTTCCAGCTTCATCCATGTCCCTGCAAAGGACATGAACTCATCCTTTTTTATGGCTGCATAGTATTCTGTGGTGTATATATGCTACATTTTCTTTATCCAGTCTATCATTGATGGGCATTTTAGTTGGATCCAAGTCTTTGCTATTGTGAACAGTGCTGCAATAAACATACATGTGCATGTGTCTTTATAGTACAACCATTTATAATCCTTTGGGTTTATACCCAGTAATGGGATTGACTGGCCAAATGGTGTTTTTGGTTCTAGATCCTTGAGAAATCACCACACTGTCTTCCAAATGGTTGAACTAATTTTCACTCCCACCAACAGTGTAAAGGCATTCCTATTTCTCCACATCCTTTCCAGTATCTGTTGTTTCCTGACTTTTTAATGATCACCATTCTAACTGGTGTGAGATGGTATCTCATTATGGTTTTGATTTGCATTTCTCTAATGACTGGTAATGATGAGCTTTTATTCTTATGTTTGTTAGCCACATAAATGTCTTCTTTTGAGAGGTATCTGTTCATATCCTTCGTCCACTTTTTGATGGGGTTTGTTTTTTTCTTGTAAATTTAAGTTCTTTGTAGATTCTGGATATTAGACCTTTTTCAGATGGATAATCTCCTATTTTAAGGACATGTTTTTGGGGGGAGAATTTGGAACTAATACCATGCCTATTTTCAGTGTTTATTCAAGCTTTATCTGAGATTAGCCCTTGCTCTAAATTCAAGTAAAGCAAAAGTTCAAAATGTTTGTTGTTTATTTTGCCACTGTAACATTTTTAACAATATTTTCTAGTTAAACTCTAAGCAATCTGACATCAGTGAAAGTAAAATTATCTTATCCAGAGTGTTTGCTCCTCTGTAAAGAGCAGGTGCCTGTCTCAAAAGGGCTGGAATATTCTTGAAAAATCATGTGCCATGGAGAAAGTACTTTTGGATTCTTACTTGGGCTCTCCTCTGCAGCGTGAGAAAACCTGAAAGTGTTGAGAAAGAGGCTGGTTAAGGGAGAAAACTCTAACTGTGAACTGAACCTTAGAACCTCAGGCCAGGCCCATGGGAAAGTTGCTTTTGAGTCGAGCATATGGGAATCAAGCCGAATGAAATCTAAATTGTTGAGATTCTAACACAGCAGAAGGCTACGGCTATCATGGACATTCTAGAAGATTGTTTTTCCTTTCTGTGAATCAAGAGTAAAAAATCATAAGTTGCTTTAGACAAACAAATTTGAGGCTGATAATGTAATATCATAACCGTGAACCTTGACCAAAAATTGATAAAAAGTGTTTAACATTCTTGGAAAATCGATTTGTTCTCAGAATATTCTTGTTGAGGTGGCTAAAATAGCCTGTATGCTTTTGCTTTGCAGTCAGGGCACAGCTGAGATTTAGTTTTAACATAATGAAGAAGTTTGCAAGATGATAAATAGAGCTGGATGCAACTCTGTATACTCTGGGCCAAGTTCTTACAAGATAAATTTTTCCCATTTGAGGTTATTGAATAATATTTTCTTCAGTGAAACTTTTGTGAGAACTTAATAGGTTACATACTTCCCTATTATCGCAGAAACCACCCAAAATTATTCTGAATATCATCAATTTTTGGTAATCAGAATCTATCTCGGATATGCATTTGTGTTTTTTATGAAATAATACAACATTGAGACGAACTTCTTACCGTGTGATCCAACTCAGTACTTCTAAATATGCTCAGAAAAATATACACTTTAGAATTTCTTATCTCTGTATTTGTGTCCTTTTAAATTTTGAAAAGTAAAAAGCACACATTAGAAAAAAGTTTGACTTTTTCCTAAGATGCTCTCCCAAAGTGAGAGCTGGTTAGAATTCTGACTTATTTTCATTTAGAAAGGTCAGACAAGCAGATATGATTCCTTTGTGGACAGGCCTTCAGTGTCCAGGGGGAGTATAATTAACACAGCTCCACTAAGGCAATGGATCATGTGGGAAGACACACCCACTGAAGACAGGAGACCAGCCTTCTAGTTCAGCGCTGTTGGCCCCACTCTGTGAGTCAATGGAGCTACTCTGGGATTTCACTCCCCAACCTGGAAACTGAAGGCATTTCCCTACATGGTCTTGGAGGCTTCTTCTAACCTGATATTCTGTTTCCAAGGCAGTGTTTTCATTGTTTAAAAATAAAATGATTGCAAGTACATATCTGGTAATGGGGTTTCTCAACTCCGTTAATGCCCCAAGCTCTCTCCTGTCTCAGGTCCTGTGTTCTTGGAATCCCTTCTTCCTAGAGTGTCTGGCTTCTTCTAGACCTTCATACTTCAGCTCAGCTGTCATCTCCTCAGAGAAACTTCTCTGGCTGCCCCATCTCCAGTGGCCTCCTGCGCATCTCTCATTTTTTTCATTACCTTATTTGTCTTTGTCTTAGTCTTCTGATCTCATCAAAGTTATTTATTTGTGTACACGTTAACTGTTTGTCTGCTCCAACTGGAGTATAGGCTTTCTAAAGGCAAGGGGCCTTCTTTCTTTTGTTCACCGATATATATGTGCAGTGTCTACAAGAGTGTTAAGCACAAAGTAGGTGCTCAATAAACTCTTGGTGAATGAATGATTGAATGAATATCATTTAAAATTGGGCACAGCATATGCATTTTCAAATTATGCATTTGGAAAAATAAAACACAAACACACTAAGCCTGTTTTTACTATCATGAGCCAGGTTTCACACAGGATCAATTCACAGATTTTTTTTGGATCTTCCTTTGGCTAGCTAGTAATCTGAGCATTTTATAAAGCCTAAGTTGCATTTGTGTGGTTTTATACCACAGAGAATGAGACATGAAATTTATATATTCACCATGTGTCAGTGAATTTTTCAGGTTCTGTACATCACCTGCCCCTGTACTATCCTGATACCTGCAAACTGACATCTGGACCCTGAATAGTTGAGCCTCTCTCGGTCCTGTTCATTGCCAGCTAAGGTTTAAGCCTCTTAACTCCAGTCCAGTGCATTAATGACCCTCTGCCCTAGACTAGGAAGAGAAGACTCACCCTCCTGGATGGTGGTTGGATGGGCAGCTTGATGCTGGTGACAAGTGGGCTTTATGAGCCCAGCCTGGATGCTCCTTGAGGAAATGTTTTTAGCGCACACAATATCTTATTTTTATTTTCACATCTCATGAAGTAGTTATTTATTTTTAAGGAATCATGCCAGTTGGAGTAGGTAGAGTTGCATTCCTGAATGTAGCTCTTTTTGTTAGCTTAGTAGATTGACCTCTCATTGAATTAAAAGATGTAAAAATCTCTTTTTATCAATATTTTTAAGGTATCTTAAGCATTTTCTTTTTAAAAGACAATAGGATTAGCAGATTAGTGGTGTCAAGAAGGCTTCACTTTAAAACAAAAATAATGCATGACTTCAGAAGTTATGTTTTCCAGCCTTCTGAAATCTGAAAAAGAAAAGAAAAGGGAGAGATTTATTAAGAAAATACTAACCACAACTTCTGAAGAGATAATCTTGGAATAACTTTTGGGTCAAATTAGAGTTTCTGTTTCCTTGTTACATTGAAAACGGAAGTCGATTATTTGATTTCCTGTTAGTACTAAAACCGAAACTCATGTTAAATAGAAAGGAAAAAGAAATAACCCTAAAATTTATCTTCAGGTTGAAGAATTGGAAAATAGCTATTGTTTTCTATTTTGATTTCCCAGAGTGTGAGAAAACTGTCCCTGTATAGATACTTGCCAAGTTCTGAGAGAACACTTAAGAGTGTTTTTGGGTAGCACAGGGAGATAGGGTCTTGTATGCGGGTGTTCCAGGTTTCAAATGGTAACAGGGGAATGGGAGAAAAGAGGGAAGTGTTCCCAAATCAAACATAACTCTCAGGAAATGAGCCAGAACACCTGGGAGAGGTCGGGGGTCAGAAAATACAAACTCAGGGTTCAATATTTTGCTCTCATCACACAAAAGAAAATGGGTCATAGACGTAAGACAGAAGAAAATCTGGGATTTTATAGAAAAGTTAGGAACTAAGAATCCTGTCATCCTAATGTCATTCTGTCATTCTCCCATGACTCTATGATGTTTCAAAAAATATTTTCAGAATTGATGCTGGTGCTTTCTAGTGGTTTCTTGTTGCTTAAACATCAGGTTGAGAAGTTATTTATCTCTTTCTGTCAACTCCCAGAGGTTCACTTCTGAGAACCTTCTGAGGCAATTCTTTGGCCAGTGCTTACAAGGCTCTGGAGGGTGGGGGTAGAGGTGGTCCAGCAGGCAGAGATGGAGACACCACAGCCCTGAATCATGGGTCATTCACTTCTGGGGAGAGAAAAGAGGTTTTGCAAACGTTACTTCATGGGACCTCCTAGGGAAAAAGAGGGTGTTTTTTCCATCTCATTTCCCAACTCTAAGTTCTCTGAAATCTACTTGATTTTTGCCAGGTGTCAAATTATAACCCTCTTTGTCAACCACAAATGACTAATGACTAATGATTAGCCTAATGACTATGCAACTTTTGAAACTCAAATTCACATTTTAACTTACTGACTATGTTGTGTTTTTATTAATTGTGAAAAAAAAAAATCCCCACCAAAGCCAATAAAAACAAAGTTTTAGAGTCTTAATTGCAATGTTCACTTGCAATTGTTGACCCTGTAAGTGCTCAAGGAGAAACAAGATGGGGCTGCAGCCCGCCCATCTTCAGGCCTGAGGCTGCGGCCCAACAAATGACGCCAATGCACCTCTCCTGGGGAGAGTTAAGTGATGTCAGCACCTCTGGGCAGAGCAATATTTGACCCTTAAACTGCTTCACATACAAGCAGCTGTTTTCCTCTTTCCACCATTCCATGAAGGACGCAGGAGGGCTGAAATATCTGATACTATTTTTCATCACCAGAGATAAAGTAAATTTAAAACTTGAATTAAATGTTGACCACTTTGCTTACTGGTTATTTACTGATAGGTAGTGATTCTCAAAAACCTCAGCATGATTTTCTTTTCTTTACGTTTTGTGGAAAGGGGGCAAGGTCTCAGCAAGTTTTCTCCATATTTACGCCTGGCCCCCAATGTGTGCCTTGAGAGCTCATAAAAACAAATCTGCCTCTCAGCCGGGCAGTCGGTAATGGGATCTGGAGCCTCTCTCTGCAAGGTCACCTGTTTAAATAGAGACTCCCGCGGTGCTGCCTGAAAGGTGTTTCCATAGGAGGGTTGCTGGCCGGCTCCCTCAGTGTTTAGGAAGTGAGCTTCCCATGTTGGGCCTGCCCTCCAGAGGGTCTTCCCTTTGCAGAGCTCCATTGCAGCTGAGGCTAAGAAAGGCTTGAGACCCAAACCCAGGCAGGCCAGACCCCAGGCCTAAGATAAAGCATGTCTTAGGTTTTAAGTACAAAAAAAATTCCATTAAAATAAAAACAGTACTTTATTCCATTTGGCTGCTAGAGTACATTCTAGAGTCTAACAGTGGTAAATGTGAAAAGGCCTGTGGAAATGTGAGGACTGTAAAAATCATTGCATAAAAAGATGCCAAGCATTGTTTGCAGAAATTAAATGTCCTTTTGCACCAGCAGTGAGCTTTCTTGGATGGCACAGCAGACAAGGTTCCCAAATTAATGAAAAAGCAAGCCAGATATTCATGTCAATTGTAGCTCTCATTCATTCTTTCCATCTGGTTTCGCATTTTCTACGTGGGATGTGCTTCCAGGCTCCAAAGATCTCTCTCCTTCATGCCCCTCCACCCCACAATTAAGCCCAGTTCCTGCCTCATTCAGATTCTAGCAGAATTGCTCAATGAACAGTCCTTGTGTGCCAGCCTCTGCTGTACCAGCAACATGCCGGAGTGTGGGGATCCCAGGGCTTCCACGCATCACTCACACATGTGTCTGGCACAGCCCTAACTAGCTCTTCTCCAATGTGGTGCCAGTGGCCCCCTTTCCACTGGCCTCTCCCAATCTAAGGAGAAAGCAGTCAGTGGGAGATCATCAAGCACTCTCTGCTATATTGGCTTTGGCATTTCAGTGGGATTGTCCTCCCCAGTCCCCACTCCCAGAATGAGCAGTCTCCAGAATCACCATTATTCCTCCTCCCTTACAAGCTATGTCTGAGCTAGGGACTTAACGCTGGAGATCCAGATCAGGACTGGCCTGACCGCTTTGGAATCAAAGAATGAAATCAGGATAGAAACAATATACAGAAAGACAAGCTTGAGAGAGGGAGAGCAAACAAAGCCAGCAGTTCCTGGTTAGGGTCATAAAGCACCTACTTCCTTTACAGACCAACAATAAACAGTCACCAATCAGTAAACATTCCTCGCCTTAGGAGCGAGGATTTGTATTCAAAGACACCAGATTAGATGCCGACTTTCCCACCCTGATTTTCCCCTCAATGTAATGGAGATCCTCCAAAAAAAAAAAAAAAAAAAAAAAAAATCCACAAACTCTTTCTTGGTAAGGTTAACCAGGGCCAGATAATTCTCTGTTGGAAGGATCTGTCTGGAGCATTATAGAATGTTTTAGCAGGATCTAAGGCCTCTACTCACTAGATGCCAATAATACCTTCCTTTCAGCATGACAACTGAAAATGCTTCCAGACGTTACCAAATACACCCCTGGGAAACAAAACCATGCTTCACCCCATTGAGAACCACTGGGTTAAGGGAAGGAACTATTCAAGGCATACATATTGATATGTGACAAACGTCATAAATACCAGTGAGGCATCAGAATATGATCTCCTAACTCTTGAGGATAAAGTGCTATGTTTAGGGAGTTGCTCCACAGATGGGGAGACCTGTGATTCTCAAACTTTAGTGTGTATCAGAATAACCAGGAGGGCTGGTTAAAACCCAGATTGCTAACCCTAGAGTTACTCACACTGTCAGTCCAGGGTGGAGACCAACGATTTGCATTTGGGACATGATGATGCTGATGCTGGAAGTACTGAAAACCACTGAACTGGATCTTTCTGGATTGGTACTTGACCCACCAATGGTGACGTAGCCACAGATGAGGAAGGTGTATTGCTGTAAGCCTTCTCTCTGCCCTTCTTGATTTTCTGCATCTGTGTCTATCATCTTCACTACCCAACATCCAGTGTCATTGCCTCTTTTTCTCAGGATCCCCCTGAGGGTGCCTCTCGCTTTGATCTTTTCTCCTCAGGAGGTACCCTAAACTTTTCCCACTACTTGGCCCCTCTCAAAAGTTGGGTTTGGCTGTTTGCTCCTCAGGCCCATTTCCTAGTCCCGAATTAACTCATGCCTAAGCATCAGGAAGTCCTTACAGGGTCCTCAGCTTCTGGGTGCTTGTTTATCCTCCTTAGAGTTCTCAAAACAAACTACCAAGTCATGGCATGCTAAGGGGTGGCTTGTCCAGCAGAGAAGAGCCCATTATTTTACTGTCATTGTTCAGAATTATCAGATCATGGTGATAATATAATGCAAACCAATGATTATTATTTAAAAATAATATCTGCTAAGTCTAACAGATATTGTGGATATTTTAGTCTCTCTACACCAGACTACACCTCTTTATTCTCTCTACACCAGACTACCGTTTCTTATTTCCCAAACACAACTTGTAAATACACATCATAGTGATAATGGTAATAAAAATCATTAGCAACTACCTTCTCAAGCATCTGCTGTGTCTGTGCACTGTTCTTTACCATGCTGTCTGCTTTAATCTTTCTAACAAGCCCATGAAGGAAGTACTAGTATTATCTCCATTGAACGGATGAGGAAACTGAAATTTAAAGAGTTCAAGAAATGAGAAAGGAAAGAGCCAGAATTCAAACCCAAACAGTTAACATCTATTATACACTATGTGTGTTTGCTACAATCACTCTCACCCAGCCTCATCTGGGGAAAAGTCTCTCATCTTTCAAGACCCAACTCGACTATAACTACCTGTCTGAATCCTCTTCTACATCTTCAGGGTGAATCCACCTTTCTTTTCTCTGACATTGTTTAAAACCCTGTGTGTATGTGTCTATAATGTATTAATATATCATATGCATGTTTCACATTATAATGTTAGGTTTTTATGGTTCCCTCTGTTAAAATGTGAGATCATTTCGCATTTATATTTGTAGTCCCAGTATCTGGCACTGTGCCTGGTATCAAATAGATATTCTGTAAGTGCTAACTGAATGAATAAGTGAGGGAGGGAGTGAAGGAATGATCTATCCCAACTTTAAATATTGCTTTAAATGTACACAGGTCACATCAATCTACTAGTTGTCAAACCTGAATTGAAATTAACACTTAAACATATATTTCTGGTTCTATAGTTTAAAGATTTTCACCCTATCTACTTTTGTAGAAAAGGGGGAAAAAATAAGAGACTAGATGGACTGTGCTCTCTAATTCAAGTGGAACAAAAGTTCTGGATGCATAATGCAGCAGTGTTTGTTGGAGGGTCTCAGAGGACAAAGGCCTCTAAATAAATAGCGTGTTGGCTGATGAAAGTCCCAGGGGTCAGATCATTAAAAAGCTGTGGCATTTGTCACTGGTCCAGCAGAACCAAGAGTAGCCAAGTTGCAGCAATTGCAGCCATCAAAACACGTTTTTCTGTATAACCAACTATTTCGTAGAGTAAGCTCATGTTTGCATGTCCTAATGGACAGAGAAGAGGGTCTCTTGGGTGTTAGAGAGCAGCCAGGCCACTCACAAGAACCGGGAGCTGATGACCCGGGCTGGTAGCAGGAGTCCTGGGAGGTGAGGGAATCAAGCTAGTCCTGAGTCTGTCTAGCAGCTTAGGAAATGATTTCTAGAGGTTAGAAACAAATGCTCAGATGTAAAAAGCAGAGTGTGTCTTAGCAACCATACTTGTACATAAGAGAGGGCTAGGCGTTTGTTTGTAAGAGATTGATAAATTGGAGTAATGTAGTGTTATGATGAGAAGCGTTCAGACAGTCTGCTGCAAAATGCTTTACTTAAGTACAGCATTCACTGGGACAGCTCCTCCGATTTGGCAACTTTAGGATTGTCCTTGGGAGATGTTAATGGAAGCATGGCCCTGCCGAAACACTTCTCTGGGCTGTGTGATTCATATCTTATCATTACAGTCTTCAAATGAACAATTTAATTATCCTATTCCCCCTTGAACAATTGTTGTTTTGGTCTTAATGCCAAATTCCTTAGTAATATTCTCTTTTATTTTGGCTACTGAGACAAGCTTATAGTACAAGTATTTTGCATGCATTCCTGGTTTTCACAATAAGAATGTCACAACTTATTACCAGGGACATAATTTCTAGCAGATTTTAAATGCTCCTGTTTCAGTGCATGGAAGCAATTTGATCCCACATCACATTTATGATATTTATTATATTCGAATTCAGTATATTTGGTTTCTATCTAAAATTTTAGTAGTGTTTACTGTATGGCTTTTAAATATATATACTTAAACCTAAATATGGTCAGCTGTGTGTTTGTCTTGGAAATATTAGAATAACAATTTTCTTAACCAAAATTTTATGCATTGTGCCTAATGTGATGGTAGACTCCAAAGAATAGCATGATCATGCTCTAAACACACACACCCTCACCCACACACACATGCGTGTGCCACGCCAATAAGAATGTTAGTTTATGTGAATGTACACTTCAATTTTTCTAATTTTTTATAATTTTGTGAAAATTACATATTTCATGCTATATATGACTTTTTGGCCCTTGAAATGAGTTAAGTCCCATTCCATAATGCTAAGAACTATAATTATACTTTCAGCTGTGATAGCAACGTAATGCCCAGGAATTCCATTGACATTTTAATATGCTGTCACTTTAAGATACAACATGAAGTGTGAACAGGGCGCAGGACACTTTAACCAGGTGTGTCTAATTGTTCTGGAGTTTTTTCCCCCCTAAATAGCAATGGTATAGTTAAGAAAAGATGTAGAATCCAGGAAGTGGGTTTAGAGGCTAAAGTAAACTCACCAGGCTCCCTTTTGCTGGCTGGTGGAAATAGATTGGGCTGTGTTGTTGTTCTCTGTGTAAGGTGGTTTTGCATTTGGACTATGCCTTTTTCTTGTTAGGTCTTTCCTGCTCCATGCAATAAAGAAAAGGATACATAGAGTGCTCATTTGGATCAGAAAGGGTATGTTCCCAGTACTTTTTGGCTTTGAAGTTAAAGACTGCAACTGCAAAAGTAATCATAAGATTGGGGAGGCAGGTATGTAGATCTACTATATTACTTAAAAAATAATGTAACAGTGTTTTCACTAACTCTTCCAGATGTTTAATATGATTGATATCCTTCCAGAGTCTCATATTCATTATTTAGAAATGAGAAAAAATCTTCTTAAAGTAGCTAATCTGTCCCAGCAAAAGACTTTTTTGAATGTGGTCATCATATTGTCAAGCAAGCAAGCAAGCAAGCAGACGTACACAAGTGTCTATCAAGGAACCCTTCATAGGGTTCTGGGGATTAGCAATTCAGAGAAAATGCTTAACTACTCGTTTGGAAAACACATTAAAATCGAAGTCTTTAAAAAAAAAAAAAAAAGGAGACCCAAGATTTTGAATACTCAGACATGCCATTAAGAGTAATATTTCCAGTTTTTTTATCCCTGTTATTTTGTGTATCTTATTATCAATTTATTTTATAAGCAGCCACATTCAATGGATTAATTCTCCCAACACCTGAATATAACATTTTGTTACCGATCATATTATATTATTAATAAAAATAGTCTTCCTTATCCCAAGCTAACAGGTGTCTCTGCTCCTTAAAATGACAGGGGTTAGAGCTATTGAATATTCCAAGGTGACTTGTGTTTCTAGGTTCTTAAATTCTTGCTGCCTGATTATAGAAATTCATGGGTATCAACTTGTTAGCCAGGCTCTTGTTAAGGTAAAGGAATTCTGATCAATTTTCTCAGAATTGTCTCCAGCTGTGCAGGTTTCCGTCCTTGGTTGAACAGAAGCTCACCAAACTTTCCCTTAATTGCTTGCCTCTTTTGCTTCAGCCACTGAAATTAGGTGTGATTGGGCCCTAACAAATCATGTGACACATATGGCTCCCAGGTTACCTTACATACTTTACTTTGGGCATAAAAAATACCAAGTTTAGTAAACTATTAGTGACTCCAGCATCGAAAGCCTATTCATATTAAGAATATTTTCCTTTAAATAGAGATACTAAGTAATTCCCTGCACAGAACATACGGTGTACTTTAAAATCTTGAATTGTATCTCTTATTTAAAGAGGACTGTAGAATGTCATAATCTTTAGTTACCATTTCCAGGACTAACATTTGCAGTGTAGGGAATGAATAGGTAGAATAAAGGACTCTGTTGCCAGCCGTGGTCCCTGTATGCACTCCCTGTGTTATGCATTAAGTCTGAATTTCTAGTAGTGAATGAAGGAGTTGCTTGCAGCATAAACAAGACCAAAATATTGCTTCCTAAATAGATGCTGAATCTCTGCTCTCTTTGGCTGGATAGTGTTGAAATTCATTCGGAGACTTGAGGCTTTTGTGCCCTGTGCTACAGATCAAAAGATCTGGAGATCTTAGAAGCTGGTAGAGTAGAGGTAATATGGAGAAAATAACGTGTTATAACATATAATGGATTATCAACCACGTTTCCAGGATGGTTACAAGATATGCTGGTGAATATCATTTCTGAAAGACTGGAAGAAAAGACAATCAAATCTGAGGTCTGATTAAGTAGCTTTCTTGGATCATAAGCCTTTTTCCTAATAGAGACCATGGACAGGACCTTTATTTTACCTTCTTGCTCTGCTTCCTATAGCTGGCAACCTAATGTATAAAAAGAATTTTAGCTTTGGAGCAAAATGAGCCTGAGTTTGAATCCTGACTCAGTGTGACTTGACTGATTTCCAGTTTTCTACCCTGTAAAATGGAGGTCATATCTACCTCATGGAATAGTTTTATCACGTACTATTAAATATGTAACATGCCCTGCAACTTCTGGAAAAGAGTCAATTATTGGTTGCAATTATTACTTCTTTGCAAATATGAATTGATATGATTGGAAGCATATATGAAAAGCTTGCTTTCTCTACCTCACTCCTTCCCCCTTTTCATGGCCAACTCTTCATCTTTTAAATCTTCCTTTATACATCTCTTCCTCTGGAAAGGAGGCTACTATATGCCCCCATCCCTAAATTTTCTCTTATCACAGCACTTCACACACAAAGTATTGCCAATTACCTATTAACTTACCTGTATCCACAGGACAAGACAGTCTGTGACTGAAGGAGCTGTACCTCCTTCACTTGATCCTCAGGGACTGACACATAGCTGGAGAACAATAAAGATTTGAATGGGCATATTAATTAATTGACTAACAGTTAATGAATAACTAGAAGTAAGTAAAGAAATTCAATTTTAAAAGTCTAAGTCCTAGATTCTGAAAAATTAAGTGACAAGATGAGAGATTCTAATGAATTCATTGCAGTTCTAGCATGAGTTTCAGCAGAAAATAAGCTGAGTAACTGATTTTCAAGGGCTACCAGAGATCTAGATAGACTGTCTCAAATATTGGCAGAGCTTTAAGTTTTAGAAATGCCATTTCTGTCTAATTTCACCTTGTATTACTAAAGAGTTATTAGTTTAGTGTTTTGTGTAATGATAGGCAATTCCGAAATTTGTATTTCATTGAATCAAACTATGAAAGAAACTAAGACTGAGTGTTTTGTGTATGATACGCAATTCAGAAATTTGTATTTCATTGAATCGAATTATGAAAGGAACTAAGTTCTTACTTTTCCCTTAAGGATGGGTTTGGTAAAATAATTTATGTCAACTGGAGTAAGATTATTTTGAATTTTTCTCAGACTAGTAGTTATAGTTTTTGTTCATTATGAAACATAAATATATAAGCCCTTTTCATCACGGTTATTTCCTTAACATCAGATTTGTTGAATCAGGGTGTCATTTCACAAATGTGTAATTCATTCCTGTGCTGTCCAAAAGAGCTATGCTTTAGAAATAAAAGTACTAAATTTGGCAGTGTTTCATAAAATTATTCCCCAAAGTCCTCTAAGTATCAAACAAAAGGGGAACAAATACAGATGGGCAGATGGGACAGGAAGAAATCAGAGGAGAGCTATCTAGGGATGTGCCCTGAGCAGCCCACAGCAAACTTAAACTCCCACATTTTATTTTTAAAATGTGTTTTAATGTTAAATCACACTTCATAAGATCTGAATTTTTGTACTTATCTCAAACTTTTGAATATATTAGAAGCTCCAAAAATCTGTACCACCTTGATTGTACAACTTCGCAGATCCCCTGTACTCCTTAGTTGGACAACACAGAATTAAAAGAATATCCTGGAAAATTTACCATGAATCTTCTGGGCCTGCACTAATAGGGTAATAGATGAAAAGTCAGAATTCTATCAGGTTGCAAAAACAACCCCTCAAAAAACCCAAACTTAGACCAAAACAGAGTGGATTTTAGTACATGAGATTCCAGGCAGCCTGATTTAATTTAATTCCACAGTTTATTAATCTCTTAATATGTGAACAAGAAATTAGGTTTTGCTTGAAACCACCATCTCCTTACCAATTATTAAGGAAGTCATTGCCAATGTAAGAAATGTAATTTGAAATATGTAATGGATTTTCCTAGCCATGAGACTCGTGTTAATTCCATTCACAGATATATTTTATGTGACAGAAAAATATGCTGATCATTTAGGGATAAGAATGGCTTTACTGCATTTCTGCTGAGAGCAGATGAGACCCTGTTCTGGGCCAAGGTCCATTTTGGGGAACTGCATTCCACAAACCTAAATGCTGCAAGGAGTTCCATGGAGAATCTGCGTCCTCCCTCTTGCTCTGTCCCTGTTGCAGAGTGCTGCTGACAGCTGTTGGACAGCTGAGGCAATTCACCTCCAAAGTTGCATAATTTGGAAAGTGCTTTGGGATCCATTTGGTTGAAAGGTTGTTAATTATGATGATTTATGACACTGGAAACAAATCTGGGCCTTGACAGTATGGAGAATATATATAACATATAATTCTTTTGCTTGTCCCATTGGAAAGTCCCTAAGTGCAATTAAAAAAAAAAATCTTACTGTGCCTTATGAATAGGGTCCACAGTTGTGTAAGATAGAATATCATTGACTTTTGAGTTAGGATGATAACCTAAAAAGAGAACATCTGGAGGCTGATGGATAATATTTAGCAGCACCTTATGATTATCCCAGTTCGTGGTGATTTTCTCCACCTGGTTCTCGCCACCCTGACTCTTCCCTCCCTCTCACTGCACACATCTGATGGTCACCATGCCACTTGGGGTTTCCTAAATCTGCCTTTTCATCCCCACTGCCCTTGCCTCTGATCAGGCTGCATCATCTCTTTCTTAGGGCCCCCTTCCACTGTTGGTCTCTATTCAAGCCCAACCTGCATACCGCTTCCAGAGTTACTTTCCTGAAATTATCAATGAAACAAAGTAAAAGGCCGAGTGTTCACTTACTCCCATGCCTAGAAACATCCTGTACAAGCATCCAACTTCCTCTGCAAGACTGCAGGCAGCCTTTCTTACAATTCCAGTCTTTCCCACCTCATAGCTGTTTACCCCCATGCACCCTCTGCTGCAGCCACAGTGACCTTCTCACCTTTTCCCCAAACATGGCATGCCCTTCTCAAATTCTAGGAGCCTTTGAACATAGAAATCCACCTCCCGGAGGGTCCTCTCTCACCTTCTCTGCCTGGCAAACACCTTCTCATCTTTCAACGCTCCTCGGATATCACCTCCTCTTCCCGGTTCTCCCAGGCAGAATAAGGTGATTGTGGCAGTTATCACAGTGTGTGACATTCTTCTGTTTTCATGTCTATTTCCCCTACTAGACTGTAACTTGCAAAGGCAGGGACTATGATATATTCATTTTAGCCTCCTCAGTAGACAGTTCGTTCTTACAAATGAGCCAATGACTGTTAGGGCGAGTAACTACCAAATAACCTAGTTTTAGGCTGTAGACATTGAAAAATGTATATGTCTCTGATGACTGTATATTTTAATGGAATTATCTGATTCACCAGAAAAAAAATAACTCTAAACACCTATTTACTCATCCATTCAACCATGCATTCATTCACTGCCTGATGTTACGGTATATAGGCCTAAATTTCTTAACCAAAACTCTTAGGGATAGATATGTTTCAGAATTCGGAACTTTTGTATTATTTAAAAGTAATATGGTGCACTCATCATGTATATTACAAAAGACCCCAGCAGCGTCTGGGGCAGCATCCCATAATCAAACAGTAATTCTGCAGCTAGACATATAAACATTCACATTGAGTGGAATAAAGACTACAAATAGCCACGCCTCTTTCCAGACAAGTTTTTGCTACCAAATGAGTCTTTCATAAATGTAGGAGAAAATCATAGTTTTGGAAGATTTTTGAGTGTTTGGATTTGGGAATTGTGGAAATAGATTAAGACCTGTGCACGTTATTTGGTGACTTGTTTGTTGTTCATCTCCTTCCCTGGAATGCAAACTGAGTGGGCCACAGACTTTGTCTTGTTTACTCCTGTGTCAACAGGACTAGACCTGTGCCTAACATTTGCTATATACTCAACACATTTTTGTTGAATGGATGGATAAATGGATATGTAAATTAAAAGTCTCACTGTACATATCTGTTGGTCACCATGACATTTCCTTGCTAGGGCCGGGCACGGTGGCTCACGCCTATAATCCCAGCACTTTGGGAGGCCGAGGTGGGCAGATCACCTGAGGTCAGGAGTTCGAGACCAGCCTGGCCAACATGGTGAAACCTTGTCTCTACTAAAAATACAAAAATCAGCTGGGCGTGGTTGTGAGTGTCTGTAACCCCATCTACTTGGGAGGCTGAGGCAGGAGAATCGCTTGAACCCGGGAGGTGGAGGTTGCAATGAGCTGAGATCACACCAACACTCGAGCCTGGGCAACAGAATGAGACTCTGTCTCAAAAAAAAAATAGTTTGGCTTGCTGTAGAAATAATCTGAATAATGGAGATGGTGATAGGTTTCTAAACATTTATTTTTTTCATAGACTGTAGATTCTTATGGATTAGTATATTAATACATTGTTTTGATCATATCTCATTCTCTTATGCTTTGTATAGAGTTAGCAAGGACTGTCTCATATAAGGAATTATAAATTCTTTCACAACTAGAAAGTAGCAGTTTTGATTTTTTGAGAAAATTCCTTCTAGAAAGTTCACTAAGTTGCAAAGGCAAAGTAATGTGGTTTGGGGATTTAAATGTAAACACTATCTCAGTCACTCTCACTGGAGCCCTGGGTATAAAGGAGCAAATAAATATCCTAATCACCATGTTTTAGAAATATATTGCCTTACACTCCGGTTTACTATCCATGTCCAGTGCTGAACTATAAACTTTTATTTCCCTCAAACAAACCCCCAAACATTTATCGCATTAAAAATGAATCATCTGTTATACTCCAACCATAAACTGAATAATAAACAGAGGCAGGAATTATGATCTCTGGAAAACTGGAGAAGCGCCGGTGTGCGATCACAAGATCCCGCCCCATAAATCCTCAAATCTGTATTTACATTGAATTCCCAGACTTGCCTGTTAAGAGTATGTCTAAAATCCCAGCTAATTGTTTTAGGAATAGATGGAATCTGATAGGAAGTCCTATTTGTTGAAAGAAGAATTTGAGGCAAAAATGATCATTTGTCCATCAATTGGATCATATTCATCTACAGAAATGGTATTTGAAATAGTTCAAATTAAGGTATTTTTAAATGTGGAAATGTTCTTTGCATTCCTGAAAATCCCAATGCCGCATGCAATACTTGGCACATTTTACACATCTGCTATGTGTAAGCAAGAACTTTAAAAAAGTTGACTTTTTATATAGAGTATGACTTGACTTATAGCATCTAAGTCTGTGTATGAGATTACTAGAATATCATTTCTACTATATTTTACAATGAATCTCAAGGATATAAGGTGTACATCCATGCATGAAAATAGCGTTTGATCTTTGTATTTTTCTTTTTTCTTTTTTTTTTTTTTTTGAGATGGAGTTTCGCTCTTGTTACCCAGGCTGGAGTGCAATGGCGCGATCTCGGCTCACCGCGACCTCCACCTCCTGGGTTCAGGCAATTCTCCTGCCTCAGCCTCCCGAGTAGCTGGGATTACAGGCACGCACCACCATGCCCAGCTAATTTTTTGCATTTTTGGTAGAGACGGGGTTTCACCATGTTGACCAGGATGGTCTCTATCTCTTGACCCCGTGATCCACCCGCCTCGGCCTCCCAAAGTGCTGGGATTACAGGCATGAGCCACCGTGCCCGGCAATCTTTGTATTTTTCAATCTAACTTTTTCACTTGCTCTAAAAATAATACTTTTTTTCAGAAATCTGTCAATTTCTGTATTGTTACTCTATACAATTAGCCATATTTTAAAATTAATATTTAAAACTCCATGCTTAATTCTTCAGAAGTGAATTTTTCCAGGGTGAGTTTTAGTTAGATTGTTAGCCTACCTTACATGTATATGCCACTAGAAAAATGGAGAAGCTACTTTGCAGCCTGGCTTTATACTGTGTTACATGATTGCAGGAGGTCAACTCTGACATGGCGTTGAAAGAAAGTTCCTTTTGCAGATAATTAATGAAATGCAACACAAAGCATGCCATCACCTAATAAAAACATCAGTTTGCAAGAAATGTTTACTGCCTTTTTCAAAAACTTTCCCTTGGATTTTGGCATATGGAATATTACATTTCATGTATGCCTCTGGCTTCCCATGCAGCTTGAGAGTTCTTGCTGTGTCCCAGCTAAAGGAGAGATTCTGTAAGGAAACTATTAGCCCTTGGCCAGTCTCTCAAGCTCATGATTCAAAATGACCAGCATTCATTAAACTTTATTACTGAGCTGCATGAAGTTTCTTTGGATTAGGATCCGGCATGACCCTCTGTCCACAATTTTGAATGGTGCTGAAGCTTTTCATTAACCTGGAAGCCTTCTATTTACATGGTTCACAGCCTGGTCTCAGCTCACTTGGAGGTAACAAAGGGTGTTGGGACAGGAGGGAAGTGGGGGTCCCACTCCTCTAAGGCTTCCATCTGAGTCTGATCAGGTCAACATTTTAATCCCTGCCTCATTAGGTAAAATAAAATGGAAATGATTGAGTGCCAAGGGAATCAAGTTTCAGATTTGTCTTTTTGTTTCTTCCTCATACCTCACCTTCTCTGGGTAATCCAGTTTTAAGTGACCTGGTTTACTGGGTTCTCTCCTGTGCACTGCTAGCATTGCTGGTACCCACTTGTGCCCAGCTTCCAGCAAGGGCATGGGAAGGGAACAGCAGTGAGCCTGTGCCAGCATGTTACCAGAAGTGGGAGCACATTGTCGGACAATTTCATTCTTATTTCTCTAATTGAAGGGGAGCTGTAAATTAGGTAGGATGTGTTCTTATAGTGTGACAAGAAAATGAATGCTGAGTAAATCGTTACTAACCTGATTAATGCTGGATTAGCATGCTCACAAATTAGATGGCTTTGAAACAGCTGACTTTAGTACTGTAGAGCGTTATCTGACTATATGCCCACCTAAACTGACAGGCTGGCTTCGCACCTCCTAATATGACACACTGAAAAGTGCACACATCACCTGTCAAAATGTTTTATCTTTAAACACATAAAATGGTATTTTGGGGGTAAAAATACCCAAAAAAGAATTTTGGGGGGTCAAATTCAAATGTGGGGGATTTTATACATAACTGATCTTTATTCTTCAAACAGGTCAATGTCTTGATAGACAAGAGGTTGAGAATCTCTCTGAAATGAAGAGATACTAGAGAGATACGATAGTTGAATGCAATATGTTGCACTGGATGCAAAAAACAAACTACAAAGCACATTATTTGGGACAATTGGGGAAATTTGGATGTGTACTGAATATTAGGTAATATTACTGTATGCCAATGCTAATTTCATGAATGAAATGACAGCATTTGGTTATGCTGGAGAATGTTTTTACTCTTAGGAGACATATGGTGAAGTATTTAGGATGAAATGTCATGATGTCTTCAACTTAGTATCAAGTGATTCAGCAAAATATTCTCATGTTATATATCTGTATGTATTGATACACACACATACAGAGTGAGAAAGAGGAAGAGAAAAATGCATGGCAAACATTAAAAATTGATGACTCTAGATGAGTTTTATAAATGAGATTTATAATACTTACCTTGTAGGACTGTTTTAATAACAAAATAGAAATACTGAAGATGAAGTGATTGCACTGACTAGCTCAGTGAGCAGTAGCTGCTGCCACTGCAATGGTGTTAACAACGCAGTCCTGATGAGCCTGGACTTCCTTAGGTCGGCTGTGGAGTTTCGATCATATAGTCACTTACCTGATTAGGATCCTCACTCTGAATTGTCAGCTCTCGTGCATGTCCTTACTTGACAATGAACTTTTTAAACCAATGATTGCTGTATTGTATTAGCCAGGCTCCAACCCATGTGGTGTCAAATACATCTTCTGATAATGGAGTTTCTTCCCTCTCTGGCAAGATGGAAAAGACTGAATCTCATGCATCTGTCCCCTAGCTCAGGGGTCCCCAAACTCTGGGCCAGGGAGTAGTATGAGTCTGTGGAGTGTTAGGAACTGGGCTGTACAGCAGGAGGTGAGCGGCAGGTGAGTGATCATTACCACCTGAGCTGTTGCCTGTCAGATCAGCAGTGGCTTTATATTCTCATAGGAGCATGAACCCTATTGTGAACTGTGCTTTCGAGGGATCTAGGTTGCATGCTCCTTATGAGAATCTAACTAATGCCTGATGATCTGAGGTGGAACAGTTTATCTGAAACCCTCCTCCTGCCCTTTCCCCTGCTCCACCCCATCCATGGAAAAATTTGTCTTCCACAAAACCAGTCTCTGGTGCCAAAAAGGTTGCGGACCGCTGCCCTAGATACATCTTCCTGCCTCCCAGTCTGGGTTTCCACTTAGTGGCACCAGGATGAAAGTGCCATGAATTTCAAGGGGAACACCCCTTGAAATTCCATGTCTTTCTACTCAGTTTTCAGTCCTTCACTATTCTCTCGTTTCCCTGCCTATACCAAAGGTGGTGATTTTCTCCTCTCTTTATGGCACTTTACACTCAAGGCTCATTCTTTATTGTCGCCAATGTAAGTTAGAAATTGTTGTTTAACTGCAAGAAATAGGAAACTCCCTACCTTCACAAATAAACCAGGAGTTTAGTTCTATAGTATCATCTGAGACCCAAGTTACTTCAGTCTTACGGCTCTCTAGCCTTTGTGACTTCCATTTTTTTGCAAAGTCACTTCATAGTGCAAAATAGCTGCCAGAATTCCACGTATACATTCAGCTTCCAGGCAGAAGGTAAAAGGAAGCCAGGCAGGGCAAAAAGAAGATGTCTTTCAGCTGAGTCAGCCCCTCTAAAGTCATCTCTTGGAAGCCTCGCCTAATTATTCCTGCTAGGACCTCACCAAGTTACAAAGAAGGTTGAGAATTGTAGTCTTTTTCCTGGGGCATATTGTTGCCCCAGGTAAAATCAGGGGATTGGTTAGGCAGAAGAGGAGAAAGAAAACTGGAAAGCAACTAAGAATCTGTGTGCCAGTATCTGTTAGTTTATCATTGAATCAGATGTTTATTGTGTACAGATAGTGGGCTGGGGGATACAGAAACAAATAGAACACATCTCCCACACTGCTTCATCCACTGGGAACTTACAGTTAAGGTAAAGAGGCAAACCATGTGGAAACATCAGAAGAGAATTTAGTACTAATCTAGATGGAACTTAGAGGAGTGAGGTGACCAGAATCTTCAGGTAAGTTTTCTGGCTTTGCCTAAGATTTAGATTTAGTTTTGGTAAAAGAATTTTCCAAGAGGAAGAAACAGCACAGGTAAAACAAAGAGGAAGAAATGAGCAGGGTAGTCTGGGGGTGAGTTTCTTGGCCTCACTTGCCTGCACAGGGAATATGGTTTGGAGAAGAGCAGAAACTAATGTGATAGTCGGAATGGGAGTAGATTTTGAAGGGGATGTTGAGCCCATGACACACGTTTTGCTTTGATGGACTAGGCAATAGGGAACCACTGTACATTCTTGGGCAAGGTATGCATAGGTGGGAGTGGCACACCAAGAAGACCATTGATAGCACACAGGAGTAAGTCAAGAGGCTGGAGTCAACCAATGAGCACAACTGTGAATTAATGCAGACCTAGTGTTAGGAAATCAGTGAAAAAATGGAGAGGGAATGTCAAATCTGAAAGATATTTGAAAGGAAAATCAATGGGGAATGATTGAGCAATGGAAAGAAAGGGGGAAAAAGTACAGGAAGATTCTGAGGTTTCTAACCTGGCAGAGTAAGTGGAGCCTTGGCCACAAGGTGAGAGTTGTGAATTCTGGAGGACTGTGTACGTTTGAGAAATAACTCTAAAGAATGGATATATAATAAAAGTTATAAACAATTCTTGTAGAATTGAAAGCTCCAGATTTATTTCTTCTGTATTAATTGAGACCTGAATTATGTGCTTTTGTGTTTAGCTCTGTGTATTTTTCAGTTGGAACGTACCCATTAGATTTTTTTTAAAGAGGATAAAGTCTTCATAAGACAGACAACTGATGTTTTTGAAATCCTTACATACTGCATTTAATCAACAAACTAAGAGCATGTTGATACTTTAGTTATACGCCAAGAAAATCAAGGCTACCTGGGTTGATTTGTCATAAAAGGAGAAAAGGAAATTTCATTTACTCAAAATTTCAAAAGGAAAATAATTAACATTTATTTAATGCCTGATATATGACAAACATATTGCTGTACATATTCTTATTCTGTCCTTCAGTTTAGACTCCAAGTGGGTAAGCGCTGTTCTTGGTTATATAGCCAAGTGGTAGAACCAGCATTCAAACCCTGAAAAGCAAATATAGTAGTTTCCTCTCTTTTCTGTGATATCCCATGCTTTCTTAGTCATCCTTCCTTCCTTCTGACTCGTCAGATATCAGAGCTATTGAAAAATTATTCATTGATCAAGATGGCCAAATCCGAACAGCTCTGGAGTGCAGTTCCCAGTGAGAACAATGCAGCGGGTGAGTGATCACCACATTTCCAAACAAGTTTTTACTGCACACAGACCAGGAAATTCCCAGGCCGCAAAGCACCATGAGTTTCCAGCATGGCTGTTTCAGCCAGCTCTGCAGGTTTCCATACAAAAACTCACACAAATCTGGGCAGCCATTTCAACAGGCACCTGGAATGCCTGGGAGACAACTGAAAAAGAGGGGGCTGAAACAGGGAGCCAGGTGATCTGGCTTGGCAGGTCCCACCCTCACAAAGAGCAGCAATCTGAAACACTTCTGGATTGAGAATTTCACAGCAAGCACACCTGGACCCGGGAAGGACCAGCTTAGTGGGGGGAAGTGCATCTGCCATTACCAAGGCAGTCCACCTCTACTGAGGCAGACCACCACTACCGAGGCAGTCCGCCATTACCGAGGAAGTCCACCATTAATGAGGAAGTCCACCATTATCGAGGCAATCCGCCATTACGGAGGCAGACTGCAATTACCAAGGCAGTTCTAACTATACCTCTATAAACAAAACCACAAGGAAGTTTACACAGCAGCTGGGCAGAACCCACGGCAGCTCAGCAACGCCTCTGCTGGCAGACTGTGACTAGACTACCTCCTTGCTGGGCAGGACATCTCTGAAAAAAGGCAGCAGCACATCAGGAACTTATAAATAAAGCCCCACCTTCCCACGACAGAGCACCTGGGAGAAGAGATAGTTATGAGTTCCACTGCAGAAGACTTAAACGTACCTGACCAGCAGCTCTGCATGGAAAAACAGGGCTCCCAGCACAGCACTTGAGCTCCTATAAGGGACAGACTGTCTCCTCAAGCAGCTCCCCAACCCCCGTATATCCAAAGAGATACCTCATAAGAAGAGCTCAGGCTGACATTTGGCGGGTACCCTTCTGGGATAAAGATAACAGAATAAGAAACCAGAAGCAACCCTTACTGTTCTGCAGCCCCTGTGAGTGATCCCCAGGCAAACAGGGTCTGGAGTGGACCTCCAGCAGTCCTACAGCAGAGGGACCTGTTAGAAGGAAAACTAAAAAACAGAAAGAAATAGCTTCAACATCAACAAAAAGGACATCCACTCAGAGACCCCATCCGAAAGTCACCAACTACAAAGACCACAGGTAGATAAATCCATGAAGATGGGAAGAAGCAGGGCAAAAGGATGAAAACATCAAAAACGAAAAGGCCTCTCCACCTCCAAGGGATCACAACTCCTTACCAGCAAGGGAACAAAGCTGGATAGAGAATGAATCGGATGAATTGACAGAAACAGGCTTCAGAAGGTGGGTAATAACAAACTTCTCTGAGCTAAAAGAACATGTTCTAACCCAATGCAAAGAAACTAAGAACCTTGAAAAAAGGTTAGACAAAATGCTAACTAGAATAAACAGCTTAGAGAAGAATATAAACTACTTGATGGAGCTGAAAGAAACAGCACGAGAACTTCACGAAGTATACACAAGTTTCAATAACTGTATTGACCAAGAAGAAGAAAGGATATCAGAGATTGAAGATCAACTCAAAGAAATAAAATGAGAAGGCAAGATTAGAGAAAAAGAGTGAAAAGAAATGAACAAAGCCTCCAAGAAATATGGGGTTATGTGAAAAGACCTAATCTACGTTTGACAAGTGTACCTGAATGTGATGGAGAGAATGAATCCAAGCTGGCAAACACTCTTCAGCATATTATCCAGGAGAACTTCCCCAACCTAGAAAGGCAAGCCAACATTCAAGTCCAGGAAATACAAAGAACACCACAAAGATATTCCTCAAGAAGAGCAACCACAATGTGCATAATCATCAGATTCACCACAGTTAAAATGAAGAAAAAAATGTTAAGGGCAGCCAGAGAGAAAGGTCAGTTTACCCACAAAGGGAAGCCCATCAGACTCACAGTGAGTCTCTCAGCAGAAACCCTACAAGCCAGAAGAGAGTGGGGGCCAATATTCAACATCCTTAAAGAAAAGAACTTTCAACCTAGAATTTCATATCCAGCCAAACTAAGCTTCGTAAGCGAAGGAGAAAGAAAATCCTTATGGAAAAGCAATTGCTGAGAGATTTTGTCACCACCAGACCTGCCTTACAAGAGTTCCTGAAAGAAGCACTAAACAAGGAAAGGAACAACCAGTACCAGCCACTCCAAAAACATACCAAATGGTAAAGACCATCAACACAGTGAAGAAAATGTGTCAACTAACGGACAAAACAACCAGCTAGCATCGAAATGTCAGGATCAAATTAACACATAACAATATTAACCTTAAATGTAAATGGGCTAAATGCCCATCAAAAGACACAGACTGGCAAATTCGATAAAAAGTCAAAATCCATTGGTGTGCTGTATTCAGGAAACCCATCTTATCTGCAAGGACACACAAAGGCTAAAAATAAAGGGATGGAGGAAGATTTATCAAGCAAATGGAGAGCAAAGAAAAGCAGGAATTGCAATTCTAGTCTCTGATAAAATGGACTTCAAACCAACAAATATCAAAAGAGACAAAGAAGTGCACTACATAATGGTAAAAGGATCAATGCATCAAGAAGAGCTAATGATCCTAAATATATACACACTCAATACAGGAGCACCCAGGTTCATAAAGCAAGTTCTTAACGACCTACAAAGAGACTTAGACTCCCACACAATAATAGTGGGAGACTTTAACACTCCACTGTCAATATTAGATCAACGAGACAGAAAATCAACAAGGATTTCCAGGACTTGAATGCAGATCTGGACCAAGCAGACCTAATAGACATCTACAGAACTCTCCACCCCAAATCTACAGAATATACATTTTTCTCAGCACCTCATCGCATCTGCTCTAAAATTGACCACATAATTGGAAGTAACTCTCTCCTCAGCAAATCCTGAAGAATGGAAATCATAACAAACAGTCTCTCAGACCACAGTGTAGTCAAATTAGAACTCAGGATTAAGAAACTAACTCAGAACTACACAACTTTGTGGAAACTGAACAACTGGCTCCTGAATGTTGACTGGATAAACAATGAAATGAAGGAAGAAATAAAGACATTCTTCAAAACCAATGAGAATGAAGACACAACGTACCAGAATCTCTGGGACACATTTAAAGCAGTGTCTAGAGGCAAATTTATAGCAATAAATGCCCACATGAGAAGCAAGGAAAGATCTAAAATCAACACTCTATCATTAAAATTGAAAGAGCTAGAGGAGCAAGATCAAAAAAAACTCAGAAGCTAGCAGAAGACAAGAAATGACTAAGATCGGAGCAGAACTGAAGGAGACAGTGACCAAAAAAAGCCTTCAAAAACTCAATAAATCCAGGAGCTGATGTTTTGAAAAGATCAACAAAATAGGCAGACCTCTAGTGAGATTAATAAAAAAGAAATGAGAGAAGAATCAAATAAATGCAATCAAAAACAATAAAGGGGATATCACCACCAATTCCACAGAAATACAACACCATCAGCAATTATTACAAACAACTCTATGCACATAAACCAGTAAACCTGGAAGAAATGGACAAATTCCTGGGCACTTGCACCCTCACAAGCCTAAACCAGGAAGAAGTTGAAACCCTGAATAGACCAATAACAAGGGCTGAAGTTGAGGCAGCAACTAATAGCCTACCCACCAAAAAAAGTCCAGGTCCAGATAGGTAAACAGGCAAATTCTACCAGACATAGAAAGAGGAGCTGGTACCACTCCTTCTGAAATGATTCCAAACAATACAAAAAGAAGGAATACTTCCCAAATCATTTTATGAGACCAACATCATCCTGATACCAAAACCTGGCAGGGACTCAACAAAAAAAGAAAACTTCATGCCAATATCCATGATGAACATAGATGCAAAAATCTTTAATAAAATACTGGCAAGCCTACTACAACAGCACGTCAAAAAGCTTATCCACCATGATCAAGTAGACTTCATCCCGGGGATGCAAGGCTGGTTCAACATACATAAATCTATAAATGTAACCCACCACATAAACAGAACCAAAGACAAAATCACAATTATCTCAGTAGATGCAGAGAAGGCCTTTGACAAAATTTAACAGCCCTTTATGCTAAAAACTTTTAATAAACTAGGTATCAATGGAACATAGCTCAAAATAATAAAAGGTATTTATGACAAACCCACAGCTAATATTATACTGAATGGGCAAAAACTGGAAGCATTCCCTTTGAAATCTGGCACTAGACAAGGATGCCCTCTCTCACCACTCCTATTCAGTATATTATTGGAAGTTCCAGCCATAGCAATCAGGCAACAAAAAGAAATAAAGGGCATTCAATTGGGAAAAGAGGAAGTCAAATTGTCTCTATTTGCAGATGACATGATTGTATATTTAGAAGACCCATTGTATCAGCCCAAAATCTCCTGAAACTGATAAGCAACTTCAGCAAAGTCTCAGGATACAAAATCAATGTGCAGAAATCCAAGCATTCCTATACTCCAATAACAGACCAACAGAGAGCCAAATCAGGAATCAATTCCCATTCACAATTGCTACAGATAGAATAAAATGCCTCGGAATACAACTAACAAAGGATGTAAAGGATCTCTTTAAGGAGAACCACAAACCACTGCTCAAGGAAATAAGAGAGGACAAAATCAGATGGAAAAACATTCCATGCTTATGGTTAGGAAGAATCAATATTGTGAAAATGATCATACTGCCCAAAGTAATTTATAGATTAAACACTATCCCCATCAAGCTACCAATGACCCTCTTCACAGAACTGGAAAAATCCACTTTAAAGTCCATATGGGACCAAAAGAGAGCCCGCATAGCCAAGACAGTCTTTGGCAAAAAGAACAAAGCTGGAGGCATCACACTACCTGACTTCAAACTATACTGCAAGGCTACAGTAATCAAAACAGCATGGTACTGATACCAAAACAGAGATATAGACCAATGGAACAGAACAGAGGCCTTGGAGGCAACACAACACATCTACAACCATCTGATCTTTGACAAACATGACAAAAACAAGCAATGAGGAAAGGATTCCCTGTTAAATAATTGGTGTTTGGAAAACTGGCTAGCCATGTGCAGAAAGCTGAAACTGGACCCCTTCCTGACACCTTAAACTAAAATTAACTCCAGATGAATTAAAGACTTAAACATATGATCTAACACAATAAAAACCCTAGAAAACCTAGGCAAAACCATTCAGGACATAGGCGTAGGCAAGGACTTCATTACTAAAACACCAAAAGCATTGGCAACAAAAGCCAAAATAGACAAATGGGATCTTATTAAACTCCAGAGCTTCTGTACAGCAAAAGAAACAATCATTAGAGTGAACTAGCAACCAACAGAATGAGAAAAAAATTTTGCAATCTACCCATCTAACAAATGGCTAATATCCAGGATCTACAAAGAACTAAAACAGATTAACAAGCAAAAAAAAAAACAAACAAACCCATTCAAAAGTGAGCAAAGGATATGAACAGACACTTTTCAAAAAGAAAACATATACAAGGCCAACAAACATATGAAAAAATGCTCATCATCACTGGTCATTAGAGAAATGCAAATCAAAACCACATTGAGATACCATCTCACGCCAGTTAGAATGGCAGTCATTAAAAAATCTGGAGACAACAGATGCTGGAGAGGATGTGGAGAAATCAGAACACTTTTACACTGTTGGTGGAAATGTAAATTAGCTCATCCATTGTGGAGGACAGTGTGGTGATTCCTCAAGGACCTAGAAATAGAAATTCCATTTGACCTAGCAATCCCATTACTGGGTATATACCCAAAGGATTATAAATCATTCTATTGTAAAGACACATGCACACATATGTTCATTGTGGCACTGTTTACAATAGCAAAGACCTGGAACCAACCCAAATGCCTATCAATGATAGACTGGACAAGGAAAATGTGGCACATATACACCATGGAATACTATGCAGCCATAAAAAATGCTGAGTTCCTACATACATCCATGTAGGAACATGGATGAATCTGGAAACCATCATTCTCAGCAAACTGACACAAGAACAGAAAATCAAACACCACATGTTCTCACTCATAGGTGGGTGTTGAGCAATGAGAACCCATGGACACAGAGAGGGGAGCATCACACACTGGGGTCTGTTGCAGTGAGGGGCCTAGGGCAGGGTCAGCAGGGGGTGGGGAGTTTGGGGAGCGATAACATGGAGAGAAATCCCAGATATAGGTGACCAGGGAATGGAGGCAGCAAACCACATTGCCATGTATGTACCTATGCAACAATCCTGCATGATCTGCACATGTACACCAGAACCTAAAGTACAATAAAAAAAAGAAAAAATATTCATCTACAAATTTTGGAAGTCACAACTTACTGAAATTTAGAAAGCTTGTGTGTAACATAATTCTATTTTATAATATTAAATGGGAAATCTTTTTGATAGCAACATTTGGTTATTCAAAGCCTAGTCTAAGGAAATCGATGTTATCAAGCCATTTGAAGGATGATACATTTTAAGAAAGTTTGTATGAGTAAAGTCTGCCCAAAACAAACTGATTCTTATGCTCTCTTTAGTGAGACTAGCAAGGAATTTCTTCGGGCTTCCCATTTGGGGAACCATTTTTGTAATTTTTGCTTTAATGATGTTGAGAACACTGAAACCTTTGGTAGATAAAATATAATCCCAACTAGAGATAACATAACTGTTATTTTGCTGCAGAAACAATTTCATTTCAAAAGATAAGGACATATATATTTGTGGTTGAAATAAACTCTTCTTTTTGTTTTCCATCAGAAAAGTCTCTTTCCTCTACTCACACCAAAGGCTTAACTCACGTGGGTTTTTCCCAATGCTACCTTTGATAATTATTTGATAAAAATAATACTGTTTCAAAAACAACAACAAAGACAAAAACTTGCTTTTATTCTTAACCATGAGTTCAGTTCAGTTTTATTCTAAGATAATGAAGCCTATCAAAGAATGTTCTCAGGGAGTTAGTTCTGTGAGCTCCCATTTCCCTCTGGAAGGTGACCTCTGTGCTGCTGCTGTGGGAGAAGGTAGGGCTTGAGTCATCTCTTTCCCCTTTTTTCATCCATTTTTCACCAACTTTTGACCATCTCCCAGAAGTGAGCATCAGTCATGCAATGTTTTGGTCATAGACCAACCACTGATACGATGGTGGTCCCATGAGATTATAATACTATATTTTTACTGTTTCTTTTCCATGTTTACATATACTTAGATACACAAATATTTACCAGGAAAACCTGGTGTTCCCTGGCAGCATCACCAGGCTTTCAACCTCAATGCACCCTCCACCTAACCTCTTGTCCTCACAGTTGTTGCTCCTCCCCTGGCCTTCCTCTCTGTGCTCTGCACTGGCAAAGAGACTCTAAACACAATTGCCTACAGTGTCCAGCAGAGCAACATGCTGAACAGGTTTGTAGCCTAGGAGCCATAGACTATTCCATACAGCATAGATGTGCAGTAGGTTCTACCATCGTGGTTTGTGTAATTACATTCTCAAATGAGTGTGCAATGAAGAAATTGCCCATTGATGCATTTCTCAGAACATGTCCCCGTCATTAAGTAACACAACTGCAGATACACCTTGATCTCCAGAGAACACATCTCCTTTTGCATTGGAGCCTTTTCTCCAAGTTGTATTTGTCTCCATTCGTCTAGATTCAAAGCCAGATTGAGAAATTAGTTTCAGATATGTCAAAATAACTTTTTACAGCAAGAGTGTCACTTAATGTTATAGTATGGCCTTTTACTAAATTGAACTATAGGAAAGTTAATTTAGTCCCTTTTGCCCAATATTTCAATTACTGAAGTGATTTAACAGTCAAAATAAAGTCTATTGCTTAAATGAAACTGGTTATGTTCTCAGTTCTGTGTTCACTAGAAACAATTCCCACCTTATAGTAGATATTGAATGAATGTTTCTTAATTGCCCCCTAGAATATACAAATACAAATCTTACTTGCTTCTGAAATTTGGTTCCAGAGATGAGTTAAGTGTGTTAATCCTATGAGGATTTCTAATACAATTTATCAATATTATTTGAATGAGGGTCTGTCTGACTGTAAATGTACTTTAATTACAGTTTAATAACCTTCATATGGAAAATGATAAATAATTGTAAGTAAGTGATCTTGGGTAAACTTTCAGTGACTCCTTTAAAAGAAACATTAAATAAAAATAGAGTAAATGTAGTAGATAGTAATTATGTAGATTAAAGAACATCATTCAGCTAAATGCTTTCTGGCAGGTTGTGGAATGCACACTCCACATTAAGTGGGGTGTTGAACAAGATAATGACACTAACCTTGTAACAACTTGAAATTTCCATTAAGAGTTGAGTAGATGTACTGGTATCATGTATTTAACCAACTAAAATTCTTATTAAAAAAGAAAGGTGTGTTTCTACTAGCGACTACTAAGAAATAATTAAGACTTTCCACTCAGTAACTGTAAAGGGAAGCATCATTTCACATTACCATGAATAGGAATATTGGTGAATATGCCAAGTAATAGTTCTGTGAATCTGTAGCCTGGACTTCAGGCAAAGAAAGCAATGTACTAATCACCATTTCCTTCACTCCCTGCCTCCACGAAATTCACTTTTTCCTGTCTCTAACATTGATTTTCTGTAGCCCAGGCCATCTTTTCGACCATACTTTTCTGCATACCCCAGCCGTATTACCTAAAGTAATATGACTTGAGGTAATATGGCTGGGGTATGCAGAAAAGGATACCCCAAGTAGGCTATGGCTTGGCAGGAACAGACCATGAAGTCACTCTGTAAGTCCTTATTGCAGTCCCAATTTATTTAGCAAAAGACACACAATCTTAGTAGAAGATAGGTGGTCACACACAGGAAAAGTGGGTTCAGTGTGTCCCAGTGTGGCTTCACAAAGACCCCAATAGGACTCTGCAGCTGTCAGTACCACTGTTTGAGAAGGTACTGTCGTGCTGTACTACAGCTCTTTTATAAAGTGTACTTATTTCACTCTTCTAGAAGAAGGCAGAACATATGTACAGACATGTGACCCCTCTGTTCTCCAGCTGAACTCCATATCAGCAAGCCCATATCCTCACACAGAGGAGAAAGCCAAGTGAGCCCTGGAAGCTGTGTGCACTGTGCCTGCCTCTGACCAGCCCCATTTCCTTACGTTTCACCTCCTGACTCTGACTCAGTTCCCTTTGTGATTGACCTGGATGTTTCTGGTACAAGATTCAAGGACCATGACCATGAAAGCCCTTGCCCACATCAGTCTTCCACAGGGAAGGTGCAGCAAACCTGTAGCTATAATCACTTCCATGGGCTCTGAGGTGATGACTTGGTTCCTGGGGCTGATGTAAGCGTGGAGCCCATTTGCAGGCCCTGCTGCCCTGGGAGTGGGAGGCAGAGACAGTAATGGACACTGGGTCACAGGACTGAAGAGCTCATTCACCAGTAAAAGTAGAGGGACAAGACAGCAACAAGGCAAAGTTTGAGATCATGGGAGTAGGAAGTCTTTCAGTGTGAGGAGTCTGAGCTTTAGCTATACAAATGAGTTGTAGGGGTATAGTATGGTGTTGAAAGTCAAGGAACTGCAAATCCAAGGTGTCATTGCTGCCTTGATCTCTCCGATCTCAGGCTAGGTCAGCCCTACTTACTCCAGCTGTAACCACTGCTCACCGAGCCTGCATCACTGACTGCACATGGCCCCACATCTCTCGACGACTCTAGGGCCTGTTCCCTGGCAGCATCACCAGGCTTTCAACCTCAGTGCACCCTCCACCCTCTTGTCCTCACAGTTGTTGCTCCTCCCTGCTTTTCCCCTCTGTGCTGTACATTGGCAAAGAGACTCTAAACGCAGCCCCTTCTTGGAATCCCCTCTTCTTGGTCTGGCCCTGCTCCCCTCTCGTGCACATGCCGTACCTCCTCTGCACTGTTCGTCAGGATTTCCCTTCACCTCCTCCTTCTCCTAGTGCTCCACTCCCTTCTCACTGCACTTGGCTGGCAGTCTGGACGCTACTTGGCCCTTTCAGTCACATTTAGCCCCAGCTCAGTGTTCTCCAGTCTCCTTGCAACTTGGCAAAACCTGTCATTAATTTCTTGGTGAGTTCCCACCTCACTCCCCACCGTGGTTTCTCTAGGTTTCCTCCCCACCACAGCCTCCAGCCACAAACCTTCCCATCACTCTGCAGGTGGCATGCCTTCCTGTCTACTAAGGAAACTGGTGACATATGACACCATTTTCCTAAAATTCCTCTACTCTGGCTCACAACCTGTGTTCCTTCTCTTGTTTTTCTTTAGTCTTGCCCTTAAAGAGGGTGTTTCTGGTCTCTTTTTTAAGATGAGTCCCTCCTGACCCTACTCCTTTATAATTTACTTTTTGTCTCTTCTTCCCCTTCAGTTTTTCCTCTGATCTGATTTTCTACTCTAACTACAAATATGTTCATCTCCTGCATTTCTTAATACAAAAACAAAAAGAAAAACTTTCTGTTAATCCCCTTTTGTTATCTTGTTATTGACTGTCTTCCCTTTTCTTAACTACAAACTTTTTGATGAAGAATGCTACATTTACTGCCTATATCCATATTCTCTGCCACCTGCTCATTTTCTTACCTAGGTACTCTGATGCCCACCTCCACCGTTCTACTGAAACTGCCTTCTCAACCATGGGCTCATGGTGTGCCTCAGTGTTGCAGAGCCCAGAGGTCAACACTCACATCCCTCACCTTCATTACATAATGCTTTCATGTTAGCTATCAACATGTCTGTGTAGAGAGCAACAGACTTTATTAGTCTGAGAATATACATGAAATGCAATGACATCGTGGGCTCAATTCTAAAGGCTTCAAGCTGACGGATAAAAACTTGAATTTGTAAAAGCATTATCTACTCATCACAAGACAGTATTTTGAACAGAAGTGCACTAGTACATCATAAGAAAACTATATTGTGCTTTCCTATAAGAGTCATGGTTTGAACCAAGTTGGGTTGTAGCAAATGCCAGTGATGTCCTGACTAGTCTACATTTTCCTCCACCTGCTGCTTATTAGCAAGTAACAGAAGTAGCTGTTCTTACTTGGGAATCAGTCTGGCCACTCAGTAGCAGAACAGCTTCTTAAGAGCACTCCCAATTTATACTCAACACTACCAAATTATAACTTTCTAGGTAACCAGGCCACATAGTCTTCATACCTATTAGATTATCTTCGCCCCACACATCGTACAGTGGAATCAGGAGGGAGATGGCCAAATGGAAAGACCAGGTAGATTCAGTTTTGACAATAGTAGCTGACTGTTCACTCTGTGAAAGATATTTGGTCCAACTCTAATGGGGAGCCAAAGGTAAGAAGAATCAAAATGAGGCAAGTGCCTGGGTACCGTATTTGAAGGAAGAAAATGGTGAGTGCCACTCAGGAGAGAGGGTCCACCCCACAGGAAAGGATCTACACCTGGCCCACGTAGGAGAAGCTGGCCCTCTGAGAAGGAAGATGGAGAAAAAGCCAGATTTGTCATCCTTGAACATACCTGTTATTTTAGGAAAAATCTGTTGAGGAAAGGATATATTTATCTGAAATATCAGAAATCTCTCTGAATATGTTATATTTTCACAAATTGCTAAGTTCTTATTTAGAAGATTTTAGGGTCCTTGTGTGTTTGTAAAAAATGAATTGTATCCTTTGTGTTTTGGGGAGAGTGCCTCTTCTGTGGGCTACATGTTTGTGTTAAGACTTCCTTACCTCTTGGCTTTGTGGCCATTTAGAGGCTTTATGACAATGAAAGGTTTCTGCAGCCCAGGCAGGGGCCCTATGGAGATAAAATGCCTTGTGTTTCCCTGCAGGAGGTCCGGCTCTCTCAGACAAGTTTAATAGCCATTCGTGCACTGAGAAGATCTTATCTCATGTCCTATTGGTTCAGGGTCACTTGCTGGCTCACATTATATTGAAATGTGGGCGAGAGAGGGAGTAATTTGTTAATGTCATGTAGGATGAACTTGGTTAGAAAGGGAAGTGTACCCGCTTTATAATAACACAAGTGTTTCCTTGCTAATCCCTTGGCAGGTTCATTATCTGTGCAGCCTCAGGCAATGGTTAGCCTATCGTGAAAGTGAAATTTAACCCTCAGCATGAAATTAATCCTCAAAGACTTATGTCTGCTCAGTCTAGAAATAATGCATTCTAAGTGATTTTATAATCCCTGACTCTTTCTTTATGCATGGGTGCTAAATTGTTATCAAGATGTTATAGACCATGCTAGGAAATTGATTTTTGTTTACTTTAGAAAACTGGACAAATCTATGAAAACAAAAAGTCTGATTTCCCAGTTCACGTTTGCAGTTATAAATCTGACATGATGGGATGACTATTTTTTAGGCAATAATAGGGTTATCATTTGCTGGTGATCATACTTGCGTTTGTGTTATTCTTTACCTAATATTTCTAGGAAAAGATTTTTTTTAATGTTACTTGACAAGGAGGCCTTTCCATTGAGCTCATTGACATTTGACATGGAAAAACTGTGAAGTACCATGAGAATGTCAAACTAGTGTGAATGGCTCCTTGTAGAGTCAGAAAACCTTTAACAGGAGTAGAAGGAAGTAAGGCTGTGTCACTTTTCCTGATTCACAAGACAGGTCTTTATTCTTAGCCTTTTCTTGTATCTTTCTTTCCAAAGTATAAGGGCAGTTGGGAGGGAGAAGTGAGGAGAGAGGTTAGGATTGAGAAAGGTGTGGAAGGTAGCCAATATTTACTGAGAAATCAGCGTACCAAGTATTTTACACACATTGTATCATTTAATCCTCATTGCAAATGGCAGAGTAGGTATCACTTTTTCAGGTAGAGAAACAGAAAAGCTTAAATTTCCTGCCCAAGTTCATGCAGTAGGTAAGTGGCATAGCCAGGATTTGAACCCAGGTCTGTCTGACTCCAAAGCCACATTCCAGAACTTGATCCTGAGAAAAGATAAAAAGATGTGAAAAGCAAAAACCTTGCCTGATGGAAAGTCAATTTTCCTCCCAATATACAAGAGGTCTTTGTAGTTTACCTAGTTGCAGTTTAGAATATTAATGATCTTCTTGCTAATCATGTTCTATTTCTGTGCATCATGATGACTTATTTTTACTGTATTCTTAGGTTTCTATAATTTCCCTTTGCTGCACTATTACAAAATTAATCCACGCCTTCACTCATAGCACTTTAAAAGATGGTTGTGAGACAGATGAGCAAAAGGTGCAAAGGTAGGCGATGGGTGTACACTAGAATTTACAGAATTCTTTATTTCTAGATATTTCAAAGAAATCAAGAGTCTCCTAAATTTACGCAATGTATCTGATTTTCTGTTTTAATCCAGCACATGCACATTTCTTAGAAGTCTACCTATTGCTTTGCTCTCTACCTGACACAAGTTTAAGTAATTTTTCAATAGGGGAAGTTGAACTTTTAGAAGAAGCACACCTGTACCTGCATATATCCTTACCTTGTCAAATCCTTTATCAAATTTGCATTCTAGATTTTGGTTTTCTCATGGCTGACCTATTTTAACATTCTTTTTTACTATTGCTTCCTGTTGGTTGACATTACCTGTCCCTCTACTGGGAGAGGAAATTAAATTGGTCTGGCACAATTTTCTCTTCACAGAGCCAAGTTCAGTAGAAGCCAGTGCCCTTTCTGAAGTAGATACACATCAACTATTTGACAATTTACTCATTTTGGCATGTTATTTAGGTACTTACTTCTGTTTGAATCTACAGGTACACTTTTTTCTATACTTCTAGAACATTATTCCTAAGCGTTTAAAAATCCCAAGTTTAGTTCTTAGGAAAAGGTTATCAGCCCTGTCTTAGGTACACGTCTCTCCTTTTAAAGCTCTCTGACAAGTCCCTTTCCTGTGCTGGTTGAACTTCCCCTCCACCCAGGGAGCACCTTGCTCACTGCCCCAGAAACTGCCCTTCCTGGCATCACATGGGAACTGCTTCAGATTAGTTTTCTCCATTTAACCCCATCTATTCTATCGTCCATCAACTCAGTTTGTGTATCCTATGTCCTCTAAGCGTTTATTTATTTTGTCTGTGTGTATATATATATAGAATTTATTTTAATAGTGCTGTATATTTACTTAGAACTCCCTTCTCATTACCTCTGATTTTTAAACGTCCTTATGTATCCTTTTTTTGGTATCCTTATGCCTGATACAGTTTGCTATGCACTTTATAGGTAGACTGAAAAATTAACCATAATGAACTTCTGTGGAAGTTTTACCCCTTAAAGAAAACCAGATTTTTTTTTCTAATTTTAAGCAAAATGAAGTTATTTAAATACTGATAAACAATGAGTATTTTAATGAAGTGCAAATCGATTCTGATACAATATTCTTTATTGTTTAATCACGAAAGGGGTAGAATCCACTTTGTCTTCTGAGATTTGTTTGGGTTATTATAGAGAGTGCTAAAAGATGTTCCTTTGAAGTGATAATTTTCACAAGGGTAGAAACAGTCATTTATAGTGTTTAAAAAATAATCTTAAAAAGGCATAAAGCTGCAAACAGGCAATAAAATTTTGTTGCAAAGTAGATTCTTTTGAGTACCCAAGAATGTCTTCCTGTTGGAATTTGTTTATAATCTTGTTTGTTTTTCTAGTTACTTCCAAATTATCAGCCTGCAGAAAAGCGTGAAAAGCTTTAATAACCACACTTCAGATTCATTAAGTTAATATGGAATATTATGGAAAATTGTTTTAACTCTTGAAAATCCCTCTACAACTATAAAAGTGCAAATGAGATTGTCCCTGCTGTTTTAGTCAGGCCCATGAGCCTCAAAGCAATAGGATATTTATAAGAAAATTCCAGACATAGCAGTGCTGCCATGATCCATATGACCCAAACTTTCCAGTTTTCGTCTCTTGTCCTAAGGAAAAACAAGGAGGCATCAAATTTATATGGGAAGATCTCAAATCATTGTTATGATTCATTATAATAAAGATATGTATATTATTTTACAGAACCATTAGGTGGATTTGGAAGAAAAACGTACTTTTTGATTTCCAGTATATTGTGGTGGTGATTTTCAAGTCACTGTCTCTTTCCATAAACAACTTCAGCTTCTCTCTGGTAATGTCCTGAGAAAGTGGCCATTTCTGTTTTCCACTGAAGGATTTGGTTTTCTTTAAGACTATACTGACAGTCCCTTATGTTTGAAAGATTCAATTTCACTTTTATCAAACTAACAAAGACACAGACATGGAAATGACTTGAGCCTATCTATGTATTGATCTTTCTAAAATTTTATACTTGGAACAGACTACATTGATCTTTCCAGCTGTGACTAAAATAGCTTGAAGGAAAAGAATGTTGTATATTTAAGAGTCTTTTCAATGTCCCTAATTTGGTTCGAAATGTAATTCAGTAGACTCCATTTTTGATTTCTTATAAAACAGTTTGCTAGACTTACAGGCATTATGTCTTCATTCTAAGGTTTGATGCATCTTGTAAAAGAATATTTGAAGAACAGCAAAGGAAGCATTTTGATCTTTTCAGTTCCGAGCTGGCATAATAAAATTATCTTGCTGTGGAACTTTATTTTATTTTAAACTTATATAAACAACTGAAGTAACAAGGGACTGTACAGTCAGTCACCAAGTTTATATGAGGAGAACCGAATTTTGAAATTCAGGATTCTTCCGTAATTCTTATACCTACTCTATGTACTAGAGAAGTCTCCCCATATACCCTGATAATGCTACATATATCTGGCTACAGCTATATATAGAAATACTAGCATTTTAGCCTTAAATAGCTTTTCAAGCAGAGATTTTCAGTAGAAATAAAATGTGAATCATACATGTAGTTTTAAATTTGATAATAGCCATGTTTTTAAAAGTACAAAGTACTGCTTCCGACAATACAATGTCTTACAGGATGCAATGGTTACATAAAATGTAGTCCTAGCAAATCAGTGAAGTTATGTTTAGTGGAAAAATACTTTATCCTTCTTTAGTTCTTAAATTTAAATCTAATTAATGAAAATAAAATTAAATAAATCAATTTCCTCAGCTGCTCTTGCCACATTTGAACTGCTCAATAGCTGCATGCCGCTAGTGACTGCCATATGGGACAGTGCAGTCTTAAGTCTATGGATTTACTCAAAGCTCTAGTACTACTTTAATGATTTTTTTGTATGTAGTCATTGTTTAGGAAAAACATGATAAAACGCATAAATTGCTATCTACAGATCTTCTGGAAATCTGTGAAAATAAAATCAGGCTTTAGCCTGATTTCTAAGCACACTTATTTCCCTGAGAGGAAGCTGGGGCCATTTGATCGACCTGTGACTTTTAGAAACAGATAACCATCTGCCACTTTGAATCCCATGATGAAGTCCTCATAAATCTAAGCTTTTGGCTATATCCCAAGCCATGAAATTGATAATATGTAATATTGAGGAGGGGATGATGTGGGTTTATATGTATGGTGAAGGGCAGCAGTAGTAGGCCTTAGGAATATGTTAATTTTGAAAAATAAATATCTTGTTACTTAAACTTAATGAATGACAGTTTACATAAAACATGCAACTTTAAAACGAAGTAGAGTGAAAATAGATATTTTCTCCCACTTTGTCTTTTTCCAGGGGGAGGAATGTGAGTACCCCTTTCCCTGAAAAAAGGAAAAGGATACATGTGTTATCCCCAAACACTTAATAGTATAGTAGGAAACAATAATTAGAGAAAAAAAAGCGCCCTTAAAATGGAATGTTTAGATTCTGTCCCTGGATATTCACACAGTCTTTGTTACACCTTAGGTTAGACAATCTACTGAACCCTTCCAGCCTCTGCATATGAGCACTTTCCACACTGAATGAAAGTGATGGGATGTGTGGAGTAATAATAATTTCCCATCCAGATGGATGCTTATGTAGCATCTTTTGCTGTGAACTAATGCCAGTAAGACAAATATGAACGATCTTTAAAAATGTGAAAGAGAATATTGTGATTAGTTCTTTGGATGCAATACTCTATGGCATATCTAATGAATTAATTTGGTACAAAGACTTTTTTCTCCCTGAGAAGTAATGTGGCGAAAATCTGATTCTGTGGTTATTTCTACGGTTTCTCTCTTTTTGTTTTTACGAACATTTTCATTTTTAAATGTAACAACTTGGATTCTCCATGGTGTTGTCCTAGAAATATGAGCTGGTCACAATACACAGTCCTGTAGAAAGCAATAATCAGCTCTCTCAGTGGTGAAGCAATCCACCAGAAAAAAAAAAAATGCAACAGTGGATGACATCAGTCATATAACTGAGAAGGAATGAAAAGAGGGGTAAGTTTTACCAGAAAATATGAAGGTGTACTATTTGTACACCACTTATTTTGAAGTGTCTGCAAATGTCCTCCATGGCAAGCCGCCACCACTCAGCCTCTGCTGAAGGGGTTGGGCTTGGTAGCACGTTTGCATGATGCCTCTATCTCCTGGACATGGTTAAGGGAAACGGCATTAGACAGCTGACCCAAGGACAACCTCCTAGAGAATTATAACTGTAATATGGTTTTGCAGTGAGAGAATCGTATGGCACTCCAAAAGTAGGAAAATTTGGAGAGTTTATACATGAATTGAATCCAAAGGTGTGGGCAGGGTGAAAGAAAACCGCAAGGAATAACTCAGGATCCTGAAGCTACCAGTACCAAGAGGTAGAGCTGTCACTCCAAGGCATGTGTGAAGGAGAAGGTGACCAAAACTTCAAAGATAAAAGCTCTTTATCTTTGAGAAGCCTCCTTGATAGGAACAGTGAACTCCTGTTGACAGAGCCAAGAAGGCTGAGGAAGCCTCACAGGAAAGAACCAGATGAATAGGTATCCCAAATGCATTCTCCTCCCTTCTGTCGCCTGCTAGGGTTCTTCATTAACCAAATTTAACTGGAAAAGGATAACACAGGAGTCATTTGATGCAATCAATTCAAATCACCTCTCAGGGGAAGGAACAGAGTAGAAAGGGGTTGAAAGTGGCTGGGCACAGTGGTTCACACCTGTAATCCCAGCACCTTGGGATTACAGGTATGAACCACTGTAATACCAAGGTCCTGGCAGAGGTGGGTAAATCACTTGAGCTCAGGAGTTCAAGACCAGCCTGGCCAACATGGTGAAATCCCATCTTTACTAAACTAAAAAAATTAGCTGAGAATGGTGGTGGCACCTGTAGTCCCAACTACTTGGGCAGATGAAGCATGAGAATCATTTGAACCCATGAGTTGGAGGTTGCAATGAGGTGAGATTGCACCACTGCACTCCAACCTGGGTGACAGAGTGAGACCCTCTCTCAAACAAACAAACAAAACAAAGAAAGGGGTAGAGAGTGGATCTGGAAGAGCTGAGGAAAGATATTTGGCACATGTGGTGCAGAAAGGAGTAAGTGGTGGGTAGTAGGTTTGCATCGTAGTAAACCAAGACTTGGCATCAGTCTGTCAAAGTCAGTGTGATGAGGAAGCAGGGAGCGTGGGGACCAGGAGGAGCCAGTCTTTAAAGAGGACTCACAGAGAGGCAGAGACATGGTACAATTCCAATCCTTGTATCAGTTAAGGTACACCTAATGCAGTAACAAAAAAATATCCCTACGTTTTAGCAATTTAACTCATAGAAGTAGAGTCACTTCTACAATAGAACAACAGAGATGTTCCTGGATGGGAGATGGTTTTCCTCAGTGTGTGATTTAGGGATCCAGGCTCCTCCCATCTGTGGCTCTATACCTACTAGGGATTTGGAGCCCTCTGCTTCCATCTTGTGAGTGATACAGTCTTGATGTCAGATGTGTCTTGCAAGGTATATCTTGCAGGTGAAACAGGAAAGAAAATGAAGATGCGTCACTTACTTCCTAAAAGCCTCAGTCCAGAAATGATACATGTCACCCTGCTTGTATTTCACTGACAAGAGCTAGTCACATAAGCTATCCCTGGATGTACACGGAGCTGAGAGTATCCCTGGATATATCTGGCTGTGTGCATGTCTTCTAGCATCATCTTTATATGACAGAAAAGGGAGCAAGAGGATTTAGTGGACAGCTGATCCCATCTGCATAGTTCCTCATGGATTTCCATGCCTCAGTCCCAGTTCCAGAATACCACACATGATCCCAGAAGACCTCACATTGCCACACATGGGCTGTGTCATAAACCACCTCCCTTTTTGTGTGAGTCACCTTGAGACACATCAGTCCCAGCCACCAAAGCCCTTGACAAAGGCATGAAGCCACACTCATTTAGGATAAAGTGTTGCAATGTAGTAAAGAAGTCATCTCCTTGTGCTTTCAACTTTCCAGAATGTTTAAACTTGGAATTTGAAGTCGTTTGTCCTGTATTGCACTAGAATCTAAGAGTGTGGTATCTTCAACTGTACACTTGCTTATCGGTGGTAAATTTTAAAAACATTTTCAGAAACTGCATAGGTTTTTTTTTACATTTATTATTGATTTAACAAAATTTGTATATGTTTATTATGTACAACATATTATTTTCATAGCCTTTTAACTCTCTTAATAGTTAACTGAAACCTAACCTGACATAAGTAATACCTCTAAAAAATATTTATTTGAACCAATCTTCATTGCAGAAAGTTCCCATGGCATTACATATTTAAAGTTGTGAATACACTGATTTCACCACTGAAAATTCTCATTTCTTCCCTTGCCTTATTTCAAAAATTGTCTCTATTAAAGAAAATTAAAACACCAAAAAAGGAAAGATCTGCCAACTACCCTATAGAGTACATCAAGATTTTTTTGAGATTTCAAAGTGTGAAGTTGCAGCTGTCCCATGATTTCAGCCAGAATTTGACCTAATGCACATGAGTAAGAGTGGGCTTAGTAGACCCAAAAGCATTTGTACTAGGAAGCAGAAAGCTTTGTGGTGGTTTTTTCTTTCTTTCTCTTTTCTCCCACCAAAAGGGATAGTGCAATACCACCAGAGCCAACAGAAAACCACAGTGATTTGGTCTGAATTCTGAAAATATAAGGTTTTTCAACAGACATTTTCATATTGTTGTCAAATTGTCAAACTAAACAAACATCTATGAAAATCTAAATAACAGACATATACCACATAGTCCATAATGCAGAAGTGAGAAACAAACATAAAAAGCATGGAAGGGCATTTTATTTGAAGAAGAAAACAGAAACAGAATCCACACAACAAATAAGGGAACAAAAGGAAGAGGGAATTGTTCAGGCTGGCGTCTGTGCTTCGTGTCATCTTCCTTGTCTTCATCCCCAACCTCATCCAAAGTTGTGATTAGATCTTGTTTGGCTTCCAGGAGCCATGGGATACTATTAAGCCCTTCGAGTAGAAGAATCCAGAAGGGACAGGCATAGCCACAAGCCATCGACGGTGCATGAGGGGCTGTACCTGAGAGTGACCACTTGGGACTGTGGGAGAGAATGTTACGGGAAAATGGAGGCTATATGACTCCTCCTCCCCCCACGACAGCCCATTCTCAGGGAATGTCCAAACTCAGCCAGTGGCCACTTATCTTCAAACCTCAACTCTCTGACATGGAAATGAGAAATAGAACACATACAAAAATGATCTGTGAACAGCCCAAATTGATGTTGCAAAGGCCAGACAGTAATGTTCATGGACTTCACTCATGGTGTGGCCCCTCGGGCCCTCACAAAGGGCCATGATCAAGCTAGGTTTTCTGGTCCTTAGTCTACTGCTGATTTTGAGTGGTCAATTAAAGCACACAGGAGGAATCTGGCCAAGAAAGAGTAGAAGGAGGCGCCCGGAGCAGGGAGTGTGACTTAGAGGCAGACATACTGATGTGCAAGAAATGAGACCTCACTGCCTAGCAAAAAGAGAGAAAACAGCACAAAACTATACAGGGAAAACAACCAGAAAAGCAATGTGAGGCCATTCGTGTAGGGACTCACCTGCCTCAGCCTTGCCAAGCTAGAGAACACTGTGTAACAGAACAGGAAGGTAATCCCCATTCAAGAGGTCCCCAGTGACCCTGAAACTGCTACACTGGGCTCCTTGTGTACTATTCAAGGAGGCAAGCAAGAATAAGACAAACCTGGGAAAACTTGCCTGTTATTAATGTTTGAATGCTACATATTTGTCTATTATTGTAATGCAAACTTCTGTGTGAGGGTTGGTGTCTTAGTAAAGCAGAGTTTAACTCTTAGGTACCCAGTACAGAGTAGGCATTCAATGAATGTTAGTTGGCTTGAATTATCTGTAAATTCCACTGTTTGAGAACACTTTTTGCTCTTTTATACTCAGTAATAAGGTGTTACTTGGGAGGGACTGAAATTCCAAACGCTGAATCTGCACACTTAAATTTCAGGATGGTTTGTTGAATGAGAGTGAAAGGAGTTTCATTAAACTCAGCAATTCACGCCATCAGAAATTAGTCTCGACAATTCACCCCATCAGAAATTTGAAGGAGGAGATTTAACTCTCATGTATTCACTGTATCTTTCTAACTTGGGTCCCATTTTAAAAGCACGTGTTATGTTTAATTTTTAGTATTTTAGGAAACCTAGGTTTCCCATGACACCCAATTATCTAGATCTCAATTTGTAGAACAGAAAGTTATTTTCTAAAGGTAATTATGTTTTAAAATGCAAAGTGACATTGACGTAAAAGCTGCTAGTTAAAGTCAGCATTTTACAAAATTAAATGACTTGGACTGTCTTGTAGTGTTTTTGCAACCCAGCAAAGCACCTGCCTGTAATACTGCCAAACATATTAGTTGTCTTTTATTAAACATTTGTTAATTAGTGAAGCATCGTTTTCTTATTCAAGTTCTGTGGACAAGTTAGGCCTGCTCCTAGGTCGGATTCATTCATGTATCTTTCTGTTGCCAGTACTCTAAGTGATTTTTAATTATTTTTAACATGTAATTTGATGGTAATGATGAAACCACACCCTTCCACTGGGTCTCCTTTGAGTGTGAGTTCATGACATAATGGGATATTTATTACTAAAGGCATTTAGTTAAGAGAAAGAGGAAGAGATCTTGAAAGAGAGAGAGAGAGAATTTACAGAGCTCATTAGTTTATACCGGCCTTGATGATACTCCTCAGGCATTCAGTTGGCCCTTGAACACTTGGAAATAAGTAAACCCCATGATGCTCGATGAGTATAGACAGATCTTTTATTGTTGTTGCTGTTGTCCAGAATATATCAATGCAGTTAGTGATGAAGAGACGGCTAAAACAGATCATATGATGTCTTTTGCTCTCTTAACAGACTTGCATTTAAAACCTCCTACAAAGATGTCCATCTCTTCTCTCCCAAGAAGAGATCTCTCTGCATTCACAGTCTGTACCCCTGGCAGTGAGGATTCAAATTAAATGGACACAGTTTCTTGGAGAGCTGCCTCTCTTTCCCTGGCACAGTTCTTTGAGGGCTGGTTTTTGTTTTTGTTTTTGTTTTTTAGTATTCCAGAGATAAACTTCATTGTCAGTTGGGTGATATGTAAGTAATTCTCTTTTTACTAATGGAAAAGCTTAAGCTCAGAGAAGCACTTTTACTGGCCACTCCCTGAACTAGAGACAAATTTTTAGTACAGTGCCACTGGAAGCAGAAAACTGCTTCCTCTAGCCTGGTGCCCTTTTGGCTCCAGGCTAGCACTTTTTCTTTTCCAAGTGATCTTAATCCTACAAACGTAAGGAAACTGTGAAAGCAGAGGACACACTGGGATAGATTATGTATGAAAGAATGCTCTCAATGTTGAAAATGACATAAGAGTAAGAAGTATGACTACCATTTGTTGTCAGTTTGGGGTTTGATCCATCTATGAAATGCTTTTGAAAATTGTGTCCTCATTTGGAATTGTTAACAACCGATCCAAATCTTGGTAACATGTGATGTCAATCTTGACATAAAAATAAAAACCTCCCTTGAAATTTTTCTCAACTATGATAAGAATAAGCATATTTTCTTCCTTATTTGCCAAGCTTATGATCTCCATCCCCGGAATTTTTTTCTAGTATAAGCAATTATGCTTATGAATGCAAAGCAACTCACATTCTTTTCATCTTTCTTTCTTTGATATTATTGAAAAGCATCCTTAACAGCTAAATAAACCATACAGTAGGTACATTTGATCACTTAAAATAAAATGGAATAGTATATTAGGTCTCTAGAGACTCCATATTCTTCAACAGGCTCCTTCTATAGGCCTTGGCTCCTGTTCTCTATTGCACAGTTTCTGTGAAGTGGCTCAGTTCCCAGGGCCAGTGAGAAGGCTCTGGCAGATTTAACTACATTCAAATTCCGTGTTCTGGAAATCCTGTATGGAAGCTAGAAACCAAGAACTTCAGTCTCATCCTGAACAATGAGCTAAGGTTCAACAGGTAAGGATGATGTTTTGTGCTTCTTATTCACTAGGCAGTAGATGTTATTGGTGAATGCAGGAGAAAGTTGATTGCTGAGACTGATGTGATCTTATTCTCATTACCTTGATAATGGGTTTCAGTTCCAATTTTGATTTATCCTTCCCCCATTTCCCAAATATGAGTTGGTTTCATGGTAATTAACCACTGTAATGGCCAGCCTAGGTCAGTGCAGGTGGGACAATATAGTAAGAGCATGTGGATGTGAAGTCATTTGTTGGTATTAAATATGAAGTTTAAATACGTATATACATACATACATATGTATATTCAAAGAGTGGTAGCACTATAATCTGATGTTAAGCATAGTTTTATGGTGTGACATTTATTTTACAAAGCAAAACAATTAAAAATTATGCTATTCAAGCTTTTGTTTAATGGAGATCAGTTTATGTTTGGCATTTTAATTATACAGCTATGTTAATTAGCCTGTTTTATTACTTGTGGTTTAACATTATCAGATTTAGGTTGTAATCTCTAATGATCATTTGCCTCTGACTTGTTAACTAGCATATTGTCATTAAAGTAAATTTTAGAATTATATTGTCACTGTAGTTAGTTATTATCCCATAAGTAATATCAACAAGTAGAAGAACTTGTGCCAGATGGTAGAATAAACTCTCTTATCACAATTCATTTTGCAATGTCAAATGTTACATAGATTCTAAATACTAGAAATACCATAAGTCTTGTAATTGTGAAAGATGTACAAAACTAGATCTATTTCCCCGTAATCATGAAGGATACGTAACTAAATGTTTATTGTAATGAAAAGTGTGGTTAGCAAAATGACGAACTATTTATAAGATATTTAAGTGTACTGTAAGAGTGTCAATTGTAAAATGTACAGTCACAAAATATCAGTCTTTAACTCTCCTTGGCTTGTGAAACATCCTTAGATGTGTCTAGGATCACAGGAAATTACTTAAAGTATATTCAGGCTATCAGGGTTGATCTGACATTTCAGAGAGATAATATTTTTGAGGCTCTGTTAAAAAACATGTTCAAAATTACATGGCTCAGAAGATTTTCCTTGCCTTTGTGGCCTTGCCAAGATGTTGTTACTTTATCTGTAGTAATTATCTAGGCTGGCTGAGCACTCCAGGTTATATATTTTTTCAAATTGTAAACTGTTTTATAATAACACAGAGAAATTTATTGGTCTCCTTTACAGTATCATAAATGTTAAGCCAATGCATAGCCCAGCCCACCTACACCTAATAAAGACATGCAGATTTTCAGCAGGCAAAGAACATCTTAATTTTTAACCAGCTATAGGTTTTTGTGTCTTTTTTAAAGAGACTCTTCTGCAGAAATGACTAAGCAACAATCAGGAGAAGTATCTGTCTTTCCCTAGATTTTTAGAATAACTTGATAAGCAGCCAACTATGTATGAGTACTGCTTTTGAACTTCAGTCGGTGATCACTGCTTGGGCAGAGCCAAACTCCATGACCCTGGTGGACTTGTTAGCATTATTTTTGGAGTGTTAATTGATGCCAGGCCTAGAATATGAAAGCAGCAAGCAAAGGCACCTTAATTGCAGGTGAACCAAGTTTCTAGAATCTCTGTTTAACATGCATATTCTACCTTGTTTTATAGTTAATTACTAACATCTCCTGCCACCCCAATCATAGTTTGTTCTCTTCTAGAGGTCAGGACTTGAGTGTTATTCATCTTCGAGGCCCCAAAACCCTTAATCTTGTTTCTTGTACAGATGGGGAGTTCAGCAAATGCTGGGGCAAAAATCCAAGTCTGGAACTGTAAACCACGCCCTTTGAATATGATTAGAGGCCCTCTTGAGCTCAGTCAGTGCTAAGCCAATGCTATATCGATTATTATTATTATTTTAGTTTTGGTTTGGTTTGCTTTTTTGTTTTGTTTTGTTTTTGAGACAGAATCTCATTCTGTTGCCCAGGCTAGAGTACAGTGGTGTGATCTCCGCTCACTGCAACCTCCACATCCTGGGTTCAAGCGATTCTCCTGCCTCAGTTTCCCAAGTAGCTGGGATTACAGGTATCTACCATCATGCCTGGCTAATTTTTGTATTTTTAGTAGAGATGGGGTTTCACCATGTTGGCCAGGCTGGTCTCGAACTCCTGACTTCAAGTAATCTACCTGCCTCAGCCTCCCAAAGTGCTGGGATTACAAGTATGAACCACCACGCCCAGCCAGTATAGATTATTATTATATTTAATCTGAAGTAAAAACAAAATACCCATAGCTATTTTTTTTAAACTACTATTCACATTACAAGATACTTCAACATGGAAAAGTAAAGCTATGGACGTAGAGAAATGTTAGAAGGAAACCATTCCCCCTCCCAGTACTTTCTAAAGAAAACTATCTTCAAAACCAGCAGTATCAACTTTCCACCATCTGATGTGATCTTTCCCAAGGGATGAGAAAGGCACAGGCCCCAGGGGTTAATAGTAGGAAGATGCTATTTTCTTCTCTTGGATGATGATTTTTCAGAAAATGGGAAACAAACATACAACGTGGGAATTCTTCTGAAGATGTGCTTTCTAGGGCCTCTTGGCCCAGAGTTGGTGAGGTTGGTGTGTACCTGTAAATTTCAAAACCTCAGACTTGTCTTTGCATGTTTGGTCTGACTTTGGCTATGCTCAACCAACTCATAAGAAAGCAAACATACTCTGTAGGAGTAACATCTAATTTCAGTAAGAAAGACTAATTACAGTGAATTAAAATCTTTATTTAATCTTCCTACAGTTATCCTTTTAATGTGTTCTGTAATTGCAAACCTTTAGTCTGTTAATCTCTGATTCATTAGTGGGCTTCTTAAGTGTTTATTAAGGAACATGTGTAATAGTCAGGTAATTACTAATAATCTTTATTCATGTCACATTCACAGAAATCTCTGCAGGGAGTTTCATTAGGCTCATCACCACTTATTGTCAGTATACAACTTTTACTAACAGTCTCTCACCTCTAGAAAGGATGGAATTGGGGGCCATTAGAATACAAAAGGCAAGGTCTGTTCTCTCTTATGGCTAGCAAACTCAAATATTAAGTCTGTGTGCTGCTCTCCCTCAAATCAAATTGTCCCATTTTACTGCTGAGGAAAAAATGTAGAGGGATTAAATTACAAATCTCACCACTGTGAGTCAGTGGCAGCACTGGAATTATAACTGGTGGCTCCCAGTCTGGGTCTCAGTTCCTCAAAGTGCTTAACCTCCTTTGACACAAAGGTGGAATTATTATGTAGCCTAGTGCAGTGCGGCATAAATTGCCAGTGAGGGGGGAAAAGTGGCACTTCGTGCTGGCATTGGTGGTAAGTGCTCTGCGTTTTCATCCTAAACAAAAACAAACCTTCTTATCTTTTTTTTTTTTTTTTGATAGCTGAAATTCCTATAAGAGAGGACACATTTTGATGGATGGCACTTTAAAGTAAAAGTCACAATAAGGATCAATGATGGATGTGAATGTGCTTCTAAAAGCAGAGCTGAATGGGAGAAGGCAGAAGAGAGCACAGGAACACTACTGAACTAGGAAGTGATCCAGGGATGATGCCAGAAATGCTCATTACCCACCTCACTGATTTGCTTAGGGATTGGTGGCAGTGCCAAATGGGTGGCTCAGAATGGCTTCCCACTGCCAGTCTCCATCCGTTCCCTCTCCCAAAGCACCCCAAATAATCATATGATCTAACTAAAAAGCAGAGTGTGTACTATGCAAATGTAACTTCAGGACAAATCTTATCATCTACCCCAGTCCAACCCTTTGCAATTCAGTTACTGCATATTCATATAAAGATAGGAATATATAAGTTTTGTTAGGTTGCTGCAAAAGTAATTGTGGTTTTGGACATTAAAAGATCGTATGTTAGGCACCATTAAAAGTAATGGCCAAAACCGTGTTTCCTTTTGCACCAAATATATAATATATAAGTTTATATTTATATATATATATATACACACACACACACACACACTATATATGTAAATATATAGTGTATAGTATACAAATATATTTCTACAGCCTCCACTCCACAGAATAGACTTATTCAATATTTGTTAAGAAGATGGTAGATGTAAAATTACTTTGGAAATAAAGGCACTACATAAATTTGAGATTTTAGAATTTTCAAACACCCTTGTCTAAAGACTTTTAGCAGCAAAGCCATTTTATTTCTTGCAGACATGTCTTTCTTTGGCCATATCTTCAGAGTACTCAGACAAGCAGAAGTGGTATATCTATGCTGAGACTGAGTCACAGACTAGTTTAAAATTGAATATCACTGAGCACACAACAAAGACAGTGTGAAATGCTGCAGTCGTGATTCTCAGCTAATTTAGAAAAAAAAAGTTTTAATTAATGCAAACATTTTTTTTCTTTAAAAAATATGCTTGTACATTTGTGTGTGAACATTGAGAAACCCTTCCTTACCCTGGTGGCTACCACAGTAACTTAGTATTTGTGGCTGGTGAATGGCAGGGCCTGTTTCCTCCCATTTGTTAAGTGAGTGCAGTCCTTTGCCTACAGGAACGGCGGCTCCTTTGCAATGTAGCCCAGAGTTTGAGCCATACTCCTTCCTCTTGTGTGTGATTCTGATCGAATGTTAGGCACAAAATATGTCCCAAGTGTTACTTCATTGTCCAGTCTGTCAGTGTGGCAGCAAGTTTCCATTCTAATAAAAGAAGTTACTTAGATGGATATTCCAGATGTATCTAAGCTGCTTTTATTAGGACAATGGAGAGATCCAACCCTTTCTTCTAAATGCAATCAAGAATGGTGTGGCTTTGCCTTTGTAATTTTACAAGGGGTTGTATTACGTAACTGGAAAATTGTCTCCCTGAGAATAGAGAGAATTTGTTAGCAGAAAATGCAGCTTGGAACATGCTGATGTAAAGCTTCAATCCAAGAGAGAAACCTTTTAAGTTGCTGAAATGTAGAGCAGAGGAAGAAGGAAATTGCTGTTTTACATGATTGACCAAAATGCACTATAATTACATCAACTTGAAACAGATTCCTGAGAAAAACTGATAACTCTGTGATCAGAATAAGTCACGTGTAGTGGAATGGAATACTGCAACCAAATACTGCAAGTACTTTCTCTGCAAAGTGTAGACATGATATATGTGAGATGCACGGTAGAAGAAACAATTGTCCTTAACTTATCCTGTATAATGGGGCCTCCCGCTGCTTTAGCATAGTTAAGAATGGAAGGGAAGCTTTACTGGGGCATTAGTAGTTACCATGCCTGCCCATCCTTTTGCATTGCTCATCCAACTCAGTTTATGGACTCTGCTCCTGTAATGTTATTTTGATGTTGCCACTCCTGGTTGTAATTAACTCAGCATCACTCATCAGTCAGCTCCTAAATGAAGCACTCCTCAAAGATTTCATGGACTTCCCTTCCTTGTTGCCTGTTCTAAAATCTGTGGGTAAAGTTTAATTGCAGATACGTAACCCAAAGATATTCTTTCTTTATTTCCCCCCTCCCTTCCAATGACTCTGCAAAGCACTATTTCCCACCTATAAATAGCTGATCATCCCCAATAAGAGTGGTGCTAGTTTCAATACAGTAAAACTCACTGGCTAGCATCTAATACTCTGAGACACTATTTCTAAACAGTAGTTTTTGTGTATGGTAATCATCTGTTTGCACATCTCCTTCACCTTACTGAAAGCTTCTACAAGGCAGGGCTTTGTCTTATTTCTTTGTAAGCCCCCAAATGGTAGAGTATATAATACACAGTTGTGTTCAAGAACTCTTATTAACTCAATGAATAATAGATTGGAAATAATTATCTCTTGGGTTATGAAAAGAGAAAGTGAAATTGCAACTAGTGAGTGAAATGTCTAGACTTGTGAAATCATCATACTCTGTATTCACGTTTGCACAAGCCGTCAGAAAACCCACCTGGAAATAACCTGGGAATGCAGACATCATAGGCAAAGCTGAGGTCTCTAACCCCTGCAGGGAAGGAAAGGGTAAGGTTGAATATCTAGGCATAGCACGTGCTTGCCTGGCCCATCTGCTGACTCATACACAGACCCATCTGGAACCCGGGCTACACAATGGTGCAGTGGCCATCCTGAGGTAGCTGGAGTGCCGAGGGGAGCAGCAGAAAAGGTCAAGTGCTTTATACTGGGCTTTGACTTTAGCTCCTACATACCTTCTACCAAACCACTTCAGGTCTCCATGCACCCTGAGCAACCAAGTGCATGCAGCAAGCAGAGTACTATAACATTTTCCCGAAGGAAACACAGGGTAATAGGCTGTGGTGTTCGCTTCCCCATTTAAAAGGACAGCTTTCCCTCACTGGCCATTGTTCTTGTCATCTCCCCACCTGGAATGCTTCCCCCTGGTTTACTCTCTAACTCCACAAGAGCCAGCTGAAATCCTTCTCTTTCCTGAAACCCTTCCTGACCCTCTGCAGAAAGCAATAATTGCTCCCCTTGTGAACACCTGGACAACCCAGTGCCGATGCTACTTCACATTCCGCATATTTCCTCTTATATAGTTATTTGTTTCTTATATTTCTTTCTTGTGCTTCTTGAGGTTGAAGGTAATACCCTGGGTTTTTGTAAAACCTGTAGCATCTTAAATCATATGGCACACATTAAGAAAATAATTGGTAATTTGGGAAAATGCATCTAGAAAGGAATTTGCTGAGATAAATGAACTTAATGAAAGCTTATTACAGATATTATGAGAGGCATCTATGCTTATATGATACTTTCATAATATATAAAACTATTTTGAATAATTTTTTAAAAGAACAGTTAGAGAAGAGTATTGGTTTTACAAACAAGATGTAAGGAAGGGTTTTATACTCAGCAATGAATATAGGCTACAAATATGCAAATACAGAAATGAATATTCTTATTTGAACTAGAACCAAAGTTATATTTTGGAAATTGCTCTGTATGTTTCAAAGTTATTTGTTGTCTAGGGTCAGTGGCTCATGCCTGTAATCCCAGCACTTTGAGTGACCGAGGCGGGAGGATTGCTTGAGCCCAGAAGTTCCAGACCAGCCTGGGCAAGAAGAGGAGACCCGCCTCTACAAGAAAATTGTAAAAAATTAGCCAGGCGTGTTGGTACATGCCTATAGTCCCAGCTCCAGAGGCTGAGGTGGGAAGATCCCTTGAGCTTGAGCCCAGGAGTTCAAAGATGCAATAAGCTGTGATTGCACCACTGCACTCCACCCTGGGAACAGAGCAAGACCCTGTCACCAAAAAAAAAAAAAAAAAAAAAGAGGAAAGAAAAGAAAAGAAAAAAAGGAGAATATGTTAAATGTGTAATTTTTAAAAATTAAGGAGAAAATGGACTACCCAACAAGCTTGCCCCTTTCATTATATTTCTGTTGTCTTTATTTATACTCCAGCATCATTTCTCACCCAAACTATTGTATCTCCTTCCTAATTGTTCTCCCTGCCTGCCATACCCCCATTCTAATCCATCCAGGCTGTCAATAGATATTCATTTAGAGATTTGTATTGCAAAGAACTCTGCTAGAAGGCTGAACTCCCACTTCTCTGAACAGTACTCTCCTGCACAAACACATGTAGCAACTTTCTACTTTACAAAACCAAATGTGATTCCAGCCTTGCTTTGCTTTTCAGTATTATCCCACACTCACTCTGGCCATATGCCCAACTGCTTCAGTCAAAGCAGTACATTCATTCTTCTGTCTGATATGTGTCAGTTTGCAGCATAATGCCCTGAGGCCTAGAATTATAAAATATATTATTCTTAGAAGTAGACGTTGTGTTCATATCATCAAGCCAATAATCTACAAAAAGCATTTTGAACTAAATAACATCGGAAGTGTTTTTGAAAAGTTCTTTTTAAAAACCAGGTAAAATTTTGGTGATAACCTGTGGAGGGAATTCCCTTCCACAGAAGGAAGAAGAGCCCTAACTTACAACAGGACCAATAAAGTAAAGCACAAGGAATAGGCAGGCTAAATAACCCAAAGAATAGAGAACATCTCAGGTATGGGAGACATGGGAGTACTTGTCATAAGCTTCTTTAAGACAAACTCCAGAACAAATACAAAACAAAAAGATAAGCCCTTGTACTGTAAACTTCCACATTTGGAGCACTAAGAGTTTGGAGATGCATGATCATATGCAAAAAGAAGAAAAAAGAATTTAACTTTCAAAAATGAGATGCATGTTTATTGAGCTCTGACTATATACAGGGCACTGTGCTTCTGTGAAGGTCGGGATAGCCTGAACTACCCAGAATGATCAACCTTGTTCTATCATAGAGTAGTGATAGTAAACTGTAGAGTAATACAACCTCAATATACAACCCCAACTCTTGCTTTAAGTGCAGACCCCTGCCTGCCAGAATGAATTCCAAATTTACTATCAGGATCAAAGTTAGGCCCTATTACCTACTCTGTATTTTCTTTTATTTCACTTTGAGTTCTGGGATACATGTGCAGAACGTACAGGTTTGTTACATAGGTATATATGTGCCATGGTGGTTTGCTGCACCTATCAACCCATCATCTAGGTTTTAGGCTACATATGCATTAGATATTTTTCCTAATGCTCTCCTGCCCCTTGCCCTCACAGCCCCCGATAGGCCCCAGTGTGTGATGCTTCCCCTCCTGTGTCCATGTGTTCTCATTGTTCAGCTCCCACTTGTGAGTGAGAACATGAGGTGTTTGGTTTTCTGTTCCTGTGTTAGTTTGCTGAGAATGATGGCTTCCAGCTTCATCCATGTCCCTGCAAAAGACAGGAACTCATTCTTTTTTATTGCTGCATAGTATTCCATGGTATATATGTATTACATTTTCTTTATCCAGTCTATCATTATGGGCATTTGGGTTGGTTCCAAGTCTTTGCTATTGTAAATAGTGCTGCAGTAAACATACATGTGCATGTATCTTTATAGTAGAATGATTTATAATTTTGGGGGTATATACCCCAGTAATGGGATTGCTGGGTCAAATGGTATTTCTAGTTGTAGATCCTTGAGGAATCACCACACTGTCTTCCACAATGGTTGAACTAATTTACACTCCTGCCAACAATGTAAAAGCCTTCCTATTTCTCTACATCCTCTCTAGCATCTGTTGTTTCCTGAGTTTTTAATAATTGCCATTCTAACTTGTGTGAAATGGTATCTCATTGTGGTTTTGATTTGCAGTTCTCTAATGACCAGTGATGATGAACTTTTCTCGTATGTTTGTTGGCCACATAAATGTCTCCTTTTGAGAAGTGTCTGTTCATATCCTGTGCCCACTTTTTGATGGGGTTGTTTGTTTTTTCTTGTAAACTTGATTACGTTTCTAGTGGATTCTGAACCTTTGTACTAAATTGTCATCAAGGAATTCTCATTAAGAAATAGCACTACTGGCTTATTTCATATGCATCTTCAGATTTCTGAATTCTACATTAAAACAATCCACGATATCTGTGTATACTTTTCACAAAAGAAAAAAGCATAAATGCCTCAGGGCAAATCTGCCTGGCTAAGAAATAGATGAAAAATTTTTTTATAGATTTTATTAAAGTACAGAGAAATATAATTTTAATGGCTATAAAAATAAGGTAAAGATTATATAAGGCTAATAAATGAATAAAATCCATACCAAAGCAGAATATTCTAGATTAATCTGAAAAGCTGAGCTTCTAAGACTTTGAAAAATGAGAAAAGCCATTTGACAAAATATTTAACTTGGATTTTTTTGGTTTGATTTTGCTTCTAGGTTTCAGATTCAGAGATGTGCAACTGATCCAAACAGTTATAGAAGCTTGGGAGAAAGTTTTCAAATGATTTTCCAAAGGGAAGGGTATGTATATTCTTCATATAGCCACATTTTAATGTGTTTTTACTTAATATGTCTTCTCATTTTGAATGGTTTATTTTCCTAGTCTTAATAGGGGCAAAATACTTAAAAGGGTACCTTTCTACTTTGTCATGTTTTTCCTAATAATGTGATTGAAAACTGAATATATATACACACACATACATATAATGGTAACTACCACAAGAAGATATTAATAACTAGTTTAATGACTAGAGGATAATTCTTAATTCATGCCACTAGGGCTTTTTAAAGTTTCTATAACTGGGGCTAACTAAACTCAACAGTTCTTTATTTTGGTACTAAAATATAATGTCCAAATTCATTCTCCATTCACACTCTAGTTTATGAACATGCAAATAAAACAGATCTGTATCAAAAACTAATGCATCAAGGCTGGGAGCAGTGGCTGACACCTGTAGTTCAAGCTATTTAGGAGGCTGAGGTGGGAGGATTACTTGAGCCCAAGAGGAGGAGGTTGCAGTGAGTTAGGATTGCGCCACTGCACTCCAGCCTGGGCAACAGCAAGACTATCTTTAAAAAAAAAATTGATATATCCAATTCATTATCTTATCTATTAAATGATCAGATAAATTAGAATATTTATTTACATAGGCTAAAATTATCTTCAATGTGTAGATTCAGTTAAAAACTGTATCCAATATAAGTTTTCAAATATTATATTTGCTTTTGGAAGCTGATTTTATAAGAAAACTGGTTGAAAATAATCTTTCAAAAATGTAACAATAATGATAACTAGTGTATATTTAGCTTCTATTATGTAGTAGGGATTTTCCTTACAACTTTATGATATAGGTTCTGTTGGGTTCCATTCCAGTTAAACAGATAGACAAACCAAAACTCAGAGAAGTTAGTAAGTTTCACATTTCAGGTGAGTGATGGAACTGGGATTCAAATCTAGGTCTGCTTGACGCCAAAGCTCATGCTCTTAACTGTATAGATCACTACTTCTCTTACCAGATTACACTATAAATACTATTCTGCCAATTATTTATTTCAGTTAAACTTATATTATGGATATCTTTCCATGCCAATATATTCTCTTTAACAACATAGTAATTTATTTACCTATATGCTGCAATTTATGAAATTAAACTCTATGGTAGACCTGTAGGTTGTTTCCAAATTCTTGCTATTACAAACAATAGTGCAATAAATATTGTTATACTATCTTTGCACATTTGTGTGTTTATATATTTATATTTTTTAATATATAGTATATATTGATATATTTGTATATTATATATTTTCATAACTTTTTTGTTTTTATAGTTTTAATATATTAATTCAATAAAGTACATTGCTAGCTATGGACTTACAGGATCAAATGATTATGCAAGTTTTATATGAGAGATGTTGAAAAATTACCTTCCAAAAAGTATGTCCTGATTTTATGGTCTCAAACTCCTAATCTCAAGTGATCTACCCACCTCAGCCTCCCAAAGTGCTGGGATTACCAGGCATGAGCCACCACGCCCAGCCAATGTTGCCTTTTTCACATAGTAAACTTCTACATATTCACCCTCTCATTTTCCATTTTGATTGTCCATTTCTTATTCTGTCTTATTCATTCATCTATCTCTAGCTATACCAGTGTCATACTGTTTTAATTATTTTATCTTCAGAATATTTGGTAAATATATAAAAATATACTTCATGGTATGAAGTTCAAACTTCTTGTCATGGTGTGCAGAGCTTTCCTCGTATGGTCCTTCTTCATACTCAGATCTGCTCTAGGAATAGCAGATGGTTTGCAGCCTGGACTCTCACATTCTCAGGGCTTTTTCATGCTTTTCCCTATTCCTGGAGGACCCTATCCCCAACCCTCCCCTAGAAACTATGCTTCTTCATTTAAAAATGACTTCGTGTTTTACCCTCCCTGACTCTCTTTTCTATATCATATGCTGAATTATTTTCCCACTCTTTTCTTTCTCTACAAATGCTATATAAAATATAGCATGCACTATCCTGTTTATGAAGCTCATTTTCTATCTATCTCCCCTTTCCCACCAAAGAATGTATTTCCTAAGGATCATGTCCCAATTAGCTCTGTATTCCTTATACTTGTGTTTGGCACTGCGTAGAGACACTCAGTAAGTACGCTAAACAAATGAACAAAAGTCATCACACCAACATCATAATGATGCAAAATGAAACAGAGACAATAATTCTTCTATAGACTACCCTCTCTGAAGTTATGATAATGATCTTGATGTTTCATTAAATATTTTGAGGTCACCTAGTGACAAAAGTCAACAAGTTCTTCCAGCTATTACTCTGGTAATGTAGTACTTAAATGCCCTACATTGATAATATAAACCTTTATATAATGACAAGAAAGTTAAGGAAATCATAGTGTATTATGTAGCCAATGAAAGTATCCTTTTCCTGTACAACAGTAATGTCAACATTACTGAGATCTGTGAGCTGTAACAGATATCTCTGAATTGGATATGGCAGTTCCTTAGCCAAGCTCTTCAATTCGTGTGTGTTTTAGGAAGAATTTGATGTCTCTGCTTCTGCTTTGATATCAAATAATATAACAAACATACAGTATGTGTGGTCTCTGCATAGTAAAATTGGCCTTTTTTTATACTGTATGTATAATTGCTTCTAGAGCAAATTGACATTCTTCCTGTGATGCCTTTAGATCTGGACATGTTGTTAGCCAAAAGCCAGAGCGCTGTAGTCTTAGAGATGGAAATATTTGTAAAAATATGAAATAAAAAGCTCCCTGATATTTTTTATACAGAGGAAGAGCATTTCATAGCCTTGGGTTAAACGAAAGAAAAAAACAAAACAAAAAAGAAACAAAAGAGAAAAAAAAGAAAAAAGCCTTTTAACACATGTTGTGTTAATTTTTTTCCCCCTAGACAAATAAATTCCTTTTGACTTTCTTATTAAGTTTTTACAGTTGCTCGTTTTCAAGATGTTGTCTTTTTCACTCAGGTGCATAGAGGCCAGTTTGGTCTGTGGCCTGCAGGGAGGATAGCACTAGTCAATTTTGACTATTGACATATTAGGAGAATTCACCTCTCCTGGATTTTCCTATTTCCTCCAAGTTAAAGGTTTTGAGAGCTTGTCATTTACTGTCATTTAAAAACATTAAAGTCTGTTAATACACTTAAAATCTGCACAGATCTCCCATTTCCCCAGTGTAAGAAAATGAGATGGTTATCTCCACCATTCTTAGAGATGTAATTCCTCACCTCTCTAATCAAAATTCACTTGCTTTCAAGACACAATAGCTCAGCCCCATGAATCCAAATCTCTTCACTGTTTCTAACATTGTTTTTCTTCTTAAAAAGCATAGATACCTTGTACTTTTTTATTAAAACTTGTTTTAATAAAAAGCATGTCTTATGAAACACAGCTTTACAAAAGTCAAGTTAAAGCTTACAAAGAGAGGCATTCCAAATTCCAAGTAAGGATTTCCATTATATGGAATCCTCATACTTAGCTAATTTTTACCAAATAGGCTGTTTCTCTAACACAGAAGAGAGAACTCATAGAAAATGAAGGCATTAAAGAAATATTACTGTTGAGAGTACCTTCATCATCACTACAATTTTTCATCTGTCTCTGGTTGACAGAAATAAACTAACTAATAGGGCCATCTACTATAACAAAGTGAGCCCAGAAGACATAAAGATACAGCCTAGTTAATTAGCTGCCTTTAAAACCAACAGGGTTCATTTTGTAAACTCACCAGGCAAACAGTGGCTGGTATCTCTATTTACCATGTGTCCATGCATCACACCTCACCTCCCTTTACCTAGGAGCATCTTATGAAAGTCTGCCTAGTCTCTTTTGTACTTGTCGTTCCTTTAAAAAGAGTGATTGAAATGTTCACAGATGGGTGAGGGGTCTATACATTATGTCAATGTAAACCCAGGACAGTCTCCCCATCCCTACTCCCACTCTGCCTCCTCTGAAAGTGCTCAAATGGCCATTCTTCCTGAAATTAGGCAAAACAGGAGTTAAACAGAACTCAAGATATTCTGGTGATCTTGAATCAGAAAGAGATTCTGATTCAAGGTAGAAAAAGGCATAAAACTGATATTTATTTTCTTCAGCGTAACATGAACTATGCTATGACATTTTTTTCATATGTTTTTCTCAGCACAGCACTGTTAACACTTACCCAAAGCCACGCAGGTATAACCGTGGTTTTTCCATAGACTGTATGTGATCTTGCACTGAAGATCAAATTTTGTTATTTATTGGCTGGAAAGAAGACAATATGGAAATAAAGGCTATAAATGGCTAATTTTTAAATGGCTATTCTGAAGTCTTTGATATTCCTAGCCTCAAATCACACAGCAACTTAAAGCAGCTTTGTCTCTTTCTTCAAGTGATGTACAAAAGCTCTGAGACCAGTATATGTGCAGTCAAGCAAATCTTGGTGCTTCTGAGGCAACACTACAAAGCTCTGGCAACTCAAAACTCAATCTAATCATTGCCCCATCCTTTGTAATTAGCTCTGTATTTCAGATAAGTTCATGGTTTTCAGTCCGTCGATTTTCATCCTGTTTGTTGCTTAGTTCTCTTATGTAAAAAATTCTTGGGCATTGGTTTGCTCAAAGCAAATAACTAGGAAACAACTAGGTCAGATTAAGCTTAGCTTCAAATGAGAAACATGTTGATTGCTGGTGCCTTCAGAAATATGGTATTCTTCAGAAAGTATTGCTATAGAAAATATGTGGTTGCATTTGGGGGGCATTCGAACTGTGTTTTGTTTCATGACTTGTTTTCTGTAACCACTGATGCTGCCCTAAGTATCATCTTACAATCAGACCACTTGGTGATTATAATATTTTCTAGTTAAATGACATTTAAGGCTTCGTTTTATGAGCTTGAGCATAATTGGCTAATTTGGTAAACTCCAGATGTGTGAGATAATGTGCCACTCATTTAAGTGCCTTTCAGAGGGCACAAATGGCACAGCCCCAGGAGGTATAATCACTCCCTCTTGTTTTCATTAAGAAGGGGAATGAGTGGCTTGTGACACAGACAAAGGAAGTGGGATGCCTACAGCTCTACAACTTAGTAAGATTTGGACATTTTCTTTTTATCAATGGACTCACTCCAAGGTCTTTGGCTCAATTCAGTGTCTTAGTGGGTCTACTTTTCAAAAAGTGGTTTACCTAATCTAATATGGCTGGCTGGTTTTAAAGCCATGAAAATAGGCTGTCTGAAAATAGAAAGACATGTCCCTGTAGAAAACCCCCTGAGAAAAATAGTCTCTGGAAATTGTCCCTCACCCTTATGTGGAAGTGAGGGGGAGTGTTGGTTTGAAGAGACAACAGAAGACTCTTCCCACGCCTGGAATGTAATTATTTGACCAATCAGCATCCTCCTCCTAAACTTTCAACTTATGAAATTCCAACTACATGAAGCCCAGTAGTTGCTGCTGCTTTTTCTCTCTCCTCTCAACTCTCCTACACCATCTAACAGAAACCAACTCATCCACCCAGCATTGCCAAGTTGGAATGTGGAAGATGGTTCTGGCATCACTGTTTCCTGATCCTGGGGCTCGTTGCCGTTATCAGACTTTACATTCAGTGTAGTTCACATCCAGCTGAGTCTTCACTCAGATGAGGTCTATATCTTAGACCCCTTAGCAGATATCTGCCATGTGGAGTTATTTTGTGTCGATTATTGGGTGTTGATTGAGTTTGTAAGTCTGGTTTGCCCAAGTGAGTTCCTTTTATGGTAGGTACCAAATGTGCACTGTGACTTTTGCGATGAGTTCCGTGAGTGGTACCTTGACTGCCTTCACTCCCCTTCTTTTTGTTTTGGCAAAGAGCCCTTCCTGGTACCCACTGGGCCTCCTTTGAGTGCTCCCTTGTTTTTATGTGGTGATGACAAGGAAAGCAGAGAGTCCCAGCTGGTCTTGCTCCCACATTGCCAGAGTTCAACCATGGCCTGCTTGGGATTTTTAGTGATGCTACAGCAAGTTTCCTCTTTAGCTAGAAAAAAAAGGGGTGGGTGGGGGGACAAGAAATAAATAATAGAATAGGTTAGAATTTGGAGAATAAACGATAGCAAATTTATCTGGCATGACTTAACAAGTGATGGACCTGCATCTAGAAGACGGCTTCCATAGGGTGAAGACATTTTCTTCTTCCAAGTCTTCTCCTGATTTGGAAAGAAAATGTGAGAAGAGATTATCTTAATTCAGGCGTGGACATATTACTATTACTCTCAAAGGATCTGTGTTCCTTTTAAAAATGGTTTGTTAACTTTAGTATGTCATATTCATACATTTTTAATTGATTTTTTAAATTGACATAATTGTACAGATTGTTGGGGTATATAGTGATACTTCAATACATGTAATGTATAGTGATGAAATCAAAGTAATTAACAGATCCATCACCTCAAACATTTATTGTATTAGAAACATTAAAAATCTCTCCTAGCTATCTGAAAGTATATATTATTGTTAGCTATAGTCATCCTATGGTGCTATAGAGCACTAGAATTTATTCATCCTACCTAGCTGTAATTTTGTGTCCATAAACACACCTTTTCTTTTTTAAGACTGAGTCTTGCTCTGTCACTTAAGGCTGGAGTGCAGTGGCACAATCTCGGCTCAGTGCAACCTCCGTCCCACTCCCCGCCCCACCACCACCCAGGTTCAGGCAATTCTCCTGCCTCAGCCTTTCGAGAAGTTGGCATTACAGGTGCCCACCACCATGCCTGACTAATTTTTTATATTTTTAGTAGAGACAGGATTTCACCATGTTGGCCAGGCTGGTGGTCTCAAACTCCTGACCTCAACCTCCCAAAGTGCTGGAATTATAGGTGTGAGCCATCATGCCCAGCCCTTTCACCCACCTCTAACTATCCTCCCCTTCTCACTACATTTTCCAGCCTCTAGTAACCTTTATTCTACTCTCTGCTTCTATGAGATCAACTTTTTTAGTTTCCACATATGAATATTCGTAATTTTTTAGTCACCAAATATATGTAATCTCTCTTTACAGAAAGGTTATGCTATGTAGTTAAGAACTTTAAATTTAGATTATTTAGCACTTCAAGGTTGAGAAGTAAAGGATAAAGGATAAGGAGAAAGAATACCAAAGAAGAACAGGTGGTGACTTATTTCAATATCTTTAAAAACACCAGGCAGTTGGGTCATGGATACATTATTTGGCATTTCTATTTTACCAGATTATTCCGTACCACTGCTAAGCCACATGGTTGCTGGCTGAAGCTGTACTGGGTTGTAAAGTAACAGTTCCTCCCCAGTCTTCACAATCAGAGAGCAGATGATGAATTTGCAAAGTGCTCAGAGGGCGGCATCCCAGGGCTTAGATGGGCCAGAGTTCTGTTTCCTTTTCTAAATCAGAGGCCTTTTGTTCTGCCACAGAGTGACCTTTAAAACGGTTTCAGCTCCTAGATTTCCCTGCTGTCATCACCACAGACTGCTAGCTGACAGTCACACTCCGACTCCCCCAGCCTCTCTCTCACAACGCTTTCTGACTTACTGACTGGTCTTTGGCAAGGATTTAACTGTTGCCAAAGAGTAAGTGAAAACGTTTGCAGTGATGTCAGCCCGTCAGCAAGGCCTGATTAAGAGACCAAACACAGTCTCCCTCAGCACATGGTGCTGACAAGAAGGCAAGGAGTACCAGTTGTTTGGGTGGAAATAGTTGTCTTCTAGGAAGGTTGGTTCTCAGTTCAGAGCCTGAGCAGATATTCCCCATGTTTGTGGAGTGTTAATGAAGGTGGTGGGGAAGGGTGGGATTCCATAGCCAATGGAGGATATCCCATTGAAAATTTTTTTAGGCCTTACTTTTAATTTATTCTGGCTTCCTAATGGGCTAGAAGTGCAGTCACCTTAAGGGGAAAATGTGGCTTTACCAAAACCAAAATCCTTTTTCTAGTGGTTGTTAAAACTGAACATTTTCAAATGAGGTAGAAAAAGAGAACTTCCTAAAAGCACTCTTCTATCTGTGCCTGATTATCTTATTGTAGAAAATAACTTAGGCATGATTTGACATAGACAAGGTTAAAGGAGTTAATAATTTATTTTCATCAGTGACTTCACACATTTTTTGGCTGGTTTCATGATTTTAGCTTTGCCTTTCCTGCAGGTCTTCCAGGTGGTTTGGAATTAGAAGAAGGGAGGAGGTTCTGACTATCATTATAATGGTCGTTAGATTCAAAACCACTGTTACCATTTGGCCCTTTATTGTTTGTGAAATGTGTCCATGTATATGACCTCCTTGATACTCATAAGAGCCCTGGCAGGTAGGAAGATGAAGAGTACAATTCTACTTTTCTGGTCAAGAAACAAATAAGAGTTGTTAAGGGAGTTGCCCAACATTCCACAGCTGTATCTGTTGGGCCCCAGATTCATCCAGTGTCTTCTGCATCCTCTATCATGCTGCCTATTCTGTCAATAAGATAAGAGTGGTACTAGCAATCACAGAAGCAGCACCTCACATTTATAGTGTTCCCTCTTTGGGTTCAAAGCCTTGTCACATATCTCATCTCAGTTGACTGAATTTAATCTAGGGAGGTAGGAAAGGGATGGTATGACTGCTGACAACATTTCTGGTCTATGTACAAGAAAACTTCAGCAGAAAGGGGTTTAGTGGGATTCCCAGAAAAATTAATCTTGATATCAACACTCAAGAATGCAGAGATTTAGTTCCTTTTTTTAAAACAAAAAAAAAGGTCTCAGGCAAGTGAAATTAGACTACACATGTCTTCTGATGTGTGGCACCTTCATCCTATGAGACCAAGGTTTGGACCTGTGGTCCTTAGGACAGAACCATCTCCAAAGGGCAGTTATCAGATGCAGTTTGAGGTTAAGATTCACTGAGTAAACTTAACTCAGTTATTTCACCTGTTGGTGTCTTGGCCTAACTCAAATTAAATTGAGTAATAACCAAGAAAACCTCATGAAACATGAAATAAGGCATTTAACCAAAGTTCCTCGGATGAATTGCCACATGGGAGTGAAGAATCACCATATGATTACAATGTATGTTGAAATATATAGTCACCAAATCCTAGAGAAATGCCAGCCATATACAGTGGCTTTGTTATCCTGCTGACAAACAGTGTGTTTGTCACTCTCCTTGTGTAGCCACGGATAACTCAGAGGAAAACAAGGTACCAAAAAATCTAACATAGTCATAGTCTCAGTGATGACAAAAAATGAGATAAAGTGTTAGATAAGTTTTGGAAACGCTTAAATGAAGGGTAAGAGTTTATTGTTAGATGTATTACTTTTTAAATTTTTTTTTTACATAAAACCTCTCCTATATTAGAAGAATCAGGAGCAAAAGGAGAATTACCATTTTATATTCTATACACTTTCAGTGAACAGGTCAACATACATTTTGAAATTCAAATAATAAAATTTCCAGAGATTGACATTATTTGTAAAGGAACCAAAATTAAAAGAATGTTGCAATATAAGTCATTAAGCAATAAGACATATTGATAACTAGATATCTGGCTTCATGTGTAAAATAAAATATGTATTACATTTCAAAAATGTTTCTTAACCACCTGTTCACTCCTTAACCCCATGAACTGGCTCTGTCTACAACCTTGTTTTCAAACTGTTCTCCCAGAACCTACCACAGACCTTCTATCTTTTTCCATAGAATTTGAGATACTGACAAGTGTAAGATAAGATATTATTTCATTAGAGAGAAAAACGCTAATAATTAAACTCCTTATAGTGATTTGACAATGGATGTGGGTGATGAGTAAGAAGAAGTTTCAATGACTTTCTAGTGTTTGGCATTCCAGAGGCACCTAGCTAAGCAATGCCCAGGTTCCTGACCCACAGATATTATGTGATGATAAAATTTTGCCACTAAGTGTTGGAAAAATTTTTACACTCTGGTTTGGATCTTTCAGGCTTTATCTTACCCAATATCATTACATGCCGTTTATGTTCCAGCCCTTCTAGAACAATTATAACTCCTGAAACAATTTTTCTGTGCATGTTTCTCATGCATATTCATTAGCCAAGAATGCCCTTTCCCTTTTATCCACCTGTGGAAATTCCAGTCATCCAAAGATGCCCAACTTATATGATGTTTTCACTTTGATACCTTATTTCATCATCCAAAAGGGAAATAATTTCCTTCTTCTGTTCTCTTATAGCACTTTGTTCCTCTATGACAACACTTATCTTGGGGATCAAAGAGACCTGAATTAGAATTCTACTTGGAAATTTTGGGACCTTGGACAAATTACTTAACCTCATTGTACTTCAGTTTTCTCATTTGTAATATGGAAACAATAACCATACTTACTTTATTGTTTTGCTAGCACTCAGTATTACTATTTGGCTTATAAATATAATGATTTTTAGCAAGTTTTATTTTTAGGACCTTATATTGTAGCCAATTACTTTTGACTATTCACAGTTATGTAAATATGTAGAACTCTGATGAAATAATATTTGGGGCTCCTACAGTGTATCACATAATTCTTTGTTTGTAATCATATATAATCATCACCCAATTTGTGTTTGCTTAATTTAATTGAATAATTACTAGTTTCATATGCTTAGCTACTCTGGATGTATTAATATAGAAATATGTACAGTCAAATCAAAACAAATAGCAAGAAAATTTATGACACCCATGGTATCATTAAGACCAAGATTTTAAACATGATAGTTTGTCTATAACCCCAGAAAAGTAACATTTTTATAACAATCTCAGGAATACAGTAGAATAATTTTCATGGCCATGCAGGTGTCTGAAGGCGAGGCATTAGATTTTGGCATGTAGTTTTTAGATTCGGGCATTTGGCTGCTGGCAAATGATGCTGAATGGCACTGGGAGGGTCTAATTAGGGAAACTGAAGGCTGATGAAGAACAAAGTGAAATGCAAACTGTCTGCTTCCATTGCTTTGAATATGTTCTGTCTTCACTATTGTTCTCCTTAAAACATTTCCTGCCTGGAGTTTAATAAGCAGAGGGACCAAAACTATGCGTAAAACCAAAATATTCAAGTCAATTAAAAAAATTAAAAAAGTAAAAGCAAAAGAACATTTAAAGTTAAATAAGAGGCAGGTTGAGTTAGGATTTTGAAAGACGAGATTATGGAGACTCTTGGTTCCAGACACCACAGGGTAGCTTGCATCAGAAGAACCCTTCTGCTGAAAGTAACAGTAAACAATAGACAAAATACACAAAACTACTGTTTGATGGCATTGGAGAGCTACTGAAGCAGGCAGAACTGATAAGAGGCTACGAGACCTGAGGGAAGGAAGCCTAGAGAAGTAAGTTCTACATTCACCCAGGCTTTTTACCCAAAGGCTTTGCTAAGTCTTATGGGAAGTGTTAGGGGAAGGGGTCAAAGTCAGGTCTGAGCTGAGGAGGGGGTTCTAGGTTGGTGTTGAGGGATGTCAAATGGCTAAGACCTGAGGAGTAAAGATCCTGGAGAAGAGGGAAACTGCTGAGAAGTGAGTCCAAAGATCTATGTGCAATTTCCCCTTTGAGGCATTTGCCAACTCCTGACCGCATGTGAGCAGGAGGAAACTCCAAGAAACCAAGGGAGAAAAACTCTAGCAGTTGGGAAACTATAGAGATGAGCAGAGACTTCAACAGCCCCTTGATGCTGAGGAGGCAAGCATTGGAGTTCAAGTCCAGTGAGGTGGAAGGGCTTTGTAAGCACCCCAGGTCTTCAGGTGAGGCCCAGAATGTCCACTCCCAAGAGTAAGAGCTCTCCCTTAGGAATAGGGGCAAAGCATAAATACACTGTCCCTAACTAAGCCTAAAATACACCCTCAGAAAAATGAAGGTGATTTTCTGTATTCTGTCTCCTTGCTGAGAAAAAATGTATCCCACTTCAGAGGAAAATACCATCATCCAGGGGCTTTTCAGTTTTTTTTTTTTTTTTTTTTTTTTTTTTGAGACGGGGTTTCGCTCATTACCCAGGCTGGAGTGCAATGGCGCGATCTCGGCTCACCGCAACCTCCGCCTCCCGGGTTCAGGCAATTCTCCTGCCTCAGCCTCCTGAGTAGCTGGGATTGCAGGCACGCACCACTGTGCCCAGCTAATTTTTTGTATTTTTAGTAGAGATGGGGTTTCACCATGTTGACCAGGATGGTCTCGATCTCTTGACCTCGTGATCCACCCGCCTCGGCCTCCCAAAGTGCTGGGATTACAGGCTTGAGCCACCGCGCCCGGCGGCTTTTCAGTTTTTATGCACAATGTCCTCTAGTCAATAAAAAATTACAGGGTCTTAGGATAAAAAAGACCAACTAACTAAATATCAAGAGAAACAGAGACAATAAGTCATTCAAATTTTGGAATCATCAGACTGGGACTTTAAATTTTTTTTAATTTTTACTTTGGTAAAATACACATAACATAAAATTTACCTTTTTAAGCATTTTTTAAGCATATGGTTCAGTGGCACTAAGTAAAGTCAATGTTGTGCAACCATCAACACTACTCATCTTCAGAACTTTTCATCTTCTCAAACAAAATCTATACCCTTAATAATTCCCCATTTCTCCCTCCCCACAACCCCTGATAACCTCCATTCTACTTTCAGTCTCCATGAGTTTGACTACTCTAGGTATCTCATAAGTGGAATCATACAATATTTGTTCTTTTGTGACTGACTGGCTTATTTCATTTAACATAATGTGTCTTCACATTATGTTAAATGTGTCTTCAAGTTTCATCCATGTTGTAGCATGCATCATCATTTTCTTCCTTTTTAAGGCTGAATAATATCCCATTGTATGTATGCACCACATTTTGTTTATCGGTTCATATCCAGGTATCAGTGGACACTTTGCCTTCACCTTTTGGCTATTGGGGTAATGCTGCTATGAACACTGGTGTACAAATATATGTTGTAGTCTCTCTTTCCGTTCTTTTGTGTATGCACCCAGAAGTAAGATTGCTAGAGCATATGATAATTCTAAGTTTAACAGAGAATGACTTTTTTAAAAAGCTATAAAAATTATGTTCAAGAAAGTAGAAGATGGAAAATTTCACCAGAGATTTGAAATCTCAAAAAAAAAAATTTAAAAAAGATTCAAATGGAAATCCTGAAAATATCAGATTGGTGCAAAAGTAATAGCAGTTTTTGCCATTAAAAGTCTGACTTTTAATGTTTTATCCTTCTACAGTTCACTGGTAAGTACTCAATATTGTACTTAGTTGATCCAGTTATTTGAGGAATAATAATAATACAACATATATTTTTGGTTAGAGAAATAAAATTTTAAAAAATTCATTTTAAGCAACTAAAACAATAACTCACCAAGTGCTGAGTGCTTTGCTAAGTGCTCTAACTGATTTAGGCCTCGCAACAATCCTAAAGGGAAGAACTTCAATTCTTCCTATTTTATTGATGAGTCAGCCAACATCAAAATGTTTGTGTAACTTGTCCAATTTCTCATAGGTTGTAGGAATTTAAACCCAGGTAACCTGGGTCCAGATCCTAACCTCTATTTTAAGAGGTAAACTTTAAACTATATATATATAATATAGGTGGCTACTTTTTGGCTTTAGAAAATAAATGGAAAACTGAGAAACCAAATTGCTTTAGTGACATCTGTTAGGGCACTAAACTCTTCTTATAATGTAACCTTTACATTTTTTCAAATGTTTCTTGAGGATGCTGGGGAACTGCTTAATATACTTTGGCATGGGCTCAGTTACGAATGTTTGACATCCAAGAAACACCACCATGGTGAATAGAATGTTCCATCTTTCTCCTTAAACTCCAAATTGCTCAGGGCCAGAGGATACAAACCATGGGTTTAAGTTTGACACCCTCAATTTCCTTCTTTCGTGTTTGTGGATCTCATTCTCAGGATGCTGCTGGCATTTTATCTCTTCTACATCCTTGTCTTCTCTGCCCCATCATCTATCTTAAATGTTTAATCTTTTTGCTACGCCTCCTCAGAGTATGATGGCTTTTGATGGCACATCTCTTCTCCAGTGATGGGGCATTCCTGGGGAAATCCATTTTCTTTCAGGCTTGGCAGGGAAGATCACACATTTGTTGTATAGAACAAAGGGAGTATTCATTCAGACCTGACGATTCCCAATATATTTGCCTTTAGCTCTCTTGTCCTCAAACTCTTTATTCACCCAGGGTACATTTCTAAGTGCCTCATATCCTATTTTGATCTCATTTGTTTGATCAATTTCTCCTTCTTTCTCTCTCTTTCTCTCTCACACACTCTCTCTCTCTTGCTCTCACTCTCTCTCTCTCTCGCTCTCTCCCTCTCCCTATTAGAAGAAAAGGAGCTGCTTATTTCAGACAGGGAATTAAAGTGAACAGCTCCTTTTGTAATTCTAGACAATTCCATTATTAAATATTTCTTAATTTCTCTGGTGTAAGACACAGTTCCCTGAAGTTTACAAAGTGTTTTGATATAGGAGAAGATGAAAGGCAAACAACATTATTCCAGCTAAAAACAGATAACTGCATCTTTTCCATATTGGTGTTATTTTCTTTACCAGCCTTACAAGAATACTTATGACCCAGCAAGCAAATGGTATTTAGTGACTGCCCATGTGTACACAGTCCTCTGTTAGGCAGCATACCAGGTATATAAAGGAAGACCCAGCTCTGGCCTTCTAAATACTTAATTCTGCAATGAAATGACTAGGAGCAAAAAAGAGTGTTTCAGTCACATGATTCTATTAGCCTTTGTGGAAAAATCCTTCTGAAAGCAACTGCAAAAATATTAGAAATTTGACCAGTTGGAAAATACATTTGCATTTTCAATACCTACCAATTTCTTCATACTTCTTATATAACCATTCTCAATTACAGGGAAAAAAACCACCAAAACTATGAAGGGACTTTCCAGACAGAAGTAAACTGTCCCCATCGGAAATAAAATCTTCAAAGTGTCCCTTTCATTGAACTTGTTTTTCTTTCTAGGACAAATGGATACATCAGACATAAAATTTAACAGAGACACTAAAGTAAAGGTCTGGTTTACCTGAATAGGAGAGGTTACAGCATTCCACTAAGAGGACACCAAGGCGCTAACAACACACTGACTAGTTTCTATCACGTTATATTGAACTTCTAATCACCATCAACTATATGAACTGTCATTTATTTAGAATTTCAACAGTCTGCAGTTAAACTTGGCTGTGTGATTCTATTTTACATTTCTTTTTCTGTGTGTTTGTTTGAATTTAAGAGCCAGTATACATATTGACAATTCTTTGACAGCAAAGGTAAAACCACCAGGAGTGTATCTGTTTATTGAGGACTGACAGCTTTATAGCTAACATAAAAATAATCTAATGTTTATTGGGGCAAATGTTTGGACTGAGGATTAAGTGAAACTACTGAATAGAGAAAACCTTTTCATCCTATTCAGGCTTTTCAAATAAGGTTTGGGATCAACTATATAAAAACTTTTTGTGTTGATTTCTTTAATGCTCTTCCCTTAATTTGTCCCACTACTCACTCTCTTCCACTTTGCTACCCCAAATTAGGTTTTACAACAAGGGTTTTGAAGTAAGTAAAACCTTAAAAAGGAAGATGCTACTGTTCAGAGATTCATTGCTATAGAATTTACATGGGCCATGTGAAATTTCTAGATAACAGCAAAGCAAAATCTAAACCACACTGCTTGTAATATAAACTGTCTTTTCCTGCTGTTTCATATAGCTTACATGTAAGAAGAGCCCTTGAATTTTTATGTTTTTTTTTGTTTGTTTTCTTGCTTTGTAAACAATTCATTATTAGAGGTGAGAAGTAGAACTTATTTTAAATTCTTCTGAATCTGGTTTTAAGGAGTCTTAAGGAGGCTTCTTTTTTTTCTCTCGTGCCTTCAGCCACGTATCAACAGTGTTAGATTGTTGTCTTTATTTTGAATGTCATATTTGAAAGCTCTTTAAAAATGTGATCTATGAATGGAAAATTACTGGTTAAAAAAGAGTTAATCCAACTATGAGATTTAAAATAACTAATCAAAATATTGTTAGATTAACAATGCTTGACTTTAATATTTTAAAATTTGATGTTAGTTGTAATTACCACTAATATTTCTTTTCCTAACATCTTCCCTCCAATGAATGAAGAATTTTATACTCATCTAACACATCTTAGCAAGGTTTAGATCAGCTATTGCTACTTCTCCCTTTCCCACACTCCTACACCTTAACCTAGCTCCTGATCCTATTTTCACTGAGTGAAATAGATGGGAGGAAAAAAATTAAGCAGCTTGTTAAAGGTCACCAAAGAGTGGTTGCAGAGCTAGAAATAGAAACCAGGCTTACTGGCTAAGTCCAGCGCCCTGAGGCAGTTAAGTGATGTGCATTAGCTCTTTCCTTTTGAAAAGACTGTCTGTCTCCCCACAAAGCTGATGTGTGAAGATTTCAATAGCTCAGTTTTCAATTTCATCACGGGAACTAAGTGTCCACATGGATGTGGGTCGGTTTTTGTGACAGTGTGCTGTGTGTCATACATGTGAATAGACCAAACAGGGTCTGGAAATGTCAGAATCTTGCCACCACTGAGAGGTACTTTTAGCAAAAAATTTTACACCAGGTGTGCATCTAAAGCTAATTCACACTTTACTGGAAGGCAACTAGTGAGCTCCCCAAGATCAGGATCCTATTGTACCCATCTCGTTGTCCCTTGGACCTGATGGAGTACCTGAGTCCTAGATGGAATTCAACAAATGTTTGTTGAACTAAACTATATTAAAATGCTCAACTCTGTTTACAGATAGATTTGGTTCTTTAAAAAAAAAAGAAGGAGGGCCGGGCACGGTGGCTCACGCCTGTAATCCCAGCACTTTGGGAGGCCGAGGCGGGTGGATCACGAGGTCAAGAGATCGAGACCATCCTGGTCAACATGGTGAAACCCCGTCTCTATTAAAAATACAAAAAATTAGCTGGGCATAGTGGTGCGTGCTTGTAATCCCAGCTACTCAGGAGGCTGAGGCAGGAGAATTGCCTGAACCCAGGAGGCAGAGGTTGCGGTGAGCCGAGATCGTGCCATTGCACTCCAGCCTGGGTAACAAGAGCGAAACTCCATCTCAAAAAAAAAAAAAAAAAAAAAAAAGAAGGAGAAAATTTCCATACTGTCTTTTTTATTTACTAAAGTGGAAAATATGATCTACTCCTCAATAGATTTAACTTACTCTTAGTTCCCTTCTGCATCATGTTCATGGTGGTGATGATTGCCTGCATTTTAAAACAGGCAATGCTTTGACATGCAGAAATTGCCAGTAAATTGGCAATTATGGTATCTATGGCATGTTCATTCTGTTCCTAAAACATCAACCTGTTAGCTCTTCTTAAAGACTTGTAGGCCCTTTTTCCAATGTCCACTGTGCAGCATTTCATTTTCTTAGTAAATGAAGTAAGGTATCTAATCTCTCAGTCAGACACCATGGTTGTCCTTTAGCACATTTCCCATGACTTTGATGAGCTAGAACAACTCCTTGGCTTTTATTTAGGTTATTCTTGTTCTGAGGTGGTTACATATATGCTGTGTTGCATCTGAATTCTAAACCTCTTCTTACCTCTTGCAAGCTAGTCTGCATGAACTGCCTATTACTTTTCAGGGACAGCTTAGAGTACTGATATGGTTCTCCGATTCATACTGTGGGTTTGGTTTCTGGTTCCTTGGGGATGTGACAGGAGTCTCAGCCTGACAAAAGGTCAGCTCCCACCTGTCATCCTAAGGAGGGATGACTTACTTGAGGCCTATCAGTCATACTGCACAGGCACTTCACAGATTCACACTGTACATCATGGTGCCATGGTGGCCCCGAGTATTAGAAATAAGCCCTTTCTCAGCCTTGGGCTTCTATGACTAAAAATCTAAAAGTTATGAGCGATCTCTTATAAATCCATCCTTCCTTTAAAACTAAACACAAAAATGTCTAGCAACACATATCTAAGTGATTGACTATTTTATACTTTCTGCAAGCCATATGGACCTTTGTTGGTATCTGTTAGGCAAGAAGAATTGTAATGCCAGGTATGTGCTACACTCTCATCTCAACAAGCTGGATTTCAGAAGTCAGCCTAAAGAATCACGTGGTACAACAAAACTCTGCCCTGAGCAACATGATGATCAGAATGGACTGGTTTACTTGTAACTTGAAATTGACCAAGGGGGCTACTTTACTTATGATCCTTAAGACCTTAATAACAAAGTTAGAATCATTTTTAAAGGTATATAGCATTCAGTAGCATTTTAAAATCATATTCTAATTTTGATTTTTAAAGAGAAATTTTCTCCAAAGCCTCCATAACAAAAAGAGCAATTTATATAGACTTTTTATTGGTATTTTTAACGTCGTTATGAGGTCTATAGTCTTATTAGGGTGGTCTGGGAATTCCCTCATTTCCCCTTAATTGACAAAGTCGTAATAAAGTTTTTACTAGCATGGTCTAGTGGCCCCCAAGTTGTAAAATCATAACAAAGGATAAAAATGCATGTAGTAAAATCCATAAATTAATCCTGTAAGTAAAATTTGAATTATTTGAAATTTATGGGATTTTAATTTTTTTTTATTTTCGAGTCAATTTCATAGATGCCCTGAGCCATTAACACAAGCAATCCTCTAATTTTTATTCCTTGAAGAAGAGTCTTATTTACTAGGATTTTTGTTATTGTTTTCGTTGTTTCTGTTTTGAGATGGAGCCTTGCTCTGTCACCCAGGCTGAAGTACGGTGATGTGATCTCAGCTCAATGCAACCTCTGCCTCCTGGGTTCAGGTGATTCTCCTGCCTCAGCCCCCCAGATGGCTGGTACTACAGGTGTGCACCACTACACCTGGCTAATTTTTGTATTTTTGGTAGAGACAGGTTTTCACCATATTGGTCAGGCTGGTGTTGGACTCCTGACCTCAGGTGATCTGCCCACTTTGGCCTCCAAAAGTGCTGGGCTTACAGGCATGAACCACTGTTCTCGGCCTAGGATGTTTATATACATCATCAATAAGCAGGTGTACAATGAAATGTTTGACTCATTACGTAGTCATATTTTCTAATCCTGTTTCAGTCTGAGGCAGCATTTACATATTGGTGGTGTGTCTGTTAAAAGACTCATTGCAATTCATGTTATTAAAACTTTATTAAAAGAGAGGGTTAATTTTTCCCCTTCTTTTTTTTATTTTTTTAATTTATTTTTTTATTTTATTTTAGGTTTTGGGGTACATGTGGAGAACATGCAAAATTGTTGCATAGGTACACACATGGCAGTGTGATTTGCTGCCTTCCTCCCCTTCACCTATATCTGGCATTTCTCCCCATGCTATCTCTCCCCAACTCCCCACCCCTCGCTGTCCCTTCCCTGTTTCCCCCCAACAGACCCCAGTGTGTAGTGCTCCCCTCCTGTGTCCGTGTGTTCTCATTGTTCAACACCCGCCTATGAGTGAGAACATGCGGTGTTTGATTTTCTGTTCTTGTGTCAGTTTGCTGAGGATGGTTTCCAGGTTCATCCATGTCCCTACAAAGGACATGACCCCATCATTTTTGATGGCTGCATAATATTCCATGGTGTATATGTGCCACATTTTTCCTGTCCAGTCTATCATCGATGGGCATTTGGGTTGGTTCCAGGTCTTTGCTATTGTAAACTGTGCTGCAGTGAACATTCGTGTGCATGTGTCCTTATAGTAGAATGACTTATAATCCTTTGGATATATACCCAGTAATGGGATTGCTGGGTCAAATGGAATTTCTAGGTCCTTGAGGAATCACCACACTGTCTTCCACAATGATTGAACTAACTTACACTCCCACCAACAGTGTAAAAGTGTTCCTATTTCTCCACATCCTCTCCAGCATCTGTTGTCTCCAGATTTTTTAATGATCGCCATTCTAACTGGCGTGAGATGGTATCTCAATGTAGTTTTGATTTGCATTTCTCTAATAACCAGTGATGATGAGCATTTTTTCATATATTTGTTGGCCTCATGTATATCTTCTTTTGTAAAGTGTCTGTTCATATCCTTTGCCCACCTTTGAATGGGCTTGTTTGTGTTTTTCTTGTAAATCTGTTTTAGTTATTTGTAAATTCTGGATATCAGCCCTTTGTCAGATGGGTAAACTGCAAAATTTTTTTCCCATTCTGTTGGTTGCCGATTCACTCTAATGACTGTTTCTTTTGCCATGCAGAAACTGTGGAGTTTGATTAGGTCCCATTTGTCTGTTTTGGCTTTTGTTGCCAATGCTTTTGGTGTTTTGGTCATGAAGTCCTTGCCTACGCGTATGTCCTGAATGGTTTTGCCTAGATTTTCTTCTAGGGTTTTTATGGTGTTAGGTCTTATGTTGAAATCTTTAATCCATCTGGAGTTAATTTTAGTGTAAGGTGTCAGGAAGGTTTCCCCTTCTTTTGAGGAAATAAAAGCACTCCTGGAGAGAACTGAAAGAGTGAACATCACTAACTAGGAAACAGCTTCTTACTTATTTCTGCTCCCTTGTTGGTGCTCTACACATCTGCCTCTGACCATATGTGTTCATTGCCTGTATGGTACTTTACCTACACTACCCTGGGCCACAGACATTTATTTGTGCTTTATTGCTTGCTGATTGACAGCGTCATCTCTGTTAACTATTTGTTTTTCTTTAAATTCTCTTACGAATATTATTCATATTCACTTTCCAAGTCTGTATTCTTTTGATAGCCCAATAAAATAAATGTATTTCATGAACTTCTTTGATTTGCTTCTTCTTGCCAAGGGTTTTTTTGTTTGTTTGTTTTTCTGATCTACAAAATGAGCATTTTACTCTAGGTTTCTTGAAGGTGTGTGTGAGTTGACAAAGTTTCATTGTATTAAAAAGAACCAAGCCAAAACTTGCCATTCAAAAGAAAAAGCCAGAGGAGAATAAAGGCCATATGTCAATACAGAGAAAAAGACTGACGGCAGCTATTTTTCTCTGCTTGGTGTTTATAGTAATTTCTATGGAAACTGCACGTGGATTTCTGAGGATTAAATTTGACCCTGGGGATATACACAATCAACTTTGAAAACATTTGATTCATTAACTTTGGGTTCATCATACACATGTCCTCCTTAACTTCTAACTGCAAATAATATGACATGTATGACCATCATGATATTCATGCTGGGTTTTTTTTATTTTGTATTTTTGGTTATATTTTTTGGGAGGAACAGAGGGTTGAAGGCTCAAGGGAGAGGCTTCTTCTGCTTACAGATAACTGCAAGATACAGGATAGCATGTTAGTTTCCTCATCCACATTTCCTCAGTGCTTAGAGGCATGAACAACCAGACCTTCTTTCATTTATTCTATTAATTCAGATTTTTCCATTAGTGAATTTGCCAGGGACAAAAACAGTTTGCTTTTCTATTTTTCTACCCCATTCCCCCAACATCCCATTTCTGTTTTCTCTCAATAAAAAACTGGTTGGGAGATTTCAAATTATGAGGAAATTTTCCTGTTGCAGTCCCCACATGGTATGCAGAGATGATCAGATCATAATATATTTTCCTATATTTTTGCCTGTTTGTAGTTAGAGCTTTTAGTTTTGTTTGTGCTAAACATGTGTACTTATGTGTGTGCTTAAAGATGACATTTTTGTTATACTCAGATTAGGAAAAATAATCAAAAAAGTAATGCCAATATAAGATGCCATTTGAGAGAGTAAGGGCAGTGGAGGAAGACAAAGGTTAGCAAATCAGAACCAGAGAGGGGTGTTTGATGAAGACATATGGGGTGAGGACTGATTTTAAGATGTGGGGTATAACGTGGTAGGATCTGTGATCACTGTAAAACGATGTTTTCTTGATGGAACTTCTTGGTGGCTTTGGGCACCTGACTACACTTTCAGAATGCATGATACCCAAAATTAATCCTATAAATTGTTTAACTTTTTAATGAGAGAGGAAAAGACGTCTTGAAGATATGGAAGTAGTAAAGGTTTTTTAAGCTGATGGATTAAACGTTAGAATTTTAAAAATTCACAGAGTAAATGTACAAATTAAGCTCTTGTCACATAAAGGAATCCACTTAATGTGTGCAATTCAAACTTTTTTAGGGAGTCATTAATGAGATGCTGTCCTTTACATGCCCTGAAGTTGCCTGTACTTTGGACACACAGTTTATTAGCAACTTTATCGCAAACCAATTTTTCTATTTATATATACTTGGTCCAACACCTTCATGGGGGCGGGGTATGTTACAGCTCTTGACTGTGGGTTTTCAATTACCCCTGTGGTCTGCCTCCCATTAACAGGAATAATTGGGAACTGGATGTGTACAATACAGATTCGCAGCCATTGAATAATGCTGCTAGAAACATGAATTTTACAGGCCTCTCTTAAATTCCCTTCAAAAGGATCAAGTTTTTGTAAGATTTCGGATATCAGACCTAAGATAAAAATTTTTTTTCTCTCTCTCTCTCCTAAATGTAAAATATTACCCTATTCTCTCCTTCTTTAGGACTAGCGTGGGACACATCATGAGCCACTGGCATAGTTTTAAGTCCTCTAATCATACAGTTCTGTGGGGAAATAGCTGATGGTCTAACTGTCCCTCAGAGTATTTTATAAAAAAGAGAGCATTTATCTAGTTACAGTAAAAAAATTTTTCATGCTGTTATAAAAGACAATTTATAATCTCTTTTTAGAACTATTTACCAAGGTGTAGTATAACACAGAAAAGTATACATAAGTGTACAGTTCCATGAATTTTCATAAGCTAGAAAAAAAGAAACCCATGTATCCAGCACTCAGACCAAGAAATAGAATCTTTTCAGCTTCCAGAAGCCTCCCGGTGCCTCCTTCCAGTCTGTTGTGCCCTGCTCCCACCAAAGGTAAGGATCATCCCAATGTTGACTCTTAAATTTTCAAATATCTCGTTTTCTCACCAGGTTTATTGGCTGATTTTTGTGAGAGAGCAAAGGGGGGTGGTTAATCCCCTATAGCTGGCTTCTTTGCATTGTGGAATTTTCCTAGCTGTTAATTATTAACTTTTCCTTAAAATAAAACTTTCATTGTATAAGGAGAAAAACTCCATGAGCACAGTACATGTGATATAAATCACTTTTATGTCTGTGAAACAGCTGAGTTTACATTTTTATTACATTGTTTGAAAAAGTATCTTTTCATCTGGAAAGAATCAGTTTAAAATGTGATTGTCAACACAACTAAACCAGTTTTCTGTTTAAAATGGCTGCTGGTGGGGCTAAGAACTATAATTAAGCCAGGTTTCTCTGCATGGACATTAGTTACTAAAACCTAGAAGTTTTCACTGAGGCTTACAAAAGAAATTTCTTTACTTTAAAAAGCAGGTAGGGTGTTTTTGTTTAGGTAGAGGAAACAAATAAGTTGTGAATAAGAATATTACTGTAAAGTGCAGCATGCTTCCTGTGAAAGGTGATTTAGTGGTGTGGTTTTAAGTTAAAGTAATATATGCTTTTATAAAATGTTGCCTAGTAGGAATACTTTGGTTTGAAAAAGATGTTTAAGTATTAGTTAATTAGCAACTTGTAGCATAGTTTTTTCTCTGAAATATTTTAGATTTAAATAATTCTGAAAGGATCATTCTAGAAATATATCACCATTTAATTAGGTTATCCATTCTAATATAGGTATAAACAGTAGTTTTGAAAGCCTGCAACTTTATGTTCACTAATTTCTTGCTATTTATTTTCAAATAATAAAAAAAGAAAGATCTTTCGCTGAATTTAATTTGGACTCTATTATTAAGTGAAAATTGATAACTGCCATGTTCCTGTTATTACTGAAATACTTTGGAAAATGTAACAGAGATTTTGACTGCACACTCCCCTTGTTTCCAGTACAGCAGTGCTGTGATATATGTGGTTTTATAATAGTCCAACCTTCCCAAATTCCTGCTTTGAATAGTTTATTTTTCAAAACATAGAGCAATCATCACTGCAATTGCGTGTGCCAGCTAACCTTTCATCTTAAACCGGATTTCCAAAATCTCATTGTTTTATGGCTTTCCTTAAAAAGGACTTATTTTTATACCCTCAAATGTTTTGCAGGCTTTAGGGAGGACAAAAATTCTCAATAATCCATCACTGAGTGAACTGGGAGAACTGTTTAAATAGTATGAGGACAACAGAGAACATTTTGAGTATTTATTCAATATAGGTTCATGAAGAATTTTTTGAATTCAGAATGCTGAATCCATGTTTTTTTTTCTGTGAGCTAAAGCAGAGGAACTCATAATTCAGCATTTTACCTGGCAAAAGCAGATGTGGCAGAACTTGAAAGGCAGAATCAGAGATAAGGATGATGTATGGATTTAAATGGGATAATGCACCAATGCTCAAAAATTAGAGTTAGAATTAATTGAAATTTTTGCACAGGTCTGAAGCTTTGATAATGATTTATTTTGGTTTGGACATTTCCTTTGAGCTAGTTAATCATTATTATTCTGTTTATTACCTTTAAATTATCACTGTAAATATACTTATATCCTAAGATGCCACGGCACTTCAGGAAGGACACTTAACCTTAACAAGAACACTTGTAGATGCTGGGGACAACAGACATCATATGCTATTCATATGCTAGTCCATGAAGCCTACAAACCTCATGTTGAAAGCTCATAACCAGTACTTTGTGCATACCTTTCTCTTTTTATCAACTATTTAGCTGGAGTACTCTTCTCCACTAGAAAAATGTGTGTGTGTGTGTGTGTGTGTGTGTGTAACTACACACACAGTAAGAAGATGAGTTTTTATATAAGCAAGATGAAAAGCTTTTTTCCTCCTTATGTTTTAGGTTTTTATATTTTTCTTAAACATTTTATTTTTATCCTACCTTGCCTACAAACATGTTTGTGCTAAAAGACAGGCATAAGATGTAGTGAATGCTGCCTATTTCCTTTGAGGAATGTTGGCAGAATTGAATTTTCAGGAGAGAAAAGCACTAGCAAAATGAAAGCATAATCACCACTTTAAATATATATGTATATCAAACTGCCAATGGCTTTCTTATAAAGAAAGGGGATGTTCTTCCTTAGCTCTAATCTTCTCCTATTTTCTCTGAAAATATCAGCTTTTTTTTTCTTCTCCCCTAAAAAAATCTATGAAATACTTTAAGGAAAACCACAGTCTCCAGAACAGAACTTCAATCATCAAATGACTCCTCCTGTTCATTTCACTCCACTTATTTACAAGAAATTATCATAGTAATACAATGTCAATATTAACTCCAAATAATTCAACTCCCTGAAAAGTTTTTTTATTTCTGTCATCAAGTTAGTATTTGTATGTATTTTACCGTCAGCTTATAAATGAAATTACGTAGACAATATTATAGTCAAATATTAATACATAATTGAAATAAAATACCCTGCACAAAAGCAATAAGGAGACATTAGTAAATATGTTTTTTTTCTGGGAAATCTGCAGATATATTTGGTTGCAGACACAGTAAAAAGGAATAAAACCAAGTCTACAAAAATCCTGTTTTCTACTGGAATTTGTAAATTTGACAAGTCTAGTAAGCCATAAACCCTGATGGTTGGAAAACTGATCTTTTCTAGGTGAATAAAATAACTAGAGATAAAGCATGACTTACTTTTCACGAGGGCTAAACCAGTAATACAAGTTTAGTTCCCTGGAAGATGAGGTCCTCTTAGGAAGGAGAAGACAGACAGATGACAGCAAAGCACAGACTTTAAATATCATCAGAATCCAAAGATTTCCAACAGAACTGTAAACGTGTGTACAGACACATGCCTTAGCTGGTTGTGAAATCAAAGATGCAGTTTAAGTGCTAAATACGTAAGAGTATTATAAGAGAATAATATCTGGAGCCTTTTTGTTTTTCAACACACACAGATCTGGGATGCCTGTCCTCAGTTGCTGTGGTTATCTGCAATTAAATGGTCGTGTGGTGCTTGGGCTCAGGTGATCCGTAAAGTGGGTGGGCTATGGAGAAATGGCAGCCCCAGCCACCTGCCTCGGTGGCTCAGCCTTTCATGACCAGCACTCTTTGTTGAGAATTGTTGGCAGTGGCAGCAGTTTGCAGTTTCAGATAAGAGCCGCCGTTCTCAGGTAATGCCTTCAATCAGAGCCCCGATGACAGACTGCGGAGTGCAAGTTTTTTCAGGTGCTCTGTTTGCTCAGTAATCCTTCAGTGCCAATCTCCTCCAAAGAGTCAGCAAGATTCATCAGTAATGGACATCAGCCATTAAGCTCGTAGTATTTGTCATCTATCAGGTTACTGCTTTGTTACTCTCAAATGATGAATGGATGCTGTTATGCTTTAAGAAAATAAAGCAATACTGTAAATATGTCCAGACTTACAAAAGGGGCCATTTTATTTCTTCCATTTCTTGAGAAATAAACGGAGTACTCCTGAAATGCTAGCCTTTTCCTTGCAAAGTACGGAGAGCAATTTGCTTTACGTTAGTGTTTATAGTTGCTTAGCGTCCACATCAAACAAATTACTGTCAGTGTCTATACCATATTTCACCTTGGTTTGATACAACTAAGTTTATACTTTCCACAAGCATTCTGATTAAAACAAGCATGCTTACAAAAAACTAGTCACAGAAACTATCTGTACTTGCATGAAAAAAGAATTTAGGTGTTAAAAATAGCATGCAACCAAAGTAATTCTCCATCTTAGTTATTTATACTGGCTGGACATGTTTCTGTATCACAGGAAGAAGTAATAATTTTTAAAGACTTCTTATTATATTTCAGTAAGAAAGTTTCTAGAAAGCAACATTTACTAAGTATTATTTTGTACACAACATTTGCATCCATTTTATTAACATTTATACAGTTTTTTGGAATAAAATGAATTATGTTTAATATAAAATGAGCTGTATATATTCACTCTTTTCATCTTTTCTAAATTAATGTTAATTTCAACATTAATTTTGAAAGTCTTTAAGCAAGCCTGTCCTTTTTAAAAGTACCCAGAAATTAAATTCTAGAGTTAGCATGCTAAGTATGCTTTAAAACCACTGGCATTTCATTCCACTACTTTTGTAATTCTTTCCAAAAATGGCATTGGCTTTTTTGCAAAGAAAATGAAAATTAATCATGACAGTTCTGAGGTAATATAATAAATGGGGACCTCCAGCCAGGTTTGGTATAAATTACTGCTTCCCCACTTCACCTTAGTTTTCATGGCTTCTCAAAATATTCTGAGTAGAATATATTTCAAGAGCCATTTTACTGACTCTATCTCCATGGCCTCTTCCCCCTTTTCCTCCTCTCTGCTACTCTTGCCAACTAATGCAAAACTCCTTCAAACACCTGAGAGCAGGTGCCTGGCATTATGTGTGAATCCAGCTCACCCAGTGCCACTGCAAACATGTTAAAGAGCACCACAGCAGTCCCTGCCTGACACTGTGACTTTTATTATCAAGGCTCTCAGTGTTGCTTCTGCAACCCTCAAGCAAGAAAAATCATATGGAGGACAGTGGCTGTGTGTGTTTATTTTATTACTACAGGCTCATAATTGCCAGAGAGGTGAGGGGCCTCACCTCCATCAGCTCTAATTGCTGTGAAAGCCTGTGGCCTCTCCCAAGGCTGGGCCGGGAACATTTCCTGTACAGAGGCTGGGGCCTGGGGTGCAGGGCCATACACCAAACTCTCAAATTTTCCCCACCCCCATTTTTATGCCATATTTTTTGGTCTTCTTTCTTAGATGGTCCTTAAAAGACATTTTATAATGCAGGGACATTTAATCAAATAAAGACAGCAGTTAATTGTACAGAACCTCTGCTTCAAGAGAAAAAAATTAGACTGATCTCAGGACTCAAAGGAAGAGTCTTGCAAAGAGTTGAGAGGATTAAACTCTCTATGCATGTAAGTTCTGCCTGCAAAATAATGTCTCTGAGAATTTAGACACAAATTAGGAATATTCTGGAATTCATTTAGCAGCAAATCTCCTGACTAGTTGTCAAATGGAGCTGTTCTAAATCGGCTTGTCCTAATTACAGAAATATTCCAGAATATATATTTTAGTAAGCTCTCTATAAAAAGTCACCTCTGAGTTGCGCAGCATTTAGATTTGAGTATTCAAATTTTTTTTTTAAATACCAGCTTATCAATTATATTTGAAGAACAGTATAGAGGCTTGAAACATGGCAAACAGCAGGGAACAGGAATAACCTTTAATGAGTGCCTACTCTGGTGCTGGGTCCTTTACACACGTTACATTATGTGATCTTCACAACAACCTTTGAGGTAGATTTTATTGTCCCCATTTTATAGGTGGAAACCGAGGTGCCTGAAGTCCCACAGCTAATAAATCCAAGCATGTCTGATTCCAGAGCCCACGCTATTGCCTATACACCAGGGTGCTTCCCAAGGATCAAACCCATGGGCAGGGTCTGACTAGGAATATCGCATTTGTCCCCAAGAAATAATGTTCAGTGATACCACATTTTTTGTTTCTATCAAAATGCTTCACTTATCAAAACAAGATTTCAGTTTCTATTTCCAGCTGGTCTCAGGTCACATAATCTGTACATTAAGAACTTGACTTGTAAGAGTCCCCCAACTAACCGTGGTGGGACTTAGTAATATAAACACACATTACAGAAACGAGAGCTCAAACATCCATTTTCCACAGGTGTTACCTGTGCATGTCTGTTCTTGCACCATCATTATTCTTCTTGCAAGGTGACTACATCTGGCCCCTGAACGTGCTTTCATCAAAAGAATGCTTTAATATAGTGCCTAAGCATGCAAAGACAACCAGCTTCAAATTGAACTTACATTATGCAGGATGCTGACACACTGATCTATATACCTGCTTTTCATATGTAGTTTTAAACCACATAACAATGGTCATGCTAATAATAATTTGTATTTCAGTAGCGCCTTCTGGTAAGAATCTCAAATAGCTTTATGGCTGTTGTCTCAATAATCTTCCCTCCATCCCTCCAGGGTAGATGAGGGAAAACATATATATCTCTATTATTCACATGCAGAAAGTCAGGTACAGTGAGGTTACTCCCAGGGTGAGTGGCAGAGGGATGTGTTAGACTATTAAATGCATGGCAATGAATTCATCAAACATGCTTTTTGTTTGTTTGTTTGCTAGTTGGTTTGGTTTACTGTGGTTTTGTTGTCAAACCCAAGATCCAAATAGAATCAGAATTCTATGGGGAAAAGATGAACTAGTTGAAGGGCGTGTAGTTCACTTTGCTCTATTCACAAGCATCTACCTGTGTGGCAGACAGAAACAGGCCTCACGTGGATTTCCCTGACTCCTTCCAGAAGGAGGACTAACTGTACTTCAGCAAATTTGTCCCCTATGAGGGTACAGAAATACATTATGACACGATGTTGGACCCTCTTCCCCTGGCTACCACCCCTCTGGTAGAACAACTGATTGTTCTATCATATGGGAATCAGGGACAATCAGGTTAGATGACATTCACAGAATATCTAAAAATTTATTTTAGCTATCAGTTCCAATGTTGCAATTCTCTGCTCCCTACAAAAAATGTTTTTAAAAAACAGAAATATACATAGTATGGTAAGTGTACACAATCCTGGGATTTCCTTATTTGTAAAATAAGAATCGTGGTAGCTGAGTCATGGAGTAAGATAGCAAGTGTCTGGCACATGGTAAGCCTCACACAATGTTTCCATTCCTACCTCTCCTCATCTTTGGTGGTGGGAAGAGAGATACAAAGCCTAACCAATCCAGTTTGGCCTTTTACTTCTGCTACTCCCACTTTTGTCTCCTGGCAGTTGTCTGGTTGGTCTTAGTTTACAGCTCTATTTCTAAAAGGAAGAGATGTGCTCCAGTCTAGGGACACCAAGGGTTACTGCCCTTAACTGATATCATTTGCAGTCCAGCTCTGTAAAACACTGAGAGAGATTATGGTTAGCCTTAAATCTCACTGAGGCAGGTGAGGTCAACTCTAGAAAAGATAGTGTGCTGCTTAGAAGAGGTCTCAGGCCACTACCATGTAGAATCGGTGCTACAGAAGAGCTAACTCTGAAATCTCCAGTTAGAAAAATAAATAAATAAATAAATCCCAGAGCCAGTGTTCTGGTAGCCTTTGCCTCATCCAGACTGCATGAATGTGTAAGTTTTTATCAGGAACTATTGAACTGCTTGCATAGCAAGCCTGATTTAAAACACGATTTCTTGGGCTAATACTCAATGGAGATCAAATGTGTCAATTGAATTATGTGCTGGAAAATGCCTCAAGACACAGCTTGATCTAAACATTCCTCAAATCTGCTATTAAGAAGTCATCTATGGTGCCTGTGCTCCTTGCTTAGAACTAATAACTTCCATCAGTAAAATACCTGACAACCTGGGTAATCATTTTGTTGGTACAAAGACTTTCAATACAAAATGTGAAAAGAATGTCCAAGCCCTTAAATTTTCTGTCATATTTTAATTAGTTTAAAAAGTTATTCATCTCAGAAATGCAATACAAGTTTGAGCATTGTGCCTCATTGACTGAAGGTTCTTGGGGTGGGAAGTGGGGCACAGAACACAGAATGTAGTTTCTGATTTGCATTAGTTCACACTGACTTCAAGTGAGTGACATCGGCAAGATGGCAGGACAGGAATTTTCTACCATGTCTCCCCGTAGTGCACTGATTTTGACCACCACTTACAAGTGCACTTTGTAAGAGTTCAGGGATTCAGTGGAGAAGTTTCAACACACTGTTAGAGCAAAAGATCTATCTAGAGAATGGGCACATTGAAGAGGATAAGAACAGTTTTATTTTTACCCATGTTCCCTTACCCCAAGGTGGCACAGTTTAGTGCCAAAAGAGACCCTGTTGGTCTATGAATCCTCCCATAGAGAAAAGTGAGAGCATACTGAGTGAGTGCCTGGCTCTCACAGCTATGTGGGATGACCCAGGAGGCCAGCTTCTTTTTTGCCTCCCACAAGAATACTGAGGATATCAGTATCCCTGAGTGGCTGGGAGAAGCTGAGACCAGGGAAGAGAGGTGGGGACTCACAGTAATCAGGGCTCAAAACTCAACAAAGGGCCATGCATGCTGCTAACTGCTTTATGGACCCTATCAGGGGGCCTGCTGATGAGTTACTTGGAACACCTCACCTGTAGATCACCCACAACTGGCCCACTGGTGCCCCTAATGCTCCACATGCCTCACTCTCCACCCCAACCCTGTAGGTGGCTCCCCACAAATTCCTCCTCTGCCCCACCCCAGGATAGTGAGAGCATTTGCAGATGACTTGCAGGCACACACAATCAGCTAATTCAATTCTGCAGGATTGAAATAAGGCACATAGTCTTGACCATATCAGGGCACCACGCTAGGGAAAACCTATGAAAGACTCTCAGCATTGGACATGGCTTTGCAGGATCAAGAAAAAGCATGCAATCTTAAGAACTTCCCTTAACAAAAAGTAGCAAGAGAGATGGAACAGGGTACATCCATAGAAAAGGTCTGAGAAAGCCTCAGAATCCCTAGCTAGGCTGAATAGTAAGGGTGTTTCTTTCTTAAATTCAGTTATTAAAGGCTTGAGGCAGTAACCGCATCTTCAAATGCAAAGACAGCAATACCAGGCTTCAAGAAACAAAACAATCCAAGGAATATGACACTACCAAGGGAGCACAATAATTTTCCAGTCACTGGCCCCAAAGAAATGGCGTTTTACAAATTGCCTGGGAAATAATTAAAAAATAATTGTTTTAAGGAAGCTCAACAAGCTATGAGAGAATACAGATAAACACCATGCAATGCTAGGAGTTGTTTGAGACCAGCCTGGGCAATATAGCAAGACCCATCTCTATGAAAAATATTTAAAACTTAGCTGGACATGGTGGTACACACCTGTAGCAGTAGTTACTCAGAAGGCTAAGGTGGGAGGAGTACTTGAGCCCAGGAGTTTGAGACCACAGTGAGCCAGGGTCATGTCATTGCCCTCCAGCCAGTGCAACAGAGTGAGACCCCATCTCTATAAAACAAAATAAAAATAAAATGCAACAGAATCAGCAAAATTACATGAGCAAAATGTTCAATAAGAGATATAAATTTAAAAGACCAGAAATTTTGGAGGTGAAGAATATGTTAAATGAAATGAAAAATAAAATAGAGAGCTTCAACAGCAGACTTGATCAAGCAAAAGAAAAAGTCTGTGAACTCAGAGACAGACCATTTGAAATAATGTAGTTGGAAGAAAAGAAAGAAAAATGAATGAAATGGATTGAAGAAAGTTTACAGTATTTAACTGGGCATGGTGGCTCATGCCTGTAGTCCCAGCCCTTTGGGAAGCTGAGGCAGGAGTATCACTTGACCTTAGGAGTATCACTTGACCCAGAGAGTTTGAGACCAACATGGGCAGCCTAGTGAGACCTTGTCTCAAAAAAAAAAAAAAAAAGAAAGAAAGAAAAGAAAACAAGAAAAGAAATTTTACAGGATTTATGAGGCACCATCAAGAGAAATAATATGCAGATTATAAGAGCCTCAAAGGGGGAAGAGAAAGAGAAAGGAATAGAAGTGTATCTAAAGAAATAATGGCTAATAACTTCCCAAATATTGGGAGAGATGTAGATATCCAGGTATAGGAGGCTCAAAAATTCCAAAATAGATTCAACCCAAAGAGGACTTTACCAGCCCACATTAGAATCAAATTATTAAAAATCAAACACAGGGGATTTTGAATACTACAAAAGTAAAGAGATTTGTCAAATACAAGGGAACCCTCATTAGACTTTTAACAGATTTCTCAGCAGAAACCTTGCAGGCCAGGGGAGAGTGGGCTGATGTAGTCAAAACGCTGAAAGAAAAAGCTGCCAACCAAGACTTACCTGACAAAGCTATTCTTTAGAAATGAAGGAGAAATAAAAACTTTCCCAGATAAAAGCCAAAAAAGTTCATCACCACCTGATCTGTCTTACCAGAAATGCTAAAAGGAGTTCTTCAAGATTAAATAAAAGGATGTTAATTAGTAACATGAAAATATATGAAAGTATAAGACTCATTGATAAAGGTAAATATGTAGTCAAATTCAAAATACTCCAACACTGTAATGGTGATGTATAACTTACTTTTAACTCTAGTATAAAGGTTAAAAGACTAAAGTGATAAAAGTAACTATAACTACAATTATTTGTTAATGGATACACAATAAAAAGGAGATAAATTGTGACATTAAAAACTTAAACTGTGTGTGTAGAGAAGTTAATATATAGACATTTTGTATGTGATAAAATTTAAGTTGCTATCAACTTAAAATGATTAATATGGTTATAACTATAAGATGTTTGGTATAAGCCCAATGGTAACCACAAATCAAAAAACTACAGTAGATACACAAAAGAGGAAGACAAACAAATCAACACATACCACTCTAGAAAATAATCAGATCACAAAATGTGGTGCGTTTGTGTGTGTGCATGTGTGTGTGTGTGTGTGTGTGTATACATATACATTCCTTCCTTTTAAAAGACTGGATAATATTTTTTATATATATAAGAATATGTGTGTGTATATGTGTGTGTGTGTGTATATATATATCTGTATCAAATATATATGCAGTTATATATATATATACACACACACATATACCTGTATCAAATCATCACAATGGACACCTTAACTATATACAATTTTTGTCAATCATACCTCAATAAAGCTGGGGAAAAATTTAAGCTGACTTCTTCAGCCTAGGGCTATTCTGCAGTGTGCTTGGGCTTCCATTCTAAAGGATAAAACAGGAGTAAATGATAAGGCCACCTCCTCACCCCACCTGTGGTTTGAATGTATCTTTAGTGAATCTAGTCTTCCTCCCGGCAATTAGAACTGATTATTTTAGCTAAGAAAGTGATGGTGAGTTGATCTCCTCTCCCACTCCACCCTGGATCTAAGTTTATGCCCAATTTAACTTGAAATGATTGAGCACAATGGGAAATGTTTCAGTCACTGCAATAGTTTACATCATCCCAGAATCAAGAAAGTTACTTACTCATTTTATTGCCACAACTGTTATGAGGCACACAGAATGGCCCTGGAGTACACTTTTCGTGTGTGGGAGGAACATGGGTGGGCAGTGCTGCTGCTGCTGTTGCTTAACCACACTTTCGTGCCTACTCAAAGTTTTGTGATGCCTGACTGTCTTCTGTGAGAGCATCTTAATTGCAAGTGTGCACCTTTCAATGGTGCAGGATCAGAAACCCTGAGCACTTCATTAGCAAATGAAGTGAAGCTATGTGAAGCCAATTTCTATTGCTATGCTAGTGGGCATTATTAATGCTGCTATTGATGACAATGCTTTAGGACACCCAGTGAAAATGTGACTAATGATTAGATGCTGTTGCATTAAGAACAGATTCTGTACTGAGCACCATATGCTAACTGAGATGATTGTCTGATATGTTTTCAATGTGGGCATTTTGATGTACATCCTGGAGACATTACACATACATTTATTTCACTCAATAGAATTTGGTATGGTCTGCAAGTTCTCTGGGAAGCATGTTGGATATATACATTGGTATCTGGTTTAGACTGTAAGTAGGTAAAAGGAATGACTGTGCTTGGTTTTAGGCTGGTGTACAGCACACCATCCTGGTGAGCAGGATATCACCAGTGGTTTTTCCCCCTGCTTCACTGGTCCTCTCATCTTGTAGGCTCTTTTCCTCCCTAGATCCCCTAATTCATCCGTCACGAAATCCTGGTCTTTTTTTAAAAACATTCCTCCAGTTATTCACTGCCTCTCCATTCTCACTGCCACTTGATAGCCCTTGAGCCAGCCTTTCTGCTCTGTTTCTCTCTTTCTTCACTGTTCTGTGTTCACTTGTCTGAAATTACTTTCATCATGGCTTTCCTCTGCTCAGAAACATGTGCGGACTCTTTATTGTCCTCTGTGCCAATTCAGATTTGATACTACCTTTCTACATCCTTTTCTTATATTTATAAAGGAGATATGCTCTTACATCTCCTTAAGCTAGTCACCTTGATGTCCTCTACATCTCTACCAGCAAGCCTTTATTTATGCTTTTCCTCCTGCCTTTAAAATCCTTGTTTCTCCTCTACCTATACATTCTTACCCATACCTTAAAGTCAAGATCAAGTCCTAACTTAATTGAATCTTGCCAGATGATTTCTTTCCTTCTTTTCCCTGATAAACAGAGGAACTTTTTAGTTGTAATCACTAGGGTTGGAGAGTAGGGAGTAGGGTGTACATATACTGAAAGTCAAGCCTCAGATGAGTGCTCAGACAGCAGAGATCTTAACTTAGAGTTCAAAGTCCCTCTAGAGATAGAAAGCTATCAGCCAGTTTTTGTGTGTACATGTGTTTTTCTGGAGAGGGTGTATAGTCTTCACTAGATTCTCAAAAGAGTTCTTGGCATGAGGGAGAAGGAGTTAGAATCACTGTCAGAAGTTATGAAAGAAATGTTAGAGCACAGTCCTTGCCCTCCATGCTATTGGATTCTCAATGAGAACTAAACTTAACCCCACATAGGACAATGGGGTTGTTCTCAATGGAACTCAGTTTTGATTAAGTGCTTGATTAGATGGAGCTAAATGCAGAGCTACAGGTTTGGAGACTTTCATAGAAACCCAAGAGTGAGGCATATGGGCTCCGCTGGGTGCAGGTGCTTGGGGAATGGAGATGAGGGGCCTAATGAAGGACTATCAGGAAGGGAGAAATTAAAGGACCTAAATGGGGAGGGATGGGGGACAGGGAAACAGGGATGAAGTGATATAAGATATAAATGAATCAGCCATATGATCCCACAGGCTTATACCAGGGTGACAAAGAAAGAGATGGTAGTATCTGAGAGCAAAGAAAGCTTCTGGGAGAGACGGATTGAGTTGGAGGAGGAAAGTAGAAATCAAAGTGAACATGGCCCCTGGGCCATCAGAAGCACAGAACTGGAAGTTAAGGGAAGGACTTAGACATGGCCTATACAGTCTTGTTTCGAGGATTTAGTCTTGCCCTTAAAACTAGTCTTTCAAGGTCTTAGAAGACAGGTACTTTCACTTTTCTTGTTCCTGGGTATTGGGTTCAGATAATCCAGGTTTAAATCATGGCTATACCATTTATTGCCATATGACCAAAAGGCACGTTGTTCTTTCTATGAGCTTCTATTTCTCCTTCTGAAAATGGGGGTACCTATTTTATCAGGTGAGTGTGACTATCAAATTGACAGTGTATGTATCTTAGTCTACTCAGGATGCCATGACAAAATATCCCACACTGGGTGGCTTAAGCAACAGAAATGTATTTTCTAACAGTTCTAGAGGCTGAAGTTTGAGATAAGGATGCCAGCCTGGTCTAGTTCTGTTGAGGGCCCCCTTCCAGGCTGCAACTGTCAACATCTGGCTATGTCTTCATATGGCAGAAGAAGCAAGGGAGTCCTCTGGGGTCCCTTTTAAAAGAGCACTAATCCCATTCATAAGGGTTCCATTCTCATGACCTGTTTACCTCCCAAAGGCCCCACCTTCTACTACAATTACCTTGGGGGTGAGGATTTCAACATGTGAATTCTTGGGGGACACAAACATTCAATCCATTGCAGATAAAAATGTAAATGTAAAGGTGTTCACCGTTAAGCCATTCCCAATCCAGTCAAAGGGAAGATAAATGAATTGATGATGAGCTCTATGATAGATGTGGTCCACAGAGTGGAGAGGTGGGTGAAAAGTGTTAAGGAGAAGATGATATCTGAGCTGAGGCTTGACTAAATAGTAGAAGTAGCCAGGCAAGAAGAGGAGTAAGAGTGTGTTCTGGGCAGTGGGAACAACATATGCAAATCCATTGTTTATGAGAGAACATGGCATGTTCTTGGACAGCAAGTGATCTGATGTGTTCAGAGGATGTGCTATATGGCAGGTATGGAGGGCAGGAATCAAAAGTAGAAAGAGAGGGAGACAGGAGCAGATGATGAAATAGCTCACACTGTAATCCCAGAAGTCCCAGGGAGCCATTGAGGAATTTAAGCAGGAGAGTGACACATTTCAGATTTATATGCAACCCCCACTTCTTAGGTTCAAATCCCAGCTCCATCACTTACTGTCTTTAGGACCCATGAAACTTACTTTATCTCTTTGGGTCTCATTTTCTCATCTGTTAAATGAAGATATGGATTAAAAATACCTACCTCAAGGGGTTGCTATGATGTGATCAAATTGGTTGATATGTGCAAAGCACGTAGTGTCTGGTACATTTGATATGCTCCATTAATGCTACCTATCCTTATTCTTTCAATATGATCACTCTGGCAACAAAAGGAAGGATTTGAAGTGAAAAGAGACCTACAAGGGCAGTTCCTTTTAGAAGCAATATGACCATCTACATGAAAGATTTCAGCCTTTCCCTGCCCGCTATAGTCTTGATGCACTGATGTCCTTTCTGTTCTCAACAAAACTCAGTTCTACCTCATTCCTTTGCACTTGCAGTTCCCTCTGTCTAGAATGTTCTTTCTCCAAACTCTCTGCAAGGCTACTGTCTCATCATTTAATTTTCAGCTCAAATGTCACCTTTTAGAAAGAGATTCCCTGGTCACCCCAGGGTACACATCCTTCCTGATCATTTTCTAATACAGCAGGCTATTTTGTTTCCTTTATAGAAATCATCACTACCTGAAATGTTCTTCAGTATTTATGTGTTCATTTTCTTTTTCTTTCCTAGAATGTACGCTTCCTGCGTGCTAGTGTACCTAGAACAGGCTTGTTCATAGTAGTGCTCAATATTTTAGGAGTGAATGAATGAGTGAACCCTTAAACTAAGGAGATGAAAGTGGAAATACATGTTGAGTACCCACTGAATAGTTGCTGTTCTACATATTTCTCATGTGATAGCTCATTCATTTTTTGGTGCTACCCTATAGGTTGGTGGTCTTGTTTTTTTGTTGTTGTTGTTGTTTGTTTGTTTTGTTTTTGTTTGTTTTTGAGATGGAGTCTTGCTCTGTTGCCAGGTTGGAGTGCAGTGGTGCGATCTCAGCTCACTGCAACCTCCACCTCCTGGGTTCAAGCAATTCCCCTGCCTCAGCCTCCCAAGTAGCTGGGACTATAGGCACACACTACCATGGCTGGCTAATTTTTTGTATTTTGGTAGAGATGGGTTTTCACCATGTTGGCCAGGATGGTCTCGATCTCCTGACCTCGTAATCTGCCCGCCTCAACCTCCCAAAGTGCTGGGATTATAGGCGTGGCAACCACACCTGGCTGTGGTCTTGTTATATTAATAGCATAGAGGAGGAAGCCGAAGCTCAGAGACATTTCTAAGTGTTGGTCTTTCTACTCACCATCCCCTTCTGACTGCAGGATTGCAGGGGTGGGGAGGAAAGATTTGACATGAGATACATGCAAGAGATGAAGTCAAAATGCCTTGAAGAAGAGGGTCAAGAAAGAAGCCTGGGTAGCTGCAATTAAGACAAGAAGGAAAAGAGTCCCCTGAAGGGATCTTAAAGGAGTAACCAAAGAGGTAGGAGGTAGCCCAGGGAAGAGGGTATCCTGAGAACCAAAGGAGAAGACAGCTGTGAGGGATCAGTAGTGTGGAACACAGCAGAGAGCTCAGGGAGGTAAGAAATGAGAGTTCTCATTAGACATGGCAATTGAAATATAATGGCTTTGAGGGGCACCTTCAGTGTTACAGTCAGGATGGGAGACAATGTAAGTACAGATTCTTCTCATGGAAGGGAATTAAACAGAACAAAATCATTAATAAGTAAAGAGGCTTGTGGAATGGGGATGTACTCATTTCCTTGGACTGTTGTAACAGGTTGCCACAAATCCCATGGCTTAAAACAACAGAAGTTCATTCTCTCACAGTTCTGGGAACCAGAAGTCCAAAAGTGAGATGTCTTCAGGGTTGGTTCCTTCTGGACTTTTTGAAAGAGAAACCATCCCATGCCCCTCCCCCTGCTTCAGGTGTCTTCTGGCAATCCTTGGCACTCCTTAGCTAATGACAGCATGATTCCAGCTCTGCCTCCATCTTCACACGGCCTTCTCCTCTGTGTTTCTTGGAGTATCTCCTCATTTTCTGTCTTCCGTAAGAATACCCAGCACCAGATTTAGGGCCCAGTTTAATCCAGGATGATCTCATTTTGAGATTCTTACCATAATTACATCTGCAAAGACCCTGTTTTTAAATAAGCTCACATCTATAGATACCAGAGGTTAGGACTTGGACATATCTTGTTAGGGCTACTATTTAACCCATTACAGAGAGCAGTTTCGGTTTTTGTTTTTGTTTTTTTTCTTTAAGATGAGATGACTTAAGCAAGGTTTTTTGTTTGTTTGCTTGTTTGTTTGTTTGTTTTGAGACCGAGTCTCACTCTGTCACCCAGGCTGGAGTGCAGTGGCGCGATCTTGGCTTACTGCAACCTCTGCCTCCCATGTTCAAGCAATTCTCCTGTCTCAGCCTCCCGAGTATCTGAGACTACAGGCGTGCACCACCACACCCAGCTAATTTTTGTACTTTTAGTAGAGACGGGGGTTTTTACCATGTTGGCTACAATGGCGTCAATCTCCTGACCTCGTGATCTGCCTGCCTCAGCCTCCCAAAGTGCTGGGATTACAGGCATGAGTACTGGGCCTTAGGCTAGGTTTTATGTGAGAAAGGGGAGAATTGACAGATCAAGACCTCTCAGGAAGCATGAGCCAACAAAGTCAATAGAGAAAGACATTTCAATTCTAGCAGAGACGATATCTCTAATTCTCTGAGACAGGATGTGTGAAGGTAAATAGATTTGAAGGCAGGGAGCTGCATGTTGACAGATATCCTTCCAATAATCACTATTTACTCTGTGAAATAGAAGGCAATATTATCTGCTGAAAGTAAAGAGGGTACTTAAGAAAAGTGGTGTGAAGGTTGTAAATAGCACCTGGAAGAATGGAAGATTCAGGACCAGGAAGTCATAGCAGGACTGTCAAGAGTCACTGTGCTTCCACATGACAATAGGGCACCCTACAGTTGTGGAGGCGCCAATCTTCAGGATATGTGACATTCCCCAGTGATTATAGGAGCAAAGAAAGCGATTGGTGGGAAGTTTCAAGAAGTGATGAATTGTTCAACACCCGCCTATGAGTGAGAACATGCGGTGTTTAGGGAGGGACAGCGGGGGGTGGGGAGTTGGGGAGAGATAGCATGAGGAGAAATGCCACATGTAGGTGAAGGGGAGGAAGGCAGCAAATCACACTGCCATGTATGCACCTATGCAACAATCTTGCATGTTCTTCACATGTACCCCAAAACCTAAAATGCAATAAAAAAAAAAAAAAATATTTTCTGCTAAAAAAAAAAAAAGAAGTGATGAATTGAGTGTGGTTGTGAAAAAAAAAATGTACCAAGAGTACAGAAAGAGGAATTATCTTCTTCCAAGAGAAGTTCCAATAGACTGGAATTAGTGGGAGAGATTAAATGAGAAAATGTAGATGAGGTTGAAAAGCAGGTATTATTGAACCAAGGCAGTGAAAGTGGTAGGGCAAGGATAGAAAAATGAGGTCGTGGAAGGCAGCAAATCACACTGCCACGTGTGTACCTTTGCAACAATCTTGCATGTTCTTCACATGTACCCCAAAACCTAAAATGCAATTAAAAAAAAAAGAAAAATGAATGGTGACCCTTAGTGTCTCCAGGTATCTCAATTCCAGGTGATGTAATGTCCAGGCCTTGGGAACAGATTGGAGAAATGGGGTGGTGGTACAGAATTTTGAAATTAAGAGGTCAAGGAAGTATTAGGCTAGGGTGTTTGGGTGGCGGTAGTGCACCTGTTAAATATGATGGCTAGTACTGATGAGTGCAAAGTGGAGGAACTTAAATCCTCACTAAATGTAGGCAACTGGCACAAAAGTCACTCACAGCCTTTAACACCAGGAGAAAGTAGAGTGAGTGTCCCTCTATTTGGGGACAGGAAAATAGGTTATCTGTTGGTTGCTTTGTTATGAACTATGAAAGGTTCTTATTCTTTGATTGGGAGATTGGATTTTACACCCATCTAGTCTTCCAAGTCTTGCACTTGATGTCTGTGCCAGGGACTTTAGCAGTGAAAGACCCCCTGCTTAGCAGATCCCTTCCTCCAGGCAGCCCAATGCTCAAATCAGTGCTTCTTTTTCCATAACCAGAGTTGACTCTGTTTGATTTGGGAAGCCCTTAAATATTTGTCAATTTGTAAAATTATATAAATTAGCTGGGAAAAGATTTTTTCTGGAGGGCTGTACAAACTTCACTTCCCCAGTTACTTTAGATGGTTCTTATTATGTGTAACTCCTAGGGGTAAATCCATCTAAATATTCTGGGAACCAAGCTTAAATATGGGACTGAGTTTCTACTCTTCCCCTTTTCTGTGTTGATTTCCTGAGTGGCAAGCACTCACCCTTTCAATAAAGCTAACATACTTCTTTTTGTAAAGCCTATGGGACTAACTTCTACTCAAACAGTTCTTTGGAAATAAGCAATTACAGAATGCTTCATATGCAACTATTGAGTGAAGGGAATATACCATCTCATGAATGATAAGAATGAGTCTGTGATTACTGTTGTTCTACTTATTAATTTTATTATGCTATAAAAGTGATTGAAATTATATTGTATGTAAGTACCACTGGAATTAATTGAAAAGTTTTTAGACTTTTATTAAAATATTTTAAATTTTGGTTATTTTTAAAATAAAAACATTAGCTTTTTTCTTTAATTTGTACCACTTTGTGTAAATAAAATGACAAGAGAGTTGACACAGCACAATATATATTGCTAAGGTAAGAAATCGAGTAATTGCTGCTGCTTCCACTATTTTCATAAGACTCGCCAGATGCCCAAAAACCCAGTAACATGGCAATTGAAAAACTTTATTCTGAGTTCTTATTATACCTCTTTGTTTTTCATTTAAAAAGAGTCTCTACAGCCTGGGCAATACAGCAAGACCTCATCTCTACAAAATAAAAAAAAATTAGCTGGGTGTGGTGGCTCATGCCTGTGGTCCCAGCTACTCAGGAGGCTGAAGGGGAGAATCCTAGAGCCCAGGAGATTGAGGCTGCAGTGAGCCTTGATCATGCTACTGCACTCCAGCCTGGGCAACAGAGTGAGACCCTGTCTCAAAAAAAAAAGTCTCTAAACTCAACCTGTGTAAATAAGATGGATATAAAGTCTTCTGTTTATCTTAGAATTTGGAGTCCAGAATATATTATCAAAATTTGCCTAACAATCTGTCAGTTCTTTTCCTCATACTGGCTTTTCCAGAAGTAAAAGTACTGAGAAATAAACTTTTTGAATAGTTTCTGCAATGCCATGTGGAATATCTGCTAACACATAAGCTGAAGCAATTTGTAGAAACTTACAATATAGTCAAAGAAACCAAGAGCACATATTAGGTGACTACTTCCCATACCTGCTGAGTAATTGATTAGACCATTAACATTGACAAATGTTGAGTTTCTATTGTACATAAAACACTTGCTAAATAGCAACCAAATCCTTTTTGTACAAGAGCTTGCAGTCTAATAAAGAATTATAACAACTACGTAAATCACTGAATAAATGGCAAAAGGGGACATGCTACTGGGGGAGTACAAAGAAAGCACTCCTAGACGTTCCCTCCATAGAGGAAGGAGTGTGGCATTGGAGCTGGTATCTGGAAATTCCTCTCATCTGCTCAGCAGAAGTAAACATATTAACTCAAGAGATCTATAAATGTCCATCAGATGTACATATAACATAGCTCATGTGTATTCATTACAAAAAGCATCAGTGAATACCTTTGAATCATCACCTTGTAGCAATTCTGCTTTCCCCCACTGTTATGGATGGATGTATATATCTATAATGGATGATGTAATAGGTAGGAGCATGTGCTTTGGAGTCAGAGAGACCTGGCTGGGTAAGTTATTTAACTTCTCTAAGCCTCTGTCTTCTCATCTCAATCCTATTGACAACATGAGAACTCTCCACATAAGGTTATCATGAGGATTAAGCAAAACTGCAGTGGTGGGCCTCTGGTGAGTTAGTAAACAGTAACTCAGGAAATGTTACGATTATATTTGCTATTAGTATGCTGCTTTTTGTCAACCCGACAAGATTTTTAGCTCTTTTGGGACAAGGATTGTTTGGTTTTCTTCTTTTATAACTTATTCGAAACACAGTTCTAGATTTCAGGTAAATACTCAATTAGATATGTGTTGTTTTTGCTTTTTAAACTTTGGACATATTCCCTCTGTGATCAAAGAAATTTGAGGATGAGACAAGCACAGATTCTTTCTCCATCATCTATTCTATTTGTGGCTTATCAGTTATTGGCTTTAGGGTCCTCCCAGATGAATGTTAATTGATATGGCTTTGGCAATGTGAGATGCCTTCGATGGCAGGCCGGTATCACAGCAGTGTCTGGCAGGAATGACTCATCACTCACAGCTGAGAAGACACAACATTCCACACTGCTATTTAGCCACCCAGTGGCTGGTAGCTGATTTTTTTCCTTCTCAAAATCTATCATCGTGCATGCAACCAGGCGAAGTATTTTAAGTTTACTTTGAAAGAACATGAAATCCTCAAGAATGCTGGTAAATGTGAGATATTTTTTCTTTAGCATAGTACTGCAGCAAGAAAAGAGAACTTTGGCCATCTTTTTCTTCTGAACAGTGTTCAGCAATCTCCCAATTTCTTAATTCATAGTATCCATTTATCACCTTGCCAGTTCATAGTGAAAACAAGGCAATTTATATAGGCAGTTGGTATGTTTGTTTTTAAAAATATGTTATGCCTTTATTTTACTGTGCTTAGAATTACAACAAAGGAAGATGTAGTTATTGATTGTTACCATTTCCAACAGCAACCTGGGTTTCTCACCCCAAATTATGTAACACTGAACTGCCAGAGAACTATGCAGGAGACCCTTGGTATTCACAGATTTAACACTCTAGGTTTTGAATATTTGCAATCGACCATGAAGGTTTGTGATGTGTTAATTGGCAGTTTTGCTGAGGTTCAAATTTGAATCATATGTACTTTGAAGCTAGTGTTGGGGGGTGATTGAGGAGCTAGTGTGATACCCTAGTCAGCCACCCAGCATCCCTCTCCAATCAGATTTTTTTTGTTGTTCTCTACTCCTCACATAAGCACTAATTCTTAGGGTGATCAAAAATTTGATTTCTATGAAAAAGAAAAGTAGTCATCCTATGAAAGATAAAACATGAATAAATCTTTCAAAAACATTGGCTTGGTGTGAGAAGATATAGACTTTGGAAATGCATATGTTTCAAACGAAATCATTCTTGGAAAAAGCCAGAAACCTTTGCAAATATTTCCATATTCATAGATTTGGAGATTTTTTTTTTTATGTCTCAGGATTTAGCCGTTGCAGATATCAAGGATTTACAAACATGTACTTTGGAAGGTCTGAATGAGATTTTAAATTTAAATTTTTCCCTTATTTTACTTCTGCTACACTTGAAATATGGCTGCTGAGCACCAGGCTACAAGAGCTCTCCCTTTTCACTTCCTATGAAGACTCTTGGGGCAAGACTTGCTCCTGACGGAGTCCATATGGCCTGTAAGCAGTGCTCTGTGGCCCAGCTGTGGCTGTGAAGTGGCACATTCTAGGAATGTGAAATCTTAGGTTTTGGCAGAATTTCCTGTTGGTTGGCCCCAAGGAAATCGGCATGCCCCACCTTATGCTGCTTCCAAACTTAGACCTCTGCTCCTCTTCAGTCGTCAGCACTTATCAGACACGGACGAGGCCCATGAGCCCAGACACCAGAGTCTGTGTAACAAAGTGTTCTTTAGTACAGGACAAAATGAGAAGATGGAGTTTTTTTCGTAAATCTCAGATGTATTCAATTTAAAGGGCTATTCCTTATTAATTTTTTTATGTTAAAATGTCTTTTTTAATAAAATGATGGAGATAGTGGTTTTGTTTTTTTTTTTTTTTTTTTTTTTTTTTTGAGACGGAGTTTTCGCTCTTGTTACCCAGGCTGGAGTGCAATGGCGCGATCTCGGCTCACCGCAACCTCCGCCGCCTGGGTTCAGGCAATTCTCCTGCCTCAGCCTCCTGAGTAGCTGGGATTACAGGCACACGCCACCATGCCCAGCTAATTTTTTGTATTAGTAGAGACGGGGTTTCACCGTGTTGACCAGGATGGTCTCGATCTCTTGACCTCGTGATCCACCCGCCTCGGCCTCCCAAAGTGCTGGGATTACAGGCGTGAGCCACCGCGCCCGGCCGGTTTTGTTTTTTATATTTCTTGCTTGACAAGATTAAAAGCTGGCAACTTTATATAGGTTCCCCAAATGTTTTGAAATTTTGCTTGTCTGGGAAATCTAATAAACTATATATAGTTCTAAAACTATATAGTTTAGCAAGGGAGAAACTCTTCTCTAGAGAGTTCAAGTTTGTCCTCACAGTCAGAAGACAAACTGGCCTCTGGACTTTTTGCACAAGAACGTCTGAGTCCTTACATCACCCATGAACCCATCCCATCTCTTCTGTGGCACTGTGTTTCATTGCCACTCAAGCTATTGGACCAACTGTGTTTACATATCTTGAGCCATTCAAAGTAAGTGATCTTTGTTCTGATAACAATGGAAAGAGTTGTACTTTGCATTCATAAGTGCCACCAAAAAAAAAAAAAATCTATTCTTGGCTATCATCCAAAAATGACATTTCCAAAAATAAGATTAAATCAGTGATTTATTTTCTATTTTTTCTTTTTCTTTTTTTTATTTGTAGTGTTTCTGTTTTTGTAAGACTCATACAGTACTTGAATAATACTGAGGTTTAAAAATTAAGGGAAATATTAGGCAATAATTCCTTAAAAGCATATTAAAGATTTAAGTATTACAGCTAGGCCAAACACCAGATGGGCTGTCAGATAACCAAAGTTGATCTAACAAGAGATTATTCTTGAAAACCTGCATCTTCACTTCTTGTTTATCACAGTGGAATGTTGACATAACAGTTACTGTATTGTGGAGTCAGAATGCAGCATCTTAGATTTGATTCCCAAGAAGGGCCTGTATATTTACACTTCCTTGATAAGGAGGAGAAGTACACTAGTATTACATGTAAGCATAAGGTGGACATCAGAGTGTAAGTTAAACAACGTCTAAATAAAATAGGTATGTAGAAAGTCAAGAAGGCTCTAAGAGTAATAGAATATGGCCAACAAGTTTTTAAGACTGATTATACACATAACATAATTATATATGGCAAAATGAAATCCAGGCAGTCTCCAAGTCTTCCTACACTCCCAGTAAAGGTAACCTAAGTAAGAAAGACATAAGTCAAGTCTGATTTCCTCATAGAAACAGTTATAATAAGGGATTATATGCCTCACCAAGAGCCTGATGTCTAACGTTTTATAGAAATCACCAGAAATCACAAATAATCAACAACAAATGCTGTATATATATAATGTAATGCTTTCTGAAATAGATATAAACTAAGCGGGACTATTCTTTTTTTTTCTTTTATAATTTCAACTTTTATTTTAGGTTCAGGAGGTACACGTGCAGGTTTGTTACATGTGCATATTGTATGATACTGAAGTTTGGGATACAAATGATCCTGTCACCCAGCTAGTGAGCATATTACCCAAAAGATTTTCAGCCCTTGCCTCCCTTCATCTCTCCCACCTCTGGAAGTCCCCAGTGTCTATTGTTGCCATCTTTATGTCCACAAGTACTAATGTTTAGCTCCCACTTATAGGTAAGAACATCTGCTATTTTGTTTTCTCTTCCTGTTTTAATTCACTTAGGATAATGGCCCCCAGCTGCATCCATGTTGCTGCAAAGGACATAATTTTGTTCTTTTTTATGGCTGTGTAATATTCCATGGTGTATATATACCACATTTTCTTTATCCAGTCCACCACCAATGGACACTTAGGTTGATTCCACGTCTTTGCTATTGTGAATAGTGAGAGCAGGGGTATTCTTCAGGTTTCAAGCTTGGTCTGGACTGGAGCCTATTGACTGGGGGAGGATGGACTCTAGATGGCTCACTAAAGATATGTGGCTGCTGCTTTCAAAGACACCAAAGTCTCTGACTTGATGGGAAATGTGGGTCATGCCATCTTCACACAAGGATCCATGATAGGCCCTGTGAGGATGCAACACTAACTATGGTAGAAAATAATGGCAGTTTCTAAAGAGGTGTAAGAATAAGAAATCTTAATTAAAGAAATATAAAAATAGAAATGACATTACAATTTAAGAATTTCAGTGACATTTGATGTTTCATATTCTAGGAGATAGCTTCAGTTTTCTTGTCATGAATTCTATTTTTGTGGGAAAAATATGGGTCTACATATTTTAAAAAGAATTTTAAGCAAAAAAGGAAAGTTAAAAGTCCTAATATACCCTTGGGAGGAGAAAAATGTAAACATGGACCATGCAAAGATAAATTGCCATCCTTGTTAAGCATTTATATGATATGGAAAAAATACTATGAAGAGAGTGGATTGTCGTTAGGACTTTAGGGATTTTTAGGAATTTAGATTTGTTTTGTAATCACTAGTATTTTAAAATCCTTTTCCAATGATGATACATAAAAATTTTCTAAATTCTGAACAACCTTCAAAATTTATAGTTTTTAAAACAGTACTTGAAGAGCTATTGAAATCTCTTTCAAGAACAAGTTCTTCTACTCATGAGAATATTGAAGGGAGAGGGAGACCATGCCTGCCCTGACAATTCCCAAAAGGAGAAAAAAAATTGTCACTGTTGGAAATAGGATAGAAATGTTCAAAAGCACCAAGATAAAAAACTATGACAAATAAACTTGAATGCATTATCTGAAGCAGAGCCCCACGATCACACTTCCAAATAGACTGTGTTGTCCCTTGACACTTTAGTAATGCCAGGTCACCAATGTCCCTCTTATCCACAGCTGCAGCAATACCAGGTGGCATTGCATCAGGCAACATCACATTGCTTGTGAAGGCAGTTTAGAATAAAGATAGTCTAGCACATGAGTTTTTAATTACCTTGAAGTAATTGTTACAGTAGCTATACCTCTTTTTTTTTTTTTTTTTTTTTTTTTAATTGAGAGAGACGTGGGTCTCACTTTGTTGCCCAAGCTGATCTTGAACTCCTGGCCTCAAGCGATCCTTCTGCCTCAGCCTTCCAAAGTACTGAAATTACAGGCCTGAGCCACAGCACCCAGCCAGTAGCTATCCTTTATCAGGTACTTAACCAGGTCTTGTGCTAGCTTTGTCCATGCATTAACTCATTTTCTCTTTAAAACAACCCTATAATATGGCTTCTATTGCTGTCTTACTTTGCAGACATGGAAGCTAAGGTTTTATGCAGTTAAGTAACCTGCCTAATGTCACAGAAGCTGGAGAGATTTGGATCCAGGTCTGTGTAAAAGCAACTTTCAGTCAGCTGAAAGCAATTTGTGGCTTATTGCCCCAGACTGAGGGATTACAGACGTAGTAGGGATGCTGCAGCCGCAATTAGAAAGCCTGTGTGTGTCAGAAGAGACAACGGTGGGGGCAGAATAATAGAGAGAATGAGTGCTATTATTAAAAAGTTTCATTGAAATCACTTCAATAAAAATTTTAATAATTAAATTGGTAATCAAACTCAAGTCATTGTCAGCTTACTAATTCAGGTTTTCTCTTTATTGTTTTAAGGCTAATAGAAAGTGGCACAATTGCTTCTCACCTTGTTTGTTTTGACACTGAAACTGATATTAGGTGTCTCTCTAACTTTCTGGTTCTCAAACTGCACCTGGCTCCCTTCTTCCACCCTCTCTTGGTCAACAAGTTAGGCCTCTGCCTGGGCCTCTCCTCTGCTACTTACAATATAAAGCCCAAGTGAACTGAAGCCAGTAAGCAAAAGCTATTGCCAGTGGGTGATTCCAGGGCCACAGAAATGTAAAGAGCCAATTGGAATGCTGAAGATTTTTAGAGTACAGAGCTGCAGGCAGTGACATGTTTTTCTGCGCTGCAAAATTCAATGAAACAGTGTCACAGGAGTTGGCCCAGATGTGGGTCAGGATTACAACAGCCTAATCACAGCGGTATTTGCAGGGCCAGATGTCCAGTCAAAAAGGGTTAAAACTTCAGATCCAAAGCCTGTTTTGCCACCTCCTTGCTGGTGAGACAATCCTTTGTGATTACTTCATTATTCATCACCTCCCAGCAGATACCAGGGGCCTGAATTGCTGGGCTAGAAATCCATTTGGGTGTCATGTGTCAGCTAAACGGGCTTAGTTACAATACAGCCTGATTCATTTTCACCTTGGCCTCATAAAATGTGGCATATGTATTAGCATAATGGATTGGGAGGAAAAGAGCATTCACTACAAGAAGTGAGTAAGTGCAGGCCTGGGATTTACACATTTGATCTTTGGTATATTTGACTCACTCCAACTTTTCAAGATTTGATGGTTCCCTTCTCCCTAAAATAACTAGTTTCAGATTCTTGCTTTCTACTTTTACGCCGGCTTTCCCAAAGTACCACACAGAATTTATAGACTTGATCCTCCTAGCTTCCCTCCAAGGCACATAGTAATGCCAGAGTTTATTTTCGAGTCTAAGAGGAGATACTCATGGGTGCAGAGACCTTACATGGTACACATGCAGCCATCCAGTGAGTTCAAAACAAAATCAGAAGAAATAGTCGGGATTCACTTTCATAGATTTATGCAGGACTCACAGATGTATAACTGCTTCTCTGGCTACTATACAGTGTGGTAGCATTTCTGCTTTCAATTCCATTTAATTTTTTAGAGCACTTCTTATATGAAAGCCATTTTGCTAAGTACTGAGAGAGATACCAGATACCTTTAAAAATTTTGCTAATCTAGGAGTTTTAAGTCTGCTAAAAGGTTAACAAACATAAGAATCATTGGATATATAGTAGAATAAAATTAGAAAGCTTGTAGTAAGACAAAAAAAAAAGAACATTTTAGTGTTTTCCACAAGCCTGATATTATGACATAATTGTTTGTACTTATAGCAATGTAACGGTGCTATATGGTCATGGAAATAGATGTTATTATATCACACAATATTAGGTATGTTGGAGACACTGACCACAGTAGAGGCTGAATAAGATACATAGTGTGCTGAATGCATTATGCAAATTATCTCATGTAATCCTCATGCCAATACTAACATCCCCTTAGTACAAATAAGAAAATTCAGTCTTTAGATTATATAACCTGTCCAGAAAGTAAGTAGCAGACCTTGGAGTCAATTTCTGGTTGGGGCAACCCTAAGGCCTGACCCTTTCCACCATGCCACACTGCCTTTTGGGTGCTGAAATGAGAGTCGATACATGGAGAAACCAGAGCAAAGGGAACAGCTTAAACAAAGACCCAGAGGCCAGAAAGCATGGGGCATGTTCAAATAACAGCCAGCAAGGCACTCTGGGTTGCAACTTGTGAACAAAAGGAAATAAATTTAGGAGATAAATTGGAAAAGGGGATTAGGATCAAGTCAATAAGACTGTAGGACCCAGCATGGGAGTGGCCACTTCCTTTGGTTGGCAGTGGGTAGTCATCAGAGGCACTTGAGCAGGAGAGAAATCTGACCAGGCTGATACTGTAGTAGCATCAGTCTGACAGCAACGTGCACTTCTGATCAGTGTTTTTCCACCTTTCTGTGATCACAGCCCACAGTAAGAACTGCATTTACCATTGCAACCTAGTACCAACATATTTAAAACATATATTTTTAAGTGAAATGAAATTGTACAAAGTAATATTTTCCCCAGATATAAAATGTGAACACTTTGTATTCTGTCTTATTCTATTGCATTTGTTTCATTTTTTAGTTGATTTTCATAACCCACTGATGGGTTGCAACCACAATAAGAAAAACACTGGTTTAGATCATAGTTGGGAGAGAGAGAACAAGGTGGAGAAATCAACTATAGGTTATTGCAGGAGTCTAGGCAAGAACTAGAGAAATGGGAGGGGTGTGTTTAAAAGGTATTTCATAAGGGAATGAGTTGGCAACTCAAAAAGCTCCAAGGCTGATGACCATTCCTAGAAGTTCAAAAGATGGGTGGGAAAAATGGCTCTGTGTTGGAAGAGAGTTTTTGGGTTTCAGGTTCCAAGATGTATCAGCGGGCAGTCCATATACGTGGGAACCTATACTCAAGATAGATTTTGAAACTAGAGGCTTAGGCCTGAATGTATTGCTATCTGTATGGAGGGGCCAGAAGGTGAAGAGAGTAAACAATATCCAAGGGAGAGAAGAGAAAGTCCAAGGACAGATCCTGTGAAACATACATGTTGAGGGTAGCAGAGGAAAAGGACACACAGAGGAACATCAAGACAGTACAGTGTGGAACCTTCTTCCTGTTTTTAACTTTTCATCTTTTCTAGTATAATCTGAGTTTTCCCAGGCCACGGCAGACTGGAAGCACAACAGTAAGCCACGATATACAACGTTGGCTTCTCTCTCTGGCACCCATCTACTAAATCATCAGTACTTGTACTTTTCCTTCGGACCTCTGTTTCCAGTCATCCTCTGCTGTGTAACAAACTACCCTAAAACACTGGGGCTTAAAACAACTGTGTTGTTTTATTTACCCTTTTGAGGGTTAGGAATTTGGGAAAGGCTGGGCTGGGTGCTTCCCCTCTACTCCATAGTCAACTGGGGCAGCTGGAGCTAGATGATCACTTCCAACATGGTCTCTTTACTTGTGTGTCTGGTACTGCAGTATCCTTGGCATATTATTCTCTCCATGTGAAGTCTCATTCTCCAGGGCCTCTTCATGCAGCCTGGGCTCCTTAGAGCATGGCAGCCTCAGATTAGTCAGACTTCTGAGCAATTAAGGACACTAAGAACAAGCATTTAAAAATATATGAGCTGGAAGCTTCTAGTTGCATAAGGCCTGGGCCAAGTAATTGGCCCAGCATCACTTCTCCCATATTCTATTGGTCAAGGAAATCACAGAGCCCATCCGGATTTAAAGAGAAGGGACATAGACCCTCCTGGCCTCTCAACTAGTTTTGGAAGTCTGCTCAAAATGCTTATCTATTTTTTGGTAATAGGTTTACTTTTGCTAAATTGCCTGAATAAGTATGTTGGATTAATTCAAGTAATGACGTATTCTTAAACTCCACTTTGTGCTAGAGAGATAGGCCAATACTAACATTTACTGAGGGCTTGCTTGGCATCAGGCACAGGTGTGAGCTCTTCACACACATTCCCTGAGTGAATCCCTATACCAACTCAAGGAGTTGGGCATAACATACCATCCCATTTTACAGATGAAGACACTAAACTTAGAGAGATTCATGTCCCCAAGATGACACAGCTACTAAGTAGCAGAACTAAGAACTGAACTAGGATTCAGTTCCAGATTTAAATGCTTGATAGCCACATTATACTGGAATTGATGATAGTTTATATTTTCAAACTCAGATTAATATACAATATTCAGGGAAGTGTGAACCTTTTAAATACCCCATGATTGTGCTGTCACACACTTAGTTTCAAATTCTTGCTATCTGTGTGACTTCGGGCAAATCTCATGGCTGCCTTTCCCAGAACCAGTTTCCACAGGGGGCTGGGCCAGGAAAGGAATCTCAGTGAAAGACAATACTATGACCTAGAGCTGCCTCTCCCCTCTGCCGGGCACTGTTCCTGAGCCCAATATCCTCATGTGAAAAAATAGAATTTGGAAACTCTACCTTGGGGTGATCATGAGAATTCAATGAGAAAATATATATAAAACAACTAACCCAGTGCCTGATAATAAGCACCCAATATGAATTGTTAGTTATATGATCATTATTACAATTTTCTGAATAAGTGACAGATACATTCTATATTAGCACCTCATTTCTGTAAGAGGTCTGAGTAGCATTGGTGGTGTTGCCTTCGCTATGTTTATCCCTGCACGGTACCTGCTCACATATGCAAATATAACTCATATGATTGAAACCTACCTAGAATCCCTTGTGGCTACCTTCATTTTGAAGGATTTTGACAAGATAAAAGTGAATAGATTTGAGCTATACATTTTATTCTCTCTTGTCGAATCCCCATTTTTCAGCATTCATATAAGCAGAAATCTGGCAGCAGGAAGGAAAAAAGGAAAGAACAAAACTAAAATTAAACCCAGATATTATCTATACACGATGAATAACTAGCTCCTAATATCCTCAAAATTAGCCAGTCTATTGTGCATCAATATGCATATCTTTATAGTTGATTTGATAATTTGATCAAATTTTTCTAAATGCTGTAATAGTCCATATATTTATATATCATTCTGTATCACTACAGATCTATCCCATGTTAATTCTTAAATTACTTATATGCAAATATATCCTAAGGTCAGGAGACCAGTGTGATAATTCACAAACTGAGCTCTTAAGCTGGCTCCAGTTAAGATTACTGGCTACTTTATCAACAAAATGCAGTTTATGATCCTCTGTGGAAATTTGTGCAGATTAACTGACTTTCAGTAATTGTTACAAATTATTTTGAAATGCTCGATAGTAGTCTCTGCAACTCAATCAAGTCAGCTTTAAAGTAAGCCAACTCTATAGAGAGAGAGGAGCAAATATTTTCCTGGTTCACATCTTCTGAGAGAGAGGAGCACAGGTGCAGCCCCTTCAAGGAAGTGGCCTGAAGTGAATGCTCTCGTGAAGGACACATCTGGCACAGAGCAGGCCACTAATCTGATAAGTGCTCAAGAGGAGAACAAAAGATGGACAGGGAGAGTAGTAGAGTCATACCCCACAGGCCAGCCGTGCCAACCTAAGCCAGGAGAAAATGCTCCAAGGCTTCTGTTTGGATGCACAAACTGAATGGTGATATGGCATGGATAGCATTTCAGGAGAGAAGGGGCAGGAGCTGAGCTCCTCAGAGGCCCAAGATGAAAGGGAAGAGGAACATCTCTGTGGCTGTAATTAAAGAGATGCTTTTAATCCTGGTCGAGACATCTAGTTGGTTTTCAAGGAGCAGGCTCAGCAGCCTCTAAGAATCTGCCAAGCAACTTTGGCAAGAATGAAAATTAATAATGAGGCAAAAACGACTTTATACTTTTATCCTTTCTTTCTCTCTCCTTTTTTTCCCCTTTCTCCTTTCTTGTGATCATCTTTTCTCCCTACCTCTTACCTTCCCTTTTCCCCTCCACCCTTAATGTGTTATTTGGGAGGAAGCTAAAGCCCTCTTCTGGGGGTTCCCCTTAAACACACATGCTGGCATTCCATATCATCAATAAATACAGACATGGGTGAGGGATTTGGAAGGAGGCGAAAAAATGTTCAAAATTACAATATGTGTGTAGTAGCATTTTGCTGTCCTATATTTCTGACTAAGCCATTCACTTCAAAACAGAAAAATCTGTGTGTGTAGACAAACTCAGGGTGTGCCAGTATGGAGCTGGCAGGACCTTTCCCATGACATGCAGGGAATGGCACTAAATCTGGTGTTTAATTTTTCTCTCACACTCAATTTGAGAGGCCTTGGTCAGTAGGGACCAAGCTTCTCCTTGCTTAACTAGGACAATGCAATAAAAAAAATTCCTGTCTCTCTTCTCCAGAGTTTTTCATCATGAAGCCTGCCTGCCTGCCTGCCTTCCATCCATCCTTCCATCCATCCTTCCTTCCTTCCTTCCTTCCTTCATTCCGCCTAGCTGCATAAATCAATATGGTAATAATGTCACAGCTCATTATTTAGTTGTGCCTCGTGAAATGTAATTAGGGTTGGCCTTTCCATGGTCTGTGATGATGCAGAACAAACTAGCATCTTGAAGGCTGCATCACAAGGGAGACAGTTCCTGCTGCCCCTGGAACTGTAGTGTCCACACACATCTCCTGGGCACATCCCAGGAGCGAAGTCCTCAGTGACTGCCAGTGAACAGCTAAATTCTTCTCTCACTTACCCAGAGAGAAAGCATGCATGGGAAGGATGTCCACTGATTCAATTATGAAGATGACATAAGAAAACATGTGCCCAGGGACAGACTTAGCAATTTACTTTTATAACTGCTTGAGTCACTATGCACTGGAGATGAGAGCTTTACTGTGTGAGGAGGAAACAGGTGACCTTTTTCTATCGGTATTAACTGAATTATTCTGTGATCCTGGCTTTTCCCTTTGGGGACTTGGTTTTCTCCTCTGCAAGACATAAATGAGATCGTCTCAGCCAAGGAGAGCTCACTTGTAACCAAGGGTTGTCTCAGCAACACAAAACATTTCGAACTTTTCTGGTGAATAGTTTGTAAAATCAGGAATTTGAAGACAAGAACAAGCATTTCTATGTCAGCACAACAAAATGTCCCTCGTAAGAACTACGAGATGGAGATAATATTTACAGGAAAAGGTCTCCTGGTTTTTTCAGAAGGAAGATAGATACACATTTCAAGATTGCTTTTCCTAGATTTAGATGGCAACCTTACTTTCACACAAAAGACACAGAGCGGAAAGGGTGCCCACTCAAATGAGCATATTCAGAAGGAAAAGAAAACATATCTGAAGGAGATGTGTAAGGCAGGCCTGCTGGGGCAGGTTTGCACTCAAAGGGCTCTTTGCAGGGTTAAAAAAAAAAAAAATCCTACAAGACTTGTGCATTAGGGGCTGGCAGGTCACTGATGAAATGTTGAGCCTGAGTTCTCTCCCAGTCTAGGCAGTACCTGGGACTCAGGGTTTCAACTCAGAGCCCAGAATGAACTGAATAACGAAAATGCCCATTTGTCTCTGGGTTGTTGCTCAAACCCTCTGGAGCCTCCTTTGACATGGATAATGCACGTTCCGGAAGCAAAGCTCAATCAGCCCTTGCTGAAATGCATCCTTTCTCGATCTAACTCACGCTTGATTGTTCACCTGAATGTCTCTGCTCCAGGCTACTCGCTTCAGGAGTTTCTGCTTGAAATTTTAGTAAAACCAAAGAATTCGGTTCCCTCACCGGCTCTCAGGATGCATCTAGTTCTCACACAAGAGGCTTTCAGGTCCCTATCAGCCTTTGGGGTGTCTGAGATCATTTCTCAACTGAAAATGCAAAGGGGAATTATTGCTGTTTCCTCTCATCTGAGTTAACCAAAACCAAGTTGATGAATTTCATGGTACAAACCTAAAACCTCCTCTTTTTTTTATTATTTTCTGACCTAGCTAACCCAATATAGAAAAGAAAGCTCATCTTTCTGCTTGAGCAGTTTTGCCTTCAACACAAAATCATTTCCAGTATCTCCAAACATGCCCAGAGACCTGACTAATTGGTTGCATTGTTGGAGACATCTGAAATATAAACCTCAGAAACACTACGCCCCTCTCCTGGGTCATGCCCGGGGCCCAGAGGGAGACTGCTGGGGCCAAACGCTCAGGTTCATCTTGACTAGACCTGCCTGCCTGGAAGTAGTTCACACACACAAAGCTAACTGCTCCCACAATCGGCCACTTAAAGCCCTAGCAGTAACATGAAAACTCGTTCAGGAGATCATGTAGAGCCCTAGTTCACTTCTGGAAAACACTGAAAAAAAGGAATTGGGCATTAAGCTGAGGTTAGTCACCAAGGCTGACCTTCTCTTCATGCAGGCTCTGTTGGTGAGAGCTGAGCCACCAGGGTAAGAGTTTACCATTGACTGAGTGGCTGCAGTGTGCTTTCAGCTCTCTGTGGCCCCTGAGCCAGTCTGCATTCATTGCTGCATATTCACTTTTCTGCTACCTAAAGGAAAACTCAGAGGCTCCCCTTGTAGAATTAATCTCCATGCTCTTGCAGTGAGCACCCAGCCCTCACCTCTGGAGAAGGGTGTGCCTTATGCTATGTGTGGTGACAAATGTTTCTTCTGGTCATTTTAGCACTAATGTGACTCAGAGTGCTCAATAAGCTGGTTTGAAGGAAAGGAAACTTTGGGCTGCAAAACATTTTGCTTTTGTTCACAAGGAAGAAATTCTAGCAAGTGCTAGTGGTGATTTCAGCATCAAAAGGTAAATAGAATGAACACCAGTCCATTTCTGGAGGTCATGCCATTAAATTTTGAATGTAAGCAGAATCTAGAAACCAGCTGCATGTCTGTAAATATTTAGACTAGTTTAAAAATATTGTGGTACTTTCATACAATGAACTATAAGACAGCTATAAAAAGGAATGAGATAGATCTTTAAGGGTCAATAAGAAAAATATCAATTAGGTACAAAAGGCAAGTTATGAACTAACCTGTATAATATTCTTATGTTTATAAAAACTGTGTCCACATATTTGATACATATAGTTTTTTTTTATTTCTGGAAGAAAATGAGTGGTCACAGTATGATTCACAATAAGCACAGAAATTGAGTGTTTAGAAATGTTAAAGCAATTTAATATTACCATAGCATCCAAGTGTGTGATCTGTTGAACTTTGCATTATTTCTAACAAGTTTGTGCTTTATATGTCTTTGGGTGCTTTTTGGTAATTATTTTAGTAATTATTATTACTATTATTATTTTTGAGACAGGATTTCACTCTGTCACCCAGGCTGGAGAGCAGTGGTACAATATTGGCTCACTGCAATCTCTGCCTCCCAGGCTCAAACAATTCTTCCCCCTCAGCCTCTGGAGTAACTGGGACTACAGGCACATGCCACTACACCTCGGTAATTTTTGTATTTTGTGGTAGAGACGGGGTTTTGCCATGTTGCCCAGGCTGGTCTCAAACCCCTGGGCTCAAGCAATCAGCCCACCTCAGTCTTCCAAAGTGCTAGGATTACAGGCATGAGCCACCATGCCCAACTCAGTAATTAATTTTAACGTATTTTACACAAGTATTGGTCTATGAGGATTGGAATCAAGAAAGTATTATTTCTATAACACAGAATGTTTGGGAAATAGTGTTCTCAGAATGTGAGCAAAAAGTCTCGTTTACACTTTTATTTCACACTTTCCTTCCTTGTGTATTACTTGAATATTTATCTTGAATATGTATTGCTTCTCTGATTAAACATTGGGAAATGTTTAAATTTGGTTCTAAGAAACTATACTAGGTTATTGGTTTTATTTGACTCATTCGTCCTAACACCTGATGCTCAGAAATTGCCCAACCTTCAAAAAGAAGCATTTCTTTGGGACGAAGTTCAAAGGGTGCCAAGTGAAATGGGCAGGCAGTGACCAATCAAGAAAGACTGCCCAGATTTTTCAAAAAAGTGTTTTCCGCATCCTTAAGCACAGTTGGAGTGAGACCTTCTCCCACAGATGAGAACACTCGGCTCAGATCTCATTAAAATCTCCTCACTGGATTACAGATCCAAAACCTCTGGGGAGCCTTGTGAAGCACGTCATGCTTTTCGCTTTGCATCTTCAATTATGCATCTTTGATTTAGCTGACAGATGTGAAGCCACATACATAGCCAGGCAATCCCCTGGTGGCCACACATGTGCAGAGGGAGGCGGTCGAACATCGTCTTTCAGCTCCAACTGGCACCAGCCTCCAATCACTCAGAACTTTTCTTCTCCAACCACCTTCCCTTAGCTGCCCCCGCTTCCCTTCTCCACCCAGGCCCTGGCATGGATCACATGGACACACCCACTTTTACTCAAGCTCCTTTTCCCTTTGGAGAGACTCCCAAGGCAAATGAGAACGGTATGCCCATCTGAGGGGCCACCTCTTTTATTATGGGATGGCACCACCCCAGGATTCTATCAAGCTTTTCAGTGTAGAAATCAAGCCAAGTTCTGGCTCTATGCTAAGCCATAGTTGCCAGGACCATATAGAAAAACGTGACCAGATGGTTGGAAGCACTTGGCTCAGCCCTGCAGAAAATCCACTTTATGTGCCGAGACCCAGGCTCTCATTTGCCATCCTGGTAGAGATGCCAGGCCTATTACATGGACTCCACTTGGCCTCCAGAGGGAGGGAAGGAGCTCTGAGGCCTTCACCAGGAACATGCTGTGGATCTGGTGGTCCCATAGCACAGATGCATTGCCACGGCCTGTGGGAGTTTGAGTCACATAGAGATCAATGACCACCACCACAGGGCACTGACAGAGATGAAGGGAAAAGAATCATCTTGCATGTGAGCGTATATATGTGTGTGCACATACAGGTGCCCATGTGCATACATGTATTGTTCATGGAAATGCTCTATGTGCAAAATATCTGCTTTCTCACTACAGTGTTGTGTTTACATGGTGAGTGATAACTGAATTCTTCCCTGATATCACGCTATTGCTTCTTCAGTGAATAGGGAACCTCCATTCCTATAGCTGGATAAAAACTGAAGTCAGACTTTATTCTCAAGCGTTGTTGGATAGCAGGTTTGTCCTCATTCATTATTATTTAATATAAATGGGGCTGTGGTTTTGGACCATGGTTTTTCAAGGGTCCAAACTAAATGGAATTCTTTATTTCATTTTCTTTTCCTCTTTATTTTAGAGTTGTAGATTATTTAAGTGATTTTAATTTTAAATTTTTATTTTCCTCTACTATTTTTTGAGCATTTACAGTTTTCATCGTAACTCAAACTTTATAGATGATATTTAACTGTATATTGAGTTTTTCAATTCAATTTTTCTCATCCCTTAGCTCTCCTGAAAAAAATGTAATTATTCCTCCTTTGCCATCCATTTTGATACTGGCAGTAAAAAATGCATTACTATGAAAATTATTGAATTCTGTAGGAAGACAAAGTATAAGTAGATAATAATATCTTTCCTATTAAATTTAACTTGTCCTTGTATTATACTTTTATCTCTTGTTTTTATCTGTGGGGCACTATCTTTTGTATGTTCATGCCATCACCTTATATTATTTTGGAAATTCTTTCAAGTGCCCACAGTGTGTATGCTGTGTGATATGGTACAGGGGACAGACCACAGGCTTCAGGATCAGAGAAGTGGGCTTCCATTCCATCTCAATTACTTCTTAACTATGTGAATAAGCTACTTAGGTTCCAATAATCTTTGTTTCCACATCTGTAAATAAAGATGAAATCAAATTATGTATGTTAAGCAACTCTCATCGAATCTTATTTCCCTTCCCTTCCCTCACCCACCTACCTTATTTTTTCTGTTATACATAGCCTTAAGGAAGTGGAAGAGTGGTAGGTTTGCAGTCTGAAGGCTAGAAGCTGCTATAGAACTGGAAGAGCTGATATCCCAGTTCAAAGGCCTCAGGCTGAAGAATATTCTCTTACTCTAGGAAAGGTCAGCCTTTTTTTCTACTCAGGCCTTCAACTGATTGGATGAGACTCACCCACATTATGGAGGGCTATCTGCTTTACTCCATCTCTTGACTTAAATGTTACTCTCACCCAAAAACATCCTCACAGAAACACTCAGAATAATGTTTGACCAAATATCTGGGCACCCTGTAGCCTAATCAAATTGATATATAACATTAGCCTGGTGAGTAGAATGAGGTAAAAGTTTCCAGAAAATGGATCTAGAATCAAAGCCCCCCTCCTCCCTCCCTCCCTCCCTCCCTCTCTCTCTCTTTTTTTCTCCCCCTCCCTCCCTACCTCCCTCTCCACTGAGAGAGAGAGCCATCTCAACATTGGATGGAAACCCAAATGTTCTTGAGATCCTGACATCTAGAGGTGCCTCATTAGAAGTCAGGTGACAACTTGGTGAGTACATTGTAGAGAGAAATCAGGCTTCAGAGGAGAGGACTAAAGAACTGTGAAGGGCCCTTTCTAGTCCAGAAATGCTATGGTTCTGAAATTCTATATTTAATATTGGCTTTGCTTCTGGTAGATATTATCAAATGATTTAGTTTTAAATCATAAATGTCTTTACAGCATGCAACTACTATGCATTAAATTCCCTTTAGGGAGAGGAATGAATCTAGAGAACATGAAATATTTTTTTCAATTAAATTTTAGAACATCCCAAGAAACTGCCTTTGAAATCATGGTTTCTCCATCCTCTTCATATGAAAAGCAAAGCTCAAGCTTATAAACTGATGGCCGGGATTCTTTCAAGATGTAGTGATTTGTTCCCCAAACTCTCCATTTTTTAATTTTCTCTCCCCTTTTGACAGATTTTACCTCTTCCAAACACAAGTCTTCCCTACAAGCCAGTATCTTCTCAGTGGGTCCTTTCCTAGAAGCCTAATTGGAATTAGTAGCCTCCTTCCATTCCTGAGAGCAACCAGTTACCTTCCTGTTTTATTTTTCTTATATCTTCTTACTTTCTGGTATTTTTATTATGTCATAATATACATAACATAAAATTTGCCATTTTAACTATTTTAAGTGTACACTTCAGTGGCATTCAATAATTCACATTGTTGTGCAACCATCACCACCATTCACCTCCACAGCTTTTTCATCTTCTCAAACTGAAACTCTGAACCCCTTAAAGTTCTCTCCTCCAGCCACTGGCAACCACCATTCCACTTTCTATCTCTATGAGTTTGACTATTCTAGGTACCTCATAGAAAGGACATCATATGTTTATTAGTTTGTGCTCACACTGCTAAAAACATACCTGAGACTGGGTAATTTATTGACTCACACTTCAGCGTGTCTGGGGAGGCCTCAGGAAATTTACAGTCCTGGTGGAAAGGGAAGCAAACACGTCCTTCTTCACATGGTGGCAGGAAGGAGAAATGCAAGCAAAGGCGGGGGAAGCCTCTTACAAAATGATCAGATTTCATGAGAACTGACTATCACAAGAACAGCATGAGGGTAACTGCTCCCATGATTCAATTACCACCCACCAGGTCCCTCCAACAACTTGTGGGGATTATGGGAACTACAATTCAAGATGAGATTTGGGTGAAGACACAGCCAAACCATGTCAAAACAGTACTTGTCTTTTTGTGTCTGTCTTATTCTGTGTAGCATAATATCCTCACGTTATAGCATGTGTCAGAACCTCTTTTTAAGGCTGCATAATATTCCATTGTATATATGCACCACATTTGCTTTATCTATTCAGACATCAATGAATATTTGGGTTGTTTTCACCTTTTGGCTATTGTGAATAATGCTTTTATGAGCATGGGTGTACAAATATTTGTTTAAGTCTCTGCTTTCACTTCTTGTGGGTATATACTCAGAAGCAGAATTGCTGGATCAGATAGTAAATCTATCTTTAATTTTTTTGAAGACTCTCCATATTGTTTTCCATGGCAGCTGCACCATTTTACATTCCCAATAGCAATGCATAAGGGTTCCAATTTCTTCACATCTTTTTCAACACTTGTTATTTTCTAGGATGTCTTTATTTTTTTTTGTAATAACTGTCCTAAAAGTAGTAAAATGGTATCTCACTGTGGTTTTGATTTGCATTTCCCTCATGATGAGCCATGTTGACCTGGCATTATTTCATTCATGTGTTTGCTGCCTGTTCTTCGCCTGGCTCCCCAGCAGGATGTAGACTCTGTGTGCATGAGAAGTGGATCTGTCTTGTTCACTGCTCTATCCTTATCCCAGAGATGCATGCCTGGCACATATCAGATACTCAATTATTTGTGAGATGAATGCACAAATGAATTTACTGGAGAGAAAAAAGCACATTCCAAATATAGATTCCAAATCTTTGGGTGCTCAATTATTTGCCTGAGGCAGTAAGTAAAGTTTGCCTTTCCATCAATCAGTATTTCTTGAAAAATGAGAGAAAAATATTCTTCTACCTCATGGACAAACTATCCACATTGATAAAATACTGTGTCTGGGTCTCACTAACTTCTGGACTTGATAATTGACAAAATTGAAGTATGTTTGCTATTTCAATGACCAAATTAGAAGTATAATTGATAATTAGTGCCAGGCTTGTGAAATACTTGCTGATAAATAAGTGAATGGTCCTGAAAACAGTAATGAAAAGTATAGATTATATCTGAGGGTTGTGGAAGTGCTTGGGGGAAAAAGAGCCCCAAACAGTCAGTGGCTTTGGTGGGAAGTGTAAACACCAAGATTAGTACATAAGTGTCAGGTCATTTTTCTTCAAAAATTGTTAGTAATCAATTTAGAAGCTAAATCTGGAGCCAGACTCCCCATGCAGTGTTGCTTCTCTAACATCACCTGCAGAACACCAGAGAAGCCTGGCTTCTTTGTTGACTCGTTTCATAAAGCATAAGGAAAGCATTTTCCTACATTCTTCAGCTCAAACAGCCGTAGGTGTGGTCTTGCTTGCTTTACAGCAGTGGCTACTTCCTGTTGTACCTGTTCTGCAAAGTGCATGACTGTTAGCAGAATGAGAGAGAAGTAGCCTCATTTAAATGTTGTTCTAGTGTTTAAACAGTGAAAACATGCTTTATGCCAACCCAGATTTCTGCTAGTCTTGATAGACAAGAGGTGGAATGAAATATTAATCTCTTATGAGAAGATTTAGGCAAGACAATAATCTGGTTTTGGCATATCCTAGTGTCATTCCTAAGTAAACAGTAGAGGAAGCCAAGACATAGCCCTCAGAGGAACAAAGCCCCTCTAACCAGCCGATCTTTGAGGAGTGTGACTTAGTAGTCAGTGATCGTGGCAGATGGGAGTATCTGTAGCTCCCTGGTCTCAGAGGCCAGAGATGGCCAGAGCAGAGGCATGGAGCACTCCCACAATCAGCAGTCTTTGGCTCAAAAAGAGTGAGGACCCTCAATTAGAAAGTGAGAGATGATCTCATGAAATTCCTGGGAAACTGCCTGGCAAAGGTACTGAGTCCTTTGTTCTGCTTCCTAACAGATAGGACATCTGGGTAAGAGCAGCCCTACTTCATTAGCTTGATAGGGTGTTTGTTTTTGTTTTTTCTGTTGTTGTTGTTTTTTAATTTTTCAATGTGAAGTTAGGGATGGTGTTAAAAATACACATTTTTGAAACTTTCCTCAGACCTACCAAATCAGAATCTCTGGAGATAAGGCCCAGGAATTCATATTTTCAGAAAGAAAATAAACTTCTCAAAAGCCTACTCATCTTAGACTAAAAAGTAAGTCATCTGCTCATGTTTCATATGATTACCACCAAGAGAATAAGACCACGTGACTCAACCAGTTATATAAGGCCTGGTGATTTCCTGAGCACATTGTCTCAAAAGTGTGAACACTAGGATTAGGTTCTGCCTGCATGGAGAAGGGATGACATGGATTGGGTGAGTAAAAATGCCTTCATTACCATAGCTTGGTAGCTGATGGGGGATAAGAATTCATATGAAGTCTTGGCTTCCTCAGTGGCCACTTCTTGAAGTCTACAACTCTTCACTAGATCAAATGCCCAAAACTTTCCTTATCGTTAGCCATTTTGGTTAGAAACCAGAAAAAAAAAAATAACATTTGATAGGAATGTGAAAGAGATTGATCTTAGAATAGTTCAAAATGCCAGATACAAGTTTCTGTTCACAACACCAACATACAGCATCAGTGGGAATATAACTCATTTATCCTTCCAGTCAACAAATATTTACTGAGCGCCTCTTATATGTCAGGTCCTATATTTGCTCCTAGAAAGACATCAGTAAATAAAACAGACAGAAATCCCTGCTGTACCCTCAAGGAGCTGACATGTTAGTGGGAACAACAGTAAATAAAATAAGCAAGTAAATGATAAAGCATGTTCTAAGGGATCCATTCTATGAAGAAAAATAAAGTAGGCAGAGGGGATAGATAGGACTCAGATGGGGGTGCTACAATGTTACATAGAATAAAGGAGAGGTAATGAGAAGTTAATGTTTGTATAAAGATGTTAAGGAGGTAAACAGTGAGCCCTGGGCTCTTGGGGTGAGGATTCCAGGCAAGGCACGCATGTGTAAAGGTGCTGGAGTGATGGTGTTCCTGGGCCAGGAAACAGGAAGAAGGCCAGTGGGGTTGGAGAAAGATCCAAAGCCAGAGCAGGAGGTGATGAATAGGAAGGTAGAATGCAGAAGGGAAGCAGGGTGCCTGGGCTCTTTGAGGAGACCTTGGATTTGCTCTGAGGGAGATGAGAAGGCATTAGGAAATTAAGCAGAGGAGTGACATGATCCACTTTTTATTTTAATAGGACCATTTAATAGGACCATTCTGGCACTGCTTGGAGAAGAGACTGTAGGCAAACCAGTTGGGAGACTATTGCAACGTTTAGAGTAAGATATGGTCAGGACTTGCACTAGGATAGTAGAGATGAAAGTATAGAAAGAACTCAAGCATGATTTCAAAGATCCTGGCCTGAGTAACTGGAAAGGTAGAGTTGCCATTCGCTGATATTACAAAACAAAACAACAACAAAAAAAACTTCAGCCAAATTAAACTTAGAAGAGTTTAATTGAATAAAGAACTATTCACAATTGAGGCAGCCTTCTGAGCCAGAGTAGTCTCAGAGACTAGCACAGCCATATAGTGGAAGAATATTTATGGACAGAAAAAGGAAAGTGACATTCAGAAAACAGAATAGAGGTACAGAAACATCCAGATTGGTTATAGTTTGGCATTTGCCTTATTTGAACACAGTTTGAACAGTTGGCCACATTGGATTGGCCAAAACTCGGTGACTGGCACAAGAGTAGGCTGCAGGCTATTTACACTTCCATTTAGGTTATAGTTCACAATGGACAGAGAAACCTTCAAGCTGAACTTTAAATATGTAAAAAGGCAGCTTTAGGCTAAGCTTGATTTAACACCGATCTGGAGAATATTGTGGGTGAAGCAAGTCTGTGGAGGGAGAATCTGGAGTTTGTTTTGAACATGCTAATTACGAGATGCCTGTTAGACATCCTCATGGAAATGGTGAGTAGGTGACTAGAGGAACTGGAGATGTATCACTGTTAACAGCATATGATGGATAACCAAAGTCATAGGACCCGATAGACTCACCAGGGAAACAGACGAGGTCCACAAACTTAGCCCTAGGGTTGTCTTCTGCATTGTTTTTCAAGTATTTTGAATCCTGCTTAGTTTATCCAACTTGTAAGATATTGACTGAAGGAATTAGGTAGGGAAATAGCTAACCCTTATTTATTCATTGATAATAATGCAGTATAAAGGAAATAATTTTTCAAAATGATCTGGAAGACTTGTACAGATGCAAAAGTTTATAAAGTACATGTAGGCATCGACTCAGTAAATCCAGAAAGCTCAGTGACTGTTCATTTAACTTGTGTTTTAGTCAGTTAAATAAGGACTCGGCACATTTTGAAAAACTGATGTGGAGGACTGAATGAAAAAAAGGACTACAAACCTTGGCTCAGATATTCCTCAAAAGCCAGCATTTTAGCTCCATCCAGAAACCACACAGAGCCTGAGGTGGAGGACTTCAGCCAACATTAGAGGCATAGTTAGGGAAGAAGCGTTAAAGCCAGGAGGTAGAATGGAATTTCCTAGTGGACTTTATTGTGACTCCTTGAGAACATGGAAGTCATACGGTGTTCAAGAGCTGAGGTTTTGGAGTCAAGTAGACCTTTGTTCTTTTTTTTTTTTTTGAGACGGAGTTTCGCTCTTCTTACCCAGGCTGGAGTGCAATGGCGGCGCGATCTTGGCTCACCGCAACCTCCGCCTCCTGGGTTCAGGCAATTCTCCTGCCTCAGCCTCCTGAGTAGCTGGGATTACAGGCACGCGCCACCACGCCCAGCTAATTTTTTGTATTTTTAGTAGAGACGGGGTTTCACCATGTTGACCAGGATGGTCTCGATCTCTTGACCTCGTGATCCACCCGCCTCGGCCTCCCAAAGTGCTGGGATTACAGGCGTGAGCCACCGCGCCCGGCCAGACCTTTGTTCTTATCCTAACTCTATTACTTACTAGCTGTTTCACTACCAGGAAAGTTGCTTAACTTCACTGAGAGAATAGTGTCTATGTCATGTAAAAAATTGAATGGGATAATGATTGTAAAGCATTGTGCACAATTGCTATTTTTTTTCTAATATATCCCTCCCTCAATAGTCTCAATTCCTGTAGAAATCTAAAGGATCACAGTGCTTTTCCTTTGGAACCTAATTTAGTGAATTAAAAGGCCACTAAATCAGACTGTAAATTGCAACCTACAAAATGCCCAGATGCAAAGCTTAGTTATTTGTCAGGGTTGGGACCATTGATGAGCTGCTTTTAACTCTGATACCACTAGGGGGCACCTCAAGAAATTAATTTTGGAATGTACTATAATAACTGATGGCCATAGTAAATACACTTCCAAATGTGACTTATATTTGGGGAACAGTCTGCTCGGTGCACTTGGTGCATGGAGTCTTTGGCTTCAAACATGTATGAATTGGTTGCAGCAGAATTCCACAGCAAGGTGTGAATTCCTGAGGCACTGGGTCACACACTTAGTTAAGGTTCCATTTGTGGAGGACATCTCTGAATTCTGAGGCTTTCTGCCCCAGCTGCAGTCATGTATAGTCCTGTAGCTGGATCAAGCTATTAAATCAGGCAACTTACAACAATGTACTAATTCATTTCTATAAACACTCATACAGAGAACTGGCATAGACTCCATCTTTATTCCACCAGTAATGCAGTAGAATTAATTTGCTCACTTTTTGTACAAGAGTTTTCCATGCTGGGTAAACAGCTAACATGTGGTTGAGCCAAAATTTAAGGCCAAAGAGTGTGGCTCCAGAGCCCACACTCATATTGCCTTTACTGACAAATAATATCAAATTAATGCTAACTGCCAGAGAGTGGTGATTAAAAACAGGAATGGCCATTAAGCAGTTTATAACCTGGATTAAATATGATAATCATGTGAATAATACATATTCAATTCAGTAAAAAATATACAAGTCATTCAGATTGTTAATATAGATACTGAGTCATGTCTGTGTATATGAATTTATATATATATGTTGATGTATACATATAGATGTATATGTATAAATGTGTGTATGTGCATATATGCATTTAATATAATGTTATCTGGGTGATAAAAAATAGTGTCCTAAGGTTACATGAATATACTGCATACTGGTAAAGTCCAGGCTTTTAGTGTACCCATCACCCAAATAAATGTACATTATACCCATTAGGTGTTATTTTTTTCCTCACTCCTCTCCCATCCTTCCAGTTTTGGAGTCTCCAAAATCTGTTATTCCACTCTGTATGCCCATGTGTACCCATTGTTTAGCTCCCACTTATAGGAAAGAACACGTAGTTTTTTGACTTTCTGTTTAGGATAATGGTATCCAGTTCCATCCATGTTGCTGCAAAGACATGATTTCATTCTTTGTTATGGCTGAATAATATTCCATGGCATACCACATTATTTTATTCAGTCATCTGTTGATGGACACTTAGGTTGATTCCATTACTTTGCTACTGGGAATAGTGTTGCAATAAACAGATGAGTGCAGGTATCTTTTTTATATGATGCTTTCTTTTCCTTTGGGTAGATACCCAGTAGTGGAATTAATGGATTGAATGGTAGTTCTATTTTCAGTTCTGTGAAATCTCCATACTGTTTTCCATAGAGGTTGTAATATTTTACATTTCCACCAGCAGTGTATAAGCATTCTCTTTTCTCTGCATCTCCATCAGCATCTGTTGTTTTTGACTTTAATATGGCCATTCTGACTAGTGTCAGGTGATGATATCTCATTGTGGTTTTAATTTGCATTTTTCTGATGATTAGTGATGTTGAGCATGTTTTCATATGTTTGATGGCCATGTATATGTCTTCTTTTGAAAAATGCCTGTTCATGCTCTTTGCCTACTTTTTAATAAGGTTATATGTTTTTTTCTTGTTGAGCTGTTTGAGCTCCTCATAGATTCTGGATATTAGCCCTTGGTCATATGCATTGTTTGCCATTATTTTCTCTTATTCTGTAGATTTTCTGTTTACCTAGTGATTATTTCTTTTGCTGTGCAGAAACTTTTTAGTTTAATTAAGTCCCATTTGTCTGTTTTTGTTTTTGTTGCAATTCCTTTTGAAGACTTAGTCATAAATTTTTTGCCTAGGCCAATGTTTAGAAGACTTTCTCCTAGGTTGTTTTTCTAGTATTTTTATAGTTTTAGGTCTTATATTTAAGTCTGTAATCCATTTTTAATTGATTTTTGTATATGGTAAGAGATAGGAGTCCAGTTTCATTCTTCTGCAAATGGCTCTTCAATTTTCCCAGCACTATTTATTGAATAGTGTATCCTTTCCCCAACATATATTTTTGTCAACTTTGTCAAAGATCAGTTGGTTGCAGATATATGGCTTTATTTCCAGGTTCTCTAGTCTGTTCCGTTGATCTATGAATCTGTTTTTGTACTAGTGCCATGCTGTTTTGGTTATTATAACCATCTAGTGTAATCTGAAGTCAGATGATTTGGTACCTCAAATTTTATTCTTTTTGTTTAGGATTGCTTTGGCTATTTAGGCTCTTTTTTGGTTCCATATGAATGTGGAGATTGTTTTTCTAATTATGTGAAGAATTATATTGGTAATTTGGTAGAAATTGCATTGAATCTGTAGATTTCTTTGGGCAGTATAGTCATTTTAACAATATTGAGGTGGGGGCTGGCAAGATGGCTGAATAGGAACAGCTCCGGTCTGCAGTTCCAGCGAGATCAATGCAGAAGGTAGGTGAGTTCTGCATTTCCAACTGAGGTACCTGGTTTATCTCATTGGGACTGGTTAGACAGTGGGTGCAGCCAACAGAGAGCAAGCAGAAGCATAGTGGGGCATCCCCTCACCTGGAAAGCACAAAGGGTCAGGGAACTCCCTCCCCAGCCAAGGGAAGCCATGAGGGATTGTGCCATTAGGAACAGTGCACTCCAGCTCAGATACTACACTTCTCTAATTGTCTTTGCAACCTGCAGACCAGGAGATTCTCTCGGGTGTCTATACCACCAGGGCCCTGGGTTTCAGGCACAAAACTGGGTGGCCATTTGGGCAGAACCAAGCTAGCTGCAGGAGTTTTTGTTCATACTCCAGTGGTGCCTGGAACTCGTGAGACAGAACCATTCATTCACCTGGAAAGGGGGCTGAAGCCAGGGAGCCAAGTGGTCTAGTTCAGTGCATCCCACCCCCAGAGAGCCCAGCAAGCTAAGATCCACTGGCTTGAAATTCTAGCTGCCAGCACTGCAGTCTAAAGTTGACGTGGAATGCTCGAGCTTGGTGTGGGGAGGGTTATCTGCCATAGCTGAGGCTTGAATAGGCAGTTTTCCCCTCACAGTGTAAACAAAGCTGCTGGGAAGTTGAAACTGGGCAGAACCCACCACAGCAGCTGCAAAGCCACTGTAGTCAGACTGCCTGTCTAGATTCCTCCTTTCTGGCCAAGGCAGCTCTGAAAGAAAGGTGGCAGCCCCAGTGAGGGGCTTGTAGATAAAACTCCCATCTCTCTGGACAGAGCACCTGGGGGACAGGGAGGCTGTGGTCACAACTTCAGCAGACTTTAACATTCCTGCCTGCCAGCTCTAAAGAGAGCAGTAGATCTCCCAGCACAGCACTTGAGCTCTGCTAAGGGACAGACTACCTCCTCAAGTGGGTCCCTGACCCCCATGCCTCCTGACTGGGAGACACCTCCCAGCAGGGGTCAACAGACACCTCATACAGGAGAGCTCCCACTGGCATCTAGCAGGTGCCCTTCTGGGACAAAGCTTCCAGAGGAAGGAATTGGCAGTGATCTTTGCTGTTCTGCAGCCTCCACTACTGATGCCCAGGTAAACAGGGTCTGGAGTGGACCTCTGGCAAACTCCAGCAGACCTGCAGCAGAAGGCCCTGTTAGAAGGAAAACTAACAAACAGAAAGGAACCACATCAACATCAAGAAAAAGGACATCTACACAAAAACCCCATCTGGAGGTCACCAACATCAAAGACCAAAGGTAGATAAATTCATAAGATGAGGAAAAACCATCTTTGGTAAAGACCATCAACACTGTGAAGTAACTGTATCAACTAACAGGCAAAATAACCAGCTAGCATCATAATGACAGGATCCAATTCACACATAACAATATTAACCTCAGGCCGGGCGCGGTGGCTCAAGCCTGTAATCCCAGCACTTTGGGAGGCCGAGGCGGGTGGATCACGAGGTCAAGAGATCGAGACCATCTTGGTCAACATGGTGAAACCCCGTCTCTACTAATACAAAAAATTAGCTGGGCACGGTGGCGCGTGCCTGTAATCCCAGCTACTCAGGAGGCTGAGGCAGGAGAATTGCCTGAACCCAGGAGGCGGAGATTGCAGTGAGCCGAGATCGCGCCATTGCGCTCCAGCCTGAGTATCAAGAGCGAAACTCCGTCTCAAAAAAAAAAAAAAAAAAAAAAACAATATTAACCTCAAATGTAAATGGGCTAAATGCCCCAATTAAAAGACACAGAATTGGATAAAGAGTCAAGACCCATCAGTGTGCTGTATTTGGGAGACTGTATTCACGTGCAAAGACACATATAGGCTAAAAATAAAGGGATGGAGAAAGATTTATCAAGAAAATGGAAATCAGAAAAAAACAGGGATTGCAATCCTACTCTCTGATAAAACAGACTTTAAACCAACAAAGAGTTTTCAAAAGACAAAGAAGGGCATTACATAATGGTAAAGGGATCAATTAAATAAGAAGAGCTAAGTATCCTAAATATATGTGCACTCAATACAGGATCATCCAGATTCATAAAGCAAGTCTTCAGAGACCTACAAAGAGACTTAGACTCCCACACAATAATAGTGGGAGACTTTAACACCCCACTGTCAATATTAGACAGATCAACAAGACAGAAAATTAGCAAGGATATTCAGGACTTGAACTCAGCTGTGGACCAAGCAGACCTAATAGACATCTACAGAACTCTCCACCCCAAATCCACAGAATATACATTGTTCACAGCACCATATCACACTTATTCTAAAATTCACCACATAATTGTAAGTAAAACATTCCTCAGCAAATGCAGAAGAATGGAAATCATAACAAACAGTCTCTCAGACCACAGTGCAATCAAATTAGAATTCAAGATTAAGAAACTCACTCAAAACTACACAACTACATGGAAACTGAACAACCTGCTCCTGAATGACTACTGTGTAGATAATGAAATTAAGGCAGAAATAAATAAATTCTTTGAAATCAATGAGAACAAAGACACAGTGTACCAGAATCTCTGGGAAACAGCTAAAGCAGTGTTTAGAGGGAAATTTATAGCACTAAATGTCCACAGGAGAAAGCAGAAAAGATCTAAAATCGACACCCCAACATCACAATTGAAAGAACTAGAGAAGTAAGAGCAAACAAATTCAAAAGCTACCAGAAGACAAGAAATAACTAAGATCAAAGCAAAACTGAACGAGATAGAAACCCAAAAAACTCCTTAGAAAATCAATGAATCCAGGAGCTAGTTTTTTGAAAAGATTAACAAATTAGACCACTAGAAAAAAGAGAGGAATCAAATAGACACCATAAAAAGTGATAAAGGGAAGATCACTACTGATCCCACAGAAATACAAACTACCATCAGAGAATACTATAAACATTGTTATGCAAATAAACTGAAAAATCTAGAAGAAATGGATAAATTCCTGGACACTTACACCCTCCCAAGTCTAAACCAGTAAGAAGTTGAATCCCTGAATAAACCAATAACAATGTCTGAAATTGAGGCAGCAATTAATAGCCTACCAACCAAAAAAAAGCCCAGGACCAGATGGATTCACAGCCAAATTCTACCAGAGGTACAAAGAGAAGCTGGTACCATTACTTCTGAAACTATTCCAAACAATAGAAAAAAAGGGACTCCTCCTTAACTCATTTTATGAGGCCAGCATCATCCTGATACCAAAACTTGGCAGAAACACAACAAAAAAAAGAAAATTTCAGGCCAATATCCCTGATGAACATTAGTGCAAAAATTCTCAATAAAATACTGGCAAACCGAATCCATTAGCACATCAAAAAGCTTATAAACCACAATCAAGTTGGCTTCACCCCTGGGATGCAAAGCTGTTTCAACATACACAAATCAATAAAAGTAATCCATAACATAAACAGAACCAATGACAAAAACCACATGATTATCTCAATAGATGCAGAAAAGGTCTTCAATAAAATTTAACACCTCTTCACGCTAAAAAAACTCTCATTAAACTAGTTATTGATGGAATATATCTCAAAATAATAAGAGCTATTTATGATAAATCCACAGAAAATATCATACTGACTGGGCAAAAACTGGAAGCATTCCCTTTGAAAACCAGCTCAAGTAAAGGATGCGCTCTCTCACCACTCCTATTCAGCACAGTATTGGAAGTTCTGGCCAGGGCAATCAGGCAAGAGAAAGAAATAAAGGGTATTCAAATAGGAAGAGAGGAAGTCAAATTGACTCTGTTTGCAGATTACGTGACTGTATATTTAGAAAACCCCATTGTCTCAGCCCAAAATCTCCTTAAGCTGATAAGCAACTTCAACAAAGTCTCAGGATACAAAATCAATGTGCAAAAATTACAAGCATTCCTATACACCAATAATAGACAAACAGAGAGCCAAATCATGAGTGAACTCCCATTCACAACTGCTACAAAGAGAATAAAATACCTAGGACTACAACTTACAAGGGATGTGAAGGACCTCTTCAAGGAGAACTACAAACCACTGCTCAAGGAAATAAGAGAAGATGCAAACAAATGGAAAAATATTTCATGCTTATAGACAGGAAGAATCAGTATTGTGAAAATGGCCATAATGGCAGAAGTAATTTATAGATTCAATGCTATCCCCATCAAGCTACCATTGACTTTCTTCACAGAATTAGAAAATACTACTTTAAATTTCATATGAAACCAAAAATGAGTCCATATAGCCAAGACAATCCCAAGCAAAAAGAAAAAAGCTGGAGGCATCACGCTACCTGACTTCAAACTATACTACAAGGCTACAGTAACCAAAACAGCATGGTACTAGTACCAAAACAGATATATAGACCAATGGAACAGAACAGAGGCCTCAGAAATGGCGCCACACATCTACAACCATCTGATCTTTGACAAACCTGACAAAAACAGGAAATGGGGAAAGAATTCCCTATTTAATAAATGACATTGGGAAAACTGTCTAGCCATATGCAGAAAACTGAAACTGGACCCCTTTTGTACACCTTATACAAAAATTAACTCAAGATGGATTAAAGATTTAAGTGTAAGACCTAAAACCTTAAAAACCTTAGAAGAAAACCTAGGCAATACCATTCAGGACATAGGCATGGGCAAAGACTTCATGACTGAAACACCAAAAGCAATGGCAACAAAAGCCAAAATTGACAAATGGGATCAAATTGAACTAAAGAGCTTCTGCACAGCAAAATAAACTATCATCAGAGTGAAGAGAATGATATGGTATCACACATATCACAGAATGGGAGAAATTTTTTGCTTCTGACAAAGGGCTAATATCCAGAATCTACAAAGAACTTAAGCAAATTTACAAGAAAAAAAACACAACCCATCAAAAAGTGGGCAAAGGATATAAATAGACACTTTCCAAAAGAAGGCATTTATGCGGTCAACAAACATGAAAAAAAGCTCATCATCAAAATGCAAATCAAAACCACAATGAGATACCATCTCACGCCAGTTAGGATGGTAATCATTAAAAAGTCAGGAAACAACAGATGCTGGAGAGGATGTGGAGAAATAGGAATGCTTTTACACTGTTGGTGGGAGTGTAAATTAGTTCAACTATTGTGGAAGACAGTGTGGCAATTCCTCAAGGATCTAGAACTAGAAATACCATTTGACCCAGCAATTCGATTACTGGGTATATACCCAAAGGGTTATAAATCATTCTACTATAAAGACACATGCACACATATATTTACTGCAGCACTGTTAATGATAGCAAAGACTTGGATCCAACCCAAATGCCCATCAGTGATAGACTGGTTAAAGAAAATGTGGCACGTATACACCATGGAATACTATTTAGCCATAAAAGAGGATGCGTTCATGTCCTTTGCAGGGACATGGATAAAGCTGGAAAACATCATTCTCAGCAAACTAACACGGGAACAGAAAATCAAACACCGCATGTTCTCACTCATAAATGGGAGTTAAACAATAAGAACACATGGACACAGCGAGGGGAACATCACACACAGGGGCCTGTCAGGGGGTGGTGGCTAGGGCAGGATAGCATTATGAGAAATACTTAATGTAGATGACTGGTTGATGGGTACACCAAACCACCATGGCACAGGCATAGCTATGTAACAAACCTGCACATTCTGCACATGTATCCCAGAACTTGAAGTATAATAATAAAAAAAGTTTTTGTTAAAAATATGTATATATATTGATTATTCCAGTAGATGAGCATGGGATTTTTTCCCATTTCTTTGTATCATTTATGATTCTTTCTTTGATATTTTGCAATTCTCCTTATAGAAGTGCAAATTCTCCTTGTACAATTTTTCACCTACTTGGTTAAATATATTCCCAGGTATTTTATGTAGTTCTTTTAAATGAGATTTAGTTCTTGATTTGGTTATCTGCCTGATTATTATTGGCATATAGAAATGCTACTGATTTTTGTATGTTGACTTTGTATCCTGAAACCATTTATCAAAACTAGGAGTCTTTTTTGGGTTTCTAGATATAAAATCACATTATCGGTGAGAGATCATTTGACTTCCTTTTCGAATTTTAGTGCTGTTTATTTCTTTCTCTTTCCTGATTGCTTTAACTAGGACTACCAGTACAACATTGAATAGGATTGGTGAAAGTGGGCATCCTTGTCTTGTTCTTAGGGGGAATGCTTTTAGCTTTTCCCCATTCAGTCTGCTGTTGACTACGGGTATGTCATATATGGATGGCTTTTATTATTTAGAGGTATGTTCTGGTGAAGGACTTTTTTACTCCTTAATCGGGTTGTCTTTCCTGGTTTTCAGTCTGAGTCCAAGAAATAGAATTTTTTTGTTTTTTTTTCTTGGAGTCCTTTTCTTCATAAGTACCATTCACCTAAGTGAAAAACTGCCCTTCAGTGATTATTATTTCCTAATGGAAGTGTGTTCATCTTTATGAGAAACATGATCTTCTGTCACTGAAAATTAATACACTTGCCATATAGTCTGTTGTAAATAAATCTCTTCACTTATAGGTTAATAGGGCAATGAACACCCACATTTTACCAATACTATTTACCCCTTTGGTTGCTTCTCAAATATCTTTTTCACTTTTTCTTTCCTTAGTGTTTTCCATCAGGGTTCTGGTTCTCATATCATGCTAATGCCTTTCTTGGGCCGAACTGAGCAACATGTTTCGTGCGTTGAGCACCCTGCCAACTTTCCAGGGAATGGAGCCATAGACTTACCTCTTAAATGATACTGACAGCTACACTAATTTTTTTTGCATTTTAGAAACTCAAAGTTGTAGTTTATGTCAGTTGCACCCAAAAAAATTCATTGTTGTGGTAAAAGCATATTAAAAATTCAATTTGAAATACGTGTTCAGGAAAACGTTAAGAATTCCTCCATGCAGCATATAGTGAAAGTAGTGTGGTTTGGAGTAACAAATCAATCCAAAGATCATATGCAGAAACTTAATCGAATTAATTCTCAGTAATGAATAATGGAAACTATATTATCTGTGCCTGAAGACCTGATAGGAGTTGAGTAGGGAAAACTTTTGTTAGTTTTTTGTCAGAATGTTAGCTAAAGCTTATGTGCACCTCCTTGAAATTTATTTGTGGCTTTTACAAGAAGAATCTGTGTCTCTTACTCTCTTTTGAACTGTTTTTCCTCTTCTCTAAAACATATGTGGTTTTCCCTCCCTCTTTTGCCTCGATGAAAATGGCCCTAAGATGCATGCAATTTTGTGAATTTGAGATTATAGATTCTACATAATTCAAATCACAGAGCCATGAAACCCCACTCTTTCATTTGGATTCTGTGAACTGCTAACACTTGTAGAGTACAAATGATGTCAGAATAATGCCCCAAAGGTACAGTCAGGACCAGAATTCTGCTCTGGAATGGAAGCTGTGCACTCATAACCCAGGGCTGAGTGTGGCCCTCATTGCTTTAATTACAGAGCCACAGCATGTGGGTAAAAAACTTGGATATGACAGCAAAAGAAGAAAGAGAATATTGTATGCCTTCAATCAGCTTTGTATTAGGAGATCCTTAAAGGAAAAATTATGTGAAAGAAAGAAAGAGGAAGAAAACAACAAACTAGCAAAATCTGTATTTCAGTATAATTTGGAGAAAATTACTGATTTAGGTTGATCATGTTGCCAGAACAGATGACTCAAGGCTTCCATACAAGAAATAGAAATTAGGAGGATGCCTGAAGCCTGAAAGAAGAACAAATTGTGAAGATATGATTGACTGCAAGGCTTCAAAATCAACTGTACCAAAGATGAGCTTGGATCATTGCCCAGAACAGAACTGAATGGTGATGTTCATTTGGGTTCTGACTGTTGAAACAAAATAAAATGTAGTAATTGTGCTCTGTTAGGTATACAGACGTGTTAAAGCTTTCCAATTTCCCCAACTGGGGATCTGGTGTCACTTTCCCTGTCGCTCCTATTTCATGCTTCACCGGTGAGTATTATTGCTGCTCTGGACGCTTACTGAATGCCAGGTTTTTGGCAAAGAAGTGGGATCCAGGTGAAAGCATCCTTCTCATGTTGTGTGTGTGTATTGCAGGTGGCTTGGAAAATGGCTTTTCAACTTGGAAGTCATTTCTGTAATTGACATTTTCAGGCTCAGATAATGTGCATCTCTATCCTGGCTTTCCCAGCGTGATGGTTGCTGGACTTTGGTTATGAATATCGACAGTTTGGATCCTAAAACACTTCACCCCTGACAACCAGGGAAAGCTTCAGCTTCCGTGAGCAGCAGATTTACACATTGATCTTTTCCTCTCTTAGGAGGAAAAAATGTCTTGTTCACCGTTTTCTTTATACTCATTTTCTCATTAATGTATCAGTTTAGTTTTATGGTAACCTTTCTGATAGAAAACAGGGTTTGACTCTTCCTAAAAGTCAGTTGTGAAGCAGCTATACTGTTTTCATTTCTCATTGGGAACTACAAAGAAGAAAATATTCCATGCTGTTGCTCCTAACACCAAAAACCTGATATTCTAGTAACTTAGGAAAATTCCCAGCCTGCTTGAAAGAGCAGTTCAACTCTGTGGTACAAATGGTTCCCAAACAAACATTTTCTACATGCTAAATTGGAAAAATACCAGCAAAACCAACAACGAGGTGACTCAGAGGGGAAAAGGGAGGGGTGGACAGGACATGTGATTTTTTCCACTCCTTTTTAGTTTCTTTACCTGAGTCAAATTTTGAGAATGTTAAGCCCTCCCCTGTCTACCCACTATTTACCATGAGGTCTTCAGATTTCAGTAGCTAAATTAAAGCAAGGAACTTTTTTTTCAATCATTCAAATGGACTAAAGATGTTGTCAGGTACACAATGTTTAATTAAGGCTCTGTCTGGCTGTCTGGTCTCTATGGGTATCTAAAATTTAGACTTATAAACAGGGCAATCTAAAACTGGACCCTACTAATGAGAGGCAGCAAGAAGGCATCTTTGAGGGTTTGACTTGCAGTACATGAACCACAGAGACTGGACACAAGCTGGAACTCACAGGAAATTTCACATTTCCGTGCTTCCATGCAGTCAGCATCTTTTCATTGGTTGCTCTGTGACCTTGTAGCCACCCGTATGTTAGATAGCTTCACACTTTTAAGATGGGAGTGTGGGGGGTGGAGTGAGGGATAAAATTATTTTGTAGGGTTTGGCAGAAATCTGTATTTCAAATAAGCTATGTGTGAGCTGTCTTTGAGAAGAACACGTGTGATATAGTTTTTGATCTTCATTTTACAGATGTACATAAGTAATGCAATTAAAAACAAATGTGATCCAGTGTTGTAGCACTGTGTATCTACTTAGGCTTGTGAACAACACCTCTCATTAGTCTATAAACCATCACATTCTAGTGGCTTTGGAGTTCTGGTACCCCCTCCTCGTATCTGCTGTGTGACTTTAGTCTGCTAGCTTCTCCAAAGGGGCTCTTTCACAGACAGTCACACTAATGGGATGGGGTTTTAATGTGTGAAATAATCTGAAAACATTTTTTATGAATAGTTCTCACAGATTCCTTATAAATGCATTGCTTAAGATTTAACAATTATCTTTAAGGTAATTATGATTTCAAGGATTTCAATTTCAGAATTTTTGTTCAGAAAGGGATGTGCTAAAGGTTATTTGTGTCAGCATATTTTTAGCAGCAGGTTAATAGAAGACATCATTAAAAGCAGCTCAAATAGTAAAGGTTTATTTAATTTTACATAACCAGAAATCTGGAGGTAGGATGCCAGCATTGGTTACTTCAGAAGCCCAGCAATGTCATTGAGGTCCAGGTCCCTTGCATCTTTCTCCTTGGCCATCCTTAGCTTGGGAGCAATGGTGTCTCACTTGACTGCAGTGCACAGGCATCTCACACAGCTAGGAAACACCTAGCAAAGAAGACAGGACTTTTCTTCCTATGGGCATCTTTGCCTTTGATTGGAAATCCATGCCTTCCAGCACACCATCTCCTCTTGTCTCTTGGGCTAGGTTTCAGTCATATGCCCATGCCTAATCCTCTCACTAGCAAAGGAATGAGCCCACCGTGATGGACTTGAACAATTCCACTTAAAATAGTTGCGTTTAAAGAAAAAAAAAAAAAACCATACCGTGTATCCTAGGGCTTTATCCCATAGGCCGGAGGAGTTCTGTCCTCCCTAAGCACAGGATATTGGATCACTCTGAGGAGCAAATGGGGTAAGGGGCATCTGTTGGATCAGTAACCAACATTCTCTCACATTGACAGAATTATCCTGGTGTGCTTTTTTTTTTTTTTTTGAGACAGAGTCTTGCTCTGTTGCCCAGGCTGGAATGCGGTGGTACAATCTCGGCTCACTGCAACCTCTGCCTTCTGAGTTCAAATAATTCTCATACCTCCCTACCAAGTAATTGGGACTATAGGCATATGCCACCACGCCTGGCTGATTTTTGTATTTTTAGTAGAGAAGGGGTTTCACCATGTTAGTCAGGCTGGTCTCATACTCCTGACCTCAAGTGATCCACTCACCTCGGCTTCCGAAAGTGCTGGTATTATAGGTGTGAGTCACCACACCCAGCCTCCTGGTGTGCCTCTTAAGGGAAAAAAGTTTATCTTGGGGGAAAAAAAGTTTATCCTAGGGCTCATTTTTTTTCCTCATTCTAAAACAACTAGAAAATGTTTAATCAATAGCCCAAAAGCTTTCACAAAAATGATCTTATTCATCTTAGACCAGTTCTATCAGTTATATAGTATTTCATATTACTTTAGAACAGAATTGAATAAAAATTGGAATAGAAACCTATTTTTAATGGCCTTTTCTGCTTCCTTCTAAAATAAGAAATGACAAGGTATTGTTGCAACATAAATAGTTTTTCAAAAGCTTTTATTGAAATAGTTTTATTTTAAAAAGAAAGCTATACAGTGTAGCCCAGTGGTGAAGGACATAGATAACTTGATTTGGGTTGCTATATCCTATTTGTCAATGACATGACAGTAGTTCTTACCAGCAAAATGAGGAAAATAATTATAAATATTTTAAAGGATTGTTGTGAAAGTTGATTGAGATTACTATGTGTACATATAATGACATGTATTTATTCTTAACAGAAAGGCTATTACAGAGTAAGCTTTCAATAGATTTGACTCTTTTTACTTACAATAATATTTACAAAAATCCATAAACATGCAAGCTAATACTTTTAGAAGTAACAGCTTTGAAAACACAATATAAGAGCTGCCATGTAGTTCATAATACAATTTTATGGGAGGTCTTGTAGTAGCTCTTATGCCTCTTCCCAAGATTCTTCCAGTTGGCTCAATGTGAGTCAAAACTTGAGATTAGAGTGGTACCTTTGCCATCATGTCAGAGAGAAGAACTGCCTTTGCTGCTACATAAACGTTTAGAATCACACCACCTATTCATCCAGCAAGTAGGCTGAAAGCAGCTCTCAGCTGCTCTTTACGTAAGTGGGATGACGCATGTTAACAGCGGGTGTCACCAATCTCTTAACTTCCCAGATTATGGTCCTGGTAAGCTGTAGGCGCTGCACAGCAAGCCAAAACCACATGAAGGCAGAATGGACAGTGCATATGAATATAAACATCAGTTCTTTTGCAGAAAAAAAATGCATCTGCTTCATAAAACATAATTGCTTTTTGGTTTTTAGAAACTGCATATAATATTTTGCATTGGGTAAACTTTCAATAATTATCTAATCAAGAACAGCTCATCAGCTGAGCCCTTGACCACATGCTCCTACCCACATTTTATATGTGACTCTTCTGATCGGCTCAAGGGCCAATTTTAACTGAGAGTGAAGCTCGTCCTATGACTGGACATGGCATGGAGGTTCTATAGCAGCCACTATGGCTGGATGGACCATGATGCTTACTTTCTGGATCCAGGGCTCTGCGTTATAAATAATGAATGCAACTCAAACTTATTTAAGTAAAAAAGAGAATTTCCTGGAAATGTTACTGAGCATCTCATAGAATCAAAGGCAGAGGTAAATACCAATATTCAAGAAAGGTCAAGACGTAACTAGGCTTAAAGAAATTCTGGAAACGGGTCCATACTCACAGAACCAGACCTTCTTCTTCTTGCTTTTGTGCCTCCCCAAATGGTGGTTTCTTTCTTTTTTATCACTGCAGATTGACTTTCTCCAAATCATTAAAAGCATGACTGCCATCGATATCCTAGTTTTATATGTTACAGTTTTAACCAGACAGAACAAGGCTGGCCCTGTTAGGGTTCCAAAATCCTAGGCTAGGTCTAGCTTGGATCAAATTAACTCAGGCAAAGAAGTAGAATACCATTTGGACCCATCTGGGTGAGGCACCCAGTCAACTCCTGCCTATAAGCAGCATCATGTTGTACTAATGTGTTTAAAATGGACCAGTCCTCAGCAGAAGCGCTGTTGACCTGACTGTTCCATAGATGTCTACTATTGCATGGATATACAGTAAAAACAATGCAAAGAGGTAGGTGGTCCTAGCTTTCATTTACCATCAGAGACTGCCTGTGGTCTTTGAGAACTTCTTGTTAAAATTGTTCATTCCCGGTTTGAAAGCTCAGGATGGTGGTGTGGGAGGAGGGGAGCAATCGCACATGAAAGCAGCTGAGCAGAGAGAAGAGGAGGAGGACACATCAATGAAGCATCCTCAACACAAAGCAGAGAGCTCTGGACCTCCCAGCTCTTTTCATATTAAATCCGTATGCTTCTCCCAGCTGCCTCTTCTTTCCTGCATCACACCTCTTTTTTTTAAATATTTTCCCCCATCACTTTTAAAATGAAGACCTTCTGTGTAGTTACAAGACTTTAGTCCTCTTCCAGAGAAGCAGTGCAAGACTTGATGCAAAAGTCTACAGTATGGCAAATTCTGTCTCTTCAGAGAAGTGCTTGCCCATGTCTTCTTGTTCTTTTCTCAGAATAACAGAATCTGAGGATTGAAACAGACCAGCCCTGAGGGCCGTCAAATGCATGGATTTGCTGTGTACCTCCCATCACTGGTATCCATGACAAGTGGCCATCCAGACTGCTTGATCACATACCAAAGGAGAACTCACCACTTTTTAGGAGAGCCCATTCTATCTTTAGGCAGTTCTGACTATTAGAAGTACTTCATTGTGTTAAGCTCCACCTGGGCCAAAAATGTGTCTTTTCTTGTTGCTTCCACCTGTTGGCACTAGTTCTACCACCTGGAAACAAAGAGAAAAGTGTAATATCTTTCTTTCACGTACACCTTTCAAAAGATCCATCACGTTCACCATATTTCTCCCTAAGATCATTCTTCTCCAAGTGAAGCAACTGTTCTTCCTATAACTGTTCTCTGTAGTGTGGGATTTCAAGTTCCTCTGTTGATCTGGGCACTCTGTTTTAAAAGCTTTACTTATTTAAGTGTTTCTCTTTATTTTTTTTTCCTCCAATAATCAGGCATAGTCTTCCAGATGAGGAACGATCAACACAGAAAGAACAGAACTAATAACCTTTTTTATTGTAGATGTAGAACTTCTGTTCAAGAAAATTACATTTATCTTTTGGGAAGACCAACCTATGCTTAGTCACTCTTTTTGCCAAAAATTACATAGTGATTAATTTATAATGAAATTTAAATGAGAAAAAGTATTTAAATGTTATTAGTTTCTAGAAGAAATTCGTGTTGACATGAGAATTTCAGGCATCAGTAGTTGAAATTGGAATGGAAAAGGGGTGGGAACAACTCATGAATTGCCATAGCTCTTCAAATCACATATCTGCTTTACTTCCTATTCATAATGCTAGCACTATCCATTAAGTCAAAAATGGTGGGCAGACTAAGCCCATATCTGGGAATCCTTTGATCCCTTTCTTCCTCTTTATGAGATCCATAAGCTTAACAAATATTTGTGTCCTGGTTACACACACACACACAAAAAGGATTCTGATGTAAGAAACCCAAATATTTGTTAATTTGCCCTCAAGTTGCTGTGTAAGCCAGTGAACTGAGGCTGTGTAAGCCCATGAATTGAATAAATCAGGCAACTACTTTAGTCTCCTCACTGAAAGGTGCTGTGTAAGCCAGTGAATTGAGAGAGAACAAGAGGTTACCATGTTGGTTTGGGTGGCACAGTGGGTTCACCTGAATTAGTTCTCAACTTCTTGCTCCCAGAAGCACAGCTAGAAGTGAACCCAGTTTAAGGAAGTTGGAGTGAAGCTTAGGGGGTCAGTCAGAGAAGCTGCAGCCCTATGTTAGATGGATATCCTAAATTAGGGACATGTTGAGCTCTGCCCTCATCTGTAGTCACTTACGGACTCATCAGGAAAAACGATTACTCAGAAAATAATGCATAATATTCTCTTCTATTTATATATTTTAAGGTTTGAAATGAAGATATGGCATGTACATGAAGATTGCAGGACAAAGGAATTTACAATTTTGAATTCTAAAATGTAATAAGAAATAAATGAGGACTCATTATAAATCTAATCATATGTCACTCTTTTTTTTTCTAAAAATATCTGACTATGTGACCATGGGCCTATGAACATTGGAAAAGAAAACTGGCCCATGCCTTGTGATTTTGCATATCAGCAAAGGAGTCTGGCATTTCTTCTGTTGTCAACACACAGTCCTATAGTGAGCCCTCTTTGACCATCTTCCATCGCCATTAAGGAAGCTTAAAAATTTTGACTAATTTAGGACAGGGCTAGAAGCCCTAGTACCATACCCACAGAGCTTGTTAGCTCCCTTGTATTAGTAAAACTAAAACTGAAAATTTCATCAGCTTCTTAGCCTCAGAAAGGTACAGTCTAATGGATTCAGGTATAATCATAACTTCATTTGGTTACAACAAGGGAGGAGATGCAGGACTGTAGATAGCTTGAAGCTACCTGCCACACAACTGAGAAAAAAAACTCAAGAGTCCTTAGAGTAAGGAGGGTCAGCTTCATCATTAAGGTACAACTAATGATCATGTTTAGCGACTTACCTAAGGGGCTCCTATCTCAGTATCATGTATTCATCTTCTGAATGTCGTAATGCTAATAGACATAGAATTTATTTCTTTATTTTGGAATGAAAGGAAGAGTTCGTGATTGGTATGCTATGTTGAATAATTGAGAATGCTTTCGGATTAGTTGCTTTATCTAAACAAAGTCAGAAATACTTGTTTCCTAATTTCCTTACTCACAGAAAATCTTTTATTTCTCCAACAGGTTGTTTGGTTTTTACAAGGGAATTCTGCCACCTATCTTGGCTGAAACACCAAAAAGAGCAGTGAAGGTAAGCATTGCATGCGTTCCCACCAAGCAAAAGCACGGGTGCATAATAGCGTCAGCACAACAAACTCTAAGACATTAAAATGAATTAAATATAAAGCACTAAAAATCTTAATGCAGAAATTATAGCATCATTTTTATTATAATTAGACTCAGTCAGTCTCTCAAATATGTAGATCAATTTGTAGATTTTTTTAATCAGGTAAAAGCATTCCATTCGAATGGGGAAATTATTCAAAAAGCGACATGGTGAAGGAAATACTAGTAAACCACAAAATAACTTGGACCTTTCTTCAAAGCAACTCGGAAATTTTCCTTTGGAGAAATAATTATTGAAGAAAGAGAGAGGGAGGGAAGAGGAAAGAGGAGATGAAGAAAAACCTTTCTCCCTAAATCATTCCCATTTTATTAACAGAGTAAACCAATATACTATATTTGTTTATATGTGATTCTCACATAGTGTATTTATTTGGCATGCCAACTTCATTTTACCCCTTAGTCTCCTCTGTTAAAATTCTCTATTCTGGTTCTTACAAAAATTATTACTTCCAGTACCCTGATTTCCATTTACTTAACCACATGACTGTAGAGGTTTATATACTACTTGCTAGTTCAGTATCTGAAGAGGAACAGGGAGATCTGGCAGAACATCCAGGGGCAAAAGAACTCCATCTGACTACTGTCTTCTCTCAGACAAAAGTCCTGATCATAGAGACTCTGATCATCATTGCTCCCCTCCCCCACACCACTGACATCACCAAATAAGGCTTTGTTCTTCCATAATAATGATAACCTAAACTAAAAGACTTCCTTTCCAAGCAATATAAGGCTTTTTTTTCCACATACATTACTCAGTTTGTATTCCCGGCAGTCCTGAAAGGCAAGAGGGAACAGCTCATATACTTTTGCTAAGTAAGTTCAAGAGGGTGACCGGTTTGAAATTACGATAAAATCACCCACATATACACACAAACATCCAACCTTTATATTATGTCAAAATGGCAATTTAATAGGATTGAATTCAAGTCTAGAATTTGGAAAACAAAGCTTTAGACATATTTTCTCTTTAAATTTATCCTCTTTGTTGGTATAGGTTTTGTGATTTTATAATATCACTTCAATACAAATTTAATTATAAGGATCTGAATCACAGTAGAGAATCTGGAATAAGTTCACCAAAGTACACAAAAGAGCTGAATTGAATTATGAAATGGCTTTACTCGATAAAAGATTGCCCAAGTAAACAAACAGAGCAAAGTTCCTGTTCAAAAGGGAAGTCGCTTTATCTGCATGGAATGATAGATTCATCTGTTCAGTGATTTACATGTGTAAACAAAGTAAATTACAATTAGAGCTTTTCTTGGAATATTTTTTCTTAATATTATATGTTGGAGACAATTTAAACTTTAAGGGGATTAAGACATCAACACTGAACAATTTTTTACAGAAAAAAAAAAGTTTAGCTTTATAAAATGGAGTTAGTCTCTATTTTACAAAAGCAATGCTCTCTGCCAGAACAATGGTTAACAGATGAACTTTTGGGCAACTGGATATGGTGTATGTGTCCCAGACATCTTGTTTCAAGTAGATTTTACCTTAAAATTATTGAGACATATGGTAAGTATGTTGGCTTTTTAAGTATAACTTGGAGTTAAGTGTATCTTTGCCAGATGGATAGCCTAGTTTTTCAACACAATTTATGAAAACATTCATTTTATAGATATTTATCTTAGGATTTGTGAGGAAAGCAATCACCTGATTGTAACGATTTCATACATCATAAACTGCTTCATTGTATGTCATCAAAGTTTACTTAAAAAAAAAATTCAGAGACTGTGGGGTATATCTGTGCATGCGTGTGTGTGTGTGTGTGTATTCTTTAGTTAAAATACTAAAGTGTACTGACACTTTAGTTAAAATCATTACCATAATCAGAAACAGACAATTTTAAGTTTTTATGTAAAAGTACATAAAAAAAGCTTATTTCTTTGAAATAAGCTTTATCATTAAAATAATAAGACTAACTGATGCTAAGTGGATGAAACTTCTCCTTTCATGAATTAGACAGAATTAGTATTATAGTTAGCAAAAGGAAATGAAGACTTGAGAGAGATCAACTGATCCCTCAGAGATGAGTGACACCATGGTTCAGGCTTCAGGGTCCAGTCTTGAGCTTCACACATGCAGAAATACCACTTTTCCCATGTTCAGTTTCTCAAGGACTGCCTTATGCTAACTAAATTCACAAGAGATTATAAACTGTGAAGGCTATTTGTTCACTGCAATATACTGATACCAATCATAGTATTTACACATAGTAGATTTCAGTTGATATTGGATGAATAAAGGAAACATATATAAAAAGAAACAGAAAGAAACAAAGAAATATAGAGAGAGAGAAATTTCCCACATCTACTGTTCAGAGTCTCTGGAGGGCCAAGACTTCCACTCCTGGTGGAAATAGAGTATCAGGGACCAGTATGAAATAACAGTTTTCAAGACACTGGACACATCAGATGATGAAGGCTGGAAATACCTGAGAAATGGAAAACAAATGAGATGAGCCCTGTGATGCCACAGCTTACTGCCTTGGGTTACTTTCCAGGCCCTGGGGCAGGGAGGGGAAACCAAGGCAGAGCCCAGGGGACTCCCTGGGTTGAGAAGAAGCTGAAAAGCAGGGGAGAGCAGGGCAGCCAGAGTCCACAGGACAGAGTACCTGCACAAAGGAACAGGGAAGAGCAGGCTGCACAAAGAGAGAACTCCTGAGGTCTGCAGAGGGACCCCCCAAGTGTTCAGCTGAGTATTGACCAGTGCATGTCTATGAGGAAACTACCAATGCCTGGGAAAGAACCGCCCAAAAGGCTTCAAGGGAACAGCGCTCAGTGGTCACATGGGGCTGGGAATAGTGCCTGTTCCCACCAGCCAGACTGGAAAGCTTCAGCAGTCCCAGGGCATTGAGAGGAGTGCTCATATACTTAAGGCATCTATGACTCCTTTGGTAACCTAAGTGAAGACAGAGAATAAAAACTAAGATTTTTCAACAGTCGCACTTGTGCCAGTCCTGTCAGGGAATCTTACTTAAATTATCTTATTTAATGATAACTCTAAAAGGTAAGTTTTGTGTTCTTGAGAGTTAGAAAGGTTAAGCAACTTTCCTGTGCTTTCACAGCTAATTAGCATAACCTGGAATCAGCTCTAGCACAGCTCACTTCAAAATGCCAGCAAGGTGATTGTCAAAGTGATGATGATGACCATCAAAAAAATGAAGAAAAATAAATTATTTTAAAAACCTAAGATTATAACACTTTTCCTTCCATGGTTAATGGTTTCTAATGCATATTTCATCAAAAAAGTGGTGGTCCCTGGTGAGTACTATTTTAACACCAGGATAGTTTCAGGGCTTTTACGAGCCACTAGAATGTTAGCTCAAGTAGGCAGAGGTTTCTCCTAGAATAGGAGGTCTCTAATAATATTATTAAATGAGTGAATTAAATGAATCCTGGTTCTAGAAATTCTACATTCATAGTACATTTAAAAGACCATGGCACAAAAGTAGTTCCTGAGTGTTGAAAAGAATCAAAATGTATCTGGAGTAAAATGATTCTCGGGCTGCACAAACACTCATTAAAGCTGTCTATAAGGAGCTACTTCTTCCTAACAGCAGAGTATTTTTTTCTCTGAAATCAGATTTTGCGTTCTTTCCCCATTTTACTGGGCTATAAAATAATAGAGTAGAAAATACTGGGGACCATATAATACCCATATCATTTTCGGAGTCTTGAGAATCAGTCTCTAGCAGGACCTAAAAACATGCCTTATCAGTGGTATTGACAGCTCCTGAGTACCCAGGAGCAAAACATGTTCAAGCAGAGTTGTTGCTCAAAAAGTAGAATACAGAAAGAAGGGGAAATATGTATTATATGAAGCAATTGATTAGTTTTGCCTCCATTGAAATTTGTTTGCAGAGAAAATTATGCTAAACATCATCTACTGAAGAAACTAACAATACATTCATCTAACAAATCATCACCAGCATCTTTATCACCATCAGTTTTGAAGGAAGGAATTAGCAGCTCTCTTTATTCATTCAGGTTGAAGACAGCCTTTTACGGCAGGGGATGGTCTAGATAACCTCATTGGGTTCTTCCCTAGTTTATCATGGCATCTTTATAATTATTTAGTGTTTTCAATTCCATGGAGCAGAGGGGAGACACCACAATAGAAATGCAACTTAAGGCTGAAAAGTGGATGTCTTTTTACAAGTGTGTTAGAAAATTGGGCTTTCACTGGGAAAGCAGTTCATAGAGAAAACATAGGAGACCAAAGACGTCAGGTTTCTAGGCCTATAATGTTGAATCAGTGCCATAAGAGAGAACTCTATTGATGTCTGGGGAAACTGAAAATGGTCATGGTAAATGGAAGTTGTATGGTTCATTTACTGCTCTAAAGGATTTCATCAGCTCTTCTGTAGGTTATTATAACTGCATTTGAAACTGTGAATGTTAAAGAAAGATCCAATAGCAACTACCCAAGACAGGATTAAAAACTGTATTAGATAGTTTATCATTTTTTGAAATGCTGGTTAACGTAATGATTTACTAAAGAAATTTGAGTCAATTAAAGAGTTTGTTGCAGGAAATTGTTATAAATCTGTGGGTTTGGTTTTGTTTCACAGTTTTTCACCTTTGAGCAGTACAAGAAATTGCTAGGATATGTGTCACTGTCACCAGCATTGGTAAGTGAGAGTATTTATTATACTTAAATGTGTGTGTTATTTCATAAAGCAAAATCTAGTAACAAAAACTCTTTTGATTCCCCAAGCCCAGCTACTAAAATATGAATTTGAGTTATTCAATGTTCAGCTACTTGTTGAAAGCCATCTTCCTAATAACTCACAATTTGGCTATTTTATAGCTCCCAGTGATGAATTTATGATAATAATGATATGTCTAGAAAGGCTCCATATGAGATATGGTCAAGAACATGAAATAAAGAGTATGTTTATCAAAGACTCTTTTTAAACCAAAACATGTATATGTTTACATACATACTGCACATACCTATTTATGAAAAAGTCAATATGCCAAACAGGTCACTTTTCCAGCTTTTGCACCAGCTGTAGTAAATATAAGACCTCAGAGCCCTTGGGATAAAATCACTCTGTGGTTAGATGCAGACTGAAGGGCCTTTTATAAGAATGACTGTAAACAACTCAGCTAGGGAGAATTGTGATATTACAACGACATATCTCATTTATTACACAAAATTCACTTGGTGATTTGAACATTTACCTACACCATTCCTCTTCTTCTTGGTGACTTTGCTAGACTTTTCACAGAAGTTAATTGTATTGACCAAATGGCTTCTACAAACGTGTGTGCAACAGGAGCCCCGGAGAGAGCAAATGCACTGATGTCTCCCTCCAAGTCTGCAAAACAAAGCAAAAGAAAATCTGCATTGGCCCACCAATTGTCAGTGTACTCCAGCCTCTAGGAAAATGCCCTCATTTACCTAATAAAATGGATAATATTTGAGAATATGCCAAATAGACTGTCCAAGAAGAAGTATCTGTTATTTTTTAAAAATCATACATGCCCCTTTTCTAGGAAAGATCCTGTTAGGAAACCTAATAGCATCACTTTTTGTTATGACAAAGCAAGGTCCCGTCCAGCTCTTGCCTATACAAGGTGGCTGGGAGGCATGGCCTCCTAGAGAGGAGCAGTTATATCATGAATCTCAAAACTAGCTAAGATTTTTTTCTTTTAATTCTTCAGCAACAAATTTGGAAACAGCTTGGTGAAAAGAGGATTAAAACTTTCCTAGTGAGAAACAATAAAATATGGTCTCTAGGGGGCCAGCTGGCTGTTCTTGTGTCAAACATTGGTACGTTGTGAGAGACTGTAGGTCTTTGGACTCTTGAGAATTGAAATAGAAAAGCTTTTGGTCACTGAAGCTACCATAACCAAATGCATGCAAACTGTGTACAGTTCTCTTTTCTTGAACTCATTTATTTCAGTGACTTTTTGTGATATGCCTAGACATTTAAACAGCTATTAAATGTCCCCTGGTGCTCTCACATGAAAAGCCTAGGAGACTGGAAACCCAACAGTAAATGTAGGTTTCTGGAACAATCTACGTAACATGATCTCCTGATATCTGATCAATTCTTTTGACAAGGGACTGCTGAACACTAGTTCTGACAGCAAATGTAGCTAAGTTTTATAGAAGAACAAAAAAGGGAATTACTTGGAAGATTGCATATAGTAAGTAATAAAAACCTGGACATCTGGATTTTAGCTTTCTCAGTCAGAAGAATTTGAGACTAGTATTTTTTTTCCACTTTTGGCTTCCAAGATGGAAGTCTGAGATAAATGAATAAAATATTTGGTAAGTTATCCTATACAAGTATGTTTAAAATTGTAATGAAGGGAGATGAAATGAAAACATCCTCAGTGAGTCTCTCTCTCCTAGAATCTGTATGCAATTTCATTCTTCCTTTTATTACTATTATTATTATTTTTTGAGATGGAGTCTTGATCTGTTGCCCAGGCTGGAGTGCAGTGGCGTGTTCTTGGCTCACTGCAACCTCCACCTCCCAGGTTCAAGCAATTCTCCTGTCTCAGCCTCCCTAGCAGCTGGGATTACGGGCACCCACCACCACCAAGCCCGGCTAAATTTTGTATTTTTAGTAGAGACAAGGTTTCACCATGTTGGCCAGCTGATCTTGAACCCCTGACATCAGATGATCCACCCACCTTGGCCTCCCAAAGTGCTGAGATTACGGGCATGAGCCACCGCGTCCAGCCGTTCTTCCTTTTTCTGTGTGCAACAAGAACAATGGTGTTTACATGGCACTATATGAAATGGCTTCACACATTATTTTGAGCCTTAAAGTAACTTTATGAGCAGGAAAATTAGATATCATCTCCATTTTACAGATAAGAAAACTGTGGCTCATAGAGATTCAGCAATTTATACAACAGAGCCACAGCTAGCACCAATGGCACCTTTGTGTGAATAATGAAAGGCGCCCTTTCTCCTGACTGATGCCTCTCCAGGGCTTCTCTTAGCAAATTAGGGGCAAGCTGGATTCCAGCCTCCACACATCCTTGGTTGGGCACCTTTGCCTATGCACAGGCTACTGTGTGTTACAGCTCTAGTCACACAGCCAATGAGTACTAGAATTGGAGCTAAACCCAGACCTCCTGTGTCTGGATCCTGCCTCTGTGCTTCTCTTTCTAAGATTATACAACATTCCTTTCTGCTTCTTCCTCTCTTTTAGTCTCCTATTTAGAAGATATTAGCACCCATTAATAAGAGTTATCTGTTATTTGCTCTTCATTGGTTTTATTCTTCTCTTGGTTGTCTAGAGTACTACTTCTTGTCCTGGAATGGGAGGTTCAGCACTAAATAATTACCTTTTTTCCAACATCTCTTTTGGAGATTGGGGCTTTATTTCATTTTGTTTTTCTGTCTTGTGTGTGCATCTTTTAATTGTGTTTATTTTTGATGCAGATTTTCTGGAAAACACATAAGCATTCTACCTAGAGGAAAATTCTAGAAAAAATCGTTCTTTCCTATTGCAGAAATTCTTAACAGATAGCAAATAAGAACTCGACATACAGTCACCCTGTAATAAGTTTTCTAGATTTTATTTGAGCCCTTCAGAATAACCTAGTCATTTCTTTGTCTTTCTTTCTTTTTTTTTTTAATTTGAGACAGGGTCTCACTCTGTCGCTCAGGCTGAAGTGCAGTGGTTCCATCATAGCTCACTGCAGCCTTGAACTCTTAGGCTCAAGTGATAATCCCACCTCAGCTCCCAACTGTGCCATTTCTGTTCTAGCCATTTCTGATATAAACTTTTAGGTGTAGAAGACTATGTCAATTACCTGTGTTTTTTAAAATAGGGAAAAGACAAATAAAAAATAAATTTTGTTTGTTAATAGTCCAGAATAGTGACTCTAAAAACATGACCATAGAGTTAAACGTTGCCAGCTATGTTGTTACCTGAATTTAACATTTTAGAAACATTTTATTTGTGGTTCTGCTCCTTGAATTTCTTGTATGCCCAATAAAGAAATTTAAGTACATGTTTAAAAATGAAGCTCTCCTTTTACAATACAAATTCTCTTAATTGTTATATTTGCAGATGTTTTAGTATCCACCTTTAAATCAGTAAAACAAACTTGCTTTTTGTTAAAGGAAAAAGTCGTTGTTGATGGAACTTTGACATTTTATTTTGAAATTGTTAGGATGTGGTTTGTGGCTTCTGTAATTTCTTCTTCATGAATTGTCAGCATCTAATCAAGAACTAAAGCTGTTTAGTAATGGTATATGGTGCATTTATGTAGGTTTCTCCATTCTCTTTATAACGTTCAGCTGCACGGTGTAATGAATAGGATGTTTAAATCTGTACACATGATAACTTGTTTTAAAGTACTGATTGATTTAATTTTTCTAGACATTCGCCATTGCTGGATTGGGATCTGGACTAACAGAAGCCATCATAGTTAACCCTTTTGAGGTAGTAAAAGTTGGCTTGCAAGCAAATCGGAACAAATTTGCAGAGGTAACCATTTAATGTTGTTGATGGCATGTAAAAACTTTTTTTTTTTAAATTTTACTTTAGGTGCATACTATATCTGGCATTTCTCCCCATGTTATCCTTCCCCACCCTCCCCTCCCTCCCCACCCCCTGCTGTCTCTTCCCATTCCCCCACCAACTGCCCCCAGTGTGTGATGCTCCTCTCCCTGAGTCCACGTGTTCTCGTTGTTCAACACTCACCTATGAGTGAGAACATACAGTGTTTGGCTTTCTGTTCTTCTAAAACTTTTTTTTTTGAGACGGAGTTTCGCACCTGTTGCCCAGAGTAGAGTGCAATGGTGCCATCTCAGCTCACCACAACCTCCGCCTCCCGGGTTCAAGTGATTCTCCTACCTCAGCCTCCCAAATAGCTGGGATTACAGGCATGCACCACCACGCCTGGCTAATTTTGTATTTTTAGCAGAGACAAGGTTTCTCCATGGGTTGGTCAGGCTGGTCTCAAACTCCTGACCTCAGGTGATCTGACTGCCTCAGCCTCCCAAAGTGCGGGATTACAGGTGTAAGCCACCATGCCCAGCCATAAAAACTTATTTTTAAGTATGGATGTGAAACAATGGACCCAACTTTTACCCACTTATTAAAGCCATAGTAAATCATTGTTAAAGAAATAGGGTAAGAAAAAGTCAAATATCTCCTGCAAGTAAAGTGTTAACAAAAATGCACTGAGATCTAATGGACAAACACTTGTTTATTAATTTTTTATTTTAGAGATCTATCGTAATCTGAAATGACTTATTTAGAAATATTTTCCCAGCTGCTGGCAAAACTTCTTTCACATTGCACTAGAATGGACTACAGCTAAACCACTGAGGTGATAACATTATTTTGCTTTTTAAAAAATGACCTCACTCCTTTCCCTACTACACCCACCACCCGCCCTGAAAGATTCAGATAATCTGTCAAACTTGTCTTTTGGTTAAATCCAAATGAGCAAGTTACTAAACGTGTTTAGACGTCACCACGTGGACAACGATGGGTCTTGACATTTCATCATTGGCACATGACGTCTGTGCGGACAGCATTCCTTGGTGTGTGCTGCCTTCACTTCCTTCCAGTTACCTAATAATTCCCTTTCAACTGCCAAGTCCAGCTGCTCTTGTTTTATTCTTTTGGGTGCCAGGCACAAAGTAGGGGGAAAACAAGGGAATTGGCATTCCAGATCCCTTCTTAGCATTTTAATTTAATTCCACAACTGGGTAGCATGTGGTAGAAATTGGTTTGGAGTATCTGCTGACCTGGATCTTTCTGTAGGAAAGTTCCCCTGCCTACTGCTTAAGCAGCTGCTAATGGGTGGAGACCCCCTCACTCCCACCCCACTTCCTGCCTGCTGATGCTGCCTGAGAGCTTCCTGGCAGCTTCTCAGGCAGGGGCATGGGGAAGGAAGGGGGGTCCTACTCACCTTTAGCTGCCAAGACCTGGGGGGACAGGGTTGGGCTGTTATAGCAGATGGTATCTACTCAGATGAAGTCAATCCTAATTCAGGGGCAGTTTTTTTTTTTTTACTTTTAAAAAGATTATCTTAAATACAATGATACATAGCACTTTATAAAAAGTTGAAAATCTCTGTATTCTAGTTTGTTTTCTCTTTATTCTTTCTTGAATGAAGGAAAAAGATTGTGAGGAATGGGGGAGGGGCAAGGAAACATTTTTTAAGTGTCTTATCAATATGGAGCATTTAAAATAGTTCCCATGGTATCTGCTTAAGGCAAACTTGGTTTGTTAGACTGGGAGAATTACCAGTTAGAAGAAAATTGCAGAGACCCCTGTCCAGTGTTCCATCTTATCGCTTGGGAAGCTTGACTTGAAGCAGCAGTGAGTAGGCAAAGGAATAAACAGGACTTCAATTGCAGTTCTCTAACTAGGCAGCATGTAACCACAAGGACTCAAATGGGACAGAGCATCAAAGGGCACTCACAGGAATGAAATTCATGAGTTATCACAGCACCTTGGCTCATGCTAATGTTCTTTTTCTCTCCTTTGCCTTCAAGGAGGTTCTGCACTGAGTTCAAGTAAGAGCTGCTAATGTTTTCAATCTGCTAATGACTTGCTAGAACACAATAAACACGCTTCCTGCCCAACAAAAGAATGTGCTGCATGTGTACATGCCACCAGTTCATCACTTACATAAATGCAGTCTGTGTAAATCATGTATATTTAGCTATTTTTTAAAGCGGGGCCAGGGGTAGCAGGAGCTTGTTTGGGGTCATTTCTTTTGCATAATCACTGAACTGGACATTATCAGGTATTTACTTACAATAAAATCTACTAGATGCATTATAAGATATTTTTAAAGTTACTTTAGTTAGAATTTAGCAAAGTAGTGATTACATAGGTCACCCGCATCAGCATTTATTTACAACAACTAGCAGAATTCAGTAGCTGAAATGAGGTGGTGTTTTGATGCGGCGCATTATGGGCAATGTTGATCAAATTGAAGCAGTAGGTGCTTTTACTCAACAGACAGTAATGGGATTGTGCCTGTTGTAGAAAATGTCTGAGAAAAAGAGATGACATGGCAAGAATAGAATATTTGGATCTAGTTATTTAGAAAATAACTGCTGATTATTTATGCTAATATCTCGTAGGTCTTTTATCTAGGACTCAATAATCCCAAAGCCTTCTTCATTGACTAGCTCCTTTTATCCAACAAGGGAATAGATACCCCTAGGTAACCTGTGCCTGTGTATGGTCAGGAATAATTCTTGCTTTCTTCACTCTAAGGCTTTGTGTGTTGTTAAGTATAAAACGGAGATGAGGAGAAAGAGGAAGAAGAGGATGAAGAGAAATTGAAGAAGAAAAGAATTAATTTAATGTCTATTGCCTTTAAAGATTTGACTTAAAAAAATTAATCCAAGCATAAAAGTAATGCATATTTATGTTAAAAGCACCAAAAATATATATATATTTCTTAAATATGTATGTATAAGTGCACTAAAAATCTAGACTCTAGAGCAGCAGTGCTGTCTAATAGAAATATATGAGCCACATTTTTAGTAGCTGCATTTAAAAAAATAAAAAGAAACAGGTGAAATTAGTTTAATAATGTATTTTATTTAACCAGTATATTCATTTTTCTGAAGACTATTTTTAGAGCAATTTTAGGTACACGGCAAAATTGAGCAAAAGGTAGAGGCTTCCTATGAACCCCATTCCCCTACACATGCATACACATGCATCATCTTCCCCATGATTAACATCCCCCATCAGAGCAGTCCATTTGTTTCAACTGATGAACCTACATTAACATATCATTATCACCCAAGTCCATAGTTTACATTACAGCTCACTCTTGGTGCTGTACCTTCTATGAGTTTGAACAAATGTATAATGACATATATTTACCATTATAATATCATACAGAGTAATTTCACTGCCCTAAAAATCCTCCATGTTCTGCCTATTCATCCCTCCCCACCCAGCTTAATCCCTGGCAACCACTGATCTTTTTACTGACTCCATAATTTTTCATTTCAATGTGTAATTGACATAAAAATTATATGAGATATTTGCATTCTTCTTTTACACTAAATTTTAAAATCTGGTGTATATTTTATGCTAACAGCACATCTCAACTAAAACATTTTAGGTCCTCATGGCCACATGTGTAGTAACTTCTATATAGGATAATTCAGGTCTATAGGAATTCATACTAAAGTCCACACCTCTGGAGAGGAGATTAGAATAGAGGAGGAGAAGGTGAGAGTTTAAGAGAAAGGCTTTGTGATATTGAATGTTTTAACATGAGAATGTATTCATGTTTTGTCTATGAACATTTACTTTCAAAAGTAATGCATGCTCATTGTAGAAAATTTAGAAAATACAGAACAGTTTAAAGAAAAGTATGTTATCCAGAGGAAATCCTTCTAATGGCTCTGCCAAGATCAAGCCCTGCTTTCAGGGAAGACCTTCTCAGCTGATCAGGTGGGAATGACTTACTGGCCTATCTTGGGGCTCAACCTTGCATAATTCATGTGCCATGATTTCATTTATAAGAACAGAACCCCCATTTGTCCTACTCTGTAATTTCTAACAGAGCTTGAACTTTGTTTGCCAATTACTGAAGAGCATATACAATCAGAGCCGTGTAGAAAGGAAGAACAATCTTGTGGGGAGAGACACCGAAGTTCTCATTACACTTTTTACTATTCTCCAGCAGTGTGGTCTTGAACAGCATACCTGCAGTTCCCTCACTGGTGAAATGATAGTGATCAGTTCATCTCCTTACAGCAAGGCACCTGTGTAGTGGTTGGAAGCACAAGCCCTGGAGGGAGATCTCAGTTGTTGACATGTGACAACCTCACATTTCCTACCCTGACACTAGCCCAGTTTCTTTGTTTGTTAGGAAAAAATAATAGTAATAGCCATGTCAAACAGTCAAATGAGGGTTAAATGAGACTATATAAAGCTGAGCTGTCAATATGATCTAGTATGCAGTGATGGTTTAGGAAACGTTAGTCATCATTATTACAACATGCTTTTTATGAGAATTTAAATGTGTTAATATATGCAATGGTCTTAACACAGAGCCTGGCAAATGGTAGGCATTCAACCAATGATAACTATTTCTAGATGCAAGTTGACCTTACAAATCCGTCAGTTTAGATAGAGACAGATTTGTTTTGAGATAATTCCCCAATTAATATTAAGCAATCACAGCTGACTCCAGTTGTAGGGACTAACACAGCTCACTGAGCAATGGTCTTCTCCCGAAGTGTGCCTTAGGTCATTCTCAGATGCCAGTGCCATCCATTCAGCCTGAATTCCTTATCAAGGCTTATGGACTGGCAGCTTGCTTACAGTGCCTGTTGATGAGGTCTTTAAACTGAGATAAGGGTCCATTATCATATAGCAGTAGCTGGATATCCATTTACTGTAAATAACTAGCCCTTAGCAGCAGAAGTTAGAAATGAAACTAAAAACATTTGAGGCCACTTTGGGAAGAATTCTACCGCAATCAAGAGAGCCTTCCCCTGGAATAGATGTATAAAGTTAACATGAATTGTTGGTTAAGCCTTCTTAATCACTTCACATGGAAAGTTATGAACTAAGCTCATTTTCAGCCTTTTCAGTCAGCTCCTAGTTGTGGTAGAATACCAAATGGATGGGCTACATGCAGAACGGCCAACTGACTTGACCACACCTTTAAGAAAAACAGAGCATGTACCCCATAGATTCTTATTTTTGAAGATAGGTAGCTCTTGTCCTGCCAATTGGGAGAATTTCTCAGGCAGCATGTCTGCTGTTCAACCTGTCTACTCTCATCTTTTGGACATAAACCACCATGGAGTCCTACACAGTGTATTTTGATTTTCCTATATCTTGAGCCTGAGGTGGTTAGTCAGTGGGGTCTTTTAAACATGTAATTCCCAAGTAACTTCCAGCAAGAAGTTGCTGCAGCTGAGAGGGGCTCTGCAGTGGAGGATAGCCAAGGACCACAGTAGCCCATATGATACTTAATATAATACAAAAGTCTTCTGGGTGATGGGGGAGAGATAGAGATGGAATAAAGGAACTGCTACAGTTCCAGGTGCAGAAAGCATGGTCTAGAAGAAGGGTGGGCTGTTCCTTTGGCCATGTGGGGCAGGCCTGGCTGGCAGAGGGCCAGAATGGTGCCCTTTGAAGCACAGGGTCCAGGGCAAGGGCCCCCCTAGCCAGGATCCAAGTACAGCACTGGCATAGAGCAGAAGTTCCTGTTACATTCTTGGCAGCTGAATGATAGGAACTGGAGTCCTGGAGCTGCAAGTGCAGTTTCCATCAGGACTTCCGAAGAACAACGGGTACTGGGCATGCTCCAGCTGTCCCAGGGTCTCCCCTCTGATCCTCTAACCAGTCAGATGTATGCTACCCACAAAGTATGCCTCCTACCCAGTTTAGCCATAAACTGTTTTTAAAAATTGTGGTGAATTTAGTTCATGATACTGCCCTCATATGCTTCCAACTTATGTATAAAATATTTTAATAGGTGTGCTTGTCTCACCTCCACTTCTTAAATTACCACCATATCAGTCAAAGACTATAATGCCTGCTACACTTCCTCCAATTCCAATACCAGAGTCTTGGCCAGTATCTTAAACTTCACAGTGAATAAAGAAAACTGGTCTCTAATTTAAATATGCTTGACCTTCTGTGGGGAGCAAAGTAATCACAGCTTTGTCATGCTCTGGTTTGGTTCACTGGGTGTAAAAACATGTGTGGATAAAATCAGGATAGACCCAAATTTCCCCCAATCCGTCAAACTAAACCCAGGCAAATTGTTGTCCTGATCTCTTGTCTCTTTGGCTTGGGACTAAGCTTGCCCAACAATTTCTCTATTGGAGATGGTTCCATATCCAGTCTTTCCAATGTGACTTTGTAGCTTACTGTCCTTACAGGACCTCCCCAAACTGGGTGCATTGGTTTTTATCTGTATATTTATAAGAACTAGAAGTCCCCTATCAGTTGTGCTAAGCCAAGTGGTGTTTGGCTGGCATGCTCTCTGCTAGCCTGGAAAATGTGAATTTCTCCCCAGAAGCAAAATCTGTATGAATTGTTTCCCAGTTTTTCTCTCCACTTTGAAATCTACTTCAAAGTTATTATTTGGCTAAAGGGTTATGTTTTTCTTCCCTTGAGGTCTATAGGATTTGCCTCTGATGTGTGGCCGGGGCACAGGTTTTTCTTCTACTCTTGTCATTTTTTATCTACGTTACACATGAACATAATCATTCTCACCCCAAATATGAAACTAAACCTATAGGAAATTGCAAAAGCCTGTGTTACCTCTCTTTAGTCTTTAAAGATGTTCAGCCCAAGGAAGAAATAATTAGTGTTCTACCTTGCTCTGATTATCATTTTAAGGACAAATGAACAGATAGCAAATGTGTAATTGATGGTAAAATCTTTAAAGATAGGGAATTTTTTTTTTCATTAGCTCAGGGGTCTTTTTTTAATTAGCTCAAGTAGATATAATTCTACACACTTTATCCTGGGAACTTAATAATCTAATAGAGACCAACTAGATCATGTATGATATCACAAAGCTTAGTGAGTATGTTCTCCATAGAAAATCAATAAATGTTTAACTAAAGTTATTATATTACATAGGGTCAACTTAATATTGATAAAGTAAATTGAAGGGCTGTATTTTGTTATCATCTCTTTCAAGAGAGAGAGGAGTTGAGTTCTACAGAGAGTAAGTGTGAGGCCCTGTTTACAGATAGTGTGAGAAACCAGCTTCAAGGGCATGTCAACATTTATGATGATGTATTGGGTTAAGTTCAAATTTTTCCTGCATTACTGTGTGAAACACTACCTGGCAACAATTCAGTACAGAAATTATTTCTTTCCAGTTTATGATTGCTGTGGGCAGAAGAGAAAATTATGCATATGAATCCATTCCTATAGTTATCTTTCAATAATATCTAAGGCAGCAGCCAAGTTGTCTCTCTGTTATCATTTACAGAAAATAGACTTGTCTTCCATTCAAATGTGCTAGGAACCCTAGATTTTTGCTTTCAGAATCAAGACTTTTAAGTAATGATAATAGCTACGATTTACAGAATATCTACTATATACCAGACACTCTGCAAGTTGCCTTATGTGAGTTTTTCCCTTTATTTGATTTTTAAAAAATATTTATATAATTTTATAAATCATTAACATAATACTTTTTTAATAAGGCAAGTAAGACAGAGCTATATAAAGAAAAATTAGTTGATTTTCACCAACATCTCCCTCTAACCCTATCCCACTAGTTACCACTGGTCACCCTTCCACTTTTCCTGATGTTCATACCCAGTTGATAATTTGAAATCATCTCTTTATCTCTCTAAGGTGGTGGCTTTATCCACATTTTATAAAGTAGAGAAAATAAAGCCCAAAAAAGTTAGCTCTAAAAAAACTGAACATTAACATAGATGTCTCTTTCTAGTCAACCATACTATTTTCGTTGGAATAAAGAAAACTGGATAATTAAGCTCAAGGGAAAAGCAAAAGAAAGTGTTTCTGGGACCATAAAGAAGCAAAGCCTCCTTTTTTGTTGCCAGTCTTCCCTGAGTTGTAACCCATGTGGCCACAGCACTGTCACCATCCTTCCTCCCAGCTCTGCTATCAGTGGAGGGGCAAGGGACAGGGTCAGCGTCTCTTCACCTGCAGGACATTGTGCTCCTCCAGGGCTGGCTATTGAATAGCAGTTTGATATTGACATAGCCTTGTGGCTCAGTATCTGGGAGGGGTTTTCGACCGCAAATTCTTCTCCACTCACTGGTTGTTTGCAAATAGACCTGTTCATCCAACCTACACTCTGGATAGACTCTAATTATACCTGGGTATCTTTTTTGTTCAAAATCCTGCCCTATGAAAACAAACTGTAATGATGAATTCATGAACTATCTAAGCTAAAAGAACTATAAATGTGGACTTTTAAAGCCTGATTCTTCTCCTTTCACTTACGTTTTGTTCTCAAATAAAAGGAAGGTTTTTCTTTGATTTTTAAATTTTTCAAATGTATGAAAATGCTTCAAGACCTCATTTGAGTAATGAAAAGTATGGATGATCTTCATTTCCTGAAGAGCAAGCATATTTTCCTACCTTCGTGGAGCAACTGGGTCCCCCCTTTTCAAACAAAGCAGTATGTCTCTGAAGGCCCAGATATGGACATTCACTCCATTGTGTAGTCTCATCCGGTTTGCTTTCCAGCCATGTGATGAAATCTGGTGCAACACCCATATTCCATTGGCTTTCAAATGCAACCCATCCACCTTTCCATAGGAAAACATGTGGAGCATGCTTTCTTTTGACATACTGTGCCTAGAACTCTTCTTTGGCCTTAGAGACAGAGGAAATCCACTGACACACCCAAGCCTGTACCCACTGGCCATACTCTGACTGGTATTTACCCAGGGAACAATGCCTGCTGCCTAAAATCCTGTCTGTGATCTCATGAGCTAATCAGAGCCAGGTATGGTCAGCATTCAGATGGAAGAACTCCAGGAAAAATAGCTCAGGCTGCCACAGGTCATCTCAGTGATTTGTTGGTAGTACTGGGCTCTCAGAAAGTAAGGATTCAGTGCCCCAGAGTGGTGTCTGGGAGCTTCATTTACACCAAGGATCTTCTCTCTCTCTCTTCAATTTTTTTTTTTCTGTATTTTAAAATATATTTTATTGTATATATTTGAGGTTTACAACATGATGTTATGGGATATAGATAGGAAAATGTTTACTATAGAGAAGCAGATTAACATATCTATCATCTCACATAGTGACTTTTTTGTGTGTATGGCAATAGCAGCTAAAATTTACTTATTTAACAAAAATCCCTAAAACAGTACAATACAATTTTTTTTTTTTTGAGATAGAGTTTCCCTCTTGTTGCCCAGGCTAGAGCGCAATGGCACAGTCTCAGCTCACCACAACCTCCACCTCCCAGGTTCAAGCGATTCTCCTGCCTCAGCCTCCTAAGTAGCTGGGATTACAGGCATGTGCCACCATACCCAGCTAATTTTGTATTTTTAGTAGAGATGGGGTTTCTCCATGTTGATCAGGCTGGTCTCCAACTCCTGACCTCAGGTGATCCACCCAATTTGGCTTCCCAAAGTGCTGGGATTACAGGCATGAGCCACTGCGCCCAGCCAGTACAATACAATTTTAACTGTAGTCCTCATGTTGGACATTAGATCTCTAGAGCTGTTCATCCTGCTAACGCTTTGCACGTTTCCACCTGCATCTCCCCACATCCCCCTACTCCTCATATCACTCCTAGTAACCACTGTTTTATTCTATGTGTATATTTGACTTTTTGTTTTGGATTCCACATATAAGTGATCATGTGATATTTTTCTTTCTCTCTTTGGCTTATTTCACCTAGGATCTGCTTTTTTATTTTTATTTATTTATTTATTTTGAAACAGAGTCTTGCTCTGTCTCCCAGGCAATGGCGAGATCTCACCTCACTGCATCCTCCACCTCCCTGGTTCAAGCGATTCTTCTGCCTCAGCCTCAAGAGTAGCTGGGACCACAGGCGTGAGCCACCACGCCCAGCTAATTTTTGTATTACTAGTAGAGATGGGGTTTCACCACGTTGGCCAGGCTAATCTCAAACTCCTGACCTCATGATCCACTTGTCTTGGCCTCCCAAAGTGCTGGGATTATAGGTGTGAGCCACAGTGCCCAGCCAAGTTTCTGCTTTTTAAATTAAACCTCTTAATACCTTTTTAAACAGAAATTTGATTGCATATCCCCTAACCATTATAGAATACTCTCATAGGTAAATATAAAAATTATCAATATATCTGTTCATGTAAAAATCAAAGCAAAACATATTTGTTAAGTGTCATCCCGATCCACGTATTCTTCCATGCTTTTCAGTTTGAGTGCAGTCAATGAAGGTATACCCGGAAAGTTAGAGTGCAATTTGGCCCACAGTTGGTAACTAAATATGAAAATTGGAGTGAATCTAAATATTAGAAAGCAACTGAGCTAGGTTGGATAGTATTGGAATCATTTGGCTGATGACCTGCTGGGTTGGATATTATTGGAATCATTTGGCTGATAATGGTAATCAGTTACCATTTTGTTTTTAAATGGAAGCCCCATAATCAAATAAGTTTAGTAAAATTCCTTGTGTTTACAGAGATCTAGTCAAAATGATTCTATATTTTCCTATTTAAGCATCCTAGTGGAAGTCATGTTTTGCCTTTCTAATTAAATATTTGCTTACATATGTGTAATACAATGTCCCTGAATGAAGAAGAAAACACACTATCATACTTTTACTTCTAATTTTTATAGGTATTTGAGTTCCTGTTTTCTTTATCCCAAAGTCTCCATTTGCTAGAAAAAAAAAATGTATTTGTACTATTATGCATCTGTTATTTATATGGTTGGATTATCAAACTCTAAAACTCTTTTACGAGTGTGGAAAGAACATTGGATTAGATGCAGAATTCTGCTTAAGTCATTTATTAGCAGCATTTTATCTTAGTCATGTTGCTTAACAATCCTTGGTTTCCTCACCTGAAAAATGAGATACGCCAGCTGTCTACCTTACAAGGTTGCTGAGAGAAGCAATCAGATATGTTAGGATGGCAGAACCACCAAGAGTGTAAAAGTTCAGATTTGGAGTCCAAAGAACCTCAGTTGGAGCTCTGTTGTTACCACTAACTCTGTAATCTTGGGCAAGTAACTTCTAAGCCTTACTCTCCTTATCTGCCAAATAGGGGTCATGATAAGACCTATCTCACACATTATTGAGAGGATTAAATGACACTATAAAGTGCTGAGCATGTATGATAATGGCTAAAGGTGATGAGCACTTCCTGTGTTCCAACCACCTGATCACATATATGAATGTGTTCTCTAGGCTGGAAAGCCATGTAGAAGGAGAAGCTCAATTCATGTGCTTCTCCATTGCTAGCCTTTGCTCCCATATGGCCTTATTTCTAGAGCCCACAGACTTGCCATATGGAGAGATCTTAGCCAGGATACTCACTTTGAGAGATAAGGAAGAGGCCAATTTATAGCATCTACTGCTCCAGAGAGGAAAGCTCCTAGGTGAGGCATTATGCCTGAACAAGATCTCTAGTCCAAGCATTGGATTTGGTTGGGTCTCAGAGGAAGCAGACCTGTTATCTTGCATTCTTGATGCATTCCTGGTGGACTTTATCACAAGGGTCTGGGACTCTGGGAAAAGGAAAGGACAGCCAGAAGGAACGAAAAAAAAAAAGAAGCTTTCTCTTCCTCAAATCAAACTCCACCTTTTGATTGCCACTGCCTTCAACTAATAACGAAATTACCTGTCTTTTTTTGTTGTTGTCGTAACTATTTTTATGATTGTCAGCATAACTGCCATTATTGTTAATACCTAAATGTACAGTGAATGCTTACAATGGACTAAGTTCATTGACTTACCTCAACAGTCTCAACAATCTTGTGAGGAAGATTCTTTATTTATTTATTTATTTATTTATTGTGAGATAGGGTCTTGCTCTTGCTCTGTCATCCAGGCTGGAGTGCAGTGACAAGATGACAAGTTCACTGCAGCCTCACCTTCTAGGACTCAAGTGACCCTCCTACTTCAGCCTCCTGAGTAGCTGGGATCACAGACTTGCCACAGTGCCTGGCTAATTTTTAATTTTTTGTGGAGACTGGGGTCTTACTATGTTGCTCAGGCTGGTTTTAAACTCCTGAGCTCAAGCACTCCTCATGCCTCAGCCTCCCAAAGTGCTGGGATTACAGGTGTGAGCCACTGCAGAAGCCACCAGCCTCAGGAAGAGTATATTATTATCCTTATTTACAAATTAATAAAGTGAGGATTAATTGGAGAGGATAAAATACTTACTAAAGTAACAAGTGGTATTGCTGAGACTCAAACTTGGAACTGTCTAGCTCTGAGCTCCTATTTCCGATTACTATGCTACTCTCCAATTAATTACTGACAACTAGAGTTCAAACTCAACAAGGCACTTGAATTTAAAATCCATGCATTACATTTGCTTATACACACACAGCACCCAAGCCAGTGAAAATCAGGAAACAGACAATTAGCAAATGCCGTTTGGGTATTTGTCAACTCTCACCAAGATCTAGGAGAAGTCTTCTCTTCAAGATGATGAGAAAGATGCTAATCAAATTAATACTTAGTTTAGTCATCCTCATTCTAATGACTTAGCAAACTAAGATTTCTAAACAATAGAAACATCTTACACCCATTTTTTTTTTTAGGGAAAGCCATTGTTATTTACACTTTCTTTTACAGCCATTGGTTTCTCGGTGGCTCTAGAACTTAGATGGCCTCAGGACCTCAGAGGAGTGAGGATAGAGAAAAGGTTTAGGTTGAGTGCAGGGAGAACCCGTGTTGGTCAGGCAGCCTCATCTCTGTTCTGTTCCTCCCATTCCCAGGAAAGCTGCCCTCTCCTTCCCCCACCCCTCGACTGCCTTCCTTGAAGCAAGACAGCAGTACATGGGCAGTTTACGCAGCACTTCCAGGGTCTTTCCAACAAAAATGAGTTTCTGCTCAACTTATCCTATCTCTTTTGAAAACTGAAAAAATAATAATGATTCAGGGTGAAAGTCAATGTGCTGAAACACCAACAAAAAAATCTCATGTCGAACAGAAAGTAAACTTTAACCTTCAGAAAATTTTTGGTTTTCCTGTATGATATGTCTTATTGTTTTAAGACACATTCTCAAATGGTTTTTCCATATTACAAAGAAGGGTTTTCTTAAGCTTATTGTAATTTATTGTAATTAGTTCCTTAAATTAATAGATGAAGTTGAGTGTAGAATTGTGGCTAGAGTCTTTTAAATATTTATCAGCAAAAACTATAGGATTATAAAAGAGCTCATTTAAATGTTTCATGTTAATTACATAGCTATTATAAATGCAGATTGGAAGAAATGCCTTGATTGGATTTGTTCTATTTTATTCTGTTGATGTAGCCTTAATTGCACATGATAAGAAAATACTTTTAGTCTGAAAGTGTGCCAGACTGCCACGACCACTCTAACAACCTGCTTCAGTGAATTATCAAACAAATGTCATGTCAGTGTGTGCCTCATGAGTGCGAAAAAAAACACTCAACAGTTTCTCACATTAACTATTCAGTGAAAATATGAGAAAGATATCTTTTGTACAGTACCTTCAAAAAGGAAACAATCACTCATACATTTTTTAAAAACCCCTTGTGAACTGTAATTGTATTATAATGAATTGTAAATCTCAGGGTAAACTGCAGTGAGCTCTTCAGCAAGACTGGATTCTAGCAGTCAGGACGTTTCAGGCTTGGGTAATCAATCAAGGAACTGGAAAGAAGTAATTTCAAGGTGGTAACCCAGTACTCCTAACACCATTTATGTATAATTTATCACAGCAGAGATACACACACTGATTGCATATCTGCTTGAGGATGTGTACAATCAACAGCTATTTATCTATTGCTGATTTCTTTCTTTCTTTCTTTTTTTTTTTGGGGACGGAGTTTCGCTCTTGTTACCCAGGCTAGAGTGCAATGGCGCGATCTCGGCTCACCGCAACCTCCGCCTCCTGGGTCAGGCAATTCTCCTGCCTCAGCCTCCTGAGTAGCTGGGATTACAGGCACGCGCCACCATGCCCAGCTAATTTTTTGTATTTTTAGTAGAGACGGGGTTTCACCATGTTGACCGGGATGGTCTCGATCTCTTGACCTCATGATCCACCCGCCTCAGCCTCCCAAAGTGCTGGGATTACATATTGCTGATTTCTAACATAGTACCATCTTAAATCACTGAGGCAATGGAATCAAAACTATTTGTAACATTAGCTTTAGAAAACCATAATTAGAAAGGTAAATACACTGAATTCAGGAGCCAAATATAAATTCCTTTTGGATAATGTGCAGTTATGGATTACCAAATTATCTATATGCTTAATCTCCTTCATTAGTGTGGGATAATCCAGAACTGGATATAATTACTTACATGTTGAAAGTGATGATAGTTATTATATAACATCAGTTTCACTAATCCTACCAATATTGTTTGTTCTTTGCCAACAATCTTTTCTATAAAGCCTGTTTTTATGCATGCAATTTTGTTTGCTTCTTGAGTTTGCTGATTTTAAAAAGCACAGATCTAAGCATGATTATTCATATCTGGGGGGGGAAGTCCCTAACAATTCTGGCTTGAGGGGAAGTTAATATGGTAATTTACTGTGTTCCAGAGTGCCAAAGATGATCATTCTGGCTTTGCATCATTCTGGCTTTGCTTCTCTCTTCTGCAGCAACCATCTACTATGGGTTATGCAAGACAAATCATTAAGAAGGAAGGCTGGGGACTCCAGGGTCTCAACAAAGGATTAACTGCAACTTTGGGACGACATGGAGTTTTCAACATGGTCTATTTTGGCTTCTACTACAATGTCAAAAACATGATTCCTGTCAATAAGGTAACTAATTAATAACTTAAAGTCCTGAAGGAAAAATCCTATCAGTGATGATAGTCCATTTGTAGAATGTTTATCCTGTCATGCTCTCTGTGCTGGACACCTACATCCATTATCTAATTTGATCCTCATATCTGCATTGAGTGCTGTTATCCCTGTTTCAAATCCAGAAAGGGAGGCTTAGAAAGATCAAGGAAATTGCCCAGGATCACATAGTAAATAATAAAGCCAAGGACTGAACCAGAGTCTGACACCAAAATTGCTCTTCTTGAAGAAGCTATTATTACCCCTGAGGGCTTTCCCTTTATTACTAATAAGAATTTCTAGAAACTATATTATTACTTAATTTATTTTGAATGTGAATGTCTTTAGGATACTCTAGTGTAACTAAGATTTTTTTCTTTTTTTATTATTATATTTTAAGTTCTGAGGTACCTGTGCAGATGGTGCAGGATTGTTACATAGGTACACACATGCCATGGTGGTTCGCTGCATCCATCCCCCTGTCATCTACATTAGGTATTTCCCCTAATGTTTTCCCTCCCCAATCCCCCCACCCCTAATATCCTTCCCCTAGCTCCCTCACCCCAAACAGGCCCCGGTGTGTGATGTTCCCCTCCCTGTGTCCATGTGTTCTCATTGTTCAATACCGCTCATGAGTGAGAACAAGCAGTGTTTGGTTTTCTGTGCTTGTGTCAGTTTGCTGAGAATGATGGTTGTCAGATTCATCCATGTCCCTGCAAAGGAGATGAACTCATCCTTTTTTATGGATGAATAGTATTCCATGGTATATATGTGCCACATTTTCTTTAACCAGTCTATCACTGATGGGCATTTGGGTTGGTTCCGGGTCTTTGCTATTGTGAATAGTGCTGCAATAAATATACTTGTGCATGTGTCTTTATAGTAGAATGATTTATAATCCTTTGGGTATATACCCAGTAATGGGATTGCTGGGTCAAATGGTATTTCTATTTCTAGATCCTTGAGGAATCGCCACACTGCCTTCCACAATGGTCAAACTTATTTACACTCCCACCAACAGTGTAAACGGGTTCCTATTTCTCCACATCCTCTCCAGCATCTGCTGTCTACAGATTTTTTAATGATTGCCATTGTAACTGGCATGAGATAGTATCTCAATGTGGTTTTGATTTGCATTTCTCTAATGACCAGTGATGTTGAGCTTTTTTTCATATGTTTGTTGGCTGCATAAATGTCTTCTTTTGAAAAGTATCTGTTCATATGCTTCACCCACTTTTGATGGGGTTGTTTTTTTCTTGTAAATTTGTTTAAGTTCTTTGTAGATGTTGGATATTAGCTGTTTGTCTGATGGGTAGGTTGCAAAAATTTTTTTCCATTCTGTTGGTTGTCAGTTCACTCTAATGATAGTTTCTTTTGCTGTGCAGAAGCTCTTAAGTTTAATTAGATCTCATTATTACTTAATTTTTATCTCAGAAGCATGACTTCCTCAAGAAAGTTGAAAGTTTTATATTTTAAATAAGTTTTGAACTCACAAGGAAAAATTGTCAGCCTAAAATTTAAATTTCACCTGGATATTAATTTTTAATCTAGGTTAATTAGGGTAGGTAGTCAAACAATTCTTCTAAGATTATTTGCTTTTGATGCAAAATAATGATGATAATTATTATCATCATCTTCAATACTATTATTTTGAAATGATACTTTATAGGCTGGGTGGGGTGGCTCATGCCTGTAATCCCAGCATTTTGAAAGGCAAAGGCAACTGGGGCAACACAATAGGACCTCTCTCTGCAAAAAATTAAAAAATTAGCCTGGAGTGGTGGTGTGCACTTACAGTCAAGCTACTCTCAGGAGGCTGAGGTGGGAGGAGCACTTGAGCCCAGGAGTTTGAGGCTACAATTAACTGTGATTGCATCACTGCACTCCAGCCTGGCAACAGAGTGAGACCCTATTTCTTTCTTCTTTTTTTCTCTTTCTTTCTTCTTTTTCTTTTTTTATTGGAGATGGAGTTTCACTCTTGTCACCCAGGCTGGAGTGCAATGGCAAGATCTCCGCTCACTGCAACCTCCGCCTCTCAGGTTCAAGCAATTCTCCTGCCTCAGCCTCCTGAGTCGCTGCGATTACAGGCACCCACTACCACGCCCAGCTAATTATTATTATTATTATTTTTTTTTGTATTTTTAGTAGAGATGGGGTTTCACCATGTTGGCCAGGCTGGTCTCAAATTCCTGCCTGACCTCAGGCAACCAGCCTGCCTTGGCCTCCCAAAGTGCTGGAATTACAGGCGTGAACCACTGCGCCCGGGCAAGTAAGACCCTATTTCTAAATAATAATCATAATAACTTCTTAATGGCAATTTACAGATGCCAACAGCCTTTTTCAGCTTCTACAATATAAGAGTAACACAGGATGTGCTTTTAAGACATAGTATCACAGAATTTTTCCCTATATCAGATTGCTTGCTTACAATTAAAATTGCAATCCTGGATGTACCAGTTGGGGTAACATTTTTCATGAGCAGGTAGTTTCCCTTAGGGGTCCAGTTCTTCATTTTTCTTAGTAGAAAAGTATCGAAGGACTTTTTTTAAAATCATAAAACTATTTCTAGTATGGCTAACCAGACTTTTCAGCAAAGTTGGTTGTACCTGTCTTTGCCCAGCTATCCCACATATTCTAGATAAGGCGAGGACTTTTCTCAAATAACAGCTGAATTCACACCATGTGTTCCACATTAACCATCTGTTGGCATTGCTTCACTTCACTAACCAAAGTTGTTAACCAGGTTTCACTGTATTTGCAAATCTCATTTATTGAGTAGAAGCTTATGTTTTTTTGGTCTGAAATCTCTGATTGGCCACAGTGTATATAAACCCCTGTAGTGACTGACAATTCTACCTCCAGGGACCCTCAGAGGTCTTCTCTTGTCAATATAGAAATTGAGTGCAATAAACACTTTGATCCTGGATGACATGAAGGAGCTCTCAATACATTGAGGTTTTTTTTTTTTTTTTTTTTTTTAGCAGGAACCCACTAAGTAATTTGTAAGGCCCAGAGCAGAATGAAAATGTAGAGCCGTTTGTTCAAAAATTATTAAGAATTTCAAGATAGTGACAGTACAGCATTAAATCAAGTGTAGGGCTCATCTCTTCTAAATTCAGGCCCCACGCAACAGTACTAGTGACACACCCAGGAAACCAACTCTGTTTTTCAGACTGTAAGACAACTACTCTACTAAAAATACAAAAATTAGCTGGTGTCGTGTCACATATCTGTGATCTCAGCTACTCGGGAGGCAGAGGCAAGAGAACTGCTTGAACTTGGGAGGCGGAGGTTGCAGTGAGCTGACATTGAACCATTACACTCCAGCCTGGGCAACAGAGCGAGACTCCATCTCAAAAAAGAGAGAAAGAAACATTAATCAGATGTATATATGATCATATGTTACTGAATGCTAAAAAAAAAAATCCACAAGTACAAATTTTATTCTACAATTAATATACTTAAGTTATTAAATGTTCTGAATGGTTTAAACAAACAAAAACCTAAGCTGGGAAATCCCAGCACTTTGGGAGGCTGAGACAGGAGGACTGCTTGAAGCCAATAGTTTGAGACAAGCCTGGGGAACATAGTGAGACCCTATATCTACAAAAAAAAAAAAGTAACGTTAGCCAGGATATGATTGTGCACACCTGTAGTCCCAACTACTCTGCAGGCTAAGGCAAGAGGATTGCTTGAGGCTAAGAGTTCAAGACCAGCCTGGGAAACATAGCAACTGATCCTGTCTCTACAAAATTTTAAAAATTAGGCAGGCACTGTGGCAAGTCCCTGTGGTCCTAGCTGCTTGCAAGGCTGAGGTGGAAAGATTGCTTGAGCCTGGAAGGGCAAGATTGCAGTGAACCATTCCCATGGTACTGCACTCCACCCTAGATGACAGGGCAAGATCTTATTTCCAAAAAAAAAAAAAAATTGGCATGTGTCTGTCTAATTTTTTCTAATGATATTCAGTAAAATGTCAACCAGCACTTTGCCAAATGAATTATCTATTAGATAGCACTTCCCACATCTAGATTATAACTAGTAAATAAGTGATTCATTTATTAACCAGGACCCTGAAAACTATCTTCTAAATCTTTAAATAAAAGATATACTTTGTTCATCATAGTTTTTTTTTTTTTTAAGAGAAAGAGAGAGAGAGAATAGGAAGGAGGAAAAAGGAAGAGAAAGAGAGAAAGAGAATGGGGAGGAGGGAGAAGGAAAAGAGAGAGGGAGAGAGAATGGGAGTATTGCTTTCTTGCCCAGGCTAGAATGCAATTTAGTAATGGGTATTGAAAACCTCTTTTATACTGATAATTATACTTAATGATGTAGTCAGGAAGGAATAAGGGAAGAAGATAACAAACAAACAGCCAACCAATATTTAATTTAAACCTATGAAATGCTATGCGATTACTGAGGAGTGATTTACTTCCAATTATATAGTCACCTTTGGAATAGGTGTGAGGTGGTAATGTATGTTTTGTGTATTTGAAGTGGAGAGTTCTATAAATGTTTATTAAGTTTACTTGTTCCGGGTCTGAGTTCAAGTTCTGAATATCCTTGTTAATTTTCTATCTCGTTGATCTATAGAATCGTTAGCTCTTCTTGCATTGATCCTTTTGCCATTATGTAATGTCATTCCTCGCCTCTTTTGATCTTTGTTGCTTTAAAGTCTACTTTATCAGAGGCGAGAATTGCATCTCCTGCTTTTTGTTTATTAGTTTATTTTTACTCTCTGTTTGATTGGTAAATCTTCCTCCTTCTCTCTGAGTCTTTGTGTATTGTTGCATGTAAGATGGGCCCGGATGCAGCACACCGATGGGTTTTGGCTTTTTATCCAATTAAAATATATATAAGTTTAATACCGGCGTTTGATGCTAGCTGGCTGTTTTGTCCATTAGTTGATGTAAATTTTTTATTGTGTTGAAGTTCTTTGCTTTTTGATGTATTTTTGGAAAGGCTGATATTGGTTGTTCCTTTATATGTATAGTGCTTCTTTCAGAAGCTCTTGTAAAGCAGGCCTGGTGGTGGTGAACTCTCTAAGTACTTGTTTGTTCGCAAAAGATTTAATTTTTCCTTCACTCATAAAGCTTAGTTTGGCTGGATAGGAAATTCTGGGTTGAAAGTTCTTTTCTTTAAGGATGTTAAATATTGGTCCCCACTCTTTTCTGGCTTGTAGGGTTTCTGCTGAGAGATCTGCTGTAAGTCTGATAGGTTTCCCTTTATGGGTAACCTGACCTTTCTCTCTGGCTGCCCTTAGTATTTTCTCCTTCATTTCAACCCTAATAAATCTGGCGATTATGTGCCTTGGGGTTGGTCTTCTTGAAGAATGTCTTTGTGGTGTTCTCTGTATTACCTGGAGTTGAATATTACCCTGCCTTGCCAGGTTGGGGAAATTTTCCTGAATGATATCCTGAAGAGTATTTTCCAACTTGGATTCATTCTCTTCATCACATTCAGGTACACCTATCAAACGTAAATTAGGTCTTTTCACATAGTCCCATATTTCTTGGAGACTTTGCTCATTCCTTTTCATCCTTTTTTCTGCATTCTTGTCTTCTCGTTTCATTTCACTGAGCTGGTCCTCGACTTCTGATATCCTTCCTTCTGCTTGATCAATTCGACTGTTTAAACTTGTGCATGCTTCGCCAAGTTCTCGTGTTGTGTTTTTCAGCTCCATCAATTCACTTATATTCTTCTCTAAATTGTCCATTCTCGTTAACATTTCGTCAAACCTTTTTTCAAGGTTCTTAGTTTCTTTGCATTGGGTTAGAACAAGTTCTTTTAATTCACAGAAGTTTCTTATCACCCACGTTTTGAAACCTGCTTCTGTTATTGGAACACACGTGTAATCTATTAAGCCTTGTTCCGTTACTGATGAGGAATTGCAATCCCCTGTAGAGGGAGAGGCATTCTGATTTTGAGTATTCTCTACCTTTTTACGCTGGTTTCTTCCCTTCATTATATATTTGTCCGTCTGTCGTCTTTATAATTACCGACTTTCTAACTGGGTCTCTGACGTCCAACTTGTTGATTCCCTGCGCCGAAATCTGAGCAATCCACTGAGCCGGCCAAAACAGCGGTGTTAAGATTGATGGTGCTTTTCTGCCCGGAATCTCCGGACTCTGCACCAAGAACTGGCGTGCTAAGGCACCAGCAAAACCGCCACGCCGGCCACAAGAGTCGCCCTGGCGACCCATGGAGCTCCTCCACTGGGAATCTCCTGGTCCGCGAGCAACTAATATTCGTCTGAAAGTGTGGCGTCCTCTCGTTCTTTGCGCTTTCACTGGGAGGTACGTGCCCGAGCTGCTAATCATCAGCCATCTTGGATCTCTCTCCCCATCATAGTTTTAAAATTAATTTTTTATGTTGTTATAAGTTTTACCAAGCTGAGAACTTGTGACTAGAATACCTCATTTCCTCACTCCCATTCAAAGTAAGCTACAATAGGGAGTCTACTGAAATATGATTTGTCATTATTTTATTATATTTTCATTATTTACCTAGTTTTTTTTAAACAGCATCTCACTACAGCCTCCTCCTCCTCCTGGGCTCAAATGATCCTCCTACCTCAGCCTCCTGAGTAGTTGGGACTATGGACAGGCGCCACCATAATCAGCTAATTTTTTTATTTTTCTGTAGAAATGGAGATCTCACTTTGTTGTTAAGGCTGGTCTCAAACTCCTGTGCTTCAGTGACCCTCCCACCACAGCCTTCCAAAGTGCTGAGATTATGGGCATGAGCCGCCATGCCTGAATGTCATTATTTTAAAAAGTGAAACGAATAAATTCCACTGTAATCCTCTCTATACATTAGTGTTGTACCAATGAAGAATGCTAATGCATTGCTTTCTATATATTTGACTATTAACAATTTTAAATCACAAACCTCCTTTGACAGTGTGAAAATGTGCCATGTGGCTCAGAATTTCATTTCCAAGCTTTATCTTCCAAGCTAAAAGAACTGATGCCGTTGTCAAATGAATTCTCTATTAAATAGCACTTCCCAAGTCTAGATTATACTAGTAAATATAATAGTATGTACTAGTAAATATATACTAGATTATACTAGTAAATAAGTGATTCATTTATTAATCAGGACCCTGATTTAATTGTCAGGGTGCTGGGACCCCCTAGGTTGGGGGCTGGGAGGAATGCTATGCATAAAATGTGGGTCAACAGGTCTGAGTGTGACTTCTGGCTTTCAGTCATCATTGAACTAATATTTATTGAGTGTCTAACATGTGCCAAGCCCTGTGCCAAGCACCAGGAAATGCAATAATAAGAAGCTGTCCCAGCGCGTGCGAGGCAATGGAGATAACAGACAAAAATAAGTAAACAAACAAACTCACATTTAGGAGTGATAAAGGAGAAATTCCCCCAGTATAAACCTGATAGTCAGGGAAGGCTTCCTTGAGGAAGTGACATTTGAGCTGAAGAATGAGTTAGAAATTAGCAGGTGACAGCAAATGGGCAAAAGCCTTCCAGACATATGGAACATCTGGCGCAGAGGCTCTAGGATGGAGAGTGCTGGGTACCTTGGATAAAATGAAAAATAACCCAAGTGATGAAAGCAAAAAGGTGAAGGCAGGAATGTGGCTAGAGAGACACAAGGGGATCACATCATCCTGGCCCCTGTAGGCCACACTAAGGATTCTTATCTTCATCTAAAGAGCACTAGAAGCCGACAAATGATTTTAAGCAGAGGGATAGCCTGATGACTCTGGCTGCAGTGTGGAGAAAGGATGGAGTGGGGATGGGAGGGGAAAGGCAGAATATATACATGGAAATGATTGCAATACAAGGTGTTGGGGTCTTGGACTATAGCGTCCATGGTGGAGACAGGGAGAAGTGGGCCGATTTGAGAAGTATTCCAAAGGCAGAATCTGCAGGATATGGTGATGGACCATGCATACATGTTGAGAAAAGTGGGGGGTTCGGGAGGATGCCTAGGTTTTTGGCTTAAGAAACTAAAAGAATTGTGGCACCATTCACTAGGAAAGAAAACCACTGAAAGGAATGGGCTTATGGAGGACTATTATGGCCTCCACCTGGAAACTCTGAGTCTAACTGCATTTGGGACTGCGAAGTTCCGACGTTGTCCGTTGGTTGGATATGGGACCTGTGGCTTGTGAGGGAAAAGCTGAGCTGGAGATAGATGTTTAGAAGTCATCAGCCTACCTCAATGAGAAGTGAAGTCCTGTCCTTACTGGTGGAATGACCTTGAGCCAGTCACTTCACTGCTCTGAGCTTCAGGTTTTTGAATCTGTAAAGTGAAAAATAGTGTTTTTCTTTCTATCTGACAAGATTGTTTTGGGGATTAAAACAAATAATATGGGAAGTAATTTGTGAATGTTAAGGTGGCATAAAAGTGTGAAGTGGGGTGGTGCCGATGACGTGATGAGGGAAGGAATAGAGGTGGCGAGTCGGTGGTGGAGCTTATTAGTATGCAGAATTGCAGGAGGAATTTTTTTCCAGAACTATTCCTTGTGCACTTAAATGAACACTGGTGGGGTTTTTTTTTTTTTTTTTTTTCGCCTAGGACCATTGATTTTAGTGTTCTGTAATCTAAGCCTGATTCAAAACTGGGAAACCAGTATTCTTTAAATTTAAACCATAATAAATCAATCCTTTGTGAAGGGAAAGGTATGATAATCATTAAAACATGTTGAAGAACGTCATCAAGTTGTTATAAACCATGATGAGGAGGTGGTGTTTCGTGAAGGCCTTATTCCGTCTTTGCTGTAGGCTGTCTCTGGCCATTCACTTTGGACAGTTTGTTTACAGGGTTATTGTTTCAATTCCCTTACCCAGCAATTGGTCATTCTGTAGTTCCAAGGAAATCTGAGATTTCACAAACTCTGACTGGCATGGGATAATTCTAGATTTTTCTTTAATTTAAAAAAATCCATAAATGTCTTATAGTGTTTTTCATCTTCAAAGTACTTGGTTTTACAAGAAACTTCATAATGTTTTTTGGGGAGTGGAAGTGGGGAAGAGAGAGTGTGTGTGTGTGTGTGTGTGTGTGAGAGAGAGAGAGACACAGGGAGACAGAGACAGAGAGATCGAGTGGGAGAAAGCAAGCAGTGGTGGAGGGAAAGTACTTATTCTTTATATTAATATCATTGTAAGCTGTTGAGAGCTTTTACATTTTGTATGCATTAACTTTATAATAGGAAGTAAATCACTGAAAAATGTAGCAGAACCTCATAAAATAGACTACCTAGTTTACATTTTCACATTTTACTTAATTCTAAGGCTATGTTTGCAGAGATAAAATAGGAACTTAAAACAGTAAACCCAGGTAACTCAGGTCAGCTATCCGTTTCTGAAGTTCTTGACTTTTTAACACTTCAGATTAGTGATTTGTGGTACATATATTTTTTAAGTTATCGCAGAAAAATATCCTGACTTTCTGTGCCACTTTATGCTATTAAAACCATTTTTATAGACACCATGATTTTGCCTGATTCTTGTCATAATAACTGTCATTTTCAGATAAGGAAACCTAACAGGAAGGTAAGGCCCAGAGATGAGTTACTGAAGTAATTCACCTGAGTTCCTACAAAAGGGGTGGGGAAAGAGCCACAGGCCAGAGCTCTTTTGACCATATCATGTAATGCTTTCACTCTACATTTTACCTTGTTGTTTTTGTTTTGTTGTGTGTGTGTGTGTGTGTGTGTGTGTTTTGTTTTTTGAGATGTTATCTTGCTCTGTTGCCTAGGCTGGAGTACAGTGTTATGATCTTGGCTCACTGCAACCTCTGCCTCCCCAGTTCAAGCGATTCTCCTGCCTCAGCCTCCTGAGTAGCTGGGATTACAGGTGCATGCCACCACACCCAGCTAATTTTTGTGTTTTTAGTAGAGACAGGGTTTTACCATGTTGGTTAGGCTGGTCTCAAACTCCTGAACTCGTGATCCACCCGCCTTGGCCTCCCAAAGTGCTGGAATTGTAGGCATGAGCCACCGCGCCCAGCCTTACCTTGTATTTTGTCACACATTAATTATCTCTTAAAAAGTGGTTATTTAACTTTAAATAAATGAAGTGGCTGAAATGTCCAGATAATATAACCAGATTCTCCTTCTGCGTTGTTCAGACCTGTAACCTGGTCCTCCCTTTCTTATCCTCAGTCCGTAATGCATAGAAACATGGAATTATAAGACACAGCCCTGGAAGAACCAGTTTGAAAATGATGCCCTGTGTTATGTTCTCTCAGATTTATTTTTAGGAGATAGCTGTTCCTATTGAATGGTGAATAAGTGACTACAACAGAGGAAAGACTGCTTTGGATATTGACTAACCATGGAATTCACTTAATGGAGGCATTCACTTACATCTTGAAGTAAATGGAATGGGGAGTCAGTGTAAAGAATTATCCTCTCTCCCAGAAAGAGGCCATCAATTCTCAAAGTAAAGCCCACTAGTAACAGATATTGATTAACTTAAATGCTGACATCTTTTTCAAATATCCATGGGAATAAGCTCTCGTTGCAAAAACAGTTTCTTTTATTACCATTCCAACTTGGGGATGTTCAGAGCATATTATTTACGATGTTGACATACAAATAAAAATCATAAGATTAAAATATTACATGTCATGAATAATTTTGTCTTCTAGTTCCATATTTACTTCTTTTCATATGTTTCCATAAATAAAATAATAGTGGAAACAGCTGTCTAAAGCTAATGGCTGTCAACAGCATTAAACAGTACTTTCAGTTTGCATCCTAATTAAGAATGTTTGCAGGTTATTTTGCCAAAAACAATAGACCTTTTGTGTTGAATTTTGCCATGATATAAATTACATGTGTGGGTTAGAAATATTTTAAGAGAGAATAATTTTTCAAATGTTCAATCTTTCTTATTTAATAAACCATTTAGACCTGTCCCTGTGGTCATTCACTACAGACAGCATTAAGTCAAACCTATTTATTTTCTTCCAAGGTAAATTCTGTAGAATGTCTGAAGGTGGTGCCAGACTCACTTCAGTTGATCATAAGAAATGGGGAAATGTGTTAGTTTCATGATGGAGAGCTACATTCTCCCCTAAGGTGTGCACAGAGCTGAATGAAAAATGCACCTTTGGGTTCAAGGGGAGAACTTAGACAGAGCTGTTTATATTTTGAAAAGAAGAATCTCAATAGAATTAGAGCATGGTAGAACTTAATTTATGACCATTTAATTTTCTGATTCTCTCTTACTCCATCATTAGTCTTACCAATCACCCGGTAATGGGAATGGCAGGAGCATTAAAGTTTCATTAAGAACAATTCTCCTTTCTAGAAACCACTAGGGGAAAACTACAAGTACCTATTATCTATAAAATTCCAGAATATGTAACAAGACTCCATGGTAAAGGGGTATTTTCATTGACAGTTTGCACAGACTCCCTAGTGGGGGTATGTGTTGGGGGAAGGGGGTGTGGAAGAGGACAGAGAGAAGAGGGCCACAGGTTCAAATACTTCCTTAAATAAATTTCAGGCCAGTCAGGCACTCCCCAAGTGGATGGAAATGAAGTTCAAGTAGCTTGAGATTCTCAGTGGGTCTATTCTAGTCATTCATTCCAAAAGTATTCACGGTGCATCTACTGTGTGCCAGGCACCCTCTTAGGAAGCATCAGCGCTGCTTCTGCCTTAATGGTGTTTACAGTCTAATAGAGGAGACAGACAATAAACAAATCATTGCACAAGGAACTGAATCATTCCAATTGTGTTAAGTGCCATACAAGATAACGATCAAGCTGTGAAAATTTATAAACAAGGATTCTTATCTAGATCCATGGTGGGACAGGGAGATGGTGGATGGTGTGGGGAAGGCCTTTTTTTTTTTTTTTTTTTTTTTTTGTAAAGACAGAATCTCCTTGTGTTGTCCAGACCAGTCTCCAACTCCTGGGCTCAAGTGATCCTCCTACCTCGGCCTCCCAAAGTGCTGGGATTACAGGCATGAGCCACCAAACCTGGCTAAAAAGGCGTTTTTTTGGAAACAATGTCTAGGCTTAGACTGAAGGATGAGGACAAGCCGGGCCAACCTGAAGAGGCTGAATGAACCAGGCAGAAAGAACAGGAAGGATAGTCCCTGAAGCAGAAGGATAGTCTCAGGGACCTCGGAGAAGATTAAGAATGAGTGTTGCTGGTTCATGGAGAAACAGTAGGGAAGGAGAAAGTGGAGGCTGCAGAGGTTAGCTTGACCAAAATGTTTTAGGCACATAATATAAAGGTAATTTACTCCCTTTAAATTATTTAACTGAGGGAATATATGGACAGATATATTACATAAGTGGAATTAAATGGTCATGGGAAAATTTCACGTATTTCAAGTATTTTCAGATGTTTCATGTATTTCATGTATTTTCAAATGTTCAATCTTTCTTACTTAATAAACCGTTTAGACCTGTCCCTGTGATCATTCACTACAGACAGCATTAAGTCAAACCTATCATTTTCTTCCAAGGTAAATTCTGTTCAGAGGTAGAATCTTGTTGAACTAACTTGGTTCAAAGACTTCTTCTTGATTATCTCCCTACCTCCATGTTGAAACATCTCGGTGTGCCCTCCCTCTGGTTTCTCAATCTTTAGAGTTTTGTTTTGGGAACCTGGCTTGTTAGTTTTCCTTGGGGTCAGTGCCTTTATTGAGTCAAGAAACAGAGAGAACACACCAAAACAGAAAAATCCTACTGGGTTCCCAAGGAAATATATAAATACTTTCCTGCATTTTGTATGATAAAATATTCAACACATAATTAATTCCTACATGGTATTACCTAACCATGTGAATATATAGGTATATATAATACATATTATATCTGTGAAATATATACATGAGATGATATAATCAAGAGATAACTATTAGGCTTAAACCGTAATCCATTTTGATATTGTATACATTTTATAATTTGAGCTAAGTAGGTAAGACCTTTAGCATGATTCTACATTTCACAATACTTTAAAGAACAGACAACTTAGAGGAAAAAAGAGAATTTTCATGGCTATTTTCCGAATGGCTACATTTAGATGCAGAGGTTTTAACAAGACTTTGATTTCATTCCAAAGCCCAGAGCCCTGCAAGGATAGGATCTTGGGAATACTCCACATTCCTTAAAGAATGCTTATCAATTGAACCATCTTATTTTAGTTAGTGACCTTCTGTGGAGTGGGGAGCTAGCATTTCCCTAAATTATCTCACATGAAGAGAAAACAAACACTGTAATAGATTCCTCTGATAGCAGTGAAGTAAAAACAACTGTATTTTTTAATTAAGCTTCAATAGCAGATATTTTCACTGGGGACAAAACAGCAGGATACCATGACATCGGACTGGGGTGGGGGATGTTTTTGTCAAAGTTTATGAACAAAACAACAAAGGAGAGCCAAGATTAGAAAGAATGAAAGGTGAATACTGAGAACTGACTCTACTTCTAAGCTGACTTGGACCCATTAGAACTAACAATATCTAAAATGCAAATTTCCTCTTTTAAAAAAAAGGCAATTCACTCTCACTTCAGCTGCCTCCTCATTCAGTCACCAGGAGGCAACTGTGATTCCAATGCACCAGATCATTTTCATGACCACCATAGCCAGCTGTGGGCAAGACAATGATGAGCTGCTATTATTTGCCTTGCGGTTGCTACCAGGTGCTTACCCAGTGTGTGTATCTGCCTCCTTTGTAATTTGCTTCTGAAACCTCGGTTCTTTGTTTATTATGTTTTTATAAAGGAAGCTAAGGCATTTATTACATACCTATGATGTGTCAGGCTTGGTAAACACACAAGAGGAGGGTGACATGGCACAGTCCTTTTCTTTAGAGATTTTGAAGAAGTCTTCACCAAGAGTGTCCGAGCCTGGTGCCTGTCTCCACTAACTCCTGTCAAAGGCCTGACCCTAGGCAATCTGACACCAGAGTCCATGCTCTTAATCATTGCACTCTACATACTTCTTCAAATATGTGGACACATGAACCTTTGGGCGTTTCTTTCTTCAGAGTATACCCACAGCTCCCCATTCACTCTTCTGGTGACATGGCTTCCAGTCCTCTGAGCAGCCCTGTCACTCTGACTATAGTGCACCAGATTTGTCTATGTCAGTGTCAGAGCTAAACAGAATACTGCAGTTTTTAGTGGATCCAATGCAGAGAACTCTAGGATCAACCATTCTTGCGAGATGAACACACACCTTTCTTAAATGCAGCCAAATACTGTGCCCAAATGGATTGCTGGGGATTTGTTGGGGGAAGGGGATGGAGAAGAAGGGAGGTAGAATGTGTATTATTTTTACATCAAGATGTTGGCACGGGCCAGGCACAGTGACTTATGCCTGTAATCCTAGCACTTTTGGAGGCTGAGGCAGGGGGTCCCTTGAGATGGTATTGTATCAAATTTTGGTGGAACTTTTGTGGGGGCTGATTGATGGTTTTTCTGATTTATTTCAAGACCAGCCTAGGCAACGTAGCAAGACTCTATCTCTACAAAACATTTTTTTTTTTTTTTTTTTGAGACGGAGTTTCGCTCGTTACCCAGGCCGGAGTGCAATGGCGCGATCTCGGCTCACCGCAACCTCCGCCTCCTGGGTTCAGGCAATTCTCCTGCCTCAGCCTCCTGAGTAGCTGGGATTACAGGCATGCGCCACCATGCCCAGCTAATTTTTTGTGTTAGTAGAGACGGGGTTTCACCATGTTGACCAGGATGGTCTCGATCTCTTGACCTTGTGATCCACCCGCCTCGGCCTCCCAAAGTGCTGGGATTACAGGCTTGAGCCACCGCGCCCGGCCTACAAAACATTTTTTTTTAAAAATTAGTCAGGCATGCTGGCTCACACCTGTAGTCCAGCTACTCGGGAGACTGAGGTGCGAGGATCACTCAAGCTAAGGAGGTTGTGGTTATAGTGAGCTAAGATTGTACCACTGCACTCCAGCCTGGGTGACAGAACAAGAGCCTGTCTAAGAAAGCAAACAAACAAACAACAAAAAGGAAAAACTAGGTACGCAATATGTATAAATCTTTATGGTCAGTTAAAATCCCTAGATTACATGAGCTATAGCCAAGTCGTCTCCCTATCTTAAGCTTATGTAGTTGCCTAAATTCAGAATTTTACATTCACTATGCTTAAATTTAATCTTGTAGGTTCGGTCTAGTGCTAAAGCCCATGATGATAATTTTTTATGTTGAGTCTCTTATTTGTCATCCTAGCTTCCCGTCCCAGCCCGTGTCATCAGCAGATCCAATAAGCAAGACTTCTACATTTTCTCCCACGTTCATCCAGCCCTTCTTTAGGCTGCCATATGGTCACATCTTTCACAGCAGAGCCATTCTGTTTCACCAGAGGAGAATCCCTCTAACCACACTCTCATCCATCCTCCATTCAGTGTCTTTCAGCAGGATAACATGAAAAATTTTTTAAGTGATTTTCTAAAATCAAGGTGTGCAGGATGATTCAAAAGAAATGAAATTTTCAAAAATGTATTACTACAGTAAATCTTCTGCTGTTCCTTCATGCAGGGATCTGTCATGAGCTTCATGTTGGTACCGCCTCTGGCTTGCAGCCTTAAGGAAGTGAAGGACTGCGTCGCAACCTCCCCTTCACCTATTGTGATAGTGATGTGCTACAGAGGGCATGGAAATGAGTTACAGAACTGAGTTCTTCCAAGAAATACTTTTGTGATACCCCCAAAATCATGTAACTCCTCCTAGGGCCACCCTATTTGGTGCGGTACCAGGAGAAATTAAAGGGTGACTTGATTGCAGAGATCAAAGGACATGTGATTTGGGCTGACGTGAGGTGGGAAGATTCTAAGACTAGATTTTAATGCTGAGTTCCCTTAAATGAAAAGCCCATTGCTGTCCTCTGCTCAACCTTGCCTTTTGCAGAGAAGGAGGCTTCCTGCCCTGTGTCGCTCATCACCCCTACTCCTCACTGGCTGACAAATTCTGCCTTCTCGTCTTCCTTAACCCCCTTCTTCTGGCACATCCCTGGGTGAAATGCCTTCTTAAAGACCCGACTCTAATCACAAAGACCTCCTAGATGAGCGATGGTTCTGTTTATCAAGCAGGCAGCCAGCTGGCCAGCTGCAAAGCCAGGTGTCAGAGCCGATGCCAGGAAAGGTAAAAGCAGAGGCATATGCATCTTTCAATGGACATATTTTATCTCCTCAAGTGCCGTTGCTTTAAAATTACTTATGCTGTCTTTAGCTTTTGGCTGTATAATTTGGTCTCGATGGTTAAATTAGTTAAAAATATATAGTGTGTTAACTGTTTTGAGTCATATGATCACGTTTCTGATGTTGAATTTTTAGAAGTTGTGGGACGTCACAGGCGCCGGCATTTTGGGATCATTTCTTACTGTCTCTTGTTAAGTCTCGAAGAGTCTATAAATAATATGTTCTGTCAGAGAAGCTCATTGATCTCCCTGAAGAGGGGCTGGTAAACACATCTCTTCAGCTGTACACTCACACAAAGATCACACAGTGCGATGGAAACAGCCAGAGAATTCTAGCAAGAAAACCTGGTGTTAATTCTCGTTAGCCATGTGTCTTTGGCAAACTTATACCTTCTCTCTGTCTCAGTTTTCTCGTTTGTGGATAGAAATATTAACTTCAGCCTTAAAATGTTTGCAAGGGAATTAAACCATTTTTAAAACATACAAGTATTTTTTGCATATTATTATCACAGAATAAGGTTAATGTATGCAATATTCATTAATATTTCAGACTACTTAGCTTGTTTAGTCACATGATTTATAAGAAAAAAATTAGAAGAAAAGATCTATAGATGAGGAAATAATACATAGTACTTATAAATAGATATTTAAAATGAAGTATTTTTTAAGTGTGCTGAAGAAAGGGCTATTGCAGTAACAGAGAGAGTTTTATTTTATTTTATTTTTTAATTTACATAAAGACAGTCTCACTATATTGCCCAGGCTGGTCTTGAACTACTGGCCTCAAGCTAGCCTCCCCTTTGGCCTCCCAAAGTCAATAACCGTTTTTAAATTCTAATGAATTACATCAAAAGTGGTGACAGTTGTTTGCCCTTGCAATTGAGCAAAGTATTGGAGTAAAATGGTTTAGGCTTATGGGTGAGGAGCATCAATTAAGTACAAGAAACATTTCCTAATTGGTGACAGTTGGAGCTAATTATGGATGTAAGTTGGAAATTTTTAAGAACATAATAGATTTTTCATCAATGTTAATATTCATTTACATAATTTATGTGTAATCCATTCAGAATTTGTGACTTTGACTAGGCGGCATTCTGAATTCACTCCTAGTCTTGTGCTTGGGGTTTTTGTTTCCTGTCGCTGAAGTTTTCCTTGGCCTAAGAGGTGATCTCCTTGCATGTTGAATTAGAGTGCAGCCTTAAGAGGCAAGTGCATGTGTCTCTAAAACTGATTGACGTGTGACAGTCTCAGAGCTCCCAGCACTTTGGCTTCTTCATTTCTAGATAATAGAACTTCAGCTCTCTTTTAACTGATTCAATATTATATCCCTTTTTAAGGTAGGAAATTTCTGTAAGGCTCAGGTACCTCATCTGCTCAGGGCTGTTCTGAGGCTTCAGTATACCAAGTGCTTAACCCGGTACCCGACTCAGAGTGAGTCTTCTTATTCTCTTCTTCCTCCAGTTTTTAAAATAAATTAATGGAAAAAGGCAAAAGGATACTCCAGGTCATGTGATTCTCAATTCAGAGAGCTAACCATTCTGCTAATGTGGTGACTTGCTATAATAATATGTCTTCTGTTGAATTCCTTAACAGCCAACGAGTGACCAAGCTTTAAGAGGCAGAAGCTAGATGCCATCTTAGAGGACTCAGTGAAATCCCAGGAGTAATTTCCTCTCCATACTGTATGTTTGCCCTCTATTTTTTTCACACCCCTGCTTCACATTATATTGGGATAGTTATTTAGACGCCCACTCCCAGTCCCCTCTCTGGATCATTTATCTTCATACCCAACTCTAGCACCCAGTGTAGGACTGAATATATACAGACACCCACTAAATCTTTGTTGGCTGGATTCACAACAAATAAATCAATCATGAGAAGCAGTATACATAATGGTTAAGAACATAGGCTTGGGAGTCAGAAAGAGCTGGGCTCAAATCCAGGCTCCACCTCTTACAAGCAGTGTGATCTTGGACAACTGATTTAACTTTTTAAATCTCATGTTCTTATCTGTAAAATGGTGTTATATGCCTAACTCATAGGGTTTGTTATATCATATGTATGTTTTATATGCACTTTTTGCATATGACTTTGTGCCTGGCAATAAATATTATTAATAATAGCATTATTATTCATAATAGTATGAAAAATAATACAAATGTTATAGCATGTTTAGTATTTTTATTGCTATTTACTTTCGCTATTAATTTCATTGTTATTTATTGTTATGGTTATTGGCAGATATGCTGTTATCCAGTTACACAATGACCCAAACTGTAAATATCACTCAGATCAGGTGACTCCACTGATAGCCATTCTGGCTTTAGACTGAGCTAAGGATAGGGGAGGTTGAACAGAATTAACATCATTGCCTTCAACTGTGCAGCCTTGAAGACACAACCCCTGCTTCCACCAAAATAAAAGCTTCAAAATGCTTCCCAATATATCCAGAGCCTCTTAGGGTCAATGACTGAGATGAATCTTAGAGCATCAACTATCCAGCCCAAGGATCCAAAGAGGGTGAATGATCAACTTAGTTAAGCAGTGGTTCTCAGGCTTTACCATCCTTCAGAACAACTTGGAGGACTTGTTCAAATAGCTGGGGTCCATCCCCAGATTCACTGGTCTGGGGTGGAACCTCAATTTTGATTTCTAATAAGTTCCCACATGGTACTGATGGTGGTGGTGTGGGGAACACACTTGGAGAACCACAGAGTTCATGGATATGGTTGACGTGTGAGTAATTGGACTCCAGAGCAGGAATGTGTGTGGAAATCTTTTCACTTAGGTGGACTGTCTGAGAACCCCTGTGAAAATTAGGGATTCCTGTTTTTAGCCTCTTTGTTTTCAACCTTGCACTGCCCTTTCCTTACTTCATAAACATATTGGTAGGGAAAATGGTCTCACGTTCAAGCTGTTACAAGCCTGGTAAAATTGACAGGCACACTTTGCAGAAAAGCCCATCTAGGCCGACACAGAAGCTGTGCTTTGCGTCTGGGTCCCCACCCAAATCTCATCTTGTAGTTCCCACAATTCCCACATGTTGTGGAAAGGACCCAGTGGGAGATGATTGAATCATAAGGGCGAGTTTTTCCCATGTTCTCGTGATAGTGAATGGGTTTCAGGAGAGCTGATGATTGTAAAAACAGGAGTTTCTCTGCACAGGCTCTTTTTCTGCCTGCCGCCACCCACATAAGATGTGACTTGCTCTTCCTTGCCTTCCACCATGATTGTGAGGTCTCCCCAGCCTTGTGGAACTGTAAATTCAATTAAACCTCTTTCTTTTGTAAATTGCCCAGTCTTTATCATTAGCAGACTAATATGGAAGCATTTCTTAGAATTTCAAAAGGTTCTTAGACACCTCCCCCACCAACCCACCCACTCACTCTTAGGAGTATCAGAAGAAAAACTATGCCTTGAGGCAAAGTCTTGGATTCACTGGGATGTAACAAAAAAAATCCCTTCTTATACTTAACCTTTCAGTTAACTCATTTGTAAAATGGGAATAATAATAATAGTTTTGTACCTCAAAGGTTGTGAAGATTAACTGATGTAATGCTTAGAAATTTGCACTTAGCAGTATCTGGCACAAAATATGTACTTCGATCAATGTTTATTGTTATTAAAATTGTTACCTCTTCCTTTAGCTGGGAAGGCATGTTTTAACCTGGAGTGAGGTGCTTGTGAGAAGAGAGGACAAGAGAAAGGCTGGAAATATCGGGTTCTGGGCTGCTGGAGGTGGGGACCAAAGGTGGCAGGTAGCTGTCCTGGATGCTCCCTGGGTACCAGGGATGCAGAGGCATCTGGAGGGTAACAGGGGTCTGGGTAGAGGCTACAGCCCCACTCAACTTGCTTTCTTCAGCTTGGAGCATCTTGGTTTCAGCATGGCCACCGGTCCCCTCCACCTCCCCCATCCCACCACTCCCCACAAAAGCTCACTAGGTTCAGTGAAATGTGTTCCTGTATTGCTTATTTTCTCCTCTGCCTCAGGTTCCCAAGTTAAGGACCCCTTATTTCATGGTTAGCAAGTAAATAATCATTGCCTGAGGATTTTTCTTTCTGATGACACCACTTGCCTGCTAGTTAACTCCAAAATGCTATGCAAATTTAATCTGCCTAGGGGTTTTAACCATCAGAATGTAAATGAAATCGTTAACCAACTCACAGAGATGTCTAGGGCTTAGATAGCCTCAAAGGAAAGTTTCTAAATATGTAGCAAATAATGACCCAACCCCACCCAAGGACCAGGGTTGGAACTTTCTCTTCCACACCATTGTGCTGTCCCCAGGCTTATTAGGGTCCTGTGCTGCTGGCATGGAGGTTGTCCACCAGGGCAGTTTGGATGAGCTCAGCAGCATCAGCACTAGGAAGTCCCTCTCTGCTTCATTCCTGAACTGATTTGGCAGCAGCTATGAAGACCCTCTCCTCCAGGTGCCACAAAAGCAGCTTCCAAGGGAAGTGCTCATCCCTGGCCACACAGTACTCACCAGAATGCCAAGGAGGAGTCTAATGTGTTGGATGGCTTCTGCATGGTTGCTCCCTGGTCATAGCCACTAGTAGGCCTCCTGGTACCTTCTCTACGTGTGGACCTCACACACTTCGTTTCCTGCTCCCAATCTTCTTCAAGACTATGCCTTTCCTCCACAGTTTCCATTTTGATGATCAAGATTCTAATTTGAAATGAAAACCACTAAACCATTACCTTTTTCTCTCTTTGTAGTCCTGCTATACCTGTTACAAGAACCTCCCCCCACCCCCACCTTTTTTTTTTTGAGATGGAGTCTTGCCCTGTCACCCAGGCTGGAGTGCAATGGCACCATCTCAGCTCACTGCAACCTCCACCTCCTGGTTTCAAGCGATTCTCCTGCTTTAGCCTCCCAAGTAGTTGAGATTACAGGTGTGCCCCACCATGCCTGGCTAATTTTTTGTATCTTTAGTAGAGACAGGGTTTTAACATGTTGGCCAGGCTAGCCTCAAACTCCTGACCTCTTGATCTGCCCTCCTCAGCCTCCCAAAGTGCTGGGATTACAGGTGCACGCCACCACGCCTGGCTAATTTTTTGTACCTTTAGTAGAGGCAGGGTTTCACCATGTTGGCCAGGCTGGTCTCAAACTCCTGACCTTGTGATCCACCCTACTTAGCCTACCAAGGTGCTTGGATTGCAGGCATGAGCCACTCTGCCTGGCCAAGAATCCTCATTCTTTTAGAGGCAAGTGGATGCCTCTTCCTACTAGGGAAAACATCAGGGAATGTAAGACCAAAGAACCCAGAGAGTACAATTGCTTTCTTTTTACCCCTAAAATCTGGCCACAGCCTGCCATATCATGCTGTTCTCTGTGATTGCTGAGCAACAGAGCCTGGCAACCCCAGGTCTAGCTCTGTGACCTGAAAGTCTCAATTTATCCACTCTGAAATGCTCCACTTTCAAAATGCCCAATACCTTCAATACCTTGTTGTGCCCCCATGTTAATACCTCCTGAGAGAAAGAAATACAATGCTGTCATAAAGATTTAGCCTGGAAGACACAGAGTCTTGAGAAAAAAATGATTACAGATTAAACCTGATTCTCATAGTTTCTACAAATAATAATTAAGCATAAACATTGATAGACAAGTCAGCAAACATTTATTTAGCACCTAATGTTTACTCTGCAAAACAGATGACACAAAGAGAAGTAACACGTGCTTCTATGCTATACAGACCCACAGCCCTGCAGGGAAGAGAGATACATGCAAAAATATACTAAACACTAAGTGGGCCATAGCAAAGGTGAGGACCGTGGTTCAGACAGTATCTTGGGAGTAGAGGAGAGGATACATCAGTTCTTACAGGGGATCTGTAAAACTTCTTGGGTGAGTGGGATTTAAGCAGGACCTTAAAGGGCAGCGAGATTACTATTGGTGAATATGATGGAGAAAGACATCCTAGGCTGCAGGAGTCATTTGAAGAAAAGCATAGAGTTGGGAAAGTGCTTGGTATATTTGAGTAATTATGAATTAACCAGTGTGACCATAGTATGGATTCAGGGAAGGAGTGTAGAAGTGGGAGCTAGAAAGATAAGTTGGAAGGATATTGTGGGAAAGAAACCAATAGCCCAGTGAGGCACTTTGTCTTTATTCTCTGTGCATCCAGGAAGTATTGAGGGTCTTTGGGTAGGGAGATACCAGAAGCAGATGTTTTTCTAAAAAAAGAACCCTGATGTCACTGTGAAGAATAGATCCTAGAAGGCAGGAAGGAAGCGAGACCTGGTGAAGGTAGCAGGAACTTGAACTAAAGCCAGAGAGGTGGCAGTGACCAGGAGAGGATGAACGGGCGAGGCATCCGAGATGCTGCATTCATTCGAAGATGGCTGGCGGCATGCGGCAAAGAAAGCAGAGGTGAGCTGAGAGGGCTGTCCTTGCACATGCAGACCCAGCCTGAGATGCTGGATTCAAGCAGACTCTGAAGTCAAGGAAGATACTGACTACAAGCCCAGAAGCCAGTGGTCAGAGATAGCCATCCCAAGCAAATTATTTTCCTCCCTAGGATGCCCACAGGGGTATCAACTGACCATCTGCTTTGCCTGTGTGGAACATCAAAATCACTGATTCCTAGACTCGGGTTCTTAGCCTGGCAGCCTCAGGAGCCCTGGAGAGCTTTTTAAACAACTCGCAGGCACCTTCCCATGAGATTCTGCTATGGGACCCCCGAGATGGGTCTGCAGTGGGACCCAGGAATCTGCATTTTATAAAGTTGCCAGATGATTCTGAAGCACAGCTAGATTGCAGAACCACTGTGGGATCTTACTGTTGTGCTGGGAAATGTATAAAAAGCAAAGTTGGGCCAGGCATGGTGGCTTGCGCCTGTAATCCTGACACTTTGGGAGGCCAAGGCAGGCAGATCACCTGAGGTCAGGAGTTCGAGACCAGCCTGGCCAACATGGTGAAACCCCATCTCTACTAAAAATACAAAAAATTAGCTGGGCATGGTGGCACGTGCCTGTAATCCCAGCTACTTAAGAGGCTGAGGCAGGAAAATCACCTGAACCCAGGAGGTGGAGGTTGCTGTGAGCCGAGATCATGCCACTGCACTCCAGCCTGGGCAACAGAGTGAGACTCCATCTCGAATAAATAAATAAATAAATAACAAAAATAAATAAATAAAAAACTTACTCCTGCTAGTGAAGACTATGATATTATGGCCCAGAGACCTTAGCTTTTGATCTCCAATGCCGTATCTCAAGCGCAATGACCATCGAGTCCTCTTTTCACCTCCCATCCCCAACTCTGATCCTCAGCAAACACATTAGTCAGGTCTCCCAAACTTCACAGAAGGATGACGTGTATACAACTCATCATTTCCATTCTTGTCCTTAATTGAAAAAGAAAGTGAGCTTGGCAATGTCACAGGGATATCAAGAAAGCATCTTTTCACAGGATGTTTTGCATCTTTAGAAAACAGGCTACATAATACTACTATTCATTTTCTGCCAGGCTTGTGCACCACTTATAACACTTTTACTTATATTATTGTTTTTATTTCTCAGGGAAAAAAATGATACAATTTAGAGGTAAGGTAGGTGTTAAAAACTTCCCTTGTATACACTGGGCTCTGGGTGATTCAGTGACTCATCAGAGGTCAGATGACCAAAGCTGGTCTAGAATTCACTCTGTCCTCCTGAGCTCCAGTTCTGCTTCTGTGCCATAATGGAGAGGAGTAACATAAAGGCATTTTTCTCTCCTTGTAAAAGAGAAAAAATGGGGGGAGAGGGAATTATTTAAACACACCTCACTCATACTGCAATCACTGCATTGTTTTTCCTGTTGAAACACCCTGTTGGTTTTCAAATCCCTTTAAACCTCCCCGGCACCTGTATGGCCCAGATCCAGGAATTATTACCAAACCCCTTGCTTTTTATATTTAGCCACATAGGAGTTTCTGTGATGGTAACGCTCTTGGTTCAGTTAAAAATTTCAGAGCCCTCAGAAGTTTCTTCTTTCTTAGCAGCTGGAAGCATGTAATGCTCAGACCTGAATTTTCTTGTTTAACTTAAGCAGGGTATGCTTCCCCTCTGGATAAAATAGTGTGGTAGCACAACCCTATATTATTCCTCTGTGATGGTGCCTCTGAAATATTGATCAAAAGAGAGGGCAGGGAAAAGATAGGGCGGGGGGTCCGAGTCAGCAGCTTCTAGTATGTGATATGACCCCTCTTCAGAGAACAGAGAACTGAAAACACAGAACAGAGGTTGGCAACATAATGAGAACTTCCCAGCAAATTCATTATAACAAAGCATAATGTGAGTTCACAGGGCACAAAAATAGGCCAAAGGAAAGTGACTCCCACATAAGACCTAATTAAATACTTTGATGTCAGAAAGCAGGGCAGGGAGAGGTGGAAAATCAAATCAAACCAACGTGAAGGGCCTGAATTCAAACGGAAAGAAGAAATATTTCTCTCTCTTTTACTCACTCTCACTCTGTCTCTCTTTCTCCTTTTCTTCCTCTGCCATGGAGGAAGAACAAGATTCCGAAACAATGGATTGTAAATTCTTCAGCCAATTAGTCCAGTGACTTACTACTGTTTATAATGCACAGAATGTCACAGGCTGTTTTGCAGCCGCCCCAAGTTGGTTTGTTAATAACAGGAAGCTAGCACTTCTCAGTACAGTGGATCAGCTACACGTGAAAATAAATGCAAAAAACCTGGCGGGGAATAGCAGCAGACCGAGAGTAGCCTTGATTTAATTTAACATTTGGGGGTCCACACACAAATGAGCATTTTAGTAGGCTTCATGGTGGAAGTTGCTGTCATTTGTAAAATATTCTGGCCAATTAGCTAATAGTGTGCTTGGATTTCTCCTGTTTTGATACAGTAATACTAAGTACATTGTGAAGCCCAATTATACAAATCATCCCCATATGCCATACCAGTCTTTCTTTATGAACTGTGTTTATAAATCCTGTGTGAGGAAATGTGTACTTCAGCAATTTAGACCATGTGTAAAAACATAGCCAATGGGATTGTCAAGAAAACAAGTTCCAGCCTAGGAAATCCTAATGTGTTCCGCTGGAATAACAGGAGGGTGCCGGGAGTGCAATGCTCTGCTTAAATACATATTGCTTTATAGTGTTTAACTGATTCAGGGGCTTCCGCTCCCCTTTCTGTTATATTATTATTCTTTTCTTCTAGGATACAACCTTGGAGTTTTTGAGAAAATTTGGGATTGGTCTTCTCTCGGGGACAATAGCCTCAGTCATTAACATCCCTTTTGATGTTGCCAAAAGTAGGATTCAAGGGCCTCAGCCAGTTCCTGGAGAGATCAAGTACAGAACCTGTTTCAAAACAATGACAGCGGTCTATCAGGAAGAAGGGTAACATAACATATTCTTATTTTAATAAATGTACAAGGCTCACGTATTGTTAAAACCAAATTGTCCTTCCATTTAGATGAGAACCAGTAAGCCCTCCTAAGTGGAGTTTGTGTCTAAGAAACTCTGTGAATATGCATGGCAAACTTTGCAAGACAACACAATAACGAGATGTTGTTAACATGTGCTTACACCATCAAGTGACAATATGCTGCGTATTTGCCTTAGAATGCCAAGGTGAACTTTTCACTTGGCAGTTTGCATAATATAGTATTGTATGTTATTTGTCCTATTAATAATAGGCAGGAGAACAATTGTCTTCTGACTGTAAATCTCATCAAAGTGCCACCTAATTATATTCTCCTGGGAGAATGATAGAGTTTTGTCAAAATACTTTAAAATTTTTTAAGTATGTGCATTTTTCTGATTTTTAAAGAATCTTTGTTTCCTTACCCCTCTTTTTCTCAAGTAAACAAGTAATACTTTATTATTTTGATCTAAACTACATCATATTTCCTAATATAGAGACTGAGTTTGTGGTCTTTTAAATTCAATTACAAAAGTTATTCTGTCCATATACACAGCTGTCTTGAAAGTAAGACCTGTCTTGAAAGCAAAAACCATCTTGCTGATGAAAGTCATGTTTCTGATTGGACAAGACCCGCATAGTTGGGTAATAAAGAATTGATTAACTCTTTCCCCACATCCAGTTTGCTGCAGAGAATACTAAAATGCTGTCTGCTTTGAGGTGTGTGTAATTCCAGTAATTTTTTTTTAAAATGCTGGACCCCCATCTCAATAAAGCTAAGGTACAACTCCATTTATTTTCAGAATAAGAATGTTTCTCTTTCCCTTCCCATTACAGGATTTTAGCTTTGTACAAAGGCCTGCTTCCCAAGATTATGAGACTTGGACCAGGTAATGATATTTTGATTATTTATATCCTTCCTTCTTTATTGTTCTAGTGTCTCCTCTTTTGTTAGTTTTGTCCAGCAGCAACACAATAAAGATTTGCCACTTTGTAAGACAGAAACCTTGAGAATATAAAGCTGTCTATGAGTATTTGAGATACTGAAGACATCCATTAGAAATGGTCTATCTTTGTTTATTAAGTACTATTTATGTCCTTGTTGGAGGCTGACAGCAGCCAAAGCCCAGCTTAAGTCAATAGGAAGAAGCCACAGGCAACAGGAGTTTGAGTGAAAACCGAGGTGTGTGCAGTGACTTCTGGCTGAAGGGGAGGATTTTCACTGAGTGAGGGACCAGCCCAATCAAACAGTTTCCTCATGCTCCTAATTGATTCTTGCTCCTGCCTCAACTTCATTTCAAAAGAGAAAAGGAGGACGGCTTGCCTCCATGAACAGCAGAAGCCACTCGTCTTCACAGTCACCTCTGGGGAGTGGTGACTCTGTGACTAGCTGCTTACCTCTCCTGGGCTTTGTCAGCATGACGCTGGAGGCTCCTGGCTCAGGCCATTGCTTCAGGACGCCAGCCCACACAAAACCGGCTGCCATTCCCACAGGGAGAATCGGCTGCCTCTATGTAAATAGATAAGAAAATAACTGCTGCAGACTCAACTGCCAGGGCATATAGTCTTGGGTTATAAGCAACCTTGTGAATAAATACAAAAGTATGCTCTAGACCACACAAATTTTTTTTAATCAGGCTACACTCACCTACTTATACGTACTGGTGATATTTCCTAGCGCCTTCTCCTACTCCTCCCCTCTCTCCCTTTGTGGTTCCTCCCTTTTAACAACACTGTCCTCCTACCCTACTACACGAACACACATGCACGTTCACCTTTAGATCTCAGCCCGATGAACCAACATTTCTATTAACCTAAGATAGAAAACAACAGTCTGTACATTGAAGCTGGTGAACAGTTCACACTTTCATATACTTAGGAAGCACTTCCACAGTTCCCAACCCCTCTCTCCCAATCTTTCTAGGCCTTTCCACATAGTTTTTGCTTCATATTTGAAATTCAGACCTACCTTCTGTTAGTCATTGTGTAAAAGCTAACCCAGTAACAGAATTGTGGGCAATTTTGTGTATCTCTGCCAGTATGTGGTGTTTTTCCTTCACCACAGAGTAAAAGCCTGCTAGTAGACCTAATATTAGAGGAAATCACAGCACCAGCCAACTTTCTCAAAATGGGATGGGCCTAGAAAGAGTGGTGACAAGGGAGAGGTTAGCTAAAATGGTAATTGACTGGAACCTCTATCCAAAACTCTTAAATAATCTGACCCCAAGTTTTGTTAGAGGCTTGCAAATGTTTGGTTGGCTTTTTAAATGTTTTGCATGAGGGGTCCTGAGTTGCTTTGGTGTTAGACTCAAATAAAAGTGTTCTTAGGGACTAACTGTCCAGGCTAAACCAAACTGTGAATAACTGGAAACCACTCACAGGCCTGCCCTCCGCTTCATTCCAAGTGTGTGCATCCCTGCAACTTCAAAGCAAAGAAACCTAGAGAGAAAGGTACCACTGAGTTAAAGGTTAAGACTTTTGAATGAATGGTAAAAAATTTTTCTTTAGAGAATGAGAGAGAGAGAGAGACAGTAAGAAATAAAAGACAGGTGAGCCTGGAATTTTTGTTCTTTGTTCTGGAGAAGCATCCAGCATTTTTATCACAGCCTCAGCAGCTCAATGGGGCTAACAGTCAGGAACCTCCCATGAAAGAATCTTGAAGTCTGTGATTTAAACTTCAAATATTACTAGGCCAAAAATTAACCCAACTCTGCATATTCTTGTCTTACATTGTGAATGGTTAATAAGAGTAAATGCAGCAATTACCTACATAGTAATGACCCTCTGTAGTATATCTCTTTCTCTTTGCCAGAGTTTCAAGAGGCCTAGGCAGCTGAGGACTAATAGAGTATCTTCATGGGTTAAAAATGAAAATTACAGGCAGATAATTATCTTTGGTATATGGTTACACAAACATATGCAGCCTATAGATTAAAGAAAAAAAGTATGTGGCAGTATGTTCAAAATAACTAAGACCCAAATCAAGTTCTGTTTCTTTCCATCAGAAGTCAATCTTCTATTCATGCAGCCAAGTCTTCTCTAAGTTGTGCTCAGGATATTTGTCAAAATTTTGATTTTGAATTGTTTTTCACAGAGTTAGACATAAAAGGATGAAAAGAAATTATCCTGAAGAGCATAGGACACGTGCTATTTCCTGCATCAAATAGAACACAAAATGTTCCACATACAAATGCTTCTCCCAGTGGCTAGGTACTCAGCAGCCTCAGTGCCTGTTTTTCTGTATCATTCCTGTTGACATACCACAGAGCATGTCTCTTCCCAGCCAGTTATGTAACTCTTTTCCAAGACAAATGGTGGTCTCATGGCATCCAACCCCCACTACCAAATTTTCAAGTTCAAATCCATATACAACCAAAGCAGATAAAAGAAATGAAGTTTAGCTTTCAAACTCCTTTTGTTAGGTTTTGCAATACAGATTTTTAAAATATTCAAAATCTAATTTTCACATTGCAATACAGTTTGAAAGCTATGAGAGAAAACTAGACTCATCCGTCAAGCACCATCTTAGAGATTTCCTTCTTGAACGCAATTAAAACTGCTAATTATGGACTGAAAAAGATAAATCCTTTGCCTGCACATGAAGAATCTGAAGGTTTCTGTTCGCAGGAAAGCCACATGCCCTTACATGACTAAATATGTCTATATTTATTTACTTTTAAAAATTAAAAGTGCCTGAAAAAGAATCTGATGAGAAATGATGAAAGTTGCAAAAACTCATGGGGAAAAAATGTATTTGGAGACTCAAGATGGTCCTGATTTTATCCTGAGAATTTTCCACGGTAGTTTATATCTTTGTATTGAAGCTCCAGAACTGCTGATTTTGAACAGCCCCTGCCCGACAGGCTGTGTAGGACACATGGATCCAGAAACCCAGTGGGAAAGCCAGTGCTACTCCAGAGCATTTGCAATAAAAAACAGCTCTTTTCTTTTCTAGGTGGTGCAGTGATGCTGCTGGTTTATGAATACACCTATTCATGGCTTCAGGAGAACTGGTGATGGCCTAGGACGTGTTTTTCCCCCTTCAGATAATGGATATTTGCTATGCAGCACCATGAAGAAGAGAGACTATCGATCAGCCAGGTGTCTAATTATGAAGGAGAAAACTATTCAAGAACAAAATCCATTTTAATACTTTAAAAATTATCTTTAGGCAACTTGAGATGATAGTTTTGGCCATATAAATAAAACTATGAGAAGAAAAATTAATATGGAACAATGAGGTATTTAAACTGAATATAGAAAAATAGCATAGAAATCATATATTTCATAAAAGAAATATAAACTTTGTTTCCTATGTTCCTCTTCACTGCTTTACAATAAAAATTCATTGTATTGATCAGTATTTTTCCTAAGAGGTCTGTAAATGCTTAAACTATTGAAAATAAATGAAATTATTCAAAGAAAGACTGAGTTAAAAAAAGTTAAGCCAAATTTAAAGTTTTTATAATGAATTAAATTATTCAATAAACGATATTTAAAGAGCACAAGAAAAATGTTTTTAAAGTGCACTAAAATGACCTTTATGAATACTACGTTAAAATCTGTTGGTTTTCATTAGTAATTATGCACATCTCAGCTCTATTTTCCTATATCTACTTTATAGCTCACAGTGTTAGATAATAAACAGGTATTTTAAAACACTGTTTAAAACAGAATGTTAAAACACTGTTGTTTAAGCATGTATTTTTAAATCATGATATACAAAATCTCTAACAAGTAGAAAACATGAAATAAATTTAAACTACTTTCCTTCACATCATTCTCTTTGAAGACGAGTTCTGTTGATGAGATATTTTCATGTTAAATCACACATTGGAAGCACTCCTTGGACCCATTTGTGCCATCAGTATTTGCATCCAAATACCTTTGTTCAGCTTACTTACCTGTGCCATTTTAAGTAATAATGTATAGAACAGAACTGCATTTCCAGGATATTAGGTTTAAATGACAGTTTCAGGTGTGAAGTCGGCTGTCCGCAGTATTAAAATATGTATGATGAAGGGAAAATTTCCAAAAAAGAAATACACTTAGCATTTCCAAGGATTACTGTACCAACATGTACCACCAAAAATATCTCCTTGGTCTTGATGTAACCAAACTTGATTTTCTATCTGCATCCAGAAATGATGCTGATTCAGTAGCTAAAGTCAAGAAGAATACCTGAAAGTCCCCACGACACCTGTCCTAAATTACTACTAAGGGCTATTTCACTAAAGCATTTTGAAAATAAAAAGTAAAAGATAACATAGTAATTATTACTTTTTATTAATTTAGAGCATTTGAAGTATAAAAATAAAAGGCTTTTGACATACTGTATATACATACATAGCCTTCTGTTGTACATCCTTTCCAACGTGTTTTTAAAATTTATATTTCAGTCCAATATTCAGTAAGAGGGCCATTAAAAACAAAATAAAAATGTTTTAAAAAGAGAAATAAGAATGTGTCTCTGTTGCATAACTGCATTCTGTCCTTGCAGGTAATTCTCTTGCATCCTATGAGAGCACTGCCTGTATAGAGGCCATGAAATTGCACCTTTAACCTCTCCACGTGGATGAGATAGAAAAGTATTTCTGAAGAGTACCTTTGCCAGTTAAGCCACACTTTTACCATCTATGAGATAGAGGAAATATGTCAACATTAACCAATAATAATAATCTTTGAAAGCCCTTTAATCCATCCTATTTTCCTTCTCATATTTTAAAAAGTGGCTTTAAATCATAATTTGCTTTGAATAGCAAATTGTATTTGTTGTCTTTTAAAAATTACTCTATGTGAATTCACTGTTAAGACTTAGGGGGAGAAAACAAAACTTCGATACCATTAATATTAGGTTTTTTAAAATACAAGAACCAGAAAAAATATATAAATAGCACAATAACAAGAAATTTCTTAATTTAGATAAAGAAAATAACATTTTTGCATTTCCACATAAGCAATTAATATTTTTTAAAGCCCCCTCGCAGCCACCTAAAAACGTGATAAAGAATAGTTCTGTACCTTATGTCAGTTTTTCAGACAACAGGAGAGTCCCTGTATGGTATGGTTTTAAAGTCTCCACCAAAATATTGGATTGGATCTTTGTTCCATTCAGTTTATAGTCTATTTTCTCACCAGACTGGGAACTCCAGATGTCAATGGGAGTTTTACAAGATCAAAGGAAGACTACGGCCCTGAGAGTTCATCTGCTCCTTCTGGTTATTCTTCTCCTGAAGTTATAATCCTCTGTTTGTAGCACTGAATTTCGGTTGCTTTAGAAATAAATGCGGTTCAAAGCTCTCTATAAGATATCTGCTGTTTGAAAAAAGCAGTCATTCTAACAAAACTTGTATGTCAGAAATCTGCTTACTGTTTACATCCTAGTGATTTGAAAACCTAGTTAATCTAGCCATCTGAGTTTTAAATGAACCCATGAAACCAACGTGGTGGAACTGCGTTGCCATGTAGACTGTGCACAGCACAGACAGGAAGAAATTAAAATCACCTAGGGAATCCATCTTCAACATCCATATCCAATGAGGTGCTCTTTTAGTTATTGCACAGAATTATTACCAAAACACCCTCAATATATTAATTTTCCAACAGTTGAACTGTACCAATGTCCTAAAAACATATTTTTAAGCCTATACTGCCAACCAGGAAGAACTTACTAAACAGAAGTGATTAAAAACTGTAGAATTTTGCCACAGAAAATCAATTGTTTTAAAATTCAACACATATGCACATGCTCACACACACATATACCCCACAGCTGTTATTAACATTAAAGTGAAAAATAAATTGGTCTAGAAAGGTTTATGAGTTAAACTGTGTCCTGTAATTTCAGAAATGAATAAAGGGAATTTGTTAAAATTAAATAGCATTGTATTTCTAGTACCACCACCAGTTTACCTACATGTGAAACATGCTTCTGTACAACAATGTAAACTTCACAGCAAGCCATTGTTACATTCATTAGAGCAGAATTTTCCATTTTCCTTAAATTACAACATAATTTTGGGCTGAGATTGCTGAACACACAGGTAAGCCAACAATAACAGTACAATTTAGTTTCACAGTGGTTTTCTTTACACAAAGTTCATTTTAAGTGTCTTTGCAAAACATTTCACATTAAACTTCAGTTTCTAAGTGACTTCCTTTAGAGCCTTCTTGCTCAGATATTTTCCACCCTCTTGTCTTTATGTGCTTAGCATGTGTGTTGTTTGATTAGGTACAAAATGGAAGACTGGCTTGTTTTATCTGTTTTTTGTGTCCTCTGCTGTAGAAAGAAAGTGTCCTTCATGAGATGTTGAAGCCTTCACTGCATACACAAAATTTAGGGGCAAATCCAGGTCCAGGAGCCCGAGCAGCCCACCACCAAACAGAGACAAAGACTTTCCAGAAAGTCACCTTTGCAAAAAAGAAAGAAAAAAATAGAGAGGGGATGGGGCTAGGGGGAGGGGAATATCTTAGGGAATGAAGACACAAATGCACATTCCAGAGTCCATATTTACAAACTAATAGAAAATATAAACATTATTGTATTTGGAGCCAAGTCAAAACCAGGAAGAGCTAGATTCAGATATTGCTTGGGTTCTACACATATTTTTCAACAAAATAAGTCATGTCTTAAAGATAAACAAAGGATCACTCAAGTCAATTATTGATTTGTTTCCTAATGATGAATTAAAGCTTACTTGGTTACCATATTTGATTAGAGGGTATAGAATAATTTTTCTCTATAAGTATTTTCCTTTATTGATTTTGCAAAATCTCAACAATTGCACATTTCAAAAGTTCAGGTTGATTTAGAATAAATATACACATGTGTGGTTTTACCAAAAACTAGTTTTAAAAGTCCCTTAAACCCTTTGAGGGGTGTAGGTCTCTTCGCTATGTTAAGACAGTATATAGGCAACACAAATGTCTCATTCAATGCTTGTTGTTGCTCTTGTTTTTAAATCCTAAAGTCATGTCAGTTTTTCTGCAAGAGAAAAGTTATGGCAAGAAATATGTAAGTGTCATCAGCACAAAGGATGTGAGTCCGTACAGCCAGTTTTCAAGGCAGGAGGGTTGGAGGGCAGGAGGGGTGAGATGTGAGGCCTGGGAATCAGGGGAGGTGCTGAGATGGGGAGACCCGGGTGAAGCTGCTGGAGATGGAATTTCCCATCAGAGTGCGGAAGCCGTGACAGAATGACTACCTTCTCTGGCTGCCTGCATTCCCTTGAATGCCAGCGATGCAGGAATGTCACAGTTGTGGGGAGACAGTGGGGTGCTGCCAGCATGTTGCCACCCATGTCCAGCAACGTAACCAGAAGGAGCAGCGCTGTAGGTCATGTAAGGCGACACTTGGGCCGGGGTAGGGTAAGGAGCCATGCTGGACGCTGACACAAAACTGCCCACAGCTGGGAGACCATTTGGTGCCTGAAAGGAGAAGAAAAGAAGTGAAAAATAATCACATTATAGTAGTGAACATTTCACAGGTTCTTAGAAAGAAGCAGAAGCTAAGTCTGAGTAAGCCAACAATGCTCAGACTCTACTCTCCGATATTTTTTTTAATGAGCTTTATAATGTTCTAAAGACATTCACAGTCTTGCCACTTAAACAATGGCAAGATATTACTCTTTCCACAAACACTTAGAGAAAGCTACAGCCAGAAAATTCATAGTATTTGCTTGCGCTATTTGGAAGTATAGGAAGGAGGTGCAGGGTGAGGAAAGAATCAATGGCGATTAAATATTCTTAGAATCTATCCGGCTATCCTCATTGCCTTTGTCAGCCTTCCCGGGACTTGGGTTTTGTTTGGCTCTTTTGTTGAGGCACTTGTGACAGGCCTGGTTGGTATAGCTTTCATTTTCAGTAAAGAAGGGCACAGACTGCAGGCTGTCATGTCATGTTAGAAATGCACAACGAACATGACCTTTGTTAAAGAAAATGTAGACCATATTTTAAGAGATCATATTGAAAATGCTCATAGGACAAAGGACATACAAAAATCAGGTGCTTTGTCTTACAAGGGTTTTTAAATGAATATTGCAGGTACTTTTTCCAGGACTGTTTTATCAGAAAGGAAACTGTCTTTCCCCATATAAAAAAAACTGCATATGCCTGGTTTTGAAAGTGGAAATTTTGCTTGAAAAGTTTTTGGGCCCTGTGATGTGAGTTTTTAAAAGCCATGTGGATAAATCTCTTGAAGTGAATTTAGAAGTTAAAATCTTTGTTTGCAAACATGATGCAGCAGTCCTGGCAGGCGAGCCTGCCTAGAAACCAGTGCTCTCCTGGCATCCAATGAATTATTGTTGGTATCGTTACTATTAACAACACTAAAAACACTCTGATTTTTAATCCTGATTCTGGCATGAACACTGGGCATCCTTCTTCAAGTAGTCTAATTTTTTCCCCTCAATCTTTATACTATTTAGAAATAAAGAGTAGATCCTGTCTCCTGATAGTGAAATGAATGAATTACCATTTAACATATTTCCTACTGAAAGTATCATGTAAATACTAGAATTTTATTAGGAAAATTAATTTAATCCTTAGAATTAAGTTAATCAGGTGTATGTTAGCTAGATACTTTTCCTGTTCAATTGAAACATCTAATTTAATTTATTTGGGTTATTGTTTTCAATTCTACATCTATGAGAATGCAATGGTGAGGTCTCAAAAGCTATTTTCTCAATGCAGAGTGGATGGATATGTACACAGAATAGAATATATACGTGGGTATGACTTAACATTGCTCATGGATTTCTGACAAAATAAGACAAATGTTAGAGGGGTTAGCCTTGTGTCTTTGGTCTACAAGAACACACACCTTGTGTTGTGTTTTTCAACGTTGGTTGTTTGAAAATGGGAAAGAGAAAGAAAGCTAAAGTTTCTTAAATAGGTTCTATGTCCCGGCACCAAGAAATATTCAACATATTTTACTGAAGCATGAGGACTAATGAATTATATAGTTCATTATAAACGATTGAGTTTATCATAATTACAAGATAGAGTGTCACAAATACAACACAATGTTCAACTGAAATTAAAGTGTATTTTAAGGGTCCCAGAGAAGATGATGCTGTATTTTTTAAATAAACTACTGCATATAACTGTTGAATACAAATGAAATCTTATCCTTTTTTTATACAAGGATTTAGACTAAGAGGTTTAGCCATGTACCCTCAACCAATTGGCAAGTCAGTAGTCATGTGTTAAAAGAATTAATCACCCCTGCCCGATGCAGGGTCTTCTGTAGCATGTCATACTGTTTTTCCTGGACACTTAACAGGTAGATGCAATTTAATCTCAAACTAGAGCATCCTTTGAGATAACATCTGGTAACAAATTCTTTTCTCTCCTAGAACCTTCATTGTTAGCTCCTCATCTGTTTCTTAGCTTCTAAAAAAAAAAAATTCTTTCTTCCACTTTTTGAGAATGGCTAATTATGTCTCAAAGGAAGCATACTTTAAGGCTCTCAGGAGATGGACATCAAGGTAGAGAACTATCAAATTACAGGGAAAAAAATTTAGTTTTGCTTAGAGATTATAGTTTTAATCATTTTTATTTAGAATTATCCCAATAATCTATGATAAATAAGTTTGGAAAGAAAGAAATCCAATTCAGCTATGGAAAGATGTTCACATCTGTATATATGTGGTGTTAGTTAATACTTTAATTCCCAGCATTAACTAATATTTTATACTACTGATGCCCATGTGAACTAAGAATAATGAAATAAGAATGCTAACATTAAAATTACTTCTAAAACAATAAAAAGTCTTTGGCCAACATCATACAGGGACATAAGGTTAAAAGATTTAATATTATACATGGGAGAAATAATGTTCTAGTTAGCAGAACATAACTGTTGGTGAGTTCTATTTTCCCTCACAGCTAAATTTTTCCTTTTTTCTTTGTATTTTACCTATCATTCAAAATTACAGTTCTCTCTGAAATCCTTGCTTAGTCATCTTCCCTCTTCTTACACCTTTGCCCTTGGAACTATTGCTCGTTGATGTGCCCCATTTACTTGGACTCTTGAGTTGTTTTGTTGCAATGTCTACAGTCCCCTTATGTGGACCCACTGCTTTTTGCCCAGAGATGTTTCCCCTGGAAGATGGCCTTCAGAGACATGCTGCATTGAACTTTTATCTTAAATAATGCTCCTGAAATTTAGGGGGAGGCAGAACATTGGATTTAGGCCTATATTACCTTCTAGTGCCTTGTTTATTCCATGATTACATTCATTTATCAAGTGTAAAAAATATGACTAATTTTTTCCATATTTGTCCAATTTCTCATACTTAATGCATAAACTTGCTTTGTGTCATTATTCTTAGTATTAAATATTTCAAAGTTCTCTAAAATTCACAATATTTACTTAGTACCATTTTAGTGATGCAATCCCCTTTGTACTGCAGAAAGACAGGGTAGGAAGAGAAGCTCGGAGAAGGTTGATTTCATCTAAGAAAAAAGCGGCCAGGTGTGGTGGCTCACACCTGTAATCCCAGCACTTTGGGAGGCTGAGGCCGACAGATGGCCTGACGTCAGGAGTTCAAGACCACCCTGGCCAACATAGTGAAACCTCGTGTCTACTAAAAATACAAAAATTAGCCAGGTATGGTGGCAGGCTGCTGTAATCCCAGCAACTCAGGAGGCTGAGGCAGGAGAATCGCTTGAACCTGGAAGGTGAAGGTTATAGCAGTGAGCGGAGATCATGCCATTGCACTCCAGCCTGGGCAACAAAGACTTTGTCTCAAAATAAAAAAAAGAAAAAAAAGAAAAAGAAAAGAAGAGAGGCTACATGTTTGCTTTAAAAAAAAAAAAAAAAACAAAGAAATCTTTAAACTTAAACAGCATAAAAATAGCTCTTAGTTTTCTCTCAGGTTAAATTATGAACTAGCTTGGGGTCTAAAGAGTTTTGTCTTAATTTTACTTTTTACTTTTGAAGTTCAGATTTATAAATTTAGAAAAAAAAAGCAAGTAAGTGTGCTTTAAAATTTACCTGCCTCCTGCCACCTTCACTATTTATTCATTTTAGTGACTCAATAAACACATCAATTTTCTCACTATTAATTTTGACACATGACATTAGTAAAAGATATAAATCTCTACTGGGTCAAGTAATTGTTATTTATGAAGCAATCACTGAAAGAGTAAAATTTTCCACCGCAAGGGAAAACAACTACAGGTAGCATTGATGTTTATTTATTCTTTCCAGTAAAAGAGTACATGACTTAAATGTCCCAAATCTGTTTAATGTTTTCAGTGAAGGGCATGTAATTAATCTGAAAAGCTAGTTAGGTCGAGTAGAGACTACCAAATGTACACTATAAATAAAGTGGAGCAAACATGCTAAATTACTCTATTTAATTGGATTGTAAATATGATTTATAAATCAACCAACATATGGAATCCCCAGGGAAGAGTAAACAAATTTTCCAAATGAAACCCTGGCAATGGGCATGTAATGGAAATCTCATTTTTGAAAATGACTTTACCTAAAGATTCCATAAATAAGACTTCAATCCATCAACTCCTTTCTCATGTGGATCTTCCATGAAAGGCATGAGAACTCTTTCCCCTGAAAGAACTGTGCAAGGGTGCTCTCTATAGCAAACTATCTTCTACCTAAATTTGAGAAGGAGATTTACTAATACAAAGCAAAATAGACTAAATTGCATACCCTGGAAAAAGTAAGTTACTTGCTTTGTTTAATACTTTTAGGAAAAGACAGACTTTATCACACTGACATTAAAGGAAATCATCTAGAAAAAAATGTATAAGATGCAATATAGTTCTAGTTAAGGTTATCGCAGAAGAATGGAAGTACAAGTTTTCATTTCACTTGTTCCAAAATGTTCAAAATGCAAATTTACCAGTTTTTTAAAGTAACTTTAGTGACTATGTTGAGGAACTGTATTGGCAGAGGGCTAGATTGCAAACTGTTTGAGGACAGGGACTTGTCTTAATCATCTTGTACCCCCACAAAACAGGATACATCATAAGCATTCCACAACCATATGTATACTTAAGTTAGTATACGTTTGTGAAAGCAAAACATGTGATACTCTGGCTTAAAAAGCAAAGCAAAAAGGTAGGTACCATTTATCACAGAACAAGCGTTACACTCTAAGCAAGCAACATGAATAAGACTGTTGAAAAAAGTAAACAAAAGTTCTAACCTAGCCATTTTATTATTTGATTTATGGTTATTCTATTTATCCTCCCTCCTCCAGAAAACGAAAATACATTAGTATCAAAACACCTGTGACCACCGTAAAACTGGTATGGCAACTGTCTGGCAATTAGAGGTTATAGACCATTATTGAAATTCTGGGAATTGTCTACTCTACATTTTTTATTGTGAAGATAAATGCAAATAACAGTGCCAGGTTCTCTACCCATAATCTGCTTTCACTTATGAGTTCAACCTGGTCCTTCCCTTATGATAAAATTAGTTTACCTTGGCTTTATGATAAAGTAGATTTAGCCACAAACAGACATGTGCTTCACCCAGAATTTCAACCTCAATATCATAAGCAAGAACAAGTTTTGGATCTGAAAATAATCAAGATTTTCTCTTTTTTGGTGAATCATTTTTATGACTGTCATTCTTCCCTTTTTAATTCATTATGCAATGACCTAGTAAAACATATCTGACAAAATGAAATGATGGTTATAAATGTGGTTTGAACATTCATCCAACAAGATCTCAATTATGCTTACTTATCATATTGTAGATCTCAATGTCTCTAGGATATGGAAAGTTGCTATTTAAAAGCTTTACTAAATTTTATAATTTTCCAAAAGATTATTAAAATTGACATGGTCTTGAAAAATTTTCAGTTACCTTTCCCTGCCATTTTATACAACACATTTTACTGATACATAATCATTAATTTTATTTTGAAATACTTCTTGTTAAAATATAACCAGGTCAAAGAATGTTTTTCATTAAAGATAACATTATAAATTTCAAAGACACTCTGTTGGCATTTGCCTAAGGTTTCATTCTCTATGACTTATATATTATTTATAAAAATTAACTTTAATATTAAGAAAAATTTAATTTAATATTTTTATATCTTCCTGAGAACTGTAAATCCATGAGGACAGCCAGTTTTTAAAATAGTACACTAGAAAATCACATTCAGGATTCTGGAAGACTATCTTCACTTTCAATAACATGTACAAGTAAATGCTTCATAAGAATTTCAGATTATGTCTTTAAGTTCAACTATTTTCACAACTTAATTCTGAACTTTTTAAAAGTTCAAGTATTTATAGAATCTTGAACTTCTCAAGATTTGTAGCTGACATCTCAATTTGTAGCTAGTGTTATATTAAACTTGTCAACATCTGTAACCCCAAAATGAAGATACCCAAAGCTTATAAATCTGTCACTCCATTTAGAGTATCAGAAATGCAATGTATTTTTCCTGAGAAAGTATGCTCATTTGTAGAAATTTTTTCAAGAACTATACAATTATTTATATCTAGTTTGAATAAAATGAGGCGTTAATTCACTAAATACTTCCTAAAAGGGCAAATGTATTCCAGCCCCTATGATTCTCTATATAAGGTTGTTTCGACCATTCCAATTGTATTCCATTGGAGTTTTATGCTTTCAACAGAAGAGAACCTGCCATCAGCAACCAGAGAACATTGTTGCCATTCAGAAGTAAATAAGATTAAGGACTTTTAGCCTCAATATTAACTGTGGGTTTAAAAAAGCCAAAATAAATATTCTATCCTCAGAGACAATAAGGACTTCTGAATGGCACTGCAAAATATTAATTACAATGTAATATTAATATGTAAGACAAGTTTGAATATTTTAAACTAAATTTTCAAAGACAAAAGATAGGTATACGCATAGCTGAAATGTGCATACCGTTTTAATTACTAGGAATCAGGGCATCCGTCTTTACAGTTAAGCCGAAAATAGAAACTCTAGATTATGATAATCAATAGTATCTATACTTAGTTGCGTAGTTTAGCCCTTTGGTAATTCTCCAGGTGTCCTCAGGAAAAATATGCTTTAAATTCCTATGATTCTGAATTCTCAATTTCCTTCTTTATATAATAAAATTAAACTAGTATCATATAATATCACATTATTTAATAACAATCACAAATGCCCTGAAAGTGGGAAAATTTTTAAAGCTTTTATTTGGCAAAAGACATTCAAGATTTTGTCCATAATATAAACTGAGGGAAAAAAAAATGTGTTGCCTGAGTTTACATTTTGGTTGAATTATGCTGACACCATTTTGAAAAATAACTTTTAAACTAAATCTGCCCTTTAAATATTGGTAAGAGAAATGCACTTATATGTGCAACACTTTACCTCTGTGTCTTTATAAACAAGTATTAATGTGTAATTTAAGCCTACATGAAATCAATGTCTGAAGTCCAAAACTCAGAAAAAAATGACACAGCAGAAATTTATGTGCCTACTTAGTACCTCTTCAGCATTAAGCACTATTTTGATAATTATCTTAGAGTAGCCACTGACTTACATTATTCTTAGAAACTCCAGGTTTTGAAATTTTATATCATTTGAGTTATCTATTAAAATACATGGCAATGCAAAAGATTAGCATATTGCAATTAAGAACTCTGCAAATGTAAGTTTGATATAATTTTTTTTATTCCGGAAAAAATATTATTTAGAGCAATATTTGGCTACTTATTTCTTTAAATTATATTCTTTTATAAATGTGATAATCTAGTGATTTAAAATTTAGTATATAAAATATCTATTTTTAATCAGAATATCAATTGTTTAAAACTTCAAAATTTTTACTTTAAATAATTTGTCAGTTTAGTTTTGAAGTGTATTATAAATTAAGCATTCCCAAACAAGTTTAAATGCTAGATCTATAATTCAAGGAAGTGAAAATTAAAATAAGTGGCCAGGCGCAGTGGCTCACGCCTGTAATCCCAGTACTTTGGGAGGCTGAGGTGGGAAGATCATGAGGTCAGGAGATCGAGACTATCCTGGCCAACATGGTGAAACCCCGTCTCTACTAAAAATACAAAAATTAGCTGGGCATGGCAGTGCATGCCTGTAATCTCAGCTACTCTGGAGGCTGAGGCAGGAGAATCGCTTGAAGCCGGGAGGCAGAAGTTGCAGTGAGCCAAGATCAGGCCACTGCACTCCAGCCTGGAGACAAAGCTAGACTTTGTCTCTAAATAAATAAATAAAGTTTTTTTTTTTATTATGACTGCTTGATATATAAACTGGGTTCATCAATGACATGTGGAAAGTTTTTCAACTCTATACTTCACAACGTTATTCCAATAAATGATGACCTAATAAAAAGCACTGAGTGCCTATTAAATGCTTGCTTCTATGGTAGGCACTTTATATACACTCTTTCTATTGTTTGTGACAAAATCCCTTGAAGCTTTTTGACTATGGACTCTCTGAACAAGGTATACTCTGATAAATATTACTTGGTTTTACAAGTCTCTAACTGCCACTTAGAACCACAGGTATATACTTAATAAATGCTTAATAAATAATAAATGCTTAATATTTAATAAATGTTTACTATGTGCCATATGGTTGCATTATCTCATTGAATACCCATAACATCTCTTGGGGTTGGGAGTATCATTTTCCTGTTTTAAAGATGAAGAAATAGAAATTTTACTAAGAAGTCATACAGCCAGAGATCGGAGCTCCTAACCATTGTACTATTCTTCCTTTTCTTTGTAAATTGCAAGTTAAGGGTGGGTCCTATAGTAAAAGAAAATGACAAACTTCCTTATCATTTCCCATTGGCATTCTTTACAGTAGAAACAGACTAAGGAAAAGGGCTCTCTTTCCTTGCTGCCATTTTCTGTGCTATTTGCTATTGGAGAGCCACTAACATGTATTCTGATTCGGCTTCAACGAAATAAGAGAAGGAAGAGGACGTGGAAATGGGATTTGTTACAGAAAATAACGACTAGGATTTTTTTCCATGTGAATAAGAGGAACACGTTCGACTTAATTTTTAAAAGCTGATTTTGACAGATAAGAAAACTTAAAAAATTGTAAGACTTCAAAATAATAAAACGAAAACTGAATAGTTTGAGGCTTTGGAATTAGAGTTTGAGATTAAGAAATTTGCAAACCTCCTGAGGTCTGCTGGGGAAACCTTACACTGCCTTAAGGTCAGGTTTTTGAGAGTTTTGAACTCTTAACTCCAGGGTGGTGATGAATTTAGACTTAAATCTGGAGCTTTTGTTGTGGTGGTTGCTTAGCTTTTCTCGGGGGAAAAGAAAACACCGGTGTTTTAAATTTTCCTTTGGAGACTTGAGGGAGGGACGGAGGGAAAGAAAAATTAAACGGTCCACAGCCAGTCCGTATAATTTGAGGTTTTCTCACTAACTTCCTTGGGAGATTACGATGTGACCTTTAGTAGAGAAAATGGTGGCTTTGTTACGTTTATCTGGGTGCCCCTCTTCGCAGGACGAGCCGCGCGGGTTTGTCCGAGAGCCACGGGGGCGAAAGTCCGAGCGCGAGGACCCCCACAGCCGCCGTCGCCCCGCAGGGCCGAGACCCGGGGCGCGCGTTTCGCGGGCGTGGAGGCGCGGCTCCGAGGCCCCAGGGTTGCTCCGCCCGGCCCTTCGGAAGCGCCTTCTTTGGTTAACTCTACCCCCAATACGAGTCGCCGAAAGGCTTCGGGAGCCGCCTCCCCAAGCCCCCAGAGACCGAAAGGCCTGGAGGCGCTTCCCAGAGCCGCGCCCCGGGGAGCCGCCGCCCCAGACCCCCCGCGCCCTAGCGAGCGCTCCCGGCCGCTGGCGGGGGTCGAGGCCCCAGCTCCGCCTTCGAAGGCCCGGGCCTCTGTTTCCCCCCAAACCACGGAGGATCTGGCTCGTAGCAGCAAATGGGCGCCGGCCTGGGCTTTTCTCCCGGGAGGCTCAGAAACGGACCCGAGTAAATCCCCGGCGCCACGCGGTCCACCTGGCCGGGCCCTCGCCTCCTCACCTGACCGTACTTGGTTTCCTGCTCCAGGGCTCCCTTCTCCAGCCCGTTCACCGCGTGCGGGGCGGCGGCGGGGAAGTTGTTGCGGCCCAGGCTGCTCCACTCCTCCACCTTGGTGCTGTGGTAGGGGGAGCTGTCGCTCACTGCTGGAGAGGAAGAGAAGGTGTCAGGCCGGAGGCCCAGCCCGCACGCCCCACTCATGAGACGGGACCCAAATCCGCGACGAGAGAGCTTGAGGGCTCAGACCTTGGGTCGGCCCCCTGCCCTCGGCCTCCCGAGGGCGCTGGGCCCAGCCGCGACCTCCGTCCGGTGCTTCCAGCCCAGGGCCTGGTGAAGCTTTACTCGCCTGAGTGCAGGCCTTTCCGAATTCTCTGACCCACGCCTGAGGGAAGATACTTTTTTCTTTTTCAACCGGTCTTTGATTTCCCTCTCATCCTCCGCTCTCCCAGGGCAAAGGAGTGGAAGAAACCCAAATAAGGAGGGAACTGTTAAGGCTGCACGCGCCCGCCCGTTCTCTGCCTCCTCAGTCTTAATAACCCAAGGCCGACTGGGAGTTGACAACGTTTTGGGACTGGGGCTGGCTAAAAAGAAACGCGCCTGACCTAAGGGTGCCTGCACTGGTGCTTACTGCACTGTGGGGATCTGGCACTTGTGTCAATAGAGAACAAAAAGACCTGCAAAGTCCTTTGCAAACAAATAACTAAATGATTCCCACAATACAGTGCAAAAGATGCATTCACAGATTTCTGTTTGTGTGTGCATAGGGCTCCCCTTGATACTCTACCTCTACACATTACATATGTGATAAGTGTATATGACTTAAATCTTGCAATTACCACTCTACATGTCATGGGTGTCAGTGGCAGGGTTCTCCTAAAAGTTTAAAATATATATAGATACAAGAAAGAGAAAATGAAATAGATTAAGAAAATGAAAGTAGAATTAAGTGTTAAGGTGTAATGCCATCAGTTATTCTTTCTGTTCTTGTTGGAGATGCAAAGAAAATTGTATGGTGTGATTACTATGATACTTAGAGTCGTGCATATTGAATCATTGCCATTTTTCAGTGACCAGGTATAGTTTCAAAGAGATTTGTGAAGGCTACAAGCAATGTGTTTTTGTCTTTGGGTCCTATGGGTGGAGGATGGAAGTTTAACAAAGTCATTGTAACTTGATTTTAAACACTTCCATCTGACACAGTGCTTTAAGAGAGTAATCGTTTTTGTAGAAATCATCATTTTATAGTCACAAATTTGTCAGAATCTAAAATTTGTCAGAATCTGGGTTGTTTAAAGTTGGCATCGAAAATCACAACAATATCTATAAGGAAGAGTTGCTTCTTTCCATTCTCCAATACTTTCCCAGCTGACATTCACTCTGATGGGAGAATCCCTAGGCAGGAAAAGTTTTCTTTTCAAGTCCGTCAGCCTTTTTTTCCACTATGTCTCCTCCTCTACCACCCCAAGAATTAGATTGAGTGCCATTTGCACCAGAAAACTGTGTTTTGGTCCAGAACTGCCTGTCTGTCTTTGCCTTCCCAGACAAAAGGCAGTCGGTGGGCACAAGCCTGAAGTTATCTTAAGAAATTGAGATCCCCCTGCGAGCCCCCATTTCTGCTGATCTCACACTTTCCCATGAACAGGGGCTTCCTTTAAATGTCAGTGAGGTCAGTTTATCCCATAAATCAAGGGCAAGCTCCCCAACTACTGCTCCAAGTAGCTCCAAATAAGACAAAACTGGGCTCTTGTAAACTTGCAGTCAGAAAACAAGAAGATGAGAAATCAGAGCTCTGCTTTAATTACTTAAAAAGATAATTGTGCCAATGTGGTGGCAACCAAGAAAGGCAGGAAGTAATTAAAGGAACTATTTCCCTCTTTCCTATTTAATTTTTCCCCTACACTTTTAAAACTTTAGGCTGAGAAATTAAGAAAGTGGACTATCTACACATTATTTAAATTCTGCATCTAGGGCATTTAGACTTTATTTTCTCCCTACCAAGAAGTTAACGCCTAAAAAAAAAAAAAAAGAAAAACTCAGTAAAAGAAAACAAACTCAGGTCTCCTGCTGAAGCTGGACTGGGCAGGAGGGCTCGGGGAATCCTGACTAGGCAGAAAGGACGCTTAGGACTAGGCAAGGTCAGGGGTGAGAAAGGAAAGAACAGTGGGGTGGCATTGCTGAAAACGTGCAGGAACTAGATAGATATCCACTTGCATTCTCGGGGACCCGGGAACCCCAAAGGAAAGCGGAAAGCTCAGGGTAAACGGAAAATAACAGTAAAAGGACGGCATGGAATCGCCTGCATTTTATTTCCATCACTGCAGATGCCACTTCCCCTTCTAAGATACATACAGTGAAGTCTGTTAAGGTAAAAAGTGAATGAAGAGAGAGAGAGAAAGAGAGAATATGACCTCGTCTGGGAATGAGTTAGTAGTAGTAACTTCGGGACCTCCATTTCCGAGGAAAATGAAGTGAAGCATAAGAACGAAACCAATTAGTTGACATTTGAACTTCCTGCCGGAGCAAATTTGGCCTGATTGCCAGAATCGGAGAAGAATACTTCAATTTCCACCGCGTGCTGGACTCCTCCCGGCCGTCTGTGATCCCCAAGCAAGCCGGCATCTGCAGCCGGCAGCCCTAAGCAGGCTCGGGCCTCCCGGGCTGCGCCCCAAGTCCGGCCCGGCCGCTCTCTCCAAGTGAGCAAGCCGGGCTGAGGCTGCCTCGGCTCGAGAGGCGGGGGAGGGTGGAAAATGCGAACCATGTGTTGGGGATGTTATGGGTCTGGTAGTTTGAGATGAGGCAGGAGACTGTGTGTGGCAAGGAAACCAGGGGCATGCGTTTCAACTTAATGAGATCGGGACACCCCCTAGGAAGACTCCTTACGTTTCCAAAGGAAAAAGCCTCAGGTGATGGGAAAGACACGGTCCCGGAGGCCGCAGATAGTGGGACCTCCGCGGGAGTGCGGAGGCAGATGCTGCATATCCACACGCCCTGTCTCTGAGCCCCTACCTTGGTCGGTGATGGAGCGGATGCCCAGGATGTCAGTGACGGAGTGCGAGGAGGGCCAGGTGCGCGGCATGGCCACCGAACCGGGAATGGCAGGCACCCCGGGTGGTGTGGGCACCTTGGCAGCCGCCGCCGTGATAGGGCTGGGGTATGAGTAGATGTGGTTGTAGGGCAGCGCTGGTTGCGGTGCCGGCTGGTGCTGCTTGTATGAGTCGTAATGACCCTGCTGGGCCAAGTTGCCGATCTTGTTGCGCAGAATGCGGCTGATGGAGCTCACGGAGGGCACGTTGTACTTGTCGCACACGCCGTCCGCCAGCAGGCGGTCCCGGATCTCCCAGGCAAAGATGCCAGGGTCCCTCTGCTTGTAGGTCCGGATGTGTTTCACCACGGTGGGGGTAGTGACCCGGGGCTTGCTGCCCCCGATGGCTCCTGGCAAGATCGAGCCTGTCTCGTTGTAGCGCGCCAGGATCTTGCTGACACAGCCGTGAGAGACCCGTAGCTGGCGGCTGATGTCACACGGTCGGATGCCCAGTTGGGCCAGTTCCACGATGCGAAGCCGGATGGCGTTGGGCAGCGGCCTCCCGTTCACAAACACTCCTCCCAGCTGGTTCACCTCCCCGAAAGCTGGCTCTAAAAAACGAACACACAGCGCGCGGGGACGCGCACCCGCTGCTTGGGACAGCCGCCTGCCACTGGGCCTCCCTGCGCGTCCGGGGACTGAGCGAACGCAACCGTCCTGTACTAACGACAGGGGCTGTCCCCAAGCCAAACGGTCCCTGAACAAAGCCGAACGGCCCCAACCGTCACGGTCCAATCGGACCCCCTCCCTCATTCCTGCGGTGCCAGAGGCCCCTACAGCCAAGTAAAGTGGTGAGACGCAGGGCCTCTCCGAGCGTTCAAAAGTCTCCCGAAGCAGGACGGGAAATCGGTCTTGATGCCTAAACGCGCTGCTTCTCGCCTGCTCCTCACTAAAGTTCTTGGGCCACTCCCTCTTTACTCATCCCATCCCCAGCGTTCCTCCTGGAGACCCTGGCAGTTAAACAAAGTCTAGGAGAAGCTAGAGGTGCTTTTTTTTCTCCTGTTTTGTTTGCGTGCATGCGCACGTATGAAGCAAAACTTCGTTTGCTACTGGGGCTGCGGGACTTGCTGATGCCATAGTCCCCTTCTCTTAAAATCAGAAAATGGCATCAATAGCCAGCCAGTAGCCAGCGTTCACATTGAACTGCTGTGCGCCGCTGACCCTTAGCGTGTTCCTACAACTTGTAGGAACACGAGCAAAGTCAATAGAGAATGTGAGCGCTTAGTGGCGCGCGCCCTCGCTCTCCCTCCCTCCCTCCCTCTCCCGCTCGCTCCCTCCCTCCCTTCGCGGCTCCGACGGAGTCTTCCACCGCCACTCACCCATTGCTCCGAGCAGTACACCAACCCGGCCGCAGTTCCGCACAACCAGACAGAAAGATTCCGCACGGCCTCAATGGCCCGGCCTGTTGCTACGCCGGGCCGCCGGCGCCTCCGCTTCTTCCCAGGAGGAGGAGGCGAGAGTGCAAAAGGAAGAAGTAAAAGGAAGTCTGTGCCCCGGTGAAAGAGGCTTGAGTTCTGCATTTCAATCTAAGCAGCAACGTGGGCTGGGCTGAGCAGGGCCGGGCGGCTCCGTCTATCACTCACTGGGGACACGCCCTCAAAGAGGCGGGCCCGAGGGCAAGCTGCGTGGTGATTGGTGCGGGCCGGTGAACGACAGGGCAGTCCAGGAAACTCCTTCCGCTGTCTCCTTCAGGCTAGCTCCCCACCTGAGTGACTAAATACGACGAAAATGGGTGTTTGACATCTTCCCAGAAGCGACACAAAAAAGACAGCAAAATCAGGCTGGTAAAATGCTGAATAAACAAATGAAAGAGTCTTGTCTGAGTATGAATGATTCGAAGGGAGACGGGACCCGAGGAGACTTCCTCGGGGGAACGATGGACGTCTCAGAATTGAAGTTAAGACCCTAAGTGGGAGGCGGGCGCCTCGGTGCACCGGGGTGGGGGAGTTGTCTTAGCAAAATCTGTCAAGAGGGCCACCGGAGAGAATCTGTGTCACCTGCCGATTCTACCTAACTTCAATCCATGCCAGGTGGCGAGAGCGCAGGTGTGAGAAGGTAGGCCCGCCAGAGAAACCAGGAGGTTATGGGGAGCCCGAGCCACAGGTGGGGGCCACTGTTAAGGCCAGGGAGGCTCCTCCTACCGCCAGCTTCCCGCGGCAGCCCCTCACCCCCCAGGTGGACCGGCCAACCACTAGCCACGCAGGCTCGAGGTAGGGGCCACGCCGTGTGCCGGGAACTGAACCACAGGAGGCTAACGCGAGCGCACTGCCCCAAGTTCACTGATTGCCAGTGACTGGGGCACTCACTACGGACCCCAAGGCTCTGCCACATTCAGCCACTGTCCTGGGCCGCTGGGCCTCGGTACCAGGGTTTGCGAGGGTTCTCCAAACCGATTTCTAAAGAGTTTTGCTTATATATAAAAGAGACTTAGTCTCAAGAAAGTGGACACCGACGCTGCACATGGATGTAATTCCCTCGTCTTCTATTAAGCTCCCAGAGGCCCTTTGGTTCTGCCTACTTCTGAATTTTCACTTTTGTTCACGCTAAGTCTAATCTAAAGTTTGCCGTATGCTTATTGGCAGTCAAAGTTATTAATATTTGCAGTTAGAGTTGTGGAGAATGTGAATAAAAATAATAAACAAGAAGAAAAATATTTTCGTGAATTTGGGAGTTTTTACTGCTTGGGGTCGTGAACTCTGCTACTGCTACTTGACAATCCACAAGGCTCTTTGTCCACACAGGATTCAGGCTGCTTCCCCAACAGTCCCCAGGGATGTGTGTGGCTCTGTTACGCCCAGGGAAGCTGGCCCCAGATCTTGGGCCAATAAGTTACAAGAACCCAGGAAAAAACCGTGATCGGCCATGCTTCTGCAAAGGAACAGATCTCCAGATTCCCACTTGGTGGTGGGAATGGTGAGGATGCACTCTAAATTCAGTTACCTAACAGAATGAAGGATGTGAAAGATACAGATGAACTAAACACCATTCTTTACAATCGTAATCTTGAAAAAAGCCCCACAACTAGACATACTTGAACTTGTCCTTTTTTGTTGGTTGGTTTCAAACGTTTAAAATCTTCTTGAAGTTTGATTTGATAGCAATTTCGCCCTAGTCTGACCCCAATATCTGTTGGGTGACACCGTGTGGCACCGCCTGGCATTTTTACATAAGTAGAGCCTTCTGAAATCTAAAGATTTTAGAAGCAGAAGCTCCTTCTTAAGGCTGTTAGGTACATTGAGTTTTTGACGCATCGGAGGGGAGTTTACGACTTTGCCTTAGGCTTCAGGAGGGAATGAACTTGCCCGGCAACTTGATCAGGAATCCTCCTTCCCCCTCACAGACAAGCAGTGAGTATCGTCCTCTGCGCGGAATCTGCTCTACTTCCGTGCACCCAGGGAGAATTCGCAGTCTGTAGGGCTGCTAGGCGGGTACAAGGATATTCGCCTACCAATAGGCAAAACCTAATGCCCCGCGGGGGGTCTGGGGACTCTTCGAAAGCTTTAGCAGTTCTACAGCACCAGCCTAGAGTGGTTCCGAAACTGTTACGGTTTAGAGCTCTGACTATTTGGAGGTAACATACAACCCTCTCTTGTTCCCACCAACTCCCTCAGCTGCCACACATCTCCCCAGTTCTCACACAGGTTCAATGCTATCTCTCCCTTTCCACCTGCTGGACTTGGCAGTGACCATGTGGCCTTAGATGCTGCGGACCCCCTGGACGCATCAGGGGTAGCATCTCACTGGGCAGGGGGCCTGTTCCGCGGCTCTGGCCGCTCCCCGTAGGCCCCACTCACACCGGCGAATGCAGGTACTGGGTGCTCTTAGCATTCTCAAGAGCGCAGAAAGAACCCATTTTAGGTGCTTTGGGCCACTAAGTATCCGCGGCAAGCAGAGGTCCCCGCTCTGGGAGCAAGAGAAGACAAAGCTGCAGGGGCAGACGCTGTCAGTGAGACCCCAGCAGAAGAGGTTGACGCTGAAGCCTTCCCAGGCGCGCACAGAGTGCTGGGGCGAGGTAGTCAGCGAACCACTGAGCCCCACCGAGAGACGACGGATCTGAGGGAGAGAAAGAGGGATGGAGGAAGGAAGAGAAAGAACATTCAGATATAGTCAGTCCCAATGGGCGTAAGGATGCAGGACTTAGAAAAAACAAGGGTCAGCTGGAGTCAGTGCCCCCTGGTTACTGCCCAGTCTGGACCCAGGAGATCACAAAGAGATTGGAAGAATTTCAACTGAAAGGAGAAATTTAAGACCAAAACCAAAACACAACCAATAAGGCCTGCAGCTGGCTCAGGCCAGGGTGAAGCCAAAAAGCGTTTCCCTAGTCGCGTCGAGGCCTCCTCCGAGGGGCGACCGGCTCTCCGGGTAAATATTTACTCAGTGGGAGACTGGAAGCCAGCCGGGCCTAGAGTGTGAAGGAGGGGGGCTACACAGGGTTGGAGGGATCCGTACACTAGGTGCGGGCCGGATCCTAGTGTACACCCGCCCGAGGGGAGCAGGAGCCGGGGACTCCGGGGGCGGCTCGGCCCAGGCGTGCGGCTGGGGAAGTTTTAACCCCCACCACGGGCTCGGCTGGACTCCGCCCTGCCCTCGCGGACCCCAGCCAGATGCTGTGTAGTCTCCATAAATCTGTCAGCCCTCCCAGTGCCGCTGGCAGTCACCTGCTGCGCCCCCTTCTCGGCACTAGAGCGGCGGGCGGAGAGACGCGGAGAAGCAAGAGGAATCTAGCCCGGTAGACTGTACCCGAGGGCTGCAGAGGTCAAACCCAAGCACTGCAGGTTGTGCGGAACGCGGGGACCCCTCCCTGTATCCCCAACCTAGACCGATGCCGGCTAAGCTGCTCCACAGGAAGGCTGCTCCTCCGGGTCTACAGGTCAGTGATGACTGCGGATGTGAGAATAGGGTGAGAATGGGGAGTGTGTGTGACCGGGAGAGAGGTTGTTCTATTCCGAGTTGCAGTAATGACTAGCGGAGCTAGCAGAAAATATTAAAGAGCTGAGTCCTCCAACTTGCCCCCTGCTAGGGACAGGACCCTCGAGCGACGCCCAGGCGATGGTGCCCGCCTCTTTTCCACTCGGAGGAGTTGCGGGGATTGCAAGACAGCCAGAGTCGGAGTCCGGGACTGGGATTTTCACAGTGCATTGACTTCTAACTGTCTGGGGAACATGCAGTAAAGTCAAGACCTTTCAGGGTGAGTTGGGGCATTGCGCGCGGCGCAGAGAGAAAAACAGGCCCAACTTCTCCAGAACTCGGCCCGCTGCGATGTCCCGGTCTTGCAGGGACAGCGGCCAACTGAGTTTCCCAGAAACTGCAGCTGCAAGTGACAACTGGAAGAGTGCCCGGCGCCCGGGGCGAGGGTGGGTCCTCCCTGGACCGCTGGCCCTGCAGGATCTGCGCTGCGAAAGGGGGCGGCGGCTGAAGGGTGCAGTAGCGGGGGACTGGGGATGGAGACAGCCCTCAGTGGTCCTCTGCCCCAGCCAGACCCGGGGTGGGAGAGGAGGACAGGTGGCGCCCGCACACTGACCTGCCAGCCTGGATTTGGAGGGACTGCGGACGCGCCAGCCCAAGGAGAAGTCGCAAGCGCTCCTCGAGGAGCAGAGCGCGGCCGGAAGATGCTCGGAGAATAGCCCCGCGGCCTCTCCACCTTCTCACCAAGGAGCCTCACGGTTCAAGAGCCTCTCCGGGCTCCACGAGGTAGCTAGAATGGCAGTGGGTTGGGTCGGGCCCGAGCCCGGAAATGGCGTCTCCGCGTTCTGCGGGTTCGACAGCGACCGGGCTGGAGTGCTGCGGGCGGTGGGATCGGCCCCACGGGCTGCGAACGCTTGTGGCCGGCTTTCTTCTTGCGAGGGCAGGGGAGGGGCCTGTCGCTGCCTGAAACCCGCTTTTAATTCTCCGCCTGCCTGTTTCCGATCACCCGGGGTTGGTTTTTCTGTTTGCTCACTCCTTCTATTACAATAAAAACAATCGACATTTCTTTTCAGTTTCCCCATATTAGCGTCACTCAGTAATTGTTCCCCACCCCCCTACCCCCCGCGTTGAAGGCGAGCGGGTTTGCTGGTATTTTCGAATTTGGAAGTTTTCCGAGCATATAAGCAAATCTTTCCTAAAGACTTTAAAGTGAAAATAAATAACGGCCCGGGAAATTGCTGTGACCCTAACATTACTTTCTGAACGCAAATTACACCCATTTTTCAGTTTTCAACGCGGAATTGCTTTCAGAAGGATGGTGTGGAGCTATACGTTTGTTTATTAAATCTGCAAATGAAAGAGAACACATTTTTATGCAGGGGGCAAAACTCTGGGCTGTGGGATTGCAACAGAGAGCAAGGATCCAAAAGAGGAAGGGGGCAGCGGCCCAGGGGCAGGGAGGGTCCCTGAGGGGAGGCTGGGCTGAACTTCTAGTCAGAGGGAGGAGGATTTCGTCTTGCCAGGGTTGCAGCATTAGCAGAAGTTGCGCAGCTTGGTGAGGAGGGCGCAGTCCATGGTCACTCTACAGCCATGAGCTGCAGCGCTCAGGAGAGGTGCGGCTCTCTCTGCCTATGGGAAAAGCAAGATTGCCGGTTCTTCAACACAGCTGTTTGAGACCCTGCCCTCAGGTGTCGGCGTGAGGGCTTTGGGGCTGCCTCCTTCCAAAGACCCTATTGGCCTAAATGCTGTCTGGAAAAGATAAACGAGAACCAGGCCTCGCCTCTAAACCCTGGTTTCAGGACTCACATGAAGCCCTTTGGGGGCTGTGATCTGAGTTATGTTGAATGTAGCTTTATTGCAAGGTCCGGGTTGCCTGCAGGCTGCGAGGCCCAGACCACTGTCCTCTGATCAGAGCTGGGCCTCGGCCCTCTAGGCCCCAAGCTTCTGCTGGGCTCGAACTGCTGATAGAGCGATGAACCCTCTCTAGACCCAATTTCCGGCTTCCGAGGAGTCTGAATCGAACCGCAGACCAGAGTCACCTTGACGACGGGCAGGAACGTTCTCCCATTTTCGGTGACTCGGGGCTCACTCACTGTGCGTCTCCTCTAGGTGGCATGATGCCCTCGCGAGTAGCCCGAGTCCTGTGCCGTCTGGCGAGTCCTCGCACCTGAGCAGTGGACGGGGCCATAGAGGGTTGGTGCTCTGCAAAGTCAAGGCGCTGTTTCCAGCCTGTCGCCTTCTCCGAGCTCACCCCGCCACCCACCAGCCCCACGCTGACTCCGAGAGCTGAGACGTGCTGCACGGTCCCCGCTAATCCCCCGAAAACAGGAAGCGGAGGCTGGGAGCGGAGGGTTAGCGTCGGAGTCGCGGAAAATTTCCCGCAGTCTTCGAGTCCCCCCGCCGCCTCTCCCGGCCACCGCACCTTGTCACAGCGCCACCTATAGGAGCCAGATTAGATCGCGCTCCCACTAGAGTTTTTGACAAGGTTGGTAACTGCCTTTGAAAACCCATAGAACTTCAAAGCCCGACATTTTTTGTTTCCCCTTTCAGCTCCCTCCGCACCCTCAACTGTCCACTGACTCCAAAGCCCCGCACCATTCTTCACCATGCCCCAAAAGAAACCCGAACATGTCTTTTCACGATTCAGCGAAAACCCATCTTCCATGCCCTACCGGACTGGATTCTCTTGCGGCCCCCAGGGGCTACTCAAGGGCACTGGTTGTGAACTATCCTTGCGCCAGGGCGGGAAAGCTGCAGACAGCAAAGAAGCTCTGCAGGGGAGGCCGTGGGGAGTGATGGAGCCATTCTTCTCCAGTTCATCATACCATTTGCTGAGGGCTCACGTCAAACACCACAACCTTTCCAAAGAGGTATTATCTAGTTCTCATTTTGCCAGACATTAAATAAGAGCACAAAAGACACTTGGATTAAATGAAATCCTAATGTTAATTAACGAGGGAAATCTGAACTCCACCATGTCGCCGTTGTCGTTCTCTCCATTTCCCTAATCTGCAGGAGCAGCTCACGCTGGAGCCCCAAAAGAAGCCTCCATACCGCAGGTGTCTACACTGAAAGTGGACACTTCTCTGCCCACCTCCACACTTTAGAAGACAGAACGCCGCCCAAGGCCGGACCCAGGACCCGCAACAAAGAGGATCTGCAACCTTGTCCTCCTCATCACGAGCCAAGAATCCAAGCCACGGAGTTCGCAGCGGACTGGGTGAGGGCAGGAGACTGAGACCAGGCTCCAGCTGCCTGCACGTCTCCTCCTGGCCCAGGTTATCCAGGGCGTCGAGGTGAGGTCTGCAGCCACTGTGGCGGTGCACAGCATCCCCCAGGAGCCCCTAGGCCGAGCGGCGCACAGAGGAGCAAGGAGAGGACCGGGAACAATCCTGCTCTTGGCTGCAATTTGTTTTCCGAGTGCGGGACGTGCCCATGACTCCCAGTGCGCTCTCAGGGAGCATCAACTCAGGAGCCGAAAAAAATCTGCCTTTGCCTTCCTGGGGATTCATTCTGGGGTGTGCCTGTGTGTGTTTCTTTTTAAGACCACTATAGTGGGAACAAACCAGGAGATTCGGAGTTGCAATAAAATTAGAACCCATAATTAACACAGCTAGCTGGGCCCAAGTGGCTTGGAAGTGCACGTGGTGGATTCAGTTGACCTTCCTCCACGGAGTCCGCGCTACAGTTGCGTTTTCTTTCTTTGGGGTGCATCTTGGAGTCCGGATCAACTCATTTCATTCCCTGCAAACAGCGAATAAGTAAATCATTTCATTTATTTTTTTAAAAAAACTATAATGATAAAGAGAATTCAGCGCACCCTGGGAGAGGTGGTAGCCAGGAGAAGAGAAAGCTGGAAGGTTGTTAGGGGCAGGGGTCACTTTTACTGCCTTGAAAAAATGCTCTTTAGTTGCGGCCTGCGCGGAATTCGTTCCGCGGGGACTGGGGGTACGCCTCTAAGTCAAGCCCGAGGGCCAGAACTGTGAAATCCCAAGCTAGCATTTTCAGGTTTCGAACGATAACTGTGATCCAGACCAGGACCTCACCGTTTGCATCTTGGTGAGGATCACCAAATATCTGCAAGCCAGCAGGAACCTTGCCGGTAAGACGGGGCATTCCTGCAACCTCCTGCGCAGGGGTTCTAGCTCAGGTCTTTTTCCTGGCTGGGGTTGGCTCTCTCGGGAACTGGGCAGGCTCTAATAGGTCCCTCTACCTAGAGGCTGTTTGCTCCAAGAGGCGGATTTGCGGGGTCCGGGTGCACCCTTTCCTCTTCCCTCTGCCAGTCAGTGCACCTCCTGCTTGACTAAAAATTCTACCCTCACCAGGACCAACGAAAGAACTGACTTCTCATCTCCTCCGCAGCGGCTGCGGCTTTCTAGACAAGCTGCGTGTCTGAGCAGTGGGGGAACGGAATATAACCACCACTCATGGACACGATTGGAAGGCATTTCTAGGAAAATTGTGCAAGAACCCAACGATGTTGTTTTCGGTGGACACACGGAGGCTACGGGAGAGACATGTAAAAATGAAATAACCATAATTTCAAAAGTGTGTAACTCTTTAATAAGCCAAGAGGGATAAAACACAGTATACCATCCTTGCAGAGTAAACCAATTTTGCCAGTAGGTACAAACTGTTGTTTTTTTCTAACGAGAGAGGGGGGAAAATGCCACCTGTAGATGATTCACATTTTTCATCAATAAAACATTTTAAAATTAATACGAATTAGCCCAAATTTTTTTGGGGGGCGGGGAATTAAGCAAGTGTTGCTGGTTTTGTTCAGTAAATGCATTGTGTTTTGCACAGATGTTATAAAGTGTTGCTTATGCAACACATATTATGTTTATGTTGTTATGCCTACACATTTTTAAATCTTTTAAAGATGTTTAAGTTCATAATGTCATGACACAATCCATTTTGGTAGTGCATTTAATAAAAATCATATTCTTGGCAGGACATTTAATAAAAATCAGACTAGTTAGCAAGGAAGGGCATAGTAGACAAAAAGGAAAAGAAATCTCTTGAGTAGAGAATTTAGGAAAATAAAGAAGGATTTTAGGCAATACTAATCCTTCATGTTTTATTCCAATTCCTACAGTACTGTTTACTGTAGTTCTTATGCATTAAAGTGCTACAATTTGGGTTCTGTTTCTATGCCATATCCAGATTGTAAATTTAATGGCTGCAGGGGGAGAGGGAGGATTGCCAAAACCAGAGATTAGCACCAGAAATGCTGGACCAGTGTCCTATGTATGATGCAGCCATACCACTGAGGCTACCATTCTTGACAGACTCCTAGGGTGGATATAGAGGATTGGGGAAGAAGGCTAGTTCTATTTCCTGTAGGATCAAAACGCCAGTCCAATATATTGGCTGACTGGTAAGCCACTTCTTAGAAGGATAGAAAGTCAAGGTTGTGGCCACAGGGGACCTTTAAAAAAGCCCCATAGTACCTTCCTGCAGGACCAGAGGTGTGAATCTGATGTTCTGGTGAGCTGACAACACAGATTCCCTTAGCAGTTTTTATTGCCTGAGTGATTCACATTCAATTCCTTTGGGATTGAGTTCTGCCCTGCCACATGGTTCCATTCTTGAAGACACCACTTCCACTAGGGAAAGAAATAATGATCCCATTACTTCATGTAAAAAACCTTCATAGTGCCAGTTTAAGGGCTAAACATTAAATCCCTGAAAGTCAGAAAACAGAAAAGTCAAAATTATTTTAGTCTGGTCAAATCACCTTGCTTCCAGGGCTGTACAATGCATGGTACATTTACAAGCCTCCCCAGCAAGGCCATTCTAGTAACCAGGCACTGCTGCTGCTGGGTTTAATAGGGAAACAATGGAGCACCACTTGACTGAGCATATTTTCCATTTGCAGTTTGAATGTTTCATGCCAGTAGATTTCAGCACTTACTTGATAGATGAAAGTATTACACTGCATGCATTGGCAAATGGATTTAAAACTTAAAGAAAGCAAATTAACTTATAGGTAACCAAAAGCAATTCAAAACAAGAGACAGACACTCTGTAAATGTTTTACATACCTGGAGGATTTTCCAGGTATGCAAAACTTTCTAAATCCAGTTTTATCATTCTAGATCAGTGCTATACATTTCTCCAACTCTGACACAAAATGAAGTTCTCCAACAGTAATTGATAAAAGTAAGTATATTTTCTTCAACCATCCCCCAATTTTTATTTTAGAACTAAACATTTATCCATCCAGTTTTCCCAAGAGGAAAAAATATTGTAGAAAGATGTGTTTTTTAAATTCTGTTCTGGAAATTCAGACATGGCTAATTTATGGATTATAACCTCCAGAAAAAGTCTCCCCTACCTCTTCCTTCAACTTAAAAGTAGCCAAAAGTACGAGTTTTCTTTTAGAACCAGACTTACCTATAATATTTTAGCTGTGAAATAAAATTACTTAAGACTTTCTGTTTCTTTTAGGCCAAAGGGGATTTTACAATTTTGTAAAGACAAACAGAAAACAGAGGGTTAACCTGGTAGAGTTGTGTGTAAGTTGAGCCATGGCTTCTGGCCACAACTGCATATGATCTGTGTGTTTCATCATGGAACTGCTAAGGCACATGAGGGTTTGGGGGGGATAAAGGTATTAGGTACATAGGAGACATCATTATTCCTATTAGAGCAATTAGTCTCACGGAGAAAAATATACCCTTAGGGTAAAATATACATTGAATTCTGTAAAAGAAATGAATAACATACACTTGGATATCACTACATAAGAACTGCACTTTTTTCCTCTTACAGGAAAGTTCTTTTGTGTCAATAAAAATGATGAAGGCAAAGCTAGGCAGTCTGGACGTGCCACCAGAACTCAAGGCACAATTTGGGATTTCACAACTCTATCACCCAGCTGTTAAAAAAAAAAAAAAATCTCAAGCATATATTTTTAAGCCCTCCTGAAGACAAGCTTCTCATTATATAGCTAAGCCTCAATTAACCAGATAATTCAGGAAAGTATTTTAAGGAGGACATAGTGTCTCGTGAACATTTTCTAATGTCTTTGAACAAAACAGAATATAAGAAAAGATAGTGTGTGCATGATGTGCTGTCCCTCACAATTTTTGACATGAAAAACACTTTAGAAATCAACTTAGGTCATTTCCATGCCCTCCCCAGAATATAGTATAAGGGGGATGGTTCGGAAAGGTCAATCCAAATGGATGCTTCTTTGATAACTACAACTTTCTGGTAAATATAATACTTAGGTAGAGCAGAATGGGGGATCATTATATACTAATGTGACAATAGTGAAAATCAAGATAGTCTGAATAGCTGGTTCTTGGGTGAAGAACAGTATTTTGAGAAGGAGGATGAAAGGGGAAGAGGAAATTATTTTTGTCATAGATTAAAGAGAAAACACTTTTTTCCTTTACCTTACTCCTCTCCCAGCACTCCAGGCATCTAGGGAAACCCAAATGAATGCTGGGATTCATAGCAGATGGATATAAACATTGTAAATTAAATTCACCCCTATTTTTGCTACAATGAATATTACCAACAAGTTTGCATATATATGTGTGTCACAATAAATTTAATCAACTCATTTATAAGAAAAATTTGTCAACTTACCTCTGATGATAACTCACCAGTATGAGATTTTCAGAAACATTACAAGCTCGAAGGACTGAATTTAGACCGCTTATTTGCTTCTGAAGTCTGATAAAGATGTGTGTTTAGCCTATGGGCTGCATCGTAGGTCTATAGGCCCTTTCTTCCCTGTTCTTCCTGGAAGTCAGTACTGACTTGGGGAAAACACAAAATCTTTATTTTGATGCATGTTATCACTTGTGTCTAAGAACCTGGAATTATGAAATGGTAATGTAAATTACTGCAACCTGTACCCACCGACTACGGGAAGTTATGAACACTAGGAGAGTTTGCTTTTTATAGTACTTTATCTTATACTTTTCTCTTCCCTTAGCTCCATCCCTATTCCCTTCTCTGAGATCCTTTCTTCTTTCCTTCCTTCTCTTCTTTCTCTTTCTTTCTTTCTTTCCTTCCTTCTTCCTTCTTTCCTTTCTTTTCTTTCTCTCTCTCACACACACACTCCACACCCATACACTCCTCATAACAAAGCAGCATTTTACATAAGATTTGGGGTTTTTAAATGTTATTTTCTAGTGGAAATTCCATGAAATATTTGAAGTCACACCAGGAAACTAAGCATAACATTACCAAGATGAGTTTCAGTGAGGTTATAAAGCAGTTAGCTTTCTTCATTTAGATTCCTAAATCCATCATAAATGTATATATGCCTGGATCTATCTTGGACCTTATATTTTAAACAATCCATGAAAAGTATATCCAGACTTTTACATGTTTTAGAGAAATTAGCATGCAGCTAACACAAAGTCAACCTTTGCCATCTGTACTTGCTCACAAATCCCCCAAAGCAGGTAGATTGACCTTAGCTATACAGCATTAAGGAAACACAAGCTTCCGCCAACCCAAAGCGCAGTTAGGAGAGTTCAGAAACCACTCAAAGTTATCAGTGTTCTGTGGCTGTTCTCTGATCCATGGTTTAAGTCCACTCATACAGTTGGACCAGAAATGATGATTTTGACAGATTCCAGTTTATCTCCTAGGGCTTTCTTGGAACATCAGTTTGGGTTATTTTCTGTAGTATAGTTGTACGTGCCAATCTCAGGGCAGCTGCCTTTCTTTAAGCTCCTGACTAAGGGTGGTGAGAGGTATTGATTAGTCATCTAACCTCTTAATAGCTGTAAATATCAATTAAATATTTTGAACACTCATTCTTCAGGTCACATGAAAACATGTGGCCATTTGTTTCCTAGACTTCTAATGCATAGCTCAGGGAGAAAATACTTTTTAATAATTTTTTTCTTTAATAATTATTAAAGATATCTTACAGATCTTCCAAAGAGGAACAACTCTCTATCCAAATTTGAACCCAGGTTATGTGCTAAAAATGGACAGCTGGAACTAAAACATAGCCGTTATTATCTTTTCTACAATAACATTCACACATTATTATCCTTTCTGCAATAACAGAGCATTAAAGAATAAAATGTGGATTTTACTGCTTTATTTTCAGGGATGAAGGTCAGGGTGTCAAATTGCAGATTTTGGGTCCTCAGTAACGGGCCGCTGTGTTTAACTCCTCAACTTCTTTTCTCCACTTATAAGAAGGAACAAAATAAAATGTTTTGTGGAAGTTTATATTGAAATGAGGTCAGGTAAACTAATGACTGCTTGGTATTTTATGACAAGTTTTATAACCTTGGAGTTGCCATAACTTTCAAACGATCATCAATAAAGTTTTATTGCAAAAGGGTCGGCTTGTGTCTGAATGCTTTTGCACATAGTAAAGCTATGCTGCCCCATTGGCTTAGCTCACCAGCCCCTTTTCACCCCAGCCATAAAGTCCTCTTCCTTTTTATTAGAGGTTGAAAAGTCCTCGGGTCTGCTCTCCTCCATCAGGTTAGCAATGTGGGAACAACACAGAAATTAAACTACATGATTAAATGATCGTACACAACCAAATCTTCAAAAATATGTAATAAGACTGCTTTTTTATAAAATAATTATACAACTGGATTTTAAATGGGTTCCATTTAATAAAATAAATGACAGTGGGCGGCGGGGGTGGAGGGAGGTCAGACAATAGTTTCCTCCAGAAACACGTGTTTGAATGCTAGATAACGCCTATCAGTATACCCGATATACCCAGAGCCCTGCCATTAAATAATTAGGTGCTTAGGGGCCGATAATGGTCTCAAGATAAAACAACGAATTACTAAAGACTCTTCCAGCTGACCGGATGATCTTAACGATTTAAGAGGCCTCGCATTGCGTCCTAACCTGAATTTTCCCACCGAAGGAAGGGTTGGACTACAGCTCTTGCTTGCCCGATTGCTGCCTAACACATTCCCTAAACTCTTCCTGGAGCCAGACCACGAACTTCAGGTGTCCATTTCACAGCATTAGCTGTCAGGTTCAGTTTCGGTTCCGCCTACACCAGCTCTTCTTTGTCCGCTGCCAAACGCTGTGTGGAAACGAAGCCGAGAATGTCGTGCGATTTAGATGAAGAGAACAGTAAGAAAGATTGTATGAAACAAAGCTTCTACTGACGCGCCCTTCAGACATGTATTCTGCAGGTGAGGGTTGTGACCCGGGTTGAGAGTGCAGGAGTGCTAGCAGAGCGGCGGGAGGGGAAGGAGAGGCAGGACGAAAATTGGAAAATCGTCCCATCTCGGGACTTGAGTGAGAGAGCCCGCCCCGGAGTCGGGCAGGTCCCCAGGGTGAGAAGACCCCAGCTCCAAAGTTTTTTGTCCTAGCACAGGCAGGTCTCCCACCTCTAACCTTTCGCGATTTGCCTGGTTGCTCTCTGGGAAGGGACTGGCAAATACCGCCCTCTCCCGGATTTCCTGAAACTCTCGCCAGCGCGCTGAACCCGCTCCTTCCCACCCTTGGCGCCCTGCACTCTGCATCTGCGCCCACTGCACATCACCTTCCCTCCGGACGAGGCCACTAGAGCTCTGGATCCGGGATCTGCGGAGAGAACAGGACCCCTGTCCCTGCCGGACCCTGCAGCTTGGCTGCGGAGAGTGTGCGGTCACAAGCGTCGTTCCTCACTGGAGAGGAGCCGGCTCAACCTCGCGGGTCCCCGCCAGTCCTCTCCTGCCCGGGCTGGCCCCGCGCTGAATCCGCAGCAGGCGGGAAACCCCGCAGGCCTTCCAGGGCTCACGAACTGCCTGCTACCACCCTTAAAGAATTCAGACCTGACAGTCCTCTTATGGTGCGTGACCGCCACCCCGAAGTGGAATTGGGGGTCCTCATGGCGGAGGAGACGCCGTGGACGAATCGGCTCTCAGCTCGCCCCGCGTGTCCTACAGGTCACTAGCCGAGTCCCTACCCCGGGCGCTCCCATGAGGCACCAAGAGCAGCCACGGCCCAACGAAGGGCCTGGATCCTCACTGCTGGAGCGGGCCCCAGTCGAGGGCGCGCAGGTGTCGGGGTCCCCAGCACCCTCTGTATGCGCAGAGAACCGCGAACGGGGTTCTGAGGCCGTCACGGACCACGTCTCAGAGCGCCGGCGAAGCCCCGGCTGCCGGGTCCAGGCCGCGGCCGGGCGGGGCTCACTCGCTCCCCCGGTGCTGGCGCGGTGGGAGTCTGGCTGGGAAAGGCGGGCGGCCGGCGCTGCGACGGGCTGTGGCGCCACCTCCCGAAGACACCTCGCCGGAAGTGCGGCTCCCGCGTGGCGAGCGCTGAGGTTCCTCGCCTGCAGCGCTAGGGCCCCGTCCGCGCGACTTCCCAGAATAACGCCCCGAAATGCCTCCAGAAATGCCTGTGTGTGGTAACAGTGACTGAGCCAAAGGTCGGACATAGCCTTCCCCGAGTGCTGAAAGGAGGATCCCAGCTCCCAGGAGCTACGTACCCACACCGCACCCCGGCCCCTGTCTGCCCCGCTGCGGCAGCGCAGAAGGGCGGAGACTCCGGGGATGCGACTGCCTAGAATCACCTACCAAAGGAAGTTTCTTTTTTCAGGGATCACAGATCCCCCTTACGTCCCCAAATCTCCAGCAAGAAAGGGGAGAGGACGTATGTGGCTCCCCTAAAGCAGGCTCCAGGTTGTCCGGGGGGCAAGCCCTCTGAAAGGGACCCTGCTTTGCTGACCCGACTTGAGCAGGACCAGCCTGGCTGCGGTCATCTCCACTCCTGCCTCAGGGACGAACCCAGCCGCTCTCTACACCACCACTGGAAAGGAGAAACCCTTTCCTCTTGTATATACCAAGGAGGTTAGACCGTTTTTTTTTGTTGTTGTTGTTGTTGTTGTTTAAGAATATCATTTTTTAAAAGAGATTAGATCATAGAGAGGGAACAAAACTTCTCAGAAATATAGAAAGAACAGTTTTCTGAGTTAGGTTTCTGATGCTAATTACAGTCAAGGCTGTTGGGGGAGCCTCATTCAGGAGTTCTTTTCGATGGCTTCATTTTTGACTCAGTTAGAGAACTTGGCCTTCTCTGTCAGTGAGCCCTGTTCACCTGAATAGAAAAATAACAGAGTGCTGGGTAATTTCTGCTTCTGCACTGGTAGCTGCTGTAAGCCCATCTTGTTAAGATCAGCTAAGGCTGTGAAGGGAGAATCAGTGTGGAACGCAGGAGATGGATCCTCCTGTCCAGTTATGTCTGCAGAACAACTCTGGATTTGTTCTTGCTGTAATTATGCAGCAATTTTAATGCTGACCTGGGGAGGCATGGCTGCCCTTTTAAAGCTCTGCCCAAGGAGCCGTAAGTACCTGTTTTCATTAGTCTAGAATAGCACACTCATATATTTAACACATAGTTATTGAGAACCTGGTATGTGTCAGGCATGGTGTGAGGTACAATGACAAAGGAGAAATATGTGGCCTCATAGACAAGCTGGGCCATCTGGCTGATGGGATACTCCTCTTATCTCAGGTTCTCTGTAGGGCTGGCTGTTTCTTGCTGGCAAAGGCAGATTTTCTTTTCCATGGTTGAGGACACTCAAATGCAAATCCTCTTTGGAAGTCAAGGAGAAGGAGGCCACAAGGGAAGTGGATTTTCCAGCCAAGCTGAAACCTAGCTTCCAGATTCTTGAACCCAGGTGGCTGAGGACCCATCTCTTGTTTGGATGATTCACCTCATCTGGTATCACCTTCCTTCTTTCGCCTTCCTTTCTTTCCTTCCTTCCTTCCTTCTAGCTTCAGGAGGACAATAATATCATCAAAAAGCAGAAATACCCAGTCAGAAAAAGAAATTTCCATAAACAGTGGCAGGCAGCTGGTACCTCACAATGATACCCTGTTGTAACACAGCAAACCCTGCACATGCCGGTATCCCTGTTAGCAGGGCAGGGCCACCTGTCTGTTCATCTCTCTGCTTCCTTTTTTCCTAAGGACAATTACCCATTAACGCTGTATACTCTTTAATGTCCTACAGAAGATGTTCAACAAGCCCATTCAAACAAAGTTTGGCAGGAGAACCTCTCTGGACCCCTCAAAACAGAATTCGGAAAACCCCAAAGGCCAGCCAAAAGGAAAAGTCCTGAATAACAGGCATCAAATTTCATATGGGGACGGGGGCTGGAGGAGAGGAGTGGGAAGTGTGGGTGAGCCTGGGGAGGAGGTTGTGGTGGATTTGGCTCCAAGCTTTATCCCTTTAACCTTTCTCTGTATCTGTTTTCAGAGGCCTTGCTTCCTGCCCTTAAATGGAAGCCACAAACCACAGCTCTTGCAAGGCCAATAAACATAATTTCCTTTTTTGATAAGGCTGCTAGAATGAGGGGATGCTTATATCTTACCTTTGCACATGTTGCAGTTTTGTAAAGCATGTTTACATATATTATTTCATTTATTAATCTTGATAAGCTTTCATTGTCTACATATGGGGAATCGGAGACACATAGAAATAAAGTGACTTTTATCTAAAGTGGTAGGTAGCAGAGTTAGGACAGCTACACACGTGCGTTTCAATAAGGCACGTGACAAAGTATTTTATGGTAATCTTGGGGCCAGTGTGGCCTGGGTAATATAATGGCTGAGTGGCTCATTCATTCATTCTTTGAAATAAACAACTTTTCTTTTAAGCATAGCCTATGTGTCAGGAACTGAGTTTAGTAGTGGAGATACAAAGATATATAAGCTATTGTGCTTCACGAACTCACAGATAAGTGAGAGAAGAGACATGCAAAAATATATTCACAGTAAGGCAATGATATAATGTAATGGAGTTAGACACAAAATGCTATACAAGAGAGCACCAAAGGGAATGTATTCTCTTGGAATACAAGAGAGCATCAAAGGGTGGTCTTAGGCTGATGAGAGCTTGTTAGAATGCTCTTGTATGTAGAAAACATGATATTAGAAAGGATAAGAAATTTGAAGGCTGAGTATGGTGGCTCACATCTGTAATCCCAGCACTTTGGGAGGCCAAGGCAGGAGGATCATTTGAGCCCAGGAGTTTGAGAACAGCCAGGCCAACATAGAGAGTCTCCTTCTCTACAGATATTTTTTAAAAAAAAGATTAGCCAGGCATGGTGGTGCATGCTTGTGGTCCCAGCTACTCGGAAGACTGAGGCAGGAGGATTGGGCCCAGGAGGTCAAGGCTGATCATGCCACTGCACTCCAGCCTAGGCAACAGAGTAAGACCTTGTCTCAAAAAAAAAAAAAAAAAAAGGAAAAGGAAAAAGAAAGAAATTTGAAAAAGGACACAATCATTATATAACAGCTTAATAGGCAGGAATAATTGACTATAAAGAACACTAATCAATATAAGAGTAAATATAGAATTCTACTCTCAGATACAAAATAATTGAACCAGTGTATGACCATACTGTCAGAGATGACAGTATAGGTAAACTCAGGGCCTACAGTTGATTCCAAACTCAGCATGAGCCTAGAATGTTAATGTTCTTAGTTTGTGCAACTAGAAGTGGAGTATTCGGCATAAGGTTGATTATTTTCTTTACTGGGGTGGGAATGAGTCTTGTTTCTGGTCCCCCATACATTGATAGGTTGATGGCATGTATGTGCAAAGGGAAGCCAGCACATGGTAAAGGATTCTAAGCTAAGTCATTTATATAGCTTATGGAACTAGACTTGTTGATAGAGACTGGAAGGCTTAGAAAGTATGGCATAGCTATCCTTAAATATTTGAAGGGCTGTCATGTAGAAAAGATGTTGAACTTATTCTGTCAGAGGGGCATAGCAAAGTTTTTCTCTGGTTTATAATCCAGAGCCTGATGGAGAAAAGTCATCCTCTACGAGCTTGACTGTCTTTTTGTGCTGGATTCTAAGCTCCATGAATACAGGGACCAACAGGTCTGATTCACTCTGAAACGCCTGTGCCTTACTCATAGAAGTTAATTTCTTTTTTTTTTTTTTTGAGACAGAGTCCTGTTGCCCAGGCTGGAGTACACTGGCACGATCCCACCTCCGCCTCCCAGGTTCAAGAGATTCTTGTGCCTAAGCTACCTGAATAGCTGGGATTACAGGCATGCACCCCCATACCCAGCTGGTTTTTGTATTTTTAGTAGAGACAGGGTTTCACCATGTTGGCCAGGCTGATCTCAAACTCCTGGCCTCAAGTGATCCTCCCACCTCAGCCACCCAAAGTGCTGGGATTACAGGCATGAGCAACTGCACCTGATGGAAGTCAGTTAATTTTTTTTGTGTGTGTGGGGTGGATTTTTATTTATTTATTTATTTATTCTTTTTATTTTTTTTTATTGCATTTTAGGTTTTGGGGTACATGTGAAAAACATGCAAGATTGTTGCATAGGTGCATACGTGGCAGTGTGATTTGCTGCCTTCCTCCCCTTCACCTATATGTGGCATTTCTCCCCATGCTATCTCTCCCCACCCCCGCTGTCCCCCCCACTCACCCCCAACAGACCCCAGTGTATAGTACTCCCCTCCCTGTGTCCATGTGTTCCCATTGTTCAACACCCGTCTATGAGTGAGAACATGCGATGTTTGATTTTGTGTTCTTGTGTCAGTTTGCTGAGAATGATGGTTTCCAGGTTCATCCATGTCCTTACAAAGGACGCGAACTCATCGTTTTTGATGGCTGCATAATATTCCATGGTGTATATGTGCCACATTTTTCCTGTCCAGTCTATCATCGATGGGCATTTGGGTTGGTCCCAGGTCTTTGCTATTGTAAACTGTGCTGCAATGAACATTCGTGTGCATGTGTCCTTATAGTAGAATGATTTATAATCCTTTGGATATATACCCAGTAATGGGATTGCTGAGTCAAATGGAATTTCTATTTCTAGGTCCTTTAGGAATCGCCACACCATCTTCCACAATGGTTGAACTAATTTACACTTCCACCAACAGTGTAAAAGTGTTCCTATTTCTCCACATCCTCTCCAGCATCTGTTGTCTCCAGATATTTTAATGATTGCCGTTCTAACTGGCGTGAGATGGTATCACCCCATCACCATGTTGGCCAGGCTGATCTCAAACTCCTGGCCTCAAGTGATCCTCCCACCTCAGCCACCCAAAGTGCTGGGATTACAGGCATGAGCAACTGCACCTGATGGAAGTCAGTTAATTTTTTTTTTCTTGAGACAGACTCTCACTCTGTTGCCCAGGCTGGAGTGCAGTGGCATGATCTTGGCTCACTGAAACCTCTGCCTCCCAGGTTCAAGGGATTCTCCTGCCTCAGCTTCCACAGTAGCTGGAATTACAGGCGTGTGCCACCACGCCTGGCTAATTTTTGTATTTTTAGCAGAGATGGGGTTTCACCATGTTGGCCAGGCTGCTCTCGAACTCCTGACCTCAGGTGGTCAGCCCAACTCTGCCTCCCAAAGTGCTGAGATTACAGGCATGAGCCACTGCACCTGGTGGAAGTCAATGAAATTTTGATGTAGGAATGAATCAATAAATTATTCCACGTGGTTCCAAAGGAGAGAACCAAGACTCAAGTGTAAAATGTAGAGTTAGATGACAAATGAACCCAACTAATTTGGCTATTAATTAGGATAATTGGTGTAAGTAAAGATACATTGTTTAGATGTTTAATTTCAACCTTTGCTCACCTGTTCAGCAAGAAACTTCTATTTCCCTTAAACTTTTCTTCCAGAAAGGATGCTAACTAAAGAGGTACATGGGCTTTATCGCCCTTGGGGAACATTTCAGTTCCGTGAGCACTGCAGGACACACCATACATAGGTTCTTAAGCATGGGAGGAAGCTAAGGAGGGGCCAGATCAGATCTTATTTAATTTTAGCTGCAATTTAGATCTGTTAGGCTGTTGTCCCAAGAGTACCTAGGTCATTTAGGGAAAATGTTGTTGGTGTTTGGCTTTGCTCTTTGCTATTTCAGTGGGTTTTTAACTTTTTCAAAGGGACCACCTGCACGTTGTATAAAGAAGATAGCAATGAACACTAGTTGTGGAACCGTGGAACCTCAGAGCAGCCTTAGGGTTCTGAAGGGCTTAGTCACTGAAGTGCTGGCCTGTTTTACCCCAGATGTAATGGCCATATGCCCTGACCAAACTGCAGTACAAAATTAAGCTTACGTGGAATGACTTCCAGCTCTTATCAGACCCCAAACTCTTGATTTTTTTTAGTCATCAATTACACTTTGCTGCTGCTTCTCTACTGATCTGTATTCAAAGTTTTAGCAAGTAGCATCTTTCATAAACAATATATGTTAATCAGCAGATATTAGAGGCTTGCTAGTTCTTAGAGCTCATGAAGACAAATGAGAGATTATGAGGAATGTCACTCAATTGCCAAAGGATGTCAAACTCTGGCCTTTAGAAAACTTAATTTTTCCATGATCAAGAAGGGTGCCACACATCAGTCCCCTCATTGTTGCCTACAGCAATAGCATTCTTTTTTTACTGAACATCTCAAAATACTTGTGGATTAACATTAGACTCAAAGACGAGAAAGGCATAATTAGTGCTACTTTGCTGAGGAGGAAATAAGTTATTATCCTCTCCTTTCCTACCCCTCCATGCACAGAATGTTATCTGAACAATTGCTTAAATGCTGCATGTAAATATCTCAATAAGAAGGCATATAGGTAATAATAAAAAAGCTAATATTTATTATATCCTCTGTGCCAGGCATTGTGCTGAGATCTCTTACCTTATTTCATCCTTGCAATAATCTATGAGAGGCTATTACAATCCTTATTCTATTGACAAAAAAACTCTGATGCAGGAATGTTAAGTAACTTGCCTGAAGTCACATAGGTGTTGCGTGGTGAACAAATAATCTGGAGAATCTTCATAGCCAGGTAGAGTTATAATTTCTTTCTCTTATCTGATGCTAGCATCTTGGAGGGATGGAAATCAAAGGATTGCAACTATTTTTTATCCAGCACTATTTTTATTTAAAATTTTATTGTGAAAAGTTATTTTTGCCTAGGAGAGTTCATCTCTTACTTCAATTGGTTTCAATTACTTAGATTTCTTGGTGATCCAGCTGCCTTGAGAAACAACATTCTGTAATACTTAGTCCTGAAAATGTTGGACATGATCAAATAATATCCAGGTTAGTCACATTTTGTGTCTGCTTCCTTTAAAGCTGATTCTGTCTGGGTCATTATTATAGAATTTGAAAGGCTATAACACAGCCAGACTGCTTTCCAGTTTATCTTCCAAATCCTAAAAATAGTATCTACACCTTGTTAATAATAAGAATAGCTAGCACTTACATAGTGCTTGCCTTATGCCAGGCACTTCTGGCTGCAGTTCTAAGCCAGAAATTGCAAAATCTCTGCTAGATATTTCCCATTTTAGGAATATTTAGTGGCAAAATGAAAGGTTCTAATCTACAGTTCTGAGTAAATAATTCTTTTGTGAACATGATAGATTATCTTCTTGAAAGGGAAGAGCGAGCCACTTAAGAAATGTGACTGTGCCAATTCACTCATTGATCTAAAGTCATATATTCTTTCTCTTCTGTGCAGGGGGTAAAAGGGGAAAGAGATAAATTTAATATCCAAGGGCTTATAACACATGGGAAGGAATAGCCATGCAAAAACTAATTACATATAATGCAATAAGGAATGCAAACATTTAGGATGATAAAGAATGAAATTTAAAAAATGAAATTATTATATTAAAGATACAAACAATATGCTAAGTGCTTATGTAAGAGAATATAGGAAGATATCATTAATTCTGTCAGGCTAAAATCAAAGACCTTTATACTTTATTCTAAGGATGTTTGAATGTTTTAAGTTTTTATTGGTACAGATTATTGTGGCAGAGCCTTATCGTTGTTCTTAAGGAAAGGTTAGTTGGTTTGTGTATGGAGGTAGGGTGGGAGATGCATGTTCTTGGGATTTTTGTTCATTTTTGTTTCGTTTTGGTTTGCTTTACTCAGAAGAGGATTAAATTAAGCACAATGTAATATATTTCATCTGTAAGCAATCATTTGTGTGTGCAGCTCATTTGTAAGTATTCTGGACTTAGGATTTAGGAAAGCTAGATTCAGGTCTAGATTTTGTCACTAGTTACCTTGGGAGGCCATTTTCTCTCTCTGGATCATCTGTGCCACTTGAGGCTTATAACAAATGATTCATAAGGACCCTTTGAGCTCTAATGTCCTGAGATTATTTGGGGAGAAAGATGAGGGAAAAGGAAGCTTTGCACTAAGAGATATTTTTATCTCTTAAGGGCTTTAGGCTTGATTACTCATGTTGAGAATGGAGGTAAAGACGGAGGAGCTGGAGATGAGATTACTATCCGTGGTGTGGATGAACTGTTCTACCAAGGCTTTCCTGGGTCTAGTTGCAATAGACTGGCTCATGATGCACCTGAATCATGGCACAACTGGCAAAGCTATAAAAGAATCCAAATTAACTTTATTTTGCCTAGCTCTTAATTCTTTGGAACTGTATGTTACAATTGCAGACAAGGGCTATGGTGCAGAAGAGCTTCTGAAACATGAGGATTTGGAAATCCTGTCTTTTGCTATTACTCTTTCTCATCTGGAATGCCTATTTTCACTTGGACTTAAATTTTCTTAAAATTCTTTATTCATTCTCACCCTCTCTATCCTTTCTTGTCTCCCAGCCATCCAACACACATCTTCCAGGGATCATTATGTGTTGCTACTTCCACTGACATGGCTTCACTTACACAAATCCCCAGAGGGGCAAACGTTTGTATGAAAACTATGAAACATTACAGATCATTTTTTCCCATCTTTTTCCCCCCATGTGGAACTCTCATTGGTTGTAAAGAGTTATAAATACACTTGTTCTTTGTGTCTTTTGTGAGTAAAGAGCAAAAGACACAAAAGAAAGAGCTGTTTCAAAAAAGCTTACCTTTAACATCCCTGGTGTTGGAAATGCTTAGGGGTCAGAGTCAAGTGTGGGTGCACATGTGCAGCTCACATTGTGAGGTGAGAGGGGCCTCTTGCTAAGTCTCACATGCCACTTAGAGCTCATGTTATTTTTTGTGACAGAGGAAGCCTTAAGGTTTTGATCAGCTATTTGTCAGCAAGAGCACAGGAGATGTTAATATCCATCTTAACTTGGGAGCATTGTTATGGTCTGAAAAATGACTGTGCTATGTCTTGACCCTCAGATAGTCATGTATCTCCCATGGTGATGCTGAGAAATTAAAAACACAAGGTGTGCACATGCACATGATGTAGGAGTCTACCTAAAACGGTGAATTTGGGAAGACTCGCTGTGTGAATCACTGGCTTTAGTCAACCAGATTACTTATCTATCCAACCTCTGTATTTCTGAGAACAAAATACTGATGGAGAAAAATGAAGCCTGTTGAGAGGACCCATTTTGCTGTTCATGGATTAAATGTTGATAAAGGAGGAAGAAATTCAAGATCAAGGCAAAGGCAATAGAGATGAGAGTTCACAAACTAAATTCACAGGGGAATTGTATAGTTCTTTATGATTACAAAAGCAGTACATATGGTAGCAAATTAGAAAATAAAGACAAACCCACTTTAATAATTAAAATCTCATATTCCTAAGCAACAAGAGCTGCTACTGTGAATTTTTAGTGTATCTTATTCCATATCTTTCCCTCTGTGTGTTTGCTAAATGAGTTCACACTATACTTGCTTTTTTAAATCAATATATTAATTCATTCTCATACTGCTGTGAAGAAATACCCAAGACTGGGTAAGTTATAAAGAAAAAGAGGTTTAATGGACTCACAGTTCCACATGGCTGGGGAGGCCCCACAGACATGGGAGAAAGCGAAGGAGGAGCAAAGGCACATCTTATATGGTGGCAGGCAAGAGAGTGTGTGCAGGAGAACTGCCCTTTATAAAATCATCAGATCTTATGCGACTTATTTACTATCATGAGAACAGCATGGGAAAAAACCTACCTTCCTGATTCAATTACTTCCTGCTGGGTCCCTCTCACAACACATGGGGATTATGGGAGCTACAATTCAAGATGAGATTTGGGTGGGGACACAGCCAAACTGTATCAGTCAATAACCTCCACTTTTCTATTGGGATATTTTTAGTTTTTATCCCACACAACAACTAGATCAAAATCAAATTTTCCAGTTACCCCAAAATGTCCTTTATAGGATCTAACCCAGAACCCTGTGGCATCTTGTCGTGTCCCTTAAGTCTTAATTTGAACATAGCACCGTCTGCAACATCGACTAATTGAAAAGATGAAGCCAGTTGTCCTGCGGGCTGTCACATCTCTGGGTGTGCTTGGTTGTTTCCTCATGGTGTTGCTTAGTCTCTTCCTGTGTCTCTTATGTATTTTCTACATTACAAGTTTGACTTTTTATTTGAAAGTGTGGAATGAAAAAAAAATCAAAGTCTGGAGTGGGAGACAAGAAGTACTTGAAGACCTTTCCGAGATGAGAAATGATGACTGTCATTAAAAAGCTACTTGGGAGGCTGAGGTGGGAGGATCACTTGAGCCTGGAAGGTTGAGACTGCAGTGAGCCGTGACCATTCCACTGTACTCCGTCCTGAGTGACAAAGTGAGACTGTCTCAAAAAAGGATTAAAATAATTATTACCTTAATATAATCTCTCTAGAAATAAATATGATGGAACCTATAGAGAGGAAAATATAGTCCTTAATTTTAAACTTTTTGTCACTGAAACAAGAATAGTACATGTATCCCTCTCTAAAGGATGACCTTTAAGTTTCTCTTTTACTTCAGTAAATCTTTCTGGGTCATCTCAGGTAACTGAAGCTTCTTGTATCTAATCTTTTTCTGCTTTCTTGGCTTATGTTTGGATTTTGCTGGGTTACTTCACAAGGAATTTTTTCTTATTGTGTGTGTAGTTACTAAACGTACTGAATTCTTGTGTATCTACAAGTGCTATCTTTTGCCCTCACACTTGATTGAAATTGAATATAGAAAACCAAGTTCAAAATCACTTTTCCTTAGAACTTTGGGGACCCTGCTCTGCTGCCCCCCCGAGCTCTACAATGCTGGGGTGAGTCTGTAGTCGGGCTGAGATTCCTCAAAAGCTGCCAGAGTCAGGAGGGCTCATCTCTTGGGTGCAGATCATCAGGGTTATCAATGATGGGTGGCGCTGCCTTTTTTTCTGGTTTGTTGTGGGGGTCCAGTTTGTCTCAAACTTGAGTCACTTTTTTTGGCCCCAACTTCCTCACCAGCGGCCCTCCTAGATGTATTTCTGACATCCTTCGGAGGGCAAAAGCTGCCTCACTAGTTAGTTATTCTATTTATTGACGGACAGATCCCACCCATCCCAGCTAACCCAAATGCAGTTCTTTAACATTTCAGGCTAATTTGTAATTTCTGAACTAGGATTGTCTTGGGGGCGGGGGGAGTGGGGCTTGCAAAAGTCAGCCTCTGTCTCTGGAGTTTGGGCTTCAATCACACTGCTACAACTTCTCCACTTACCAGATGCCTTTCTTTTCTATGGATGATAACCCTTCAAATTTTCTGGTTCAATGATGACTCTCAGTCCCATTTTTTCACTGCAGTAATGGTTTGAATTTAAAAACAAATCTTTTTAAAATCATTTCAAAGGAGCCTTAGGGACAGTGGGCAGATATGTGCAGAAATGCAAGACACATTTTTAAATGAACAGTACAAGATAGTATGGATATACACACACATACAGAAATAGCAGGATGATAGTGCAGCTAAACTTAATACCGATTATCATAAGTAGTATGAAAAGGCTTATTTATGTTTACTAAATTTTTTGACAATGTGCATGTATTACTTTTGTAATTATAAAGAAACAAGGGGTGTGTGTGTGTGTTTTAAATAAATAAATGATGGCTTTATTGTGTGAAGATAGCAAGGGTGTAAACCTAAACAGGAATGGAGGTTTTCAACTGATTCTGTAACTGTCCTCCTCCCTTACTACGCAGTGGTTATATCATGCAGTCCAGCACAAATCATTTCTATCACATGCAAAGCACACTAACTTTAGGCTCCTCAGCAAAATTAAATCAAGAATACAAAACTTGACTGAGCACTCACTATGTGCAGTGCTAGGCAATGCAACTTAAGGGGACTGCCCTGGATGGGGGTGGACCTCAGGAGGGAATGGAAGCAAAAGTCTGGCCCTGAGTTAGATCCATCCAACAAGGTCCAGTCTGCTTTGCACTAGAAGGTCCCCGAGAGACTGGGTAAGTTCTGGGCCTCCTTCCAGGTGTTCTAATCTCTGAAACTATAAATGTCACGTTACCCATTTAATCAGATTCTAAAAGGGCTTCTTGGCAGAAAAATATGGGAACTACTGTGGCAGATCAACTACAAAGACAAGCCAGTTTATTGGTTCAGGCTTCAGAAGAAACACTAGATGAAACTAAAATTTGCTGTTAAGAAAAATGTGATAAATCTAGTATTACTTAAAAGCTTCTAAAGCAATGGCAAATAATGATAACAATAAGTTGCATACCTCTTCCACGTGCACAACTTCTGCCCTGTGACTTCAAAGAAAGCTCCTCAAGTCCAGGGGGAGACTCACAGCTCTGCTGAGGAGATATTTATGGGGCTGTTACGGCGCCTAGGATGTTCCTATTATACTCACCATTCAAACTTTCAGATTTCCAGGACCACAGCAAACAAAAGACTTGAGGTATTTTAAGAGGGGTTTTGCTTTTTCCTATAACATAAATGATCAGGTTTGCATTGTTGTCATTAATTTTTAACTCTTGTCATTAAGTTTACTTATGTTATGCTTCATCTATTTTAAAATACAGAGAAACAGACTGGAGAAGTCCTTCAAGCAGCCTTAAGTGGAGTAGAGAGCTGGTAGCTATGTGGCTAATTTAATAAATGTCATCACACAAAGAATATCACAATGGGGTTTAGCAGAATAAATGAAATCTGATAACCTGGTTTGGTGCAGAGAAGGCTATCCCTTCAGTACGGATTTAGATCTGCAAAGTCTGAAGTCATCAAATCATTTATGAAGTGGTTTGACTTCCTTTATCCCTTTCCATTCACTTATCCTTTACCCCTATCACAGTCTTGCAACCATACAAAAGCCAGATGCAGTGGCAGAAGCACCGAAGCTTCCTCAATCACTCAGTTCAAGGCTAGCATCTATGAATTTAATGAAATCTTATTACAGAGAAATAAGTGGAAGCTTCATTTCCTATGTTCTGTGTTTACTGTGCTCTTTCCTCACCCCAAAATGAACTTAAGTAATTACAAGAAATGTTTCACCTTCAAAGAGTTGTATAATCAATTTTGTGTATCAGAGGAGAGGGGGAAAATGAGTAATGCCAGCTTTAATATATGGTTGTAAAATATGTCTATATGTGCACACTTTTGTTAACTTCAATTTTTTTCCTTTTATATTTTATGTTTTTATTTAGTATTTTATTTTATAGCAATCTCAGACATTAAATCATTTCTTTTCTTTTCTTTTCTTTTTTTTTTTGAGATGGAGTCTCACTCTGTCACCCAGTCTGTAGTGCAGTGGTGTGATCTTGGCTCACTGCAACCTCTGCCTCCCAGGTTCAAGCAATTCTCTTGCTTCAGCCTCCCGAGTAGCTGGGGCCACAGATGCATGCCACCATGTCTGGCTAATTTTTGTATTTTCAGTAGAGATGGGGTTTCACCATGTTGGCCAGACTGGTCTAGAACTCCTGAGCTCAAGTGATCCACCTGTCTTGGTCTCCCAAAGTCCTGGGATTACAGATGTGAGCCACCACGCCTGGCCACATTAAGTCATTTCATTCTACAAGTGCTAAAAAAAAAAATGGGACATTTTATATAAATGTATATTGTTACAACACCAAACAAAATTATCAGTATTTCCTTGGTACCATCCAAAACACAGACACTACTTAAATTTCCATTATTATCTCAAAAATAAATGTTATAAGTGGTTGTTTAATCCAAAGTCCACATGTTATTTGGTGGCTTTATCGCTTAAGTATCTGCTAATACTCTTTCTTTCCTTCCCTTTCTTCTTTATGACATTGACTTGTTAAATAAATCAGATTAATTATCCACTAGTCCATCTTGCAGTAGTTTTTAATCAGCCAGATATAGAATGGGGGCACCTCCCCCCATATATATATATTTTTTGAGATGGAATTTTGCTCTTGTCGCCCAAGCTGTAGGGCAATGGTGTGATGTTGGCTCACTGCAACCTCCACCTCCCAGGTTCAAGCAATTCTCCTGCCTCAGCCTCCTGAGTAGCTGGAATTACAGGCACATGCCACCACACCCAGCTAATTTTTGTATTTTTTAGTAGAGACAGGGTTTTGCCATGTTGGTCAGGCTGCTCTCGAATTCCTGACCTCAGGTGATCCACCTGCCTTGGCCTCCCAAAGTGTTAGAATTACAGGAATGAGCCACCACACCCAGCCATCTCCCCACATATCTTAAAAGGAAATCCTTTGAAGCAGGTAGAACCTATGTGAGCACAACCTTATTGATGGAAAAACAGGGCCACAAAGACTTTGAGTGCTTACCTAAGAAGATCTGAAACAGAATCTTCATCTCTAATTGTTTATCTAGTTATTTTTGTTTTTGTTTTCTTTCAGACTGGGTCTTGCTCTGTCACCCAGACTGGAGTGCAGTGGTGCGATCTGGCTCACTGAAACCTCTGCCTCCCAGGCTCAAGAGATCCTTCCACCTCAGCCTCCTGAGTAGCTGGGACTACAGGCACCCATCACCATGTCTGGCTAATTTTTGTATTTTTAGTAGAGATGGGGTTTCACCATGTTGGCCAGACTGGTCTCAAACTCCTGACCTCAGGTGATCCACCTGCCTTGGCCTCCCAAAGTGCTGGGATTACAGGTGTGAGCTACCGCGCCTGGTGTGTATATCTTGTTATTTTTAAATTAAACTTTCTGGACTCTTTGTACTCTTTGTTTTTGTGTTAAGGGTATGTATGGTAGAATGTTGTACATATATATGGTTTCAAAAAGTGGGCTTGCCCATTTCACTTTGCAAATACTTTGTTAACATACTTGACTATAAATCTCACGAAGACAAGGCCAAGTCTTTCTTATTCACCATAATATTCCTAAGCTTTGACAGGGTCTGGCACAGCTTAATGCTCAAATGTTTATTGAATAAATGACGAATGAATGAGTGCATGTTGTGTTGCACCGAATTGTGCCCACACCTTAAGTCTGAATAGCTCCTCGCCATTTACAAATCTCCCGTATAGGGTCTTTTACCCGAACATACAACAACCACATGAGACCAATACAGTAATTCCCATTTAACAGACAAGAAAGCAAGGTAAGAAGCATTACTCAGTTACGTGTTAGGCATGGATAAAAGTGAGACTAGCTTCCAGGATGTTTTGATCTCATCAACTGTCTTTTTTTAAACTTTTTATTTTTAAGTTCAGGGGTGCAAGTGCAATTTGCTACCTAGGGAAACTTGTGTCATGGGGGTTTGTTGTACACTTTATTTCATCACCCAGGTATTAAGCCGAGTACCCATTAGTTATTTTTCCTGATCCGCTACCTCCTCCCACCCTCCGCCCTCTGAAAGACCCCAGTGTGTGTTGTTCCTCACCACATACGTCCATGTGTTCTCATCATTTACCTCCTACTTATAAGTGAAAACATGCACTGTTTAGTTTTCTGTTCCTGTGTTAGTTTGCTAAGGATAATGGCATCCAGCTCCATCTATGTCTAACTCTCTACACAACTTCACCTATTCCGATAAGGCAGATACGCATGCTACTTCACAACTTGCAAAGCCTCTTAGCTCATTTGGTCTCTTCAGCAACCATTCAAGGTAGGAGAGACTGTCTCAACTTTGTAGATGAGGAAACTAAGTCCTAGTCACTTGACTGCTAAGATGAAAAGCCTTTCTTGACCCCAGATTTTCTGACTTCAAATGTAGTTTGAAGTCAGATGCGTAGGTTTCTACTACACAGCCAATTATACTGCTCCCTTGTCTGTCCCCTGCCTTGTTCCACTGTACAGACTCAAGTCCTTTGTTTTTCCTACCTCCCCAAGTATATTCATGTCTCGCTGGGTAGCCATGGTGCGTGTTGGTGTGTTCACGTGTTACATCTTCCTCCCATTTATATCACATCAACCAGTTTCCTATCATTGCCTACGACCCTCCTTGAGGCAGAAGCAGAGTTTTATTCTTCATGTGCCTAATTCTCACCTCTTAAGTAGATGAGGACTAGCAGATGCTGTTGACTGGGCATTTAACTGATCAGCATGTTTGATGCCCTTTGCTTCTAATAGGAATCTAAAAATGAAGGAACTAGGGAATTTTGCTGCTTGTCAGGCATAAATTATCGTGCTTCAAAAGCGAATAACTGTTTGAAAGTTAGAAATTAAATAATTTCTATTTCTAAAATCAAATAGAAAAAAAAAACAGCATTAGCAAATGATTGGAGAAGGAGCCATTGCCTAAATGTAAACAGGATGACGAGAGTCTGGCTATTTGGAGAAGACATTCATCACATGGGCCGTATATTTACACACACACACACACACACAGACACACACACACCCCTTCTGTTTTTCCTTGTGAGAAAACAAACTGTTCACTAGCTATTTAAAACTTACATTTTTAAAATCTGTTTTTAAAAGATTATTTCTAAAGGGGTAGAATACATGTACTTCCTCAATTTAATCTTGAACTCAGTCTCAGTGATGTGAGAATATAGTGATGTGAGAATATAGTGATGTGAGAATCCACCCCCATTGCACCTTTGGAAAATTACTTTGAAACATTTGGAAGGTTTGCATTGAAAGAAGAATTGGCGGGTGGGAGTAGTTTTATTATGCATGCTCTTTTATGGGTTGTGGCCAGATATTTTCAATCTGCTATTATCCTAGGTTTTATGGAGTTCTTGGACCCTGTGGATATAAACATCTGGGAATAAATGGTTAAATGTGAGCAAAGCTATATGCTATTCTGCCAGGGAAGAAATACATTTGTGCAGCATTTAAACTTTAATGAATTATCCACAAAGGAAGTAATAATTTAATAAGTATACTAACAACCTATAAGCCAAAAGAAAGATTTTTTTTTTAAAAAAAAGCCCTTCTACCAACTGTATTCAAATGTTTCATTTTGTGTTTTATCTACATGCATATGATCAAATCATACAGATTCTTGTCTTCACAGATTATCACATCTACCATGGGAGGCTTGGTGAAGGAGGCTAATTGGCGAATAAAGGAAAAGATTCTGCCGCTAAATTTCTTTCAGAGGTAAGGCTGACATAGGACATGAAATTGGATTTCATGGTACTTTAGGAGAGGAGAAAATTGGTATGTCTATAATGAATTCCCCTTTTGAAAGTCTTGATTCTATACTTTCTTAGACTTCAATGCTATGATTAAATAACAATATTCTTTTAGTACGGACTTATTTTCTTCTGTTAGCCTTATTTTCTCCCTCTCCCCTTTTCTATCTGCTTTCCTTTCTCTCTTTTCTCAAACTGTCTGTGAGAAGCTCTGACACAGCTTAGCATGTGGAGGATGAGAACAGTCTCCCATGTCACTGCTGAGCCCACATATTCTACCAGTGTGGGTTCCACCTCTGTTCAGCAAGTCTCATTTCTGTGATAATTCTGATTTGAGTATGGACAGTGATCCCTTTTCAGCTCTGCAGCTCTTCAGGCAGAATGATCCTTCTGGTCACTTTATCTGCTGTCCAGAGGACAATGTTCTTCATGTTTGCACTTGGTCGGGACAGGGTTTCTGAGAGGCCGTGAGGATGCAGCTGGAAGAAAGAGTTACTCCTGTCTTTGGTGGCTGTAGCTCTAACAGGGAGCTATCATCATATAATAGATCCCAGGGTAACAGGAGCTCAGATACTTATGGGAGAATTGAGCCTGGGTTTTTGCTCTTCAGATTGAAATTGATCCAAGCTGAGGAAAGCAAGGAGTGATAGAGGGAAGAAAAAAGAAGAGGGAGAGAGAAAGAAAAGGAGGAGGAGAACACATGTGCATGTTCAAAACCCTAATAGGATTGGGTGAGAGCCATTGAATACCTGGTCCACTGCAATTGTAAAATCTGCTTTCACCATCAGGAGTGGGGTTTGGCATCTGGAAGTTATTTCATTCTGTGATTACCTTTGGACTGCAATGCTTGTTGGTTCTTTACTAACAAGCAAGCACAGACCCAGGACAAGCCTTTCATGCTAACAAGCAAACAAGCCATCAGGCTGCAGATTTCAAAACCAGAGGCAGGAGGCGGATGTGAAGTGGGTCAAAATCCTGTTGCTTCCCAGGGGAAAAAAAAAGTTGGGAGAAAGAAAAAGAAGTGGCTTTGTCCTCCTAAGCCCTTTTTCAAAGCATATGGAAAGTCAACACTTATTTCATACATCATATTTCCACCCATGTATTTTTAAACTTTTGGAATGCAACTAACATTGCCTCAGGCAAGTAGTAAGAGACACTCAAGTCTGTTTAACTCCGAAATATAGCATTGGGAGCAATGTGTCTGTGGGCTATCTTCCCTCTAAAATACTTGGGCCCTCCAACCCCAGTAAGACGATCTGAGACCATATTCCCCTTCTCTGTGCAGATTCCCTCAAATTTGCGAAATGTGCCCAGGTAGCCTTTGGTTATTCACATTCACAGAATACCCCTTCAAAATGTGGGTGATGATTAAAGCAACGAAGTGTAAAAGATCAGCTTTGCATCTCCCAATCTGTGTTGTTTTGTTCCATGTAAATTTTCTCAATAACCTGTCCTATCAATAATTTTGAGAAGCCTCATTTTGATGGAAGCCAATTACTAGCATTAGGCCTCCAAAGTCTGACTATAATTTACATACATTGCTGCCATAAAAAGCTAGCATTGACCAGCTTTTATGAATCCTAAAAGAGAGCAATACAGGTTTTAAGAGCAGAAGGCTTGAAGGGCAATACATTAAAGAGTAGCGATGAATAATAATGATAATGATAGGCGCCAAGATTTCTTTACCACCTAGAATGTGCCAGGCACTCTGCTAGGCCCTTATATATCTAATCACTGTTATTTAATCCCACCACAAACCCAGTGATATGAATTCTATTATTTTCCGTCATTTACAGATGAGGCAATGGAGCTTTAGGGAAGTTTCTTGCCCAAAGTCCCACAGCTAGGAAAAGGCAGAACGAAAACTGAAACCCACAGGTACCGGGACAATGTGGAGAAAATATTCTTGGTTTGTGTTCTAGGCTCACTCTTCTCAATAAGCTACAATGGGACTCAACTCTCCCTAGGATTTGTATATAAGGTATATGTCCATGGTACATGTATGTAAGTACATCAGGATTTAACTTTTGGAGGAAGATGGTACATATCAGATAGTGATGGGTACTCCCAGCTTGTTCAAAGAAATGAGCCAGAGTTATGTCCAGGGTGAGATGACCATTTCACTGTGCTTGTGCCCCTTGTGGGCACTGAATAGCAAGGCTGGATTAAAACTGCCAATGGTCCTCACCTCCTGGCATTCAAGCTTTGTGGAATCCCTTCCCATTGAATGTGGGATGGACAAAGTGACTTGCTTCTAATGAATAGAACAGGGCAAAATCAGTGAGATGTCACTATAGAGATTGGGTTACAAAAAGGCATGCTTTCTCACTGGTTTGCTCCAAAGGAAGGCAGCCGCATATTGTGGAGAGGTCCACATGGCAAAGAGTGATGTCTCCAGTCAACAGCCAGGGAGAACGTGAGGCCTGGCAATGGGCAGGAAAGTCAGTTTGAGATGACTGCAGCCTTTTGAGAGAACTTAGGTTTGAGGATCCAGCTAAGCTGGGTGCTGGGACTCCTGATAATCAGAAGCCTAATATAGTAACCTTTTTTTTCTCCCTAAACCACTAAGATTCAAGGTAGTTTTTTTTTACACAGAATAGATAAGTAATCCACTTCTGTAGTGTGAAGGGAAGAGATACAGCCTACCCTCGAGAAGGAACCACTGGGATAGTTCACTGAGAATCCTGGTTCAAGAAGTGGGTAAGTGTCTTCCTCTGGCTGTTTCCTGTCACTAGAATACCAGCATTGCTGGAGCGAGCTTGGGCTGCAGCCTCAAGAGAAGTCTGCTCTATCTTTGCTAATTGGTGCATTTCTCAGCTTGTTTTCACTCTGCCCATTACATTGTGATGATTATGCCAATTGGCCCAGGGGAAAGTGAAAGTGAGTTAAACTAAGTTTGTCTCTCTTGAAAAATGAAGCAGGACTAAGGCAGAGACATTCATTCAACAACTAGTGAGAAGCAAAACATGCCCTCGCCCTGCCCTCAGGTGTGATGGGTGGACACAGCCCATAATCCCGTGAATGTGAGCATCCGCAGAGAGTCCTGGCAGCCACATGGCTCTGCAGGACACAGGCTCAACGCCAAGCAATGGAGTCTGCCAACCAAAGAATAACTGAGAGAATACAAATCTTTATTCAGTCTCTGGAGGTAATAGCCAAATGCAGAGCTCATTCTCAATGCATCGCAAAACATCTTCAAAACCTCCTCTCCCAATTTCAGCCACTCTCAAAATCCTCTTTACTGCTGGCAGCTGCTCCTAATTCCCTCCCAGTTCGAGATTCTTTTAAACCTAGCTTTTTACCCTGCTGCCCCCTCCCTGTTTTCCCAGGTCCCCTTCCAATGTATACCCTCTTGCCCAGAAGTCACATACTGGCAGGTGTGGGCCACAACTAGCCTATAGATTGTTTTGTTTGATTTCCACAATCATCAAGAAATTTCGTATAGACTGCCAATTTGGGGGCTTGAGTTGAAAGCTGGTTAGATCTGGCCACATGGGGCCTACAGCCTTGCCTGCCAATAACTGGCCACACTGAGCTGAGCTCAGCGCTTCCCCTTCTTTTACATCATGGGCCCCAACTCTCTGCTGCTTCTCTCACCCATTACATCCCTGCTCTGGAGACCCAGGGAGTCTGGAGAGCGAGTCAGACAGCATTTGCTCTGCAGAGTGTCAGGGCTCTGCTCTGTTTAGAGAAGGAAACCGGGAATGAGCTGATGGGTTTGCTCTGGCAACAAGATGTGGGGCTGGCTTAGGAAAGGAAGACCAAGGTTTATTATGATTGGGCAAAGCCCTTAATTGCCACTTTGGATGGAGCTTAGCTTTTAAATTCATATTCTGTAGCTAAAGAGCCTCTCTTTATACAAAAGTACTGCAGCTAATTAGTGGCTGGCCATCTTATAAGAAATGGCTATTTGCTTTATTTTTAGTAAAAGCTTTTTGAAATTTTCCTGACTTCTGCCTACTTTCAGTGTCCCTGGCTACCAGAGGCTGTTGACAGGAAAGAGCAGGGTTGAACTTTGCTCACTGCCAACTGACCTTTTCCAGAGACTTGGGTTTTGTTTATCCCCCTTTTGGGGAAAGAGCATGGCTTCTAGCTCTTTCTGGTCTGCTCTGCCTGGTGGCTTAGCTGCTGTGACAGAGCCAGATCCCAGTGATGGATTCCTTGGCTCCACTCCAGAGAGGGCGACAACTTCAGAGCTTTTCCTCCCAGGGAACAGATGCCAAGATAGGCATAGAGAGATGCATTTGCCCTTGGGAAGAGGGTCTGTAGGTGTGGAAAAGGCCCCAAGGTCCATGGCTACTCACTGGATGTCTTCCTTTATTTGTCCTCTGGTTCCACTCCCACCCTGCTCTGGACCTTAGGGGGCTCACCCATGTGGACCACATCAACTGGCTCTGTGGTTCTCTGGTTTCTCTTTGGGTTAGACCAGTGTGGTACACCAGTAGGAGACAGAAGAGGGAGGTGTATTCATTCCCTGCCTCCCATGCCATGGGAGCTCCTGTTAAGAGACCCTCTGTATATAGATTGCTCCATACAGGTTCTAGAAGCCATGTCCTCCTTTTTATTCCCTTCAGTCCTGGGGCAGTAATGAAACCCCACTAGTACTAGCCCTTGTGTGGTATCCACACACCCTGCTTGCATCTACTAAACTCTCCTCAGATTATCCTAATTTGAATATGCCATCTGTTTCTGGCAAGAATTGTGATGAATACAGCTATCCTACCCTAACCAGATCTTTAAGAACAAGGGTGTCTCTCCTTGGGAGCAAGAAATGGATCAGCTAGAACAGGGGCCTGAAGTGCTGTGTGCAGAGAAGATGCATGCTTCCTCATGATAGAAGGAAGGAACAGACCCCACCGCCCACATTGGTGAAGTTGAGTGGGCCCAGCTCCCCTTGCCTCTGGCAGGACACACCGTCCCTTGACTAGATGAGAGCCACTCTAGGACTGAAATCAAATCTTCTGATTTGGAGGCAAGTGCTCTTCCCTTGGCCTGAGCCCTAAGGTCCATGTTGGTCCATGTGGGTAGCCTAGAGAATTTAGACATACATCAGTAAAGAATCTTGAGGGCATACTATTTATTAATGCTTATTTTTGCTATTCTGCCTTCACCAAGAAAGGGTAAAAATGGCCTTTTGTAGTATTTTTTCCTCGGAAAGGAATCTCAGATGGACTCCTATGTGCTGCCCAACATATATCCAAAAAGAAATCCCATGTATGTGGCTTTCCTCTCCACCATGAAGAGAGAGGCAGGAGGGTGAAAGAGGGTGAAGTTAAGGCTTATACAACACCCTTTCCCTTTCGATCCTCTTCAATGGCTGCCACTAGCCTCATCTCTGTCAAGTTTTGAGACAATAGCAAAAACGGATTCTCTAAGGACTGGTCTGTGTATTTAACCCATCTTTGAATGTAAGTTTGTTCCAGGCCTGAAGGATTTGGTCTCACTGGAAAGTTTTTATTTCAAGGGACAAGGCTCTTGAGGGTAACATGAGCGGATGAAATCACACTTAAGAGAACAGAGATAAAGCTTTTCTTTGGCACCACAAGCCCTTGTCTTGCTTAAAGAAGTGGATTTGATATAACATCCTTCCCTTCTGATAATAAGCAGCCATTGTCCTTGTGAGGCTGTGACACACAGTACCTTTTGTTGGTTTCCTTCAAGGCTTAAAACTCCGTTCTCTATTTTTTGTCTCATGTCATACAATCATTGCTGGAAAGAAGCAGAAGACATGTGGAGCACTAGTTTTCTAGATGTTAGTTTCCTGTGATTGAATGACTTGTTTGTATCTTTCCCTGGGCAAAAGGTCTACTTCCTTCAGGAACTCTGCTGCTGGGTTCTTATTCCAAGATGAATTGTGACTTCTCCTCATCTGTTTCATGGAAAATCTGGGCATTGCTTTTTCCATAACGCGCGCGTGCGCGCGCACACACACACACACACACACACACACACACACACACACACAGTCTTTTCGGGGCCTTTGAACTTCTCCTGTATATATAGAATCCTTTTCTTAGTTCAGTAAAGACAATTTTTAAGTATTTCTAAGAATCATGTACAAAGGAATTGAGGTAAGAATAGAGGACCGGGGCAAAATGAAAAGAAATAAATGAGCTTCCAGATGCAGGTTTTACACAAACTTATTACAGGAATACAATATTTTGTCAACATTTGAAAATCAATATATGCAATTAACCACATTAACAAGTTCACAAAGAAAAATCATACAATCACCTGAGAAGATGCAGAGGAAAAAAACCACCTGACAAGTCCAAAATCCACTCATAATAGAAACCTTCAATAAACTAGCAATAGAAGGAAACTTTCAACCTGAAAGAGGGCATCTACAAAAGCCTACAGTTAACATCAGACTTAATGGTGCAATACTGAATGCTTTACCCTAAGATGTGGGGATCAGTCAGAGAGGTGGGAAAAATGATAGGGAAGGGACGCAAACCCTCTGAAAGGTCAGAAGGTTTTGCAGAGTCCCAAGGGAGAATAGCTAAAGGCAGCTGTTTTATAATCCCAAGGCAGAGGGCAAGGAGTAGGTACAAGGGAGTGTAGGGGAATTTATCTTAAACCGGCTTATTTACAAGGTCATCACTTCTAGTCAGACTATGCTGGTGGTCCTAGCCAGTGCAGTAAGGCAAGAAAAATAAATAAATAAGATCCATACAGCTTGAAAAGAATGGCTAAAATGTAAAAGATTGATAAGAGCAAGTGCAGACAAGAATGTGGTGTCTCTAGGAAACTTATGCATTGCTTGTGGCAATCCGAAATGGTATACCCACTTTGGAAAACAGTTTAATAGTTAAACATCCACTTAATATGCAGTCCCAACAAACTCATTCCCGGATATTTACCCAAAAAAACATGCAGGCAAATGTTCACAGAAGCTTTATTTATAAAATTCAAATGTCATCAACTGGTGAGTTGGTAAACAAGTTGTGGTATATTCATATATGTGCATTTTATCCACTGTGGAATACTACTTAGCAATAAGAAAGAATGAGAGCTACTGATACATTCAACAACATAGGTGAATTTCAAAAGCATGTGCTAAGTAAAAGAAGACAAACACAGAGGACTACATACTGTGTGATTCACCTGTTATGGCATTCTAGAAAAGGCAATACTATGTAGTTTCCAGGGCTTGGGGGTTGGAAGGAGAGGATTCATTGCAAAGGTAAAGAAGGAAAACTTTTGGGGGTGATGGGTATATTCTGCATTTCGATTGTAATGGTGGTTACATGATTGTGTGCATTTGTCAAAATTCATCCAACCATACACTAAAAATGGTAAATTTTATTTCCTCTGTAAACCCAACTTACAAAAAACAATAAAATACAAGTTGCTCCCTGTTACTCAACTGAAATCTAGCCACACTGGCCAGTCATCAAGCAAAAAAAAATAAAATAAAATAACCCCTAGTTCCTTTCTCTTTCTTCAGCCCTGTGTTGAAAATCCGGTAAAATATTTCCTTTTAGATCGTCTTTCTTCTACTACTTCCATCTCTACCTCTTATCTAAGTTCTACCTTCCACCTCCAAAAGGGAGAGGAAAATGATGGTGGAGCTGTGCTCACTCACTTAGCAAGACTGAGTAATCTGTTAAATGGCTAAAGGATACCACTCATCTCCAAGTCCTCATCTCTATTGGAGAAACGAACCACTGAATCCTTGTGGGTACACGTCATGTCAGCCCAGACTCACCGGTCTGTGATTCTGAGGAAGGGTAAAAGAGCACCACCCCACAGAGTTGGCAGCTGAGCACAGAGAAACCAGTAAGGGCTTTGGAGTATTCTGGTCCTGGCTTTGTCATTTACTAATGTTGCCCTTAAGCAAATACTTTTAACCTCTTGAGTGTTGGTTTCCTTTTCTGCAAAATAGGGAAATAGTATCTTCCTTGATGGGTGGCTGTAAAGATTAAATGAGATATACCAATAATCTGGCACATAGAATCTCTCAACCAATAGTTGTTATCATCATCATCATTATTAATTATTTAATCAGCCTTGATAAACAGTGCCCTAAAAAGTCAAATGGAATGTGTGGTTAGGCAAAAAAGAGATGAAATTGGAGTTGAGATGGTTATTTCATTTTATTTATAACTAAGCCTTGTTCTATGAAGGATTTAAAGCAACTGAAAAAAAAATATGTACAAATCAAAGGGTAAAAATAAATAGAAGGAGCTTTTGAGAAGAAAATGGGTAGAAAATAGAAGAAATGAATTAATAACAAGAAATGCATATCCAAAGATCTTGGTAGTTGCTAAGGGTGAGTCACAAATTTGGCTTTGAAAATTTTTGATAATTCAAGGTAAAGACAAATATACACTGAGCTTCAAGATTCTCACTCCTCACTAGCTACAACCACAAACTGGGTTATGAGGAGAAGCATGTCTTTTCCTACACCCGAGAGACCTCATGCAGAGGAAGCACAGTCAAGAAGTGGATGGTTTCTCAACCACAGCCCTCATAAATTCAACAGTGAGTCTCCCATAAAATCCTTTAATGTCGGCCAAAGCACGGATCTATACTTCTACAAAACATAGGAGACTCATGTGATCTGGTATAATCCTAAGGTAAAATTTAAAAATACCTAAAGAAATGTCTGCCTGTTCTTTGAAGCCAGCCTCTATAAATATGTCTTGAAACTAGCTTTTGATAAGCATTGAAGAACAGAAAGTTGAAAATGGTCATTTCTGGCAAGAATCTGAGCAGTGAATATTTTTAATTAGTAATTAAGGGGAAAGAATCACTGGGATAAGAGTAGGTTTCAGATCTGAAAGTTAAAGAGCCTAACAAACCCTGCCACTGCAGGGAAGTAGATGAGGGACAAACTATAGGTGGGGTTGAAAGAGATAAGAAACAGTCCTGGGTCTCAGACACACTGAGGAACATGTCATTGAGAACCAAAGTTGTAAGCCATAGCATGAGGCCATCATGATTTTAGCCTGGAAAATTTTTAGTGCAGATGTTAGCAATCACCCATCATAGGCACGGAAAAAAAATCTCAATAAAATACACATAGCATTTCTAATTTTAAGCAGTGTAATTCTGGTCAAACACTTCAAGATGAATTAGTTTCAAATTGTATTCTCAGATAGTGAAATGATTTGACCAGTGGCACAGAATTGTTGGATATCAGCCACACGAAACACGGATCACATCTGCCAAGGATGATGAATTCGGGTTAGAGTAGTTGATCTTTCCTTCTGGCAACATTTAAATAGCAGGGTCAATTTTTTTTGTTGTTGAGGCCACTCTAGTAATGCCAGAAAAATCTCTGGAAGGAGCTATGCTTGGTCATCTTGAGAGAGGCTCAGCCCAACAGGGCTACCTGGAGGGGTGAGTAGACCCCAACAGAAAAGCAGACTTTGAAAGGAAAGCTGTCAGGCAGCTTTAGCTGGAGGAGACATCACTGAAGTCAAGCTCTCCAGTGATGGTTGGTCTCTAAAGAATCAATAAACCAGGCTGGGTGTGGTGGCTCACGCCTGTAATCTCAGCACTTTGGGAGGCCAAGGCAGGTGGATCATGAGGTCAGGAGTTCAAGACCAGCCTGGCGAAGATGTGGAAACTCCGTCTCTACTAAAAATCACAAAAAAATCATCTGAGTGCAGTGGCAGGCACTGTAATCCCAGCTACTCAGGAGGCTGAGACAGGAGAATTGCTTGAACCTGGGAGGCAGAGGTTGGAGCAAACCGAGATCGTGCCACTGCACTCCAGCCTGGGCGACAGAGCAAGACTCCATCTCAAAAATAAACAAACAAACAAAAAATCAGTAAACCCCATGCAAGATAAGGAACTGGCATTTGGAATCTATCATACCTAGAAGGTACCAATGTCCTATTGCAACTATACCAGTTGTAGCAAATGCTGTTGTGTCCTGCCTGGATTCTCCCAACGTACTCATTCCCCAGCTCACAGTTGAGTCCTTCCCCAGGAATTGCTCTTGGCAGATGGTGATGCTCTCTCCTTGGAGGCCACTTGAACCCAACTGCCTTTATAAGCAGTGTCTGGTGCCCATGGCATACTTGAAAGGCCATTCCAGCTTCCGAGCTCCCATGGGAGTGGCTGTAACCTCTGTGGCAACTGCACTCCAGTTCACCACCCCCCACTGCCCAGACCTACTTCCCTCCCTTACAGTGTGTTCCTGAGAATGTGCCTCACAAAACTCTGGTGCCAAAATCTCAGTCTGTTTCCCAGGGACCTGCAACACCAGGCAAGAAAGACTTTTCCTGACCCCTGCCTCTCCTCCTTTCCCTCTGCTCCAGTCCAGGTGGAGCCATGAACAGTGGCTGCTGAGTGGGGGAGGAGGTAGAATAAGAAGACATGAAGAATCAACCATGATTTTCTTCCCCACTGCAGGCTCTCAAGGGCTGAGATAGGCCTAAGTTGAGTGAAGAGGGGCACTTTAATTAGATGAGCTTTTGTTGTTATGTGATTATTGTGTCAGACTTTTCAATAGTTAAAAGTGATTGCAAAATCTATTGAACTACTCAGAATTTCAACCAGGGGCAGGGAGAAATAGGCCTATGTAGGAGGTCACTACATAGAAGGTAAGAGTGTCAAAGAGTTGCTTTCCAATTATACCCTATCTTGTCCAATGTATTCAATGAGCTAGTGAGACACATCAGAGGCATTGAGGTGAGGGTGAAGGAGAGAGGAGCCTTTGTGATATTGAGAATTCTTTAGGTCCTTGAAACAAGGGAAGAAATGGATGAAGTACTTCTGACACAGATCTGAAAACTGGACAAGAGGCATACGTAGCAGTGCTGATGAGTGGTAGGTGTTTTATTGTTTTGTTTTTGTTTTTATTTTTTATTATTTTTTTTAAATTTTAGGGACATCTGCTCCAAATGCCTTTTGGTCCTGAAAATGTTTTTGACTTACCCCATGACAATTTCATTTCTTGAAGCAGCAGCATATAACCCTTACTTAGGTCAGAGAATCAGAGGAAAACATGTGCAGCAACATGGCTTACAGGATGTAATCACAGAGTGACTTTCTTTGTATTCCCCCCCTTCCTTTATGCCCACCTTGTGGGGCTATTTCTTCCATTGCCCTGAGATGAAAATGCAGGCAGGTCTTGTGATTTTTCTGGCCAGGTAGTCACTTTAACCCAGTTATGTCTGGGATTGCAATTTTTTGAAGTTTTGCAATCAGACCTCGGTGATGACCTTGAGCAGTAGGATATAAATAACTCCCACATGCTTAATGTTCCAATAAGGAAACACTAGGCGTAAGTTTAAGCACAAAGCACCATCTCAATTCAGTAATTAAAATCTTCATCTCCTGACCAGGCGCAGTGGCTCAAGCCTGTAATCCCAGCACTTTGGGAGGCTGAGGAGGCAGATCACTTGAGGTCAGGAGTTCAAGACCAGCCTGGCCAACATGGTGAAAGCTTGTCTCTACTAAAAATACAAAAATTAGCTGGGCGTGGTGGTTTTGATGTGAATTACCCTGATGATTAGTGATATTGAGCATCTTTTCATATACTTCTTGGCCATTTGTATGTCTCTTTTTAAGAAATGTCTATTCGAGATCTTTGCCCATTTTAAATTGGATTATTCATTGTTGTTTCGACATTGAGTTGTAAAAGTTGTTTTTGTATTTTGGATATTAAGCCATATAATTGCTTTGTTTTGTTTTGTTTTTTATTGTTTGTTTTGAGATGGAGTTTTACTCTTGTCAACCAGGCTGGCGTGTGATGGCATGATCTTAGCTCACTGCAACCTCTGCCTCCCGGGTTCAAGCGATTCTCCTGCCTCAGCCTCCCAACTAGCTGGGATTACAGGTGCCTGCCACCACGCCTGGCTAATTTTTAGTAGAGATGGGGTTTCTCCATGTTGGCCAGGCTGGTCTTGAACTCCTGACTTCAGGTAATCCACCTAACTCAGCTTCTCAGTGCTGGGATTACAGCTGTGAGCCACAGCCCCCAGCATTTTTTTTTTTTTTTCCAGAGACAGCATCTCACTCTGTCACCCAGGCTGGAGTGCAGTGATGCAATCATAGCTCACTGTAGCCACAAACACCTGGGCTCAAGTGTTCATACCACCTCAGCCTCCCAAATAGCTAGGACTACAGGAATGCACCAATATGCCCAGCTAATTTATTTTTGTAGACATAGGGTCTATGTTTTCTAGCCTGGCCTCAAACTCTTGGCCTCAAGCAATTGTCCTGACTCAGTCTCCCAAAGCGCTGATATCACAGGCATGAGCCACCATGCCCAGCCCCACAATTGATTTTTAATAAATTTTTACTTTAGAATAGTTTTACATATATGAAAAATGTCAAAGATGGTAGAGTTCCCATATATCCCACACCTAGTTCCCTAACCGATATTTATATACATGTCTATATGTATTTCTATATATATAACTGTCTTAGTCTTTTGTTTTGCTGTAAAGGAATGCCTCAGGCCAGGTAATTTATTAAAAAAAAGAAAAGGGGGGTGGATTACTTGGCTCATGGTTCTGCAGGCTGTACAAGAAACATAGCACCAGCATTTGCTTTTGGTGAGACCTCAGGCTGCTTCCACTCATGGCAGAAGGGGAAAGGGAGCTGACACATGCAGAGATCACATGGCAAGAGAGGAAGCAAAAGAGAGAGGCAGGAGGTGCTAGATTCTTTTTAACAACTAGCTCTTACAGGAGCTAATAGAGTGAGAAATCACTCATTACTGCCAGGGCAGCACCAAGCCATTCATGAGGGACCTGCCCCCATAACCCAAACACCTTCCATTAGGCCCCATGTTCAACATTGGGGACCAAATTTTAACATGAGATTTGGAGGAGTCAAACCAAATGATAGCAGTAACCATCTGTATATAGCTAAACATAGTTTATAGAGTTTCTAACTCTAACCCCTAACCACACAAATCAGTCTAGACTCCTCCCCTTGCTTCTCTGTAACCTCCCACTCCAACAGTGAGAAACCTGGTTCCTCTTGCATTTTTGCAGGTTTTGGGGGGTCCCTCCCAATTGTTAGGGCTCTCTCCCCTGGGACTCCCTTTGTGAGGGTACGTGCTTCTTCACTGGCTGGTAACACCCCTTCCTCAACCCTAGGTTTTCAGGATACCAAGAGCTTCTCCTAGATGAATTTGAACAATTCTCCAGGAAGTTCTCCAGACTGAGCCCCAGCTGGCTCTCCTGTGCATGGCCCACAGCTGGCCATAGGAAACACACAAGTTTACTCCAAAAACTAAGGCAGTGCTGGGCATCCAAACCAGGCCCCTCTCCTTCACTCTCATCCAAGAGGGTACCCAGCCCATCTCTTACCCTGTAGATCTTACAGGTAGGATTCAGACTGGGGAGATCAGCTCTGTGAGTGTTCTCTTAATGAGTCCCTCTCTCTTGATTTGCAATGAAATGGGAAGCAATTTCCATTCCTGCTTGTTGAACAGTACCTCAAGCATACAAATAGGCATCTCCAAATATTCTTTCCTAAAATCTCCTTTCTTACCCATCACCCTCCAACCTTCTGTATGTGCATGAAAGATTTAGAGTTGTCTAACCAGTTTTTTGGCCATCTCCTTTGGGAGACTTCTTCCTTACTTTGGAAGATGTTGTCTATGTCATGGTGTTGAAACCTCCATTTTTAACACTGTGTGGTCTCTCATACCAGAAAAATGCCCATCAACTTAAATTTTTACGTATAACTTCAAAGGATCTTTTGACCCCTTGAAGGTGAACTAAAGGTTAAAAACCCTTGTCTTAATGGGTAGGAAAATAACTAATGTCTTTGATATAATGGACTTTACTAATTCTACCGGCAAGTGGGAAATTACTGGCAGAATAGAAGTTACAGAAATCTTGAGAAATGACCATACTCCCTCTGTGTGTGTGTGTGTGTGTGTGTGTGTGTGTGTGTGTGTGTGTGTGTGTGTACATATAATTGAGGTTAAATTTATATAACATGAAATTAACCATAAACTATTTCAAAGTGTACAATTCAGTGGCATTTACCACATTCATAATGTACAACCATCATTTCTGATATGTTTTGGATATAGTTTATTTGTCCTCACCAAAACCTGTGTTGAAATTTGATCCCCAGTGTGGTGGACTGGGGAGGCGAGGCCTAGTGGGAAGTGTTTGGGTCATGGGGGTGAATCCTTCATGAGTTGCTTGGCGTCCTTTTTGCAGTAATGAGTTTGTGCTCTCATGAGACTAGATTAGTTCCCTAGGAATGGATTAGTTCCTTCAAGAGAGAGTTGTTAAACTTTGGGAGGCCGAGGCGGGTGGATCACGAGGTCAAGAGATCGAGACCATCCTGGTCAACATGGTGAAACCCCGTGTCTACTAAAAATACAAAAAATTAGCTGGGCATGGCGGTGCGTGCCTGTAATCCCAGCTGGTCAGGAGGCTGAGGCAGGAGAATTGCCTAAACCCAGGAGGCGGAGGTTGCGGTGAGCCGAGATCGTGCCATTGCACTCCAGCCTGGGTAACAAGAGTAAATCTCTGTCTCAAAAAAAAAAAAAAAAAAAAAAAAGGCAAGATTCTCCTTGTTTAGTCCCTCTTGGCATGTGTCTGTTTTCCTTTTGACCTTCTCTGCCATGTTATCATGCAGGACAAAAGCACTCATAGGAAGCCAGGGCCATATCCTTGAACTTCCCAGCCTGCAGGTCCCTGAGCTAAATTAAATTACCCAGTCTCAGGTATTCTGTTATAGTAACTCAAAACAGACTACAACAACTTCTATCTATCACTAAGAAATTTTCATCACAAAAGTAAATCCTGTGTTCATTAGGCAGTGCCTTCTTATTCCTTCTTTCCCTGCCCCTGGCAACCACTAATCTGCTTTCTGTCTCCATGAAGATACCTGTACTGAATATTTTATATAAAGGGAATTATACAATATGTGACCTTTTTATCTAGCTTCTTTCAGTTAGCATGATGCTTTTGAGGCTTATCCATGTTGTATCATGTATCAGTACTTCATTCCTTTATATGGCTGAATATTCCATTATACAGACATACCACATTTTGTTTATTCATTCATTAGCTGATGAACATCTGGGTTGTTTTCACCTTTTAGTTATTGTGAATAGTACTGCTATAAACATTTTGTCCAAGTATTTGCTTGAATAACTGTTTTCAGTTATTTCGGGTATATACAGAGAAGTTGAATTGCAGACCCATTTGGTAATTCCATGTTTAGCCTTTTGAGGAACTACCACATTGTTTTCCACATCAGCTGCACCATTTTACATTCCTACCAGCAATGAACAAAGTTCTAATTTTACCACATCCTTATTAACACTTGTTATTTTCATTTAAAAAAAAAATTTAATTTCCAGGATACATGAGCAGGATGCACAGATTTGTTAAATAGGTAAACGTGTGCCATGGTGGTTTGCTGCACCTAGCAACCCATCACCTAGGTAGTAAGCCCCAAATGCATTAGCTAATTATCCTGATGTGCTTTTCCCCCCTGCTCCCCCACCCCACCGACAGGCCCCAGTGTATGTTGTTCCCCTCTCTGTGTCCATGTGTTCTCATTGTTTAGCTCCCACTTTTAAGTGAGAACATGCAGTGTTTCATTTTCTGTTCCTGTGTTAATTTGCTGAGGATAATGGCTTCCAGCTCCATCCATGATCTCATCACAAAAAACATGATCTCATTCCTTTTATGGCTGCATAGTATTCCATGATGTATATGTGCCACATTTTCTTTATCCGGTCCATCATGGATGGGCATTTGAGTTGATTCCATGTCTTTGCTATTGTGAATAGTGCTGCAGTGAACATACGTGTGCATGTATCTTTATAATAGAATGATTTACATTCCTTTGGATATATACCCAGTAATAGGATTGCTGGGTCAAAAGGTATTTCTGGATCTAGGTCTTTGAGGATTGCCGGTCTGTCTTCCACAATGGTTGAACTAATTTACATTCCCACCAACAGTGTAAAAGCATTCCTATTTCTCCACAGCCTCACCAGCATCTGTTGTTTCTTGAAGTTTTAAAAATTGCCATTCTGCCTGGCATGAGATGGCATCTCATTGTGGTTTTGATTTGCATATCTCTAATGATCAGTGATGTTGAGGTTTTCTTCATGTTTATTGGTCACATAAATGTCTTCTTTTGAGAAGTGTCTGTTCATGTCTTTGGCTCACTTTTTAACGGGGTTGTTTTTTTTCTTGTAAATTTGTTTAAGTTCCTTGTAGATTTTGGATATTGGACTTCTATCAGATGGATAGATTGCAAAAATTTTCTCCCATTCTATAGGTTGTCTCTTCACTCTAATGGTAGTTTCTTTGGCTGTGCAGAAGCTCCTTAGTTTAATTAGATCCCATTTGTCAATTTTTGCTTTTGTTGCAATTGCTTTTGATATTTTTGTCATGAAATCTTTGCCCATGCCTATGTCCTAAATGGTATTGCCTAGATTTTGTTCTTGGGTTTTTATAGTTTTGGGTTTTACATTTAAGTCTTTAATCCATCTTGAGTTAATTTTTGTACAAGGTGTAAAGTTTCAATTTTCTGCATATGGCTAGCTAGTTTTCCCAGCACCATTTATTAATCAGGGAATCCTTCCTCCATTGCTTGTTTTTGTCAGGTTTGTCAAAGATCAGATGGTTGTAGGTGTGTGGTCCTATTTCTGAGATCTCTATTCTGTTCCATTGGTCTATGTGTCTGTTTTTGCACCAGTACTATGCTGTTTTGGTTACTGTAGCCTTGTAGTATTCTTTAAAGTCAGGTAGCATGATGTCTCAGGCTCTTTTTTGGTTCCATATGAATTTTAAAGTAGTTTTTTCTAATTCTGTGAAGAATGTCAATGGTAGTTTAAAGAGAAGAGCACTGAAACTATGAATTACTTTGGGCAATATGGCCATTTTCACAATATAGATTCTTCCTGTCCATGATCATGTAATGTTTTTCCATTTGTTTGTGTCCTCTCTTGTTTCCTTGAGCAGTGGCTTGAAACTCCCCTTGAAGAGGTCCTTCACTTCCCTTATTGGCCGTATTCCTAGGTATTTTCTTCTCTTTGTAGCAATTAACACTTGTTAATTTTTAAAAATTATGGCCAAACTTGTGGGCGTGAAGGGGTGTCACATTGGGTTTTGATAGATGACTAACATATTGAGCATCTTTTCATATGCTTGCTGGCTTTTTGTACATCTTTAGTGAAATGTCTAAAGTCCTCTGCCCATTTTCAAATGGGGTTGTCTTTTTGTTGAGTTGTGGTAAATATTTATATATTCTGGATACTAGACCCTTTTTACATATATAATTAAACATGGTTTGCAATTTTTTTTTCCATTTTGTGAGTAGTCTTTTCATTTTCTCATAGTGTCCTTTGATGCACAAAATTTTGACAAAATCCAATGTGTCTTTGTTTGTGCTTCTGGTGTCATATCTAAGAAACTGTTTCTATATCTAAGGTCATGAAGATTTACCTCTGTTTTCTTCTAAGAGTTTTCTAGTTTTAGCTCTTTATTTGGGTCTTTGATCCACTTTGAGTTAATTTCTATATGTGGGTAAAGGTCCAACACTGTTATTTTGCATGTGGCTATCCAGTTCTCCCAGCACCAATTTTTGAAACAACTGAATGTGATTTTTGAGGACATAACAGGACAAGAGTATGATATGATGTGTCCCTAGATCAGAGGTTACCACATTTTCTTAGTTCATAATGCCCTCAATGTCTCAGTAATTTTTTCATGGTGCTCCCAGGCCAAAAGAAATAACAGTTTCATGTAATATAAACAGTTAAGGTCAAACAACTTAAGAAATAGTTATGCTCTAACAACTTAGTCATTTTTTGAAAAAATATTACACATTAATTGAAAGAAAATGTGTTTATTTCATTTTTAAATAACCAACAATTACTTAGTGTACATGTTTGGCACTGTACAACTTCTCCAACTCTGGACTCAGATAGGACACTGCCACCTTCATTTCCTGCTCTACGCTGATTTTCACATGACACTTGCTTTTTATGACAGCAATCCAAAAACCCAACTGTGCAAAGATATGTCAACAAAAGGAATAGAATGTGATCTAATGCTGAAATGTAAACCATCTTGAGCCAGTAGTTCTTACCATGTCTGACAGATGTTGGTATCCCATCCCTGTATTTTTCTCTGAACTCTGCTGTAGTGTCCAGGGCATCTCAGCACATAGTTTTGGAGCCATGGTCCTATTCTTAAGGAAAATGGATTTTAAAGCTCTAAAAAGGAAGGCTTCTTAAGAATGTTGAAAACTCTAAGAAATGCAGTTGTTCAGACCCTGACACAGAAGAATAAAGGGGAGTTCACAAAGAAACCCTGGTGAGCCCAGACTTGAAAACACGTACAAATCATAGAAAGTTGCCGCAAAGGGAGACATAATATTAAATACAACCTTAAGAGGGTGGCACAGACATGTAATGGCAGGACTGGAAAAGCTGACATTCCCAGTGAGGCAAGTCTGGCAAGAAGTATAGAAGATCGCTAAAAGGGAATTTAACTTTTAGAACTAGGAGGAATTTTGGGAGCAAGATATGAGTAAACCCAATAGTTGGGCTGTTGTCATGTTTCTCAAGATCAGAGAGAAATAAGAACTTCTAATTGTTTCTGTCTCCCTTGTCAAGGAGAATGATGTTCAGACTGAAGAGGTTTGTTTTATAGGAGCATGAAGGCATGTACCAATTAAGAGAGTCTAGGTGCCAGGTACGGTGGCTCACGCCTATAAGCCCAGCACTTTGGGAGGCCGAGGCAGGTGGATCACAAGGTCGAGAGTTCAAGACCAGCCTGAACAACATGGTCCAACCCCATCTCTGCTAAAAATACAAAAATTAGCTGGGCATGGTGGCGGACACACGTAGTCCCAGCTACTCGGGAGGCTGAGGCAGGAGAAGTGCTTGAACCAGGAGGCGGTGGTTACAGTGGGCTGAGATCGTACCACTGCCCTCCAGCCTGGGTGCTAGAGTGAGACTTTTTCTCAAAAGGAAAAATACAAAAAACAAGAAAGCCTAGGTATGCTGTAGTGACAGTGCCAGAACATCAGTGGCTTAAACAACAAGAGTTTACTTCTCACTCATGCGAAATCCTTTACGGGTCCCATCACTGCTCTAGTGAGCTGTCCTTTGCATGGTGGCTCAACATTCCAGGTTGCTTTGATCTGTGGCCTTGCTGCATTAACATGGTCTCCCATGCAAGGGATGAGGAGCACTGAGAATCTCACAGAACTCATGAATGTTTCTATACTGAAGTGATATTCTGCATGTCCTCTCACATTTTACTGGCCTAAGCAAGTCATGTGGTCACTTGACTTGGAGGGGTTAGGAAGGGGCAATCTTCATAAGCCTTTGGAAGAAGAGGAAACCTGGAAAAATCACAAGTAGCAGTAGTGTCTGCCATAAGGTATCTACATTTCTGCCTCTTTTTTCAAGTCTGCTACAAACCTACATTTCCTGATGCTTAGAACAAGTTTTTAGGTAATGTACAATGCAAAAATACAGTAAACAGAGGGTTCTAATTCCCACTGTACTCTTTTCTGCATGGACAGATTGTGTCCATGGCTTGCTCTTCCAGTATGTTCTCCTGAAGTCAGCATGGTCTAGTTGAGTAGAATGAAGGATATTCTCCTAAACCATGCCAGGGAAAATGGGGCAGGACTCTGGTAGGGTTGTGGGCAGGACTGGGGCATAAAAGCAGAACACACGGCCAGCAAGAGAGAGCAGGTTCTTGCAAACAGGCTAGGTTACTTGATATTTTCTGTTCCCTGAGGATTTAAAAATATGCCTTGGTTGAAAACTGGAAACTGCTGTGATTTGGCTGACCCAGTAGCTGTATTATGGGTAAGTAATAAAAGCCAAATTTATGGGCAGTCCTTTTAGAGTTATAATAAATACTAATAATCTGTTAAGATTAACCATTGTAAGGTCCTTTTATGACTAGAAACAGTAAAGAACATTTGCAGCTCTGCAAATATCTGATGCTTCTTTCACTTCTTGATGCACTGGTGCCTAAAAAGCTTTTTGTGGTCTCCACTGTGCCTGGCTTCACACCCTGCAGAGGCCTGACCCAGGAGTGGATTAGACTTTGAATGAGGCTGTAGATTAGGCAAGGAGTATTGAGCCTTCTCTTCAACAGTAACCCTGAAAGGGCCTTTGTGTAAATTCTAGGCATCTTCAAAATGATCTCATTCAGTGTTTGGGTTCATAATAGGTCACTATCAACACTTTTATTTCTGGCATAAATTTTCGAAATAGATCACTACTGTTTCACACTGTTGTTTTATCAATAGCAGGAGTCCTCATTAGAGAAAACCTCAACTGAACTGTGCTACTCTTGCCTAAAACGGAGATTTTGCCAGAGTTAAGAAAGATGCAGCTGGCACAAGGCATTGTTGCCACTTTCCTCCAAACTGTGCTTTAGGTACAGACCACCAACTAGCAGATTGGATGGATCACAGCTTGGCTATGGTTCTGCAGTAATTCAGAACTAAAATATAACTCCAAAAGAGAGACCGAAAATGTGGCTCCTCTGCTCACTAAGCTGTTAAACTTACACTTAGCAGTCCTCTGTTGCTTTGGCAGTTTTGTAGCAGAGTTCTTAGTCTGTCATGGTAGGGGAAGGGAGGGCTTTGGTGCACACATTTCTTGGAAGGGACACAAGAAAAGATGCTGGGATTACTTTTTATAAGCATTGGCTCCAGAAATTAGAACAGATAATCCTCCTTAGTGCCACTGTACAACTTAATCAGAGGAAAAACATTTATGGAGTAGAAGATTCTTTAGAAAAATTGGCCCCTTTGTCCAAATAAATGGTGTGGATTTTACTTCAAACAGCTGAAAGCCATAAACAGGAAGCGTTGGGAGAGAACTCTGGAATAAATGACTGAGTTGAACTGAATCGTATCAGAATATGTGTGAGAAGCAAGAACAGAAGGAATGAATAATATGCTGCACAAAAAGTGTGCCTTGGACTTCAGGGAGCTGCCAGCCTCCAACTCTTAAGTAAGGGAGCCTCTCATTTGGGGATTTTTATATTAAATCCATGCAGTTTTCAGGCAGAGCTCTAGAGGGCAGAAAAGATACACATTCCTTGATGAAGAAAAATCACATTCACAAAATCCAGGGTACCAATATTTTTTGCATACCGCGCCTTTTTTTTTTTTTTTTTTTTTAACTAAGGACTCAGTTTAAATAGACTCGTTTATTATAGAATCACAAAATTTGAGGTCTTAGACGCCTTATAGTGTTGACAAGTTAGTTCAGTCCTCTCATTTTATAACAGAGAAAAAAGCTCTAAAGGGGTAAGTGATTTTCCTAAGGTCATCCAGTTACAGAGTAGCAGTTAAGACCAACCCTACTTCCCCGGCCCATCCCACACACTTGAACTCTTGCACATTTGGTCAAGCTTTTAGAATGCCAGTCTCTTTCATCCTAAAACAAGCGGTCATAATGGAGACTTGAGTTCAAACTCATATTCTTGTCCTATAAAAAAGGACTGACTGGATTGGTAAGCCTGAAGCTGATGGGTTTTAAGTGCTGTAATTAAGCTTGGACAGACATTTCTCCAAAGAGCCAGATCTATTTAAATTTCCTCAGCCAATACTTCCAGGCTTTGGACTCTAGGTGGCGACATAGGACCTCTGTTTTGCTTTCTAGGCACCTTGTACAAACCCTTCAGGAAGAAACCTGATTATTGCGGTTCTTCTTGACCCTAGGTAGAATGACAGCATTTTCTCTTAGCCAAGCTAATGATCAGGGCCCGGATGCTCACTTCTCAGATGCTATAATTATTTTCACTGTCTTGTGACAATGACTGTTACTTAAGAGGATTTCCAGTTATGTCATATGTTTGGCAGGGTCATATCTGGGGAGAAGAGCATTTTCATTGATTTTTAAACCTCACAACATTCTTGTGGCAGCTGCCCCTCCTTTTCACTGGGCCACCTCTGCCTCTTCCCTACTCTCCTCAGCCCAGCACACTGCATGACCTTACCTGCCTCCAACCCCCACTAAACATATTAATCTAGTGGAACTGGCTTTAAATGAGCATAATGAACCACCCTGTAAGAAAGAAGGATTCAGAGGGTGGTCTGGTAAATTGAGAAGGGGGAGAGTGGCACTTGACACATTTGATTTCTGGCTCTGTGACATCTCTAAAGCAAGGTTCTTCAAGAAATGATCTAAGAATGACATGGGACATTTCCTTGTAAAAATACAGAATTTGTGAGAACACTCCAGACATCCTGCGTCCCAGTCTCTCCTGAGGGTAGGCCTTGGAATCCATCGGTTTAGTTCCTAAATAGACCGTGTTGTGAATCACAGCTGCAAAGAAGTTGCAGACCTTTTAAGATCAGCTGATGGTGCTGTCTCCCTCACCACCTGATTTACTGGCCTGGTGCCTGATTTCCATTGCTGAACTTGGAGCCTTACTGTTTCTGAATAAAGACAACCACCCCATCTCCCAGCCCCTGCTCTCCCCTCCTTTTTCCCTCGCAGTAACCTGACCCCATAGCACCTAGGAACACGTGACTAGAAAGGCACAATGGAGTGGAAGCAATGTGAACGCTGTAGTCATTTCCAGTATTTTTTCTCCCTTCCTTCTCCCACTCCATATTTTTAAAATGTGATCTTAAATTTCATAATATACAAATATATTCTTATTACAGAAATTCAAATTATATACAGAACATTATAGCCCTTTTAAACCTTACCCATCCAACATTCCCCCCACATAGGATTGTGCCGTACATTATTTTGTGCTTTCACGATGTGATGTCAGGTTTTAGGAATCGTCGCATATGAGTAGTTACATTTACTTCATTCCTTTGAACTGCTGCAGAGCAGTCTCTTCTCCAGGACTACCAATTGTTAAAAAATTATATGCATAATTTCACACACTACTTTTTTCATTTCATGGTGTGTCATGAACATTTCCTATCTCATACGCTCTTCAGAAAAACACGGTTTTTAATGATTACATAGTATTCCAGCATATAATTATACTGAAATCAATAATTAATTTAATAATTATCCAACTCCTACATTTTTAGATTGTCTCCAACTCTTTTTCTTTCTTGACAGGGTTTCACTCCATTGCCCAGGCTGGAATGCAGTGGTGCAATCACAGCTGACTGCAGCCTCCATCTCCCCGGGCCCAGGTGATCTCCCTACCTTAGTCTCCCGAGTAGCTGGGGCCACAGGTGCACACCACCACCCCTGGCTAATTTTTGTATTTTTTGTTTTAAATAGAGTTGTGGTTTTGCCATGTTGCTTGAACACCTGGGCCCAAGCAATCTGCCTGCCTCAGCCTCCCAAAGTGTGTCTCTAGTTTTTGATAATCATTCCTTTTATATAATGGGCTCAATGTCTCCTTACACTCACCTTCCCACCACTCCCTTACTTAGGGATTGAAACCAAAAACTGAGGTCCCTGAAAAGTGGCTGATGGGGACAATATTATTCTGTAGTTTCTATGCTCACCTCAGGCACAAATTGCTGTATTTATGACTGTGCTGAATTTTAACTTCTTAAACTTCTGCTGAAACTCTACACTCCTCACTTAAATAACTGAAGCAAAATGAAGGTATCTTTCCTAAACTGTTTGCTTTGAGCAGGTGAGCATTTTCACAATTAGAAGGGAAGTTTGCAATCAGTTTCTTTAATGGGAAAGGTGCTCTTATAGAATTAATCCATGCATGGCTCAGGGGAAGTAAGACTCTCTGCAATTGATTGGATTAAAGGGGCTCCTTAAAATCAGAAATACTAGGGCACTCATCGCCTCTGTTGGGTGATTGACAGGGGTCTTCAAACCATCCTCCTTCGTGGGAGGTATTTGACACAGAATCGTGATTTCAGAGCCTTCTGGATTAGAATCAATTAAATCCATAAATAGAAATGAGCTGCCATTATTGTCCCAAAAAGGATACACTAATACCTCCACCCAGCATGTTCCTGTGTCAAGGTGGAGTTTACAAACAGGCCTGCTGCACCTGAAGGGACATAGCCAAATGCAAATTCTGGGAATAATCGTCACAGGAAGGCATGTGCTGGGTTTTAAGTGAAACATAAACTTGAATTTCCATTTTGTCCCTCTAAAAATACAAGGTGAGCCAAAGATGTAGCCTCTGCTCTTGAAGACATTGTAATCAAACATCACTTCACTACAACATTTCTAGCACTAAACTAGAAGCCTTTACAGGCAAAATAAAGTGCTACGGTGACTAAAGGTAGCTGCAAATTAAAATGACATTGAGAAGGAAATGAATAGCGTTCCTATCTGTCACACGAGAAAGGGATGTGAATCTTCCAAGTACCCAATGTTTCTCTAGAATTTCAATGCTCTTTGACTCGAAGTATTTAGAGAATTTGCAGTTCGATTTAGGCTGCAGGGTTTCCATTCTGTAACATCTGCTGTAGCTGGGAGTGTGAGGAGAGGAACAGGTACCTCAGCAGAGAGGACACTGATCTTCTCTGGTTCTTTGTCTCTGTATCTCTCTTTCCCTTCACTGCACCCCCACCAGTTCCACCTGGCTTGAGAAGGAAGAAAAATAGGCCCTTGGATACTGGATTATATAACACCCTCACTCATGGCATCTGTGGCTCTCCTAACACCCTCCATGATGTAGGGAACAGGCACTGCTGTCACCATTTTACTGAGAGGAAAACGAGGCTCAAAAGCGTGAATGGCTTGCTGGCCACCCAGCAAGACCACAGCAAAGCCAGGATTAGGACACAGCGCTTCCTGAATTCCACCGTGCTCCACTTTTTTCTTTACCCCCTTTTATATTTTGGGCCCAAAGCTTACTTACTTGCTTTCTAGTTAAAATCATTTCTTTCACTTGTTTTTAAGCACAAGTCAAAAACCTACCCTTTGGCCATGTCCTGGGTGGAACTTTGTTTTAAGTCATTCGTTTCTAACTCTACAGGGTGATAAGACACTGAGTCTCCAGGGAGTCTGTGCTGGGAGCCCGAGTGTGAAAGGTCAGCCCCCCTCTAGCCTCTGCTCTTCCTTTGGTGAGTTGTCAGGCAGCCTCTCAACCACTGATCAATCAACCTCCGACCCCGACTGCCTACCATGTGGCCGGAGCTGATTTCTGTCAAAACAAGGGTCTTTCTCCCCAGCCCATGGCCTCTCCCAGCACTGCCATGCCTTTCCCACCATTCTAATTTCTCCTTTCTACTCCCAACTGCACTAAATCTAAGCTTAGGAATTGCTCACTATCTTTCTGCTGATTTGGTGGTTTCTATAAATTCGCACTCACCACCTCATGCAGTGCTGCCAAATTATCTTTAATGAGGGTTTTATGCATCTGAGATAAATAGTGGATGTATCAATGGATAAAGTCCTGACTCTAAAAAGTCAGGAGGAAACTTGGGAATCATCTAATTTAACCAGTTTGTTTTTACAAATAAAGAAACACAGACAAAGAGAGGTTACGTGACTCTCCTGGGTTATACAATTACTAACATAAATATTATTAACCACATCGTCTAACATCTAATATGCACTTTACTCCCCATGAGACAATCCAGTTTCTACTCATTTTAACTATTTTTATGATACTCATCTAATTCCATTCATTTTTAAATCTTAGATAATGGTATTTTTGTTTAATTAAGAAATTACATGCTATCTTTCAGCTTTGTTTATTTATAATAAATCTCATACAGTATTTTAAAAACCTAAATTTGTTTCCTAAGTACTTAAATAATATGCATTCAATGTGTAATATTTGGAAAGTAAAGGAACCTATACAGAAAAAAAAAATAATACTCAATTTCACCAATCAGAGATCATCACTATTGACATCTTAGTACATTTCCTCCTGGTTTTCTTCTCTTTCTTTTTTCTCTCTCCTTCCTTCTTTTCTTTCTTTCTTTTTTCCTTTCTTTCTTTCTTTTTTTGGAAGGGTCTTGCTCTGTCGCCCCGGCTGGAGTGCACTGGTTTGATCTAAACTCACTGCAACCTTGACCTTCCAGGCACAAGCAATCCTTCCACCTCAGCCTCCCAAGTAGCTAGAACTATATATAGGTGTGCGCCACCACATCCGGCTAATTTTTGTATATTTTAGAGAGACAAGGTTTTGCCATGTTGCTCAGGCTGGTCTTGAACTCTGAACTCAAGTGATATGCCCACCTCAGTCTCAAAGTGCTGGGATAACAGGCGTGAGCCACCATGCCACAGGTATGAGCCACTGCACCTGGCCCTTTCCTCCTAGTTTCAATACACTTTTTACATTGCTGCAGTCATACTGTTGATAGAATTTTATATTCTAGGTTTTGTTTGTTTACCATCTCTTAAGCCTTTACTGTGCCATTACAAATGCTTTGTATACACATAATGCAAATAGATACAAAGAGTTCTTCATTTAATGGTGACACAATTACCTTAACCATGCCCTAACTCTGGAATTTAGATTGCTTCCAACTTTCCATACTTTTAAGCACTGCTGCAATGATATTTATGCCTACATATTTCTATACATTTCTGATTTTTCCTTGGGAAAAAAACCCTAGAAGTAAATGGGTCAAAAGCTATTACATTGTTAAGGCCCTTGATACATTTTCCTCTATTTCTTTCCTGGAAGTCAATGCTAGCAGACACACCAATCAACAAGTGCTATAGTACTTTTTAGGGTATTTTTGCACAAACAGTATCTCATTTCTATAATCAATTCGGTCTTGACTGGCCTATTGTCTAAAATAGTTGTTGCTAAATGCCATTTCTGAATTAAAATTGCACACCAGACCCACGGCCCACTTTGTCTTGCATTTCTTTAGTTTGCTGGTGCTTCCTATGGGTTAGACATGTCCCTTCCACTGAAAATGTAGGTCAGCAGCTTTTTTTTTTTATTATTTGCTTTCTGACTACACAAATTTTGGGGGATTAAATGTTTTGAAGTCCTACTAAGTGGTCCATGTGCTAGAAACAAGAGATAAAAAGTAGTAAAGTAGTTTGTAGCCTCAAGTTGTTCTCAGCATAGAGGGAGAGGTAGCCAGGAAATCCACGGTGGCTCATGCTCCCCTGACTGGATGCATGGAGTGCTACAAACGCCCAGACTTGGCGCATAAGACTCAGCCTCTGGAGGCATTGCCGGCTTTTCAGGAGATACAGTACCAAGCTCTGGCTTCCAACGTGATAAGTACACCAGGCAGAAGACCTCAGGTGACGGTGCTCTACACAGAGGAAACATCCTGGAGTGAACTGCACACTCTTCTGGGAAGCCTTGGAGACATCTGATTTTGGAAAAGCTACTGAACCTCTCTGTTACCTGATTCCTCATCCATAAAAATACTACTAACAGGAACTACTTCATAGGACTGTGAAGAATAACTGAGATAACACAGGCAAAATGCTTAAAAAAGTGTGTGGTACATCCTAAGAGCTCCAAAGATGTTAGCTATCATCCTCATCATCACTATAGTTGAAGGACCGAGTTCAAGCAAGGACATGGTGGGAATGTGTGTTTGGCAGGAGACAGGGTGAGCTCATGAAGACCCTCTATAACACACTGAGAAGGATGTACTTTACCCTCACACCCAGAAGTTCCTTAGAAGTATGTTTGGAATTTTGGAGTTAACTGTCTAGAGGCAGGAGACTGAATGGATAATATTCTCAAATTCCTTCCAGCTCTGAGACATGATTCCCACTTGACAGCAAACAAACTCAGTCTCAATCTTGGACACATAGTCTTAAATAACACAACTCCTTCCATTCAGCCTTGATTCAATAACAAAAGACAAATACCTTCCCTGCCCTCTGGACTTTTTAATGGTTTACACTCACCTCATGGGAATAATTCTTTTAATAATATTAAACTATTTCATCAGAGAATAAATTCCTGGTTGGGGGTGGGGAATGTATCAAAAAGACACCCAGCCAAAAATTAAAAAAAACAAAAAAACAAAAAAACACCTGAAAAGCATCTTGGGAATTTTCATGCACTACAGGGCTGGTTTTCACTGGAAGGGAATGTGAAACCAGATGGGCTGATTTTGTTCAGAGGAGAGACAGTCTGCTCATTTTCCCTCTTTCCTCTTGCAGCTTCAAATAAGCAACAGGGAGATAGCCACAGCCCAGCTGCTCACCCCCACAGCAGCCCCCGTCCCTCCATTTGGGTTCATCTCTGGCAACCTGGTTAGTACGTAAGTCAGCCCAGATACTGTTCCCTGCTCCTTCATTCCTGCCCCCCTGCCTCAATCTGTCTGTGCCCCTACCTTCACATTCTTTGGCTATGCCCAGTTCTGTGAAGGCAAATGTCTCCAGAGAGTCATTGTTTTCTCCTTGAGCAAACAGGCTGAGAGATAAGGGAAAGTGGCAGGGAGTAGAATAATCATCCATCCCAGGTGGCACCAGTTGTCCTGGTATAATTATAGCACCTCTTTTCCTTACTAAAAGTATCCTGGCTGGGTGCAGTAGCTCACGCCTGTAGTCCCAGCACTTTAGGAGGCTGAGGTTGGCAGATCAACTGAGGTCAGGAGTTCAAGACCAGCCTGGGCAACGTGGCAAAACCCCATCTCTACCAAAAAAAAAAAAAAAAAAAAAAGTACAAAAATTAGCCAGGCATGGTGACACACACCTGTAATCCCAGCTACTTGGGAGACTTGAGACAGGAGAATCACTTGAAACCAAGAAGTGGAAGTTGCAGTGAGCTGAGATCATGCTACCAAACTCCAGCCTGGGCAACAGAGCAAGACTGTGTCTCAATAACAGCAAAGTGTCCTGTTTGGATACTAAGTTATATGCAAACTCTATAATTACATGCATATTAAACATTTAGCCCCATAAGTCCAGGCCTGGGTCATTTATCATTACTGAGTCTTCAGAACAGTGCCAACAGAAGGCATCTAACAATCTTCTGCACTTATCCTAGCTTAATCTTGAATGACAGTCCTATCCCCGTAAAGTCTTTGGGATCTGAACCTCAGTTTTTACATCTGTAAAATAGAGATAATCATGCTTACCTTATAGAACTGCAAACAAAACAAAGAAATTACTGCATTTTATGTTCTGGAAACTGCAAAACATCAAGCAAATGTCATTTTTCAGAACACATAGCAAGCATGCCACAAATGCTTGCTTATTCAACAAATAGGTGAATAAGCTAGGAATAATAAATTATCAGCCCTCAGTGGATAAATGACTGGTCCTCCTTAAATTGTAAAGCCATATTTAGTAACCAAAGCTTTGATTTATCTGTAGATGAGCTAGCAAAATAAACCTCTCCCATAGACTTGCTATGAGGACTAGGAAGGAAATAAATAATTGAAAAATATTAAGGTAAGTGGTGCATGCAGCTGAAGCTCAGCTAAAGGTAACAAGAGGAGACAGGTCCCTATAAGCTAGCCCTTCCTATAACCCCAGAATTGACAGGTGACAAGAGAGGGGCTGGACCTGTTCTATCTGCTTTTCTGGTAAAGATCATAAGTTTAGACACTGCTGAGCCAGGGTGGTGATTCAAGTGGGGTTTCTTAATTCTTGTTTCACTTGGGACAGCTTAGGACCCAGGGGAAGTTCATTGTTATGCCAGGGTGGAAATTCCTCTGCCTGGTGCACTTTTATGACTTGACTGGTCCCCTACTAATAGACACCATAAAATGCTAATTCATCTTTTTTCTGATTGGAAAAAGAAAGGACAATTAGAAAACAAAGCATTGAAGTAGGTTTGTTTTCAGCCTGGGTTTTAGAATATATGATTTTGGAGTCACAGAAGTCTTACTTCCACATCAGATTCTATTGTCAATACCTAGAACTAAAAAAAGAGAAAAGAAAGAAAGATCCTGACAAAGAAGCGGGAATCTCAACTAAACAGCACTAAATACCAATTCTGCATATATCTCCTAACAATGGAATTGGCCATGAACCAGTCATCTGGCATTTGAGCTTCACATAAATTATAAAGGCTGTGAGATCTTTTATTGAATGACAAGATGTTGGGTGTGAACAAAGCATGTCTTTTCATAGCAAAGCAAAATTTTTAACTTGGATAAAATTACTCACCCAGCTTGTCAATAATAAATTTCCCATTCATTTGTGCTCATCAGATGCAGCCCTCTCTGAGTGTCAAGGACTGGGGATTGAATGAAGAGCTCTACAAGCACCTTTGGCAACACAACAATATAGTAAGAGAAAGACCCTCCTCAATGAGCTTGCTGTCTAGTTGGGCTGACAGGACACATACATAAGACAACCATTCAGCTGCTTTCAGAAAACTAGTGAGAAGCAGAGAAGTCGCATGATAAAGGCAGAGAAGCAAAATCTTACCCAAACAAGCTGAGAAAGGATGCAATACTTTTGGGCTATGATAGCTACAAATTTAGGCATGAGATTTTCAGTGCTTCTTTCCTGCTTAATCAGTATCATCAGCCACATCCTGGTGTGGGATAGGCCCCTAAACTGCCACTGCATCTTAGTACTGACTAACTGTGAGCAAGATTTCTGGTCTTGCTCACAACAGTCTAAAACTATCTCCTATGCCTGTGCTCAGACTCTAGGGCTTGTTTTCTCACATCTAAACTACTATGGTACCCTGCTTTGGTTTTCTCAGGGAACCCACTTATAAGGATTTTTAAGAGATGATACATTCTGCTCTCTCCTGATCAATGCAGGTTTCCAAGTTCTTAGACGAGTCATGTGGGCAATGCATCTTCCTAGGAACCAGAAGTCACTTAGTAGACGTATAGAAACATGACAAAATCAGCAGAGCTGAAGTGGTACAAAAAACATTCCTAGACAGGTCAGGGAGTAAGAGAGCCAAGGAAGTAACAGCATGCAGTCAGGCACACTGTTTTCTTCCAAAGAGAGGTGCTTTAGCAATGAGCACATTTCACATCCCGGGTCTACCACTTAATGGCTGTCTGATTTTGGACCCTTTCAGAGTATCAGTATTTTCACCCATAAAATGGGACTATCATAAAACATAACTCCCAAGGTTATGAGGTCTGAATGAGCTACCTTTTATAAAATGTTTACCATTGTGCTTGATACACAGTAGTTTCTTTTCTGAAAACATGGAAAAAATTGTATAAAGGAGTCAGCAATTGACCCCTAACCTCAATGAAAAGCTGCAGAAAGAGATTGAATCCACCTGGGAAGACTTGTCCACAATTAGTATACCAAAAATAGCAATTGATCCTTGAAGAAAAGCACTAATATCAAGGAAAGATTATAAACTTTTGCTTGTAAAAAATAATGGAAGAATGAGGTGCTCTGTTTAAATGGATAGTCTGGTTAAGAGAGAGTCCTCTTCACATTGTTTTCATATAATAGAAATTGAATAAATATTTCTTGAATATACCACACAATAATGTTGTATATACCTTTATCATAAAGGAATTCTCAATTTTTAAAATTATGTAATATAATATTCTGTCTGTAATATAAAATTATGTAAAACACAAATTACTCTTGGAGGAAGGGCAATTCAGATATTTCAGAATCCTTTAGTAGTAGTCAGGAACCGTACTTTGATTATTAGTTCTCACTGGGTGTAGTTTGATGTACTGTGTCCCCCCAAAATATATATTCAAGTACTAACTGGATGTGAGGGCAATCTGGCTGCGACATCTGTCACCCCATTGATTGCCAGGGTTGATTTGGCTGATCTGGCTGGCTAGGCGGGTGTTCCTTTCCTCCCTCACTGCTCCATGTGCGTCCCTCCCGAAGCTTTGCGCTGGGTCGAAGAGGAGGACCATACTCAATAGAGGAGGACCCGTCGTCGGTCAAGGGTATATGAATAGCTGCACTCCCCTGCCAGAACCCCCAAACAAGTTCTCAAGTACTAACCTCCAGTACCTGTGAATGTTGACCTTATTTGGAAGTAGAATCTTTGCAGAGTAATTAGTTTGTATGATGTCATACTGGATTAGGGTGGGCCATATGGGAGACACAAACACACACAGAAGAAGGCCATGTGACAATGGAGGCAGAGATTGGAATGAGGCAGCTTCATGCTAAGAATACCAAGGATTTCCACCAACTGGTAGAAATTACAAAGATTCTTCTCTAGAGGCTCTGAAGGGTACAGAGCCCTGCCAACATCTTGATTTCAGACTTTTAGTCTCCAGAACTGTAAGAGAATACATTTTTGTGGTTTTAAGCCACTAAGTTTGTGGTAATTGGTGATGACAGCCCTTGGAAAATTAACATATCAGGTAATACCCTACTGGAAGTTTTGGTATCCACATTTTATAACTTGCTTTCATAAATGTAGAATAGTTGTAATTAAGGAAAGTTGTTTCTTAGTACACTTGGAAGCATACTCATTTGGTAATTCTACAATTAAAAAATAATGATATATTATTGAAGATTTATGTGTATATGAAATTATAGTACATAGAATATGTGAAAGAATTCACCATTAAACACTCATGTTCAGTGAAAACGGTTATAAAACAATTCATCAGCAGAATTGCTTTACACAGAAAATTTTCAGGAGTAAAAGCAGCAGAGTAGTATGACCTCTTTTATTATTTCTCAGCCAGCCACCTTTAAAAGTTTTGCTCTTTTCTTATTAAATTAGTGATTACTTGAACCTGCTAGAATTATCAAAATTATGTACTGCTTTCAACAAAGTGCTCTTTTTCTCTGTATGGTAAAAACTTAGCATAAAACTCTAAGCATGAGAAAGTTCGTGTTGCCTTTTATTTACAGTCTTTATCAAGCAAATAATATTCATATTTTGAATTATGCAAATAAGCATTTACATGATAAATCGTAATTGCTCTCAGACAGCTGTTTATAATTGGGTAAATGAGACACACTTTTAAATTGTCTAAATACATACTTACCCATGTGTACATATTTATACACTAGACTAACTATTCTCAATCAGCTGTTAGCATCTATTGTGTCTTATACAGACCAAGGGTAAACAGCAAAATCCCCTTTCACTTGCTCGGAGATCAGAAGGACTACCATTTCTTTCAAATAAAGGGTGACCTCTTTCGACGTACCCTTTGCCCATGGCATTCCACAATACCTCTGGCAGGAAATGCTTTAATACCACTTTGCTTGGGTGGGAAGTTAATCTTTGTCCCTATCTTTATCTGATTAGATGAACTATGGCATAGAAGGAACATGTTCCTTCTAATGAGACATTTTTACACTCAAAAAGTCCATTTGTCGTATGTTTAGCAATATATTCTGTGTCAACCCCCCAAAAATCAAGTTTTTCTTTTGAGAACACAGAAGAAATATAGAGCACATGGTGCCTACCCTGGAGAGGCTTACAGTCTAACTAGGAAGGTGGAATTAGCACACTTGAAATGCTCAGAGGGCAACTAAAAGGAAAATCAGATGATTTTGATTGTACGAGCTAAAGAAACTTGGAAAACAAAATAATATGACCTTGTTTTTGAGGACAGACTGGGAGCCAGCTGGCTTCTCCCTGCAGAATGGGGACTCTCCAGCCACTGTCAGGCAGGCACAGATGAAGAATGCAGGAGGCTGCCCCCCACCCACCACATTCACACTGTCTTCCAGGTAAATCCAGGGGCCTGATGCGACACAGCTTTCCTCTAACTTGACATTCTCTTTTCTCTTTTCTCTATTTTCTCAGTAGGCCAAGAATTGCACCAAAAAAAAAAAAAAAAAAAAAAAAAAAACCAGAAAAACCTCAACGCATTTCCCTTTGCTTTTCTAAAGCAGTCAACATTTGCCTGTTTCTGGTCCTTTCCAGCAAGTGCATTTGTTTCCAATTCATCTGATTCTGTTCTTATGTGGTGTTTCACATGTTCTAAAGAGAGATAAAACTTTTACTACAAGATGCTCTGGCTGAATTGAGAGGATTCAAATGCTACTTCAGGGACTCACATGCTAGAAAGAATGAATCCTGAAGCACAGAGACTCCAGGGGAAAAAAACCTGAAGCAGCAACGGAGCCACCCAGAAATGAAAACATTAGGGCTTGGGAGCCTCTATCCTTCCATTAAAGTGCGTTGAGAGGCTTTGTGTTGCCAGCAGAGATTTGAGAGCCAGGAGACCAAAGCAGGCCTGAGGCCAAAATCTGAAACTGGACTGAGGCCAAAATCTGAAACTGAGTTTAAAGACACCTCTTCTATAGGCAGCTTTCTGTTACACTGTTAGGAGAAGAAAGGCTACTTGGGGGCTCATAATGGAGGGTATGCTGAAGTAAAAAGAACCCTAGATTAGGAACATCTGGGCTCCAAGCCAGGCTCTGAGATTCTGGGCAGGTCACCCAACCTCTCTCTGTGCCTCCCTTTCTTCTGTGAAAGGAAGGGGTTGAACTAGATAAGTTCTCTTCAGCTATGTGACTAATAATCCGAAATGTATTATAGGACATCTCCCAGTTGGTTATGTGGGGGTAAAACTCATAAGCATCTCACTTCTCCCAAGATACATTATTATTACAACAATTGCCACACGAGTACCTACTAACTGTGGGCAAGCACTATGCCAAGCATGTGAAACAAATATCTCATTAATCTTCACAACCCCTGTATGAATTATTATTTCCATTTATACATGAGGAAACTGTAGTTCGAAGAAATTACAAAACTTGATCAAGGTCATTTAGGTGCTACTGGGAGAGTCAGATGACAAACCCAGACCTGGTTCTGTCTGTTTGATCCCCAAATCTGGTACATGTTGGAAAGAAAAATCAGGTTGCTTGTTATGAACTGTTAACTATACTTGACTAGATCAGCCTCAGTACTAGCTCAGTGCCTGGTGCTCATGAGTTACTTACCACATATTTGTGGATTATAATTTTCTCAAAATTCTGCCCCTTGAGAGACCTGCATGCTACTAATGATAAAGTGAGGTATGTGGGCAGTCATGCTGGGGGTTGGAGGGGGCTGTACATTTTGCATAATTCTATGACTCTAGTTAGTGCTTAGTCACTCTCACGAACAGTCTTCCGGATCCAACAAGAGTGTGCTTGCTGGCCACAGCAGCCAGAGACAGACCTTCTGACATTTTGGTCGTACTTGGAAGCAGAAAATTGGTTCTGGACATAGTGTAGCTTGGAACAAGAATATGACCATTTCCCACCACCTCGGCTCCCTCCTGGGCAGAACTCTGGGTGGCTGGCCTGGCCCCCAGGCTCCAGGTCTCCGTTGGTCTCCAGGACTGACATGAATCACCTTGGGTGGTCGCTCCCATGCCCATTGTGCACGTGCAGCTTTCTGCCTATTGACATTAAGAGATGTGCCCCCACCTTCCCTTTGTTCCATCCTCAATTTAAGACACATTTGTTCTCACTGGCTTTTTACTGACTTTCAATCTGTGTTTATTGCTGGGGTAAGTTAACTTTTAAAAATATTCGACTTGCAAAGGGGTTTCTGTGCTACCCAATTAGCATTGTAACAGACTAAGCTGTTTGGAAACAAATACAACTTAAACCAGAGGAAGCCACACTGCTAGTCACTGAGATGCTGAGAAAAAAAAATACCCACACACAAAAAACCCAACCAACCAACCAAACAAACAAAAAAACCCAAATCACAACAGCATTGTTCCCTCTGTGGACTTTTAAAATGTATAGGCCTTCAGGTCCCTTAATTGGCATAGGAGAAAACCACCAAGCCCTTTCTCCTCTCTACTTGGCAGTGTGGTATTCTAGAGGTGACAAAACTGACTCCCTGCCACTCGCCTTCCCTTTACCACCCTCCAGCTGGTAAAAGCCCTGGCTGGCTGGAGATGGGGGATCCCTAAGCTGAGACAAGCACTCACTCTCTCACTTTCTCCTCCCTTCCTCCTTCCCTTCATCCAGTCCCGCCCCTCTCCTTTCAGTGTAAACTACCTCAGATTCAGTTAGAGACACTTGCAGGTTTCTCCCCTCACCCCAACCCCCATGCTCCCCCTTAGAGATACTCCTGTGATCCCTCAGCTGCTGGGAGAATCAGGATCTCACCCGGCTTCCCTAGGATTTGAATAATAGAAAATCTCAACAACAGAAAAACACAGTGCGATTCATGAAAAGAGATATTCATGTACTTTTCCTAATGGTTCTACAAGAGAGATGATAAAAATGATAATGCAAGGAACTTGAGTAGTTTTTGTTTTATTTTTATTATAGAAAAAAACAGAAGGCTAAATTCACCAGGGATGACCTGCTAACGATCTTGGATAACCCCTGCATTCTGACATCTGAGCTTTCACAAAATTCATCATTATAAAATCATTTTAATAATACATAAAAAATAGAATGTCTAACTTTAGGTACAAATTTATACCTTTGATTTCCCCCTCTAAATTTGCCTTATAGCCCAATCATTTTGTGTAAGAAAAATTTTAAAAAGGAAGGTTTTGTTTTGTTTTTGAAGTAGCCAAACCTAAAGAAGCAACTACAATAGAATCCGTGACTGTCTATTTCCTTCTCATACTACAAACTAACCTAACATATTCACATTTCCAGTGCCCAAGAAAAAAAAACTGGGTTTTCATTGTGTATAAAAATGTGCACATACTGATGACATAGCCATCCAGGAATATATGAGTCGATTTATGTAAACTGACTTGATGTGAGGAGCTGCTAATGAAAATGAGCACTGGAAACACGCTGCTCATGGGTGGATGTGTCAGGCACAGATGGTCCTCACGGTTAGTTCATGTGGACCATGGACAGAGGAAAGCTGGAAACAGACTTGCTGGAAACCGTGGGGAAGTAACCTGGGGTTGGTTATAAATTAAATGAAAGCTTGACAAAACATGGAATCCAAAAAATACAATGAAAAGTTCTCTGAAGTGCTCTCTTGTTTCCTCAGGTTCATGTTACAAAGCAAAATGTTACATTTAAGAATAAGCCAAGGACACTTTAGGATTGTGCTTGTTGACAAAAGAAATGTGGTCAGTATAGAAAAAAATAGGGGGCTTTCTTTTTTTGTTTGTTTGTTTCACATAATTAAAGGCCATACCTGATTTAAAAAATACAAACATATATTAAGGATGAATTTCTTATCCTGGGTATACTGAAGCTACCATTTAAAAATACAGAAAAGCATAGAAAGCACAGCTTTACTATACTTAAGTTATATTAAACATAGCATATATATTTTTGTGTCAGAGAGAATTTCCTTAGATAAAGTCATTTCTTAGTTGTTTCCTAACTTAAATAAGTCCAATTTATGGGTTTTAAGATTCAGAGCAAGACAAATAGAACAATAAATTTCTCCAGAAATTCTAAACACCCTTCATCGTACCCTGTCGCCAAACCTAAAATGCCCAGCGTGGAGCTTTGTCATTCATATATTTGTCTGATGGCTCCAGAGGTAGTTTCCATGGTAAGCTCCCTGTGCACAAGAAGCAGGGTGAGTGGAATGTCTCCTGCCAATGAAGAACTTTTCACTGACAGTGATAAAGGCCAGGAACCTCCTTCACACAAATGATTGAAAAACAGAACACGGAGGACATTTTTATTTTGTTTTGTTTCCTTTGTGTGGTATGTGACTTCAGTGCAAATACCCATTTAATCAAGAATACAAAGGCAGCCACCTTTGCTGGGTAAGGGATTTCCAGAGGCTGCAGTAAACATATATGGTTCTTTTACTTTTTTGTGGGGAAATTCCTGCAAGTTGTCATTTCTTGCTCCTGTTGTGTATTTTTGCCTCATCTTGGAAGAGGGGAAAAGATTTTTCCAAAGGAAAATTTAAGAGTAAACTAAATAGGATCTATAAAAACTTGAAGTGTTTTAAAAACTAAAGCTTATCTATTGTCATGAATTTTTTGAACTACAAAGATTTTGGGAAAGAATATAAAAGCCACTATCAACTGGAACTTTTCCATCCATGCTTTTATCCTCTTTGAGTTGATGAGACCAAATTGAACTGGTAGCTTCTAAACTAGCAAATGCTATCTTTCTCTTTCACTTTTTATCATTCTTTTCTAATACCTTCTATTACAATGGACTCTCTTTCTCTTCTTTACGTCCTCTTCATCCTCCCCACTAATTTCTTCAATTCTAGGGATATCTCAATTTATCTTGCCTTCAAGTCTCTCTTTAAGTTTTGTATCTTCCAGATAATCTATTGTGACTGAAGCTGAGATAAGTGTGAGTATACACTGTAAACGTTCTCAAATGTGTAAAATATAAAGTGATATGTTTATTACTATTATCATTGACATCAGTAAGAGAATTGAACATCTGATTCTTTGCCCGTTTGAAAGACTGTGATCCCTGTCTTCACAGAATATTAACAAATACTTCTACAGAATGATTGCTTTAGTGTTTTGTTTAAATTGCTGTCAAGTAAGACAAAAATAATACCTCACCTTAATAATGTGATCCTTTTAGAATTCCAGAGATGATCGAAGAACAAAGTAAAGGTATATTTTAAAAGTCCCCATTATAATGCTTGGGTACTTTAAAAAATAATAACTGGTTTGAACTGAAGCGTTGGTGGTTGGTTATAAGCACACACTATGGGTAGACCCATGTGAGATACTGGGGCTGAGATCACTCAACCTGTTAGTGTCTGTATGTAGCATTAAATGTGACTTAGGGCCTGGATCGATATTGTGTATATGTTTATATTGTTATTGTGAATATGTTCCTGAGATCACAATATCATTATTGTGAATATGTTCCTGAGATCACTCAACCTGTTAGTGTCTGTATGTAGCATTAAATGTGACTTAGGGCCTGGATCATTATTGTGTAAACACAAATAAGAATTCTGTGTTATAGAAACTACATCTATATCAGTTGAGCAAAGGAGTATAAAATGATACCTCAAAAAAATAACTTAGACAAAAATAAGAGGTTCAGCTCCGGACAAAAAAGATCTGACACTCCTCCTCCAAGGTGTGTTATATTTTTATTCTGCTAACTTACATATCATGCCAACACAGTTATCCATTGTAAGGCATAAGGAAGACCAGAATATTTAATAAACTAATTAAAATTTAAAAAGTTATTTGCTGGCTTTTTAGCAAATGAAAGTATGGATATTTAATAAAATAAATTTATTTTTCAATTAATTGAACCATTTTATCCTCTATATATTTTTTCATGTACATATTTAAAACAACTGGATAAACATATTAGGAAAGGAAAACGTGTCCTCTAGAGATCAAGAACAATAACAAAGTCAATGTAGAATCATTATTTTAAGAGACCGAAGGTAGGATCATTCAAGTCTTGTCATTTGGCATTAAATAATAAAATCTAAAGCCGTTTCAGAAAATGAAGCCTGGGCTACTGTTAAGCAATTGATTATTAGCCATCAGAAGGGAAATGTTTACCTGCTCATGGCAACTAGTTTCTAGAAAGAAAGGCAAAGAGATCTGATTTTAAATGATGCCTTTTCCTTACATCCTATGGCCAATCAAGATCATCCACTTCTTCTTGGAAGTGTCAGAATCCCATTTTTATTTTCCTTTTGCTATTTTAACCAGAATACTGATAAAGAGGGGAGAGCAGTTGCTATGAGGCAAAGAAAAATGTCCTGGCAGTTGAGGGCCCTCCATCTATCAAGGGGAATTTGCAATGTTGCCTCTCTTCAATACTGTATAGATTTGCAGGATTTTGTGCAACACTTAACCAAAATTGAAGGATTTAAAAACAGAATGCAAGATATAGACACAATCACTTTTTCAAAATCAAGATGCTTTAGTTTTAGTTCAGAATTTTCTGGTCTTAAAATCTTAAGCATGTAGTAATGATAATCATCTCTGGAAGATACTTCTGAAAGGATGATTATCATGGACAGCTTAAATATATTCATATATTACAGATGCCTAAAGATTAAAAACTCTTAGTGGAATTGAGACATACTATATCCAATTACAAGAAAACAAATACTTGTCTAATTAAATAATAATATTCACAAGCTTTATTCAGTTGCAAATAAGTTCAAGTGTCCAGAACACCAAACAATATATGAAAATCTGGAAATAATGTCCAGTTAGATGCTTACTTGTGATTCTAAGAATCTCCTGGGAATTGGAGGCAATTCATACATATCTCCAATGTGTAAAAAACTTATAATTAGCTTGACTACCTTTTCCTATTAACCCAATATCAAAATAATTTCCCCCTTCCCATGTCTATGAATTTATCTGATGTGAAAAGTCAATATAGAAAGTACCTTTCTCTACTTCTGGCTTTCCTGAATTTCTTTAGAATGCACAGTTTATATGGAACAATTTATTGGAGCCCCTGGGTTCTAGTTCTCAGAGATAACTCAGCTAAATCTGCGGAACAGAGTTGAGAGGAAGGTTGGTCTATAGCAGAGGCACTTATGGCAGAGGAGGAGGCAATCCAAGACCAAGCCAGGAAGTTGCAGCCCCTTTTAGAACCAGGAGCTATAGGGTTTTCCTGGGATATCTAAAATGCAGACCGGCCCAGGAACACTCTTCCCCAAGCCAGGCAACATGAAGCCAGAAGTAATATTTGGAGCAAATCCCAGGGCCAAGTCCTCCCCATAGCACAAGTGCTATATGGTGGATGTATCTCTGCTTTAGGAGCCAAATACTAAGAGTAAAAGCAAATATTTGATGCTGAAGAGCTCTTAAGAACTGAAGAGCGCCATTTACTTATTTCTACACGTCAGTGTGGGCTTAGGATGTTAAATAGATTAAAAGGCTAAGAGAGGTCAGTCACTCAAGGAAAGACTCTTCTTTTGCTTCTCCTGACTTGGTTCTCTTCCCTAAATTGTTATCCACCCCACCCTACTCCTGTGGAGGATCATTGGGAAACTGGAAAGATAACTACTCCTCTCTTAGAACATCCTAGAGAAGGAGTCAGTGCTGGGGCTAAGAATTCAAGAACCGGAGGGAGGAAGGAGTCTAAATGTCCAGCTGGTAAATGTTACAATGAAGATAGGTTTAGAAAAATTCCTGAGATACAGAATCATAAAACTGGTAGGGTCCTTAGAAATTGCCAAATGTATCCTCCTATTCTCTTCCGTATTAAAAAAAAAAAAAAAAAAAAAAAAAAGAAGGAAGCTTAGAGAAGTGAGGTGGTTAGAGCTAGGTAGGGGCAGAGCGAGGATACAAACCGATTTCTAGGCCAGAGCTCCTACCACCTGACACAGCCTCATAGTTCAAGACCTCATAGTTCAAGAATCAGTCTTAACGCTTGCTTCCCCAGGACGGTCTTTGACAGTGCCTCAGCTTCTCACTAGGGAGGTAGGCTGGCAGAGATTGCCAGGCCTTGGGCTCCGGCCAGAGATAAGTCTGCGAGGCCTGGAGCCAGTCTGCGACCTGCCCACTCTCTAGATGCTGGGGGATCAGGAGCTGGGACGTGGTGAAAGGCGGGTTTCCAGACTCTGATGCCCCCTGCCCACTCCAGGCTCCCGCCCGGGCCCCGTCTGCAGAGAATACAGCCAAGTCATTACAGTTTCATCTTATTTAAAAAGACATAACTAATAAATCTATTGCCGGGGCCACGGAAAGACGGCCAGCAGAGTCGATCGTGCTCCCAATCCCATTGAACCCCATTGAAAACCATGACAACACTGGACAAGCTCCGATTTATCCCCGCGCGCTAAAGCGCATTGTGAGCAGACGTCAATCACGCATTATTCCGGACTGAACAAATGCAAAATCTTGACTGGAACAAATGCTTCCAACAGGTCCGGGGCGTCGAGCTCCATTTCCCCTTTGTCCGCGGCCTAGCAGTTGGCCTGTATTGGGGTTGCCTCCGCCCGACCACCCAGCGCGCGGTGCAGCCCCGGGCACCTCCGGCACGCTTGATAGGGAGGCTGCTGGGGAGGGTGTGCGGGGCTTGGCGGGGCTTCGGCCGCCACATCCGAGCCAGGTTCGAGTTCAGCCCGGGAGGAGCCAGGACTGCTGGTGCAGCCACCCAAGTACAGAGACCTTTGCTACAATTTAGCAACTAAATATCCAAACTACTAGCTTCAGGAGGAGAGGCCTCTGAGAGGGCGTTCCTGAGCTGTAGTTTGAAGCGAGGCCAGGGCGAGGCCATGGGCCAACAAAATGTATCCACGCCCGCCGGTTCCCTGCGCCTCCTACATTGATCATTTTCTAGGGTGGGGCTATGGAAACTAGAAGATCCCAGAGAAACCCCTGGCCGGTGTTACTTTCTGCCGGGTGAGCCCTGTCCTAATTCTCCCGATCGCTCCATTCCCCGACCAGGCCGGGCAGCAGCGCCAGGTCTGCCACGCTGCGAGAGGGGAGCGCAGGCCATGAACTAGCTCCTGAGCAAAGGCCAAAGCCCAGGCACTGCGACTGAAGTTGAGGCTATGAGGACAAGGCGAACAAGCGGCACCAGATCATCTGGCGACTCCAAGGAGGCCTCAAAACCCTCATAGGACGCCCTGAGAAACGCAGTCGCCCGTAGGCTCTAGAATGGGCCTGGGCCCAAATTTGCGAAGCTCATCCTCCGAGCCTGGGCTCTGAGACCCGCAGTGGCCGGGCGAAGCTAGGCCAAGGACACCGGCACCGTAGACTTAAGAAGCTTGGCTACATGCCCCCTCCGTTTTTCAGGACAGACTGGGGGTCAGCTTTGCCGGCCGTTTTGCTGGCCTGTGGAGACACGGAGCTGCGACTCCGCATGTTGTCCCAGCCCTTCCTCAGCACCCCTGAGGCTGTTGGGGGATGTATGGGGTGGTCTGAGGCTTCCAGTGGCCTCTGAAACCCTTGGCCCAATGCTGGCAGGGCTAGGCTATGCCCTGCGCCCTCCTGAAACTTGTCATCCTGAATCCTTAGAGGGGCCCAACCGAAAAGAGAAAGGGAGCGCTTCAGAGTTTAACGCCGCTTTGTAAATCACTTTCTGGATAATTGCGGGAAACTAACAATTCAGCCAACAAGCTCGAGGAATAAAGCAAATAGGGAATAAATTCCTGGGTGCTCATAAACCCACCCCCGCCGCCCCCACCGTTCCCGGCGCTCCCGCGGGGCCTGGCCTCAAGTCAGATCTGGAGGAGGAGGAGGAAGCTGGGGCTGGGTCGGGCGGGTGGTGGCCACCGCTCGCCACCCAAGATGTTATTCACTGGTAACAATCCCCATTATCTGTCCCCACTTTGGGCTAATCACACAGAATCGCTAATGCCGAAGGCTGCTTCCTGCCGCCTCTGGGAGGTAACTGCGCGCCGAGGGGCGGGGTGCGGGGCGGGGCGGGGGCGGAGGTGGCACCTTCCGGGCTCGCCCCGGCTTTGGTCCAGCGCTCATTCAGGTACTTAACACCCTGGAGACCCGGACCTCGGCTTTCAAAGCGACCAGGGTGGGAAGAGCTGTTTATATAAATAGGGATTCTGCTGTAAATGCGCTAATATCCCGGCTACCCGCGCATGGCGAGCGCCTCCCACGCCCGTCCGTAGGAGAGGCGTCCCGGCCGCTCCTCGGTTCCAGCCTGCCCTGCCCCCGCCTCCTTCCCCTCCTCGACCATGGCCATCTCTGGACGCCAGAGCTTCACTGTGCGCAGCCTTCTAGATTTACCCGAGCAGGACGCGCAGCACATGCCGAGGCGGGAGCCAGAAACACGCGCCCCCCAGCCCGACCCCTGCGCTGCCTGGCTGGATTCGGAGCATGGCCACTACCCTTGTGAGTGCGCGGTGGACTGCGGTGCGGGTGGGAGGTAGGAGGAGTGGGGCAGCAGAGTCAAGTGCTCGGCCCACGCGGGGCCAGGAAGCCGAAATCCCAGCCCAGGGTCTGGATTTCCTCAGTCTTGAAAACAGGAGCCCTATCCTCGAACCCCTAACGCATTCGTTCCAGTAGACACATCCTGAGAGCAGATCCCTGCCTGGCCCCGAGATTTGAGGTTTTTGTGTCTGGCGATTCCTAGGGGTCGGAATATTTAAATATTTAAAACATGCCATCCCCTTCCCTTCTGATCTCAAGCCTGAAAACGCTACCACGATCTCCAGACCTTGGTCTGGGATTGCCCCCAAGAAACCCACCCTTTCCCACTCAGGGCTCCGCAAACCTCGGCTCACTGCAGTGCAGTCGACCTGGAGGAGGCGGGCGATGGTGACCCAGCTTGTGATAAACAGGTCGGCCAGCGCAGCTACCGGTGCGGACATGTTAAGAGGGCCCCGGGGTGGGTTTCTTGGGGGCACGATCTCAGGCCCGCTGAGACTGCTGTGGTATGAATGAGGTCACCGCATTCGGAGAGGTGGGTTTCCAGACGTAGACTCAGGAAATGGCCTCACCCCGAAAGTCGCGTGCTAGTGGGCGTGCCCTCCGGCCGGTGGCTCCACGTCCGCGCCAGAAGGGCAGCAGGCCCTCGGAGGGTCCAGCGTCTCACCCGCGCGTGTCTCCTTTGCCGTCCCTAGCCTCAGACGAGAGCAGCCTGGAGACCAGCCCGCCAAACTTGTCGCAGCGGCCGTCCGCTAGGCCCGCGTCTCCGGGCTCGGACGCGGAGAAAAGGAAGAAGCGGCGGGTGCTGTTCTCCAAGGCGCAGACGCTGGAGTTGGAGCGGCGCTTCCGGCAGCAGCGGTACCTGTCGGCGCCCGAGCGCGAGCAGCTGGCGAGCCTGCTGCGCCTCACGCCCACGCAGGTCAAGATCTGGTTCCAGAACCATCGCTACAAGCTGAAGCGCGCGCGCGCGCCGGGGGCCACGGAGTCGTCCGACCTGGCAGCATCCACCGAGCTGCACGCCACGCCCGGCCTGCTGCGTCGCGTGGTGGTGCCGGTGCTTGTTCGCGACGGGCAGCTTTGCGGCGGCGGCGAGGCGGGGACGTCCGCGGCCCAGGACAAGTGCGGCGTCCCTCTGGCCGCCGCCTGTCCTCTGCCGGCCTACCCCGCCTTCGGTCCCGGCTCGGCGCTTGGCCTCTTCCCCGCCTACCAGCACTTAGCGCCCCCCGCCCTCGTCTCGTGGAATTGGTGAGGCTGCTGGGGGGCACCTGGGGCTACCCCGGACTTTGAAGCGCGCTCTGCGGCTGGAACAGGGCTGGAGCCGAACACTTGGAACGCTCCCCGGCCGCCTCCCTGCAGCCCCATCTCCTTGGGCGTCAGGGTCCCCTGGCGCGCCCTCACCTGCTGTCGCACAAGCACACACCGGGGACGTGTGCCAGAGCCCCTCCCCTTCCCTCGACAGGGGCTGCCTCAGAGTTAGATTTTATGCTTGGACCTTATTTGTATATTTTTAAATAGCGATTTGTATGGGAAGCAAGTTATTTTTTGAAAAATAGAGTATTTTTCCTCGTGGTTCGAGAATAAAATGTGTAGGATTGGGTCCCCTGTGCGCCTGCCTGGAACGTAGGCAGGAACTGTGCTCCCCAGACCGGTGTTCGCGCGCCCGCTGGGCCCTTGGCTGGCTAAGTGGGGCCCAGCCCCGGTTGAGTCGAAGGGAGGATTACAGCCCCAAGACGGCTTTAGGAAGATACGCGGCTGGGGAGGGGCGGCGGCGTCGGGAAGGGCGGTGGTGTCAGGATTGGGCGCGGGAAGAAAAGGAGAGGAGGAAGCTGAGGCAACTTTGGGATCCTTGTCAGCGGGAGGTGTCTCTGGCCCCAGAGTGACTCCGAGGCTCCGCTGGGCTCCCAGAGCTGCTGGCGTTCCAAATACCGAAAAGTCAACCCCGCGGACCGCGACAGGGCAGAAGGAGTTTCTCTGCAGATGAGCCGGCGAGGCCAGGTGTGCGGCGCACTGCATCGGAGCAACTCAGACCTGGCTGCAGGCTGTTTCCAGAGCGCAGCAGCCAAGTGCTCGGGGACCTGAAGAGCACCGGGAAACTTGTAACCCCTAGTTAAGCCTGCAGGTGCCTCGTTTAGCTGTGATTTCCTGTCTCCTCTTGGCGCAGTACCTGGCAGGGATGGGGAGCCTGACGTGGGGACATCAAAGGGTCGGGGGAACGACTGGCATAAGGCACTGCCTCCGGGCAGCTCTGGGAAGACTCGGCTCCCAGCTGAGGGAGGACCGCCTGAGGGAGCCTTGGGAGTCCGAGGATGGGGCCAGATCCGCTGGTCGGCGTCACTTCACCCCTGCCAGTGCACACTAGCACCTCTTGGGTTTGTAACTGCCCCCCAGGGCCTCCTGTGCAAACAGTCTCTTTCTCACAGAAGCGACGACCTCGCTCCCTGGCACCCACTGCTGGGAGATGCGCCAGAGGAGAGCAGGTGGGGCATCAGGTGCGGGGGAAGGGAGCAAGGGCTCTGATGAGGTCTGTGAGGAGGAGGCCTGGGCCTGTTAGGGGCTTTAGCTTTCTTGTCCAAAGAGGAGGAAGGGGAGGATGAAGGGTGGCTGAGACAGTGTTATCACCTGGGATTTTTGGGGGGTGGAGAGAGAAAGAGGAGGGGAGAGGGGGAAGAGAGTGGGGTGTTTGGGTCTCAGCTGCCGGCCACCTTGCCTTCCATATGGATGCGGTTATCTTAGAAGAATCTCCATCCTTAAACCTCCTTTTGTCTTGGGAACTGAAAAGGGCATTGTCAGGCCTGAAAAGGACCTAGACAAAATCCGCACTGTTTGGATCCAGGACTCTGTTTAATCAGTCCCTGGTGACAATGTAGTGGGTGTTAGGCAGGACAATAGTATCTTTTTAAACCTTGTGGCCTTCAGGAAGACAAAGAGCTTGAATTTTATGGGCTTACAACTTCAATTAGAGCAATGCCAGTGTGCATGGGAGATTATCAAATTTGTATCATAAAACCCCTTTCTAATAAATGATTGCTGAGGAGGGAGCCTGAACATTGTAAGACAGATATTGGGACCTGCCAGGGGGCTTCCCAGTTAGCTCCAGCAGAGCAGATGGGAAAGAAAAGGAGGAAAGCCGGAGACTGGTGTTGGGACTGGCCTCTGGTCAGCTGGCTGGGTGCTTGGATCTTCCATGCTCTTCCTACATAGGGAGATTTTCTCCAAGAACGGGAGTAAAGATTGGTAGCTTGTTTTCTACTATTGGTGGTGACAAAGATCACCTGAATATTCTTAGGGAGAAATTGAAAAATCACTACCTGTCCAATTCCTTGACTTTTCTTAGAGCTCCAGAGAAAGTAGGTCTTGAAGTGTGCCGTGGAGAGGGCCTATTACATAGGAGGCCCGAAGGATGAGGGGATTTAGACTGTGGAGACGGCTTCTTTCCAGGAGGCTCTTTGGGAGAGTCAAAAATTCATCCTTGTTCTAAATCGTCAGTAGAGGTCTAACCAAGAAGCCACATTCAGCTGCTTGCCAGTGGGGTGGTCAGAGTCACAGCAAGGTGCCCACCCAGGAGCCAGCTTGTGTACTGGGCAAGAGGAGGGCAGCAGTTTCCTGTGACAGTAGCGCAGGCAGCCGTAAGAGATAAATTGTGGCCCACTTCCTTTCTCTCCTTTTCCTTTAGGCTGATAAGGTCCTTCCTTTAAAGAGGAAAACCCCTTAGGGGAAAGTTTAAAAAGCACTCTCACTACCACCAATCCATTTTAGAGACCCAGGCTGTCAGATATTTTGGATTTGTTTTCTTTTGTTTTTTCTTTTCACACCCGTTATAAGCTGGAAAAGATATATTTCCTTGGTGGTCTAAAGATCAATTCTTATAATTTCTGACAAAAGCTGAACCCAAGGCCTCTTTACCAACCGCTGTGAGAACAGTTAGGACCTCCCACCCTGGATGAGAGTACTTCAAACCTGTCACCCATCATCAACATCACAAGGCAGATTCACACTCAGCAAACTTATCGAAACTCACTGTGTTACAGGCATTTGTAAAGGTACTTTCACAGTTGATCGTATGGAAACCTTATACACTGTATACATAATACCCCCATTTTATAGATAAAAAACTGAGGCTCAATGGGTGGGGCCAAGTGACTTGCCCAAAGCAGTTATAAACCTCAAGGAATGTTACTGTTGACCTCAGCTTTAACCCATATTTAGTCACCCTACAAGCTGCCCTTGAGAACAGTTATAATCTGGAGATGATGATTATATATATATCACACAACCCTTATAAGCTTTCTTATGGATAGTCTTATGGGAGGATAAGAACACACTTAAAAGCCCTCTACACAGCTCAGGGCCATTCACAGAGGCTGGCCATGTATCACAATGGTTGCTAGTACGTATTGATGTTTTCTGTGTATCGGGTGATATTCTAAGACCTTTATCTCCTATTAACTCATTCCATTTTCACAACTCCACCAGATACTACTATTCCCAACTATCAAGTGAGAAAATTGAAGGCCAAAAAGGTTAGAAGAAACTTGTCCAGGGTCATACAGCTGGTAATTGACATAGAGAATCTGAACCCATGCAGTCTAGTTCCAAATCCTACACCTTTGACCATGTGGTGGGAATTATTTCCCCCTTTTTTGTGTTATTTCTCCCAGTTAATAGTTCTGGTTACCTTCCTCACAGGTGCTTCACTAAAGACATGCTCTTTAGCATCTCTGTCTCTCTGTCTTTCCCTCTCCCCATATCTACCGGAACTTCAGTTTTTGGGACACAGCTTCTGTGTTTCTGCTAAGTCTGTTTGTAAGCATTCTTGTCCAGCTGTCAATGAAACACAGCTCTTGTCTGCAGCTTACAACATTCTCCTGTGACTATCATTCCACCATTCTTCTTCCAGAAAAACATCTGCTGCTGCCGCCTTGACACCAGTTGTCCACTCAGTGTTCCGCAGAGTCGCTGCTGACTCCGATAAGCTCCCCTAAGCTCTTTCCCAGCCCCAGACCCAGGTTCCTGGGGAGCTTTATGGTTTTGGCTTTCCTAGCCCTCTTCCCAGTCATCTTTTTCCTCCCTAGGTCTCCAGTTTTATCTTTATTATTAAACATCATCCTCTTCTCATTTTCTCTCTCTTCTTCCATTGTAAACATTTTCACTTCATCTCACTTAAGTTTCTTGCAGGCATCGGTTTGCAAGAGATTGCAATTTTCACTTCAATTTTCTTTCCTCATTGTTCAGAGGATCTTTCATCTCAGCACATCTCTTATCTGACCAATTTAGCACTTTAGGATCTTAAATAATGTGCTCCTGATGGGTTAGAAGAAGTTATGTGAGCCCAGGTTAACCTATACTTTCCCTTCTAACAATGGTATTTAGACGTTTATTATTCTCTTGCCTTGTTGACACCATTAATTTGTCTCTACCTTTCTCTCTCTCTCTCTCTCTCTCTCTCTCTCTCTCTCTCTCTCTCTTTACTACCTTTAAAACATCTTTGACTTATGAATAAAATGCCCAGGCAATATAGTTGTGGGGGCTTAGCATGGCTGAACCTTTTGTTAACCATGTTCATCTGTTCTGGGTGTATCAGTTAACCAGCCTAAGCAGGTTATCTGTAAACATGAATAATAGTCAAGAGAGTTTTCTGAATGCCGAAAAAGTAGTTCCTACCCCAGGGCAAGACAATTTCTGTAACTGTGATTGCATCAATTAGTATTCAAAATCTGCATGAGAAATTGTATCCTGGTCACTCATCATTTTTCCAAGCCATGCTGTGGGAGAGGGTTTACTAGATGGTACCTTCATTATTTTCAGAATTTCAATTCTGTGCCTGTTTGTTTCCCCCTGCCCCCTGCCATAACTAAAGGTGTATGGCATTTCCCCTTCTCCTTTGTACCCACCACTCTTGTTACACAGTCTGTAAGTCCACCAAAGAATTGAATTGTATTCTCTGGATACTGAGCAATAGAGGGGTGACTTAACTTTAGAGAGAAACCAGAAAGAATTGCTTAGTATTAAACAGTCGAGTTCTCCTTCCACCCCATATTTTTTCCATATCTCCCTCAAATTCTCAAGCACAGAGATGGTTTTCCAACCATGTCTAGTGGAGAGTTTTTTTATTTGTCCAGGAAAGCAACATTATCACATATTAGAGATAGAGATCATTTCTCTTCAATAACCTGCCCTGTGGACCAATAAAAAATTTCTAGGTCTTTACTGAGGTCATGTAATTTCAAAAGCTGCTATAATTTCACAGAGCTTCTCTGAGTAGGATGCTATGGAAGAAACCTTTGAGGGGACCTTTGGTCATGCTTTATTTCCTCCCGTATACTGACTGGGTGGTCCTTTATGAGTCAACAGGTTTTCAGATGCTTTTCCCTAGCTAAAAGCTCTGAATTGGACTGGCCCTTTTCTTTACCCCCAATACCAACTGCATTCTCTCTGTCTCTTTTCCTAGGGACTGGAAAGGCTATTTGGCAGAATTCACCAGGAGGAGAATGGAGTCTGTTTGCAAATTAGAGACAAAAGGTCCAGAAAAAAATTCATGAAACATGTCCTTGAATCTCTCACCTGAGATATCTTTCTCCTGATATATCTTACTCCTCCGACTTTGTTGAAGGATTGTGTATTAAGTAGCTATTCTTCCAACCCTAAAGAAGTCATCAGCTGTGGTTTAAATGATCCCTTGGTAGGTAAATTCTCAACTAGAGGCAACCCCAATTCATCATAACATGTCAGGGTCAGTGGCAATCAGATAAGCATCAGTACAATGGCAAGAACACATTTTTACAACAAAATTGAAATGCAGAGTAAGAAACCCAAATTGTCAGGAAAAGACAAACCTGGTATGGTGAGTAAAGAAAGAACTGCTTTTCCAGTACACTGTTTTTACTGTCTCATCACACTGATAGATTCAGTCATCTGTCTGACCAAGTGTTAAGTTGTGCTCCTGATTCACTTGAGAGAATGTTTCATATTTAACTCAAGTTAAAATGTGGAGAAAGGGGAGGGTTTTCTTATTTCTCATATTTGTGGATGGAACATTATCTTCAATAAGGCCGCCATTTCACCAATTTGGGGCTGCTAACAAAATAAAATAGATCCTCCAGAATTTTGATGTTCAGGAGACATTACAAGAATCCTCCCTCTCCTCACTGAACTTGTTGCTGATTAAGACAAAAGTGAATATATATTCAAATACTGCAGATATGCACAACAACAGGAGGTCCTAATTCCACAATTGCATGTTAATTAGGTAAATATACGATGCATGAATGTACTACCCACATAAGTTGATACAAAACAGATTTCGGAAATGTTGGGTTCTTTTAATAAGAAAGAAAAATTCTGATTTATATTCCCATTTATCAAACCAATATCTGATGGATATTTTCCTCGTAAGATAATATGGAGAGCACAGAAATGTGTAAATAAGCTATGCTCTTAAATTTATCTGTTTTCATAATGACATTTGCTCTCTCATTAATAGAATAGTAGTGTAATGAATAGGAGATCCAGGTAAACCATTAAAACATAAGGGGGGATATCTCATTAGTACCATTGTAAACTATAACCACAAAGAGAAATGACTGAGACCATATTGACTTGGTGGAAAGAACAATTCCCCCTTTATCCTTGCTTCCTCTTCTCTGCAGCCTCTGATTGTTCCCCTCTACCAAGAATCATGCATTGGAAACCACAACCATTTCTGCCATTAACAAGGTTAAAACTAGACTATGGAGACGGTCATAAGGATATAGATGGAAGGAACTGGCTGCTTGTTTCTTACTTGGCAGGTATGAGTTTGGGCAGGTCTACAAGGTTTCCAGGGAAGTTCTACCTCACCAACTCTGGTAAATCATGGACATCTGAAACCACCACTACCTAAAGCTTGTGTCAGTTAAGCCTTAGAACATATGAGAATGATTCCTTCTAAACTGATTTCTGTTTAGTTGCCTTCAATCCTTCTGAAAAGGCACCATTGCAGTTTGTGTAGCATTACTTTTTCCCACCATTGCCACTATATGATATCTTAGCCAACTGATTGGCAGCTACAGAGGAGGACCTAGAACTCTAACTTCTTAGCAATTAATGATGTTGTGGAGCCACAGGCAGATAAGTAAATTTTCTGATCTTACTCACTCAGACTTGATAGAGGGCAAGAAAACAATTTCTGTGAAGATAGGATCAAAGCTCATTGTTTGCATAGCAAAGAAAGCAAGCAACAAAGTGCAAAGGCAACCTACAGAATGGAAGAACATATTTGCACACTCTGTATGTGATAAGGGATTAATATCCCAAATATATAAGTAGCTCACACATCTCAGTAGCTAAAATAAATAAATAAGGAACCAAATTAAAAATGAGCAAAGCCATAAAAAGCAATGAGTTTGTGTCCTTTGTAGAGACATGGATGAATCTAGAAACCATCATTCTCAGCAAACTCACACAAGAACAGAAAACCAAACACCGTATGTTTTCACCCATAGGCGAGTGATGAACAATGAGAACACTTGGGCACAGGGAAGGGAACAACACTCACTGGGCTAGGTAGGGGGTGGAGAAGAGGGGAGGGGAAGGACAGTGGGGGATTGGGAGGATGGGGAAGGATAACAATGGGAGAAATACCTGATGTAGGTGAGCAGGGGATGTGGAATGTATGTACCTATGCAACAATCCTGCAGGATATAGGATGTGCACATGTACCCCAGAGCACAAAGTACAAAAAAAAAAAAAAAAAAAAAAATGGGCAAAGCAGACTAATAAAGAAGAAAAGAGAGAAGACTCAAATACAATAAAAAATGATAAAGGGGATATCACTACCAATTCTACAGAAATACAAACTACCATCAGAGAATACTATAAACACCGCTGCACCAATAAACTAGAAAATCTAGAAGAAATGGATAAATTCCTGGACACATATAACCTCCCAAGACTAAAGCAGGAAGAAGTCAAATCCCTGAATAGACCAATAACGAGATCTGAAATTGAGGTAGTAATTAATAGCCTACCAACCAAAAAAAGACCAGGACCAGACGGAGTCACAGCCAAATTCTACCAGAGGTATAAAGAGGAGCTGGTACTGTACCTTCTGATACCATTCCAAACAACAGAAAAAGAGGGAATCCTTCCTAACTCATTTTATGAGGCCAGCATCATCCTGATGCCAAAACCTGGCAGAGACAAAACAAAAAAAAGAAAATTTCAGGCCAATAACCCTGATGAACCATCTATGCAAAAATCTTCAATAAAATACTGGCAAACCAAATCTAGTAGCACATCCAAAAGTTTATCCACCATGATCAAGTTGGCTGGATGAAGGCTGCTTCAACATATGCAAATCAATAAATCCATCACATAAACAAAACCAATGACAAAAACCACATAATTATCTCAATAGATGCAGAAAAGACAGACAAAATTCAGCAGCCCTTCATGCTAAAAACTCTCAATAAACTAGGTATTGATGGGATGTATCCCAAAATAGTAACAGCTATTTATGACAAACCCACAGCCAATATCATACTGAATGGGCAAAAACTGGAAGCATTCTCTTTGAAAACCGTACAAGATAAGGATGCCCTCTCTCACCACTCTTATTCAACATAGTATTGGAAGTTCTGGCTAGGGAAATCAGGCAAGAGAAAGAAATAAAGGGTATCCAATTAGGAAAAGAGGAATCAAATTGTCTCTGTTTGCAGATGACATGATTGTATATTTAGAAAATGCCATCGTCTCAGCCCAAAATCTCCTTAAGCTGATAAGCAACTTCAGCAAAGTCCCAGGATATAAATCACAAGCATTCCTATACACCAATAACAGACAGAGAGCCAAATCCTGAGTGAACTCCCATTCACAACTGCTACAAAGAGAATAAAATACCTATAAATACAGCTCACAAAGGATGTGAAGGACCTCTTCAAGGAGAACTACAAACCACTGCTCAAGGAAATAAGAGAGGATATAAACAAATGGAAAAACATTCCATACTTATGGATAGGAAGAATCAATATCATGAAAATGCCCATACTGCCCAAAGTAATTTATAGATTCAGTGCTATCCCCATCAAGCTATCATTGACTTTCTTCACAGAACTGGAGAAAAAATAAATTTCATATGGAACCAAAACAGAGCCCATATGGCCAAGACAATCCTAGGCAAAAAGAATAAAGCTGGAGGCATCACATTACCTGACTTCAAACTATACTGCAAGGCTACAGTAGCAAAAAAAAAAAAAAGCATGGTACTGGTACCAAAACAGAGATATAGTCCAATGGAACAGAACAGAGGCCTCAGAAGTAACACCACACATCTACAACCATCTGATCTTTGACAAACCACACAAAAACAAGCAATGGGGAAAGGATTCCCTAGTTAATAAATGGTGTTGGGAAAACTGGCTAGCCACATGCAGAAAACTGAAATTTACACCTTATACAAAAATTAACTCAAGATGGATTAATGACTTAAATGTAAGACCTAAAACCAAAAAAACCCTAGAAGAAAACCTAGGCAATACCATTTAGGACATAGGCATGAACAGAGACTTAGTGACTAAAACACCAAAGCAATGGCAACAAAAGCCAAAATAGATGAGTGGGATCTAATTAAAGAGCTTCTGCACAGCAAAAGAAACTATCACCAAACCTACGGAATGGGAGAAAATTTTTGCAATCTATGCATCTGACAGGGCCTAATATCTAGAATCTACAAAGAACTTAAACAAATTTACAACAACAACAAAAAAACAGACAACCCCATCAAAAAGTGGGCAAAGGATATGAACAGACACTTCTCGAGACATTTATGCAGCCAACAAACATATGAAGAAAAGCTCATCACTGGTCATTGGAGAAATGCAAATCAAAACCACAATGAGATACCATCTCATGCCAATTAGAATGGCAATCATTAAAAAGTCAGAAAACAATAGTTGCTAGAGAGGATGTGGAGAAATAGGAATGGTTTTACACTATTGGTGAGAGTTTAAATTAGGTCAACCATTGTGGAAGACAGTGTGGTGATCCCTCAAGGATCTAGAACTAGAAATATCATTTAACTCAGCAATTTCATTACTATCATTGGGTATATACCCAAAGGATTATGAATCATTCTACTATAAAGACACATGCACAAGTATGTTTATTGTGGCACTGTTCACAATAGCAAAGACTTGAAATCCACCCAAATGCCCATCAATGATAGACTGGATAAAGAAAATGTGGCACATATATACCGTGGAATACTATGCAGCCTTATAAAAGAATGAGTTCACGTCCCTTTCAGGGACATGGATGAAGCTGGAAACCATCATTCTCAGCAAACTAACTCAAGAACAGAAAACCAAACACTGCATGGTCTCATAAGTGGGAGTGGAACAATGATAACACATGGATACAGGGAGGGGAACATCACACACCTGGGCCTGTTGAGGGGTTGGGGGCTGGGGAGGGATAGCATTGAGAGAAATACCTAATGTAGATGACCAGTTGATGTGTGAAGCAAACCACCATGGCACATGTATACATATGTAACCTGCGTGTTCTGCACATGTACCCCAGAATTTAAAGTATAACAAAAAAAAAAAATGGACAAAGAACCTGAATAGATATTTCTCAAAAAAAGGATATACAGATGGTCAAAAGGTATATGGAAAGGTGCTCAACATCAATGATCATCAGAGAAATTCAAATAAAAACCACAATGAGACATCACCTTATGCCTATTAGGATGGCTGTTAGCAAAAAGTTAAGCAATAAGTGTAGTCTAGGGTGAAAAGAAAGCAGAATCTTTGTGCACTCTTGATGGGAATGTAAATTGCTGCAGCCATTAAGAACAGTATGCAGGTACCTCAAAAAATTAAAAATAGAACTACCATACAATCAGCAATCCCACTTCTGGGTATACATCCAAAGGAAATGAAATCAGTATCTTGAAAAGATATCTGTACCTTCATGTTCATTGCATTGTTATTCATAATAGTTAAGAGGTGACAACAACCTATGAATGGATAAAGAAAATGTAATATTTTTAATGGAATATTATTCCACCACAAAAGAAGGAAATTCTGCCATGTGGGACAACATGGATGAAACTGGATAACATTATGCTAAGTGAAATACTCCAGACAGAGAAAGACAAATACTGTATAACCTCACTTATATGTGGAATCTAAAACAGTCTCAAACTCATAGAAACAGAGTAGAAGGGCAAAGGTGGGGAAGATGGGACATTTTTATAAAAAGCTACAAACTTTCAGTTATAAGATGAACAAGTTCTAAGGTACAGGATGGGTGGTGATGGGTATGTAAATTAATTTGACTGTGGTAATCATTACACAGTGTACCCATATCAAATCATCACATTGTACACCTTGGATATACAATCTATGTTTGTCAATTAAGTGAAAAAAAAGTAGTTCATCATTTCATATTTTTTAAAGAAGGCCAAAATGTCTACCAAAAAATTCAAATTAACTCTCTTAATCATTCAGCTGACCCTTAACCTTATTAACATGTCTATCTATGGCTGCTCTATCTAGCTCATACTTTTTCGTAACCTCATGGCTCTTGTTCAAGACTTTCCTTCATCCTGTTTCTAGGAGGTCCTCACCTATACCTCCTTGATTCCCATGCTTCATTACATCCTGATGCCCTTGCAACTCTCAGGTCATCTCAGGGAAGTCTACTGTGCTTTCATCATCCAGTCATCACACTTTTCCCCTGGACTATACGTTTTGCTTGAAAGTGTTCTCCTCACATGGACACAGGGAGGGGAGCACTATACACGGGGGTCCGTTGGGGGGGGGGACAGCGGGGGGGTGGGGAGTTGGGCAGGGATAGCATGGGGAGAAATGCCAGATATAGGTGAAGGGGAGGGAGGCAGCAAATCACACTGCCACATATGCACCTATGCAACAACCTTGCATGTTTTTCACATGTACCCCAAAACCTAAAATGCAATAATAATAAAAAAAAGAAATAGAAAGCCATGTCATAATTTTATGTTGATTATGTGTTAAAGGATACTACTTTGGCTACACTGTGTCAAATAAAATATTACAAACATTAAAAAAAAAAAAAAAGAAAGTGTTCTCTATAAGTCACCAGACTCTTTTCTTCAAGTGGTTTCAATTTCAGAACTTCTACTTTGTCCATAAAGCTTTCCCTAACTAATTGAAAAAAAAAGTAAAGAATTCCAGCAGGTCTATCCTGTTTAAACCTGCAACTAAATTCAAAACTCTTTCACTGCAAAGGCAGTGTGATAGACTGGATAGAGCATGAACTTGAGTATTAACGAAGCCTTTATTGTGAAAGAAAAAATTTAATGTTGGATGTCACACTGATTGTGTGCAATTACTTTAAGTCTCCGTGTCTTTGATCTTCATCTAGAGATAATGTCATCTACCACATATGGTTAATACACATATTAAATGCATGTATATCTGATACTTGGTGCTGAATAAATGTAGTCCCTATTCCATCCTACAGAATGCATGTCTTTTACATATATCCAATATAATATTCAATTTGTTTACTTGATTACAGAGTCAGCCTGGACTAGGTTTCGCAGAACTGTACAACTCTAACACAGCAGTAGTTTAACTACAAAGGTTTGTTTCTTATTTATGTTACATGTCCCTGCAGCCTTGCTCCATTTCTTTTTTATTCTAGGACGTAAACAGAAGGAGCAATCCCTTATATAGGACATTTCAGTCTTATGACAGAAAGGAAAGAGAGCACCATAGAACCATGAGATGGCTGTTAAAGTTTTTGATTGAAAAGGGCTTGTATCACTTCTCACATTTCATTGGCTAAAGCAAAGCCACATGATCAAACTAGAGATCACATGATAGGGAGGGGCATTACAGATAAGATTTTGAATAATAATATACTTTATGCTGTTTGTATTTTTCTTAAATGTTTAATTTATAGCCAAATATTATGCATGTGTACAATGTTAATTATCTTCTAAACTTCCAGAAGAACAACTATGGCAATGTGATATTTTATACTATAAAGCATATACTATATGCATGATATACTTTACACTATAGACTCCAGAAGAATTCAGGAACTATGTCTTTTCCCATTACTTTGAGCAACATCTATGCCACAGGCTCTTGGTGACATTTGGGAGAGTGTTCATCATGCAATTTTACAGGCAGGTTGAATGGCTCCAGAACACAGTCTTCAGGAATGAGGAAAGGCATTGTGTTTACCTGCTCAATTTGAGGGCTGTTCCTGTGGAGACTATTCTATCGTGACTCATCTGCAGAATGATAAAAACCACTGCAAGGACACAATTGCATTCTTATTTGTTTTATTACTTAATCTAGGCAGTTGACTCATATTATGATATGGGTATCAGAATGATGCAAGGACAAACAACAGTAATTCAAAATGAAAGCAAATAAATTTGTTAGTCTAGCTTCCAGATAAACCACAGAATTGCCTGGTGTATTACCTGACAGATAAACACACAACCACACAAACCTGTTTTTAATTTAGGCCCACAATTTTTCTAAAATTCTCATTTGATGAGTGTTTATGTAATTTTATTTTATATAATATAATTTTATTGTCATATAAAACACTGAAGTGAACATTCTTATAGGTGTTGAGCATCTGCACCAATATTTCTGAAGGATAAATCTCTAAATGTGGATTGTTGGCTGAAGTGGTGTGCACATCTTTAAGGCTTTCGATTCCAAACCATTGGTCCTTCCATCTTTCACTATCTCCCAATCCTTTGATGCTCTCACTACCCACCTTACTCAACTTAAGTTTCACAACAAATCATTATTACTCCCTTGCACATATCCTCAACCCCTATATTCTCTCACTTTATTGTACCCGTGACAAAACTATAACTCTTGCTAAGTGCAATTCTCATCTACTCTGTACCTGCACTCAGCTACTCTCCAATGCCCCTCTCTGACATGTCTATTAAGCTTGATCATGTGGCTTTGCTTTAGCCAATGAAATGTGAGAAGTGAGACACACCCTTTTCATTCAGAAGCTTTAACAGCCATCCCATGGTTCTGCCATGATCTCTTTTCTCTCTGCCACAAGATGGAAATGTCCTATATGGGGAATTGTTCCTTCTCTTTGGGTCCCAGAATGAAATGTCTAATAAGTAAACATTTACCTGTGAAAGAAACTTCCAAACTATTTTCCAAATTGGCTGTACCATTTTGCACTTGCAGCCAGGCAGCTGGAGAAAAACATGACCATATTGACTATTCTGACATTGAAGTTATGACCACCAACTTCAAATGAGTTCTTAATGTTGGCAGGTCATCATTCTAGCGGTTTTAGGACCATTCATTCTCTCACTATTCTCCTTGGCTATTTTGCACCATTTTATTTCTTCTCAACTGCCTCCTCCCCCATCCTTACATTCAGGTTTCTACCTCACTGAGAAAACTGAAGCAACCAGAAGAGAGAACACTCAAGGCTCCTACCACCACATTACTGTCTTCGTGGCAAGTGTTCCATTACACACTGTCTTCCCAACTGCTACCGTAGATGAGCAGTCCCTGCTCCTATCTACTCTAAGGATATCACTCTCTTGCTTCATTATCATTTTTCCTCTACTGCATCGTTCCTATCAGCATACAAACATGCTGCCTGCCATCCCCCATATTAAAAAAGAAGTATTTTCTGTTGACCCTTCTTTTGCCAACTATCGTTAGCAAAACTCTTTAAATTCTTTTGTCTGTACTCAGTCTTCGATTTCTCCCTTCCATTCTTTCTTGATATAGTCATCATTGAGGTAGAGTTTGCACATAATAAAATTCAACAATTTGATACATTTTGCAAATGTAAATAGTCACAAAACAACCACCACAATTAAGATAAAAACACTTATCACCCCTGAAAACTTCCCACATGCCGTTTGTAGTCAGTTTTCTCCCCAAACTACCAGCCTCTGATGACCACTGACCTGCTTTCCATAGCTATAGTTCTGCCCTTTCTATAGTTTTATAAAAATGGAATCATAAAGTATGTAGTCTTTTTGTTAGACTTTTTTCACTTAGCATAATACTTTGTGATTCATTCTTGTGGTTCTTTACTTCTTGTAATTGCTAAATATTATTTTACTATATTGCCAGTACCATGATTTATTTATTCATTCACCAGTTGATGAGCATTTGAACTGTTATCAGTTTGGGGCTATCATGAGTAAAGTTGCTATGAACATTCATAAGCAAGTCTTTGTGTGTATATATATGTCTTCATTTCCCTTGGGTAAATATTAACAAATGCAATTGCCAGTTTATATAATAAGGTATACGTTTAACTATAAAAGAAACTCCCAAACTGTATTCCAAATTGTTTGTATCATTCTGCAATTTCAATGATGACTAGAGAGTTCTAGTTATTCCTTGTCTTCAGCAACACTGGAATTATTAGTCATTTAAAGTTTTAGTAGTGTTAGCTGTAGCTGTATCATGTGATGCTTTTGATTTGCATTAATCTAATGACTAATAATGTTGAGCATCTTTTCATGTGGTTATTTGCCATCATATATATTCTTTGGTGAAATGCCTCTTCAAATCCTTTGCCCACTGAAGAAACAAACAGGTCATTTTTTTAAATTGAGTTATGAGTACTTTATGTATTCTGGACAGAAATTCTCTATCAGATGTGAGTTTTGCAAATATTTTTCTCTCAATGACTTGCATTTGATGAAATCTAATTTATTGATAATGTATCTCCTTGATTTAAGCTTATTATGCTTTGAGAAATCTTTATGAACCTAAGATCATGAAGATATTTTTCTAGAAGCTTTATACTTTTACCTCGTCTGTTTAAGTCCATGATCCATTTAAAGTTAAATTTTGCTGGGAGGTAAGGGTTCATTTTTTCAATCCAGATATCTAGTTGCCTTACCAGTATAAACATTTCCTCATATTTTGCATTGTCAACTGTAACCATAGATAAATGATCCCAGTCCATTATCAAAGATTATCCTTTCCTTTTGAACTATTTCGGTACCTTTGTTAAACATCAACTGATTATCTATGTAGGTCTATTACTGGACCCTCTATTCTGTTCTATTGATCTATATTTCTGCTGTCCCTCCCCTAGCCCCCCACCCCCCAACCTACCCGTTTGGAAGTCTTTTTCGGGAGATAATGTAGCTACTCTGACTTTTTTTCATCAGTGTTTTGCATGTTATATATTTTCCATCCCTTTTACTTTAATCTATGTGCTTTTACATAGATTAATATGTTAAAAATCTATTTTTAAAGTGAATTTCTTGTATACAACGTGTAATTGGATTAGCATATATTTTATTTATATCATCATCTCTGCCTTGTAATTGGAATGATTAGGACATTTACATTAATGTAATTGATGTATGGTTGAGTTTAACTCTACCATCTTGCTGTTTGTTTTCTATTTGTCCAATCTGTTAATTTTTCCTTTTATACTTCTTCCTTTGGATTAAATAAGGATTTTTTAAATGATCTGTTTTTATCTCCACTATCTATTTTTACTTCTTCCAACTCTATTGCAGTGTAATTGACAAATACAATTGTATATGTTTAAGGTATACAACATGATGATTTCCTTTACACGTATATTGTGAGATGATTATCACAACCAACTTAATACAGGTATCACTCCACATAGCTAAGTTTTTTGTGTGTGTTGAGAACACTTAAGATCTACTTTCTTAGCAAATTTCAATTAATCAATATAGTGTTATTAACCACAGTCACTGTGCTCTATGTTGGATCTCTGAACTTATTCATCTTATAGCTGAAAGTTGTACTCTTTGACTGATATTTCCCCATTTCCTTTACCCTCAAACCCTGACAACTATCATTCTCCTCTGATTTTATGAATGTGACTTTTTTAGATTCCATATATAAGTGAGATTATAAAGTATTTGTCTTTCTCTATCTGGCTTATTTCACTTAGCATGATGACCTCCAGTTTCATCTATGTTGCATATGGCAGGATTTCCTTCATTTTTATGGCTGAATAAACATTCCATTCTCTCTATATAACATATTCTTCATCCATTCACCCATGAATGGACATTTAGGGTGTTTATATATCTTGACTATTTAAAGTAATGCTGCAGTGAACACAAGGGTGCAGATATTTCTTCAAAATTCTGCTTCATTTCCTTCAGACATATATCCAGAATGAGATTGCTAGATCATGTGCTAGTTCTATTTTTAATTTTTTGAGAAATCTTCATACTGTTTTCCATAATGACTGTACTAATTTGCATGCCAACCAACAGTGCACAAGCGTTCTCTTTTTTCCATATCCTCTCCAGCACTTGTTAGTTTTCATCTTTTTGATAATAGCTATCCCAACAGGTGTGAGGTAATATCTCATGTAATTTATTTTTTAAGATAGAAATTTGCTCTGTCATCTAGGCTGGAGTGCAGTGGCATAATCATAGGTCAATGCAGCCTTAAATTCCTGGACTCAAGTGATCCTACCAACTCAGCCTCCTGAGTAGCTAGAATACAGGTACATGCCATGATGCCTAGCTAATTTTAAAATCTTTTGTAGAGATGAGGCGCTATGTCACCCAGGCTAGTCTCAAACTCCTGGCCTCAGGTGATCCTCCTGCTTTGGCTTTCCAAAGTGCTGGGATTATAGGTATGAGCCACCATGTTCAGGCCCTCACTGTGATTTTGATTTGCATTTCCCTAATGATTTTATCTCCACTTTTGGTTTATTAGCGGTACTTGTTTTGTTTTTCAAAAAATTAATAGTTGTTCTAGGGTTTACAGTATACATCTTTAACTTATCACAGTCTACTTTCAAAATATATTATACCGTTTCATGTATAGTTTAAGAACCTTACAATGGCATCCTTCAAAATCCCCATCCTTCCTTTGTGTTATTGTTCTTAGACATTTTGTTTCTATGTATGCTATAAACCCTATAATACAGAGCTGTTAGTTTTGCTTGTAGTCACTTATCTTTTAAAGAAATTTTCTAAATCAGAAAAAAACTTTTACATGTATTCACATACTTACCATTTCTGGCACTGATTTCTTTGTGTAGATCCAGGAATCCTTTATTTCTTGTTGTATAGGGCTACTGGCAATTAACTTTCTCAGCTTTTGTTGTCATTGTTCTTTTTTAACACATTGTGGTAAGAACACTTAACATAAGATCTACCCTCTTAACAAAGTTTTAAGTATACAATACAGTATCGTTAACTATAGGTACAATGTTGGACAATAGATCTCTAGAACTTAATCATCTTACAGAACTGAAATTCTACGCTTGTGGAATAGCAACTCCTCCCCCCTTGTTGGTCTTAAAGTGCTTTTATTTCACCTTGATTTTTGAAAGATATTTTCATGGGTGCAGGATTCTGGGTTGACAGTTTATTTTATTTTTCTGTCAGCACTGTAAAGATGTTCTCTTGTCTTCTGACCTATGTGGTTTCTGGTAAGTCAGCTGTCATTTTTTTTAATTTTTTGTTTCTGTTTATGTGGTGTATCTCTTTCCCCTGACAGCTTTAAAATGTTTTCTCACTATTAATGGATTTCAATAATTTGATTATGATGTACCTAAAGAGGTTTAGTTTATATTTATTCTGCTTGGGGTTTTGGATCTATACGTTTTTTTAAATTTCAACAAATTTGGATTTTGGGAGTCATTATTTCTTCAATTACATGTTATATCTACTTCTCCTCCCCAAGTTTTCTCTCCTTCTAGGACTCCAGTTAAATGAATATTAGGCACTTTGATTAGTCCCTCAACTCACTTAAAATTTTGTGCCATTTTTTCAGTATCATTTTCTCTTTGTGCTTCATGTTGGTGAGTTTCTATTTCAGTGTCTTCAAGTTCAGTTGTCTTTCCTGGTATTGCATTTTTTACCTCTAGAAGTTGTATTTGGCTCTTTTTAAATCTTCCATTTTTCTCCTCATCAAGTTTATGTTTCCCTTTACATGTTGACCATATTTATAAGATTTGTGGTACTTGTTTTAAGGTTCTTGTCTATGAATTCCATGATGTATGTCTTTTCTGGGTCTGTTTCTATGAATTGCTTTTTATTCAGGTTATGGGTGATATTTTTCTGTATCTTTAAAGGCCTGGTAATTTTTCAATGGATACAGAATTGTGAATTTGCTTTCTTTGCTACTGGCTTTATTGTATTCATTTAAGGATTGTAGAGTTTTTTGTTTTTTGTTTTTCCTGGCATCAGTTAAGGTACTTAGGTATCATTTAAGGCTGGATTCTAGCTTTCTTTTTAGAGTGGTCCAGAGAAACATTTACTTTATGACTAATTGAGTTCCATCACTAGGCATGAGCCTTCTGGGGACGCTAACTAATGCATGGAGTCTCTTGATTTTGGTTAGTGGGACCATGAATGCCTTCTAGTTCTATGTGATCTTCAGAATTGGTCTGGAAAGTCTTCTCCCAGCCTGGGGATGTTTTCTCTTATTTATATTCAGATCAATACTCAGCCAAAGTCTCAAAGGGACTCCTCTTGAGATATTCAGAGCTTTTTCTCTGTGCAACACTCTCCTTTTTGGTACTCTGCCTTATAAACTCTAGCCATTTTAGTATCCTCAGACCTGATTTTGATCTCTTTAACTCAGGAGGTGTGTCAGGTTCTTTATGTTCCCCTCCATGCACTGTGACTGAAAGCTGGCTCTCAGTAGTAAGCTAGGACATCCTAAGGTACATCTCATTTGTTTTCCTTCTCTCAGTGATCAGTTCTATGCTGCCTGTTGTCCAATGTCTGAAAGCCATTATTTCATCTATTTTTATCAAGATTTAGAGTTGTTTATAATTGAGAAGCAATTCCTATTACTGGTAATTCTCCTTGGTCAAAGGAGAAGTCCCTCAGTTAGATTTTGCCCCACAATTCTGCTGAAACTCTCTGCACGAAGGCCGCCAATGATCTCCAGATTTCTAAATCTAATGTTGCCTGTATTTAAGATTCACAAAAAACAGTTAACTCTCCTCCAGAACTCACAAAACTACTATAGATGGCAGAAGCAGAATGACATGTAAGAGCACTGAGTAATGCTATGTAGCATTTTATTTTTATTTTGGACACCTGAAGACCATTGAGTACTGTTTAACACTTTAAATAAAATCAGTTATGAATTCTTAAGATTTTTGTAGACAGTGTGGGGCTTCCTAGGTGAAATGCACTTGTTTGAAAATGCACCTGGGATATTGTTTTTATTCCAGTATGGTGAGGCTAACACATCAAGAGACAGTCACCACTGAAAAGGTAGTTTGTTTCTCACAGTTCCCAGGAGGAGGGGCTTGCAGTACCATAGACAGCCATACAGATTTTGAAATGTGGATCAGTTGGGAGGTAGAAAAAGAAAAGGAAAAGCATAGGCAAAGCCTTGATTGTGGTTGTCATGGGAAAATATGGGAGAGAAAGGATAATCAGCCAAGCAGGGTTAGGATTGGATGGTTTGAATCATTTCTATGGGCTCTGGGTTATTGGAGTGATCCTCAGTTGTCCACTGTATGGTCCTGGGGTGATCAGAGCAGAGGAATATTGCATTCTCAAGTGTAAAAACCAGCTAGAGATGGTTTGAAGTAAGAGTTCTGAACTGGTTTTTTGCATGAAAGGCATGCTCACAGGCAAGTTGTTTGCTATCTCTAGAAATTAATTAACCCTGGGAGGGGCAGGTCTCAAGTTGTCAAAGCATTATAAAATGCAGGATAAAGAAAAGCATGACTCTAATACATAACTGTAACAAACTGACCAACCTCACAGAGACTTGTCTTCATCAGGGAATGAGAGAGGGGAGACAAAGTGATTCCTGGCAGGCTTGGTCCAGTCATGAGTCCAGAGGCCAGGACCTAGAGCCACTGTAGGGAATGGGCCGCTGTCTTCTTGCTGCTGGTTTTACTTTTCCTCTTCACACTGTAGTCATGGTAATGTTTATATGATGCATGTCTGATCATGTTGCTCATCTGCTTACACTCTGCAGTGACTACCAATTATTCAAAGAATCAAGTTGAAACTTCCTAACATGGGATTTAGCTAATATTTAGTCTCATTTCTTACCATAAGTCACTTCCCCTAAATGCCCTACATTCACCAAATCCTGCTTCCCCACCACACACACAGTGTAATCAGCTGTACTGAATTTCCCCGTTTTTTAAAAACATCAATCTCCTTTTTCTAGTTCTTCACACTTGTTCCCTTTTGTTCTAAGTTTGAAGGATCCTTCAGAAATTGACTCAAGCATATCCTCCTCAGAGAAGTTTTTCTTGACTGTCCTCCAATCCAGGCCAGCTCAGGGGACCCACTCAATCTTCACATAGCACTCTGCTTTCCCATCATGGCTCTAACCACACTTCTGTAATTGCCTATTTACTCCTGTCACTTGCCACAAGGACAGCTACTATGTAAGTTGCATTCACCTCTGTATTTGTAGCACCTAGTACAGTGCATGGCCTATGGCAGTCTTTTAGGAAACTTATCTAAAATGCATGTAAATGAATGAAGTATCAATGCTACAGGACCAGGCCTGGGTGGGATTTAGGTGTTCCCAGAAGAGGCCTGAGCTGACATGGTTTGAGAAGTGCCTCAGGCTTCTGATACTTTTTCTGCTGGGATAACTTCAGTTGGAGCTAGGTTGGGGAGATCATAAACCATTCTTGACACTGAATTGGAACCAAACTAGTCTCCTGGGGAAGACAGTAGAGGAAATATAGCATTTTGTTGAGAAATTTCTTCCCAGTAAGTTCACTCTGGGTCATTTAGTTCTTTATGCGCAAACAAGTTAATACACCCATTAGTAACAGTGAGTGCTCTGATCTTAAATTTGTTTAAAATCAGGACTGGGATGACTACATATAACAAAAGACGATGAGTTACAAGAAATCCAGTGTTATTAAGAAAAAATAGGCCAGGCACAGTGGCTCATGCCTGTAATTCCAGCACTTTGGGAGGCTGAGGCAGGAGGATCACGAGGTCAGGAGATGGAGATCATCCTGGCCAACATGGTGAAACCCCGTCTCTACTAAAAATACAAAAATTAGCTGGGCATGGTAGTACATCCCTGTAATCTCAGCTACTTAGGGGAGGCTGAGGCAGGAGAATCACTTGAACCAGGGAGTCGGAGGTTGCAGTGAGCCAAAATTGCGCCACCACACTCCAGCCTGGAGACAGAGACAGACTGTGTTTCCAAAAAAAAAAGAAAGAAAGAAAAAAGAAAAAAATTGTGTAATAATACTTTCTAAAGTTAGTGATATTTATTTTCATTTTGGGCATTAAACAGAGGTGACAAATATTACATGTCCATTTTTCTGAACCTATGGCTTGAACCATCTTTTCCAGAGAAAGAATAAAATTTTGAAAATATTTGAGAAAGAAATCTCCAAATGCTGAAGAAACCTCTCTATAGGAAAGGAAGTTAGTCACACATCTACAAAAAAAAAAACAAGAAATCAGAAAGAAGCTGTGAAGGTGCTGAGTAGCTCTAGTACATTTTGATTGAGGTCTAGACTAGAGAAACTAGCCTAAAATTACAGTAGAACATATTAGGTTAGACAGCAGAGGAAGAGATCAAGAGATCCAATTCCCTCTCTCTCTCTCTCTGTCTCTGTCTGTCTCTCTCTCTCACACACACACACACCTCACACACATTAGCAGATTGTTGTATACTGTTTGTTTAAAAGAGGGGGATATCCAGGCTACTTTTTCCAAGGCAACTTTCAGCATTAAATAACAGATGTTTTTCTTCCTCTAGCAGTTCCTTTTGTAAAAGGAGGGGACTCTACACTTTTAGATTTCTCTTGTTTGGAACCTTGTCAGCATTGCTTTTCCCATTTCAAGAAAACGTTTTCAGAAATTGTGAACATTGCTGATAACATCAGCTCCCTCATCAGAAAAGCAATCAAGCTGGTGTGCATGCACTCTGTATGGGGGTGGTCACTGGGAATAGTAGGACTCTTCCTTGTTATTATGTGTTACTAACCAGAATTTGGGAAATACATTTGCCTATAAATACTTGATACCAAATCTGCCAGCACCAGCCAGAGATAGGACTAATAGATGTCAAGATAAAGGTAGATTTAAGTGACTAGTTTAGGTAAACACTTGCTAAAAGTTAGAGCGGGGTCCCCAGCCCCCAGACCCCAGACCAGTACCAGTCCATGGTCTGTTAGGAACCCAGCTGCACAGCAGGAGGTGAGTGGTGGGAAGGTGAGTGAAAGAAGCTTCATCTATATTTACAGCCGATCCCCATCGCTGGCATTACCGCCTGAGTTCTGCCTCCTGTCAGATGAGTGGCAACATTAGATTCTCACAGGAACATGAATCCTATTGTGAACTATGCATGCGAGGGATCTAGGTTGTGTGCTCCTTATGAGAATAGAATGTCTGATGATCTGTCAGTCACTGTCTCCCATCACTCCCAGATGGGATCATCTAGTTGCAGATAACAAGCTCAGGGCTCCCATTGATTCTACATTATGGTGAGTTGTATAATTATTTCATTATATACTACAATGTAATAATAATAGAAATAAAGTGCACAATAAATGTAATGTGCTTGAATCATAGCAAAACCACCACTACCACCCACCCTCCCCCACCCCCAAGTCCATGGAAATATTATTTTTCACAAAACTGGTCCCTGGTGTCAAAGAGGTTGGGGGCTGCTAAAGTAGATTACTAAGGAACGTCAGGCAAGGATTTGTGCATGTTAGAGAGTTCAATGAGAAAACCAGTTGGTAAAGTCCTTTTCAAATCTAAGATGCTGCGATGCTATTATTTATTCGTGTGTGTTTCTGTGAGTGTGTGTGTGTTTGCAGAGGGCACAGTGTGTGGAAGGTGCCAGCTGCAGCTGTTTATTACTCCAAGAATGGCTTCTCTTCTCTGTGCTGCAGCTTTCCACACCACAAACTCCACTAACACAGCAACTGTAGCTGCAAGGAGGGTTTTATAGCCTGCCCTGACATTTTTGTTGCTGATGTTGTTTAGTGTGGGCTGGAGGTGGGGTGGAGGGGAAAGGAGAAGTGTTGTGGCTGGGAGCACCCTCCGGGCAAGGAACACAGATCCTACCTGGAAAGGTCTAAGATTCTCTGATCTGTCCTCCTATGGCATATTAAGCACCACAGCTGCAGGAAATCAGAATTTTACTGTTTAACTATTTGCTGCTGGTTTTCTTGCAGTCTACTCTGTGTCTCCAGTTTTATTTCCTATTATTATAAGTTTTTCTGGCCTACTCCCTGAGCCTTTAGGACTTAAATTTCTCTGGCCCTTGGCCTGTACTATGATATGAATTTTCATATTTGTTTTCCTCTGTACATGTGTTAGCAAAATTGAAGTTTTGAATAAAAGTGTTGCCAAATGATAAAATGTATGGTTGTCATATATTTATCTATAAGTCCTTTCCTTTATTAAAAAAACTGAATTCATAATTATCATAGAAAATCAGAAGCATAAAAACAGTCAAACAACCAGTTGTTTGAAAAGCTAAGGGAAAGCCAGGCATGTTTTCCTGGTGGCAAAATGGAAGTTGTACTGATTCTGGAATAAGAAAACATGGGTTCAAACAGAGGTTCTGCAGTTGCCCAGCTTCGTGGCCTTCAACATGTCAGTAAAATTGAGGCAAAAGTTAAATGCCTCAAAAGCCTTACTCTGAAAAGGCATGCATGCAGGAGGACCTACACAAAGTAGCCACCCAATACAGGTTAAAAGACGTGCACTGAATAATCAGAAGAGGGAGAATTAGAGTTTTTAACATGCCCAAACGTTTTCTCTCCATCCTAACCCCACTTCATGACAGATAGCAAATCTTAAAAATAGAGAAAAGAAAAAGAAATAAAGAGGAAAAAGAATATATTGCTCTGATACTGCTTTAAGGCCTTTAGAATTGTGTATGCTTTATATCGAAAGATTGAACCATTTTTATGAAAACTTTAACCTTCATTCCCTCCATGCACTGTGCCTCCACCCCTAGAGGGCAGCATGCTCTCAAAGAAATTCACCCAGGGCCCAGTTAGAATCCATCTAAATGGCCAATTACCTTCAACTAAATTATTTCTCATCAACCTTAAAAATAACCCTTGAAACTCATTAGGCACACTATCCAGAATTTAAGGGAGTGGTACCTGCACTTTCTAATGACTCCCTCAGAAGTATGTTTTATTGAGAGCGTTAAATAAAGTGTCAAGGAAGTTAAGAAACCTGGTGACCAGACATCACCTTTGTGGAAGGACCTCTACTCAGAGGAAGCCCCTGCTGGTTTCCCAGATGAGGCTGCTCCTTCGAAAGTGATTTCCTGCCATAACCTCTCTTCTTCTGACTCTCTTCAGAGCTCAGAGTGACAAGGTGAGAGCTAGAGGTCCTTGCTCACCTCCCTTCATTCCTGGCGGGTTAGGTTAAGGGTGCTCAAGGCACTTGAGCCTGAGCTCTTAACGATGTTCTTTTGTTTCTAGAATTAGCTTTCACTTTCCCTCACCAACACGTTCATCACTGCCTCAGACATAATGGAGAAAACAGGCCTCACCCACTTCCAGACCCCAAATGCCCCCAATGATACGATGAAGTCCACTGCACATGTTTCACAGGCTCTCCAGCCCAGCTCCTCTCAAGCTTTTTGGGTGCATAGCACTGGTGTTTTACACCCAAGTTTCCATGCTGCCTCCTCAGGGTCTTTCTGTCTTCAGGAACTCCGAGTGGCAATCCAGGCCCAGCTGCTAATCAGAGCCAAGTGGTTCTAATATGCAAAATCAAAGAGGATGCCAGCTGCTTTCACCCAAGTTCTAGAGAGGCAGATAGGGATTACCAGTCACTTTGATGCCACAATCATCTTGGAGAAAAGATTACACAATTTCTTCTATTCATAGAGGCACATCAGTGAGGTTTCTATACTCATTCTGGTTTGATTTTTGGATTTTTGGTGACTATCTTTTTCTCCAAAAGTAATGGGGTTTGGGTGGATAAAACAGTTTTCATCTATGTATGGGATGTTGTCAAAACAGGACACTAGAGTTGTTTTTGTTTTAATGAAAAATAACCCTTCCAATATTGAAAGGCAGTATCCATTAATTCAATCGAAGATTATTTCATAAGCAAATATGTTTGAAAAAATTAGCAAGTAAATGCATAAATAAATTACCTACATTGAAAGCTGACACTGGCAGATATGATAACATGTTTCCTGTTAACTAGTTTACATTTCTTTTGAAGTGAATTTCTGGCTGACAGTGTTCATGTCACAGATGGTATCCTCACCTGCTTCATTAAGGCCTGTTTAGAATACAGTTCTAATGTAGATTTTATTCCATGTAAAGCCACCTAGAGATAATTTTAAATGATCATATCGACTAACAAACACGTAATCAAGAAGCTCTTAAAATTTTATTAAAATTCAGGTCTTTCACCATTAGCAAACCTGCTTCATTAACATATTAATAGATAATGTTTCTGCTCATAATTAGCGTGTATTTTCTTTGCATCATTGTAGTTGAAAGAATTCAGGTGGGGTTTGATAGAAAAGTTTTTTTTTTTTTTTTAAATTTCTGCCACCAAAGCACCTGGGAGAACAACTGAAGCTCCTGACCACCATTTCCATTTTAATCATCTGCTCCCTCCCTCCCACAGAGTTTTTCTCCTTAAGCTCAGTTTCATTTATTTCCCCCAATTTCAGCCCTCTGTGAATTATAAACATGTTATAATGGCAGTTAGCATTCGTCCTTCAGTAAGTGGGCCAAATCCTTGCTCACTTGCATGTAGTCTCCATGCAAGTAGGCTACATGCAAGTGAGCAAGGATCTGGCCCACTTACTGAAGGATGAATGCTAACTGTAAGAGAAACTTCAGATGTAAAAATATTTTCATCCAGAGGTTGAGATAAGCTGGAATCTGAAAACTGAAAAGAAGCTCATCTTTTTCTTTAAAATAATTAAAAATCCTACTTGTTTTATGAGAATATATAGAACATAGAATATAGTCCGTGTCATGTTCTTATGAAAAAAGTGATGTCCATTTCAATGAATGATGTCTTATACAGAAGAATAATTGAGGGATCTGCCTAGGGAGACTTTTGTTTTTGTTTTGGAAATGACCAAAAATTAGCCGGGTGTGGTGGCGTGCACCTGTAGTCCCAGCTACTTGGGAGGTTGAGGCAGGGGAATCGCTTGAACCAGGCAGCGGAGGTTGCAGTGAACCAAGATTGCATCATTATACTCCAGCTTGGCAACAGAACAAGACTTGATCTCAAAAATAAATAAACAAATAAGAAATGACCCCAAAATTAGAGTAAGTCTATAACTGAGGTCTTTGGAATAAAGTCACAGTGTTATTTTGAAATATTCTCACTGCAGTGATATACTACTCATAACTTATTAGCAATAAAGAATGGAATTAGTACTATCCCTTAAGATGAAAATCTCAAATAAAAGGAAAAAAATATACTAAAAATAGAAATTATCTTCTAATATGGTCTAAACAACCAGCCAATTTCATTTACCATGACATTTTGAAGCAACACTATTCTGACTTTAGAGCTCATCTTGACATGAGGCAGAAGCCTCCTACAGGTTTAGCATAGCACCTCTTGGATGAGTCAGAGACTAGTTTTACTTACAAGGAGTACACACAATAGCCCTGCTACACTGTGGGTATGGGTTCAAGTGTCTGAGGTCTTAGAGAACATCTAATTGCCCACTCATCTTATGCAGGAGCAAATGCAGGCCCAGAGAAGTTCAACAACATTCTCTAGAGCTCTCAGTTTGTTAGGGGTAGAGTTGAGGATGGCATTAAGGCCTTCTGATTTTTTTTTTTAGACGGAGTCTTGCTGTGTCACCCAGGCTAGAGTGCAGTGGTACAATCTTGGCTCACTGAAACCTCCACCTCCCAGGTTCAGCTATTCCCCTGCCTCAGCCTCTCGAGTAACTGGGATTACAGGCACCAACCACCATGCCCGGCTAATTTTTGTAATTTTAGTAGAGACAGGGTTCACCTAACCATATTTCTTTCTAAAAATTTGCCAGCCCTGATTTTCTCAACAAAAGAATAATTGAAATGATATCTATGAATTATTAGAATAAAGTGATATAACATGCTGGCTGTGAGGGGAGAGGAAGCTGAATATGATCACAGTGAACATTGTCATCGTCCAATCAGGATACCACCTGGATAAAGGGAGGATTCAGTTACAGTACAGGAGAGCTACTGCCTCTTTGTCCTTTTAACACTGTTCCCAAACTTCTATTTCTACATTTGTGAGTTAATTTAACAGCCCTTAGTATAACATATCCACTTGAACTTTTTGCAGTGGTGGAAATGTTAGATATCCATATTAGCCAATACTGGAGCCACTAGCCCCATGTGGCTATTCAGCATTTAAAATGTGGCTAGGGCAGCTGAGTAAATTCAGATAGCAACATGGGACTAGTGGCTATTGTATCGGACTGCACAGATTTAGCATATCCTGTTGGAAGAGCTATTATAAATTCAGATAATGTCAGTGAGCTAGAGACCTCTGGTGGAGGGGACTGTTATCTGCAAGACGCTGAGCACAACTTTTTATTAAGACACAAACATTTCAGGATTGTTCACATATTTTAATACCAGCACCACCACTTAATGTGACATGCAAATTCTCTAGGTAGCAAGAGATGGAATAATAAAGAATACAGAGACTAACTATTATATTGGTTAATATTCGCTGTGGTGATATCAAGTTTCCGTTATTAGGCTTGTTAACAGGACCCTAGAAGGATAGTTAAACTGGTTTAAAACATTGTATTGTGGTTCTCTGGCATGAGAAATGGAATATCCCAGGACCCCAGGCAGACCAAGAAGCATTCTTCATGATGGGAGATGGTCTCAAGTTGTATCAATTAAGACGTAGCTTGGCAGAAGTCTGCACTAAATTCAAGACAATGGCTGTTTGATCATGTTATTAGAAGACAAATGCCAGTGCTGTTTCCACCTCCTCGCCGACACACAACCATACACAGGTGCCTCCACAGAGCTAAGGTAACCTGTTGTTCTTATGGAAGGTTAAAAAGAAAGATTTGAGGCCTTTCCACCCCTCTTAAATTGCACTCCCTACAATGGAGTTCACCAATATATTGGGTTTCTTTCTGGCCCTACTGCTTTCCACATTGCTTGTTATTCTCTCTAGGAAATTTCAGGGCTCCTTTCTCCTTCTCTGGTAATTCTCACCTCTTCTCAAATTTCATATTTGCTTGGCTTCAATCCTGCTTCCATCACTGAAAGCTACGAAAGTGCCTAAGACAGAGATTGCTAGCTGGCCTTAATAGCTGTCAAAAGTAGCAGAACTAATTTTTAGCTAGCATATTCTAGGCATTTTCTAAATGCAAACTACTTAAAATAATGCTCAGTATATGCAGTTTTATTATTGTTTGTGAGAATTAGAAAATCTTATGTAGCCAAGTTCATCATTTATGGCTTTTGAATTTCTGACTTATGTAAGTTCCCCCTACCTTAGAGGCATCCAAATGTCTTCCTAAATAACTGAATGGTTTGACTACACATTTAGGAAATCAGTGAAACTCTATTAAATCTGATTGGAATTAATAACTTAATTTGGAAAAGTAGCTAGATATAAAATTTTAAAGAAATTAGAGTAATCAGCCAGGCATGGTGGCTCTTGCCTATAAATTCCAGCACTTTGGGTGACCAAGATGGCAGGATTGCTTGAAGTCAGGAGTTTGAGACCATCCTGGGCAGCATAGTGAGACACCGTCTCTACAAAAACTTTTTAAAAATGAGTTGGACATGATGGTGTGCAGCTGTAGTCCCTAGCTACTTAGGAGGGTGAGGTGAGAGGGTCCCTTGAGCCCAGGAGGTTGAGGCTGCTGTGAGGGGTGATGGTACTACTGTAATCCAGCCTGGGCCACAGGACAAGACCCTGTCTCACACCAGATTTACTGATTGTGTGATCTTGGGCAAGTTACTCAGCCTTTCTGATTGTGGTCTCTTTATAAAATGTATGTAACAGCAATCACCTCAAAGAACTGTATGAGAATCAAACAAGACAGCACATAAGCCACCAGGCAGCTGGGATAGTCTCAGGAACTAATCACAATACGCACCATGATTAACAGTAAAACAAAATGGATGATGTTACGAGGCAGTTAGAAATAACACTGAAACAGGCATCAGTATTTGGATTAGGACCAAACTTGTTACTTACTAACCCTAACCTTAAAACGTATACACGGAAACTCTTATTTTCAGTTTCCTCTTCCATAAAATTGAAATATTTATCCCTGTGTACTTCAAATGATATTTTGAAGCTCAAATAAGATAATATTCCTCGGTGTACAATAAAATTTGACGTCTCGAATGCTTGGTTTACAATTTTAAAGAAATTTTAAGAAAATGCTAATTGACAACAAAAATTTTTCTTTCCAATTTGCCTTGACAGTTTAAGTTTGAAAATGACTTTATAACCATGAGAGGACCTTTCAGCTTAAAAAGTGGTATTATGTTGAACAATCATGTCAATGTTATACTCCTTCCACTTGCTTGGGAATGGAAGGATGAGAAGATTATACATATTTCAGTGGATAAATGTCAACAGTAAAAGGACAAAACTGTTATATGATGCCTACTTCACATTATTTTTCTTCTGAAACTGGACATATCTTGCCTCTCTTTTTAAACAGGAATAAAAAGACAGAGCATGCAGCAGATTATCAACAAAGCACTGGTTGACAAATTTTTCCAGATAGTAAGTATTTTTGTCTTCGCAAGACATACAGTTTCTGTCTCTACTATTCAACTCTGCTCTTATAACAAGAGCAAACATGGACAACAATGGGTATAAATGCGTTCTAACAAAAGTTTATTTACAAACATAGACAGAGTTTGGCCTGTGAGCCATAGTTTCCCACCACTCACTTAAATTTTCGGTTGGCCACCTGGACCTCAAAGGGAGTAAAGATCACTAACCAAGGCTGTTAAACTAAGAGACCAGGAAAGAGTTGAAAAACCATTGTTCTCTTTTAGATGCAATACAATCTTGGATATTCAGAAATATCAAAATGTGATGTTTAACTCTCCCCAAAGTTTAGTAACCTTAAATAAATATCTTTATCACATTTTAACTGACAAATAAAAAGGGTGGCAGTGGCTGGGCGCGGTGGCTCATGCCTGTAATCCCAGCACTCTGGGAGGCCGAGGTGGGTGGATCACAAGGTCAGGAGTTCGAGACCAGCCTGGCCAAAAGGGTGAAACTCCGTCTCTACCAAAAATACAAAAATTAGCTGGGCATGGTGGTAGGCGCCTGTAATCCCAGCTACTTGGGAGGCTGAGGCAGGAGAATCACTTGAACCCGGGAGGCAGAGGTTGTAGTGAGCTGAGATCATGCCACTGCACTCCAGCCTGGGTAATAGAGCAAGACTCTGTCTCAAAAAAAAAAAAAAAAAAAAAAAAAAAAAAAGAGTAGCGGTAATAGAGAAGAAAAAGTGCATTTTCTAACGGGCTTTTTTCATGTTATTTATGCCATGGTAACTAAGATGAAAATTGGAACACAACTGCTCAGTACAAAGGATGATCTCTTCATGACCAAGAAAATCAGGGATATTTTCATCACAATGTTCTAAGAGTTATAAGTATAAATCCCTCTGTATCAGGGAAATAATACATTGAGAGGCACCTTAAACTTAAGAAAATGTAGAGTTCAAGGTGAAGAATTGCATCTTTAACTTACTGAGATAAACTGGAATTTTGACAGTATGCTACCACGGAGAAAAAGCAAAATAATTTTTCTAGCACATGGGAATACTAAATATCAATATTGGAAAGTAACAAGTTGGACTTCAGATAAATTTTTAAAACTTTATTCTGAATTAATGTGCCTTTGAAAATAAATACATTAACTACCAAATATTATTTAATATATATTATATCTTATATAAGTACTTCCCACTTTTGCAGTTGTTTGTGTACTAAATTAAGGTTTCTTCAGACTTACATTTATAAATTGATTCTATTAACTGGACCACAAAGCAAGTTAAGTTGCTTTTATCACCAAATAATAATGCTAAGAGTCTGCTTCCTATGCTGTTGTTATTCCTTGATGTTGGCTGAATAAAAGAACAAATATATGTAGGATAGATGTAAGTGGGGTTTGCAGAATATGTACACATTTTGGACTTCTTGCAAAACATTTCAAAGGCCGTTGTTACATTTTATTCCTTATGTTTCATTTGCAAAAAGTAAAATGAAATAAAATTTACCCTCAAAGTAAAGACCTGTCACCCATGAGATGCTGAGTTTTCTACCCAGCAGTATGCACCCTCTCCCATGCGGGTGTCCACAAATCAGCCTGTCTCTCATAAGTTTTGCCTTTCACATCCATCACTTGTGGGACCAATGACCATCAAGTTGGCCCTCATCTGGCTATTTTGTTCCCTCTCACTTGTGGCTGCTAGCAACCTTATCCCTTAAAAAAAAAAAAAAAAAAAAAAAAAAAAGACACCTTGACACTTTGTTCAAAAAGCAGGGGAAAAGTGACATTAAATCTACTGAAATATAAAACATTTTTCTTTCTTCCTCAGTCTCTCTCCTGTCATGGTGTTTCATTAGATATTTGATGTTAATATTAGATATTAATTAGATATAATCTAATATGTATAATTAGATATAAATATTAGATATTTAATGTCCTCCCTTAGGCCTTAGGGTACTCACTGGGCAAGTGCAGATCCCCATAGATGTGGAGTTGGGATGGGGTGGTGCCCCACAACTCAGCATTAGCTGATCAGCTGCCAGCTTGGCTGGTCTCTGAGTGGGGGCAGGAAAGTCAATCTGCCCTTCCCAGAGGCTCCCAGCCCCAAACCACATGAATGGATGATCCCTGAAAGATTGCAACGTTCATGTTGACAACACACTGGGCACCTGAAGGGGGCACGGATGAGAGGCTCACTTCACTAAGTCACCCACTGAACGAGTCACGCAGTTGCCAGCCACAGCAGACAGCTGCTGACATTCCCCACCTGAGACACCAAGAGACAAGCGCCCGACCCCAACCTTCCCTGCAGTGGGTAATGACAAAATCCCCCCTCCCCTGCTGTACCCCACTGATGTGACCAGGTCAAAGGGAGACAGAGAACCCCTGGGGGAGGGGCGGAGGTAAAGAAAGATAAGATCAAAAGTGAGTAGAAGGCCCAAGCCTCTGGTGCACGCTCTATTGTCCCATCGGAATTCACTTAAATAACACAAATAAAAAACAAAATTGTTAAGAATTTCAAGATGAAGATGACTGAATATGAAATCCCAAGCACAGGGCCCTCTGGAGTCACAGCCTTTAGGTCTGCACTGGTGGCAAGCCCTTGAAGCCTACCTTGGTGACTTGGCTCAAAATCTGCTCCATATGCCAGCTTCGCATCCTATGCACCAGCTTGAGAGAGGAAGGGACTTCTAAGTGTTTTTAGCCTGGCATTTGACCCTGCTGTTTTCTACCTGCTCTTCTAAGATCAAGGACAATTCATATATGGCTTTAAAAATGATCAAAGTTCAACAGGAATTGGATTTACAATACAGCAGACCAATCCTGGAATAGCTGAAGATTTTAGCTGCAGTTTGTCACATTAAGGTACAAGCCAACTCACTGGCTTCAAGGTTGTTTTTATTCAGAAATGCCCAGGTCCTCAATTATTTTTATAATGCTGCTGCAGCGAATGCTACTACAAATGAGCCAGCAAGTGAAATAAGTTGTACTTGTCATAGACTACAGGCACTTATTGTGTATCCTTTGCTAAATTTCTGAATATCTTGTTCCTGTACTAATGAATGGATTGATTCCATGTGATAAATCCTTGTGACTCTTGACTTAGCAATAGAGTGTGTTTGAGAGCATTGATCACCAACCCTTCAAATTTAGCAGATGGGACTCCTCTAAATCCCCAAAGGACACTTCTGTGGACATACAACTTCAGCTGAGGTGACCTGGTCACCCAAATCAGAGTGGTAGCTATACTTCAGCTTGGCTATGGGCTGTGGCTTACCCCTTCAGAGTAGGGTGTAAGTACTGCCGCCTCCTCTGCCTTGGCACCTATGAAATAAAATGTGTGCTTCCAGTACATAAAGGAGTTTTGCTCCTATAAACTGCCACCACTATTCCAGGACTAAGCACTGAGGATACACAGCAACTTCTGTCAAATGATTGGTTAGTTCATTCATGTTTAAAAAATGGCTCTTTTTAATTTGTACTGTTGTGAAACAGTGATGTTATATATAATTATCTAAATAGTTTATCATTTAAAATATCTGATTAAGTCCAAAGCTTGTCCCAGAAATAAATGGGTTGCTTTGGGAACTAATTAAGTTATTCAATTAAGGGGTCTGTTTATGTTTTAGAATAAAATATTTTGAAGTTGTATCAAAAACAGTAATGTGCAAATAAAATGAATGAAAAATCTCCTGCACCCAAGACCTCCCTTAACTGTTTTTCATGGTGCCTAATACCCTAAATTAGCAATCACTTCTTAGGATTAAACATTGTCTTTCCCAGGTGTTAAAAATATAAATACCTGTGAGTGGAGTAAAAGAAAATATTCATTCACTAACATCTTTTTTTTTTTTTTTTGACAGAGTCTTGCTCTGTCACCAGGCTGGAGTGCAGTGGTGGGATCTCAGCTCACTGCAACCTCCACCTCCCGGGTTCAAGTGATTCTCCTGCCTCAGCCTCCCAAGTAGCTGGGATTACAGGCACCCACCACCATGCCCGGCTAATTTTTGTATTTTTAGTAGACAGGGTTTCACCATGTTGGCCAGTATGGTCTCCATCTCTTGACCTCGTGATCTCCCCACCTCGGCCTCCCAAAGTGCTGGGATTACAGGCATGAGCCACCATGCCGGGCCTCATTCATTACTGTTGGTTGGCCAGTCAGGTCTATTTCCCACAGGAAAGGATGAAAACAACTTATGAAGGATAAACTAAAGATGGCCAGAGAACAAGAGTGCAGAAAGAAAAGAATGGGAGATGGGGTCCTGCCCCAGAAAACTTTGCCCATTATCCTTTTTTTGGTACGTTGTAACTACATCTTACACTAGTCATTGATTCATCACGTTTCTTTCCAAGAGTCCATGAAAACTTTCAGAACAAGATTTCACAATCCAGCACCCTAAGCTTTGTTCTAATTGCCCATGGAAAGATTCTCTTTCTTCTACCTTTTCTGATTAATTCCTCTACCCAGGTATTCTTCTCAACTACTATTAGTATCAGGCAACCCTTTTACCCTTTAGTGGTTAATCCTACAGTCTGTTTGAAATGATTTCCTCTTTTTATTCAAGTCACTAGGACTTGACTGAAATGTACTGGTGTATGTAGATTTTGTTACTCTTTTATAAATTACTGTATTGCATGTCTTACATTTATCAGCAGAGACAATATTGAACATCTTCACTTGAAAATTAAAACAAAATTATAACATTTTCTTTAAAAAAATCAGTGGAGGGGAGAACTGACAAATGATCCAATGTGGATAAACTTCAAAGATATTATGCTAAGTGAAAGAAGCCAGAAACAAAAGACCACTTATTTATGATTCCATGTATCTGAAATGTCTAGAATAGGCAAGTCTATACAGACAAAAAGTAGATTAATGGTTGATTAAGGCTGCGAATGGGAAGTGGAGAGTGACTTCTAATGTCCAAGAGGCTTCCTTTTGAAGAGAGGGAAATGTTCTAATATTGGATTGCTATGGTGGCTGCCCAACTCTGTAAATATACTAAGGCCATGAAATTATACACTTACAGTGGGAAAATGTTACAGTATATAAATTATATCTTAATAAAGTAGTTTAAAAATAAAGGACATTAGCTTCTGTTGGACATATATATCTAAATCCAGTTTCCCTTCTTCTTCACCTCTCCTTTTTCTTTTGGTCAGTGTCTACTTTTATTCCTCCTATAGCAGCATTCTAAAATTCATCTAGCCATTCTATAACCAAGAACATCCCAAATTTTCTTTTAAAAAAGTATTAGCCTGTAATCCCAGCACTTTGGGAGGCTGAGGCGGGTGGATCACGAGGTCAAGAGATTGAGACCATCCTGGTCAACAGGGTGAAACCCCATCTCTACTAAAAATACAAAAAATTAGCTGGGCATGGTGGCGCATGCCTGTAATCCCAGCTACTCAGGAGGCTGAGGCAGGAGAATTGCCTGAACCCAGGAGGTGGAGGTTGCAGTGAGCCGAGATCGCGCCATTGCACTCCACCCTGGGTAATGAGAGCGAAACTCCGTCTCAAAAATAAATAAATAAATATTAAATACATTTAATACTTTTCTATTAATTTTTTATTTTTTAATGAAATAAATCCTTAGTTCTTTTACATTGCCAAGTTTGCTGAATAAACTTTAAGTATGTCTATATGTATGAAAGGTTTATTTAAGCCCTTATTAAAGTACATTGCTTTACGCAGAAACATCCAGGCAGAGGTAGAGAAGGAAGTTTGCCAAAAATAGGGCTATTAGGGCCAGCAGAGCCAGAGCTCCCCAGTGCTCAGCCACTGGCACAAGGTGCTCCCAATACCAAAGCTTTGGGTACATACACAGTTCCTAAACATGTATTACTTGGCTGCAGGAATTAAAATGAGAAAAAGTAAGTAGAAGAAAGCCAATTATAAATTAGTGATATCAAGTGCTATTATTGGCCATTACTATGCACTAGGCACTGTGTTATGTGCTTTACACATATTCTAGTAATCCACACATCATATGGGGTATTTGTATTTCTAAAATACAGATGAAGAAACTGAGGGTCAAAGAAGTTACGTAACCTGCCTGAGGCCTCATAGCTAGTAACATATTCCCTATGTACTGTTATAAGAAGAAACATATTTATGTAATATGTTATATAATATATATATAGTGATATATATATAATATCGAGAAGATGTAAGACCTCTCATTGAGTAAAGAACCTCAGAAAATTACCTGTGCAGTCTAAAGCCCAGAGAATATATGAGAACTGAAGCTCCCATCTTGAAACCCACTATTTTAATGTTATAGAATTAAGATGGTGGTATCACTGATGAGCTAGTTGATTTTTTTAAATATATATTTGTTATGCTCTTCTAGAGAGATGAATTGCTTCCCCCAGAGTATAAAAATGAGCTTTAACTCATAACAAAAGGAAATATGTCATATTACTACTTATTTTAAACCTACCCCCAGAGTGTTGTGATTTGTCCATCTTTGATTAAAATTCTTTCCAAGCAGGCTGATTTTATGAATTTTCCTGAACTGTGTTAAACCGCATCACATTAGCATCAACATGAATGGGGAGCGAGGAGTGGGCTTGGCACAAAGGCGTGACCTCGTATTAGTTGCTATTCTGATACTTTATTTGTCAGCACTGATTCAATAGTGAGCAGAGAAGGCTCACAGGAGATTATGTACAAAGGCTATGCTACACTTTACAGTCTTTCTCAAGCCATCAGGGCAAAGAATTGACTGCTACTTACATCCATAATTATATGTGGCATTTTGGCTCTGTAATTAAATTCAAAATAAATCACATGCAGCAATTTGTTAAATTTAAATACTCTTACAAAAAAACAAATAAAAAGATCAGTGAATGAAATGAGTTTCTGAACTTAAGGGTATGATTTGAAGAAAGATTGTCATTTACTCAAACTAGCAGGGTTTGTGGCTGCAAAAATAAACCCACCAACAATTCTGTTGAATCTAGGATATTATGAGGCCATTAAAATCTGTGCCATTGGGCTGGGCACGGTGACTCATGCCTGTAATTCCAGCACTTTAGGAAGCCAAGGCAGGTGTATCACAAGGTCAGGAGATCGAGACCATACTGGCTAACATGATGAAACTCCAACTCTGCTAAAAGTACAAAAAATTAGCTGGGTATGGTGGCATGTGCCTGTAATCCCAGCTACTTGAGAGGCTGAGGCAAGAGAATCGCTTGAACCCAGGAGACAGAGATCGCACCATTGCACACTAGCCTGGGCAACAGACTGAGACTGTCTCAAAAAAAAACAAAAAAAGTATCTGTGCCATTGGACTGTATTATATAGGAAATAATCTCAGTAAACCCTCATGTATGAGAAACTCAAAACTTTAAGTTCAAAATAAGTAATTTTGATAGTCTGGTTTTAATGTATTTTCCAAAATAATTTAAGGTATCTTAAGAATTACATGTAATATTTATTAAAATCCAGTAGAATTTTTCCTAGTCCTTCAGAAGAAGCTCAGATACAAATAAGAGGTTTATCCAAATCAGCATCAGAACCTGGATAAATCAAAATAACTCTATATAACACCACTACTTCATGCTTTCTGAAGCATGTTTTAGCACGTTTTTAGCATATTTTTCAGTTAATAAGCACTCTTATATACATCACATAGGTATAGGTGTCCCTAGAGAGTCCATAAAAAGACTTTTGATTTTAGTCACCTTAAGATGCTTGCTGTCAGCTGGAGAAGTCTGACTGGGTGGGGCAAGGTGAATGAAGCAGCCTAGGGCCGGACCTGCCCAGTGGACTTGGAAGGTAGGACAGGGGTTGATAAGGGGATTTTTCTAAGTGTCGCCATTGAAAGAACTTCACATTCCAGAACCTGGACATTATGTATGAATGATGTAGCAGAATTATTACTCTATGTGGAGGAGCGTAGTGTGTGCTGGTATGGTTGAGGGCGTAAAGGTCTTCGCTTTTCCAGCTGGGTGCAACATCTTGCTTTGGGCAGGCTAACAAGAGGAACTAACTTCTAGTGTGCCCCCCTGCCATGTAAGAGAGGCAATAGAAAGCCATATTTGTCTACCTACATCTTTATCATGTCTATAAACTTTTCCCTGCTTATTGACTGCTTTAGGAGAAAATCAAAGTAAAATCAACCTTGAACCAAGTCTAAGTTATTGTTCTTGTCCATCCTTGAACCTGAAACAAACTTCATGGTCTGCTGAATGCAGTGTCATCAGGCTTTCATGGTTGAAACCAGGCTCCCAAAATCTGAATTATGGGTATGCCAGTCATTCTAAAGTTATTTTTAGAAAACAAGCAAATATAGTGCTCCAACTTCCTCTCATGGAAACAGTCCACAAAAGGTAAGCAGCTTCTGCAATCAGACTTTTAGAAAACTTAGTTTTACCTAAGAAAACTTGGTAGACACTTACTTTATACTTTTTTTTACTAAAGGACTGATTTTGATTTTTCCCAAATGAAAGGAGTCTGTTCTAAAGGTTAATATCTAATATATCTGCCATATTCTCTGTTAGAGGCAAGACAGTAAGTCCAGCCCACACTCAGGAGGGGATTACACAAGGGAATGAATCTCAGAAAGTGGGATCAGAAAGGGGGCCATCTTCCAGGCTTCCTACCACAATATGCAGCCCCACCAACAGTCCAGGAAACACAAGATAACAAAGGCACTTTAATTGTTTGTATTAGAAGACTTTGGAAATGATAATGTCCAGGAACTGACAAAATATTATAAAACATGCTTTGTTAACCACAAATATAAATTGATACAGTGTTTTGGAAAGCAATCTATAAATACACATTAAGCTCCATAAATATATTCCAGTCTTTTAAATACTGTAATCCTACTCCTTTTTTTTTTTTTTGAAATGGAGTTTCTCTCTTGTTGCCTAGGCGGCAGTGCAGTGGTACGATCTCAGCTCATCATAACCTCCACCTCCTGGGTTCAAGCGATTCTCCTGCCTCAGTCTCCAGAGTAGATGGGATTACAGGCACCCACCACCACACCCATCTAATTTTTGTATATTTAGTAGAGATGGAGTTTTTCCATATTGGTCAGGCTGGTCTTGAACTCCTGATCTCAGGTGATCCACCCACCTCAGCCTCCCAAAGTGCTGGGATTACAGGCATGAGCCACCAAGCCTGGTTTATAATCCTACTTCTAAGAGTTTATCCTAAGGAAATAATTATAAAAACAAAAAATCTATATGCAGACACATGACTATTGCAGTATCATTTATAATAGTAAAAAACTGAGGGTAATGGTAAAATACTATCAGAAAGGATCAATTAAATAAACAGATGTTCATCTACTTTATAAAATATTATATAATTGTTTTTAAGATCATGGTATAACTGTGAAGTACTTAGAATTTAATATAAAATTTAAAAATAAAGATATAAAACTTTATGTAAATAATAATTACTATCAGGTAAAAATATATGTAAGAATAAAAGACTAAAAGAGTTATTCTCAAATGCCATCAATAATTGAATTTGAGCGGTGACATCATAGATGATTTTTATCTTCTGTTGACACCTTTTGACCTTTTTTTGAATTTTTTTTTAAATTAGAAAAAATTAATTATATAGGAGTTGATTCATTGATGTACAGCTGTGATTACAGGAAACCAAACCCCTCTGAATTATAGGACTCTTTTACCCAACTATTCTTTCTGTAAATTCAAGTGTTCCTAAGTCTGTTTTGTTTACCTTAAAAATACCACCGCATCTATACACATTATATAGTGCCTCTATAGTTTGCCAAGCATTTTACAGCTACTCTTCAATTTTATTGTCACTACATTCTTTGACTTATTCTTCCCATTGCAGTCAGAAAATTTAGCCTTGAAAAGGTTGCTGGCGAGATTGCAAAGCAAATGAAACTCACGTACTGCTGGAGAATCCAAGATGGTACAGCTGCTTTGGAAAACAACTTAGTAGTTTCTTATCAAGTTAAACATGAATTTATCATATGACCCAACATGCAATCCCATGCCTACAGATTTACGTAAGAGAAATGAACACTCACGTTCACACAAAATATGTATATGCATGTTTCTAGTAACTTTATTCTTAATCACAAGAAAACCGGAAACAACCTAAATGTTCTTCAATTGGTGAATGAATAAACAAACTATGATACCTCCATACAATGGAATACCCTTCAACAATCAAAAAAAAAAAAGAACTACTAAAATACACAACAACATTAATGAATCTCAAACATTATGCCAAGTAAATGAAGCCACCCTCAAAGGGCTATGTACTATATGATTCCATTTATATGACATTTCGGAAAAGGTAAAATTATAGTGTCAGAAAACAGATCTGTGGTTCCTAGGGGCTAAGGTTGACTGCAAAAGGGAACAAAGAAAATTTTGAGATGACCAAATCATACTGTATCTTGGTTCTGGTGGTGACTGTATGATTATGTCTTGTCAGAACAGAACTATGCACCATGAAGACTGCGCTTTACTGTATAAAAAGAGAAGATTAAGTGATTTGCCTGAGGCCGTTAGACTAGGATGGAACTGTTTCCAATACAGAATATTTCTTGCTCTATATCTCTCTACTTTCACTGCTGCTATTCGTAAAATAGAATTATCTTTTATTAAAGATATGTCAGGCACCAACAAACAGGTTGGGGAAATTTTGGTTAGTCATGATTCCCACAAGGATGACCCTAAAAAAATAACCATTTTAATGGGTTTGAGTGCCTGGTGGAATTAAATTTCAGTAGTGTCTGCTTCCTATCAAGGATCTCCTGTGTTCCTGGAAACAGTGGCCTCTACTTACTACAGCATCAGAGTGTTTCCTCTGGGAAAAGAAGAAAAGGAAAACTGACATTTTATTGAATTCCTCCTATGATGCTAGAAGGAGCAGAGGATTCAAAGTTTTTATTTATATTATTTCATTTTATCATTTTATTCTTATAATGGCTTTTTTTTTTTTTTTTGAGATAGGGACTTGCTCTGTTGCCCAGGCTGGAGGGCAGTGGCATGATCATGTCTCACTGCAGCCTTGACCTTCTGGGCTCAAGCGATCCTCCCACCTCAGCCTCTAGAGTAGTTGGGACCACAGGCCCTCACCACCATGCCCAGCTAATTAAAAAAAAATTGTGTAGAGACTCCCCACTATGTTGCCGAGGCTGGACTCAAACTCCTGGGCTCAAGGGATCCTACTTCAGCCTTCCAAAGTGTTGTGTTTACAGGTGTAAGCCTGGCCTCAGTGTCTGGCTTCAACAGCTTTTCAAACCAAGATATTGATATTTTACACACAGGGAAACTGGAGCTGCTTGGGATTACGTAATCCAGTGAGAGTGAACTCGGCCCCCTCTAGTCTTAGCAGGATCCCAGTTTACTTGAGCATAGATAATTGACTCATAGACTTGTTTCTAGTACTGAATGGACTAATAGTAAACCTAGAGTCTCTTATTGGCCTTAACTGCCCTCCTTGCCACTAAGTGATCATGTTGCCTATTTCTGCAGACCATTCTCATCCCTGCAGCCCAGTTTCCTCTGGCTTAGTGGTGAGACTTTTGTCCCACTATAATGCCCAGGCTGAAATGTAGTGGCTATTCATAGGTACAATCATGACACCCTACAGTCTCTAACTCCTGGCCTCAAAGGATTCTCCTGTCTCAGCCTCCCAAGTAGCTGCAACTACAGGCATGTGCCATCATGTCCAGCTCACAAGAGATATCCTTACGTGAGATTTAAAGGACAAAAATGAAGCATAAGCCAATTTTTAAAGTGACACACACATTGTCACTTACCTTCGGGCTTACCTGTTGGTCTGTAACAGCTCCACTCTCCCTTGAATCCTCCTTCAGCTTCTCTAACTCCTAGGCTAGGTGTGTCTTCAGCTCCATGACTAGAGGCACCAATTTCTCCTGCAGGGTATCCATGCCATCAAGATCAGCATCAGAAAGAACTAGCACAGGTTTCAGCCTATCCTTGTGGGTTTCAGGACATGCCTGTATGTTCCGGCTTGTCCTTTCTCTCCTGCGCTTTACATCCCTTCCTAACTGCCTGTCCTGAGACACTTCAAGCTCTAATATCACTTTACAGAGACTTCTAGACCAGCTTTCATAATTGAGGTCAAACCCCTTTAACAAAGCATTGTGTGTGTATATATATGTATGTGTGTTAAATATATATCTGGGATAGATGTCTGGATATATCTATATTTATATCAATCAATCAGCCATCTCTCTCTCTATCTATATTTTCCAGTAGCCCTGCTTCTCTAATTGAATCTTGACTAAAAAAGCTTCTCATCTGATCCATGACCCACTTTGCTTCCTGTTACTTTTATTTCAAAGTTTGAGAATATTGGTTAGTTTCTCTCTTTGATTTAATTCTCTGATAATTTTGTTCTTTCTCAGAAGGGGCTTTCACTTCAATATTCAATGACTTTGTTCAGTTGTATTGAATGTACACTTTACTTAGCAGAAATTTCTTTACTTTTCTCATACATGTTATTATCTTTGCTTAGTAAATTAGAAATAACAATCAATCCATGAAGGATTTAGGTGCTGGGGCTTATGCAACCATTTTCTCCAGCTGCCTCCTAGGAAAAAAAGATTGTCAACCCAAGTCCAATTTTGTCTGTTCCATGTGCATACAAATGTGACTCCATTAACTCTAGCTCTTGGTTTGAAGAAAATTGCTGGGGATTAAAAAAAAAAAAATTAGGTCACTGGTGTCACTTCCAGCTATGACTAACTAGTGACAAACATCTCCAACCACTGTAGACAAGTAGAAAACTAGATAAAACATAAGAAACAACTTTTCAGACATTAGGTCACAAATAGCTCAGGACTGTGATCCCTGAGAAAAGAGAAACAGATGACGAGAGCCTTACGGTCACCCAAGCTTTCTGCCTGCAAGAAGAACCTGGACAATGACACAGGAAAGGAATCCCAAGAGTATATGGCAGTTTTGCTAAGTTGAGAAGACAGGGATGAAAGTTTGAGGAGGACGAGCTGGGTGGAATACGTGAGGCAGAGCACTAGAAGAGAGCTATGCCAAAAACAGAGCTCCAGAAATATGCATAGTGTCCTCTTGAGTCTTTGAATATAAGCAGCACATAAATAGGATGAGATTCCAGAAGGCTAGGCAATGAATAAAGCTATAAATTAAGAATTTCCCATAGCTTACACTGGGCTGGGAAGTGTTTGGGTTCTAATAAGACAGAGTGAAAAGATCTTGTTTGCACTGGTCATTCAGTAGAGATCCTAGAAATGTCACGCCTTAGTAGTAGAGTTAAGCTAACCATAGGATAAGGCTACTCTAGCTTTGTTCTAAAAGCTTAAAAGTAAGCTCTCAAATGACCAAGCTGATCAGCAAAAAACTTGTCTGTCTGACCAAACAAAATCCAACACTAATTGAGGAAAGTAACAAAATCTTAACACTCAACAATGTAATATTCACAATATCTAAAACCCAATTTTAAAATGACTAGGCATGTAAAGAAGCAGGAAAATGTTACCCAGAAGAAAAAATCAGATAATAGAAAGAAACCCGAAAACAATGGAGATGATGGGATCAATATATAGCATTTTAAAATAGCTATTATAGGGCCTGGTGCTGTGGCTCACACCTATAATCTCAGCATTTTGGGAGGCCAAAGTGGAAGAATTGCTTGAGGCCAGGAGTTCTAGACCAGTCTGGGCAACATAGTGAAATAAAAAAATTAGCTAGACATAGTTACATATGCCTATAGTCCCAGCTACTCAGGAGGCTAAGGCAAGAGGATCACTTGAGTCCAGGAGTTTGAGGTTACAGTGAGCTGTGAATGAACCACTGCACTCCAGCCTAGCTGATACAGCAAGACTGTTTCAAAAAAGTAAATAAATAGGGCTGGGCATGGTAGCTCATGCCTGTAATCCCAGCACTTTGGGAGGCTGAGGGAGGCAGGTCACCTGAGGTCAGGAGTTCGAAACCAGTGTGGCCAACATGGTGAAACCACTTCTTTACTAAAAATATAAAAATTAGCCAGGCATGGTGGCAGGTGCCTGTAATCCCAGCTACTCAGGAGGCTGAGGCACAAGAATCACTTGAACCCAGGAGGCAGAGGTTGCAGTGAGCCAAGAATGGGCCATGTACTCCAGCCTGGGTGACAGAGTAAGACTCCATATCAAAAACAGAAAACAAATAAACAAACAAAAAAAAAACCACACACACACAATAGATATTATATATGTGTTCAAAGATTTAAAGAAAAACACAAATATAATGAGTGAAGAAATAGAAGACATGAAAACCAACAAAGGGAACTGCTAGACATGAAAAACAAAATATCTGAAATTACAAATTTACTGGAAGCTAAAAGAAGATTAGATAGGTTAGGGAAAAAAATCACTAAACTTGAATACATGCGGATACTATCCCAACTAGAGCACAGAGAAGAAAAAAATATATATATATATTTGATGAACTATGAGACAATTTCAAGCAGTCTAGTGTCCTTATAATTGGAGCCCAAAAAGAGTAGGGACAGAAAAATTATTTAAATAAATAATGGCCAAAAACTTTTCAAATTTGTTGAAAACTATAAGCCCACATATCCAATACATTCAACAAAGTTCAAGCATGATAATCACAAAGAACCATGAAGGCATATAATATGCAATTGCTGCAAATAACAACAATGAAAAAAATATTAAAAACAGCCAGAAAACCAAAAGATAAAATATAAAAAGACTACCTAAAAGTCCCAGAGAATAAAAGCAGACAAAAAAGCATAAGAGAGTCAACAGTTGGATGAAGAGAATAGAATTGGAGGAGTGTCTCTCTTTTATGGCTTTCTCTTGAAAAGAGTCCACACAGTAGAAAACTCACAGAGCCTCCACAATGAATCATTCACAAGGACCAGGATGCAATCCAATGTTACTAGAAATATGAAGAAAAATGAAAATGAGACCCATACACAATTGATACCAACCCCAAGTTGATCCAGATGTTAAATTTAACAGACAAGAATTTTAAAGCAGCTATTATAACTAGGCTCAAAGGACATAGAGAAAAATATGCTTGTAATAAATGAAGAAATAGAAACTATAAAAGGAACCAAATGGACTGGAACCTGCAGCCTCAATTACTCAGGAAGCTGAGGTGGGAGGATCACTTGAGTGAAATGAATTCAAAAATTAATTCATGAAATTCATTTCATAAAAATTCATTTGAAATTCATTTTTCATGAATTTCGAAAATATCAGATTCAACTAAAGGAACTTGAAAAACAACCAGGAGTTCAAGACCAGCTTGGGCAACATGGTTAAGATTCCATCTATAAAAAAAATTTTTTACTTATGAATCAAATGTCAAGGCAGCAACCTGAGCGCAATGGTAGGGGTGTGGTATTCATATCCAAAGTGAGCTGGGTGGTATCTGGAACAGAGACTGTCCAGGACAACCATTAAGTTTAGCTTGTGATGCTTATGATTAGATTCACTAATTTGGCATTGCCAGCTCACCTGATGGAGTCATATCCTCTTCATCTAATTTCTTAAATTCTATCTCAGTTTATGAGCCTCTTAAAATCATTAATCTTCCAAGATCTGATAATTAAACACTGTATGGAATAAACTAGATCATTTTGAAAAAACTATCAAGTCAACATTGCTGCTGTTTCAAAGTCCAACCACAGGTCTTTTCCCCATTAAATCAGGTGTTGCTGACCAGAATAACAAAATCAAGTACAATCTATACTATGCTTCTAGGGTTTAGGCTTTAACTTTCACATGAAGGCTTGTTAATGATGACGAGGAAGGACCCATGAGCCCAGCTTTAAAATGTATGAGAGTTATTCCTTTCTGTTGGATGCATCAGGTTGATAAAGTCCACCAGTTTAAGCAGGACCCAGCTCAACACCTACTGAACTTTGCTTAACTTCTGTTGGAGGTTCTCCAGCCTCAACAGAATGGAAGATGTTGACTGAACAGGCATCAAATTGACAAGTCTTTTAACAGAACTTCCACTTGATTCTGTGACCAAGCATGGTAGATTTGGCAGCAAACACTTAATGGTATCATGGTAACTAGGAATCAAATACCATAGCAAACCACCTATGAGATACAATCATATATACAAAGAGAACAGAATTGGAGGAGTGTCTGGCTTCTATGAATTTCTTTCTTTTTGTTGAAGATATGTTGGGAAATAATAACTAGCTATTAATATATAGATACGGACAGATCACTGTGGAGTTACTAATGGTTATATCCATTTTATTGAGAAAAAATTCTCAGTTGGACTTTCAAGACAAAAAGTAGACCTAGACAAAGTGTTGAAGGAAGCATTTCATGAATTTCAAAAATGAGATTCAACTAAAGGAAGTTGAAAAACAAGGTAAGGTGACTTACTTTAACAACACTCTCTGCACTCCCCCAGAAAAAAAGAGAAATCTATAGAGCATATTTAACAAAGGTGTTCATTAATTTTCTGCTGGAAGGAGAAGCCAAGCTGAGGAATACTGATTTCTGTTTGGTTTGCTAGTGAAGCAAGTAGAAGAATCTCTTTGAGGTATATTGTCTAGAAGTGTGTTAAGTTTTATTCTTGAAGCTTAATCAAGGCAGTCATAAATGAAAGGACTGATCATGCTGGTGAGGTATTTGCCAAAAGATTGGTGGAGTGACTGGATCTCTTCCATGCTATAACTAATCTGATGTTAAGAAATACCTTAATTCAAAGGTAAAAATTTTGATGGCCATGCGAACAACAATAATATTTGCTGAAAGCTACAAATGATTTATAAATGTAAAATTCATCTGTATTTTTTTTTTTTTGAGACAGAGTTTTTCTCTTGTCACCCAGGCTGGAGTGCAATGGTGTGATCTCCACTCACTGCAACCTCCACCTCCCGGGTTAAAGCAATTCTCCTGCCTCAGCCTTCTGAGTAGCTGGGCTTACAGGTGCCTGCCACTATGCCGGGCTAATTTTTGTATTTTTAGTACAGAAGGGGTTTCACCATGTTTGCCAGACTGGTCTCGAACTCCTGACCTCATGTGATCTGCCCGCCTCAGTCTCTTAAAGTGCTGGGGTTATAGGCGTGAGCCACTGCACTTGGCCGATCTCTGCATGTTTAATGATTTAATAGGGCATAAAATAAATCTTTGCTTTATGTTTGTGATCATTTGATATTGTCCCACAGATCACTGGGGCTGTTTTTGTTTTTAATCTTTATTCCTTCTGCTTCTCAGATTGGATAAATGCTATTTTCACATTGGCTTTCTTCTGCTGTCGCCAATCTTCTTTCAGCTCATCCCAGAGATTTTTCTTTTCCATTTCAGATGCTACAGCTCTTTAGTTAAAGAATTTTCAATTCATTTTAAAAATAGCTTCCACATCTCTGACAGGTCCCCAATTCGCTCACTTATTGTCTTAATATTTTAATTTGTCTTTAAATATATATATACCTCTTTAAATGTACTTTTCTGCTAATTCCAAACCTAGAGACTTGTTTCTATTGACTGCATTCTCTTTTGATTTTGGAAATTATCTTCTGTGTCTTCACATGCCTAGTATTTTTTATTATAATCTGTCATTGTGAATAATACATTTCACAGTCTCTAGATTCCTCTGTTCTAAGATTTCCCTACCCTAATCTTTCAGATATTCTTTCAACCCCTAACTCTATTCTCTGACACCTCAAATCAAAAACATTGGACCTTTTTGTTTGTCTTCTATTTGCCCTGTGCTTGTGGTATGAGTATTGTCCTCAGTGGAATATCTTTGTAAGCTTGATTCTTACCCAGTGAATAGTTGTGTTAATTACTAGAAACTTTCTCAGTTTCTTTCTGCTTTTGACCACTTTCTTGTGCCTTCAAATTATTGTGTGTATGTGTATGTGTGTGTGTATGTGTGTGTGTGTATTGTCCAGAGTTTATCATTGTTACTTGAAAAAGGCATAGTCAGATAAGGTACTTTTTATTAATGGACTCAGAATTTCCCTTCAAGAATACACACTTAAATAAAGCTTTTTGGGTTATTTGTGTGTACTCCAAAGTTAGAGAGCTGCTGTCTTAGATTAAACTTCCATGCTTAACTTTATCTTTTGAGAAGTCATCTTCCTCACTACAAAGAAGAATTTAAACTCTTCAGTTACATTAATCACACTCCCTTAAAGCTAAAAGTAAAGTCATATAAACTTGGTAACCATACTCCTTCCCATAGTGTTTTCCTTATTACTACATTTTCCCAAAAGGATTGGAAACTATTTGTTGAAAGTTAGAGAAACATTGTAATAAAGTAGAAATAATGCAGCGTGGTCCCATAACAAATAGTTGTTAGGTTTAAAATATGACAATTCTTAAGGTAAATATTTAATAATACCAGAAGTACCCTAGAAAACTCATAAAATGGTAACAACATTTGAGTTTATACTTTGATAGAGTAATTTGTATGCACATTAAAGTTTGACATCTATGGAGCTAGATGAGGGAGTAATACAAAGAAACTCCCCAAGCAGATGAGTAGATAACTATAAAATTCCAAGATGTTGAACAAGGGATACGTAGAGAATTCTTTAAAAGTCTGTTTATTTAGGCAATGACTCCTCTTGTGTTTTGGAATATGACATGTTGACAATCAAAACTTAGTTCTACTACTTACTAGCCATGTAATCTCAGCAATTTACTTAACCTTCCTGAGCTTTGGTTTCCTCATCTATAAAAATTGGGAAAATATTACTTTTCTTGTAATATGAATGCCAAAATGCCTGGAATGTATCTCTCCAGAAGGAAGGGTCCAGCCAAGACTATTCCTTTATCTAAGAATGTTCCCCAACCTTTGTTCTCAAAAGGCCAAGGCTAATGCATTTCTTACTATTGGTCTGGAATTCTATGTTCTGCTAAGGCATAATTTGTAAAAGGGGCAAGATTTTAATGAATAACTTCAATTAAGCACAAGGTAACCTCTTAAAAATGTATGCTATAATTCCCTCCTTATACCCTCAAAAGAGTGCATCTTCATGGATAATTTATAAGAGTCTTAGGTAAGAAAAAATAACCATTTAATAATGGCAGTTACATCCTAGAAAGGGCTCAAAATTAGGATTATAGATTGTCTAACTCTGATATGTACCACTGCTCTGGAAGCAATGGTATATGGAAATCCACAATTTCCATATACAGTGAGGGTACAATGATGGAAAACAATTTTGTGTGCCATTTGGGTGGATGGGAAGCACTGCTATAAAATTTCACTTACACAACCTATTAAAAATTACCTTTCCATATCACAGACTAGAGAAAGTTTGTGGAGACTACTGAGGGAGAAGTGAAGTCCTCCCAATGCTCCACACTTTTGTGCTGTCCCTGGAAACAATGTAAGCCAGAAAACAATGGGACAACATCTTCAAAGTGCTGGGGGAAAAAACCCAAAAACATTGCAAATGTATAATTCTATACCTAATAAAAATATCTTTGGACAATGAGAATGAAATAAAGAGAGGCAAAGCTGAAAGAATTAATCACCACCAGATTGGTATTACAGGAAATGTTGAAAAGAAATTCTTTATAAGGAAAATAATACCAGATGGAAATATGGACCTATGCAAAGGAGTGAAGAGCACCAGAAATAGTAACTATGTGAGAAATATAAAATACTTTTTCCTAGTATTTACATATCTTTAAAAGATTACTGACTGTGTAAAACAAAAATGATAAACACTTATTGTGGATATATTTAGAAGTAAAATATTTGACAATAGCACAAAAACCAGAAGAGAAAAAAATAGACGTGTGCAGTTGTAAGGGTCTTCTATTATGTATGACGTGTTATAATATAATTTGAAAGTAGACTATGATGTTAAATTAAATCTCAAAGCAACCACTAAAATAATACATGAAAACATTTTGTTAATATGCAAAAAAGGAGATATAATGACATTGTAGGAAGCAATCCCCCAAAAAGGTATAAGAGAGAAAAAGGAAAACTTAGTTGAAGTCTCAAATAGAACACAAACAGCAAGACAGTATTGATGATACTCAACAGTATCAATAACCATATTAAATGAAACTGGTCTAAATAATCAGAAAAAAGAAGACTGCAGAACATGCAATATTAGCAGAGATAAAAAGAGATCATTTCATAATGATAAAATATTGAATTCAAGAGGACATAACAATCCAAAATATTTATGAAACTAGTAACAGAGCTTCAAAATACATGAAGCAAAAGCTGACAGACCTATAAGGAGAATAGTGAAACTTACAATTATACTTGAAGATTTCAACACATCTCTCTCAATAAGTAGACAGAATAACAATAAGGACATGGAAGTCTTGAATAACATGATGAAACAAGTTGACCGAATTGACATTTATACACACTCCACTCAACAACAGCAGAGCAAGCATTCTTTTCAAATGTGCATATACATTCACCAAGGCAGATCATTTTCTGGGCCATTAAACAAGCCTCAATAAATATGAAAGGATTCCAGTCATACCAAGTACCTTGATCACAACAGAATCAAATTAGTAACCAATAGCAGCAAGATCTCTAGGAAATCCCCATTTAGAAATTAAAGAACATAACTCTCTATAACTCAAGAGTCAAAGAAGTCATGAAAAGGGAAATTAGAAAATGTTTTAACTGATTTGAAAATGAAAATGAAAACATAACCTATAAAAATGCATGGGATGCAGATAAAGTAGTGCTTAGAGGGAAATTTGGAGTACTAAAATGCCTTTTTAGAAAAGAAGAAAGATCTCTGTGTGAACTGAATTGTGGCTTCCGGAAAGATAGGTCCACATCCTAATCACTAGAACCTTTGAATGTTACCTTATTTGGAAAAAGAGTCTTTGCAGATATAATTAAGAATCTTGAGATGACATCACCCTGGATTATCTGAGTGAAGCTTCAGTGCCATCACAAGCATCTTTATAAGAGATAGACAAAGAAAGCACATACAAAGGAGAAGGCCAGGTGGAAATGGAGACAGATTAGAGTAATGTGTCATATGCTAATGAATGCCAAAAGCACCCAGAAGCTGGAAGAAGCAAGGAACAGAATCTTCCCAGAGTTTCTGGACACAGTACAACCCGCGGACATCTTGATTTCAGACTTCTGGCTCCCATAATTGTGAGAGAATACATTTCTGGTCTTTTAAGCCTCTGAGTTTGTGGTAATTTGTTATAACAGCCACAGGATGTTAGTAATAGTCTCAAATCCATGACTTCCAGCTTCTATGTTAAGAAACTAGAAAAAGAAGAGCAAATTAAACACAATGTTAGCAGAGTAAAAGAAATAAAAATGAGACCAGAAATCATTGAAATGGAAAACAAAAACAATATAGAAAATCAAGTGGGGCACAGTAATTCACCCCCGTAATTCCAGTGCTTTAGGAGGCTGAAGTGGGAGGACTGCTTGAGGCTAGAAGTTTGAGACCAGCCTGGGCAACATAATAAAACCTGTCTCCACCAAGGAAAAAAAAAAAAAAAAAAAAAATTAAACTGTATATGGTGGTATGCACCTGTAGTCCCACCATTCAGGAGGCTGGGGCATGAGAATCTCTTGAGCCCAATAGGTCAAGGCTGCAGTGACTTATTATCTGGCCACTGTACTCCAGCCCGGGTTACAAAGCAAGACTATGTCTCAACAAACAAAGAAAAACAAACAAAATGAAAACTCTCTCTCTCGCTCTCAGTTACCCTTTAATAAAGTTGTACAAAATGAACAAAAAGTGAGAAGTTTAGAGTAGCTAAAAAGTAGGTTGTGAGGGGGTAGGTAGGGAAGCAGGAAGAAATTAGTTTGGAGATATAGGTTGTACTCTGTCCTGTGGACAGGATTGTGTATTAGACTGGGAAAACCTAGAGTAGGAATAAGAGCTAGGTGATGAGGTAGTAGATGACAGATGGCCTCGGTTGAGGCAATGAATGGAGAGAAGAACAGGTTAGGAAGAAGTGGGGCTGGATTTGGGAAACACCTAAGATGTGGAATGGAAATGACTTTACGACCAGTTGGATGAGGGAAAGGAAAAGATTGATATCGAGGTATTTAGTTTCAGAGCAGCTATTGAATTATGTCCCCCTAAAATTCAGATGTTGAATCCCTAACCCCCAATGTTACTCTCTCTGGAGATAGGATCTTTAGAAGGTATCTTAGTCCATTTGTGCTGATATAAAAGAATACCTGAGACTGGGTAGTTTAAAAACAGCAGAAATTTATTTCTCACAGTTCTGGAGGCTTGGAAGTCCAAGATAAAGACGCTGGTTCTCCAGAGGATGCAACAAGATGAGGAACACTGTGTCCTCACATGGGAGAAGTTCAAGACAGCAAGCTAGCCAAATGTTTCATGAAGCCTCGTTTATAAGGTCCTTAATCTCATTAAGGAAGGAGGATCCCTCATGACCTAATCACATCTTAAAGGCTCCACCTTTTAATACTATCACATTGGCAACACCAGAATTTTGAACGGTACACATTCAAACCATAGCAGAAGGTTATTAAGGTTAACAGAAGTCATAAATTTGGGGCCCTAATCTGTTAGGACTGTGGCTTGTAAAAAACCTCTCTCTCTCTCTCTCTGCTATGTGAAGACATATCGAGAAGGCGTCTCTCTACAAGCCAGTAAGAGACCCCTCACTAGCAAATAAATCCTGCTAGACTTTGATATTGGAGTTTGCAGCCTCCAGAACTGTAAGAAAACAAATTTTTATTGTGTAAGCCACCTGGTCTGTGGCATTTTGTTATGGCAGATGGAACTGACTAGCACAGGAGCTTGGAGTAGGGTGGTGGGAATGGGGAGATGTTCATGCCATTCACCTAGATCAAGAACACAGGACAAGAAGCAAGTTGGGACAGTGTAAATTCAGATTTGGATATGTTAGGTTTGGTAGAAATTCACATGAGGAGTTAAACAACTGAAAATATAGATTGGAAGCTCTGAAGAGAGGTTGGCTAGAGATATGGATTTAGGAGCCATCAACAACAGGGGGCAGCTGAAGCCATGGGGATGGGTATACAGTGCAGGATGGGAGTTCGACCCTGGTCTCTGAGAAATGTCCAGAGATGGAGGAAGAGAACCATGATAGAGTGGTGACTCTGCAGCCAATGAGAGAATTTTAGAAAGGGGTGATTAACATTATCAAATGCCTCAGATCACTGGGCATATTTCTAGGAACATGTCTAAGTGTTTTGAAATGGCCCTTAAAATCAAGGAGCTGGCTGAGCACAATGGCTCATGCCTGTAATCTCAGCACTTTGGGAAACCGAGCAGGTAGGATCGCCTGAGCCTAGGAGCTTGAGGTGGCCGTGAGCTATTATTACACCATTATGTTCTGGCCTGGGCAACAGAGAGAGACCCTGTCTTGGGGAAACCTCCCCATCCCACCTCCAAAAAAAACCAAAAAACCAGAAAATAAGGAGTTTACAGTCTACCTAAACACAGACATACACACAAACACATGGCAATTAGAAATCATTCATTTAGGATTAATTGCTTATTAATGTAACAGAATAGTGTAATAGACTCATCCATTTATTCTGCACATGTATATTGAGCGCTCACTATGTGTCAGGCATTTCGTTGTCGGAAGAGGCAACTGGGTTTTTTAAGAGAAGGATATGACTTAGTTGTTGGGCTGGAAAGAATGATATTGTGGCTAAGTGTAAAAGAGCAAAAGCAGAGTAACATAGGCATATTGACTGGGATGAGCTTGGGAAGGTGGAGAGGATCTCTCGTTTTGGCCAGAGTCCAAAGAAGGGGGAATAATTTGAGGGAAAGCCTGTCTGAGTGAGTTGGTGCCATAGATTGGAGAGCTGGAAGGCATCCACCAAGCGTAGCTAGTCTCATAAGTTTTCTTGCTCCAATATTTTCTAGGGGTTATGCTCCTACTGCTCCAACACAAACAAGGCTGAACTCCCTTGTATCAGGCTGTCAAGCTAATAGGGCCACTGCCTCCGCCAGAAAGGACACGCAGAAAGTGCAAGCTACTCCATTGGCCACCAGATATGAGTTCAAATGCCCTCCGACTTGGAGAGGACATTCTCATAACGAGATTCCGAGGCAAAGCATAATTAAAAGAGGACTGTAGGCATAAGAGCAGCTTCCAAGCCCTGATCCACACCTGGGTTCTTTCAAATAGCTGGTGTAAGGAGATTGGGTGATCCAAAGAGTCAATTATAACTTACATTGGCTTTGGGTGGACCGATAGACAGCCTGACATGTGGTCGCGTGGATACTTAGAATGAGCGACTGCATGGAGGATGTACTACCAGTCTCTCCACTACCAGTTTTCCCTGGCCAGGACCTAGTAGCAAAGCTTCCCAGAGACCGCTCTAAGGCCGTAGTTCTCCAGACGGCCGCCGGAAGAGGGCGCTGAGGATCGCCCCGGTCTGCAACCCTCGGCCCACAAGCACTGGGCGGCGAGGGGGAATCCAGCCTCGGTCAAGTCCCAAAAAACCTTAGGCCTCAGAGATTCCCGCTCCAGCCTTCCCCCACCCCCAACCCACTGGCCTGGGATCGGTACCGCGGCCACCGGAAACTGCCCGGGACAAGTGTTGTGGGTGTGGGGGAGACAGGCTAGGGCGGGAGGTTGCAGGGGAGGAAAGGAGCGGAGGAAGGAACCCCAGTGCTGCTGGAGAACCCGCGGGAAACGCGAACACCCAAGGCCCACGGGCTCACACTGTTGGGACTGCGATTTGTTGGGGAATGGGAGTCAGAAAAAGCTATAGGTTTCGACCACCTAAAGCTGAATGAGGCTGCACAGGTCCTGGGGCGAAAACACCCGCGCCGCCCACCAGGATCCTACCGGAATCCGTCCTTTAAATCTCAGGAGCAGCTGCGAAACTGCCTGAGAGCCGCAGGCGTCCTAGAGCGCCCCCGAGGGTGTCCCCGCCCCTTCCGACTGGAGCGTCTGGCTGATTCGCCGCGGACTGCGGCGGCGCGGGCCTCGCAGGGCCGGCTGGCCCCTTCAGGCCCGTGCCCCCACCTTCCGGCTCCGTCTCGGTTTCTCCGCAGTTCAAAGGGGGCTGCTGAGCTCCCATTGCTCTCTGCTTTGTAACCCGCTCCCCGGAGTCCCTCCTACCCAGGCTCCTTCCCGCCAGAGGGCGCCTCTGGAGTCGGTGGAGAAGGCAGGGGCTCTAAATACAAAAACTCAAAACGAGTTGAATCTTGGCTTGAACTGCATGACATGAAAATAGGCAAGTTTGGAGACCACAGGTGTTAACTTCTAGTTGGGCTTGACCCGACAGAAAAGCAGATTCTTCAACGCCAAAGGCCTAAGGACCGGACTTTCTTCGAAAGACTCGCCCTCATAGGCGCGCCCTCGCGTGCCATTCCCACCGCAGAGCACGCCTGTGCGAGAAAGGGAGACGCAGAAGCCGCGCTCCGATGTCTCTGCGCCCCACTCCCAGCCTGCCCACAGGCCACGACTTGAGAAAAGCGTTCCCAAAAGGGAGGTCCCCTCAAGGTCCAAGACTGTCAAATCGGGAGAGGGAGCAGTTGAGGCACCTTTCTTCCACTGCGTCTGCGAAAGCCGCTGGTCTGCACGCCCCGAGCTCCCGCCGTCCCTCCGAGGCTTTCGGTTCTGATGCCTGGGAAAGCAGCGCAGAGGGGGCCCTGCGAGACCCCTCCAGAGAAAGGAAGCCCGAGGCACGCATCCTATCTTGGGGTTGCAGAGCAGCGCCCCCAAGCGTCCAGTCGCGCTCCTGCCTTCCTCTCCCTGCACCTGGTTGTCTCGACGGCACTCGCGAGCCCAGCTCAGCCCGGCCTAGAAGTCTGTGCCTGGCTGTGGGAGACCTGCGGGAGCAGCTGAGGGGCCCAAGTGCTTCTTGTTAAAGGTCAAACGCCTAGATTAACAGTTTCTATATATAAAGAACACTGAATCAGAGGGAATAACTCCTTTTGTTAGCGACTTCTGTGATCTACAAACTCAGGCACGTGATCTCATCCTGAATCGTTTGGATCCCTAGCTTAAACCAGGCCAGTACACAGGGCAGGGTGTGACCATTTTTACAGCTCAGGAAACAGGTGCTCGCTAGGAGGCTGTGTTTTCTTCGCATTTTTCGAGGCACTGGGGCACTCAAAGATATATAAAACAGGGCCTCACCCTCAAGGAGAGGAGCCAGAAAACACACACTGGTTTACTCTGGCTGTGATGGTAGTGACTCCAGGGTGTGGTGGGAGCCCACAAGAGCGGTACTGCACAGCTGGAAAGTTGCAAAGCCAAGGTTCAAACCTAGGACTTCTGACTTTACTCAAGGGCTCCTCTCACGAACTTGGAATGCTGGGAGATTAAGAATTGGTGCCGAAACCCACACACAAACCTCCATTACAGCCCTCTCTATCTCATTGGACCCTGCAGTAACATCTATCAGAAAGTAACTACATATTATTTGGGTGATTTATTGTGAATGTGTAAGCTCCGTGTGAATAGGAGCTGGATCTAGATTAAGGGTGAATTTTCAGGCCTAGCACAGTCCCTGGCACAGAGCCCGAGCTGAATAAATAGTGTTGAGTGAATCATAAATTGCGAAAAACTCGGAGAAAAATAACACTACCAGGAGACAGAGTCGCTCAGGCCTTAGAGAAGGACTGCAAAGGGAATTAGAAAAAGCAGTTGCGGGGTGGGGCGGTGAGACAGGTGGTTCCTCCTCACAGTTCCACCCGGTCCAAACTACAGATCCCGAATCAGCCTTCTGTATGAGCCCTCTGTTGTCTCGCAAAGTGACACTGGAGGGAGAGAAGGAAGTGTCCCCGTGGCCACGCTGGTGTGAGCAAAGGCTGATGGCGATTCCGCGCGTCTAGGGCCGAGTCTGGGCCTGCGCCCCCTGGTATTCCCGGCCGAGCCCCAGCCAGCAAAGCAGAGTGTGGTCAGAATTGAGGCAGCGACCGTGTGAGGCCGCGTCAGGGAAAGCTCCGCGAGGGGCCAGCGTTGGGCACTGCCCTGCCCTGATCGCTCCCCACTGTGCCCACTCCACCCAGGAGCGAGTTAGTTGTGGAATAAAGGAAGACACGCAGACTTCGAGAAGTGGAATTGGGGTTCTTCGTATTCATGGAAAAAAAAATTACTGGTTTAGCGGGGGTCTGCCCTATTTAGGATGAGTCCGATGGTGCCTGAGAAAGCAGCGCAGAGGGGGCCCTGCGAGACCCTTCCAGGCGGAAAGAAAGAATGCTCCTCGGTCAGAAGGAGGTGTTTCGGGCCATGGGAGGGACTCTCAAGGCCTTTGCTTGGATAAGCTCGGGGATACAGATATCCTCCTTTTCCCCACAAGCCGCATTAGTCTCCGGGCTTATTCTTGGCGGTGCAGCGGTCCTGGGGAAGAAAGCACAGCCGCGTGTTGAGAAGGGGCTGGGGTAGGAGAGGCGCTGGAACCTGGGCGGCAGGGCTCTGCAAAGGCCCAGGCGAGGTGAAGACAAGAGCTTGCTGGCGAGCGCGAGAAGCACGCCTGCAGACAGAGGTTGAAGCGCAGTCCCAGTTGCGTCCCAGAGGGAAGCGGGAGTCTGCCCGCCCCAGTCACTGCGAGCTCCGCTCCAGTTCAGCTCCCAGACTCGCTACCTGCTGCGCGGTTCTGGGGAGGGGGTTACTGGTCCAGAACGGCAGGGCGGGGGCTTCCTCCAGAGCTGCAGGCCCGGTTGCCCTGGGACTCTCCCAGCCAGAGGCCAGGGAGCTGCCAGCCACATGCACCTGTGACTTGCTGAGAGGCTGAAAAGCTGCCAAGGGACGAAGGCCGAGGAGACAGGACCCAGGGGCTGTGGAAGATTCATCCAACTCTTACTCAAATCTGGGGACCTAAAGAGGGGGTGGGGATAATCATGACAATAACTACGGCAATCTCCAGTGCTGGCACGGAGCTGAAAAACATTCAAAGCTTTCAAAGCACTTTGATGTGCTCCATCTTACTTGAATCTCACAAAAACCTTGTGAAGAGTGATCTCCACTTCTAAATGGCGTTGAGACTGGGAGAGATGTACAGCATTCTACACTTGGTGTTGCTTAAATTTACCAACAACTATAAAATAATGGCGAGTGAGAGAAAGAAGCTGGGTAACTGGGAAACCTACCCCGCCTTCGCAATCAGACCCCATTCGGGACGCAGGCCCGCCCGGGTCAAGCCTGCAAACAAGATCTGTATTCAGCGTTGCCAGTTCTCTGTGGTTCACTTAAGCCCAGCGTCGTCTCCCCTCCTTGCTTAGACACCACAGTGACCAAGGCGCAGTTCGTCGGGTCCTGAGAGCGCCCCCCAGAGAACCCCCTGGAAAGGAAGGGCAAGGAGAAGGGCTTCGCGCTGGTCTTTCGCAACGCAAGCGGCGAGCGCGTCTCCCTGCGCAAACGCAGGGTGTTCTTCCCAGCGCTGCCATGGGGGCGGCACGGAAACGCGGGTCCAGGTGGGAGGGCGGTAGGTGCCCTGCGCTTTCTTTCCGCTGGTAAGGAAGGTAGGCAGTGAGAAAAGAGAATGTTAGTATAGACGTTGGCTTTATATTGAGGGAGTACAGAGCACTCTTCAAGGAGAGGGCTGAAATCTTTAAAAACAAAACTTTCTGTACTATAATTGCTATTAATAGTAGTAATAATAAAAGGAACCTGGATTAATTAAGTAACTCAAAACTGCCTGTTCATCATCAGGAACTCCCTTTCTACACGGAAGGGAGAGAAAATGTGAAAACAAAAACTAAATTCAGGAAGCTCCTTGGCGGGTGCGGGTGTCTTGGAGGCACCTGCCAGGCTCGGCCGGGGAGCGCTCCGCCCTCCCAGCCCCTGGCGCGGAGAGGAGGCTAAAACAGCCAAAGAGAAAGCCAAACAGAAACAATAATAAAAACGTTTAAAATACAAGGACAAAAACCAGAGTCGGTCTCAAAATCTTCGCGGTGCAGGGCTCCACTTGGTAGTCGACTCGGCTGCAGGCCCTGGCCTGGCCGGAGTAACGTGGGGGACGCCCCCGGCCCCGCTAGGGAGCGCAGCCCACAGCTCCCCCTCGCCAGGCGCCCAAGGACCCTCAAGGCGCGGGGCCCACACTTGAAGCCTGGGAACGCGCAGACAGGAAACCCACTTCCTCCTAAGCAGTTTCTTGCTCGTCGGATGAGAGGCGCCCAATTGAAGCAGAATGATCCTCATCTACTAATATCCAGCGTGGCCACAAAGCGACTGGCCATTTACGCCACCACTTTAAACAAAGATATTTGGTTATTCCCGGGAAGCAAGTGCACTTTTGCATGGCTGAGCTCCGGGCGGAGGCGAGCCTCAGCCCAGCCTCCCGCCCGCCGGGCTGCCTGCACCTCGGCATTCGCCCCCTCCTGGCCAGCGCTCCAGCCGCCGGGGTTCAGGCTCCGTTCCGCCCGGCTACGGACTGGCGGGCACTCAAGTCGCTCCCTGCCCGCGCTCTCCCTGAAGCATCAGAGGGGAAAACAGCTTGGCTCTGGGCTCGGGTGCTGGGGCTGTGATGTCCTCGGAAAGTCAACTCCAGCCCCAGAACCCCGCGTGTCTGGGAGATGGGCGAGGGTCAGGGACACCAGGTTTGTTCGAGGTGGGGCAACTTCAGTGACGGACCCTCCCGTTAGATCCCTTCCCATGCTCCCAGCTCAGGGGGCCAGTGCTGTGTTTGCTCGGCCGGGGGTGGGGGTGGGGAAAGACCTGGGGGTAGGCGTGTTGGGGGGTGGCGGCCCACAGAAAAACCCCTGAGCTGCGGGGGCGGGTGGTCGCTTGGGGATCCGGGACAGCCTCCGGGAGGCAGTCGATCCCCTACTCAGCGCCCCCTCCGCCCGCTCGGAGTCTCTTGGGTAGAGGGAAAGGGGGCGGGGAGCAGAGGTGTCCCTCTGACGGCGGCAGAAGAGAGGCAGACAGACTGACAGACACGTAGACCAACGGTGCGGCCCCAGGGTTCGTCCCCAGACTCGCTCGCTCATTTGGTGGCGACTGGGGCTCAGCGCAGCGAAGCCCGATGTGGTCCGGAGGCAGTGGGAAGGCGCGGGGCTGGGAGGCCGCGGCGGGAGGGAGGAGCAGCCCCGGCAGGCTCAGGTGAAACCCCCACCCCGTCCCTCGGCCCCCTCCTCCTAAAGACCTGTCCCCGCCCGGAGAACCCCGACCGAATTGGAAAGTGGTTCCACTTTGTAACTCCGCAAGTTGGTTGCAAAGCAGCATTTACCTTCCTTCCTCCCAACCATCTCTCCTCCTCTGTTACTCCTCCACCCCACCTCCTGCCCTCCCCGCTCTCGGTTCCCTCCTCCTTCCCCTCCTCTCCACCTCCTCCCCGCGCGTCGCTGGTACCCCACAAAAAATGGGGGTGGGGGTGTCTAAGGGAGGGGGGAAATGCTTTGGGTCTCGTCTCTGCCTCTCTCTCTCTCTTTGAGACCTAAAAATCCTGACAAGTGAAACTTAAAGGTGTTTACCTTGTCATCAGCATGTAAGCTAATTATCTCGGGCAAGATGTAGGCTTCTATTGTCTTGTTGCTTTAGCGCTTACGCCCCGCCTCTGGTGGCTGCCTAAAACCTGGCGCCGGGCTAAAACAAACGCGAGGCAGCCCCCGAGCCTCCACTCAAGCCAATTAAGGAGGACTCGGTCCACTCCGTTACGTGTACATCCAACAAGATCGGCGTTAAGGTAACACCAGAATATTTGGCAAAGGGAGAAAAAAAAAAAGCAGCGAGGCTTCGCCTTCCCCCTCTCCCTTTTTTTTCCTCCTCTTCCTTCCTCCTCCAGCCGCCGCCGAATCATGTCGATGAGTCCAAAGCACACGACTCCGTTCTCAGTGTCTGACATCTTGAGTCCCCTGGAGGAAAGCTACAAGAAAGTGGGCATGGAGGGCGGCGGCCTCGGGGCTCCGCTGGCGGCGTACAGGCAGGGCCAGGCGGCACCGCCAGCCGCGGCCATGCAGCAGCACGCCGTGGGGCACCACGGCGCCGTCACCGCCGCCTACCACATGACGGCGGCGGGGGTGCCCCAGCTCTCGCACTCCGCGGTGGGGGGCTACTGCAACGGCAACCTGGGCAACATGAGCGAGCTGCCGCCGTACCAGGACACCATGAGGAACAGCGCCTCTGGCCCCGGATGGTACGGCGCCAACCCAGACCCGCGCTTCCCCGCCGCCAGTAAGTGAGGCCGCCCCACTGAGGGGCCGCGGGCTGAGCTCAGGAGGTGCGGCGAGAGCCGTCCAGAAGGCGCGGCGCCGGCAGGCTGCGCGCTAGGCATGGGGTGGGCGGCCCGGCAGCGGCGCCAGGGACTAGGGTGTGGGAGCTGGGGATGCTTCCCCCCGCTCGTCTGGGAGTCCAAGAACAAGCAATTGGTAGCGCTGGGGTCCTGCGGTCAGATGCAGGTACTCGGTGTCTCCTAGGCGCGGTGGACTGGCAGCTCTGCTCCGCTCAGAAGACCTCGGGGAGCCCAGGGAAGCGACCCTGAGCTCAGGGAGCAGAGCGCGGAGAGGCCAGGCCCGGCCAGGAGGGAGGCTGCCCTGTTGGGAGGCACTCGAGCGCCCGGCCCGGCCCTCTCTCTAGGGGAGTCCGGGCAGGTGGGAGACTTGCAGTTCCGGAGGGGACTCTGAGGGGCTGAGCAGGTGCCCTCACTGGGGCCGACAGGAGAGAAGCCAAGAGGCAAAGCATCTGGGGGCTCCAGCTTTTGGAAGTCAACACCCCCTCTCCTAACCTCTCCAAATTGGGGTCTACCGTGGGATCCCAGCTCCCGGCCTGAGTCGAGTTCGCCGCCTGTGGCCAGCTAATCCCATTGCTCTGACCCGGGCTGGGCAGGCACTAAAGGAGCAGAAGCGGCCTTTTCCCCACTGCGCCTATTGGTTCGAAAGAGGGAACTGAGACTGAGGGTGGGCAGCCAGGGTTGGGGCTGTGAGCGCTCCAGTGCAGCCCTCGACGGCACCGCCTGGGGCAGACGCTGGCAGTCTCCCGAGGATGGGCCTCTTGGGGCCGAGCGCTAGGCTGCCTGGGTCAGGAGGGCGCCGTCGGGTCGGGGCGGGCCGGGCCGGCCAATGGCGCGGAAAACTGGGGTGGCCTGGCCCGGCCTGGCCCCGGCCGACGCTGTGCGTTTGTCGCTTACAGTCTCCCGCTTCATGGGCCCGGCGAGCGGCATGAACATGAGCGGCATGGGCGGCCTGGGCTCGCTGGGGGATGTGAGCAAGAACATGGCCCCGCTGCCAAGCGCGCCGCGCAGGAAGCGCCGGGTGCTCTTCTCGCAGGCGCAGGTGTACGAGCTGGAGCGACGCTTCAAGCAACAGAAGTACCTGTCGGCGCCAGAGCGCGAGCACCTGGCCAGCATGATCCACCTGACCCCCACGCAGGTCAAGATCTGGTTCCAGAATCACCGCTACAAAATGAAGCGCCAGGCCAAGGACAAGGCGGCGCAGCAGCAACTCCAGCAGGACAGCGGTGGCGGCGGGGGCGGCGGGGGCGCCGGGTGCCCGCAGCAGCAACAGGCTCAGCAGCAGTCGCCACGCCGTGTGGCCGTGCCGGTCCTGGTGAAAGACGGCAAACCCTGCCAGGCGGGTGCCCCCGCGCCGGGCGCTGCCAGCCTACAAGGCCACGCGCAGCAGCAGGCGCAACAGCAGGCGCAGGCCGCGCAGGCGGCGGCAGCTGCCATCTCTGTGGGCAGCAGTGGCGCCGGCCTTGGTGCACACCCGGGCCACCAGCCGGGCAGCGCAGGCCAGTCTCCGGACCTGGCTCACCATGCCGCCAGCCCCGCGGCGCTGCAGGGCCAGGTCTCCAGCCTGTCCCACCTGAACTCCTCGGGCTCGGACTACGGCACTATGTCCTGCTCCACCTTGCTATATGGTCGGACCTGGTGAGAGGACGCCGGGCCGGCCGTAGCCCAGCGTTCTGCCTCACCGCTTCCCTCTTCCCGCCACACAGACCACCATCCGCTGCTGCTCCACGCGCTTCGACTTTTCTTAAGAACCTGACTGCGTTTAGACCACGGAACAAAAAAAACCACAAAGGCCAAACTGCTGGACGTCTTTCTTTTTTTGCCTCTAAAATTCGTGGGTTTTTTTTTTTTTTTTTTAAAGAAAGAATGAAAGAAAGAAAGAAAATAAAAACAACCAAGCGCATCCAATTTCTTAAGGAATCTTTAAGCAGAGAAGGGCATAAAACAACTTTGGGGGTGTCTTTTTTGGTGATTCAAATGGATTTCCCACCCTAGGGCAGGGCACAGATTGGAGAGGGCTCTGCGCTGACATGGCTCTGGACTCTAAAGACCAAACTTCACTCTGGCTGGGCACACTCTGCCAGCAAAGTGGACTCGCTTGTAAATACCAGGATTTTTTTTTTTTTTTTAAGAAGGGAGGACGGGAGCTGGGGAGAGCAAAGAGTCTTCGACACAACCCACTTGTCACTGACACAAAGGAAGTGCCCCCTCCCCGGCGCCCTCTGGCCGCCTAGGCTCAGCCACGACCGTCCCTTCGCGAAAACTGTTATGTTTGATGTGAACTTGTAGCTGTAAAACGCTGTCAAAAGTTGGACTAAATGCCTAGGTTTTAGTAATCTGTACATTTGTTGTAAAAAGAAAAACCACTCCCAGTCCCCAGCCCTTCACATTTTTTTATGGGCATTGACAAATCTGTGTATATTATTTGGCAGTTTGGTATTTGCGGCGTCAGTCTTTTTCTGTTGTAACTTATGTAGATATTTGGCTTAAATATAGTTCCTAAGAAGCTTCTAATAAATTATACAAATTAAAAAGATTCTTTTTCTGATTAAAACCCACCTTCTTGTTTGGTTTTGATTTGGCTTTAAAAGGCTTTTGGTGCGGGGGGGGGGGCAAGGGGAGCGGCTTGGGAGGATCTTGTCTTTGGTCTGATGAGATTCAAATTGTTTGGGTTTGAGTTCAAAGGATTCTGAACCGGTTAAGGAGGTAAAGAGGCCAGGCCTAGAGTCCTTGCCCCACGGGAAAAGGGAGTTTTGTTCTGCCTCAGAAACTATGGAACCAAATCTTGAGCAGTCCTGAGAGTGCAGTGGAGAACAGAAATGCCAAACTACTTCCACCAAGAGGGAGAGGGGGAGAGGAAGAGAAAGAGACCAAAAGATTCATTTTCAGAGTCAGACTTCTATTGATGGGAGCTTCAGAACTGTCTACTGTCTACTGTGGTCTCACAAAACTTGAGCCAACATTTTTAAAACAGTGAGAGAAGACAATCATTTTAAATAACTCTGAATGAGTTCTGGTTTTTAGTGAATAGATCACCTCTATAGATTTGAACATTGAACCTTTATTCCGTAGCTGAGCTCCTTCGCAGAATTCGGTGGGAGGCTGTTTTGGAAAGTGAGGAAGTCATTCTGGGGTTCTGTTTCTGCCCTAAAACAGGGATGCCCTCTGGGGACCAGCAGCAGACACCCCAGCCCCTGCTGCTTTTGGCTCTTTTGGCCTCCAATGAAGTAAAACTGCGTGACAGGCCTGAGGATGTCCCAGGAAGGACTTCAGGAGCTGAGATTTCACTCTTTATTGCATAGGTTTTTTTCATCTCTGGGTTCCTAAATTTTTATAGCAATGAATATTTCTCCTGTTTCCAGTTCTTCACCTCCTGGACACTATCTCCCACGCCAAGGAAAAAAAAAATCATTTTTTATTCCTTTCTTCTGACCTTTAATTTCCTGGTCTCCTCAGCATTCAGTGTTTGTGTTGGGAGCTCCATTAGGGATGAGAGGGAGGAAAAAAGGAATGGTTTGAACACAGAAAAAATTGTAGTCCCTGGATGGGCTGTTGCTCCTTCTGGGTCACTCTTGCTAAATCTTGGGGAGGAGGAAGGCTGCTGAGCGAGCTGCGGCATATACCCCTCCCAGTACTTTCCTCTAGGCCTGGAAGTACTGGATTATGGGCAATTGATTCTTATTTGGCATGTATTCACTTCTCACCTAGATTTTCAACTTTCTTTTTCTTGTCCCTCTCTTCTCTTCTTTCATTTCATTGTCTTCATCTCTTCCCAAGCCCTCCCTCCAGATCCCCCACCAAGAGCTTGTCAGGAAAGTAGACTGGCCAGAGTCCTCGCTCTGGACCCAGCAGTCCTCTTTGTTGACTTCCTAGAGGCTCCTCTGGCATGATGCCTTAAGACTGGGGGCGAGGCCCAGCTTTCTCCCTCAGAAACCTGGGCCTGACTGCGGAGACACGGTTTCCAATATCCAAAGGGACTCGAAGACTCCAAAGAGGAGAGTTGGGTCTAGTGAGTGTCCTGGTTGGAAGGCTGGGAAGGGAGATATTAGCAAGTCTCACATTTTGGAAAACAAATAAACAAAAACCCGTAAAGTCTGACCACTTGCGTTGGAATGGCCAGCCATGGTTCCAGGACAGAGAGTGTAGGTGGCTAAGGCATCCAGCTCAGGCCGGGCGGACAGGGGACGTGGATACTGCAGCTGCTGTTTGGCTCTAGGTCCGGATCCCACAGGGTTGGAGCTTCACTTAACCTGCCCCAGCCTAGCCCAAGCCCAGGCGGGGACCGAGCTGGCGGTGCCCAGCTGTGGTCCGGGTGGCTGCCCCACTCCCCATTCTAGCCAGGAGCCAGCCCTTGGGAATCACTATTTTAGTAAGCTGTGGTACCCCCTGTCTTAATCACATTTGCACTGGATGGAGTTTCCATCAAATACATTCTTCTCCTTGCTCTCTAGAGTCGGCTTAGTTTGAAGTTTGTTTACTTGTCCCGGGGAAAGGTGAACTCAGTCGGGTTTACGGACCGAGACAAACAGGACCTCAGCCGCTTTCTCGCCATCAATCACAAGGGCTGCATCCGCTCCCGCTCCCGCTCCCGGCTGGGGAGACCTAGAACGCAATCTGAAGTGTTTCATTAGGGAAATAGGTGCGCGCAGGGCGCAGTGCAAGAGGGTTCCACAGCCAGGGGACACTCTCCGCCCCTACAGCACCGTCGGCTTCTGGAAAGCCGGCCGGCCTCCTTCCCTGGAATCTCCTGCATCAACTCGTGCCCAACAACTCCTGCCCAATTTCTGGCCTCCCCTCTCGGAGAAATCAGCATTCCGAGGATGCGCCTGGCTCTGAGGTGATTGGAAGCTTCCGAGGTTTGGGAGCAGTACAGCTCACCCCGAGATCACCGCGAAGCTTTGACTCCGTCAAAGTACCCTACCCATCCCTAGGCCCCAACGACTGCGAGGAGTGGGGGAGATTTTGCACACTGCACCCCCCCTTCCTCCTATCCCCACCCCCACTTCGCCATGTAAACACGAGGACTTTCTCGAGAGCCTTGGAGAGCCGCTCTAGTGGCTTCGGGCCCTGAAACCCCAGGCTGGGCTTGTTTGATGTTTAGCATCCCAAAGCGGCTCCCCACCCTGGCCCCAGCCTGGGAACTGGGAGCTGTGGGCAGGAGAGGAAGGAAATCAGCTCTCTCAGCTAGCTAGGGGGTCAGGGACTGGGCCAGGCTCAGAAGCAGGGAGAAGAGCGAGACAGAGATGCTCTGAGCAGGGGAGACAGGGATACCCGGCTGCTGCCGCTACCAACAAGGGCACACACTGCGGTCCTCAAGGCCAGGAGGCGGGTGGGGGCAGGGAATGCCTCAGCCAACAGGGCAGCGGCTCGGCCCTGCTGCTGGCCCGGTGGGAAGTAGCCTGGGGCCCCTCGACTGAAATCCGAGCCAAGCCCGGGCAGTCTCCGCTAGAAACGCTCTGGGCGCTCACTCAAGGAGACGCGGAGGCCCCGGGCGCTCCAGCCCAGGGTCCTTGTAGGAGGCTTCTTCCCGAAGCTTAGAGTTTGGCCTTTCCTAGGGAAAGACTTGCTCGGGAGCATTCTAAGAGATTTTAAATCTTCCCGGGCCACGGCTAGGGAGCTCTAGTGACGGTGCCTTGGTCTGGCATCCAAGACTCCAATTTCGAGGCCGCAGGGAGGAATTCTCAGACTGTAGAGGCCGCCCAGCCTTCAGCGCGCTCACCGCGTCCAAGCGTCGGTGAGGGGCTATCTCAAGGCACGAGTGCACAAAAGGTAGCGAGAGTCTCTTCTCAGGCGATCCACATAAGAGGAAAGGAGAGCGGGGTTTTCTGACTTCCAACTCATTAGGGACCAGGTAAGGTCAATGCTTTCTCTATTATGTCTTTATCTGAAAAGCGGGTCAATTTAAGATAAGGGAAAAAAATCCAGGATCTGTATGAACCGTGTTGATAAAGACTGACCCCTTCTCTGAACTAAAAGCAAGTCAGGCAGACATTCATTTTCTATAAACAAGAGAGTTCTGAGAAGCTGCCTTGAATTCTGATCGTATGTCTCCAGACCTCGCTCTCCCTTCCCTGCTCCCCACCCCCCAATTATTAGAGCGAGGAAGCAGAGTGAGTAGACGATTTTATTTGTGGAGAACTAGGAAGCCCATTGGGAGATGAGAACGTGAGATGATATAATTCTTAGGCATGGGTTGCTGGCTGGTTTAGTTCAACTAGGGCTTTCTTTTCAAAGGAAGGAAAGTGAGACACGTACTGGGAAGGACTAGGCTGAATGTTTTCTCTGCTCGGCTAGAGCCTGGTAAGGGAACGCTGGACGTCGTGTTTCTCTGGCTCTCCCTGCCTTCTTAGCTGGTGCGTTCCTCCTTGTGCAGTTGCGTTTCTGAGGCTTCAGACCACCCTCTGTGGGGCCCAATTTGAAAGCTTACCTCAACTTGGAGCACAGAAAGTTTTCTGGTGCTCCATCAGCCAGTTGCTTCTAGAAGGGGTACCCTATTTTCAGTCACCCTCTCTACAAAGTTTGTCCACCCAAGCTGAAGGAATTGGATATGGATGGGAGCAGACAGAAGTACGTTTTATTGAAGGGGGTTTGCATGTGCCCTTATCCTCACCGCATGTAGTTGTATTTCTGAACTTTCTTTAATGAATCTCAGAGGAATGGAGAAAGAGCAGGCTCAGCAACTTGGCAGCACAGTCTTTCGCCTCAGCTGAAGCCATAGCTGAAGTGGCCGGCTGCATTTCTCTCTGATAGTGACCTAATATCCAACTTGGTGGGCATCAAGGCATGTTCTTGGGCTCCTGTGCCTCTCCATGCTTGATAATGTTTCCCATTTCATCTCTGCTTTCTAAGCATATATTACCCTTGTTATTATGAGTTGTAGCAAAGTTTTGGAAAGGGTGAGATTTAAATCCATTTTCCTGTTTTATTTATTTTTGTTTTTTGCAAGACGTTTGAACATAAATTGATCACTGTTAGTGCTCTGCCCAAAATATAAATAAAACATAAACATGAATGTGGCAGGCAAAGGGACTTGTTAAAGAGAACTCTTGCCTCCCAGATAAAATCCGCATCTAATACTCATTGCACACAGATGTCTGTGTATATATGCATGTGTGTATAAAAGTATATATACATATGTATCTATCTTACACACATATATCTAGTTTATAAGATATCCAAAAGAAAAAACTTCAATATAGAATTCTCAGTAAGAGATTTTACAGAACCTGTTAGATGCACTTCAATTAAGATGTCTCATGAAAGAATTTCCTTAAAAATTCAAATAGGCCAAAACCCTTTAGTTTTACCCACTTTAAGTCAGACTATTTATTTATTGTCATATGAAACTCTGGATAACTAATTATGTTTTAGGAAATATTAAAATCTGTTCCTAAAGAATTTGAACTTGATGTCTGAGACACAGCTGTGGATAACACCTTTTGAGGCATTCTATAACAAAAAAGAAATTGTCCCTTTCCAAACTTATATTATCCACCATAAAAATCATTGGCATAAATACTACTGCCCTGGGGCAACAACAAAAACAACTAACACATGAAAACTGTTTCTGCTCCGCATTTGAGGCAAACGGCCTCTTGATTTCAGCCTTTAAGCCTTCACATGATATTGGAAATAAGAGGGCAAGTCTGAGTGCTGTCTGATAACAAGGAAGAAGACAAACTTTTTTTCCTCTCCCTTTCTCCCTCTGTTTCACACATTTCCAGAGAATCCGGTCTTTGATTGTTAGATCTTACTGTTAGTAACAGCAGGCTGTTGGTGGAGTGTTAAACATTCTATTCTAGAGTATTGGTGATTGTTGATAATTTCATTTCTATAAAATCAGCGCTATCAGGCCATGAAGTGTCCTTGGATATCCTTCTTCTGTCCCTGTGCTCTGGATCCAGTCTATGGAAAATGACCCACAATAGGTTGACCTCCACCTTGCCTGGCATTCTCCCTCCTAATGCTGCTGCTTGAAAGGTCCAAAGCTCTAGGAAAACAAGGCTTTATTTGGCCTGCGTGCTACTGATTTACCTGATCTCTCCGACACACACAGGGCTGAGTGCGCGCGCACAGATGTAAACCTGGGAATTACCGTAATGACACGAAGAGGACTGAGAGCTAGTTCCTCTGAGCTGGCTGCATGCTCTGCCATAACCCAGCAGACCCAGTCAATGTCTAAGGAACTGGATATGTCTATGTGTAAAGCGAAAATCGCAAAATTTTGGTCCCAACAGACGCTTCCAGACAAGTCTCTAAACAGATTTGCAGAGACAGACTTTTCTAGAGGAGACTCAAATTGCAGAGGATTAAATCTCTCTCTCTTTCTTGCCACTTGATGGTGCCTCAAGGTCTGCAAGGCCTGGGTTGGGACTAAGGGCTTGGGGGGGCTGGGCATTGACAGCTTTTTCCTTCCCTTCTAACACTGCCTCAGAAAGAATTGCAACTCTCAAACCACCGTGGTGCACAGAGCACACATCCCTACCTCAAGCCACAGCAGACAGAAGTTGCAGCTAGTTCATCACTACCCACCCACCCACCCACAGTATTAACTGAAATGTCAATCACTGCTCCCTGGCAGCACTGTTTCCTGGCAGGACTCCTGATCCTGAGCCTGGGTGCAGTAAGCTTTGGAAGTGCTGCATTGTATCATACCTACAACTCACACAATAGATAAAACTCAGACATCTCTCTACACATCTACATAGTCCATTGGCTTCATACTGAAAACAAACAGAAGAACCTTTTGGAAATATTTAACAAAAAGCCAACCCACTCATAGCCATCATTTAGCACTGGGTGGGGGTAAAGAGAAAGAGAAACCCTTTGAGATATATGGTATCATACAAACATGTTCACATTAATCTTCCTGTATAAACCATTTTCTAACAATTACAATGTCATGTCAATACAATTAGTTGTTGAAAATTCTCAACATGGCTAAATACTTAGATTGCATTGGTCGTGTGCCCGTGAAAGCTAGTTGGGGGTTGTGTATGTAGTTCTGCTCAATGGAAAGACGGAAAAAAGAAGCCAGAGTGGAAAGGAAACAGGGAAAAAAGAGAAACAACTGCTCCTGGTGAAAATGTGTGAGCTTCTGCGAGAGGCTGCAGCAGCTGAGAAGTGCTGGTTATATATAGCTGGGTCAAAGTGATGGGGTAGGGTCGGTGGATGACTGTGTGGTGTGCTTGTGGTGTTTAGGGGGTGATCCTAGTGGGGAGGGCTTGGGAGATGGCTGGGATGTGGTGTGTGTACCACGTCTGAGCTTTGGGCCGGTAACACAATGGCAATGTAATTATCTGGCTGAAACATGCTCAAATGGCAAAAAGTTGCAAAATAGATCGACCTCCCCGGGAAGAGACAGAGCTGGTTACAGAGGTCTGCAGCCATCATCCTTTTTTCAATACATTTTAAACAAGAGGATCTAGCGAGTGATTCTGATTCAATACACATAATCAGTTTGCAAGTCTTATTTCCATTTGAAAACAGGGCCATTTGCAATCATAAGAGCCGGACACGCTGAAAGATACGGAGCGCATTCCGAGCAGATGATGGGTGACAGAATCTGTAGGCAAGCACTAAATATTTTCTTCCAGCTTCAGACCTTGTGCATCAGTCTTCGATCCTGATGTATTTTAAATTGAACATTCCTGTTGAATATATAATTTAATTGCTTAGAAAATGGAGACTCCATGGTTGGGAGGAAAAAATCGACAAGAAAGGTGACAGAGGAACCATGTTGATTGTGCTTCTCCTCGATACTGTCATTTAACAGTCATTTAATGAAGAGTCTACAGATTGGGTAGAAGATTTAATGAAAAAATTGAACTGGTTTTTAAGGGAACGGCTGCCAGAAGGTGTAGCCGGGGACTAACATTCTCAGGCTGAAGCTGCGAAGCCCTGGGTGGGTGTGGCAGGGACTGGCGGGGAGTCTGCGGGGCTTTCAGGGAAGCCCAGGGACAACTCTGCGGCCTCCCAACGACGGCACCAAAGACCTGGGGGCCCCCTCGCTTCCGGCTGTTCCAATTGGTTGCCAGGTGTCTAAGCTAGAAGTGTGGGCACTTGAAATCTCGGCCTGTCTTACGGTCTCTCGTTGAGAAAGTTTTGGTTTCTAGTACCTAGAGAAGCAGCTGTCCCAGGCCTTCCGCTTCCAGCCTGCAGCCTCATCCTCCCGCACCCCCCAAATCTGGGTCTCCCCAGTCCCAGTCCTCACCCCGCCCACTCGCCGCCACTCCCGACACCCAGGCCGCAGCCTCGCTCTCGGTCCCCGCCCGCCCCGCGTCTCTGCGTCCCCGCGCCCCGCCCCGCCCCGCCCTTGCCCAGGCTCGCCCTCCCGTTCCCGCGCTGGCAACAGCCACAGCCGCGCGCCCCCTGCGGACGCGGTCCCCAGCTCCTCCTGGAGACCACACTGGCAAGTCTGGTGTGCGGAAGAGTAGAAACTTCCCGGGAATTTCGATCCCAGAATAACAAATAATAGTTCACTAGGTCACGACGATGATACAAACCCTAACTTGCAGGGATTTTAAACAAAGATCTTAACGAACAATCTTTCTTTGTACAAATAAACGAAACCAAACAAAGCCAGCGAACTGCTGCTGTTTCCCTGGCGAATTTTCTTAAGGAAAAGAGAGATTCCGTCTCTGTCCAGATATCAACATCTAACGAACGTTCCAGGAGACTGAAACTCAACCTAATAATAGTATGTTCTTAATGCTGATTCCATTTTTATTTCAAACGGGGTAATTTATTAGCCTCATCAAAGTGGTACCTCGTGGGCAGGTGTGTTTTTGGATATCCTTGTAAAGCATTTCTGCTTCTGGGAAGATCTCAGGAGAACCAATAGATGAGGTGTGTGTATGTTGGGGGATGGAGGTGGGATTCTGTGGCCCTGCTTGTTCAATTTCTGCAAAACTCATCCTAAAAGCCCCAGGGTTCTCTTTAATAGGTGCCAAATGGCAGGAACCCCAAAGGTCTAAATATTTCATTCTTCCTCCCTATATCTCCCTCACTGCGCCGTCCACCCCCAGCTATAAATTATATATATATATATATATTTTCGTCTCTAGAACCCATCTTGTGGATAATTGAGGGTGGCTTAGAGGCACTAATCTGCCCTGGGATGAGGTAGGGGTGGAAGTGGAGGTAAGGCCTCCCACAGGCTCCCTCGTTCTGCAAACTGGGAGGACAGAACTCCTACAACTGGCAGGAGGTGAGATGGATGCTGGGACCACAGGACCTAGTCTGCTGGGGAAAGAGAAACAGGCTCCCTTGCCTGAGGACAGAACCTCAGACTAGGCTTGATTGAGTGGACAGGAATGTGGTGCCCAAGAGCAGCAGAGATCCAGGGCAGGAAGTTTCAGCCACCCGACAGCCCCATAGAGATATATTGCCCACATGACTATTTCTAGAAGTGGTGCTTGATTTGTGCTGATCCTTTCATACCCTCCTGGACTCAGGATATACAGGTGCTCACTAGCTTAAGTTTTCAGGTGCAATCCCAGTCAGGGAGAAGAAACTTCAGCCTGCCCTCCTCAAGGAGACCCCTCCTGCCTCCCCAGTGTAGGTGGGTGAGATTCTCATAAGGACCCCAGGATCATCTGCAGGAGAATCTTATTCTTGTATTTATAGCCTCGTGTGACTTTATTATCTACTTTTCATCTGTTTCTTCATCCTTCCCCATTTTCCATTTCTTTATTTCAATGCCTCTGTTTTATTTGCTTTCTTGTCCAATTTCAGTCATGGCTGCAGTGCTACTTTATAGGCAATTCGGTATTGTTTAGCCTAATGTCAATACTAAAAGGAAAAGTAGATAAAGTGGATGGGCTAAGAAATAAAGAATGAAAGCCAGTAAGGTCCATACTGGAGACCAATTGGGGAGTAAGAAGACCAGAGAACAGCCAAGGTCAGCTTATAGAGGACTAGGGAGAAAAATGATAGAAGTAAAGAGAAGCCGCAGCCTGGAGAAATTCAATTAATGTCAGTAGATGGGGAGGAGGGTGTGCAGCCGGTACCCAAGGCATATGCCTCCGCTGGAGGGGCATAGAGAGGGATAAGGGGGAAGCAGATGTGTGTATGGCAGTCTGCCTCTGAGCTGAGGAGCAAAACCTAGAAAAGCTTGCCTTCCCTTCTTTCAGGCCTTAAGAAGGGGGACTGTCCTGCCAGAGCAAATTAAAAGGCTGTGGAGCCCAGAGTCAAGACTCGGAGTTCGCCTGAGGAACTCCAGCCTGCTCCTTCACTCTGGTCAGCAACAGCTTCTGCAACCTGAGGAGAAACAGATTCAAGGGAACCTGGGGGCAGAGGGCACGGCCAAGGGGAAAGAAAATAGCTTCTAGAAACTCTGTGGAGACAGGCAAAACTCTTTTTCTGCACACCTGCCCCATCCCTCCTCCTTGTAGTTTGGGGAGGGCATTTTAGAAAAAGAGCCCCTTGGTTTTCTCTGACCCTGCCGTTGGACAGCGCCCCCTTTATTCTCCGCGAGCGCGGCCCGGATAAAGGCTTCACTTGGAGGGCGCCCCAGCTGCCTGGGAACTTGGCCGAGGGGTTTTGCTGGAACTAGGAGCGGAGCCCACCCCGCTGCCCTAACCCGAGTCGTTTCCCAGGATGGAGGGCGGATCTCGGCTCCCCGCGATCAGGCTAGGCCGCGGGTTCTGGTGGGGCTGCAGCCCCCAGCTCCCCGCCCCACTCCCTCCCCCACCCCGCCCAGCTGGCCCGGCCCCTCAGGGCGCTCACAGTTTCAGAGCCCCCGGACCCCGGCGCAGGAGGAGGCCTGGGCTTGCCCGGGACTCAGTGTGGAGAGGAGGGGGAGACCCCCCACCCCTCATTCTCCAGGCTGCTTGGGGACTTCGAGGGGCTTGGAACCGGGGTCCTCCTTTTTATGAGGGTCACATACACTGTGAGATATTTTAGCTGTAACATAACTCTTTAAATACCCAGCATGACACCGACTGTGTGAGCGAGGACCTCATTTGGTTGGTGAACGCCGGGGTGCACATCGAGACGCTTCCCTGCCTGGGAGGCACAGATCCCTCTCCGTGGGCCCCGAGGCGGGCGGGCGAGGTCGCGGAGAGGGGCCGCGGCCCAGCACCGGCTGGTCTGGGTGGGAGGGCGGTCGCCCAGACTTCCCGCCGTTCGGCACCCTCCGCTCGGCCCCAGCCCAGAGGCCGCCAGCATTTGAGTCCCCGCCCGGCCGCGGCTCCTCCGTCAGGGCTTTCCTGGGAAAGGCCCAGGCGCCACCTCGCGAAGTCAGCTTGGCCGACTCCTGAGCCCTACTCTGCCACCCTAAAGCGGGGGGCCGGGCCCGCGTCCTTCCTCGGTCAGCCGCGCGCTCCCCTCCCTCCCCGTTAATATTCTCCGATAATTTCCGAGGCAAAGATTTCCATCTTTTGGGCGAATTTCTTTCATCTCTCTTGAATTCAGAAACGGAGCCTTCAAAAGTCTTAATGTGTGTTTATTTTTTCTAGCATTCAAATGAATGCGAAGCCACGGATCGAATCCCGTCACTCTTTGGGGGTTAGCTTCTCCCGATATTTCACACGGAAAACAAAACTGGGTCCCTCTTATTTGTACTTGTCCTTAACCTTTGCAGCAACTGCTGTAGATGCGGCTCTGTCCATTCTCTAATAGATTTTACCAGGGGCTGGTGACAGAGAACTGATTTCTTTTCTATTAGGGTTTAGCACATCTTTGTTGAAGGCCTGTAGAATGACCAGGGATTAGATTTGCATCTCTTAGACGCCCTGTGTGGTCTTTGTGCGATGCTTGTAACTGTTAAAAATGACTTGTTAGGAAGCGTGTGGGCTCTCATCGCTCTCCTTTTGACAGAATGATTGTGAAATTCAGATTGGCCCTGTAGGATTTAGCCTGCAGATTCCACCTGAACCCTAAGCAATTAGACCCTAATCTCAGTGCAATCATATTTGAGTTAGGATTTGTTGCACTTTGTTTACTTCAATTAAAAGCAGTGGAATAATTTTTTTTCCAGCTTTTAAAGTGAAATCTCCAGGCATAAAACCTTAGGACTTCTTAGAAACGGTTTGGGTAGTGATGAGGATTTCTTTTCTGTGTGGTTTCCTCCAAGTCCTCATGCCCACCCCCTTCTCCCATTTAAGTGACTCCTTTTCTCCCCTGTTGCTCGCCAATGCCTAGAGCATCTTCACAGGGGCAATTCGCGGCGCTTGGGAAGAACCGCGTGGAGATGACGCCCAGCTGGAGGGGCGCCCAAGCTCCGGCTGTCCCCCGCCCAAGTCCCGGATGGGGCTCCGACGTCCCGCCCCCGAGTGGAGCTTTTCCGCCTGGGCCGGCTGGCTGACTGACCCACCCCCGCGTTAGCTCGGGCAGTGGGGGCCCGTCGGGCGTCTTTCTTCCTGCGGCGGAGTAGGCGCCGGCCGCCAGCCCCGCGACACCGCGACTGAGGAGGCGGCGTGGTCAGCCTGACCTCAGCGGGCGTCTCGGGAGCCTTCCGCCAGCGCCCACGGGGACCCGCTGCGGCTCTGCTGCGCAGAGTCGGCTCCAGGGGTAGGGGCGAGCGCTCTTTTCGGGAGGGTCTTCCTCTGAGCCCGCACTGGCCCGGCGGCCGTCGCTCCTTCCGAGAGCTCGAGGCTTGACTTCTTCATCTCCTCGCTGGGCCCCAGCGACCCAAAGCCCGGGGTTCTGAGCGCAGCGCGCGGGGCGGGTCGCCCAGGTCGTCAGGATCTCTGCTGTTTAACCCCGATGCAGTTCTCAAAAGCTGCCTGCAATTACTGTCAAGTCAGGTCACCTTAGTAGTATTTCTTGATCTGTGGCATCTATCGCCTACGTTTGTTTATGTGGTACGACGTTGCCACTTTTATTTACCCAGAACATCTCTTCATTTGGGAGACTTGACAATGACTCTGGGTTATCGTTTATTCCATTTTGATTCAGGACCACTTATTTGCTCCTAGTGAGTTTGATTCGATTCCGTAAATTACTGCTTCACCTTTCTCAGTTAATATTCATGAGCAAGCCAACTGTAGGATGTAAACAAGAGAAACGGAGGACTTCAATGCCATTTGTTTTTGAAGGGGGAAGAGGGAGACACCACTTTTTAAACTGCCCGATAAACTTTTAAGTAACAGGTGCTCTCATGGTCACTTGATTCAAAGAAGATATTTAAAAAAAATTTATACTTAATTGTGTAAGAATCAAGAGAGAGTCAGCCTACAACTATCTCTATCTGTATTCCTGACTAAAAAAAAAATTAACAGAGAAGGAAGTACTTTGCTGAGACGAAGTACTATGTAAATGCAGAGCTATGGTAACTGGTTTAAGCAGGGAGCCCTCTCTTCTAATATTTTTTGAGGTGCGGTCTGCTTAAAAACAGACGCACCTCTTGAGATCATTCTCATAGCTAGTTACTCTTAACTTTGTTAAGAATCTTTAAGAATTCAAGGGAATAAATGAAGAGAGCTTCTGTTTTGAGATTGGATGGTGGGGAGGTGGGAATGCGGTTTTAGAGGGAAGGGGAGCAAGGCCGTGGTGTAATCATCTCTTTGAGATCCACCAGAAGTCTTGGTCTATTGATTGAGGATTCCTGCTTCAAACCAATCCTGTGTGCAGTTCAGTTCAGTTTTTCATTTGTGAATAGGAACTCTATCAAAACCCTAGTGTGACCATGACAATTGGGTAATCACACACAAGGCATCTTTGCTAATGGAGAGATTCTGTAAATATGTTTCTAGTGAATACACAGATAACAGTCACAGTGGAAGGGTCAGGTGCCACAAATGATAGATTACTCTGCCAAGGGTTGCCAGCCATCTGAGGCTTGGAGGGACATTAACTGCCTTTGCATTCTCAGAATACTCTCCTCAGTTCGTGATTTCACTTACTTGACCCTACTTCTGCTATTAAAAAGCTGGCAGGCACAATTAAGGGCAAGCAGGTTGGCTACCTACCCTTCTGGCAGCTCTCCAATATTCCCATTTAGCTGCCAGAAGACAAGGAGAGGAGTGAATCACTCATGTAATCCTGTGGGAGCATCTAAAAGTTACCAAAAAAACTTTAGTGGCAGTGGGCAGGTCCACTAGTCAGCCCCATTTCTAAGTCAGCTATCTCATAGATGGAATTAATCACTGGGGGAGTTCACTCTGGGAAGGGCAAGGAGGGGAATGATAAGAGGTGACTTAGGCATAGGAACTCTCATGCAGTTTCCTTGGAAAGTAAGTTTAAGTGCATTACTTGATAGTTCCAGTTTTGAAAACTGTCACAAACAGAAGTAGGATTCTCATTACTAGTAGGGAGCAAATATCAGGAAGAGTTTTCCTTATCAGATAGTAATAAGGGGAAAAATCAAGAGCTTTTAATGAAATTTGGAGGACTATTGCTTTTTTCCAGCAAACTTCTGGCTTTTAACACTTACTGTAATAGAGAATTATTACTACACAGATAAGATTTAGGTACTCAACTTTCAGAATAATGTGAAATTGAAATTATATAAACATAGTTTTTTTTTCTTCCTCAAATTAAAACAAGCAGGTATCTTGCATACAGGGACATTGTAAAAGAAAAACACATCTCTCTCAAATATTAGCATTGTGTTCTTGAGGATGTAAAATCTGGGAATGTCACATAAAAGAATGGTAAGGCTGAGACAAGACATCCTGGGTTCCCTTTGTTGGTAGATAGGCTCTTTTCTCATACTCTTACATTGGAAGTGGTTTGGGGATCTAAAATGAACTACAATCACTAAAGGTGAAGCCATAACATTTATTAGTAGGTACTATGGAAAGTTGGCTGGTTTCATCAATGAAAGGGACAGGCTTGTGTGAGAAGCCTTGTGGCACTTTTTGAACAGAAAAGAAAGGCACAATTTACTGAAGTATGAGTGGTCAGGCTAGAAAAATGTATTTTTGGAAGAATATTATATTTTCTAATATGCCAAGAGGTCTTTAGATGTGAGATATTAAAAAACTAATTTTTCCCCAAATTATGTTATCACATTATCATATTCTTTGAAGAATGGAGATAGACATTAGTCATCTACATTACCAAGGAAGAAAAATATTTAAAAATCAGATGACACATTCGTGCCTTGTAATTTAAACAATACTGAATGGTGAATGATCTTCCAAGTTCATTTAAGCAGGAATGAGAGAGAATGTCTATACAAGTGAATTTAAAAAGACCTTATTGTACAAATATGCCTAAACTCCCATTTTATTAGCTTATAATACAAATTCTTACTTGCTCTTACTACTAAAAGTCATTTTAATGTAATATATTAATTTCAGACCCATAAGAAAACCAAAGCCCATGTCTTTTTATACGTTTATGAAGAACTTCAAATGGCCTCACCCAAATTGGAGACATAGATATACTTTTTCTTGCTTATTAAGTTATAATGTTGAAATTTATGCTAATGAAAGAGAATAAAGTTTTTCTTTTTTAAGAGAGCAGAGAGCAAGTAGATAGAAGGAAATTCCAAGACTATGTGATTTGATAGGTGGTCACATTTTACATTCTTAAATTTAGAGCTGTAAACAACCATATTCTTTATCTCTTTATCTGCTGTAAATCTGCTGTTAGTACCTTGTTACAGTTCCTGGCACATAATATTTGCTCAGTAAATATTTTCTGAATCAATGAATTTGGAAAACATTTTTCACTAATTCTCTTGTTGTAATCCTTTCTGATATGCAAAATGTAAAGATAACGGCATATTATTAGCATTTTTCTTGTTTTTATGTAAACAAAAAATTATTAAAATTCGAGGTCAGTTTGATTCAAAATGACAGAAAAGAGGGCCAATTCTTTGTTAGTTAGTAAGAGGAGTGTTTTATACTTCCTTGGCTACATAAATTAAGACTATGTGAGGTGATGCTGTACTGTTTAAAACAAACATAAAATCCCAGCTACAACACAAAATGAATTCTAGCAATTAATTAACCTTAGAGTTTACCTCTTTCTACATTCCAGAATTAAAATTTCTGTAACACACCCATCATTGAAGATCTTTAAGATTTGAAAGGGTAACTGTCTTCCGAAGCGATGAGGGAGTCACAAATCCCATCATTCTGTAGGGAGTAGAAGTGGGAATTGGCAAATTCTTTTCATCTACTAGAAAAGGATTTAAAAACTAGTGTTGATTGTTAATGATAATGGCATATAGGGCTGCTCTGTGGAGGTGATCTGATGACCAAGGGAAACCCATTACACAAGAGCAATGTCTGCTATTACTGTGCTCCTAACTGCTGTCCCGTGGTGAACATGTGAGTTGGGGCTATAACCTTGGGGCACAATGGAGCCAATGGCATGGAGCAGGGGGGTGGTGGTGAATCATAAGATTGGAAGTGGCTTCAGGATTGAGATGCCCTGTGCCTTGTATTAACCTAAACAACTGAAGCACCTCTTCATTGACTTGGGGGCCTGGCTCAAGATTACCTACATGCTAGGGGAAGAATATTCTGACAAATTATTTTTAATTTTAAATGTGCATTCTTTTATTAGTATGAGGGTATCATTTCAAGCGGAAAGTGTGTATTTTTGTGTCAAGGGCGTCGCTGGCTTCAGCTGAGCCGGCTCCTTTAGAAGACATTTGCATTATTGGCAGTGTCTATTCAGCAAGATGCGGAAGAAGATTGGACAGAGTCAAACAGCAATTGAACCTCAAATAAGAGAAATCTGAAATCTAGGTTCTATTAGTTTAAAATGAAAACTTGTCAGCCAGTCATGGTGGCACACCCTTGTAGTCCCAGCCACTTGGGAGGTTGAGGTGAGGCAGGAGGATTGCTTGAGCCCAGGAATTCAAGTCTGCAGTGCACCGTGATCATGCTTGTGAATAGCCAATGCACCCCAGCCTGGGACCCCACCTCTATTTAAAAAATTCTCTTTTAAAGCACTCACTTGGCATGAAAATTCTGATACCACTTCATGTTTATATCCAAATACGCATTTACAGTCTTAATGGATTGCAGGTTATCCTTTAACTTGTGTTCCTAATAAGAAATGGAGCCATAAAAGGCAATTCTCTTTACCAATATCTAGAACAACGGTGGTCCACTATTTACCTGAGAATTCTCCTCTTCATTCACATGAAGATAGCAACTTATATTTCACTATCAACTTGATGCCAAAGTTAAGTCAATTCGCTATAAAGTAAGAGTGATTTAAAAATTGTACTGTAGGCAATGGTTAATATAATAGAAACCTTAAAAAGAGATTGGTAAAAATATTCTTTTGTCAACATGCACCCACTTAAGACATTATAAAAGAAGAACTGGGGGATGTCACCCAAAGGCCTAAATATTTTGTGATAAGAAAACAAAATTGGTGGTCTTTTTATAATGATTCATTTATTCATTCAGTAAACAGTGCTTACACCAGGCAAAGTTCTAGGCATGGAGGGAAAGATATGTCTTTAACCTCAAAGATAATGTGTGTGGTGAGATAGGCATGTAAGTAGACACAGTTCAGTGCAATGGGTGGAGCAATGTGAGGTCTGTGCAAGATGCCGTGGAATCCCAGAAGTATTTATGTTTGGCAGAAGGAGAAAAGGTGGTGATGAGCTCACTCTTCAAGGAGGAGTAGGGTTTTATCAGGCATTGCAGGTGAAGAGAACAACATGCACAAAGGCCCAGGGGCAATGAGAAGGCATATCATGTTCAGGGAATCATGCCTAGTTTGCATTGCCAGAACATAAAATGTGAGGAGAGTGTTAGAAGTGAAGCTGAAGGGGTGGTACAGGCTAAACATTTTGGAGATCCTTGAATGCCAGTCTAAGAAGTGTAAATTTTATCTTATGTAGCAGATGGGAAGCCATTGAGAAAACTCAAACATAATCAGATGTGCATTTTAGAAAGGCCAGGCAGTCAGCAGAGTGAAGAATGGAATGGAAATGGGGGCAAACTAGTGACAGTGAGACTATATGGTGATTGTTTTCACCTGCCTCCTTGATGTAAGCATGCTAAAGAGAACCGACTTTCATTAAATAGATATAAATCCTCAAAGTCTGGCAAGAATGAAGGCATAAAGATACTCTTCAAAGAAACATCATTTTTTAAAAAAAGACTTCACACTGGGTAAAGATGGCCAATTAATTTGGTAAGATCTGCACATACCTTTTACATCCAAACTTTCTTTTACTTAATTATATAACTGACACCCATCTGAGTACATTTTTTTTTACTGTATTGAATAAAAGAAAGACCGTGTAGTATTGTAGAAAGGGGGTTACTAGGACTCAAGAGACTTCCCTGTAGTTTAACTTCACACCATCGTCTTTGTACAACCTTGGGAAAGTCACTTTAGCTCTTTTAGCCTCCATTTCCTTGCTTGTAAAATGAGGGGCACAGTGTAAATTGTTTGTAATGGCACTTTATTTACATCATTCTATAATTTGCAGCTTTGCACTTATTAATCTCTCCTATCTTAATGATTTTTTTTTTTTTTTTTTTTTTTTACAATTTTAAGAGGGACAGATATTTGGAAGATAAACTTTAGAGGTGTTATGTGGGGTAAAACTCTGTGTTGACTGTACTCCACTTTATTCAGTTAGCCTTTCTCCTGGAAAGAATAAGGATGTTGGTAGCCATTTTGAAACACTGCTCATGAGTCACATTTTATACTTACATGAACAAAAAGACGACTATTTAATCATTTTTAAGGTCTACTAGGCTAATGAATAATTTAGCTCTAATTTATAGATTATAGATTTTTCCTGTCCAAAATGATTCTCAGGACAAATAACTGCATGTTCTCAAAAAGCTAGTGCATGGATACAATTGTGACCCTTAAGATCATAGAAAGTGTGCTGCTTCTAAAAATAGGCTCCTTATTTTAAATTCTTCATTTCTTTGGAAACTTCCTGTTCTTTAATTTTTTTTTCAACTTAAGGGCCTGTTTACATTAGCAATATATCTTCTAGAGCCCTGGGAGTTTATAGAGTTTGTACCTAGAGAACATCCCAGCACTATTACTATGCTTCAGAGACATATAGGGGTCCCAGAGCAAATCAAAATGTTTTTAAATTTATGACACGTTGAAGTTGATGAAAATTCATGACGTCTCTCTGTCAGAGCTGCTTGAGTTTAAATCATCAGAGAAAGGTGAGTGCAAAGAATTTTGTTTAATATTTTTATTCTGGAATCCTTCTCATTCCTTGCTCATGGTCCCAGGTTTTAGCTCTGCTCTACTTAGCAGCCTGATTACAAAAATAAAAAATTAGCAGTGTTTTCTAAATTGCTTTTCAGAATTTTCTTCTTAAACCATTGCTCGGATATTTAACTTTCAAAGAGGAATTGAAATGTAGTTTGAGAATATAGTCACACACTACAGAACATGCAAAATACATGTGGAAGACCACGTGAGTGCTGATAATTTAACTGATTATGATTTAGAAATATTTTCAAATTAGTCTTTTAAAATTGAAAAGAAAACATTGCAGGGAAATTCACAAAAATAAAAATTCCCAAAATACTGTGGATACTGAGATCAGCTGTTTTTAAGTAAAAATCCATTCAAAGCAAAATAAAAGGCATTGTGTGGTGTGTGCCGGCTAAAACTGAGAACACAAGAGCATTGCAGTTAATTAGAACCAATCAACAGGATGCTTTGCAACGTTTCTCACATCAGTGCACCATCTGATCTTCATAATGCACATTTCCCACAGTCTTGATGCAAAAAGGATTGGATATAAATATTTGACTCATCAAAAATATATGATGCTTTTTAACTGTGTTTTCCAATAATTATTTTCAAGTTACTGTTATGAAAATAAGATCTTGAAAATTCCCAAAGGTTGTTCTATTTGCATTTTAAGGGGGATAATCTTAGTTACTTTGTTTTGTTTTAATTTCATTTGTATTTGAACCTGAGAAACATACTTATTTGTAAGAATATTTAAGGCATGAATTTGAATTATTATATGCTTTACATATGGCTGTTGTACTTTTGAAAGATAACTGAGCTTTTCTTGGGTAAACCATTATATTATGAATGATTAATTAGTACAATATAAATAATGAAGTACTACATTATAGCTGTTTTCATATTAACAGAACACCGAACTAAATTAACTACATTAACATCTACATCATAAATGTTTTAAATGAATATGCAATATTTAACACTATTCTGTTTCTACAATTCATTCAATGCCTAGTTCAACCCAGAAAACTTTTGCTTTAGTTTCATTTATTATACACAGGAATTGTTCACTAGGAAAAAATATTATATTGCTTTTGTCATATTTTTGTTAAGTTCATAATTTGTTTCTTATAGACATTTGTTTCCTTTTTTTTTCTTCTCTGCATTTATTTTTATTTTTATTTTTTGACGGTCTTTGTTACCTTGTCTATATTAAAGGTAGAGCTCCTTCTGGGCCACTGAAGTGCTTCAAAACAGATTCATAAGACAGTTTGCTAAAAGTATGTTTAACTTGAATCAGAAATATATACAACTTGACGGTAGTTTGTCAAGTTTTGCTTCCTCTTAAAAGCTAATTTATGATGTCTAGCAGGTATCCTTTTTAGAGATAAAATTAGCTGTGAATCTGTTGCTATTAAAAAGAGAATTGTCTTCCAAATGAGTTGATGATCCATTCTCTTAAATTTATAGGGTACAACTCGCTGATGGAAATAATTTACTCTTTGAACTCTGCAGTCATCTCTTGCCAAAAGAAAATATGTTTATTTATTTTGTTTTGGTCTGTATGTTTTTTCTCCCTTTACATCACACAAGATGTTTTTCTCCTCCCAACCTCCAAAAGCCTATTGCTAAATATTGTCTTTCTTGAACACTCGGGTTTCTGTAGAAAAAAAAAGTTTCAAGAAACTGTCTTCACGCTAGCAATAAACTTTTTTCTTTGTCCTTTTCTTTGAACAGATTTGATCTACTTCCATTGCAAGAGATGTCTCTTAGCTAGGTTCTCTTTAGAAAATTTACTCTTTCTACTAATTTACAGAGACAGCTTTGATGACAAATACTTTACTTAGAACACTCATCTTACAAACACAGAAAAAAGCCCATGTTAGGATGTAAATCATTTTCTTACTAAAGAGCTTATTAAAGGCAATAATATTTGTGTTTATATTTTAAACATTTGATATATATTTGCCTGTTAGGATTGAAGCATTAGCTCCAAATGTTAACTGCTCCAAAGAAAAGTAGTTTCAACAAATGACCTGAAATTGGCTCTGTTACATCTAGTTTGATTTACAGGAATTTAAATAATGGCCTAAAATGCATATTACAATAACTCTGCTGATCTGTAACATCTTAAGCAAACAATTTAGGTAGAAAAGACATTTGATAAAAATAATTGGTTCAGGCAAAATAGAACTCACATTCTTCCACCAGATAATAATTCAGCGGCTATTCTAACTTCAGTAGTGCTTTTTTAGACACGGTTCTCATTCTGCTTAAAGACTTAAGAAAAAAGACACATTCTTTATCTTTAAACAATTATTTTAAAATAAGTAAACAGCAGGAATGGAATAAAACTTCTCTATCAGATTTACTTGTTGTTATTCAATTTCTCAAAAATTTTCTTAGGGGACAGGAGTGTCATACGTTTAGTTTCAGGACAAAGGCACCTTTTAAAATGAAAAGCTTAAAGAAAATCTTTAAAGAAATTTGCTTACTAGACAGTAGGCTAACTAAGCTTTTGGTTGTAAAATTATCTAGATTACAAAACCATGGGGAAAAACTAACATTTAACAAACTTTAAAACTAATGTAAGGCTAATTTTTAATAAAGAGCATCTTTTAAAAATAATAAAAGCAGTTATGAACAACTCCTGGAATTAACTTTGGCTAACATGTCTAGAAGGCACATTGTTTTACTATTCTTCTATGATTTTCTTAACTTGGGAGTTAAGAAAAATTATGTAACTTCGGAATGTTTCCAGCTTAAGGAAACATTTTTTATGCAGGAAGATATGCAGGTAAAACAAGACAAGACAAAATCTTAGAGTCAAACAACATTAATTAACTCATTTAGTGATTATGTATTATTGTTACTATTATTTTGTTTGATAAATGACCAAGCAATTAGATAATTCAAATAATTCAGATTTCTAGCCGTGTTATAAAACATTCTTTTAATAATTTAGCAATTAATTGTAAACCCCTTGCATGTGATTAATGAATATTCCTTTTTATATCTTGAGACATGCATTTATATTTTACAGTTTATTAATTGCTTTTAGCTGCATGTTGTATTAAGGTGAAAACAATCTATTGTAAGCTAGTTGAGTTCATTTAAGAGAATGTTTACATTTAATGTTGCTTTTTAATAGAAAGGAATAAAGTTGCCAAATTCAATACAAGGCAATTGTTAATTTGTTAAAGTTGCAAATATTTTGTTAAAATGTTTTGGCAATAAATACAATTTCATAGATATTCATAAATCTTCACTTTATAAGTTTCTATCCTATACACTTTTTAATTGCTTTAAATATATAAATATATTATTTATGTTTAAAGGAATGAGCTAATTAGAATTCTAATTCACTCTAAGGAAAGAGTTTACATTTTTCACCAGGAAAATTAACTATTTGCTTGGCTTCAATTTATCTGTCTTGTACATACAGTGATTTGACAGAACTAACTAGTGAACACTAACCAAAGCTAGAATCAATGGAGAGAATAGTCAAGAAGGAAAAAGGGAAGAGTTTCAGGAAATGATATTTTCCCATCAGTGGATAGGCATGCATACATTAAAGGCATAAAAGGCAGCGGGAGGAGAAACAAAAGCTGTAAGCTAAGGATCCTGCAAGTCTGAATTAACTAAATAGGGAAAAAAAATGAAATCATTCTGCTTAAACCTGTTCACTAATAAAAGGAGAATCGCTTTTGTTAAATATGCTTGGTGTGATTATCAAGCAAAATTTTTTTCTCCCAGACATCTATGAATAAAACATGCGTTTGAGCACTAGGTAAACAAACAATAAATGGATGAGTTCAGTTACAACATAATAACATTTTATTTAGAAAACATATATAATCATATTTGTATTGGCAATCCAAATTTAATGACTTCTTTGAGTAAAATCAAAGTGCCTCACAAATAACATTTAATGCATAAGGATTGCTTATTCTTTGCCCTTTTTTTTCTGTTCTCTCAAAGAAACAGATTTTTAAGGTCTCTGCTAAAACATACATAAATTAGGTAAAATATGTTTTTTCCAGAAAAGATTTTCTTTTGAATCTTCTTAATTTTAGACTAGAGATGCTGTAAAAATAAATTTAAAAATATGTTTTTGAGATGGGGAAGAAAACATTTTCAGTCTATGTAGCCTGGGCTGATTTGAACAAGATTCTGTGTTTAGCTGAACCAGTCTTTGGCTTATTAGCCGTTTCATTAACACGACATCATCTTCTGCAAAATATGAATGAGGAGAAACCATTTACAATAAGAAAAGCAAACAACAGAATGAATTTCCTCTGTTGGTGTTTTGTAAGACTGTTAAACAGAAAATGGAGGGAAGAACTCTCTTTAGACGATATCACTTAATTAAGTAAAGCATCCTAATCAGAGTCCCCTCCAATTGTAATGACTGTAGGGAGTCAAGTACATTTCTGTCTATATTAGAGTATCTAACTGCAATGATTTATTGATATTTATTTTAGAAGTGCAACACAAAAGCAGTAAAACAGAGGAAGTAGGGAGAGAGGGAACATGCCATTGCTTACTGCAGTTACAACCAGAACACAACAAAATTCCTGATTTTTGTGTGGGAGGTTTCGCTTTCCAAAATCAGAGCCCACCTTTATAAGAGAATGTTCCTTTCTCTCATTTGATTTTTCCAAATGTTCACTGTGGTGTTTCTTTGTCCATTAGGTGAATCATTGATTCACTTTCTTCACTGCAAGAATCACTGCAAATGAGTGGATGAGCACCTGCTGTTTTCTGCAGTGACATTACTGGATTGCATTCTACACTGATTTTAGTCTTAAAATACAGCTTCTCTGTATGGGAGAGAGATTTGAGGAAGGAGAGTAAACATACTGTATAGGCAGACAGACATTGGCTGCCCTCCAAGTTGCACACAGCATAAACCTGTTTATCTGCTACATTTCACAGATCTCAAAAACATGTGAATAATCAGGAAAGCAACTGGATAAGTGATTCACACTAGGGAACCTAACCAATATTCTGATGAGAGAATGCTATGATGCTAAGATGTTGAGGCAAATAGGTTTGCATTGTAGAAACTGCACATAGTAAAGTTGATTAGTGGTTCAAAGGAAAAAACAATCTGTACTAAAATGAATTTGAAGCAGTATCCCACCCTGCGGTTTTTGGTTTGGTATGTTTATGTGCAAGTTACCTGGATAATTGAGTTTAAATATATACTTTCATCCATACCATTCCAATAATTGGGGCCAGTATACATTGGCCTTCATGTTAGTTGTCAAGATACTTTATTTCTGGAGACCAAGATCTAAATATTGAGGGCTAGTGCCTTAAAACCCCAAATTATACCAATATATCTTATTAGAAATTAAATTACCAAACATGCTTAGAACCTATTCATTTTAAAAAAGCAACTTTTCTTGGAACACTACAGTCATTTTTTATTATTGTAGAAGATGAATTGTCTGATAGTAAGTGAACTTGGCATGTAAGGCTCTTGTTGTTGCTATATCAGTGCTTTCTCTATTTTTCTCTTAATTTCTGTTGTTTCTTCCTCATTTGCTGATCATTTAATCTCCCTTTGCCTTATTCCCATGATTATTGTGCTTTAGTATTTAGCTGTGAAGTAGAAGCTCTTAAAGGTTTTGAGGCTAACCCCAAAAGTATACATTGGTTCAGAAAATTTCATGAGGTTAGTGAATTTTAGACTTAAATCACTTCCATAAACCCAACCTGGTTAATTACAGCAAGATGAATTATCAACTTGCTTGATATTTCTATCTATTCACTTACATGATAGATCTGTCATCACAGGTCTATATACCAAGAAAATGTAAGTTTTTCTACATTTGCAAACCCAAAATACTATTCCAGAAACAAGAGCAATAATACAACAAGGCAATTAAATACACACTGTACACCCTGCAGCTTTCTTTTTCCTGCATTGCAGTAAGACAAATTGTTAAAGCTTTTTGATACTGGAAAACTTTGTTAAATTATAGTAACCATAGACATCATCATCTTAGCAACAGAAAGTCTTGAAGAAGGTAGGTGACCTGGAAATTGATGTTCCAAACAATATTCTGCTACATTTGAGCTTCTTCATTAAAGCTTTGCCTCAAGAATGTGTGTTGAGTCTACTGCCAATTGCATCTGCCAAATGCTTTTTCTTGCCTTAACATTTTCTCATCTTCTTGCTTCTCGTCTCAGGTTCTTTTTCTTCAGGATCAGGCACAGAGACTGACTGAATGGCTCCAATTATCAGGATTTGAAAACCCACTATCAGAATCTACCACTTTGTGTAAGTCTGCCCTGAGCAGTCTTTTCTTTAGCAACAGGACACTTACATATTATGGGATCATCTTTTCTTCTTTACTTATCTCTGACCTTGTAAAATATGACAAAAACTTTTTCATGATTAATAAGTCCATTGCATGGGACATCTTGCAGGAAAGGCAACATAAGAACTAAAAAGCATTCCCTAAAAGATGTGTTCAGGTAAGTGACAGGTGGAAGTTTGTGGATGGTCAAGGGTGTTACTAAAATTGTTGACAACCTAATCATAGTCTGAAGACTTAACACGTTGATTTTTATAATCACAGAAAATTATACTAGGCCTTCTGTGTGAGTCGGGATTTGAATATATGCCCACAAAGCTGGAGTTGGTTCTGTGAACCTCAATTAAGGTCAACCTATGTGTTTTACTCAGCCAAGAAGAATCCTTTTAAAGTTTTTTTAAATTGATAGCTATTCTGATTAAAAAATCATCACTAGGGGCTGGGCATAGTGACTCACCCCTGTAATCCCAGCACTTTGGGAGTCTGTGGTGGGGAGATCACCTGAGATCAGGAGTTTGAGATCAGCCTGGCCAACATGGTGAAACCCCATCTCTACTAAAAATACAAAAATTAGCTGGGCATGGTGACAGGTACTTGCAATCCCAGCTACTTAGGAGGCTGAGGTGGGAGAATGGCTTGAACCCGGGAGGCAGAGGTTGCAGTGAGCCCAGATTATGCCATTGTACTTCAGCCTGGGTGACGAGAGTGAAACTCCATCTCGTTAAAAAAAAAAAAAAAAAGTAAAAAAAATCACTAGAGCTGGGCAAAGTGATGCACACCTGTAATCTCAAAACTTTGGGAGGCCAAGGTTGGCAGACTGCTTGAGCCCAGGAGTTTAAAGCCAGCTTGGGCAACATAGTAAGACCCTGTCCCTACAAAAAATACAAAAAATTAGTTGGGCATGGTGGTGCCCACCTGTAGTCCCAGCTACTTGGGAGTCTGAAGTGGGAGGATCTCCTGAGCCTCAGAGGTTGAGGCTGCAGTGAGCTGTGATTGTGCCACTGCACTGCAGCCTTGGTGACAGAGTGACACCCTGTCTTAAAAAAAAAATCATAAACTCCTACATAATCTATATACCACAGGAACCTTAGAAATAACATATGGGCTGCAAATGAACTTTTTAATTCTCAAAGCAATATAAAAATTATACAAAGTTAAAAAAATAAAAAGTTGTTCCTTCCTCTTCCTCCAGTCTCCTTAATCCCATTCCCCAGTGGTGACCATAATAGTCTCTCATCTATTTTTACCGATTTAAAAAAATTCATATGCAAGCATGTCATCTTTTAAATTGCAAATAAAATCATACAATATATTTACCATTTTAAACTTGTTTTTATTCACCTCAGTGTATGTGGCTGTTGTGTCATGCCCTACACATGGGTTTATCTCATTCTTCTAGAGCTGCCAGAGATATTAGATAATATACTATTACAGATATAACCACTACCATATTGAGAGATATTTAGGTTATTTTTATTTTCTTTGCTTTTACAAATAATACTTCAGTAAACATATGTACAGTTTTTTTATTTCTCTATACGTGTACTTGCAGAATTAATTCCTTGAAGTACAATTGCTAGATAAAAGCACATTTATAATTTTTGAATTGTATTGCCACATTATTGACATAAGAAGTTGTTACCATTTATTTTCACTGACAGTTTTTGAGAGGTGAGGATTTTGACAAGGACTGACATGAGTTCTGTGTATGATACATCTGCCTTCCAGTCCATGTCTTCAAACTTGGCTAAACAGAGTTCAGTGGCAGCCGGGAGGCTTAGTGATGATCTAGCATAAAGAACTTTCCTATGGCCTATGTGCTCGGATAACAGCTGTGGCTGGGAAGGAGCAGCGCTGGGATGAGGAGAGAAATAGCTAGGGAAATACAGCTGCCATCGGCGTAGGACCCGGCCTGAGTTTTCCCAAGGCCACTTCCTAGAAGCCTTCCTGACAAAAGTAGGGGCTGAAGAGCAAAACCAGGAGCCATTCTCAGAGATTGTCGTGAGAGTGGAGAAGCAGCAGCTACATCAGCACCATGTGTACCCTCGCTTTCTCCGGCACACTCTCCGTCTCTGCTCAGATTCTAATCCAAATGTGCATTTACCTTTTCTCCGTAGCTTGTCTTGGCTTCTCAGGAAGTGCTATTCTCAGTTACCTGTGGCTGCTCATCAGCAGGCAGGAGTTCTCTAGGCTTCCTCTCCATTTTACCATTTAGCTTCTCTCTGCGTGATTAACCCAGAAAATTTGCCCGACATTGACCCAGTCCCCGGATTTGAAGAGACAGCCTCATCCTTGAAACTTTGACTCCTTATTCAATACTTTTATAAGTCCTATTTTCATCTTGAAATAGAAACTGGGAAGTGCCTCTTAATCTACACCTAGATCTCAGCCTTTATGTTGAGGGGTTACTTGAATGTTTTCAGGGTTACAGTTACATTAGAAGTTTGGTTTGTATTTAGCATTAACATGCTAGGCACTACGGTAGCCCTTGCAGGTGCAAAGATGAATGAAACACAGTTCATGCCTTCAGAAGTGTATACCATGGTGAGGGGGATGCACTCACAAACACAAGCCACTCTGAGAAGCCTTAAAACAGAGATATTTAATAAAAACTCTGAGAAGTCTCGATTCTGGAAATTTATCCTACAAAAATACCTGTGCACGTACAAGAGGACTTATAGATAAGTTGTTCACTGCAGCATTGTATGTTATGAGTAGAGTTAAGAAACCTCCTGTCAACAAGGACATTCTATGAGTCCTCTATGCTTACATGGAGTGATCTCTGGGATATATTTCATATGAGCAATCAAGCTGCAGAACATTATGGTGTATGTTGCTTTTTGGATAAGAAATCTAGGACATAAAAATATGCATTAATGCTTGTATATACATAAAAACATTGGAAGAGCCCAGAAAAAAACAGGGCAAGTGCTAACTTATAGGGGTATCAGGGATTAGTGGGGTGGATAGGAAAAGGGAATGTAATACAGCTTTTCAATGTATACTTTTCAATGTCATTTTAATTCTTGAGCTATGTGACTGTATTATATAGTCAAATATATTATATTAAAAACTTAAATGATAAAATGAGATTCCCCCTCCTCAACCTCTGCATTTTGTGAGGTGTTTGGAAGTACTTGCCTACATTTATCTGAGATAAAGAATGTTACAGGGACTGGACAAGGGAGGCTCCGAACAGGATGAAGAAACCTTCTTAGAGTCCACTGGATTTTTCTCACCACATTCATAAATCTACTATCTCATGGAGATGATTTTGAGCAGAGCTAGGAGAAAGAATACTATTCTTTACAAAATTTTGAGAGATGGAATTTCTGGGTTTTTGTTTTGTTTTGTTTGAGATGGAGTCTCCCTCTTGTCACCCAGGCTGGAGTGCAGTGGCACGATCTCGGCTTACTACAACCTCTGCCTGCCAAATTCAAGCAATTCTCCTGCCTCAGCCTCCCAAGTAGCTGGGCCTACAGGCATGTGCCACCTCACCTGATTTTTTTTTTTTTTTTTTTTTTTTTTTTTGTATTTTTTGTAGAGAGGGGTTTTGGCCATTTTGACTAGGCTGGTCTCGAACTCCTGACCTTAGGTGATCTGCCCGCCTTGGCCTCCCAAAGTGTTGGGATTACAGGCGTGAGCCACAGCACCTAGCCTGGAATTTCTTATAAACAGGACACATGTAAGATATGGGAATAATTTCAGGAGTAGATTTCACTCTTTTAGCATCCTATAGGCAAGGCTGTACGAATGGCCACCTCAGGTTTCCCACGATGATGTGGTAGGAAAGGCACAATTTACCTGTATCTTCAGTTGACCCACTTAAGTAATGAGGTTGAGCAATGTAAAACTTTTCTTCTTAAAGCTTTAAATAGGCTGGGCAGGGTGGCTCACACCTGTAATCCCAGCACTTTGGAAAGCCAAGGTGGGAGAATCACTTGAGCCCAAGAATTAGAGATCAGCCTGGGCAACAAAGTGAGACCCTGTATCTACAAGAAATCAAAAACTTAGTGGGGTGTGGTGGTGCACACCTGTAGTTCTGGCTATTTGGGAGGCAGAGGCAGGAGGATTGTTTGAGCCCATGAGGTGGAGGCTGCAGTGAGCCATGCTTGGGCCATTGCACCGGTGATAGAGCAAGACCCTGTCACACACATACACAGAGCTTTTAATGAAGGTCTCATACTGATTAATGAATAAGAGAAACTGGCTGCCTTACCAAAGAAATGCTTCTTTTTGTTAACAAAAAATGTGTGCCATGTATTTTCTAGAACATCACACTAAAGTGATTTACAGAAAGGTTGTGGGATCGAATTAGATCTTGAGAATTCTCTGGTGTCTTCTATAAACTGAAATTGGGAAGTTTTGAAGGAAGGTGTTAGAGAATAAATAACTTGTGAGGAAAAATGTTGATGATGATTTCATGATTATGTTAGAGGATTGTTAAAGAATGATATAATCATCACATGAGCCACACAAGGACATAGAAGGCCCCTGGTGGATGAGGGGGACTTTATCTCCCCATACGTCTCTGCACCAAAGCTCATTACTAGTATGACCCCTGACTTTCCAGCTCGTTTCAGTACTTTTTGGCCATAAGACTACACCCAGGTGATAAGCCCTGGTTGCCCAGGAAGCATGGGGGTGGGTGAGCATGAAGGGGTAACTCCCTGCCTTCCATTTACGTTTCTCTCATTTCTTCCTTCATCCCCCACAAATGTCATTTTGTCTTTCAGCTGGTCTCAAATCAGTCCTGTGGACAAGTGTGAAAAATCCTAGTGATTTAGAAATGAGACTTTCAGATACGATAAAGTCACCATATAACTTATGTAGCCTACACCTAGTATCAGTACCTTTCTTGAAGTACTAGTGAGTCACTTTACTTTTATATGATTATCACACAAATGCGAACGTGTTAAGCAAGTTATTGCTAGCAATCAGGACCACTTGTTACATAACATCAGTAAGAGGGACTCAGGTGAGAAACAATTCTGATTATAGGCATTTAGCCCAAATGTACATCAGTTGTAACTCCTTCAATGTATTCTTTTAGCAGCTAATTGAAATACTTTATCAGTGAAAGTCTTAACAGTTATACAAACATACACGTAAGAATGTGGGGAAATTAAGTAAGACATAATATACACTGTAACAAAATGATGGATTAATTTGTACTCCCTTTGTAATTTTAACTAAATATTGTAGTGAGTAGTTCTTACTTTAAATCCTAAGTATATGGGCATTTATTACACACAATATGAAAATACTTCAGGAGGCTTGTGATTAACGCTGTGGTATTCAGGCACAGTTTATAGAGACTTTCAATCAAAGACAAAAGGCCCAAGCGGATGATGAAACACTTAAAAAAGATGTATGTATACAACCAAGAACTTAATTCAGACTTGCTCATTTTAGCTCAGTTCTAGTTCTTAGCTTATCAGGGATGGCCCCAAAGAAGTATTCTCTGAGCCTGGCTCAGGGATGCTCTGTGTATTGGCCCCTAGGGTAGGTTGGCCAGAAAAAATATAGGACATCCAGTTAAATTTAATTTCAGATAAATAATGAATAACTTTTTAGTATAGATATGTCTCAAATATTGAATGTAACATATTTTAAAAGTTAGTTATTAGAAATTCAAATGTAATTGGACATTTTTTATTTTTATTTTTTCTAAATCTGGCCTCTGTATCCCACAGGCGCTGAAGAATTCTTAAATACCTCCATTTCCTGCCCGCCATGCCTGATCTCGGATCTCTCAATCATACAGACACATGCTCTAACTCTTATGTACTCACTCTCTGAAATAAGGTGCCTTAAAAATTTAAAACCCTCAAATCCAGAATTTCAATCTAGCTCCATGGTCTGGATCTCTTATTGGATACTGCCTATTACCTAAGCTTGCTCCCTCCCCATAGAACATTTTGTTTATACTCCATATTTTCAAAGACATTTTAAACATTAGTGGTTGAATAGAAACATCAGTTGCCTTGCCACTAAATGTAATACAGAGAAAATTCGAACACCTAAGTTCTTCACACACACACGCTCTCTCTCTCTGCCTGAATTTAAATGCCAATTTTGATTTTTCTTTTTTCTTTTTTTTTTTTTTCAGACGGAGTCTCACTCTGTCACACAGGCTGGAGTGCAGCAGTGCTCTCTTAGCCCACTGCAACCTCCACCTTCCAGGTTCAAGAGAGTCTCCTGCCTCAGACTCCTAAGTAGCTGGGAATACAGGTGCATGCCACCACACCTGGCTAATTTTTGTAGTTTTAGTAGAGACGGGGGTGTCACCATGTTGGCCAGGCCAGTCTTGAACCCCTGACCCCAAGTGATCCACCTCGGTCTCCCAAAGTGCTAGAATTACCAATGTGAACCACTGTGCCCGACTCGATTTTGATTTTTCAAAAGCATGTTCTTAAGGTTTGGTGCCTAAATTTTAAGGGGCAGACAGATGTGAAATGAGATAGGCGAGTTATTTTCAGACTAAGTTTGTACCTCTAGACTGGTCTCTTGGAACTGTGGTAAAGGTAGCTACTCAAAGGTTCAGTTTAAGATTTTCTAAGTCAAACCAAATGCCACCACTACTAAAATACAAGAACTAAAGAAAAGGAACCACAATATGGTAGAATAAAGAATAAAAAATTTAGAGTTGGCAGATTTGAGATCAAGTCCTGGCTCTGTACCAGAAGTAGTGGTGAGAGCGTAGGCAAGTCACTTAGCCTCTATGACTTGCCAGTTTCCTGCTCAATACAACAGGGATAGCAGGGCCACCCTAAAGAGACATGTTTGTAGAAATGATTTGTAAACTTCAAGTCCAATCCAGATGCTTGTAGTGGTGATGATGAAGCTGATGGTCAAGACATAAACATTACAGACTCTCAAAATTTTTTTTTACCACCAACTCAGTTCATAAGAACTACACACACACACATACACATATATACACACATATATATACACATATATATTACACATATATATTACATATATACACACATGTATGTTCAATTGAACATATGTGTGTGTGTGTCTTGTTCTTATATGGGTTGAGAAAAGAAAAAAAGACACCAAAAATGAACCCAATTTCATATACTTTTAGAAAACAGCTAACTAAAAGATTGTGTGTCTAAAAATGGGATGTTTAGAGTAAAATATTTAGGATCACATTGAAATCACGGGTAACAGAGAAGAACACTGAGAAACATTTTGTTTAAAGCCATTTACTTTTATTTTTGGGTCAATACTCATTCAATACCCAGCCTATCTATTTTATAAAAAACATTAGCTAGGCCTTTTCAGATTCATTTATTATTATTATTGACATAGCTAGCTTGGAGTTTTCAGTGCATAGCGAAGGCTTTGAGGAGGTGTTGAGTGTATCCATTTGCTCAGGGATAAAAGAGAGGATGGAACAAAAGAAGAGGTTGGGCTGTATGTCTGTAGGTTCCTTTTTGGCACCTGCCGCCTATGCTCAAGGAGAAGGGTGGAGGGAGCTCCCAGGCCAACCCTGGTGAAGACTGTGGGAGGGCTGAGCTGCCGAGCTCTGGGTGCCAACTCTGACTGAAAAGTATTTATCCTTTTTTAATTTTACTTCAGTTTTTACTGTATAACCAACACATACATGTTACAGAAAACTAGTGAATATAGATAAACAAAAAAAAGAAAATGTAACAATCACCACTAACTCTTCCCTCCAGAGGTTTGGCATGCTCGTGAGATGCCAATTGGTGTTGCACTGTATCTCCACGTGAGTTGAGCTCTGTAAGGAAACAGAGTTAATCCCACACTGTCAGAATCCCCTAGAGAGGCCTATTATGGTGGTCTGCATGGAGGTGTTACTCAACACACACATTTTAACCAAGGCACCTAGATTGGCGCTAAAAGTCGTTGTCATCGAATCCTGAGCTCCATCCTTTACAGGGTCTCGAATTGTTTTTTGTTCACTTTCACTTTCCATGCTTGGTCATAAAAGGGAGTTGGGGTTCCAGCTCTAGATTAAAAGCATCCACCTTTAGAACTCAGAGTCATCTGACCTTGCTTGAGAGACTGAGTGGAGAGGGATCAAGTGGGATAAGCCTGGCCCAGTCCTCAAACTTTGCTTGTTGGAGTGGAGCAGTTACCCTAAGTACCTCAGGTCGTTTGTCTTTGCCCCAGGTGCAGATTTCCACAGACCAGTTCTGGATCCTTGGAGAAAGAGAGGAGGGTACTTAAAAATCAGAAGACACATCTTCACTGAAGCCTCTGAGGCTTTGGCCAGCCAGGCAATATTGCTTTGGAAATACCTGATGGAGAGAATAATAGGAAGAGGCATTCTTCTCCACTGCTCCATAAACCACTAAGCAATATTGGCCCATCCATGCTCTGGGGTACTGGCGACAGTGCCAGTAGAACATGCAGTGGTGGTGGCCAGCAGGAGGGCAGAGGGCCTGGTGCCTGTACAGGAGGCAGCAGTTTCCAGGGAGGCACAGGCATGGCGGAGCCCTGGAGTGCAGTGGGATCTAGAAGTATTCCAGTTTACAGTAGACACGGTTGTACCTGTAGGACTCAGTAATCAACAGAGCAAAACAAAAGCATGAAAGTGGCATCTTTTACAAGAATTATAACCAAGCACTTGTGAGACACAACCCAAGATATGTGTGCTGCATGTGTGTGTCCGTGTGCAGAGAAGGGCAAAAACTCTAGAGAGGGCTCCATTTCAGACATCTGACCCGACTTCCTCTTTTCTAAAACCAGTCCTAAAAGTTGTTACTAAGAAAAATGATTGTCCTTTCCAGTCATTTAACTAAACTATTTTTGAACTCACAGCCTTCCTCTGGTGTCCTATAATACTTGAATTGGATTCAGGCATCTCTGACCCCCTCCCCAGAATTTCTGGGTTAATAATAATATTGATCTTATAGGGTTGTTAGGAGGATTAAACAGTGTAATACTTGTTAAGAGCTCAGCACAGTGCCAGGCACATAGTAAGCACTTCTCAGAATTAACTCTAATATGACTGCTGCCTCAGTTCACCTCCCAGACAGGTCTCATTTTCTGCTTAGTGTGCTGTGAGAGAGACTGAGGCTTAAATTGTGAGTCACCATTAATGTCCTTGGATATATTGCTTAATTTCTGGGTAATCTGAATTAACCCTACAAATATGGAGCCCACGGTGTACCAGGCATTGTGCCAGGTACTACAGACCCATGGATAAACAGCTCGAACATGCCCCTGCCTGCAAAGCATGCAATGTCTGGGAGGCAGGGGAGGTAGATAAAGGAATAATTTTTAAACAGAGCTGAAAGGAAATCAGATGCGCAGATGCCCACTTATCCAACTTGGATGATAATAGTTAATAGACTTGTCCAAAAAGTCAGCAAAGTAGAGGGTCATTAAAAATGTTATCTACATGCCTTAAATGTTCTATTTCAATTTAAAGCAGATTAGAGGTTGCCAGGAGACAGGGGAGCAGGGGAATGAGGAGTGGTTAGAGTACAGGGCGTTATTCTGGGATGATGAACAAGTTTTGAAACTAGACAGAGGTGGTGGTGGCACAGCATGAATGCACTAAATGCCATTGGCTTTTGAAGCGTTAATTGTATGTATGTTATATGAATTTCATTTCAATAAAAAATATAAATGTATAGGCTGGGTGCGGTGGCTCATGCCTATAATCCCAGCACTTTGGGAGGCTGAGGTGGGTGGATCATGAGGTCAGGAGTCTGAGACCAGCCTGGCCAATATGGTGAAAGCCCATCTCTACTAAAAATACAAAAAGTTAGCTGGGTCTGGTGGCATGCATCTGTAGTTCCAGCTGCTCGGGAGGCTGAGACAGGAGAATTGCTTGAACCCAGGAGATGGAGGTTGCAGTGAGCAGAGATTGCACCACTGCACTTCAGCCTGGGCAACAGAGCAACACTCCATCTCAAAAAAAAAATGTATATTACTTTGCCAATCTTTTGATGCAAGACTAAGGACTTTTCCTGAAATGCATGTCCAATAATTGAAGTCCCAGGTTATCTTTCTGACATAAAACACATTCATAATATATATACACGTTTTATTTCTATTTTAATTTATTTAAATTGGAGCAAGAACTTAGATACTGACAAATCTATGTCAGAGCAGAATCTTTTTAGATTTTTAATGATTTATTTCCATTTACAACTTTACATCAATGAGAGCAACTTTTAGAAGCTTACATTTGTCTTTGTACATTATAGAAACAACTTTCTATACTCATATTTTATGAATTTATGTAAGATTTCCTCAAATAACATAGCTACAACAATAAGTAAAACTGTTATAAAATAACTTAGATCAAGCACATCTGACTCTTGGTAGGCAAACAATGGAATTCACCTGGTGAGAGCAGTAGTAAGATGGGTGTATAGAGAGCAGCTTATCAGCTTTGAGCCTTGGGGATGGCAGGGCTGTAGTCAGTGTGCTTTACAAGAAATTACATGTATTGAGTTGGTTAAATAGAGGCCATTTTAAAGGCATTTGTAATACAGTGGATGCCCAGAAGAAGGATACTTAACCTGAACTGGAGGTTGAGGAACGTCTTTCCGGGGGAAGTGATAGACGTTGAGGTCTAAAGGTGTGGAAGAACCTAGCAAGAAGAAAATTCAGATCTGTTTCAAGCACTGGAAATGGCCAGAGAGAGGAGAACTCTTACACTGGAGGAACAGCAAGAAGTATTGCTGGAGTGTGGCACGCGGGAAGGGGATGTGCTGAAGATGGAACTTGGAGAGGATCTTCTAACCATGTTAAGAAGTTGAGACTTTATTTTAGGGACAGTGGAAAACCATGGATAATTTTTAAGTAGATGACTGACATAATCAGACTTGTGTTTTAGAAAGATCCCTGGTCTGCATTTCAGGGACCAGATGAAAGATGGTGGTAGGGCAGTGGAGGGACGAAGGGTAGGGAAGTCTAGTGATGAGGCTATCAGGGGAGTGTTGATATGAGCCTAGTACTACTGGGATGGAGAAGAGTACACATCGGCTCTGAGAGGCAGGTGGGGGCAGACTGCATAGGGGTTTAGTGGCCAACTGTATTTTGGGGGTGAGGGAAAGAAGGAAGACCAGCTTTGGTGACAGTGTTATTTGCTGAAATAAGACCATGGAACGAGAGTAGCTTTGGAAAGATGATGAGGCAAGCTTAGAATATATTGAATTCGAGGTCTAACGAAGCTGTGGGATGTCCATTAAGTAGCTGGTCATGTAACTCTAAAACTGGATCTCAGAGGTTAAAGTGGCCAAAATGTCATATAAGGTAAGGAATGGAAAGTATGCAATGAATTTTATCAATGAGGAGGCCCCTGGAAACATTGGTGAAAGCAGCTTTAGAAAGCAGGTAGGCACATGAGCCCAGTGGTAATGGGCTGAGGAGCATGTGGGCATGAGGAAATGACCATGGGTTCTTAGAGAATTTGGGCTTTGAAGGGGAGGACAGAGTAGGGGAATTTCCAGAGGAGCTGGAAGAGGAGTAGGAGATGAAGAACGTATTTAAGCATTGCTAAGATGCGTCAGTAGAAAGGTCTGACACTGCTACCAGTACCCCAGAGCACAGATGGGCCAATACTGCTCAGTAGTTTGTGCCACAGTGAAAAAGAATGCCTCTTTCTATTTATTCTCTCCATCAGGTATTTCCAAAGCAATATTGCCTGGCTTGCCAAAGCCTCAGAGGCTTGGGTGAAGATGTGTCTTCTGATTATTACGTACCATTCTCTCTTTCTCCAAGGATCCTGAACTGAGTCTATGGAAATCTGCACCTGGGATGTTTGTATTTTTTGCAGAGACAGGGTTTTGCCATGTTGCCCAGGCTAGACTTGAACTCCTGAGCACAAGCAATCTGCCCACCTCGGCCTCCCAAAGTGTTGAGATTACAGACATGAACCACCTCGCCTGGCAGACCATAATGCTTTATGTGGGCTTACTCACTTATCCCCTCACAACAGTGTTCCATACCAAGTGTGGGTTTCTGCATTTAATCCCCTCATTATTTCCTCCCTTTCATTTGCAGCATTTACTTTTCTACTGACTCATCTTAGCAATGCTTAAATATGTTCTTCATCTCCTACTCCTCTTCCAGGTACTCTGGAAATTCCCCTACTCTGTCCTCCCCTTCAAAGCCCAAATTCTCTAACTGATTAAGCACCCATGGTCATTTCCTCAAGCCCATACACTCCTCAACCCATTACCACTGGCGCACACCTGTAGTCACAGCTACTTGGGAGGCTGAGGCACGGGAATCACTTGAGCCCAGGAGGTCAAGGCTCCAGTGAGTAGCGACTGTGCCACTGTTAGTTCCTTTCATTCTCTATGCACTGCCCATCCCCCATTTTGTTTCATCTGTGTCCTGATATGGTTACTTTGGCCTGTGCCTTTTAGGCTGCATACATTATCCATGCAATTCTGGATAGACATCTAGGTTTAGAAACTAGTAGAGACTGGTCTCATGACTTGCCTGTCCCCTCTTCCCATATATGGCCTCAGCAAATCCCATTTCTCAAATGTGTACTCTCATTTTCACTGTCATGTTTAGCTGCTCAGCAGAGGTGATGGGCTCCTAACCACACCGGAGTCATCTCATGTACTCGCTCAGACTTCAAAGTATCCTAGCTTTCCGTTCTTTTAACTAGGCCAAGATGGGAGCTTTCTGTTCATTGTGGAAAGAGGCTCTTTTCTCCTCATAGCCTTATTCTGATGCTTATCTTTAACTATTAACCAGAATTATCAAATGCTTAGTTCACTGCTTGCACACAGTATTCAAAAAACTGAATTTTCCTTTCCTTAATTCTGTTTGACACATCTCATTTCCTCACTGCTCACCTCTAAGACATTTTTCTGCCGTACAAGCCCTCCTCCTTACGCCCTCTTTTGGTGTGTTTCTTTCCAATTATTTCTATGCTTTGGGAAAACATAATTTAAAAAATACTGCATGTTCTTTACTTGCTATTTTAACATAACTATTTTCTTGTTAAAGTTATTAACTATAATTTTTATAACTACTAGATTTTTTTTTTCCTTTGAGACAGAGTCTTGCTCTGTCTCCCAGGCTGGAGTGCAGTGGCGCAATATTGGCTCACTGTAACCTCAGCTTCCTGGGTTCAAGCGATTCTCCTGCTTCGGCCTCCCAAGTAGCTGGGATTACAGGTACACGCCATCCAGCTAATTTTTGCATTTTTAGTAGAGACGGGGTTTCACCATGTTGGCCAGGATGGTCTTGATCTCTTGACCTCATGATCCACCCGTCTCAGTAAGTGCTGGGGTTACAGGTGTGAACCACCACACCAGCCAACTGCTAGGTATTTTATCTTACAGCTGTATCAAGCTTCATCTGGCCATTTTCCTATAATTAAGCATCTAGGTGCTCATGTGTTTACATATAAATCTTTGTTCACATTGTTTATTATTTCCCTACCTGAGGCTTCTAGAAGTGGGATTACAATGGTAAGCATTTTAAGAGGAATACAAAAGCTAGTTTCACATTAAGAACTAGACGTGATGCTGTTGACTCACCAGCAGAATACTAACTTTTCAAGTCCCGATATTACAACAAAAAAGAATGGCTTTATGAATCTCATTCATTTTACAAGTAGCATCAACTTCTTCATCTTAAAAATATTAATCATCTAATTGCTTACAGTGTTATAAGTTCTCTGTTCAGAGAACTATATAGCTCTGATCCCTTCATTCCAAAAATTTACATTCCAAGGAAGATATACCGATGTGAAGATTCACCAAATGCAGACAAGAACTATTGAAAATGCCCCACGGATAGACCTCCAAATGAGTTCAGGGTAATTGCACTTCAAATATTAGGACCAAAGTACATTTATTTTATAGATCAGGAAAGGGAGCAGACAAGTGGGGACCAGCTGAGACATCTTACCTGGACAAATGGAAGGAACAAATGTGTGATCTGCTCATTCTCTATGAGGGTCTCTGTTGTTATGTATTTCCTCCTCTCTTCCAGAGCATAATAACAAATGGCTGCTCTCAGAAAAGTACTGTGACCACAGAAAGGTACTCACTTGGCTCTCCAACCTCCTCCCCCATTTCCCTCTTGACTCTCCTTTGCCATATCACCTTCTGTCCCCTAGCCTTGCCTCAGGTCCCCAACGAATCCTGCCCTTAATCTGTGGGGGTGGTAGGTGGCACTAGTTTGAAGAGCTTACTGGATCTCCCTCAGTGAGTCAGCCTGGAGTTGTGTTCGAAAACCCAGACACCACCTGCTGCTGTCCATCATCATCTTCAGGTGCTGGGCTCCCCTGTGGGCCTCCTCCTCCCACCTCTGCTGCAGCTGTCCCATGGGTACCTGCCCTCTCTGACACCACAAGAGAACGCATCTAGATTCCAGGAACAAACTCATCTTTATTTGCCTCCTTCCCACTGAAGGTAAAAACAACATTAATAACCACAACAAATACTTAGTGAGTATTTACTATTATTCATTTAATTGCGGGTCCTTCCATCCCTGGCCATGACGAGAGACATGCCATAACTTAATCCTTAAGATACCTGAGGACACACATATACAAACATATTGGGCATACCATCACTAGCACCAAAACTGATTTTCCCTGTCTACCCAGAACAGGCCTGAGGGAGAGGGGAAAGCAGATACCCACCTGTGTCGCTGTTTATGTGCCAAGTCCAGGAACAGTCCATACAGCCCTGCTGCATCCCACGACGCTGTCACCAAGAAGGAGGTCATCCGAGGCCGAGGTGTTGCCATCAGAATATTCATCAAAGTAGCGACACTGACTTCGTTCTTAGGCAGATTCTCTTCCTGTGGAGTATCCAGCCTGTTTGCCTAGTTTTCTCGTTCTTCCGGGGTCTATTTACTATATTCCAGCTACCAAAGTGGTAGAAGTAAAATTGAAAGAGTTCTAAATAGCTTTTTTCTCCCATGTTAGCTGTCTCACGTTAATGTGGTCCTATCATCATTTGATGATTTGGCAACTGCAGTTATCCATACTAGCTCTCCTACCACTGACTACTGAGTTAATTATTATTGAATATCCATCCATCCAGGGTGAGTTATAACTTATGCCAGGTGTTTTGGTGAATAATACTAATGCAATTCATTTTACTGTTTACCCTCTCAAAGTAATCAGCTGGTAAAATAAGATGGATTGGATTGGTACTTAGTTTTTTTCTTTGTGAGGCTTCTGCCCTATTCATATTAAACTGTTTTTAAAATTTATTTTACTATTCATACTTCCTGTCCATGAATCACATAATCATGTCCTTTGCCCATTTATCCATTGGGAATATTGTTAGTGTTTATATGTATGTTTGAATAAATTTTCATATACTTGGTGCTGATAATTCTATTTTTCATTTGTGTTAATTTTTTTGTATTTATTGTTAGTTATTTATCTTACTTAGAAGTTAAAAATTTATGTAATTGACTATTTTATTTAATTTCCAATTTCTTCATTTGCTCCACTTGTAAGACAATTATCCCTTTAAAGTGAGACTAAAAGCCCTATATATTCTTTTGGGTCTCTATTTCCCACCATCCCTGATTTTACTCTGATATTCTCTAGGTCTTATAGCCCAGGCCCCATAACTATTCATTGCATTATTTTCACAAAGGTTTGATGCTTGTGTTATGACTTCAATTGAGTAGTTACCTTAGAGTCTATTACCTACTTACTTATCCTGTATTTAGAACTATTTTCCATGTTTTCTGTTGTCCAAGGGGCTTATAAATCACACCCAACTTCATTCATTCACTTACTCGTTTACTTATTCACTCATTCACACTTCCATTTATCCATTCATTTACTATATTTGGCACACAAACTCTAGGGTGACCAGCAGCGATCCTTGCTTCCTGGTGTGTTCACTCTTGTGTGTAGGCAGGACCTGGGACTTGCTTCTAACCAACAGAATATGGCAAAAGTGGTGAGATGGTCTTCCTGTGATTGTGTTACATAACATAAGCCTCGGTCTTACTAGTAGAGTCACTCTAGACACTCTCCTTGTTGGCTTGATGAAGCAAGCAGTCATGTTGAGGAAGCTCTCCTGGTGAAGAACCTTGGGCAGACTCCAGCTAGCAGTCAGAAAGAAGCCTGGATCCCTGGTCTTAGAGCTGCATGGACATGAATTCTGCCAATAACCTGAGTGAGCTTAAAAGGGGTTTCTTCCTCAGTCAGGTCTACAGATGAGAACACAGCCCAGGTGATACCTTGATTGCAGTGTTGTGAGACTCTAAGCAGAGGGCCCATCTAAGCTATGCCCTTACTGTAAGATAATAGTTATTTTGAGCCACAAAGTATGCAAAGTATGCAGTAATTAGTTATGCAGAAATAGAGAACAAGTACACTGTGCTCTGCTAATTATCATATGCATGATCTCTTAGTGTTTCAAGTAATGTCATAAGCCTGATATTAATATTATCTTCATTTACAGAAGGAGAAACTGAGGCTCAGAAGTTGATATACAGAACGTTTTGCTCTTAGCCGCTATACTATTATGGCATGTGTTATCTTAATATATTGCATTGTTTTATGGGTTCAAGTTTATCATGTCCTTTGACAAGTTTAAAAATCTATCTGCTAAAACCTGTCAAATACATTAAGGAAAAGTCCTGCATAGCACATCTCCCACACAAGGTAGATGTTTTTAATTTCAACTCTATAAAGACATTTCATTTAACTGTTTTGTGCTGTACTTATATCATACATCTTGTAGAAATATTTGATTCATGAATAGGAAAGGTTTTCTTAAAAGTGATGGACTGTGAACTATTTAGAAGAAAGAATAATCATGGCAGACATGAGTCCTAAATGCTTTGAATTTACTTAGAATTAGAACATTCAGAAAAACATTAGTTTAAATGTGCTGCAGCTTGAATTCTGTCTTTAATTTTGCTGTAAAACTAAAACATTTAATCTGTATCTTAATGTTAACATTTCTGATCAGGTATAGGCAAAAATATAATACAGAGATATTTAGAAACAGGGTTTTTTTTAAACAACTAAAGTCCTATTTGGTTCACTGTTCTGAGAAGTTAAGGTGGAATTGTGATGTCTTCTAATAAAAGTCCTTTTTGTTCTGCATTATCAGATGTTAATTATTCATACTGCATGACTGAGGATTTTGGAGGCAGAAAGAGATTCACCTGCGGTATCTGGAACACCAATGGGGGTCTACATCAACAAGAATTTATACAGCAGCTGGTGCTAGTCAAAGCTAATGAGAGAATTTCAGTTTAATAAAAAGACCCCCAACTGAGCACACTATCTTGAAAAAAGTATACTTATCAAACAACTTCCAATCAGTTCAAGAGAGACACCTTAATTGGGAAGAGGAAGAACTGCAGAGTAGTTTGTAATCATGCCAATTCTAGATCAATAACTGCATGTCTGTTCTGTGGTAGACATAGCTTTTGCTTCATATGAAGTAATCACATATAAATTCTCTCTATTTGGATAAGGAAACCTTTGCTTTATTTGACAATGTATAATGATATCCTCTTTTAATACACCTCTGTGTCTTCATAATAAACACGAGTAAAATTTAGACATGTGATGGTAAAAGTCAATATAATTGTTGATTTTTAAAATAAACTTTGTATCTAACAGGAAAGTAGTGCTTATGAAATTTTTATACTTTCAAAAATAATTTTGTTGAAATAAAATTACATGAATAAAGTTAAATGATGATGGTTTAACTATAAGAAGAGTATACTGAACACTGATAATCTGACTTGTATGAGATTACTTCAGGGAAGGCTGTACCGAATAATCTAGTAAAAAACAGAAGATAGTTTACTTTTTGCAGGAAGGATTTGGAATACTAAAGAACAATATGATTCGGTCATCGAGTCTTAGTTTCCTTTTGTTAAAAGGAAATAGTCATTCAAACTGGTGGCTTTCAACTTGTTCATAGGCTACTAGTCTCAGTGGTGCATTACTGGGCACTATGGGGCAGGCAGGGCAGGTGGAAAAGGCAGCGAGGGGAATATGGCCCAACAGGGAGGTTGAGACAAAGCCTGCGGGAGAAGCGGGGAGGGGGCTCTGCAGTTTCCTTTCTCACATCAACAAGGGTAGATCCTTTCTTTCTGCCTGCCTGTCTTTCCCCTCTCTTTCTTCCTTCCCTCTCTCCAAACTGTATCTATTTATATAGACATACATTTAGGAATGGAAATATTGGGCTTCTATATAAAATTTCTTTTTGCAAAATAGGGTTCCTCTGCTAAAATACAGTTTGAAAATCACTGGACTAGATAATTCTAAGTTTTCGTCCGTCTATGTTTCAGTGACTGTTAGGATTTCAAGATCCAGGAACAACACAGCAAGGGAGATTGAAAATCTTTTAGGACACACAACAAACACCTATCTTGCATAAATGGTAGTTCATCTAAGAGGCAAAGCTATGGGTGAAATGGCATCTTATGACACTTTCAGATATGCGAGACTGCTTTAGTTCATTTGTGTTGCTTTAAAGTATCCCTGAAGCTGCGTAATTTATGAAGAAAAGAGGTTTATTTGGTTCACAGTTCTGCAGGCATGACACCAGCATCTGTATCTGGTACATGGCAGAAGAAGAAGAGGAGCCAGCACATAGAGACCACACGTCAAGAGAGAATAAATAAGAGAGATGGGGAAGGTGCCAGGCTCTTTTTAACAATTAGCTCTCAGGGCAACTCCCATGGGATCTAAGAGTGGGAACTCACTGTTTACTGTGAGGATGGCACCAAGTCATTCATGACGGATTCAACCCCATGATCCAACACCTCATACCAGGCCCCACCTCCAACATTGGAAGTCAGATTTCAAAACGAGACTTGGTGGAACCAAACAAAACATAGCAGACACTATGTTTAATAGGTTCAGTTTTTTGTTTTTTTTTTTTCCAGAGTAACTGTGTAGAGCAGAGCCATGTTCACTTAGGGACTTAATCTACTCAATGATGTTTGGGCAAAGGAATACTTATGACCTAATTTTAAAAATAAAAGCTTTTTGCATTTAGAGAATCATATGCTATTAGAGCTGGTAGGATACTCTGAAGTCATCTTACTCTTTTTATATGTTTATTTACTTATTAAATTGATAAATTTTTATCAAATTTGAATATGTGCCAGCCATCATGTTACATGTTAGGGATAGAGTATATTGTCCCTATCTGTATAGAGATTATGCTTTAGTGGAGAAGACAGGCAATTAAACAATCATACACATAAGCATATAATTACAAATTTGTATAAGTACTATTAAACAAAAGAAAAGGGTTCCCTGAGATCCTATATTGGAGTGTACATAGAAAACACTGGGCTGCAGAGAGCAAAAGTGACTTGCCTCAAGTCAGAGTGTGCACCACAGGGCTGGCAGTAGACTTAGTCACCTGTTCTCTCTGTCTCACTAGCATAGCTGTGAAGTATAGGTCCATAGTAAGGGCTAAGTGATAGAAATCAGAAAGCCATGAACTCCTCCCCTGGCTTGTGCACTACTTTGGAACCTTGGGCAGCCTTGGGAGACACCCAATGACCTGCACTAAGAATGGAAACTTCAAACTTTTGAAAATGATTTTCTTCATTGGTTAAGATCCCTGTGCTTACAATGTGGTTGAATAGAGGCTGAAAATGGTCTGCAGGAGTAGTAAAGTCCATGATTAAAGAAGAGTAATTCCTTAGTAGCTACAGCAAGGCTATTCTTTATTTAAAACCTTCAGGCTGCAAGCAGGTTCAACAGCTTTCTCGAGTCTACTTTGCTGTAAAACAAGTGGTTTCTTCCTTTCCTTTGCCCAGATAGGTTTGCCAGACCTATCAATTAGAAGAAAACCTGAGTTAAACTATCATTATTAAAATATTAGCTAAGAGCAACTATGATGAAGCCATTCTCCTATCTGAAGACGGCCAACTGGCATAGCTTCTGCCCATGTGGCTAATGGGGAGTTTGAGGTTATTTTCTCTGACAAGAATCTGAAGAGTAGAGACAGAGTGAGTCTGGTTGATTGCAGAGCCATAAACTTTGGAGATCCAACAAATACACAGCCAAACTGGTATCATTTCATGAGCATTGAGAAGCTTCACCTGCCTACATGGATGCCATCTATCTCTGGGAGGTACCTAGCATCAGGTAGTTAACAACGATTTAAGTCCTTCCTAGTGTTTGCTGGGATAAGCAATTGACCTTCATCAATCTAAAGCCTAAATCATAGTCAAGTGAGCACTGCATTCATGAATAGATGGGATTATAGCATAGAAGCTGGTGTCTCTGTGTGTGTGTGTGTGTGTGTGTGTGCACACGTGCGCATATGCAAACTTTTTCCTTTTGGTAAACCTCCTCCCTCCCATCTCCTTTCCTGCTGCCCCACCCCTGCCATAACCCATGCTACAAAATTAGCATGTATCTTCAAGTATTTTAAAAATCCATGCTTATATAATCCTATCTAAGCATATATATGTACAAAAAAATCTACATACATAGATTTTTGGGGCCTTTATATTTTTAAAAAAAACAGAGTCATATTATACATCTTTTTCCAAAATTTTTCATTTTCACAAGGACATACAGTTCTACTTCATTTATTGTATGGATGTATATGATTTACTTTGTTTCCAGTTTTCTGCTACATTGACTAATACTCAGATTAACTCCCTTGCTTATGTGTCCCTGTGTACTGGGACTTTTATTGTTATAAGATAGATTTTCTGGAGATCGATCCAAGATGGCCACTTAAGAGGAAGTCGGGATTGCAGCTCCGAGAGAAGGCGCAGAGGGTGAGTGGACGCCGCATTTCCAGACGGACTTTTACTGCCCACAGACCAGGAGATTCACAGCAGGAAAAGCCCCACGGGTCTCCAGCACCGCTGGTTTAAGCGGAGTGGCCGCTCAGCCTACGCCCTGGAGCGGGGGGGGGCAGTGGCTTCTTGCGCAGAGCGAGAGAGACAGAGTTCCCTCTGAGCCAGAAAGGGGAGCTGAAGCAGGGAGCCAAGCCAGGAGACCCCTGGGCAAGGGAGTGCCACGAATCTCAGAGCCGCTGCTTCGGCTGACGCAGCGGCACACAGGGCAGCGGATTTTAATTGCGTGGAGAAGCTCCCCGCATTCCCAGCACCGCTGGTTGGCCCAGAGCAGCTGCTCGGCCTGCACGGGGGGCGGGGAGCAGCGGCTCCTTGAACAAAGTGAACGAGACTGTGTCCCCTCTGGGCCAGCAAGGGGAACTGTGGCAAGGAGGCAAGCCAAGAGATTACAGGACAAAGAGGGCCCCTCTAGAAACACGGCTGAACCCGGGACGGTTCAGCTCTGTGGGGGAGGGGCGTCCTCCATCGGGAAACACCCTGCAGTTCCCGGGGAAATTTTCCGTAACCAAGACAACCCGCCACTACAGAGACTCCGTCACTACAGGGGCGGGCCAGCATAGCGGAAGCAGTTCTAACTACACCCACAGGACTGCTGGGAAGCTCACACGGAAGCTGGGCGGAGCCCACAGCAGCTCAGCGAAGCCTCTGCAGGCTGAGTGTGACTAGACTGCCACCTTGTGGGCAGGGAAAACGGTAGCAACACAGCTGAAAAATATAAAGTGCTAAACCCCTGGGCCAGAACACCTGGGGAGAAGAAAAGGGGGTTTATGAGTTCAGCTGCTGCAGACTTAAAATTACCAAAATCAGAAAGACAGCAACTACAAAGTCAATAGGCGGATAAATCCACAAAGATGGGAAGAAACCAGCGCAAAAAGGATGAAAACACCCAAAACCAGAACACCTCTCCCCCTACAAGGCAGCATAACTCCTCACCAGCACGGGAACAAGACTGGACGGAGAATGAGTGTGATGAAATGACAGAATCAGCTTTCAGAAAATGGATAATAAGAAACTTCTGTGAGCTAAAAGAACATGTTCTAACCCAATGCAAAGAAACTAAGAACCTTGAAAAAAGACTTGACGAAATGCTAACGAGAATGGACAACTTAGAGAGGAATATGAATGAATTGATGGAGCTGAAAAACACAACACGAGAACTTCGCGAAGCATGTACAAGTTTCAACAGCAGAATTGACCAAGCAGAAGAAAGGATATCAGAAGTTGAAGATCAACTCAATGAAATAAAACGAGAAGGGAAGATTAGAGAAAACAAGGTAAAAAGGAATGAACAGAGTCAACAAGAAATATGGGACTACGTGAAAAGACCTAATCTACGTGTGATAGGTGTACCTGAATGTGACGAAGAGAATGCATCCAAGCTGGAAAATACTCTTCAGGATATTATCCAGGAAAACTTCCCCAACCTAGCAAGGCAGGCCAAGATTCAAGTCCAAGAAATACAGAGAACACCACAAAGATATTCCTCTAGAAGAGCAACCCCAAGGCACATAATCATCAGATTCACCAGGGTTGAAATGAAGGAGAAAATACTAAGGGCAGCCAGAGAGAAAGGTCGGGTTACCCACAAAGGGAAACCCATCAGACTCACAGCAGATCTCTCAGCAGAAACCCTACAGGCCAGAAGAGAGTGGGGGCCGATATTCAACATCCTTAAAGAAAAGAACTTTCAACCCAGAATTTCATATCCAGCCAAACTAAGCTTCATAAGTGAAGGAAAAATAAAATCCTTTGTGAACAAGCAAGTACTCACAGATTTCATCACCACCAGACCAGCTTTACAAGAGCTCCTGAAGGAGACACTACACATAGAAAAAAACAACCAGCACCAGCCACTCCAAAAACGCACGAAATGGTAAAGAGCAGCAACACAATGAAGAATCTCCATCAACCAATGGGCAAAACAGCCAGCTAGCATCAAAATGACAGGACCAAACTCACACATAACAATATTAACCCTAAATGTAAATGGACTAAATGCCCCAATCAAAAGACATAGACTGGCAAATTGGATAAAAAGCCAAAACCCATCAGTGTGCTGTATCCAGGAAACCCACCTCACATGCAAGGATACACAAAGGCTCAAAATAAAGGGATGGAGGAAGATTTACCAAGCAAATGGAGAGCAAAAAAAAGCAGGAGTTGCAATTCTCATCTCTGATAAAATAGACTTTAAAGCAACAAAGATCAAAAGAGACAAAGAAGGACATTACATAATGGTAAAAGGATCAATGCAGCAAGAAGAGCTAACGATCCTAAATATATATGCACCTAATACAGGAGCACCCAGATACATAAGGCAAGTTCTTAAAGACTTACAAAGAGACATAGACTCCCACACATTAATACTGGGAGACTTCAACACACCGTTGTCAATATTAGACAGATCAACGAGACAGAAAATTAATAAGGATATCCAGGACTTGAACTCAGACCTGGAACAAGCAAACCTAATAGATATTTACAGAACTCTCCAGCCTAAATCCAGAGAATATACATTCTTCTCAGCACCACATCACACCTACTCTAAAATTGACCACATAATTGGAAGTAAATCACTCCTCAGCAAATGCAAAAGAACAGAAACCATAACAAACAGTCTCTCAGACCACAGTGCAATCAAGTTAGAACTCAGAATTCAGAAGCCCACCCAGAACCGCACATCCTCATGGAAATTGAACAACTTTCTCCTGAATGTTGACTGGATAAACACTGAAATGAAGGCAGAAATAAAGATGTTCTTCGAAACCAACGAGAATGAAGACACCACATACCAGAATCTCTGGGACACATTTAAAGCAGTCTCTAGAGGAAAATATATAGCAATAAGTGCCCACATGAGAAGAAAGGAGAGAACTAAAATTGACACCCTATCATCAAAATTGAAAGAGCTAGAGGAGCAAGATCAAAAAAACTCAAAACCTAGCAGAAGACAAGAAATAACTAAGATCAAAGCAGAAATGAAGGAGATAGAGACACGAAAAACCCTACAAAAAATCAATAAATCCAGGAGCTGGTTTTTTGAAAAGATCAACAAAATAGACAGACCACTAGCCAAACTAATAAAAAAGAAAAGAGAGAATAACCAAATAGATGCAATAAAAAATGATAAAGGGGATATCACCACAGATGCCACAGAAATTCAAACCATCATCAGAGATTATTACAAACAACTCTATGCACATAAATTAGAAAACCTGGAAGAAATGGATAAATTCCTGGACAGTAGTCTCCTCCCATGCCTAAACCAGGAAGAAGTCGAAACCCTGAATAGACCAATAACAAGGTCTGAAGTCGAGGCAGCAATTAAGAGCCTACCACCCAAAAAAAGCCCAGGCCCAGATGGTCTCACAGCCGAATTCTACCAGACATACAAAGAGGAACTGGTACCATTCCTACTGAAACTATTCCAAATAATCCAAAAAGAGGGAATCCTTCCCAAATCATTTTATGAGACCAACATCATCCTAATACCAAAACCCGGCAGAGACTCAACAAGAAAAGAAAACTACAGGCCAATATCCATGATGAACATAGATGCAAAAATCTTCAATAAAATACTGGCAAGCCGATTACAACAGCACATCAAAAAGCTTATCCACCATGATCAAGTAGGATTCATCCCGGGGATGCAAGGCTGGTTCAATATACGCAAGTCTATAAATGTAATTCACCACATAAACAGAACCAAAGACAAAAACCACATGATTATCTCAATTGATGCAGAGAAGGCCTTCGACAAAATTCAACAGCCCTTTATGCTAAAAACCCTCAATAAACTAGGTATCGATGGAACGTATCTCAAAATAATAAAAGCTATTTATGACAAACCGACAGCCAATATCATACTGAATGGGGAAAAACTGGAAGCATTCCCTTTGAAATCCGGCACTAGACAAGGATGCCCTCTCTCACCACTCCTATTCAATATAGTACTGGAAGTTCTAGCCAGAGCAATCAGGCAAGAAAAAGAAATAAAGGGTATTCAATTAGGAAAGGAGGAAGTCAAATTGTCTCTATTTGCAGACGACATGATTGTATATCTAGAAGACCCTATCACCTCAGCCCAAAATCTCCTGAAACTGATAAGCAACTTCAGCAAAGTATCAGGATACAAAATCAATGTGCAAAAATCACAAGCATTCCTATACACCAATAACAGACTTAAAGAGAGCCAAATCAAGAACGAACTGCCATTCACAATTGCTACAAAGAGAATAAAATACCTAGGAACACAACTAACAAGGAACGTAAAGGACCTCTTCAAGGAGAACTACAAATCACTGCTCAACGAAATAAGAGAGGACACAAACAGATGGAGAAACATTCCATGTTCATGGTTAGGAAGAATTAATATCGTGAAAATGGCCATACTGCCCAAAGTAATTTACAGATTCAACGCTATCCCCATCAAGCTACCAATGACCTTCCTCACAGAACTGGAAAAAATCACCTTAAACTTCATATGGAACCAAAAGAGAGCCCGCATAGCCAAGTCAATTCTAAGCAAAAAGAACAAAGCAGGAGGCATCACACTACCGGACTTCAAACTCTACTACAAGGCTACAGTAATCAAAACAGCATGGTACTGGTACCAAAACAGAGATATAGACCAATGGAACAGAACAGAGACGACGGAGGCGACACAACATATCTACAACCACCTGATCTTTGACAAACCTGAAAAAAACAATCAATGGGGAAAGGATTCCATGTTCAATAAGTGGTGTTGGGAAAACTGGCTAGCCATATGCAGAAAGCAGAAACTGGACCCCTTCCTGACACCTTACACTAAAATTGACTCCAGATGGATTAAAGACTTAAACATAAGACGTAATACCATAAAAACACTAGAAGGAAACCTAGGCAAAACCATTCAGGACATAGGCGTAGGCAAGGACTTTATGACCAAAACACCAAAAGCATTGGCAACAAAAGCCAAAATAGACAAATGGGACCTAATCAAACTCCACAGCTTTTGCACGGCAAAAGAAACAGTCAATAGAGTGAATCGGCAACCAACAGAATGGGAAAAAATTTTTGCAGCCTACCCGTCTGACAAAGGGCTGATATCCAGAATTTACAATGAACTAAAAAAGATTTACAAGAAAAAAACAAACAAGCCCATTCAAAAATGGGCGAAGGATATGAACAGATACTTTACAAAAGAAGACATACATGAGGCCAACAAACATATGAAAAAATGCTCATCATCACTGGTCATTAGAGAAATGCAAATCAAAACTACATTGAGATACCATCTCACGCCAGTTAGAATGGCGATCATTAAAAAATCTGGAGAAAACAGATGCTGGAGAGGATGTGGAGAAATAGGAACACTTTTACACTGTTGGTGGGAGTGTAAATTAGTTCAACCACTGTGGAAAACAGTGTGGCGATTCCTCAAGGACCTAGAAATAGAAATTCCATTTGACCCAGCAATCCCATTACTGGGCATATATCCAAAGGATTATAAATCGTTCTACTATAAGGACACATGCACACGAATGTTCATTGCAGCACAGTTTACAATAGCAAAGACCTGGAACCAGCCCAAATGCCCATCGATGATAGACTGGACAGGAAAAATGTGGCACATATATACCATGGAATATTATGCAGCCATTAAAAAGGAGGAGTTCACATCCTTCGTAGGGACATGGATGAACCTGGAAAACATCATTCTCAGCAAACTGACACAAGAACACAAAATCAAACACCACATGTTCTCACTCATAGGTGGGTGTTGAACAAGGAGAACACATGGACACAGGGAGGGGAGCACTATACACGGGGGTCTGTTGGGGGAGGGGGGATAGTGGGGGGGGTGGGGAGTTGGGGAGGGATAGCATGGGGAAAAATGCCAGATATAGGTGAAGGGGAGGGAGGCAGCAAATCATACTGCCAGGTGTGCACCTGTGCAACAACCTTGCATGTTCTTCACATGTACCCCAAAACCTAAAATGCAATAAAAAAAAAAAAAAAAAAAAAAAAAAAAAAAAGATAGATTTTCTGAAGTATAAATTCTGAGTCAAAGAGATATGGATAATTTTAATAAATGTTGCCCATAGCCAGGCATGGTGGCACATGCCTGTAATCCCAACTACTTGGGAGGCTGAGGAGAGAGGATCACTTGAGCCCAGGAGGTCAAGGCTGTAGTGAGCTATGATTATACCACTGCACTCCAGCCCAGGCAATAGAGTGAGACCCTATGTCTAAACAAATGAATAATGATAACAAAATAAATGTTGCCCAATTGCTTTCCAAAAAGGATTGTAATAATTCTTATTTCCGCCAGCAATGAGAACACTATTTTCCTCCAGCAGCCATACCAAAATGGATATCCTCACACTAATATTTTTACTAGACTGACGAGTTTAAACCTCACTGTACTTTATTTTCCATTTTTCTAAATACAGGGAGTTTAGACACCTTTTCACAAGTTTGTAGGTCACCTGGTTTTGCTCCTCTGTGAGTTGTTTTCTTTTTATTTTGGGCTATATGTTGGAAGAGTTCATATATTAATATTGTATTTCCCGTCTGTGTTAAAATATTTTTAATTTATTACTTGTCTGGTTTTCATTATTATGTGAAACACATTTATTTTAATATATCTAAATCGGTGAGGGGTGTCCAATCTTTTGGCTTCCCCTGGCCACACTGGAAGAATTGTCTTGGGCCACAAAGAAAATATAGTAATGCTAATGATAGTTGGTGAGCTTTAAAAAAAATTGCAAAAGCAATCTTATAATGTTTTAGGAAAGTTTATGAATTTGTGTTGGGCCAAATTCAAAGCTTCCTGACCTGCATGTGGCCACAGGGTGCAGGTTGGGCAAGCCTGATTCTTTTATATATATATATATTTTAACAGCTTCTAGGTTTACTGTCTTATTTATGGAGAAGTCCCCATATATGTTCATTCTTAAAAAACTTCTATTCTCTTATTTTTATGTCTAAGTTTTTAATCCATCTGAAATTATTTTTGTATATGAGTTCAACTTTGTTTTTCTATACTATTTTAAAACAATGAACTTTTTTACTGAATTGAACTGTTGTTTTTATGGTGTATTAAATCCTCATATATATTAGGATCTATTTCTGGGTTCTATGTACTGTTCCACTGATTTGTTTATTCCTCTGCAAATATCTGATTTGTTTTTAGAGCCTTTATTATATCTTCTGATATTTGGTAAAGTATGTCCTTCCTAATTATTCTTTTTTTCTTCTATTTAAAAATGGTATTTTCAGGCATTTGTTCCTTTAAGTAAATGTTAGGAATGCGAACAGAAGTTACGTGTGTTTCTCCTGGTCAGAAGCTTTAGCACCAGTATGTGATTTACCTCCTTCTCTTTTCTCATCTTGGTGATGACAGAAGCACTAGTTGAGATAAAACTTTCAGCTTGGGTTTTTGAGTGACAAAGATGAGCAGAGCCACCCTGATTACCCATGTTGGACACACAGAAGAAGCAAGCAATCAACTTTGTTGTGTTAAGCCACAGAGACTGTGAGTGATTTGTTACTGCAGTATCACCCAGCTCATTCTGACTGATGAGAATGCCATGAGACTTATTTCAGATGACACACGTAAAAACACGTATCCAAAGACACAAATCAACTTACATGTCAATAAATATTGGCCAATATAATTAAAATTATGATCGAATAACAACAATAATAAAGCTACCCTTGTGTCTTGAGACAGGACCTTCCTGCCATATGGTTTAATTTCAGATGGTTAAGAAGCTACATGTACCAAAAGAAATATCTGCCCTGCCTGCTCAACATTGCTCTATACTATAGCTAAAAAATTAATTCCTGCTAAATGCAAGCCATTTCACCTTGCTAAAATGAAAGTTCATTAATATAAGGAAAGAAACTTAAAACACATTTGAAGATCAAGATTTATATTAGGAATTGCAAACTAGTGGTCTGTGGGCCAAATCTGGACCATATATGTTTTTATTTATTTATTTATGACACAGTCTCACTCTGTTACCCAGGCTGGAGTGCAGTGGGGCAATCTCAGCTCACTGCAACCTCTGCCTCCCAAATTCAAGCAATTCTCTGCCTCAGCCTCTCCAGTAGCTGGGATTATAGGCATGTGCCACCATGCCCAGCTAATTTTTGTATTTTTAGTAGAGGCGGGGTTTCACCATGTTGGCCAGGCTGATCTCAAACTCCTGACCTCATGATCCACCCACCTCAGCCTCTTAAAGTGCTGGGATTACAGGTGTGAGCCACAGTACGTGGCCACATGTTTTATTTTAATGACAGTATTTTAAAAATCAGGGAAACACACACACACTCACACATATTCACACTCACACACATACTCTCTCAAACTTACACACTTACTTCTGGCTTCTCTTGAAAAAACTCTTAAGATCTTAGAACCCTAAAATCACATTTCTACACGGCCAAAATCTCTGGAGCTAAGTAACTGTATCATCTAGTTCACCAGAGTTGCATTTCCTATTGGTTCAGAATGCATAGCAATAGGTGACCCATGGGGATTTACAGTAAATGAAAATTTGATTACAGTGCTTCCCCTTATCTATAGGGAATATGTTCTAAGACCTCCCGTGGATGCCAGAAACTACAGATAGTACTAAGCCCTGCATATACTATGTTTTTTCCATGTGATAACTCCGTTGACTAATAAGTGACCAACAGGCAGGTAGTTTATACAGTATGGATAGGGTGGACAAAGGGGTGATTCATGTCCGAAGCAGAACAATACAAGATTTCATAACACCACCCAGAATGGCTCACAAATTAAAACTTAGAAATTATTTATTTCTGGAACTTTTCATTTAATATTTTTGGACCATGGTTGATCATGGGTAACTGAAACTACAAAAAGCTAAGCCAAGAATAAGGAAGGACTATTGCATTTCTTCAGCAGTTGGGTATAGTGAGCGCTAGGTACAAAGAAGACAAAATACTACAATGGAGGCAAAAGCAGGGTACTGATAACTAAGTCATTTGATAGCATTTTGATAGAACCAGTTAGTTAAGGAAAAGACATTTCTATTCCTGCAGAAAAGAATAAAAATAGGTCTTTGATACCTCAGCAGCAATTTTCATCATCAAATCAGTTACAGAGCACACAAGCTAATTAATCCTCTTGGCTCCCTCCCACTTTGGGTGAGAATCCCAGAAATACCTTAGTAGAAAAACTTAGGAAAACAGTTGCAAAACATCTTGTTGCCTAGGAAGAATCTTAATACAACAAGCTACTAAATTGCTTTTTAAAGTTGCAAACTGACCCTCCCCAATCTTGTTCACTTAGGAAGGAGGATAAAAGAAAAGGGATTGGACAGCAAAGTCTAGAATCTAGATTGTTCAATGTCTAATTTCTATGCAATTGCTTGAGCATTATCTAAAACCTTTCACATTCATATCCCTTGAAATCCCTCTTATGTTAATCACATTCATCATTTTGGCTCCATTTTCATTAAAAGAAAAAACATCTTTATGCCACTCCCATCTTAGGATCTGCTAACTGACCCAGTTTTCAAAGGCAGAATCTCCCAGTACAAATATGCCTCTTGTTTTATGTCCAACTAATGAAACAAAAACAGCCTTTACAATTTAATGAAATCTTCCTGCAGATTTCCATAGTATCTATTACAATTTTATTAATACCCTAAATTAATTTAAGGCGTTGGAAACCAAAGGTTGGTGTCAGATAGTGTGCCAAGGTAATGCCTGTGTCTTCTGAATTATCTGGCACTGAAAGTGGGTTTGAGAGTGGGGCCTCCTAGGATCTTCAATGAGATACGTCTTTCTGTTTCCTATTTTAAAGGTTGTGAGTAGTTGGCTGAGAAAGAAAGGGACATGAAGTGTCTGGTTTTAAATAATCCAAAACTCAGATTTATCTCATCAATAATATATGACTTCAGCTCTGTTCCTTTGTTGAACTGGAAAGAGGTGGAAATTTTAAAAAGCCTGGAATAAACTTATGGACTGAAGAGAGATCTTCTCAGATCAGAAATGAGAACTTTTCCAACCACATTTTTCAGATACTTTAAAAAAAAATCCCCTTAGAAAATTGCATTATCACTGGTAAATTATTAAAATTTTTTTTCTTTTTCAACATCATACAGATTGTTTTTATAGATCTGTTGTATAACTTCAAATGGAATAAATAGAATAGATTAAGTGAGCTTTTTATTTCCATTCTAGTTATAGTGAAGGCATTTTTTTTAATTCTGGGTTAGTAGTTTCCTTTAGAAATACTCTGGAAACCCTTTATAAATGAAAGGAATGTGTATATTATGTAAATTCAAAGTGTGCTGTCCTCATTTACCCAGTGGAATTCAAAATAAGCCCCAACTTGTGAACATATTAAAGTAGATTGAAATGGATATTAGCGGGATTTGTAAGGAGAAGCACTCTAGTCAGTCAAACATGCTATGCACGAGATCTTTGATAATGTTGTTTTACTGATAATTACCTGCCGGCTGTCACCTCAAAGTGGGATTTCAAGCAGGTTCCAGTATTTAAATATTACTTTCACAGCCGAGCCTGCAAAGACACTTACACCAATCTGGCCATGTCCATTTTATTTCACAATTATCTCTGTCTTTCTTCATGAAAAGCAATGCACTTAACTCCCTTTTAATTGTGTTTGAACTGTGTGGGCAAGAGATCTTCAATACCATGCTCTCCTGCTCTGGTCCAGAGCAGGTTCTGCATTATTTCCTTCTCAGATGTCAGCAGATACCAGAATTACTGGAAAGCAGTACTTTCTAACTTGCATGAATATTCATCTGACCTCAGAAACTATTCTCTGGGCAAAGTAAACACCCCACACTTACATTAACTAAAGGTGGTTTAAGGAAGGATCAACTTATGTAGTCCTCTTGGGCTGCTAATGCCTGCTGGTCTTCCAGCCCTACAGAGAACTTCCTTTCCTCTGCCAGTATCACCGTGCACCGCCCCCACAACACTTTTTTTTTTCTCATCCTGAACTCCTAATTAAATTTAACAGTTTCAAGAGTTTAAACTGTATACCTTTTTAATTGTGTCCTACTTTGTATTGGCTGATGCACAAGTCTGAAAATGGATATTACAGCTTTTTATGATATAATATCACCCTAATTGGTGCTTCATAGGCCGTGGCTGAATTCTTTTCAATTAAGCTCTAACATACAGTAACTGTTTCTCTCTGCAAATGCTGGAAAGCCATTCACAAGAGAGGACTGGTACTGCACAATTCCAAAGTACCTTAATGTGTCAAAAATGTTTTGTGAAGAAAGCTACACTGTAAATGCAATCACCTACATTGGTGTTCCTATTGTTAACTAGGAGTGAAAGTATTGCTAATTGTCCTGCGTTTTAGCTGGGTTTTTAAAGCATTATGTAGTAAGTACACCGGAGGGTCAATTTGTGAAGTGAAATACTTAGCATGCAAAGCGTAATACAAGATGCTGTGTAATACTTGACCTCTCAGCATAATAAATGTAGCAGTGAAACGCTGTGCATTCAGTATTCACTGAATAGAGCCTTCGCAGTGGAACAAAACCAGAAAATGTTCTCTTCATTCCTTTTTTTTTTCACTAAGCGAAAATTATTCTTTATAATGGCCATTGCAGCAATTAGCTGGCATTTGGTAGAATAAATGTGCAGAAATAGCAATTTCTTATTTTAAATGAGATTTTGTATGGAGCCTGCAAATTACTTGAGGTATATGAATAATTGTGCCTTAGCTTTATGCTACAGAATAGGGTGTGGGTGAGTATAAAGATTTCCTATTTGCAGTTAAATGTTTAGACATTTTATTATTTTAATTTCACTCACAGTCTGCCTGGATTGACCTGCTTTCCCATTGATCATTTCATGTGCGCCTGGAAGCAAGTGTGCAGATGGCGGGAGACTCCCAATTAGTGCACCATGTTTTTTACGAATGTGACATGTAAGTGCAATCAGGTCTCCTCTGGAGGCAACAGCAGTGTTTAGAGTTTGGGATTCTAAATCAATACAATTTAATAATTTGCATGGAGTGAATGCTTATCAATATTCTCTGTGGTCAATTGGAAACTTCATTAAATTTTTATCAAAAGTTTTTTACCTTATTGAAATGCAGTCTTCCAGGCATTCATGATCCATCTAATTAGCCTTAAGTAGGGTATTTTTTTCTCTCTCAAAGTGATTCAGTTAATTATGTCCATATATTCATAATTATAAGGTAGATGAGTTGGGTAAAACTGAAATTATGAAATCTGCAGAGAGATTCTATGAGGCTTAGAATGTGGAATATTAAAAAAAGGGGTGAGTAAAAAATTTATGGCAAAGAAATACTTTTTAAAAAATCTCCCTCAGCCCACCCCATTCCAATAGCCTTCTCACAAGGTTTTGTACATTTAATTTTTCATTTATCATTTATAATCCAACAACTTCTGAAAATTGATTTTAGGTAATCATATAGTAATAATGTAATAATAATAAAGTAATAAAGTAATAATCATAGTAAGTAAATAGGCAAAATACTACGAATACTGGGAACATTTGACTAATGCCTTGAAAGTTATTTTTAATTTAAAAGAATTTAAAGGTGAACTATTCAGTTTTTTAAGAGTTCCTTTTGCCCACTGGCCACCACTAGTCCCCAGTTCTCCTACAAGATGTAACCACTTTAGTCAGTTTCTTATGTTTTCTCTTTCTACATTTTCAAATTTTCTTTTTATTCCAGTCCCTCGCACCTTTTACTTACATATTCTAATTACACATATTCTGCATCATATCTTAAATTTCAAGAATTAAAAAAAATCCCTAGGCAACTTTTCTAGCCCAAGAATTTTTTTTATCTTTAAACTTACATTTTTAGCTTTCCACAAAATTAATTTGTCTACCTTAATTTTCATTTTACTTAAAAGCTAAGCATATACAACGTTTTACTCAAACTAATTTTCTTTCTACCATTGAGTGATGTAAAAAATTCCTCTGTCAAATGCTATAATGAAGGTACCCATTATCAAATGATGAAACTCATCTGTTAAATCCAACCTGTGTTTCTACAAAATTGGAAATAACCCCAATTAGTCACTGCTAATCTAATCTGGGTAAAGTGATGTTCTCACATAGCAAGCAGATACCAGTCTTTCACTGCTCAATAAGCAAGGTTTATCAGCTGAACTTCTTCACATCAGGCCTCAGGGAGGGTGCTGGGCCATTTTATTACTGTCTTTGCTTAATGATCACGCTCAAAATCTTCAGAAAATTGCATAGCCACTGGTCAGAAAGAATTGTGTAAGATTTCTATCCCCCTTTAATGCCTCATGATTTTTTTCCAATGGGGCAAATAACAAGTCACAATCAATCATATTTTTAACATTTGAAGTGATTTATAGTAGACCCAGGTAGTTGACTACAAGAATAAATTTTAAAAATTATATATGTGAAATAAAAGAACATTAGATATAACAGTTTTCTTTCTAATTATTTCTTTCTGAAATGTTCCTCTTGAAACTTTCCAAGGGAGAAGAATGTGGTGGACTAAGGGCAAAATTTCATCCACATATTTGTGAGGTATAGGTAAATGCAATATAAATAACTGTATGGGTAAAGATACTGGTACGTTAAAACACAGAAAGAAATGTTAACTTGTGTTTTCATATTGCTGCTGTTAACGAATGAGGCCTTGGATAATTTATTTTATTTTATTTTTTCGTTTTCTTTGAGACTGGGTCTTGCCCTGTGGCCCAGGCTGGAGTACAGTGGCGTGATCATGGCTCACTGCAGCCTCAACATCCTGGGCTCAAGGGACCTCACTTCAGTCTCCTGAATAGAGTAGCTGGGACTAGAGGCATGTGCCACCACACCCAGTAATTTTTGTATTTTTTGTAGAGACAGGATTTCACCATCTTGGCCAGGCTGGTATCAAACTCCTGGGCTCAAGAGAGGTACCCACCTAGGCCTCCCAAAGTGCTGGGATTATAGGTGTGACCCAATGAACCCGGCCAATAACTCTTTTCAAAATATTTCAGGTCATTTTGGTCATCTAACAACTCTTTAACACATCCTGAGAGGTAAGCAGGTGATTTGAAGGATAGTTCATTTAAAAAGGGATGGTACAAGTAGTGAAAATTGGTTGTACATTAAGCTACTATTCTCAGTATCATTGAAAGTTTTACATTATTGTAAAACTAGATTACATTATTGCAAAATTAGATGACAATATTCTCACCTGGAGCATTTACTTGGGTATAACCTTTCTCTTTCAAAAGTTGAGTAGAATATCTATGTAGGGGGTGCTTCCTGCGTTGAGTGTCTTCTTCAAAAAAGAACATTACTTGTTCTCTCCCAAGGAAACTCTAGGAAAGGGCTTCATTGCAGTTCACCCAAACTGAATGACTCACCATATTCCCTGTCTCTTCTTGCTCTCCTCATCCTGCCTTCCCTTGGGATGGGTCTCCACTATGGGAGTCCTCGCTTCGTTCCTGCCTTTGGTTGTCCAATTTCTTCTCCTCTTTCAATGCCTAGGTCAAATGTTCTCTGCCCCATTAAGCTCTCTCTGCTGTCCTAGTTGGAAGGAATTCCTCTCCTAAACCAGAAGAGCAATTTACCTTTCTTCCTCTTGTATTTATGTACACTTGATCACCCCCCTGCTTGACTACTGGCTTCATAGCAATATGATTCAAGTCTGCACAGATTCCAGGGCTCACACTTTGTGAGTGTACAACAAATACTTCTTGAATGAATAAATTGGTAAAATTTAATGCTGGTCAGTGATCCGTTATTACATATGGTGAAAAGCTCCAAACAACCAAGGAAATACAAACATTCCAGGAATGAGACTTTATCCATTCTCTAGAATACAGCATTGAGTTTTTCTAATATTCTCCTAAGTCTCCAGATGGCAGGCAATTTCTGGTGCTTTGGATTTATCTGGACCAATGACAAACTAGTTGGCAACTCAGCTGAGATCTTTGCTGCAGGGCTGCTGTGCAAGCAATTCAAAACATAGATTAACAATTCTTTTCAACCAGCCCTCAATCATTAATGTCACAGAGATGGATTTCTGTGACCTTGAACAAGCTATTTATCTTGCTAAGCCTTAGTTTCCCTATCTATAAACTGGGGACAATAATACTTGTTTCACATGGTTAAATTAGATTAAATGAGATGAAAGTGTCCAACAGATAGAAAAATGGTAAAATTACGGTGAGGCTGTCAAAAATAAGTTCCGAGGAATCAGCTCAATTTTGTGAACACATATCTCATTGTATTATAATTATCTGGAAACAGTCTATCTCCATTACTAGACTGTGTACCATGTGAGGGCAAGGCCAAGCTCCTATTTATTTCTGTATCCCCAGTGCCTGAGTCCTGGCACATAGTAAGTGCTCAGTAAAATCTAGTCAAGTGAATGAAGAGTTGAGGTGGTGCCTCCACCACAATTTAGCTACCTGTTTATTCTCAATACAAGCAAGAGGTGGCAGTTGAGATGTTCCTCTTATCAGAAAATAAGTCACAGCCACAAAGGTATATATCAAAGTGAGAGCTCACTCATATACTATCAAGAAATTCAATTTATTTTAATCCTGGACCATTGAGAGATGGTGCCATTGAGGGAAATCAGTATTCTCTCATATAGGGTATGCATCCTGCAATTAAATTATTTTTAAATGTTTATCAAACAACCATAGGCTGCTACAAAGGGCTGTGAATCCTTGAGATTAACCTCCTGAAATTCTGCATAGTGTTCTAAATGGTAAGGATTTGCCACTTCCTTAAGGGGAAAATGACATTTCTCTTACTGATGACTTTCTGGCCAAATCCCTGAAGTGGGATTTCTGGAAAGATACGAGAACAAGTTTTGGGTGCATATTTCACAAGGAAGGCTGTGGAGGTATGCAGAGGAGGCTTATCAAATGTTCTTCCCATTTGGACTAGTGTTCTGGGCTTCAAAGACCTTTCTATACTTGGCTTTTCCTTCCCTCAAAATTGTAAACATTTTAAGAAGCAATTTCTATGTATTGAATAACCACAATACAAATCTGAACATTTTTCGATTTATTCCTGATGCTTATGCCTTATAGAACCTGGTTTTTCATGCTGTTTAGAGTCTGAAAGTTTCAATTGTGCTTCTGTTATGCTCCTTTCCTTGAGGAATGACCAGGTTCTAAGAGTGCCCCTCCTCCTATGGCAAAACAAAATTGGTGTACAATCTGGGGTGACATCGTGGTGGTCTCGCCCCAGACCTTGTTGAAGGTGGATAAACCCAAACAAACCCTAGCATCTTTCATGAATGTTTATTTGCATTCTGGGTCATCTGACAGAAAAAGTCATTTATTTAAAAAAATAGTAAAAGCTACCTAATATTTTTCGAGGGTTGCGTGGCAGGATCTGCACCGAGGACTTTACAAAAATTGTCTCATTTGGTCCTCACAACAGTCACAGGAGGGAAACTCACATGTGACTGGTGAGGAAACTGAGCCCGGAGGTTGGACGGCTTTCCCAAGTTCTATGGCAACTCTGGGAGAGAGCAGTGCAGGCTCAGGTCAGTGCAAACCCAGAATCTGAGCTCTTAGTCCTTGCTCTTCCATCTCTCTGACTTCAAAGTTTTCTTCACCAACTCCAGTGGCTTATGGGCAATGATGCATGGGGTGACCAACAAAACACACTTTCAACCAAAAACAATTGTCAGAAAATCTCATGTCTATCTAATGCTATGAAGGGTGAGTTGTGTGGGAGAGGCAGTTAGGGAACAAAAGGTGACTGGCCAGCTTTCGGGGGGCTGGTTCCATAGCCCACAAAGAATGAAGGCACAGACATTTCTATCCATGCTTGAGGGACAGCGCACTCACCCAGATGAGCAAGAAATGGGCTTACACCAGAAAGGAGGGCCCAGGCATGAAGGAGGAGACCCCCTAAACGCCCTAGCCCAGCTATGCCTCTGAACCACCTGAGGCCCAGGATACTCCAAACCCTGGTGTGGGCAAGGTAGATCCATGCGGACACATGGAGCCCAGAACCCAGCTCCTGGAGAGGACTTCTAGGTGTTAGGAGATAATACCTAATACTTAGAGGAGGTAGGGTGAGGAAGGGAAAGAACAGTGATGACCTTTGCTCCAAAACACATTTTCCAATATGAGGGAGGGAGTAAAACCGAATAATTCACTCAAAGAAACAGGTAATAACACAGCTGGTAAACCCTGCCACAATATTCCCTTCAAGTTTTATTTATTTAGCATTTATACTAGCAGTTCTCAAAATTTAGGGAGTAAAATAACCTGGGAAGGTTGTTAAAATGCATTTACCCAGGTCCTATCCCCCAAAATTCTGGTGCCGTGGGTTTGGGGTGGGTTCCTGGACTCTGTTTTGGACAACATCCAGAGAGATTCTCATGTCCCTCATCAGAGAAGTAAATGCTGAGAAAACAGCCCTGGAGTGAGGCGAGTCCTTGGAGAGCTGACATTCTGTGGGGTTAAGGTGAAACCTATCTATCTATCTATCTATCTATCTATCTATCTATCTATCTATCTAGAGATGGAGTTTCACTCTGTCACCCAGGTTGGAGTGCAGTGGAGTGATCATAGCTCACTGCAGCCTAGACCTCCTGGGCTCAAGGGAGCTTCCTGTTTCAGCCTCCAAAGTAGCTGGGACTACAGGCCCATGCCACCACCCCAGGCTGTAAAGCCTAATTAATCATATTATTCTCCAGGAATGCTTGTTTTTGAAGAGCTAGCAACAGTTGACCATGTCTATGGCTACTGCCCAAAGGTTTCCAATATTCCTTCAACATCTATTTCTAGGATAAGTTTTAGGCAAGACTGAGGGTGGGTGAGATGACACTCTGATGTGGCCTCTGCTGGTCTTAGCTGGGCAGGCTTCCAGGCACACTCTGAATGAGGTGGCACCCCTTAGCTTCAAGGAGGACTATCTTGTGAAGGAGTAGTCAGAGTATCTTAAGTGTTTGACAACCAATCATTCATTCATTCTGTAGTTACAGAAAACTTTTTTGTTTGTACTATGTTTTAGGACTTGGGCCTTGCTTAAGCTTCTCTTTCTTCCTAGAAGGTGACTGTCTTCCAGCTTCGCCCAGTTAACTTTACTCTTCCAGATCTGTCCTTCCTAATGAGGTCAGTTCCTCCAGGCTATGCCCTGATGGCATCATAAACCTGCCAAATGTGATTCCTGAGTTAATGCCCTTATCCCCACTGCTTATAAACTACATGAGGGCAGGAATCATGTTGTTTAACTCCAAGTCACTTAAAAATAATTTGCTAAAATACAGTTTTGTAAATAATACTTTGCCACATTTTTAGCAAGGCACCAGCTTAACAGAGTAGATTATTTTTCTATTTATAAATTAAACAGCAAATTGTATTGGATAGACTGTTTTAACACCTTTTGACGAGTTCTTTGAAGGTTGATTTAGTTTTGTCTTCATAATATCATTTTAAAGAGGTTCAACAGCTAACAGTGATAGAATGGTATAGCCTTTTGGGGTATATATTTGTTGAGGAAAGGGTATTTAGAAATCAGTAATATAGTTCTTTTCCTTTACCGGCGCACCCAGAAAAAAACTGCTTGTCGCTTTGGGGTTAAAAGCCACATTTGCAGCTGTTACTGGGCCGGCTGTGAGTTCCCTGGACCCCGCGGCTTTCCCTTGCCCGGTTGACCCTGCCAGAACCAGGTGAGCCGCTGCCCTCACAGAGACCCCCGGCCAACAGGCAAACGCCCTGGGGAAGCCTTTCTTACCCTGCTGCCTGGGACTGGAGAACGCCGGAGAAGCCTGGAGAATGCCCGAGAGGCGTGGAGAATGCCCGAGAGGCCTGGAGAATGCTGGAGAAGCTGAAGAACGCCCCAGAAGCCTGGAGAACGCCCAAGAGGCCTGGACAAGGCCGGAGAGGCCTCGAGAACGATCGAGAGGCCTGGAGAACGCCTGGAGAACGCCTGGAGAACGCCTGGAGAACGTCTGGAGAACGCCTGGAGAACGCAGGGGAGTCCTGACAGAACCATGCGCCAGGCCGCTGTGCTCCGCTCCCCTGTGCACTCCGGTTGAACCTCGCCCCTCCCGGTTTTCTCTGACCAACCTCTGCGCATGCGCGGTTCTGCCCCCGGGGCTGGGCTGTTACTTGCCAGCAAGGAGCAGAAAGTGGGGAGTGCTCACCCGACTTTCCACCCTACAGGCTTCGGCAGGTTTTGGTCCCAGAGATAATATCCGAAGGATAGAGAAGGAGAGGGAAAGCGGAGAGAGAGCTTGAAGGTAAAAAAACTGCGCTTTTAACTTTGGTTGGGTCGTGCCTCTGAGGCGTGGCACTCAGGTTCCCCTCAGCCCTGCCTGGCTGCACTGCTTCAGGAGATTTTTGAAGAGACAGGACAGAATGGGGCCGGTTTTACTCACGATTTTGAAGTTTCTTTCTCTGGCTGTACCCCTCTTCTGGCTGTACCCCTTTTTTGGTGTACCCCTCTCCTGGCTGGCTCGCCAAATGTAATATTGGGGTTTAGGGGTTCAGGGTGCCCTTAGCTTCCCTGAGAGGACTTTTCTCCAGGTGCTTAGTCTCCCGCCCTCTTAGGAATGAGAGGGGACCAGGGCGCAGTAAATGCTGAACTTAAGAAGGGTTGTAGAAAGGGATTTTATTTAGGTAGAGAGAGAAAAAGGAGAAGGAGAGAGAAAGAAACGCTAACTACTGAGTAAGAAAAGCCACTCTCACACTGAGTGAGAAGGGTTTCCAGAGGGGGAAAAACAGAAGGAAAGCTCCTCTCACACTGAGTGAGAGAATTCAGAAAGATGGAATCCAGGAGAGGAAAGCAGTTTCCACACTGAGTGGAAAGGAATAGAGACAGATGGAGTTTAGGAGGGGGAGACAGGCTTCCACTAGAGAGTGTGGAAGGGGACTCCAGAAGGGAAATCCAGGACAGAGAGACGGCTTCCACGAAGGGAGTGTTCGTGGAAGGGACCCAAACATGGAGTCTGAAGGGGTGTGGAAGAAGGGGACTTTTAACCTGGGAGGAACCCCCACCTTCTCTAAGACCCCAGGCCAATGAAAGGAGTTCCTTGGAACTTTCACTGGAGTAATTGATTCTTAGTTTCTTCCCTTGCCAGTGAAATTTAAACAAAAACCGTTAAATCTCCTGGATAGAGAGAGATGGGAGTGGGGCATGGCGCTGGGAAGTTTTTGCCCTTAAAACTACGCTCCCCTGTGGACCCCGAGAGAGAACACCTTCCCTCAGAATGATAGCTTACGTCAAATTCAACTGTGCAAACTGTTCTTTGTAGTTCTTCCTAATTCTTGGTATAAGTTTCAACATTATATAAGTTATATGGAAGATATTGAAAGTTGTTTATGAGGAAGCCATGATATACTGAAGAAGCACGTTTCAATTTATATTTTTCCACCATGGACAATTCCTTTTACATTAATTTTTTCTTGTATCTCTTAGTTGTATTATGTGGATATTTCTTACTCATTGTTTTATTCAGGCTATTAATCACCTGGAAATTGCATGTATTTCAATTTTTGTCTTTTAGTCTGTGACTATTACGGTGTCGTTTGATTCACAGAAGCTGTGTTTTGTTTTATAATTCATGGTTTTCTTAATATGTTTTATGCCAAGCTTTTAAAAGTCCTTCCCCTAAAGTCATTAAGATATTCTCCTATATATTTGAAAAACTTTTTTTTTTTTGCATTTATATCATTGATACAATTAATCCTTGTGTATGGAGAAGGACATTTCTTTTCCATGTGGACAAACAATTGTCTCAATTATTAAATTGTCTACTCATGCCTATTTGTCTGCAATGACATGTTTGTAATATACCAACTTTTCATAAAAGCATGTGTTAATTTCTAAGTTCCCCATGTTCTGTTTAGCCCATTTATTATATCTGCTTCAGTAGTAGATTGTGTTATTTTTCACAATAGTCATAAGATGTTTTGAAATCTGATAAGGCAGTATGCACACATTTTTTTCTTTACAATTTTCTTGGATATATTTGCCCTCATGCTTTTTCACATAGATTTATTTTGTCAAGTTCAACAACAACAAAAAAAACCTATTAGTAATTTTTCCAGAATTTCAATGAAGTTTTACACTGATTTGGAAAGAATGGATATTTATATGATACTGTGCCATCTTTTCACTTTAAGGGATCTTCTTTAATGCCTTTTAATGAATTAATATATATATTTTTCTACATAAAGGTAATATAGATACATCCCTAGGCAAATGATAGACTTGGCTGTGATTTTAAACATTATGTTTTAACGTATTCCACTTTTACAACTGCTTCTTGCTTGTATAAATCAAGCAACTCTGCTGAACTCTGTAGTACTATTGTACATTTACAGATTTTCTTGGGTTTTCATGTATACAATTATATTGCAAAAAAAAAAGACAAAATTATTCCTTTTAAAGTTTTAGTTTTATTGATTTTTTTTTTTCCTTGATCCACTGTACTGGATAGGCGCTCCAGCAAAGTGTTGGGAAAAAGTTATGTCTCTGTTTCTGACTTTTAAAAAGTATTTTTTATATTGTTCTATTATGAATTATGCTTACTATGGGTTTATGTATTTATTTTATTCAATTTTAACATTAGCTTTTGATTGTTGTGTAACAAATTACCACATACTTAGTGGCTTAAAACAGCACATATTTATTATCTCACAGTTTCTGTGGGCCAGAAGTTCAGAATGGTTTAGCTTTGTCTTCTGCTGAGGGTCTCATAGGAAGAAACTCAAGGTATGAGCTGGCCACGTCCTCAACTAGAGGCTACACTGAAGAAAAAGTCTTCTTCCATTCTCATTCAGGTTGTTGGCAGAATTTAGCTCCTTAGAATTGTGGAACTGAAGTCCTCACTTTTTTGCTGGCTGACAGCTGAGCACTGCTCTTAGTCTGGCACTAGAGTCCCTGCTACAGGCTTTCCAAAGTAGATCTCTTCATAAAGGAATGGTCCAGTCTCTTTCAAAGGCTCACCTGTGTTGCTTAGTCTCCTCAAGATAATCCCGTTTCCAACTTCAAAGTAAACCAATTTAGAACCTGAATTATATCTACATCAGTGAAATTTCTTCACCTGTGTTGTGAAAGTAAATTAATCACAGAAGTGGTTTTGTTTTCCATAATAAAAGTCTCTAGCTGTGAGTTGTGGGCTTGCCTGTAGTACCAGCTGCTGTTCAGTATGCTGAGGTGGGAGGATATGGAGCTCAGGAGTCAGTTGGAGGCTGTAGTGTGTGATGATTGTGCCCCTGGACACCAGCCTGGGTGTCAGAGTGAGACCCCATCTCTAAACAAGTAAACAAAGAAATAAGTAAATAGTCCTAGCCATAGTCATGGATAGAGAATTATACAAAGGTGTGTATCCAAGGGACCAGGAGGAGTCTTGAGGTCCAATGTAGAATCTGTTACTACAGCATTATTTGCTACATTAATATCATCCTTTTTCAATTCTTCATTTGTCCTACTTTTAATTATATTTATGTTTATATTTATTACTCAATAATAAAAACCATAAGGCCATAGCCTTAAAGTAAATCTTGGAATAGGGGAGTATAAATTCTTTAAATTTGTTCTTTTTCAAATTTGAACACTTTTTTTTTTTTTTTTTGCATTTTCACATACATTTTAGCTGATTATTTTTTATAGATACCTCATATTCTCTGACTTTATTAAACTTTATTTCTGGCATCTTTATAGTGGGATTATTAGGATTGTCTATGTACACAATCAAATTTTCTGAGAATAAAGACGGCTTTTAGGTTTCTTTTCCAGTGTGCGTGTGTTTGATTCATTTTCTCATCTAGTAAATTGTTTAGATTTTTCCATTGTTGATTAGAAGAGGCGATGGCAGAAATCCCTGTCTTCTGCAAAATCATAGAGAAAAATAAAATTAGTTTTTCAGCTGTAAATAAGTTATTGGTAGTTTTTTTTTTTTAATCAGTCTCTGTATCAGATTAAGGAATTTCTACTACTAGCTTGCAGAGAGCTTTTTAGCATAAATAATGCTGAATTTAGCCATATGTAATTTTCTGGATCTATTGGGATCATTATGTGTTTTGGTCTCCTTTCTTCTGCGCACATAATATAGTTTTACTTTTGAATATGAAAGCAACCCAGCAGTCCTGTTATAAAATCCATTTCATCATGTTATATTGTCTTTTAATATATTAATTGAATCATATTTGCTACATTTGTTAAAATATATTACAGTACTGCATCTATGTTTGGGAGAAATATTTGACTGTAGTTTTCTTCTTGTTTGGTCATGTAATACTGTTTTCATCAAATGGCTTGGAAGTATTTATACCTTCTCTATTCTCTGAAAGAGTTTTTATTAATTGGTATGCTTTTCTCTTTAAAAAAAAAATCAATAATATAAACTTTACTTTAGTATCCCAATTCTGATATTCATTTCCCTAAGCATGAAATTACTAAAGAAGGATTCAGAGCAACTAAATCAATGTAAATTGCAGAGATTTTGGATGTTAATTATTAGGAATAGAAAATCAAGGCTGATCGGCCATTCAAGGTATTGGTGAAAAAATATTAAAGTGCTGGCAGAGAAGTTTTAAATGATGTTTAGAAAGATTGGGAAAAACTCTAAGTCAATTGAAACAACCTCATTCCATGTGTCATGCTGAAATTAAAAATTTTAATTGCTACAGGCTAAAATTAAGTCCACCAGCCACTGAACAATTACGAAAAGAAAATTAATTATTGTTATAATTTGAAAAACTTAGAAAATGACAGAAACTAGAAGTAGAAGCTGAAGATGAAATGCTTAGTTTTTATTTTCTAACAAGGATAAATTGAGATAGTTTTACCTGGTTTTAATGCACCAAAATATTTGAAATGAAGGCACACATGTTTAAAATGCATAAAAGAAGTGAGGAGAATCAGAGGAATTGGCATAATGAAATGAATAATAAAACCTCAAATTTGATTTGTATATTACCATAACTCAACTTGCAAAAACTAAAAAAGATTTTAAAAGATTGGCTTAAAATCCTAAAAATGCATTTAAAATCCTAAAAATGTGTTTAAAATCCTAAGAATGCTAAAACATAGGCAAAATAAGAGTGAACTGGGAAACAATGAAACAATAATATCATATCCTAAGGCCAATATCACTCTCAGAAATTAAAATGAAAATTTTTAAAAAATCAATTAAAATTAACAGAAAATAATCCTGTAAGTGCTAACTACTTGAGGAAAATGTAAATGAATTTAAAAAGAAATCTGTTTAAGGCTGAATATTTCTAGAGGAAATAATTATAATGTTGGATAAAAATACGAAATATTTTATGACTATAAAATATATTCAACTCATAAGAGCAGATAGTAAAAGGGTGGTTATCAGAGCCAGGAGGAGTGAGGTGGAAAGGAAAAGGGAGACACTGATCACAGGGTACAAAGTTTCAGGAGATAGGAGGAATAAGCTTCAGTGATCTAATTACATGGAACTGTAGCTATAGTTAATAATAATGCATTGTATCTTCCACAATTGCTTAAAGATTGGACTTTAAAAGTTATCACCACAAAAATGATAAGTATGTGAGGTGATGGGTATGTGAATTAGCTTGATTTAATCATTCCACAATGCACACATGTAGCAAAATATCACATTATACCACTTAAAAATACACAATTATCTGTCAATTAAATACAAACTAAAATTTATTTATAAGAAGAGTAAATTATTCTTAGTTTTGACAAATTATTTCTTAAAATGCTGCTAGAAAGAGCAAATAACAATGAGCCAACTAAAACCATCTGATACAAATTGTTGCAAATTTTACAAATAGTTAAAAGAAACATGTTTTTGGTAAATCATTGCATTTGGTAACTTTGGCAAATTAGTGATTCAGTAAATTGATCATTTATTGATTCTGTGTGTTTGAGTTATTGCCAACTTGCCAAGGTCTTTTATCTAGGACAGGGTTAAGTTTGCCATTGTATCTCCAAAGTCTGCTGCTGTGCTTGGTAGAGTAGGTATTCTGTAAATAGTTGATGAATTAATTAATGAGTGAATGGTTTTGAGTGAGGCAAATACAAAAGACAATATAACTACCAATGCTCCTGTCTTCATAGAGTTTACATTCTAGTGTAGACTGAGTTATACTCCAACCATTTTCTGTTATTGGTTATGTAACTATAGTGCAACTTCTGTGTGTTTACTTATTCTTGGATTCACATGAACAGGTGAACTTTACTGTTATACCATATTTGGGGACTATTTAAATGAAACTATAACTTCCTTCCATAGAGAGACAAAAACACCTTTTCCAATAGGCCAGAGTGAGGCAATATTCCACAGGGTTTGAGAGCAAAATTTCTAATAAAATATTTAAAACCCTAAAGGTAATAAGTTCTTGCATATGTGACATTTGCACAGCAATTCATTCTGGAATGATTGCCAAGCTGACTTGAGTGAGAAAAGCAAGCGGAAGAAGGAAGTGCCTGGCCAGGTCCATCTATCTCTAAATCGGAGGAAGTGCTCAGGCCAGCATCATGAAAAAGCCATGGCGGGACTTTTTCTTTTATTTTCTTCTACCCCTTCAACTCACCTCCTTGTCCATAATCAGAAATGAGAGGAAATGAGGTAGAGGTACATCCATTCCTAGCTCATAGAGCTGACAGAAGACAGGTAGGTTGTATAGAGAGCTGGGCACTGCGGGCACAGCCCATGTTATAGTGAGCTTGTGTAGAACTGGTACAGTAAGAGCAAGCAGCTTTTCCTGTGCAATGAGTTGGAATTAAACATGCTAATTTGAGGTCTCTTTCAAGTATTTTGTTTAACTCCATTGGCCTTTAATTCCTTTATATTGCATCATTTAATGTAATGTTATTTATATATGAAGCATGCTATGCTTATTAACCAATGTGCAAAAATCTAAAGTACAGATTTTCTATAATGGGCTAATTACAGGACTTTAAAGCCACCTACTGAGTTTTGCTGAGCTTCACAACAGGTTCACTGAACTGGATAAATTTATTCAAACGTGTGGAAATGAACCCCATTCTATGTGCAACGGTACTGGGAAAACACACAAATTATACCTCAATACCAGTTTAATGGGTCAAACAGTGAACCTGAATACTGAACTTATCTACATCTTAAAATAGTGGGGAAGCCAGTGGTAAAAAAAAGGAAGTGCCCATTCAAGGGAGTTTCTCCCTGTTTGTAAACAGTGGCAATAAAACAATAAGCCTGGCCATTAGGAGCAAGTTCCCCATGCTCAGAAAACAGAGGTAGTTGCCTTTCAATGACCTTTGAAAATACACAACTTTCATAACCAAACCCAAGAGTGGAACGAAATGACGAAAGCTCAGCAAACACACATCCCAAGTGCAGCCCTTTAATCTTTCCTGAGAACAAGAGGCGCGTTTTCTTGTGTCATGGCTTAGGAGAAATTCAGCACAGAGTGTTCAGAGTTAGAAATACAAATAAGGCCTAAAGATGCAGTGAAATTAAACACTCTCTTCAAACCAGTTTTTTTTTTCCCTGAGTTTGATCAAAACAGGGATATGTTGATCATGTTAGTATTATTTCTTCATTATTCCACTCTCAAATGGTTTCTTTCATTTGAGAGTTCCAGAGGACTTTAGACTTAAGCTTCATAGCACTATATTTAGAACTATTATTCTATTATGAGTAGAATATGGATTATGAAAATACAAAGATTGGGAAGAAAAAAAGAAAATGGAGGTAGACAGAAGTCTGAGGGTCAGGTCAGGAACAGACATGAAAGGAAAAAACCTATTTCCTATACTGCATCTTTGTCGATGAAAGTTCTGTTTCCAATTAGATGTATCCCCCCGCTTACACACACACTCTCTCTCTCTCTCGTATATGATCATATATGCTATCAGTGAAAACAGACATTGCTTTTGTTTTTCTATAGCATCTTGCAGCAATGATCTACTAATTTTGTCATGAAAAGGAAGAGAATGTTATTTCCAAGGCTGCAAGAATTCCGGTCCTGTCCTCAGGGCACCCTATTGACAATGTACACTCCACCCCTTGGCTGACAGTAAGTAGGGTGTTGATAACCTAATCCATGCTTTTCTCTTCAGGGTGATGCTGGCATGCCTAGCTCTGGAAGCCGCGAAGCCTAGATTTATACAGCACTTTCTGCAAGTGCCACGCACACCAATAAAAAGAGAGTTCTTCAGAAAATGAGGTGTGACGCAGGCCAGCTTTCCAAGACTCTCGGACCAAGAAATAAGGATTTAAATATGAAATACTAAAATTTAACACATGACTGAAACAAAATAAATGGTGTACTACTGAAAGCGTTTGAGGTAATTAATCAATGCTGTGTTTGTACATATCATTAAATATATTATGCTCAGTTTAGATTTGATTTCTATGCTCCTTTTATAAAGAGTTAAAAGAAAATACATTTGAATTCACGCTGATACCGAAAACATGCTCCTAGCTTCTAGTTTTTTGGATTTCAAATCATTTCCATTAACAAACAGCTATTTGCCCTCTAATAAAATATGTCATTATGCTTTATTCACATCGCACAAAAGAATCACTGAAAAATCGCCCCAATGATGGCCAATAATTACACATTTTGCTCCTGTGCTAGCAATGAAGAAATCTGTTCATTGGAGAAAGCAGGTGCTAGGGCGTCAAGCTAATAGTCAATGTGTGCCACGGTAATTAGCCACTGCGATCGCTAAAATTAACAATTAGCTAACATGCAATTCTCTTTTTTGCAGGCTGCAGTTTACTTTGTAGAATCCTTGCATGTTCTTAGTAATTATTCTGACAGCTTATTATTTTTATTTTTTCTGGTTTGAACACAGCTTTAACATTTGCATCAGACGACCCAAATGTTCAACAGGCAGAAGTGAAACAACTGCTTGACTAGGCATTTTTGTGAGGCACACATTTGGTTGTTTTCTGAACTTTTCATTGCTGGGGAGGGGAGTGATAGGGGTGAGAGCTGTGATTCTCTCATAGCTATTGTCTTCTCCCCTAGGGCCTTCCTCCAGGCCGACACACTCAGCCATCCTGAAGCTTTTAGAAGGAAAACTGCCCAGTCAGCGGCAATTTAGACTCTAGGGAACAACTCCAGGGATGAAGTGCCACAGTCAAGCTGGTCAAAACATCTTCCTTTCATTCTTCTTCCCCGGAGTGTGTCTTTGGTTAATGCATTCACTGCCCCCGCACAACACCCCCCACCTGCCCTTACTGAGAGATAAAATGTAGCATCCTGTGTGGCCTGTTCTCATCAGGGGTGTATGCTGAGATAATATTGCTAGAGCCTTTTAATGGATAGAATTAGGAAGACCTCAGCCTACATGCCGAAGAAAAAAAAATTAAAAGGCAAAGGAATCATTTGTTTCCAGAAATCCTCTGGGAGACAGAAACGTGTTGAAGGCATTCAAGCATTCAAGTAAGATAAATCGTGGTAAAAATTTAACAAACTGTGATTCCAAACTATATTAGTTTCCTGTAGTGGCCAACAAATTACTACAGATTTAATGGCATAAATCATACACATTTATGAGCAATGTGTATGGTTTATGCCATTAGATTTATTGCTCATAAATATGTATGGTTTATGCCATTAGATTTAACCTCCAGAACAATACACAGTTCTGGAGGTCAGGCCAAAATGGGTCTCACTATGCTGAAATCCAGGTGTCTCCAGGGCTGCGTTCCTTCTTAAGGCTCTGGGGCTGAAGCTGTTTCCTTACCGTTTCTGCACTCCTTGGCTCAAAGGAGCCAAACACCATTGCATCTTCAAAGCCAGGAACACTGCGTCTCTCTCACAATTCTGCAGCCAAGCCACCCTCTGACCACAGCTGGGAAAATTCTCCAATTTTAAGGACCTTTGTGATTACACTGGGCCCACCTGGGTAGTCCAGGGTCATCCCCTCCTCTCAAGGTCCTTAATTTAGTCATGTCTGCAAAGTCTCTTTTCTCATGTAATGTAACATAGTCACAGGTTCCACGGATTAGGACACGGACATTTTTGGAGGGCCATTATTCGGCCTGTCATTCAAACCAAGGAAAATATACATGGAGTAAGTTTGTGTTTTCTACCCTAGAGAGTCAGTGCACATTTCATGTCAGGGATTGAATTATTTGAGAGTGGTGGGGTACACACGGGACAATGGATTTCCATGGTTTCCATAGACAATGAACTCTTCATGGCCCTCCTGTGCCAGGTTCCCCAACTGAAGATGGAGCTAGTACAGGTTGTGCTTTGTCCTGCCGCTTCCAGGCTCCTGAGTTTGGAGGGCCTTCTCACCCCTCTTATTGGAAGTGGCACTTTTTAGAGTGCAGGCTTGTCCTGGCTAAGAGCTATCATCACGTGTTCTGTGATTTATTACAGTGTTGGGCTGCAGCACTCTGGCTTACTGTGAGAATGAGTGACACAGACTGCTGTCCATGGAAACCCTGAACAACATAAGGAACTCTGTCCACTGCAATCCTAGCTACTAAAAGGTAGTGACAGAGAGGTAGAGCTGCATTCCTGAGAACTGCTGCCACTTTGTCCAGGTGTGAGCCGATTTTCAGGGCTCAATAGGTCTGTGACAGATGCTTTTTAGCAAGGCCCAGAGAATCTGGACCTTGGGACCTGCTGCAGGCTGTAGAGACTCAGGAAGGCCCGGCTTAGCAGGAGAGGTCAGGGAAGTGAGCTGTGGAAGAGGCTGGGGCTAGGCTTGTGGTGAGAAAACACAGCAACATTCTGTTTGTTCAAGTGGGAGGAAACTGGAATGAGTAGGATCTGCCCAGAAGAGGTAGGTAGGCAGGCGAGAGTCAGGCATCCTGAGAGCTGATCACTACTGAGTTTCAATAAGGTGAGACCACACAGTCTAAGATGGTCCTTGTTAAATGGCAAAAAGACGTGGGGTATGGAAGTGTGCCTTGTTTTAAGAAAATCTACTCTTCGAAATAGAAATGTATTGGATTCTTTGATTTATAAGTAATTCAACACATAAGTTGTTGAAGCTGGGCATGATGACTCATACCTGTAATCCCAGCTACTCAGCAGGCTGAGACAGGAGGATCACTGGAGCCTGAGCTCGACATCAGCCTGAATGATATGGTAAGACCCTGCCTCAAAAATAATAATAATAAAATGAAATAAATAGGTTGTTGATATAGTGAGCTCCTCCTATGTGTGTAACACAGAATTCTGTACATGCACAAAAAAATGTATTGTCCACTCCCAATAGCATATCTGTCACATAAAGTGAGCTATCCACATAAGGTAAGGTTCCTGAAAAAGAGTGGACCAAGAGAACTTTTGGGAAGGATGGAACCAAAGCTTCAAAATGCTCTGCTAAACTCTCAAGGTGTGTGATGCCATTCAAGAGGCTGACCAAGATGTGTGGGGAAGGCTTGGGAGAGGCTACACCCCTCCAGTGGTGACACAAGGTATCAGAATGATGGCATAATGCAAGGCAGCATGTCTAAGGAAACATATATTCCAGTTTGAAGGTACCTTACCTAGAGGATTTTCATTATCTCACATAAGAACAACTGTGGCTTACATAGAAGAACTACAGTGGCTTATGGCATGCAAAGCCTTTTTCATTCTCCAAGAACTAGCAGTATTTCTTCATTGGTGACATCTTGCCAATATTCCAAGTCATTATTCTTAATTTTTAATTTACAGATAAAAATGCCAAGACAGTGGTTTAGAAAATACTTTGGGTTCCTGCAAGCCAGAAGAGACTGGGGGCCAATATTCAACATCCTTAAAGAAAAGAACTTTCAACCTAGATTTCATATTGAGCCAAACTAAGCTTCATAAGTGAAGGTGAAATAAAATCCTTTACAGACAAGCAATTGCTGAGAGATTTTGTTGCCACCAGACCTGCCTCACAAGAGCTCCTGAAGTAAGCACTAAACACGGAAAGTAACAACCAGTACCAGCCACTGCAAAAACTTACCAAATGGTAAAGACCAACAACATAATGAAGAAACTGCATCAACTAACAGGCAAAACAAATGAGCCAATAACAAAATGGCAGGATCAAATTCACACATAATAATATTAACGTTAAAGGTAAACAGCCTAAATGCCCCAGTCAAAAGACACAGACTGGCAAACTGGATAAAAAGTCAAGAATCATCGGTGTGCTGTATTCAGGAGACCCATCTCATGTGCAAAGACACACATAGACTCAAAATAAAGGGATGGAAGAAGATTTACCAAGCAAATGGAGAGCAAAAAAAAGCAGGAGTAGCAATCCTAATCTCTGATAAAACAGACTTTAAACCAACAAAGATCAAAAGAGACAAAGAAGAGTGTTACATAATGATAAAAGGATCAATGCAACAAGAAGAACTAACTATCCTAAATATATATGCATCCAATACAGGAGCACCCAGATACATAAAGCAAGTTCTTAATGACCTACAAAGAGACTTAGACTCCTGCACCATAATAGTGGGAGACTTTAACACTCCACTGTCAATATTAGATCAATAAACAGAAAATCAACAAGGATATCAAGGACTTGAACACAGATCTGGAACAAGTGGACCTAACAGACATCTATAGAACTTTCCACTCCAAATCCACAGAATATACATTCTTCTCAGCACCACATCGCACATCACACTTACTCTAAAATTGACCACATAATTGGAAGTAAATCTCTCCTCAGCAAATACAAAAGAACAGAAGTCATAACAGTCTCTCACGCCACAGTGCAATCAAATTAGAACTCAAGATTAAGAGACTAACTCAGAACCACACAACTATATGGAAACTGAACAACTAGCTCCTGAATGTCAACTGGATAAACAATGAAATGAAGACAGAAATAAAGATGTTCTTCAGAACCAATGAGAACGAAGACACAATGTACCAGAATCTATGGGACACATTTGAAGCAGTGTCTAGAGGGAAATTTATAGCAATAAATGCCCACATGAGAAGTGAGGAAAGATCTAAAATTGACACCCTATCATTAAAATTGAAAGAGCTAGAGGAGCAAGATAAAAAAAACTCAAAAATAACAGAAGACAAGAAATAACTAAGATCAGAGCAGAACTGAAGGAGATACAGGCGCAAAAAAAACCCTTCAAAAAATCAATAAATCTAGGAGCTGTTTTTTTTTTTGAAAAGATCAACAAAATAGACCACTAGCCAGACTAATAGAAAAGAGAGAAGAATCAAATAGATGCAATAAAAAACGATAAAGGGAATATCATCACTGATTCCACAGAAATACAAACTACCATCAGAGATTACTACAAGCAACTCTATGCACATAAACCAGTAAATCTCGAAGAAATGGATAAATTGCTGGACATTTGCACCCTCCCAAGACTAAACCAGGAAGAAGTTGAAATCCCGAATAGACCAATAACAAGAGCTGAAGTACAGAAATTAATAGCCTACCAACCAAAAAAAGTCCAGGTCCAGACAAGTTCATGGCCAAATTCTACCAGACATACAAAGAGGAGCTGGTACCATTCCTTCTGAAACTATTCCAAACAATACAAAAAGAGGGAACCCTCCCTAACTCCTTTTATGAGATCAACATCATCCTGATACCAAAACCCAACAGAGGCTGAACTGAAAAAGAAAACTTCAGGCCAATGTCCATGATGAACATAGATGCAAAAATCTTCAATAAAATACTGGCAAACTGAATGCAACAGCACATCAAAAAGCTTATCTATCACAATCAAGTAGGCTTCATCCCAGGGATGCAAGGCTGGTTCAACATACACAAGTCTATAAGCGTAATCCACCACATAAACAGAACCAAAGACAAAAACCACATGATTATCTCAATAGATGCAAAGAAGGCCTTCTACAAAATTCAACAGCCCTTTATGCTAAAAATCCTCTATAAACTAGGTATCAGTGAAACGTATCTCAAAATAATAAAAGCTATTTATGACAAACCCACTGCCAATATCATACTGAATGGGCAAAAACTGGAAGCATTCCCTTTGAAATCTGGCACTAGACAAGGATGCCCTCTCTCACCACTCCTATTCAATATAGTATTGGAAGTTCTAGCCAGAGCAATCAGGCAAGAAAAAGAAATAAAGGGTATTCAATCAGGAAAAGAGGAAGTCAAAAGTCATTTGCAGACGACATGATTGTGTATTTAGAAGACCCCATCATCTCAGCCCAGAATCTCCTTAAGCTGATAAGCAACTTCAGCAAAGTTTCAGGATACAGAATCAATGTGCAGAAATCACAAGCATTCCTATACACCAATAACAGACAAACAGCCAAATCAAGAGAGAACTCCCATTCACAATTGCTACAAAGAGTATAAAATACCTAGGAATACAACTAACAAAGGATGTAAAGGACTTCTTCAAGGAGAACTGCAAACCACTGCTCAAGGAAATAAGAGAGGATACAAACAGATGGAAAAACATACCATGCTCATGGTTAGGAAGAATCATGAAATTGGCCATACTGCCCAAAGTAATTAGTAGATTCTATGTTATCCCCATCAAGCTACCATTGACCTTCACAGAACTGGAAAAAACCACTTTAAACTTCATAGAACCAAAAGAGAGCCCACACAGCCAAGACAATCCTAAGCAAAAAGAACAAAGCTGGAGGCATCACGCTACTTGACCTCAAATTATACTACAAAGCTACAGTAATCAAAACAGCATGGTACTGGTACCAAAACAGAAATATAGAACAATGGAACAGAACAGAAGCCTCAGAAGCAATGCCACACATTTACAACCATCTGATCTTTGGCAAATCTGACAAAAACAAGCAATGGGGAAAGGATTCCCTGTTTAATAAATGGTGATGGGAAAACTGGCTAGCCATGTGCAGAAAGCTGAAACTGGACCCCTTCCTTACACCTTACCCTAAAATTAACTCCAGATGGATTAAAGATTTAAACATAAGACCTAACACCATAAAAACCCTAGAAGAAAACCTAGGCAATACCATTCACGACTAAAACACCAAAAGCAATGGCAACAAAAGCCAAAATAGACAAATGGGATCTAATTAAACTCCAGAGTTTCTGCACAGTGAAAGACACAATCATTAGAGTGAACCGGCAGCCAACAGAATGGGAAAAAATTTTTGCAATCTACCCATCTGACAAAGGACTAATATCCAGAATCTACAAAGAACTAAAGCAGATTTACAAGAAAAAACAAACAAACCAACCCATTGAAAAGTAGGCAAAGGATATGAACAGACACTTTTCAAAGGAAGACATAGATGAGGCCAACAACACATGAAAAAATGCTCATCATCACTAGTCATTAGAGAAATGCAAATCAAAACCACATTGAAATACCATCTCATGCCAGTTAGAATGGCAATCATTAAAAAATCTGGAGACAACAGATACTGGAGAGGATGTGGAGAAATAGGAACACTTTTACACTGTTGGTGGGACTGTAAATTAGTTCAACCATTATGGAAGACAGTGTGGCAATTCCCCAAGGACCTAGAAATAGAAATTCCATTTGACCCAGCAATCCCACTACTGGGTATATATCCGAAGGATTATAAATCATTCTATTATAAAGACACATGCACACGTATGTTCATCATGGCACTGTTTACAATAGCAAAGACCTGGAACCAACCCAAATGCCCATTGATGATAGACTAGACAAGGAAAATGTGGCACATATACACCATGGAATACTATGCAGACATAAAAAACGATGAGTTCATGTCCTTTGTAGGGACATGGATGAATCTGGAAACCATCATTCTAAGCAAACTGACACAAGAACAGAAAACCAAACACCGCATGTTCTCACTCATAGGCAGGTGTTGAACAATGAGAACACATGGGCACAGGGAGGGCAACATCACACACTTGGGTATGTTGGGGGTGGCGGGCTAGGGGAGGGACAGTGGGGGGCAGGGAAGTTGGGTAGGGATAACACTGGGAGAAATGCCTGATGTAGGTGACGGGGGGTTGGAGACAGCAAACTACCATGGCAGGTGTGTACCTATGCAAAAATCCTACAAGATTTCCATATGTACCCCAGAACTTAAAGTACAATTTAAAAAAAAAAAGTCAAAGAAAAAAAAATACTCTGGGTTCCCAGATGCTTGGAAGAGTTGGGGAGAGAACCTAGGATTCCCGACTTGTGCTCTGATACTGGTCTCTTTGGGCTTCATGTTCCAAATATGGGGGTGGAGGAGTTGAGGAAGTTCAGGGTATATGAGCATGGAACGTCGGGGAGTGGCAGCAGAGAGGGAGAAGATAGTATTTAGGAAACAATGAAGCATGTATGCTTTTTCCAAAGCAAAGGGCTATGCAACCCCAGGTCTTGGGTGTCACAGAAGATTCTTAAAGACAAGATTCGGTGGATAAAAATGATTAACCATCCACTAAATGCCACCTTGTGGTCAGGGATGGCTGAGGATAGTAACTGCCAAGTCACCATAATTTAGTATACCTTAAACATATACAATTTGTATTTGTCAAGTAACAAAATAAAAATTAGAAAATAAAATAGAAGGTTCCATTTGGAAAGAAAACAAAAAGACACCAGGAAGGACATGGAAGGACAAGGGGCTAAGTAGCCAGAGAAGGGACCACTAGCCCCACTCCAGATATTTTTGTGAGGGTAATACTAAGAGTCAAGCTTATTCATCCTCAAATAACTTAACTTGCCTACTTGTCAAGTGCAGCATAGGACATAGGCATAATCCCTAAAGTTCTCCACCATAAGAAACTTTGTACCCAGCCTAGAGCAGTTTGTTGGGGGACATCATGCCTCCTAGGTATGCACCTAGAGCCACTCCCACCTGTGCCTTTGCCCCCATGCGGCTCTGCTGTTCTCATTCAGCCTCGTTGTCTCACCACTCTGCTCCAGGAGCTAGTTCACTATGTGGGAACATAGAGTGGAATTGGGTAGGCAAGTTGAGGGAAAGATGGCAGTATAAATGTGTTATGGATCTATGGTAGGTCAAGAGTACCCAGGTCAGGATGAAACAGCAAATGAAAAGAAGAGGCCAGTCTCAAATGGCTCACACCTATAATCCCAGCACTGTGGGAGGCTGAGGCAGGAGAATAGTTTGAGGTCAGGGGTTTGAGACCAGCCTGGGCAACAAAATAAGGCCCGGTCTCCACAAAAAAAATACAAAAGTTAGCTGGGCATTGTTGTGTGTGTCAGTAGTCCCAGCTACTCAGAAGGCTGAGGAAGGAGGATCACTTTGAGTCCAGGAGGTTGAGGCTGCAGTGTGCTGTAATCACGCCACTGCACTTCAGCCTGCATGACAGAGCAAGACCCTGTCTCAAAAAAAGGAAAAAAGGAGAATATGAAGGAGGGGTGTATGTGTGTGTGTGTTTTGGGGACTCTCGGAAATGCTTGTTCTCTTGATTCTTTTTCATCCAATGTCAATCTTGTTTTTTATGGGAGTTTAGTTTCCTCGACTTCCATTTCAAACACAGATTGATAAGCCTGTATTTGCTCCTTGGTTTAAGCCAGGACAGCAGAGAATGTTTTGTCTATGTCTATCACTTTTCCAGGGCACTCTGCCACTTTCCCTTCTTTCTCCCAATTACTACTGTCAGAACAAGATATCCAGTACTATGTCATATCCTCAGGCAGGTTCTCTGCATCTTGAGGTTGCCTGGGGTGAATCAGGGCCAATGAGGCCACTGGGTTCCTACCTGCCCCACGGTTTGTTGCTCCGTGACTGATGGGCTTCCAGTATATAAACTGTCCAAAGAGTGTTCAAGAATCCTGGAGATGAAAGGGGAAAAGAATATAAATGTATTTATTACCACTGAACTGTACACTTAAAAATGGCAAAGATGGTAAATTTTATATGTATATTTTACTTCAATAAAAATAAATAAATAGATCAGGCATGGTGGCTTACACCTGTAATCCCAGCACTTTGGGAGGCTGAGGTGGGCGGATCCAGGGGATGGAGACCAGCCTGGCCAACATGGCGAAACCCCGTTTCTACTGAACATATAAAAATTAGCCGGGTGTGGTGGTATGTGCCTGTAGTCACAGCTACTCGGGAGGCTGAGGCAGGAGGATCGCTTGAATATGGGAGGCGGAGGTTGCAGTGAGCCAATCTCACACCACTGCACTCCAGCCTGGGTGACAGAGTGAGACTCTATCTCAAAAATAAAATAAATAAAAATTTTTAAAAAGAATCCTGGGTTCAAATGAGGACATATTCACTTCACAATAAAGCCATATTAGAAGGGACATCACTATAAAATTTGACCACTGTGGAAATGGGAAGTACTGTTACATTATAACAGGAAAAGAAAATCTTGGCATTAGAAATTCAGTCCTGAATGCACTATCTCCCCACGTCCTCATTCAAGTACAAAATGTGCAGTGTTGATCACAGGTGATCTCATTTCATCTTTGCAATACGCATCGAGAAGCTCAGAATTCTGTGACATAATAAAATCCTGTTGATTTTACATCTCCTTTCAAAAACTTTTAGGCAGTCGGGGTTTTTTTTTTTTTTTTTATTGAGACTTCTAAATCTAGAAATCTAACTTTAAGTCTTACCATTAAATATCTCCATACTAGTATTTTGGGTGATTTAATGAGTGGCACCATTTAGAAGACACAAGGTTCTAATCTGAATTTACGAACTGTAAAGAAAGTGCCAGTATGCTGACTAACTAATGAGCTTTTTAATGATGAGAAACAGATAAAGCTTTAAAATGCAGAATGCTTATCAAGGACCTCAGACAATAGCAAAGTGGAGCAATTTAGAAGTACTTACCAGTGCGACTGCTGTGACAGCGAGAAGTGAACTATTTTCTTTCATTTTAAAGCACTGCTTTTCATACGTAGGAGTAATTTCTATATTTTCTTAACTAGAATTAGATGCCCTGGTATAATCCTCTTTTCAATAGGGTTCAAAATATAAATAACCTATTGATACCACTTGTAATAAAGCAATAGAAAATGCCTCTACAAAGGGGGGAAATATCTGAATATCAACATGGAATGATGGGATCCAGGGTTTGGATAAGGTCGGATGGTTGGAACTTCACTCAGGGGAGCTTCTCCTTGGAGCAGCTTGAAACACAGGCATGCTTCCTGGGGGAGATGGCAGGGCTCTGCCTGGGATGACCCTGCCTCACATCCAAGATGTGAACACCTATAAAACACCTAAGATGACCCCACATCGTTTTAGGTGTTCCATAGGAAGTCTGGACTTGCAAAGAAAAGATCTGAAGTGTGCCTTTGCTCCTGTGCTCTGGGACACAAAAAGAAATAAAATAACACTTTCCCTTGCTACCAGGGGATCTTTTCTGGGGGTCTCTAGAACCTGTTGTTCCAGATATCTCTATGATGTAGCACCAGCATGGAAGAGATGCCCACAGATCTACCACCAGCTACTGAGACCTAAGCCTGCCCTCCCCAACTTTAAAATGCTAAGTTTGAAAGTTCACAAGACCCAGAGGTAAATGAAAAGCTGGGATATGCTGGCACGATGTGGCTTTGCTTTGTTGTTGTTATTAATAAGAAGATAGACTGATCTTGTCTCTTCCTTTCCAGGAAGTGAGATTTCCAGCTGATTAATTGACTTGCCCTCCCTTGGACAATGGAAAGGCTCCCAGAGAACGGGGCTTTCAGAGTTTTTGACATATGGTACAAACCTATTAGGCCCTGACAGTTTCCATCCTCTATATTAAACAGGAGAGGTGGCAATAGAAGGAGTAGGGTTAATAAATCCTCAGGCATTAATTGCTACAGAGGCAGCAAGATAAGGTGTGTCAGCTCTGGATTTGAATTACTACTCGGCAGTTTCCCAGCTGGACAACTTTTGGCAAATTGCTTAATCTTTCTGAGCCTTGGTTCCTTTATCTCTGAGAGGATTAAGCAGAAACCCAGGCAACATAGGCTTCATCCATTTCAAAAGAATCCGGGGCAGAGTGGTGGTCATGAGAGAGGAAATTAGAGAGTAAGTTGCTGCCAGAAGTTGGCTTTCCCCGGGTTTTTCGTCAGGATACTTTTCTATGCTTGTTTCTAGCCTACCTCCTGCTTTTTGACTCAGCTCATTCCTCCTTCTCACCCTCTAACTCCCTCTCCTCTGTTTATTCCTTCAATTCTCAAAGTCCTCTTTAATTTTAAACAAATCATCTTTCTTTTTACTTGCACAGTTTTTACTTGCTACTTCTGAATTTAGTTCAAATTATTTGACTGGTAAAACAAAAACTCTCTCCTGTCATTTATATAATCTGTTAATTTAGGATTTCCAGATAAAATATAGAACAACCAGTTAACTCTGAATTTCAGATAAACAAGAAATTTCTTCCGTGCAATATCTGTATTTTTATTTACTAAATCTGACAACTCTCGTTAACTAAATATGAACTAAGTTCTCCTTGATAATCTCTTTATCACTTTCACATTTTATTAATCTCTGCAAAGATTTTATTCATTGAATTGTGTTCTTGTAAACTTGTATGAGTCCTGTAACCAGGTGCCTATAATGCAAATAAGCACAATTATTTCTTGTTCTATTTTGCTTTTGCCAGTCTCTCCTCTCTTCATGTGTCATGCTGCATGGCCTTGACTTACATAGACATTAGTTTTATAGATGGGGGGACAATGGGAGGAGCAAAAGCCTGGGAAGACTTGGTGAAAATCTCTGCTCTATGAGAGGCAGGACAGTCACAGTGTGGGATGGGGTAAGGTCTAGGGCACCACCGATTGGGCACCTCCAATCTCCATTTCTCTTGGGTTTCCTCTCCCTTTAACTCTGATGACAGGCTGCTCGCCACCTGATGGAGCACTGGAAGAGGCTAGTACTGAGGAGGCAAAATCCTGTGAGTTTGTGGACAGAACTTAGGGGGCCTATAAGTTTGGCCTATAATCTTTACGTTCATAACTTCTTTTCTTTATAGATATAGGCAACAAAACAATCATTATCAGTTCCTGTGCCTACGTCACCAAGAGAAAGCACAGATTTTTAAAATAACATGTAAAGTTATTATAGATATTAACATTTAATTACTCATTCTTACTTCAAAATTATAGGAGTTGCTAGACCCATCCATAGATCTTGTTATTTAAAGCAATAAATTTATTAATAACAAATAATAAAGAACTTGCTGAATATAAATTTGTTTTTAAAATATTTGAATAAGTCCATTTCAATACAACTGGTTTTCTTTGCAATCCTGGGTATTTTCTCTTATGCATTTAAAAATATTATTCTGAGAAAGGATCAGCAGGCTTCACCAGATTGCCAAAGGAGTCCATGGCGCACACACACACAAAGTTAAGAACTTGGACGAGAGAAAGACCTGGGCTCACATATACATAATTTACTTTCCCAAACCAACTATCTCTAAGGCAAAATGTGCATAACTATCATCATTTTCTCTTTTAAATGCACGCTTCAAACTGCAGGCTGTCCTGTCATGACTTCCAAGTAACCTTTAATATCTTTGTAACCTAAATTTTACCTGCTTAGAGTATTTGTTTATTTGTTTGTTTATTTTGAGACAGAGCCTCCCTCTGTTGCCAGGCTGGAGTGCAGTGGGGCGATCTCGGCTCACTGCAACCTCTGCCTTCTAGGTTTAAGCAATTCTTCTGCCTCAGCCTCCTGGGTAAGCTGGGATTACAGGTGTGTACCGCCACACCCAGCTAATTTTAGTATTTTTACTAGAGATGAGATTTTTGCCACGTTGGCCAGGTTGATCTCGAGCTCCTGACCTCAGGTGATCCCCTCACCTCAGCCTCCCAAAGTGCTGGAACTACAGGCATGATCCAGTGTGCCCGGCCTGAATTTTTTTTTTAGGAGTGGATTTCTAGAGAAGTACCAAGGCATCAGGAAGACCCAAAAGAGTAAAAATAGTAAAAGAAAAATAATTAATTGACCAGAGTCCAAGTTTACTTTCATTGGCTCCATTTTGAAACCCTTGGCAATAAGAATCATTGTAAAATCTAATTCAGGTTGAGCATCCTTAATCTGAAAATCCAAAATCTAAAACGTTCTGAAATTCAAAACTTTGTGAGCACTCACATGATGCCACAAGTGGAAAAGTCTACACTTAGCACTTAACACAAACTTTGTTTCGTGCACAAAATTAGCACCGTATTGTGTAAAATTACCTTCAGGCTATGTGTATAAGGTGTACATGTAAAGTAAATAAATTTCAGGTTGAGACCTGAGCCTCATCCCAGGAAACATTGTTATATATATGCAAATAGTCCAAAATCCAAAGATATACAAAACATGTCTAGTCCCAAGGATATTCAACCTGTATAGTAAAAAAGCTATATTAATGAAATATATTAAATCTATAATACCTTGGTAGTATGTTTATATCAAAAGAGTGTTTATTTGATAAATTTAGATGTAATCCCTGGGTGTTAACTACTTTGTAAGTTATCAGGAAAAAGACTCCTCTCTATAACCAAGTCAAGATTCGGAGCCCAGGAAAAGATGGGCTCAGACTTGGGAAGGAGGTAGCTGAAGCAGAGAAAGGGAATCTTTTACTGCCCACACCCCTTTGTTATTTGTGAGCTTCCAAGGGCTCTGGGAAGGTCGTGGGGAAGCAAGGGGCCTAGAGATGGGGGACTTCGTGCTGGAAAATGGGCTGCTTGCTGGGTGGGAAGTGGGGGTGCCTGATCCTGGCATGGGAGGTCGGGGGTGGGGGGACTTGAATGAAAGCCTGGGGGTTGGACTGGGAGAATAAAGCCATGAAGGGACTGTTCTCATTAAAGAATCCATTTCCCATTTTCAGCAGTTTGCTACATTAACAAGCTGAGCCGTGAAAGGATTAGATCCGCTAAGTGAGTGCCTGTTCTGTGCACCATTGCAAAACACATTTCAGAAAGCAGTGGATTCGTCTTAAATGAGTATCTGCCGGAGGAGCAAAGCCCTAGGAAAACAAAGGGGCACGCCAGGGTAAGCTAATAATTCCTGCTGTGCTTTGAGGGCAATGAAATGACTGCAACCCTGAGAACTTTTTCTCCCTCCCCTGCAGTTGGTATAAACATAAGAGCCATTTTGATGATCATATCGACACCTCAGCAACAAGTGCTTCCCAGGTGCCAACAAAATGTCACTTTCCAAAGGGTTAAATGAACCAAAAGGCCTCACCCTCAAATATTCTTTTTCTACACCCATTTAGTATGCATATCTATTAAGCAAAACAATGGGCATAGATTCATATCCTGTCTACAAATAATCGAATGATACAAGAACAAATCTACCACCAGCTGCTTTGTCCCATGCTATGCTTTGACTGGGAGGGGAAAGCCAAGTTTCGAGCTGGGTCTAGCCTGACTCAGGCCTTAACTTGTGAGTCCTGCTATTCTAACCCTTTCTCTTGATCTGCTTTTCAGCCTGTCTCGGAGTACACAGCTCAGAGCAGCAGGGAAGTTGCTTAGCAAAGGGCCACCCACTTGCCTATTATTCCTTCCTCGCCTGTGACATGACACAAGAACAAAGTAGACATTAACCGCTACATTAAACCCAGAAAGAAAGTAATCAGTAACCTGTTATTCCCTTAATAAAGGGAAACACATGCAGTGTGAAATCCAGAAGACTAATCAATAGCTGCAGACAATGCAATGTGCCAAACAAATTGCAAATCAATTAGAATCCTTGTTTTCTTTGAAATGGTTCACTATATCTAAAGCAATTACTCCTTCATTAGACCTAATTTAACAGCATGACTGCCCTGGCTACAACTGGCAGCGTCTGGCTATCAAATGGAAGAATGGAAGCTTACTTCTGTCTGTCTGTGAGTCTAGCACCAATCAAAAAAAAATTGAATTCCTTTATATGAGAGAAACTTTTAATGAATGAGTGGATATTTGTTTTAATCAAAATATCAGTACCAGAATGAGAGTTCCCTGCTCCCCCCAGGGAAGTTAAAAGAGAAAAGAGCTAAAGAATTACTTAATACAAACCTGTACTTTAAAAATGTATTTTTTTTCTTCTTTCTATGCGAGCTTCAACTAGATTAAAATGGCATTTAAGTATGTAAAGTCCTTCCAGCTCTCTAAATCTAACACACCACTTGGTACTAGTTTCTGACTTTTGAAAAGAGAATCCTGGTTCTTATTGAATTTGGAGTATTCTTGCAAATGATCACCAAAAGAAGCACTAGTTCACTTATTACTAAAGATATTTAAAAATAGTTTTACTGAGCTAGGTACAACAAAATCCACTCATTTTAAGCGTACATGTAGTAAACTTTGCAAATGTATACAGTCATGTAACCACCACCTTAATTGTAATGTGGAATCTTTCTGTCACCGCATTAAATTCCCTTGTGCCCCTTTGCGGTCAGTCCCCTCCCCCAGCCCTGGCGGTAACCAAGGTTCTGCTTTCTGTCAGCCCATTGCACTTTTAAGAACAGTTTCCCATCCTCTGGAAGTATAGGACTAGAAAAAAATAATTGGAATAAGGTTTTTCTACCAGTTTAAGAAAAATGCTTTCATTCTTGTTTGAGGCAGCAAGCAAAGAATGGAGGGAAATTACCTTTTTTTTTTTTAGGAGTGGATTTCTAGAGAAGTACCAAGGCTTCAGGAAGACCCACATTTCTGGAAGCTAAAGTAAATATTTCTGAGCAAACTGAAAGTTTTAATGGCCACAACTTCTTTAACTTGCTAGACCTATTTGATATTCCTACTTCCTTCTCTTTGAGGAGAGTCACAGCTCTGAGGCTTTTAAAACTTAATTTTTCTGAACTGTTTTTTTCTGACTATAAAAGCAATACATTTTGATTATATGAAATTCTAACATTAAAGAAGTACAAAAAGTAGTAAGGAAGGCTCTTATATTTCCATTCCCTCCAGTAATTTTCCAAAGTACACAAACCTATATGCACAAGGATGATCTTTACAGCATAGTGAGAATAGAAAAGAAATGGGAAATGCTAGGAGTTTGAGTGTTAAATTAAGTCACCCCGGAGCCTGTTTCCCTTCTTCCTTCCTTTGCTTCCCTTAAACAGCTTTCACTCCCCTCCCCTCCCCCTAATCCTCCTTCTTCACTTCACATCAAATGGCTTTTTATTCTCTGTATCCTTTGCCTTTCTTCTTTTTTTCTTTAGAGCTCAGTGCAGAAAATTTCTTGCACTGAGGGTACCCATATCTTTTGCAGGTCAACCAACCCATTTTCCATCTCCTCCTCAAAGGAAATATTCTCCCAAAGCTTTCACATTCTTAATGTAAGAATTTGTGCGACTCGTACTGCACCCCATCTTGCCCTCTTTAACCTTTCACTGTTAACACTGTCACTCAGTCAAATTATTTTTTATTTCTATTGGTTAGGCTGACACCCATAATTTACCCTCATCAATCAATCAATTAATCAACGAACATTCACTGAAGCCCTGCTTCCCAGTAAAACCTGATTGGCTGGTTTGGGGAGTTGATTTATAAAAGTCTAATGAAAAATATTTGCAATGATGGAAGGTGGGATAAGGAAGTTATGAAGTTTAATCAGTTTCTAAAGTGTCTTAGTTTGCAGCTTAGGTTAAGCAAAAACTAAGGGGAAGGTAAGTGACAAAGAGTGCATCCCTCCTTTAATCCTCTCTTGGCTGACTCGAGTGGAAAACAGCATTATCAGAGGCTGCAGCTGCTCCAATCCCAGGGCGTGGCTAAAAATGGAGTGGCCCTGGAAAGATGCTATAACTATCAGCGGAGTATTTTTTTTAGCCTAGATAAAATATTCATAAACCTATTGCTATTTGTGCTTTTCACATTTGTATGTGTAGGGCATGTTTGTGTAAAGACACTATTGTCTTAATTATTCTTGTGCATCTCCTCCCACTTGTCAGTAGCTGAACATTTAGGCCAGGCCCAGGGGAGTTTCCACAAGGTAATTAACGGAGGGACAAGGGTTGAGTTTCAGCCCTCTGACAACATGGTGGCCACCACGTAATTAAAAACTGAATAAATCAACATGAGGTCTTCCAAGGAGGGGAATGGTAAACTCTTTACTTTGTGAGGTAAGGAGGTAAGGATCTTTTGGTTGTCAAGCAGCTTCCTAAGAGAGATAAATTCATTGGATTTTTAAAGTTCCCACTTAGGGAGTCTTGACAGAAAACCCTTGACTCACAATTTTATGTCCCATTATCTTCACTAGTTAAGTCACTGCTGGCAATGTTCAAATTGTTGGCAGTCATTTAAGTGTTTTTTGCAAAGCAATGTCCTGCCCAAAGGAACTATCTGGTGACTCTGGTCCATAGACTTCACATCGTGACTGCACATGGTGTAGAGACCTGATCCTTGCTAATGCACAGATAAAAGCCATAAGTGAACGGTGACAAAACAAATGGAGCCTGTCCGTTAAAGTAAGCACTGCCCTTTTGTTTGTTCTGCTATAGAAAAAAATGAATAGATGGGTCTTTTGCAAACTTTCAGTGTACCAACTTTTTATTTCCTACCCCACTTCTGGAAATAATCATTTTGATTATTAATTTTTTCCCTTTAATCTCTTATTGACTATTAATATGAGTGTTTTATCCATCATGGGTGAATGCTTAACTAATACAGTTCTTCATACAAATGCAAACTTCCTATTTACTAGCCTTTGGTGCTGTGCCTTGCACCAGAGTGGTATCATTCAGCTTCAGTTGCTATAGCATTTTCAAGAACCTCCCTGTTCTTGTCATAAATTATCTTTAAGTGAAAAAAGCTCAAGGGAGGTCTGCAGCAAACTGTATCAAATAATGAATTTGTAAGCGGTGGAAGAAAACACTTATCTTTCTTATGCTCTTCTCCCATCGATTGTTCTGTGACCCTTCTTTGGGATACAGATGAGCATAACCCTGAAAAATGTTTGTGTTGTCTTTCTTTAACTGGCAGCCTGTGGGCTGCATGATCTAATAAATATTGGCAGGGCCAAATGAAATAATATAGAAGAGCTTCTCTTCTTTAAAGTCCACAGACCAAGAGACTCTTGTCACTTGTTAATATCTCCATCAAACACTGAAGTGTTAACATATGTGATACGACCACGCAATCAAGTAAGGACCGATTTGTTGACTAATTAAACCAACACAACAAGCTCTTTAGCACCTACAAGTGACAAGTTTAGAGCAGGCAAGTGGAAACTCTCAATTGAGCCCCTTTTATGAGACTATCATGCCAAATTCAATTCTGACTGAGTAGTATTTGAATGTACTTGACTTCCACCATGTGCTGACATGCTTACAATAATTCATCAAGGGTGACAATAGCCCAATATTAGAGATTTATGATATATACAAAACAGTTACAAATGAAATGTAGCCCTTACATGGGTCTGCTTTCCTTACCCACTGCCTATTGATATTATAATTAATGGTCAATTACTTAGGCAAAAGAAAATAGAAAATAGTCATTACTGGTTTCAGTCATCATTGGACTTTTTTTTTCTTTTGGCAAATTCTGGAGGTAAATGGAACCATTTCCACAATGTTTGGCAGTTGCTTCAAAATAATAAATGGACATAGAAACCTGGTATTCATGACTCATTCAGGCAATGAGAATGAGCTAATAACAAAATTTTAAAGGAAACTGGGGGTACCTTAAGTTTCCTGAGAAGTGGGGAAGCACTCTAAGATGTATCTTTGGGTGACTGGATAATACATAGGTGTTCTCTCTCTGTGCATTCGTATACTTTCCTTTCCAACTGCATGGATGTTTTATATTCGGTTTCCTCATTTATAAAGTGAAGCAGCTCCACTAGTTTATTGCTAACATCCCTCCAACACCTAAACTTCCCTGGGGTCTCATCTGACCTCTCCATATCCAGGTTAATGAAAAGGGAAGCAGAACTCTTTCTGTTGTTTTCGGCATGCAGTTACTCCCTCTCTCCTTCCTCCTCAGTACACTCACTTTTTTTATCCTTTATATACACAAATTCCAAGTTTTCACATCCAGCGCCAACCTTCTTCTGAGTGGCCATATCCTTGCCGGCCCGACAACACCACTTGTAGGTAAACAGGAATTGACTATTGATATAAACATAGCACATATACCTATGGGTATAGGAGTCACACTTTCCAATCTCTTCATGCTCATGAACAAGTAAGATGCATTGACAGTAGTAGATCCCCCCTCCAGGTGGTTTTGAATTTGCAGGGGAAGCTGCAGGTCATGGCCTCTTAAACTGGAAGTGGCCTATAATCTGGGCCCAGCTATAGGTGCTCTGCTTTAGACACACCGCAGGTTCTGTGCATCCCAGACTTGCAGGTCAGGAGTTTGGATCCCAGGCACTACATGCCTTTTTTGGCTTCTCTAGTGGAGAAGTAGCTACGGGTCCAAATACCCGGCTGGCAACAAGGGTCAGAATCTGGTAAGATGCCAAATAGATTCCCAGCATACTGTGAGGTTGACCTCCAGACCCTCAGTGGCCACATTCACATCCCGTCCATCAAAAGAGCCCTCTGATAATGCCCCCACCTTGTGATGAAAATGACTTGTGTTGAAAATGCTATGCCACCTGGAAGTCCTAGCCTCCTACCCCCCAGTGTGGGATTTCTGAGAGATATGCACATGACCATCCCCATTAAAGAGATGATTCTTATTTTCCCCTAATCTTTGGCAGAATTACTGTCTATTTTGAATAGACAATACTATTCAAAAATCAAAATGATATAAATATACTCATTGAGAAAACTTGCTCATAGCTCATAGCTGCATCTCTGTCCACTCCATTTCCCATCCTTATGTTATCTCAATGTCTCTTTAGGGAAATGTAAATGTAGATGTATATTTGTTATTGTTTTGTTTTTCTCCTTTCTTTCTTAACCAAAATTAGCATATTATATATTGTTCTAAGCCTAATTTTTCTTCCTTAACAAAGTACACTGGTCATATTTCCAAATCAGTACAGAAACATCTGCATCAAAGATAAAAACTTCATTTCTGAACAGAGCTACTGCCAGAAACCCTGCCTTCAATCCTTCTTCAGGGAACCGATGGGAGAATCCTTGAGGGAAACTAGAGTTTCTCCTGGAAGCCCAGGGCAAGACTTTAAAAACCCATCTCCAGCTTGTGGGTTCCTAGCTCTCTAGACTGTCTTTGCTGCCCAAGGCAATCTCCTTAAAGAGACCTTCTGAGAGGTTACTGCAGGAAAAGATGGTGTAGATTAAGACACTACAGATGGCATGAGGTGAGCTGAAACAGAGTCCTGGTCTTTAAAGTATCTAACATTCTGAAGAATTCCTCTAGGAATTATAACTTTTCCTTCTGAAGACGTTTCCTCTCTTGATAAATTTCACTAAGTTTAGTGGCAGGGCTCACCCAGTCCTGACTTTTCTCCATTTGGTTCCTAAAGTCTGTACTAGTTTTCAGCCACCTAGGACACTAGTCTCTCCAAAACTACTCCCACTCTACTTTTTAAAAAATAATATTTATTGCTTGCCTAGTTTTCTTCTTCTGATTTTAAAATTACCACACTTATCATTTGGAAATTTGAAGAATTTAGAAATACATAAAAAAGAAAATTGTTATCACTTGTAATACTGGAAAACCACTATTAATATTTCTGTAATATAGGCCAGGCTCATACCTGTAATCCCAGCACTTTGGGAGGCCGAGGCAGGCGGATCACCTGAGGTCATGAGTTTGAGACCAGCCTGGCCAAGGTGGTGAAACCCTGTCTCTACTGAAAATACAAAAATTAGCCAGGCATGTTGGTGCATGCCTGTAATCCCAGCTACTCAGGAGGCTGAGGCAGGATAATCACTTGAACCCCTGAGGCAGAGGTTGCAGTAAGCTGAAATTGTGAGATCGTGCCGCTGCACTCCAGCCTGCACGACAGAGCAAGACTCCATCTCAAAAAAAAAATATGTATTTATATATATATGTATATGTATATATATAAATATATGTACATATATACATATATATGTAATATAGTCTTTTGGCTTTATAAATAGGAATATATAAAACATACTGCCTTGTAACATCTATTTATTTATAGGTCACATAGTTTTAAAAAAAATAACGGAGTTTATTTTTTAGAGCAGTTTTAAGTTTACAGAAAAATAAGTAGAAAGTATGGAGAGTTCCCATATCCCTCCCTGGCCTTTATACATTACTTGCTATGTCATGAACATTTTTGTAAATCCTATAAGTTGATTTTTAAAATATCTTCATAATATGCCATCACATGTATGTACAGCACTTTAATCAATCTCCTATAGTTCAGATTGTTTCTCATTTTCCTTATGTTCATTGGTATAAACAATACTGCAATCAACATTCTTATAAATTAATATTTGTCCGAATGTCTGATTATTTCCCAGAATGTCTTAGAAGTAAATGGCCAAGTCAAAAAACATGTGCATCTTCAAGGCTTTTGGTACATATTGCCAAGGTCATTTGGATCCATTTTAAAAGAAATACAAGGCAGTTCCAGACATCTAGAAAAGCCACAACTCTAGTTTTCCATATAGACCCAAAATCACCAAAGGAAGTGAGACACTTGTCCAAATAAGTGGGACTCCTTGTCCTGAGGAGTGAGAAGCTGCAGGTGTGGAGAACTGCTGGTGGTGTGCAGAGCCCACTCTAGGAATGCTGGGAAACATCATCCTTTATACCAAGACCTGACTGTGGGCCTCCAGCCCAAAGACGGCAGACTGAATTGCAACTCTTAGTTAACAGTGGAAGGTGTAGGACAAGGCTTACCCACATATGCCACTTGCAAACAAGAAAACTTGTGTTACTGTTGAAGAAAGGCAAGGAGATACAGAAGTACCTTCTCATACCAGCATTTCCCAAACTAGAATATGTATATCACTGGTTCCTGAGCGTACATGCATGAAAATAATTATTTTAATGGTTATATCTTTGTTTTATTTTATTTTATTTTATTTTATTTTTTAAAGAGAAAGAGAGAGAGAGAATAGGAAGGAGGAAAAAGGAAGAGAAAGAGAGAGAGAGAATGGGGAGGAGGGAGAAGGAAAAGAAAGAGGGAGAGAGAATGGGAGTATTGCTTTCTTGCCCAGGCTAGAATGCAATTTAGTAATGGGTATTGAAAACCTCTTTTATACTGATAATTATACTTAATGATGTAGTCAGGAAGGAATAAGGGAAGAAGATAACAAACAAACAGCCAACCAATATTTAATTTAAACCTATGAAATGCTATGCGATTACTGAGGAGTGATTTACTTCCAATTATATAGTCACCTTTGGAATAGGTGTGAGGTGGTAATGTATGTTTTGTGTATTTGAAGTGGAGAGTTCTATAAATGTTTATTAAGTTTACTTGTTCCGGGTCTGAGTTCAAGTTCTGAATATCCTTGTTAATTTTCTATCTCGTTGATCTATAGAATCGTTAGCTCTTCTTGTTTCATTGATCCTTTTGCCATTATGTAATGTCATTCCTGGCCTCTTTTGATCTTTGTTGCTTTAAAGTCTACTTTATCAGAGGCGAGAATTGCATCTCCTGCTTTTTGTTTATTAGTTTATTGTTACTCTCTGTTTGATTGGTAAATCTTCCTCCTTCTCTCTGAGTCTTTGTGTATTGTTGCATGTGAGATGGGCCCGGATGCAGCATACCGATGGGTTTTGGCTTTTTATCCAATTAAAATATATATAAGTTTAATACCGGCGTTTGATGCTAGCTGGCTGTTTTGCCCATTAGTTGATGCAAATTTTTTATTGTGTTAAAGTTCTTTGCTTTTTGATATATTTTTGGAAAGGCTGATATTGGTTGTTCCTTTATATGTATAGTGCTTCTTTCAGAAGCTCTTGTAAAGCAGGCCTGGTGGTGGTGAACTCTCTGAGTACTTGTTTGTTCGCAAAAGATTTAATTTTTCCTTCGCTCATAAAGCTTAGTTTGGCTGGATAGGAAATTCTGGGTTGAAAGTTATTTTCTTTAAGGATGTTAAATATTGGTCCCCACTCTTTTCTGGCTTGTAGGGTTTCTGCTGAGAGATCTGCTATAAGTCTGATAGGTTTCCCTTTATGGGTAACCTGACCTTTCTCTCTGGCTGCCCTTAGTATTTTCTCCTTCATTTCAACCCTAATAAATCTGGCGATTATGTGCCTTGGGGTTGGTCTTCTTGAAGAATATCTTTGTGGTGTTCTCTGTATTACCTGGAGTTGAATATTACCCTGCCTTGCCAGGTTGGGAAAATTTTCCTGAATGATATCCTGAAGAGTATTTTCCAACTTGGATTCATTCTCTTCATCACATTCAGGTACACCTATCAAACGTAAATTAGGTCTTTTCACATAGTCCCATATTTCCTGGAGACTTTGCTCATTCCTTTTCATCCTTTTTTCTGCATTCTTGTCTTCTCGTTTCATTTCACTGAGCTGGTCCTCGACTTCTGATATCCTTCCTTCTGCTTGATCAATTCGACTGTTTAAACTTGTGCATGCTTCGCGAAGTTCTCGTGTTGTGTTTTTCAGCTCCATCAATTCACTTATATTCTTCTCTAAATTGTCCATTCTCGTTAACATTTCGTCAAACCTTTTTTCAAGGTTCTTAGTTTCTTTGCATTGGGTTAGAACAAGTTCTTTTAATTCACAGAAGTTTCTTATCACCCACGTTTTGAAACCTGCTTCTGTTATTGGAACACACTCGTAATCTATTAAGCCTTGTTCCGTTACTGATGAGGAATTGCAATCCCCTGTAGAGGGAGAGGCATTCTGATTTTGAGTATTCTCTACCTTTTTACGCTGGTTTCTTCCCTTCATTATATATTTGTCCGTCTGTCGTCTTTATAATTACCGACTTTCTAACTGGGTCTCTGATGTCCAACTTGTTGATTCCCTGCGCCGAAATCTGAGCAATCCACTGAGCCGGCCAAAACAGCGGTGTTAAGATTGATGGTGCTTTTCTGCCCGGGAATCTCCGGACTCTGCACCAAGAACTGGCGTGCTAAGGCACCAGTAAAACCGCCACGCCGGCCACAAGAGTCGCCCTGGCGACCCGTGGAGCTCCTCCACTGGGAATCTCCTGGTCCGTGAGCAACTAATATTCGCCTGAAAGTGTGGCGTCCTCTCGTTCTTTGCGCTTTCACTGGGAGGTACGTGCCCGAGCTGCTAATCATCAGCCATCTTGGATCTCTCTCTGTTTTATTTTATATCAGAAGAATTAATGATGAGTAATAAAACCCACAATTTCATGGATATTATTTCTTAGGATGAGTCTAAGTTAAAAAACAATAACAAAAGTGACTTGGTTTAAAGGCCTTTTAAAGAAAACCATAATGCAAATAATAAATGACTGATGTACAGATATGGCAAAAAATGAGGTATGCAACTGGGCACAGTGGCTCACGCCTGTAATCCCAGCACTTTGGGAGGCCAAGGCAAGTGGATCACTTGAACTTTGGAGTTCAAGATCAGCCTGGTCAATGTGGTGAAACCCTCTCTCTACTAAAAATACAAAAAAAAAAAAAAATTAGGCATGGTAGTGAATGTGTGTAATCCCAGCTACTCGAGAGGCTGAGGCAGGAGAATTGCTTGAACCTGGGAGGTGGAGGTTTCAGTGAGCTGAGATTGTGCCACTGCACTCCAGCCTGAGTGACAGAGTGAGACTCCATCTCAAAACAAAACAAAAGTTGTATGCAAAAAATGGAGATTTGGGAAATGTTACTTCACACAATATATGTATTTCTAAAAAATACAACATGTTTCCAAATTAAATTGCTTTGAAAGTTTTGGGGAAGGTCACTAATTTTAAAAACTATAATAAATCTTTTTGTAACAAATTATTAATATAATATAATCCCTCTTTGTAATAAATGTCTCAAAATTTCATGTTTTGACTTAAAGTTGCTTTAAAAGAAGGACATATGCATTCCAATTTAGAACCCTAAGGTAGGGTGGAAGGATACCTAATGAGTCTCTTCACTTTATAAGAGTGAAAGGCACATTATAGTTCCTTTTCTAAAAAGTATGCACATTGGGTGCAGTGGCTCACTCCGGTAATCCCAGCGCTTTATGAGGCCGAGGCAGGCAGACTGCTTGAACTCAGGACTTCAAGACCAGTCTGGGCAACATGATGAGACCTTGTCTATACAAAAAATACAAAAATTAGCCAGTTGTGGTGGCACATGCCTATAGTCCCAGCTACCCGGCAGGCTGAGGTGGAAGGATTGCTTGAGCCCAGTAGATTGAGGCTGCAGTGAGCTGTGATTGTGCCACAGCAGTCAAGCCTGGGTGACAGAGTGAGACCCTGTATCAACAAAAGAAAACAAAGTATGTACTTCATTTTTTAAAAAGTAAATACAATTCAGAGATCTTCAGATTTTGGAGCTGGTGAGGTATTTCAAAAATTTTTTTAGTATGTTTGAAAATACGGTTATTTAGTAAGTAGAGATATCAAAAAGTTCAGTACAAGGTAAGAGTAAAGTATTAGGTTTTTTTTATATGTACAGACACGCATACTTTAACTTTTGTTTTTAGATGCAAATTACTGTGAGGAAGGATCTTTTCATACTCAGAAAAACTGAGAGCTTAGGTTTTTAAAAATCCATTAATTTTAGTTACTTTCGAGGTCCAGAGGATTTTTTACAGACTGCTGTTGAGATCAGATGGTCTCTAAAGAAATCAATCCAATTTCAACAGAAGAGCTATGCCGTGTTGGGATTTTTCATATAATCCAATTGCTAAATGATATCAAGTCTACTTTGATTTAAAAGAGTAAACACAGACATCACTGTTCTCAAATCTCTCCATTCTCACAAGATCAGCTGACCAAAAATCCCTCCCTGAAGAGAAAGAATGCATTTTCCATGATCAAGAACAATCAACATTAATAAAATAATATCTGTACGAATATAGAATGTTATTTATTTGATGATATAAAACATAGTGCTAATGCTCTAAGTGAATGCCACGAGAGTAAGGATAAAGCATAGGCAATTTATTTCTGCATTGTTCCAAAATATCACTCAACTCCTGAGAACCACATGTGCTTCTTTAGCCTCTTGATTCAAAGGAACCCATAACTAAACTCTCTAGATTTGGCAGAGTGCGAGAGAATAAGGTCATGAATAAAGAGGGCCAGCAGTAAATCTAAATCTAAAACTGTGCTTCTACTGCAAAGGGAGAGGGAAGTTAATTCTTATTATTACAAAGCTTCCTAAATAAAAGTTTTTAACAGTTCAATCTAGCAGATGCCACCAAATCTCTTTTATTAATGTGTTGTTGTACTGATTTATAAGATTAAGATAAGTATAAAAAAGAAAAAGGCTTCTATTTCCCAGATTCCTCAATTATAATTTTCATTAAAAATTCTTTACCTCCTTCACCTTTGCCAGCCCTTCCTTCCCCACTGCAATGCATTTAATCAGTCTTGTTGCAAGGCGTTTTCTAGAAGGCTCTCAATAGCAATGATTTATAATTTTGAAAATGTCCAGATCAGGTTTTACAAATTGGATTTCTTTGAACCCCAGTCCTTGATGATGCTAATAGATGTTTTATAAAGAAGAATTCAATGTGAGATGCAAGATGGCCAAAAGGCAGTCCTCAGACTGCTCTCACATGCAGTGGTTGAAGGAACCACTTGGGAGGCTGCCTTTTGTTATAACTCGTTTTGCCCCATGAGCCAAAGTTAAGAGAGTTGGTGTAAAAGGTAATTTTACCATATTAATGTCTTCTTCATTAATTATTGTATCAAGCAGTAAAAATTATACAAACACATGCTTATTATACACAAATATAAAATATATATACATTTTTAGAATAAAGCCCCTATATTTCACCACCTAGAAATAACTACTATTAAAAATTATCTGTTTTTCCTAAGCATGTATGTGTATATTCACCATACACACTTATAAAGAATGTAATCATATGTCCAAGGTTTTGCAGTTTAAATTTGTTCACTCAATAAATGTTTCACAAAATCTTATTTAACAGCTATATTGTATTCCCATTACAGATGTTCCATAACATATCAATTAATCCCCTAGAGTTAGATATTTATGACATATGAAAGTTTCAATAGCTTGAAAAGTAATTCCATCAGGTTAGTGACTCTAAGAAATTGTTCATAGATCAAAATCAAAAGCAGGGAAACTGTTTTCTCTCTCTTTTTTCCTCTAAGATACCAAAACTATATAACAACTAAAAAATCAGACATATTAGACATTGTTATTTGTAACTTATGCCTCATCTAGGTCCAACAAGAATTACAATAAAGGATCAATATTTTCCATTATTACTCTTAAACTAAAAGCAATCAATTTAAGTTAAAAGATTTCTTTATGAAATGTCCCCATGGCAGGCCATATATAGTGTTGCCTAATTTTTCTTCCACTAAGGACCTCTTTCACCCACTTCCCTGGACAACATGCACACTATGGACTCCATGTTTTGGAAGCTATGTACCAAACAAACAGCATTTAGTAAGTGTTGGCATTCTTTCCACTTAAATAACAAGACAAGTTTTCATGAATAACCAGTGGCTATCAGAGTTGCACAATCATGTAAAATCATTAACTTACAATGTGAAAAAGCAATGAAGTTAATGCTTGTGAAATGCTCTGCAGTGACTGCCAGCCTGTTGATAGGATAACACAGCCAGGTCTCCCAGTTCCATCCCAGAAATGCCTATGAAGCCAGCAACAGTCAAGCCAAGCTTCTTACTAACATGATCTAACCAGAGTTTCCCTAAGGAAAAGGTGACACATAATTCTAATCAAAAGCAAAAAAGCCTAATGTTTTAAACTTTCTGAAATAGTAAATATAACTCACAGACTGAAGCTAGTCCCCACTTCCTGTCCTCCTTTATTTCTTTTGTGTATGACATGAAATTCAGAGTTCAAACTGGGAGGAACCCATTGCCCATACCAACCCACTACTTAGCATTCCAGATCTTCCACAAACCGGCTCCAAACTACTATTGGAGCTCATTTTTCACCTTCTCCTTCAATGCTCCTTCCATGCCAGCTAAATCCAACAGCTCTGCATTCCTGCATTTTCACCTGCCAAACCCACTGGCAAGTATTTCCATCTCTATGCTTTTCTTCCTGGGCTCCATTAATCAGAATGCCTTTCCACCCCCATCTGCATCCTGCATTTATATCTAAATTCCGCATGTTGTTCAAGACCTACCACAGTTCCCATAAGTTTGAGGTGAACAACCATTGAATGCAGGTACTACAAGTGTCGTGTGCTTGGATATCCATAAGGCTTAGTACTTAGCATTAAGCACTTCACAAGTGTCTTTACATAAGATAATTTCTCCTTCCTCTAAATTGATATAACACTGTCACTCCTTTTCTGTACTTCTCTTTCCTACTGTATTATAATAATTTATCTGCATCTCTTATCTCTCAATATATTATAAACTCTGATGGATAGAGTCTGTCTCCAATTCACCTTTGGGTTATCGGAACAACTTAAGATGTTTAGGGGCTGAATGAGTATGTGATGAATCATCATATTGGTATTCTAGCTCTGCAAAACCTTCAAGGTGCTGCATGTACTTGTAGAAAGCTTCCTTAACTAGACCCTTTCACAGGCTTGTCAAGTTATCCCTCTCCTGTGCCCCCTGTGCATGTTTCTGCCACAGCTGTAATGTGAGGGGATGGTGATGACTAGAGTCAAGAAGGCCTTAGTTGGTAATTCTGGTTCTGGGTAACGCTGGGCAAATCTATTCACCATTTTAAGCCTCAAATGCAAGCTTTTTGCACGGATTGAATAAAGGTCCCACATGGATGTCCCAGCTCCCGCCTTGTCTCTACCTGAGTTTATCTCCTTTTCCCTGAATGAGGTCCTCCTCCCAAATTCTCTGTATCCATTTGTGGTACCAATATCCACTGAAACTCTCTTTTTCAGCCGCTAGCTCCCATTGATCACTTGGCCCTAATAATTTTGTATCTTAAATATTTCTTGGTTCTTTCCCTTTCTTCCATTCTGTATAGCAGCAGTCCCTCCAGCCCCACCTCATCCTCTTTCCTCAGGGTTACTGCAGCAGCCCCATTCACTTTCCAGTTTGATACCTTCACCTCCACCTCAATCCAATCACCACAGTGATGTTTCCTAAATAGAAATCTTGCTATTTTATTCCTTTTCTTTCAACCTTTAATGTCTCCCGGTCACCTCTAAGATACAAGCCAAGGTTTTCCCAGCGCACAGAAGGCCCTCCATGGTGAGCTTCCTGCCTCACCTCTCAAGTTGCTCCTTGTGCTACTACCCGTCTCCAGCTTTTTAGTTCAATTGTGTTGAACTACAGTTTCCTAAATACACAAGATAATTTCTTGTCATTAGGCCTTTGATTGAGCTGTTCTCCTTGCCTGGAATACCCTCTTCCCTTGGCTAATTTCCATTTACTCTTTCGCAGTTCAGGCATTGTCTTTTTTCTGGAAAGCTTCCTTAACTAGATCCTTTCACAGGCTTGGCAAGTTATCCCTCTCCTGTGCTCCCTGTACATGTTTCTACCATAGCTGTAATAATTTTAAATATGATAATCATCTACTACCATCTGTCTTTTCCACCACAATGTGAGCCCTTTAGATTAGGTACTGTTTTATTGACTTCCATATCCCCAATGCTTATCAAGAGTCTGGCACAGAATAAGCATGCATAAGCTACAATCCACAACAACAAATCTCTACTAAAAATCTCTACCCTCTACAGGGTTTGTCTTCTGTAACACAAAGCTTCGCTGGCTCACCTTACTTTTTCTTTCCCATTTAGGGCTAGGGAAAGAAATAGTTGGACAAAGAGGATTTTAAAAGAAAAAAAAAAAATCAACAGATGTTGATTTTAAAGAGTAGCAATGAAAAAAACTGCAATCTGATAATTTTTTAGAGTGTGAGTTTTTAAAGCTTATGAAAAGTACAGGCAGATGTACCTGGAAACCTGTAACAGCTGGAAATCTTCTGCCTTTGGAAAATACTGACATAAACATGAGCCCTACTGTGTTTATAGGAATATAGTTCAAAAATTAAATTTGCATAGACAATCATACTTTTCAAAGCTATTACAGTGGACATTCACAATGATCTGATGAAACAGCCACTGCTTACTCTACATCACCACTGGTACACCTGTCAGACATTTCAAATGCAGCATGTCCAAAACACAGCTCCCACTCTTCTCTCCCCAAACTGCTCCTCTATGGTTTTTATCATTGCAGTGAATGGCAATTCTATTCTTTCATTTGCTTAGGTTAAGAACCTCACACTAATGCTCAACTTTTCTCTTTCTTTCACACCCAATATCAGCAAATTCAACTAATTCCATATACTCAGAAAAAGACCACTTCTCATTACTGCCATCATGGCTGCCTAGGCTAGGTCACCATCTTCTCTTCCCTTTCCCTGTTTCATAGCAATAGTCTCCTAACTGATCTCCCTTCTGCTCTTGACCCATTTAATCTCTGCAACCCCAGTAGAGTGATCCTCTTCCACTATATAAGTCAAATGATGTCACTCCTTTGCTCAAAACCCCAGGGGCTCCTCCTTTGACTCAAAGGCAGAGGCTTTAAAACCCTCTACAAGGCCCAGCTCCCCATCATCATTTTGTGCTCATACTCTCTGCTTTCCACCTTGTTCATTCCACCACACCGGCCTTCTTCCTCTGCCTCCTGTATCTCCTACTTGATATGTTTTGGATGTTTTTCCCCTGCAAATATCATGTTGAAATGTAATCCCTAGTGTTTGAGCTGGGGCCTGGTGGGAGGTATTTGGATCATGGGGGTGGCTCCCTCATGAATGGCTTAGTGACATACCCTTGGTAATGAGTGAGTGCTCACCCTGAATTTGTGTGAGATATGTGTGGCGCCTCCTGCCACCCCTCTTGCTGCCACTTTCACCATGTGTCATAGTGTCTCCCCATCGCCTTCTGCCATAGTTGTAACCTTCTTAAGGCCTCACTAGAAGCAAGTGTCAGCACCACACTTCCTGTAAATCCTGCAGCACCATAAGCCAATTAAACTTCTTTTCTTCATAAATTACCCAGCTGCAGGTATGCATAGCAATGCAAGAATGAACTAATACATTCCTGCTTCCACCTCGAGTCCTTACACTCAATCCCTCTGCTTGGAATGGTCTTCCCCCAGATGCATGCATAGCTCAAGAGTTTATACAAACATCACTTTTTTCAATGAGGACTTCTCTGGCCATCCTAACTATGATGGATTGAAAACTATGGCATATTTTGCAGCTCCTCTCAGAAAAAGGTGGAATCTATTTTCCTACCCCTTGAATCTTATTTGACCTTGTGATTAGTTTGGACCAACAGAATGTGTGGAAGTGATGCTTATGAGTTTTAGAGCCTAGGCCTCAAGAGATTTGGCAGACTGCCTTTGCTCTCTTGGGATGCTTGGCTAGACACTGAAGGATGAGAGCCTACATCAAGGGAGAGGCCTGGCAGACAGCCTGCATTAAGCCCCAGGCATTTGAGTGAGACCATCGTAGACTCTTCAGCCTCAGCCAAGCTGCCAGATGACTGCTGTCACATGAGTGACCCCAGGCAAGATCAGCAGAAAAGCCTCTCAGCTGAGCTCAGTCCTAATTATTGACCCATGGAGTTGTGGAAAAATAACAAATACTTGTTGTTTTAAGCCATGAAGTTTGGGGAAGTTTGTTATATAGTAATAGATAATTGCAGCATGATTTGAAATTTCAACTGTTTCCTGATACTTGTTTAATTATTTATCTATCTGTCTCTATTAATTTGAATGTAAGCTCTATGAAGGCAGGATTTTTTTTCTATTTGTTCATTTCTGTGTTTCTAGTGCTTACTATAGTGCCAATCAATAGTCTATATTAAACATTTGTTAAATAAATGAGTGAATGAATAAATGAATGAGCAAAGTAGATTTGAAGGGCCTTACACACCCTCTAGTATGGTCCTTTCTTTTTTTAAATGGGAAAACTGCAACCTACTGACAATGTCATGACTGGAATCTGAATCTTCTCTCCTAGAACAAAAAAGCTCAATTTTCCACACTTATTCAATTATTCTGTATTGAGTTTCTTTCTGAATTAAGTCAAACTTTTAGGATTTCACATGACAGAAACTCAGCTCAATTTAGCTTAATAAAAAAGAGGAAGGGTAGAATCTATGGATTCACTAAACTGGCCAGTTCATAGGTTCCTCCAATTTTAGATACGACTGAATCCACAGGCTCAAACGACATTGGTGAAACTCTGTTACTGTCCCCCTCCCTTGTTGGACAGACTCTATTCACTACAAGACTAGTAACTCCAGAGAACAGACTGGTCTTTCCTGATAGCAATTCTGGACAATTCCCAGGTTCATGTCCAGTGGGCATTTCTGAACCAATCACTGTCCCTTTGGATGGTGCTGGAGAGCAGGGCCAATGTCATCATCATATAGAGTGAGGTCTCCTGGGAAAAAAGGGTTCTGTTACCAGAAAAGTGGAGGTAAGTTGTTCTGGATACACGAAAACTCCAGATGTCTACTTTTATTCTGTTTGTAACACTATCTGTAGAGTTTGTTTAACTGTAGATAAACCCTCTCAAATAGCAGAGAAAATGTAGATGTCACTGATTTTTTTCTTATGAAGAAGGACCAGTGGTAACAAAGCAGTAGACACTTCAGAAAAATCAGGCAGAAGGGATTGCCAAGCTTGCTTCCATTGTCTTGCCTGGCTCCAACCAGTGTTCTACAGGGCAGGTTGAGAATTTAAAGATAGGGGTGGGGCAGAGTCTACAGTGTTTGTAATCCATGTCAGTAAATATCCTCAGTGATATCCAACTTGGAATAAAAGTCAAAGTGTTTCAGAAAAGCCTGAATTGAGGAAAGAAATGGGGATTGGGGGGCAGGAAGAAGGCACTACATTTTATCGGAAAAAAATCACCATGTTTAACAAAGATTTTGAGAACAAGCTAAAGTGAGAATATATATTGTCCATTATAGGGCAGAACTGAGATGAGAGAAGGGAATCAATATGCCTCAGCAATACTTAAGAGATGTTTTTCATCTGGAAAATGATCTTAGGACCACTTTTGCTATTTTGAAATCCAGCCCAAGCACTTGTGAGAAGATGACCTTTTATATATTGCATTTTGCAGAGAACTATATATAGTTGGATACAATATCTTGACCTAAAGGGGAAAAATGAAATAGAAAAATGGTGCTTCCAGATTTTCAACCAAAAAGCAGTACATGGCAGCAGATAGAGTGCAGAGTCTGCAGACTTGGCCCAGTCGAGCATGCTGGCTGAAATGTCATTATCTGAAGGATTCTAGACATCTGCATTATTTTGCATGAGCCACCATCAGCAAGTGACTTAGGGCAGGATATAGAAACATTGTTTGTTTCCTCATTTCTTAAAGCCATCTTGTCCTGATTCTTGGATGCACATGCTTTTGTGGGGGAGGGATGCTACTGAGGAGAAAAGGTCACTGATTTCCAAAAGGTTAGAGGTTCTTATTTTTTCTTTTACAGAATCACATTCCATCTTGATATTATTTTAGTATTTACCACTCTGTATTGTCTTAGACCTCATCTTGGCAAAGGGCTCCTAAACAACTGCCACTTTTCGCATTGCTGCCAAAAGGCGCCCTTTCACAATAAAGCATGCTGTGCTTTGGCAGGAAATCAATAAAGTGAAAATCTGTTCTCATCATCCATACATTTACCATCACAATCAACAATCAAAGGCAAGACCTGGGTTCTTTATCCACAGGCTCCAGCCTCCCAATTTTCTGCTATGAAAGGCAGCATAAATTAGAACCCTTGGTTCCTGTTAGCTGGGTTTAATGGGTATGATTTATGAACCATTAAATGAGGTTATGTAAATTGATCCTTAGCAGAATGCTAGCACCCAGGTGACAGGTGCAGCAGGCTCGTCCACAAGGGTTCTGTACAAATCAGATTTCAGTGACATTCAGTTTGAGGAAAGAGAAATATGTTGTCAACAAGGAAGTGATTTAAATAGTGCCCTGGGTTTGTCAGCAATTATCCCTTTCTTCTTAATTGCTGCAAACTATATAAATTCTAATAGGAAATAAATTAGTAATTTACCAGTCAATGACAAGGGGTATAAAGGAGAAGGGCTTAAATATTTTAAAAGCCATATTACCAGTGAGGCCATACACTTGGGTGATTTCACTTATGCTGTTAAAGTTGAAGAGATGCTTTACAGCAGGAGTATAAACTTTGACACACGACAATAAAATTACATTCATTGCAACAGAAAAGAAAACTGGATCCATATGGAAAATGCCCTTGCAGAATTGCTTCGTGTGTTCCATTGAAATGAAGATGTTACTGGGGTTTCTATTTTCCATCATCATTAGCACCCTAAGCTTAAAACAAATGATCTTTTTAATCCAGGTGCAAATAACCTGCTTTATCTTTTAAAAAGTTTTTGTAAACCTGGCCTCTGATCAGTCAAATAAAAAGCATGCAGTTGCAAAGATATGAGAGTGAAGGTGGGTGATGTGGCTGATTTTGCAGAGCTTTTAGTTTGCCTGTCTTGCTTAGACAATAGCTACCAATAGCAACATACTTTCTGCTGCACTCTTCACGGTGAAAGGAACAAGCTTTGTGTTTGATGATGAGCCCCTCACTTTGAGTGTCCAAACTAAAGGCTCAGTTAAAAAAATAAAGAGCCCTGGGAGAACATATACGAATTAATTTCACCAGCTTTAAATATGAAAGAAAAATCTCACATCCATTCCTCCTCTTTGACTCGCTGCCCCTAATCAAGAATGGGGTGGCCTTCTGAGAAAGGATTCTCCTGGGAAAGTCAGTTCGATATCATCCCCGGCTTTTGTCTGAAGCTATTATTGTGCCTGTTTCTATGAGGCTGACCCTGGTAAGAGGACACATATGGATGTGATAGTAATGTTAGCTGGTCCCTGGCCGAGCCTATTAGAGTTCCCAACAGGGGGTCCCACCACTCTTTTTAATAGTCATTTCTACTTCACAAATGCAGTTGTTTATGGACAGGGGAGATAATTTGACCCACTGTGATGCTGTACAAAAGATTGACAATAAGGCAAAGGTCATATGTTTAAAGAAGTTTGCGACTGTGGCCCATTAGGAGAGGCTCTCCTAGAAAAAGAAAATATTAAAACGTCATTTATGACCTTAGAATAGAGGCCTGAGAGGCCACAAGTGAAGACTTACATAACCATTGTCACCAATACACTATTTTAGTGCTGGTGGATAAAAATAATTTGGAGTTAAAGAAGGGGTAGTTTTATAACTAGATTGGAAAAAACACTTGGGGATCACACAGCATTAAAGGCCCACAGGCTACTTTAAATACTAGCACCACTGTTTATTAAGTGTATGGCAGTGGGCAAGATATTTTACCTCCTAAGATCTGGAAAGAAGCCCTGTCTCACAAGATTCTGTTGTGAAGATTAAATAAGGGAATGCATGAAAGTACTGACAGACAGTAAGTGCTCAATATATAATAGTTTGAGGTGTTGAAATATGGACAGACAGAGATGTATAAACTGTCCCATCAGGTACTCCTTAATAACAGGGATATGTTCTGGAAAATGCATTGTTTTGCGATTTCTTCATTACGCGAACATCATAGTGTACTTACACAAACTTAGCTGGTATGGTTTACTACACACCTAGGCTCTATGGTATAGCCTATTGCTGCTCGGCTGTAAACCTGTAGAGCAGGTTACTGTACTGAATACTGTGGGCAGTTATAATACAATGGTGTAAGTATTTGTGTATCTAAACACGGAAAAAGGGTAATGCGTTTCACTACAATGTTACAACAGCTACGATGTCATTAGTGATAGGAATTTTTCAGCTCCATTATGACCTTATGAGACCACCATTGTATATACATTCCATTGTTAGGAAGCACATGACTGTATATATATTTGGAGACAGAAAGAGATATCTCAGTTTTCTCTGCTTGAGAACCCTGAACTCCCTGCTCTGAAGGTGTCTCTGTTCACGCAAAGATGCCTTTAATGCCAAGTCTACGTGTTCCTGTCACCCAAGCCAACCTAGCATCATCTCCATTGCCCCACTACTTTGGCCCTCTCTTGCCTTCTACCTGCACCTTTGCAGAAATGGTATGTTGATTGAGAGTATGATTCGGAGTCACGTCGGGATTCGCATTCCAACTTCCCTACTTGTTAGCTTTGTGACCTTGAGCAAGTAGTTTCACCAATTTGTGTCTCAGCGTTATTCTCTGTAAAATGGGGATTAAAAAATAGTATCTACTGCATGGGGTTGTTCTGTAAATTAACTGAGTTAACCTGTGTGAAGTGCCAAGGGTAGAACATGGCGCATAGTTAAGTATTATGTATCATTATTATTACTATCATTATGACAGCACCTCCACCTCTCTTGTCTCTATATTCAAATATTCAATTGCCTGCCTGAAAGAGGGTGCTAACACATACTGAGCCCAAATCACACATCAGGCACTTTTTATACATTGCTGAGACCTAAAATGTAAATTTTATCCCCACTTGATAAACAAACTGAAGGCTCAGTGAGATTAAATAACTTGCCTAAATTATAAAGTTTCTGTTATGCAAGATGAATACAATCTAGAGATCTGTTATATAACATAGTACCTATAGTAAACAATACAGGATTGTGTACTTTAAAATATGTTAAGAGGATAAATCTCCTGTTCAGTGTTCTTACCAAACAAGCAAACAAACAACCCCCCACCCCGCCACACACACACGGAAGTAACATGAGAAAATTTTTCAAAGTGATGAACATGTTTAATACTTTGGTTGTGGTGATGCTATCACAGGTATATGCATTTGTCCAAACTCATTAAGATGCATTAAATGCATGCAGTTTTTGTATATCAACTGTACCTCAAAAAAGCTTTAAAAAAGAAAAAATATATGCTATAAGATATAAATAAATAATTTGTCCCAGAATACAGGGCAAATAAGTGAGTGCCAACAATTCCAGCCCAGGTTTGACTAATCCCCAAGCCCATACTCTTTTCACTGCATTCCTGCTTCACGAGTCCAGGGCAAAACATCCACAGTATGGAAAAGAAATGGGCAGGGGTCCCTCTAGCACGATCTCACTTTGATATGCTGAAAAGAGCAGTTGGCTCTGTCCCACACTCTTTGAATTTAATTTCCTCATCTGTAAAAACTGAAGTGCTAGACTGAAGCTTTCCAAACCATGATCACCTAAGCCTTTGGGATTCTTCAAGATTGCTCAGGGGCCACTGCAGGAGGAAGACCCAGCAGGCAGACCCCAGACCTTCAGTGAGATGCTCATCCTACCTGAATCGAGTAAGTACTGGGGCTCTGGATAAGATATTTGACAATATTAAGATCCTTTTCCTCTCTAATATTCTGAGGATCTTTTTCAAATTATAGGTTGAAGACATGACCACAATCTATACTGAAATAACTTTTAATTTAACAAATATTTCTCTGGTTTTATTACATGCAAAACACCATGTTGACTTGAATAATAACCTTCCTTTCCTCCCAAAAACTGTCTTATAAGAACTTCTTTCTCCTTGCTGAGTGTACTCTCAAGATGCATTTCTTTCAGGAAGTGTGTTTTCAGTGTACTTAAAGGCCAGAATGTGAAATGCTCCCCTAAAGCTTTCAACCTTTGTACTGCAGACCCCTATTTCCCTGAAGAGTATTTTTATCCCTTCCATATCCTCGTGTCTTATCTGTGTACTTTATCTTGTGACCACAGCTCTGTGCCCTAGAGAGCCTAACACATTGGTCATTTTTCAAGAAATAATATTAAAATGAACAGCCACTACTAGTTAGATGGCAGACTCTAAGCATTTCCAATATTTTCTCTGTTTGCAGTGTGGGGGGCTCCCACAGTCTTTGGGGATCCCTCCCCAAATTAGTCCAAGAAGTTTATTCTAGGAGAAGGCATCACTTGCTAATTGAATTACCTCCCTCTTTGTGTTTTGATTCAATGGAGATTACATCAGGGAATTCAGTGGCTCCACTGTGACTTTGTTCCTGGGACCAGATTCTTCCCTTAGAGACTATTTCCCTCCCCCATTCTTATTTCTTGGAAGAGGGATCAGCAAGGAATGTGGATTCCAGAGAACACTGCAGGGTGGAGGATAGAATGCAAATGAAGGGGTGTCCTTCCAGTTATCCCAGAGTGCAGTGAGGGAAGCAGTCATCTGCTCTCAGGAAAACTGTGTCAGAAGGTCATGGTGTTTGGGAATCCTATGTTGCAATAGCACAGGTTGAGAAAATCCTGGAGACTGATCTTACAATGGTTGAAGAATGTAAAGATTCTGGGAGCCCAATATTCCCAAAATATGTGTGAATAAAGATTTCTGTTTGTAAGAAAAAATGGGCAAGCGTGATTGGCTATCCCAGGGGTGTGTGTGTGTGTGTGTGTGTGTGTGTATGTGTGTGTGTGTGCACACATGCTCAAGCATACACAATTTTGTGGGAGACCCTTTTAGCTTCACCATCTAAGGCAGTGGCTCACAACTCCAGCAGTATGCCAGAGTCCTCTGGGGGACGTAAAAAGATGACATACACATAGATATATTTAGGTTCCATCCTTGGAGATTCAGATTTTGGCAAGGACCCTGCATTACCTGTCTTTGAAAAGCTCCCCAGGAGATTAGGATGCCCTACCAGGGGTGAGCATCACTAGTCTAAGCAAATACAGGCACTGGAGGCCCTCATCATTACATCTTTGGCTCCACTTGTGTTTTTGTGCCCTGCTGAGTGTCAATCAGCTGCATGCTCAGTGTGGTGACAAGACTATACGCAGGTTGATTGCATATATGGAATATAGTCATTGCTTTCTTGGATCTGTAAATTTACTGCTTGGGGCTTATTTTTAAAATAGCATTATTTTTTTAGCCAAATACTGCCAACTCCTGCACAAGGAGCACCCTCTTAATTAATGCAATTGACCTTTTTGTGAGGTCATTTATCCCCTCTGGATAAACATTCTATTTTAGCAGGGATACAGAGTACTAGCAGTCATGTTTAGCAAACTTCAGGCCCTATAAAAACATTTTATTTGGCATAATGGATGACCCTGAGCAGCCACAATCTCAATGTTGATTTTTCTACCACGTTTTTTTCTTCTACCCTATTTCTTGAGGCAAGCGATCAATAGATTGCATCAAATTTTTTTAAATTGAAAAGTTGACGCCTACTATTATATACCAGAAAGCTTAATCTTGTGGTTTAGTCCCAAATCAGCAAATACTTGCTTTAGTGTCAGATGGACAACTGTGCTCCTGGGCTACAGAGACACCCCCTGAGCTAGTGCCCTTTCCACCCCCATACACACATAGTCTCTGTCCTCTTCAACTCGCTGGATACAGTTCTTAGAATTGGCTTCTTTAGATCCCTTTGCATGATGTCACTTCTCTCTCAAGAACTTCTATTCAGGTGATTGAGAGTACTATCAAAACATTACCAATATTACATTCACTGGCCATATTACTAAATATAGAAGAATTTGGAAAAAAAATTGCTCTAGGTGAACCAAATAATGATAGTAGAATCAGTGAGGGTCTACTTTTAGGTGCTTATAAACAAAATTAGAGAAAAAGATGTGGATAAATTCTATTAGTTTGTTTGTTTTGAGATAGAGTCTTGCTCTGTCACCCAGGCTGGAGTGCAGTGGCACAATCTTGGCTCACTGAAACCTCCACCTCCCAGGTTCAAGTGATTCTTCTGCTCCAGCCTACTGTGTAGCTGAGATTACAGGTGCACGCCAGCACGTCTGGCTAATTTTTGTATTTTTAGTAGAGACGGGGTTTCACCGTGGTGACCAAGCTGGTCTCAAACTCTGGACCTCAAATGATCCACCCACCTCGCCCATCCAAAGTGCTGAGATTGCAGATGTGAACCACCACACCTGGCCAATAAATTCTAAAAGGAAGGTGTTTTGGTTTTGTTTCCGTTTTTTTAAGGGTATATATAATGTGGAAATAAAAACAAATTTCATTACATATACATAAAAATTAATCTGCCAAATAGTAGTGAAACTTAACACATGGAAATAACCTGATGCTTCATTCCCAGCTTCATCCTACTTTTCTACCCTCCATCATCTCTTTGCCTCTTCTTCCTTACTTATTTTACTTTTGATCTTATTGCACACATATACATATATCATCTCAAATTCTTTCTTACAACGAGTCAGATGTACATAAAATAAATAGGGTTCACACGATTGATGGCTTTAGAACCAGTGTAGGAAGCTTGACATCTCAATAGGAAAATCTTTTATAAGCCACCTCTGGAATTTAACATGGAAGTGACTTCCTATCAGAGTGATGGGAGGCAGGCTCCTCAGCTCATGTGAGTCCCCAAGGCAGCTACACAGCATCATATACTCTCATTTGCCTTTTCTGCATATGCCATACAGCAAACTGTCAGGCATGAGGTACTGGTTGGCTAATAAGTGATTAATTTGCATTACTTTATGGCATTTCTGCTCAGAACTATAAACATTCTATGTTATTTCAAGGTTTAGTCTAAAGCCAAGTGAGTTAAAAAAAAAAGATGTGGGCCTACAAACGTGCTGCCATATTTCTGATAATCAGTTGCTTTAGAAGAGGGCTTGTTGCATACAAATTTTAGAGAAAGAAAATTAATATAAAGCATTATTTCACTGTAGCAAGATTTTAAGCAGCTAAAATCCACCTTCCTAGTCTTTGGATTCTATCTGTAGAAGGTTGCTGTCAGAAGTGAATGTCAGAATCTTTTTTTCTGTATTTAGCTTGGGAATGTGATCTTAGAAAACTGGTTTCATTTATCTTCCTTCTACTGCTTGTAACCTCTGAACTATACTATTCTAGCCATACTCTGTCCCTGGGTTGACTTAAGGAGGGTGTTCTTCTGGTACATCTGTAACCACTTGGATTAGAGCCTTGAGATGCCATTCTGAATATTGTAATGGCAAGGTACAGTGTACTTCATGTATGCCTTCTAAAAGGGTTTTAAAGACAATGAGTTGATCATAGGGCAGTTTGGGATCCTCGGCCAAAGAATAGTTGATGAATATAATGCTAACCACACCAGGGGCAGTCATAATAAGACACCGTCAACTTCCTTCCCAGAGACCTGAAATTAATGCATGACTGGAATTAGACACACAGTGCGTGGAGAGGCATTGTCGGAGGAAGTGATGTTTAAGCTGAGGCTTCAAAGATGAGAAAGGATCCGTCAAGGAAGGCAAGGGGAAGCATGTTCATTCAGTGGACAGAGAAGGTAAGTACTGAACACAGACAAGCATGGTGCATTCAAGGAACCAAAAGGCAGTCATTGCAGGGTGAGAAGAAGAATGGGTGTAGATAAGGGCGGGAAAGTGGTATGGGCCTGAGTGTGAAGGTTCCTGCAAATTAAATTAAGATGTTTGAACATTTAAGGGTTATGGGAAATCATGAAGCTCTTTAAGTGCCTAATCACATTTATAATCACATTATATGAATGTAGAAAAGACATTCATCCACCTAGATGGGATGCTTCCTCTGATTTCCACACATTCGCTGTCTGTGCTGGAGGGTGGAGGGGTGCTGACCCTGCTCATTGCCATAGAGGATAAGTTGGCTACACGAGGCTTCTCTTAGAGTCACAAAGACACTCCTTTCCTCCTGGGTCCTTTGCATCTACCTGCAGTGCTCATACACCTCTCTTGGTTGACTTGTAACCTCTGAACTATACTATTCTAGCCATACTCTGTCCCTGGGTTGACTTAAGGAGGATGTTCTTCTTTTACTTGTAGTCTTAGCTTGAAAGTCACCTCCTTAGAGAGGCCCTCTATGACCACCTCATAATTACAATGCCCTCTCTCCATACTCTCTATTTCAGCTCTTTGCTTATTTCCTATATAGCACTCATCACAATTTGCAAGTTGGGGTTTTCTTGAGAAACCCCTTTTTGTCTTTCTCTCAGTAGTATAAAAAAGCTCCATAGCATTGGAAACTCATACCTTGCCTGTGTTACTGACATATCCAGAGCACCTTCATGAAAGCCTGAGTGAAAGGAGACCAGTCAGTGAACCACCGCAAGCATTCAAGTGAGAGGTATTGGTGGTCTGGGCTTAGGTTAATAGCAGTGCACTCATTTAGGGATATTTTTAAAACAGGCAAAACAGGTCTTAATAATTGATTGGATGGTGGGAAAGGGAAAGGTCAAGAGTGCCCAGGCTTCAGGGACTCTCAGAGTTCTAGGTGTCCAAAAGGATTGGGAAAAAAATCAATTGTTACTAATGGAAATCATGTAATAAGCAGTTTCAGAAAAATTGTTCCACAGCTATTATAAGGGTTTTAAAGCTATTATTAATAGTAAAACTGAAACAGTAGGCAGTAAGCAGAAAAAGAGCACTGATTTATAGTCTGCAGAAGAATTTCAAAGTGTTGCAATAAAAAGCAAGTGATAAATGGTTTTTAGAAGTATGGCAATCTCTTGTTTGAGATTGCTCAACTTAAATGATAATTCTTCAGTTACAGAATAGTGTAAAAGTAGGTTTATGGTTTAAGGTGGTTTTTTGTTGCTGTTGTTGTTTATTTGTTTGTTTGTTTTTGGTATGTGGGGTTTTCCTGTAAAATCCAGGAGACCTGCTAGATAAATTCTAGAAGAGCTATAACTGGTTTAAGATTTAAGTAACACCAAATCAATAGACTTGAGGAAGATTTTAAAATAATGTTAATCAATATGCTACATACATATTTATAACTATAGATACCAAGAAAAATGTCTTCTATGATTTTTGCAATGCTTGGGAAAAGGAAGTTATAGTAATAATAACCTTATAGATATATACAGTAACAATTCACAAGACACTTTCTGTATACATTATCAAAGTTGATTACTGCACCCTCTTTGTGAAGTGAAATTTATTGATTTTAGTTTAAAATTGCAGAAACTGGCCTCATAGAGGCCAAATGACTTGTCCAAGGTCATACAGTTAATTAATCACTGAACAGGACTTCATGAAGAGAAGAAACTAGAACCTCCATTTTACAGATCAGAAAAGATGCTTCAGAAACACTTGCCTGAGGCCTGGGGATTGAAATTGGTGGAAGCAGAACTAGGAAACAGCTTTCCCCTTCAGCCTATTTTTTTTCCTCTGTGGGTCAGTACAGTGCAATAAAGCCCTGTCACATTTGGTGGCAAGCATGGTGCATTCAAGGAACCAAGGCTCTTTGGAGGCAGATAAGGGACAAGCATTGTCCCTATGCATAGGGCTCACTCTCTGCTGCTCAGTTCTCCTGATGCCCTGCTTTCTTTCTGTGCTTCTCCTTGGGGGTCCCCCAGTCCTACTGACAGTGTTTCCAGGAGTGGTGAGGCAATAGAGGAGAGGAGTCCAGTCTACATGCTACCTGTGTGACACTGCTGGTCTCCTATCACTCTTATGGCCCACATAGACTATGAGTTACGGCCCTTTCCTCAGTGAGAGCAGCTCCTGACAATTGGTTCATATTATTTGTATTTCTTCTTAGAAATTCCCAAGACAGAAAGAGAAAGAATCTGATAGGCCCAATTCATCTTTTCAAGCTAGGGCACATCATAGGTCATTGGCCTATGGGTGGGCCACCCTTGCTTCTGGTCCATCAGCTATGAGGCTATCACAGTATTTGCAAAGGGCTGATCTACATAGGGCAGGGCTACAGAGAGGTCAGTTTCTCCCAAAGTGGGATGTAGGCATGGCAGGTATTGTGTTGCTTGTTTTTGTTTTTTGAAATGGAGTCTCTCTCTGTTGCCCGGGCTGGAGTGTGGAGTGCAATGGCATGATCTCGGCTCACTGTAGCCTCCGCCTTCTGGGTTCAAGCAATTCTCCTGCCTCAGCCTCCTGAGTAGCTGGGGTTACAGGCACTCACCACCACGCCCAGCTAATTTTTGTATTTTTAGTAGGGATGGGGTTTTGCCATGTTGACCAGCTGGTCTTGAACTCCTCACCTCAAGTGATCCCCCTGACCCCCATCTTGACCTCCCAAAGTGCTGGGATTACAGGCGTAAGCCACTGCACCTGGCCTATGGCAGGTATTTTGAAGCTTGGTCTGTCTAGGTCAGTCCAAAGGGGAGCTACTTAGAGTAATTATCACCTGGTTTATAGGGACAAGAGGTTACTGTTGTAGAGGGTGGGCAGGGGACTTCCCAGGATAAAAGAGTTTGAATTGAATCTTGAGGTATACACTTCTGGTTGGCTCAATGTATTAGTCAGGATTCTCCAGAGAAACAAAACCAGTTTATTATGGGAATTGGCTCACATGATTATGGAGGCCAAAAAGTCCCACAATCGGCCATCTGCCAGCTAGAGAACCAGGAAAGCTGGTGGTGTAATTCAGTCCAAATCTGAAGGCCTGAAAACCAGGGGATCTGATGGTGTAACTCCCAGTCCAAGACCAAAGGTCTGAGAATTGGTAGGAGAAGGTGCTGCTGGTATAAGTCTCAGAGTCCAAAGGCCTGAGAATGAGGAGCTCTGACATCCATGGGAAGAAAAAGATGTATGTCCCAACTCAAGAAGAGACAGAATGTACCCCTCTTCGACCTTTTTGTTCTGTTTGGGCTCTCAACAGATTGGATTATGCCCACCTCTATTGGTGAGGGTAGATCTTCTTTACTCAGCCTACTCTGTACTTAGAGAGACTAACATCTTCCAGAGACAGCCTCATAGATACACCCAGAAAGAATGATTAACCGCTCTCTGGGCATTCCTTAGCTCAGTCAAGTTTACACATAAAATTAGCCATCACACTCAGTAAGGAGAGGGCTGACAATGGGGACAGAGAAAATAACATGTGTAAAGGCACAGAGGCTTGGCTTGAGAGAGCACAGCATGCACTCTGCAGAGGGAGATGAGGCTGAAAAAAGTAGACAAAGCTAGACTTGTGATTCTCAGCTAGAGGCTGTATTACAAGTAGCATTAGGAAATGTGGATGATCTTTTTAAATTTGTTTGTTTTCCAGTTATGATGGTAAATGGGGATTGTTGCTGGCATTTAGTGGGTGGGACTAGAAATGAGAAGGGCAATCCTACAAACAGAATAACTGTTGTGCCCTAATTGCCAATAGGGCTTTCATTGGGAAACAAGGGGCTAGACTGTGAAAGCCCTTCAGTGTCGTGCCAAGGAATTTGCATTTTAGTCCCAAGAAAGATGGTGAGTAGGAATAAGGAGTCTAAAGCAGCTTCTAGATTTTGACTTGGGCAATTGGGTGGAAGGTGGATCTAATCATTGAGGCTGGGATTACAGAGAGAGGGGAATAGAGGTAAGAAATGCCCAGAAAGATTATAAATTCACATTGCATATGTCAACATATAGGTGAAGTTGCCCAGAGTCTTCGAATGTACTGCGTAGCTCAGGATAGAGGCTGGATGTTGAGGTGGAAGTCCTCAGAGCATCAGAAATCGGTGAAATTGTGGGCATAGATGAGATCGCCCAGAGGGAGTGTGAATTTTGGATTATCCAAGGCCAATTTTTAATCTTAGGCAGTCTTTCCTGCTTTCGACTCAGTATGTTCACAGGAAATACCAATTAAAATTAATTTCAACATAAGTAAAACATAATTAGGAAGATAAATTTGCTGCCAAAAATATAATGAACTCTAGAGTGAAATGTAAAATGGTTTTAGCTCACTTATCTGATACTTCTATATGATGCTTTACCTTTCTTAATTCTATGAAGCCTAGTAACTTAGAGCAGAAAATATTTTAGAAGTTTTAAGGAGATTAGTAATAGGAAAAAAAATAAAAGTTAGGTCTTTCTTAAGAGCTCAGATGATCTGGACTGTGTGTTCCTCATTTAGCTGACGGTTTTCTGGCACATTACAGAGGGAAGTCTTTAGCTAGCTAGAAGAAAGGAATATGGACATAATCTTCATTTCCATCCCCCTCCTTTTCATAGAAATTATATTTTCCCACTGTTGTTCATCTGAAGCATGCCTGCCCAGATAGAAGGGGCAATGCATTGTATGATTTTTTTTAAGATCTATTGATTTAAATCTTAAGTTTCAATGGAGAAAACTGAGCAGCCCAAATTACTGGCACATAAACCCATAGAGAATAGTCATTGGTTAAGATAATCAATAGATGTTGTTTTCAATAACAATAGCAGCGTATTCTTCAGCACTTCTAGAAGTATTTGGAAGTTCTTGGGAAGAATACTACTACTACAGTTCAGACTAGCTTAGATTTTCAGATTGTTCTCTACTGAGTTGATTCAGATGGTTTCACTGGGTTTAAGTAGAATGGAGTCATGACTGTTTTTCTAACATAATACTCAGCTTCCCTTGGGCTCTCCCTAGGGAGAGTATGGACTCAAAGATTGAGTAGAAGCTGTTAATCTCCTCAGATGACTTGCCATTCAGTTAACTGTCAAAGGGCCCATTTGTAAATGACAGCACAGATTATCTGCACTCCAAGTTCTTGCCAAATGACTGTCACTTAGAACACTCTGTGAACAGACTCTTATCAAGAACTTTATTGTGAGAAAAAACATTCACACAGGGTTGCCTGTAGATGTGCAGTCCATAATTTCCCTAGAAGATTGTTTCCTAAAGGGTCATCCTTAAATTTCCCTGAAATGCAAACAGGTAGTATATGATAAAAGGATCAAATTGTTTTGGTAACACTTAAGATTAGACAAAGTTTCTTTACTGAAAAACTTCTTAAAGCATTAGTTTATGTCAATGTACATGTAAAAATCCAAGAAATAAGAATCTGAGTGGGCAGTATTTCTCAAATGTACTTGATCACAGAGCTCTTAGATTATATTACAAGAAATACTCATGAGAGGCCTAGCGCGGTAGCTCATGCCTATAATCCTAACACTTTCGGAAGCTGAGGCGGGTGGATCACTTGAGGGCAGGAGTTCAAAACCAGCCTGGCCAACATGATGAAACCCTGTATCTACTAAAAATACAAAAATTAGCTGGGCATGGTGGCACACACCTATAAACCCAGCTACTCAGGAGGCTGACGCAAGAGAATCGCTTGAACCTGGGAGGTGGAGGTTGCAGTGAGCCAGGATCACACCACTACACTCCAGCCTGGGTGACAGAGCAAGATTCTGTCTCAAAAAAAGAAAAGAACAAAAAAAATACTCATGTGCCTCAGCACACACCTGGTACTGGATATTCTAAATTTTGTGGCAGGTCATCAGCATTCTGGGCACTTGGTTACTTTACTTGGTCTCCCTGCTCATAGAATTACTTTAAATTTATAGTATGCGATTAGCCTATATTGAAGGACATTGTAAAAAATAACCCCATAGCATTCACTATTATAAAGATGGCCTGTTAGACATTGTCTGTGGCCCAGCCAGTAACTCTCTGTTAGGATCCATGGAGACATTTCTCTTAAGTCAACACAGTGATAGTTATATTTCATCTGAGCAACTTATCTTTTAAAATCCTATAGGCACTACAAATTTTATCACTGACCTTTTTTTTCTTTGCTTTGACTGGTAGGCAGTTCAGAGTGAAATTTGCAGTCCACCTCTAGCAATAATACATGACTGTATGGTATGCACTTTGTATAAATTTTATCTTGGTTTATATATGTTTTCTTTCCCATGCTTCCCACTTACTTAATTTCCAAATTTAAAAATCCTGTTCATTCCCTCCTCCAATAAAAATCTATTTAGCACCCTCTCTAGGACAAGCACTGGTCTAGGTGTTGGAAATACAATGGTGATAAAGATATACGGTGTTTGCCCTCCAGATCTTACAGTCTAGAGGTGGATATAAACTAGCAAATACACAATACCCTGCATCCAGTGTGACAAAGGACTTGATGGAGAAGTACAAGAGGGATACCTAACCCCTGTGAAGAAATTGGGAAACACTGTTAAACCTCCTATGTACAACCATTAGAAATAAGCTTCCTCAAGCACACTGGCTGACCTGCAGCTTTGGACCGCTCCTTTATTCTATGGTTAGAGCCCTTGGTGCCCCTCCCCTGTCCTAAACTGCATCCAGGATGGTGCTCCAAGGCTACACTGTTATGCTGGATGCTTCTGCTTTGGTGTTTGGATCAGTACCTACTCTCATTTCCTGGTAGGAGATTCTGCAAAGTCTCATGACTAAACATATCTGGCTTTTGATAGTCTGTGTTTCCAATAGCCCACTGTTTGGTGACAGAGGGGACTTCCATATCCAATAAACTTAACATAGTTAGAAAGATAGTAGAAGGAGAGAGAAGAAGGGAAAGAGAACACACTCTTTTGATGTACCCGCATTTAGGAGGAAGAAAGAAGAATAGCTAAAGGAACTGCCAGGAAGATAGGAAGCCTAGGGTGTCTCAGGGTCACTGAAGTCTTGTAAAGAGAGTATTTTTAAAGGTATTCAATGCCACAGAGTAGTTAGGAAGCCTAAAGGTTATTGTGTAGCCACTGAATTTGGTGATGAGACAGGGAAAGACTACCTCCAAAGAGCAATTATAGCTGGTGATGAGGATGCAGAGTTAAGAATTATACAGTCCAATGTGATTGTGGGTGGGGAGGCAGTGAAAACAACAAGTATAGACTAACTGACAATTTGGGGAGTAGACAGAAAGTAAGAGGCAGGGTGGTACCTTAAGGGAATAGCAGAGTGAGGGGAAATTTGGTGCTTTTTTGAAAGACCAAATGCTTCACCCATATACATGTCTCATCACAAAAGACTGCCTAAATGTAGCTATGCCATGGTTGCTGGGCACTGGGATAATGCATACAGTCAACATTCTGAAATGCCTCTTAAAAGAGCACTTAAATCATAACCTAAATTTTTAGGAGGGGCAGTGATTTTCTTATCCACCATATCTTGATCAAACTTCAGATAACCTTAACCTAATATTTGAAAAGTGAATAGTTTAAAGTCATTTGTTGAATTGTTCCTTTGCAGTAGGGTAACAGCCAAACAGTGACAACCAAAAAGAGGATTTTGCAAGCAGAGCACCTCTGCTGGCAGCAGCAGCCCAGGGTGGCAGCCGTCCTGAAGGAAAGGCATGGGTTTGACACTGAGGAGAATGGAGGGAAAGCTCAAAGGGTGAGGATGATCCCCAAAGTCTTCTTAAACTGTAAGTACAGAATACAGGACAGTACTTTAGGTAATAGGGTAATGGGGCAAAGAACTTCCTGGTGACTTCACAAACACACAAACACGTGAAAACGGCCAGGAGAACAGACAATTCAACCACACTACTACATGTCAGCAGCATAGGCAGAGACTGGGTATTAGAGGAGTCAGAATCCAGGCTTAGAATCTGGGCAACAGCCCCAACTCCTCAGTAGACAGAGGGAAGCTCCCTCTAAGCCAAAAGGAGGCTTCGTTTGGCAAAGCCCATCCATGGGATGGCTGGGTGGGGGTAGAGAAAGAAGAAACACCTGGCAGGGCATGAAAGTGGGAGATTAAGGCTGGTTCTGCACAATCCAATGGCTTACATCATTTTCCTTGGACCTACATTAGAAGCCCTGTTATGGGCTGAATTATGTGCCCCCCTCCAAAGATGTGAATGTCCTAGCCCCCAACCTGTGAATGTGATCTTATCTGGAAATAGGGGCTTTGTATATGATCAAGCTCAAATGAGGTGATTAGCATCAGGCCTAATCCAATATGGCTGTATCATTACAAAAAGGGGGAATTTAGACCCAGAAACAGACACGCATACAGGGAGAATCCCAGGGAGAATCTCTGCTGTGAAGATGAAGGCATAGATTGGGGTGATGTATCTACAGGCCAAGAATGCCAGAGGTTGCCAGGAAACCACCAGAGGCTAGGAGAGGATCATGGAAGAGTTTCTCCCTGACAGCTCTCAGAAGGAATCAATCCTACCAAACTTCAACTTTGGACTTCTAGCTTCCAGAATGGTGAGACAACTGGTTACTGCTGTTTAAGCCACCCATTTGTGGTACTTTATTACAGCAGTCCTAGGAAACTACTACAAATCCTAATGCCAAGATCCCAACTTCATGTGATGCTTAGGATGGCTGAAATGTTCTGGGCTGTAGTTACACTCTCAAGTCAGAAGGCTCTCTCAGGGATCCCTCTTTTTCATGATAGAGACCCTAGAACAAGCAAGAAGGGAAGGGAAAAGAAGGGATATTTGTGAGAAACTGCAGCCTGTCAGGAGACACAGGCACATTAAGTCAGTATTTGCAGACTCAACACAAATTCAACTGGTACTGTACCAGCCATCAGCTGTTAGACTTTGTCATCTGTCTCTGGCAACACAAATCTGCAACTTGCTCCTTTAAAGAAGTAAACACACTGCTTACAAATCAGCACATACCATCATCCTGTATTGAGGAGCAGGTGGCTTAGCTAGGATGAACTGCATATCCTTATAGAGGAAATGCCTGAATCTCATGCTTATCTCCACCTCCCAAAGTGGACTTTTCAAGACATAGAGAAAACTGGGAACTTAGCAGTTATGGAAAAGTCCTGTGAAATCAAAAGTAAGAAATATGTTCTCAAGGTTAGTGCTTTATTTTGAAGGTCTCTGTACCACTTGCAAGGCTATATACTAAAGATGGGAGCTTTTTCATACAAGTTACTTGCATCCTGATCTTTCTGGTTGTCTTTTCCATCATTCTAGACATTGGAGTATATAGAGCCAGATCTGTAGGGTTAGCCTCAGCAGAACACAATGATAGCAGAATGATAGACTCTTGGTAGAAGAAACCATCCAAGCCATGGCAAAATGAATGCTTACCATTATGTGGAAATCTAAACAAAACGAGACACAGGAATCTCCACGTGCATTGGTATCAATTAGAAGTTTTAGAAGTCTCACTAGGTGCTGCTCTCATAATCACCCTCCGAGGTCTGCAAGGATTCTGGGCACTCAGATGTGAAAGCCAGAAATGCTGAAACTTCCAGCCTGTATGCTGGGAGTCACATGTCAATGAGCTTCATTGAGTCAAGGTAGTAATCAGGTGTGCCTAAGGGCCAAATCAATCTGAGATTCACACTGCCTGAGTTTTCTCTGAACCTGGTCTAGTCAAAAGGCATCTAGGCGTTCCTTTTTTTTTTTTTTTGCCAATGAAAATGTTCCACTAACATGTACATACAATATTAAAAATCAGAGCACATGTTTCTTCCAGTGGAAAGAAGACTGCCAGGGAACTAGAGGCCTGGATCGTAGTTCTGAGTATAGAACCCTGGGCAAGCCAAACCCTCTTTCCTCATTTGTAAAAGATGGACTTGTACCTAGGAATCTCAAAGGTAACCTGTAAGTCTAAAATTTCACAATTTTGTCTTTAACCCTCCCAATATTTGTATGATTGAATAAGTAATATGTGATTTTTCAGCACATTCTCATATTTTCAAGTAATCATTTTAGAAATCAGGAGGAACAAAATTATTGCTATCACAGTAGAAAACACTCCACTTCTCCCTATTATCAATTTGTGACCGAATTTAGCATCTTATTATAAATGATCTGAATTGTTCAGTACACATAATAATCAAATAAACGTCAGTTTGATGGCTATCAGTGGATATGAATTGGGAGTAGGGTGAAAGGGGAGGACATAACTACCCAGGTTCTTTGTTTAATTGTTCTTGTAGTTTCAATGGCATTTTTTTTTTTTTTTTGAGATGGAGTCTCACTCTGTCGCCCAGGCTGGAGTACAGTGGTTCGATCTCGGCCGCAGCCTCTGCCACCCGGGTTCAAGCTATTCTCCTGAGTAGCTGGGCACAGGTGTGCGCCACTGTGCCCGGCTAATTTTTGTAGTTTTTAGTAGAGAAAGGGTTTCATCATCTTGTCCAGGCTGGTCTTAAACTCCTGACCCCGTGATCCATCTGCCTCAGCCTCCCAGAGTGCTGAGATTACAGGCGGGAGCCACCGCGCCTGGCCTCAATGGCATTTTCACAACATTCCTGCCCAGAACTTCTGTGTAATTTTCTTAGCTATTGTCAAAATGGTTGCTTTGCTCCATTCTAGAAGAGGAAATGTTTCAGGAAGATCAAAACCTCCATTTGTATCTATGAAATCCATGGCAGCATTTTATCTATTATTGTTGTTATTATTATTGAAAATTAAAGGTGCAATATTAAATATTTTCAGTGATGAAAGCTATAGATCTTTTGCCTTCTTACAAAGAGGGCACACAATGTGGCTCTGATTACTAGCCGATTGTGTGGGACAGCCAAAGCTTTCAGTGAAAGTAATTTCTGCTGACAAGCTCTTAAAAGGTCGTGTGCTTGGCCCTTAGACCTTGAACATGGTGAACATTTGCCATGGATCGCAGCCTTGAAAACCCTATGGCCCATAACAAAAGAAGAATCTCCCCCCTTTTACAGGGTCCAACATATGTGGCATGCTTCCCTGTCAGCCTGGCAGCACAAACACGTTCCTTTCATAATGCAGCATACAGAGAGTCTGTAATTATCAGCTGCAGGTAGTGACCACCTGCCCATGGAGTACACAGAACTGGAAAAAAATGTGGACGAATCTGTAGTAAGAATGATCCTTTTGAATTCTTCCTGAGAGGCCCCGCCTTTGAGGGTTTTAGAATAGATATGACTCTTAATCAGCCTCCTTTTGCTTACTGAACTGGTAATTTCAGTCAGAAGGCAATCATACACAGACAATTAAGACTTCAAGAATTTTACTAACATATTTAGCGAGGTCACACTACTCCATCGAGTTTCACATTACTGTATTTTCTGGGCTAACTGCATCCTACTTTCAAAACAAGGATGCCTTTGTTTGGTATTCATTTTGGCATTTGATTATGTAGTGGATGCTGCCGCACACTGCCACAGTCCCCTGTGAGGACCAAGCTACCAGCTTACTCTCACAGCTACCAGGAGCTCTGCCTGGGGAAGACCTGCAGCTGAGTCCCTCCCCAGGATTTGCCTTCAGCCTAAGCAAGCTGCAGGTTATATCCCCTTTCTTTGGCAGCTCATATCCAATGATTGGTCTATCGAGTGGTACAAGGCACACCTGCTTTTCTCAATTCTGGAAAGCTCTGAAGGGTCATCTCAGGTTCAGAGCCTCCCAAGGAATGAGACAAGGTCTCTGCTGTGACTGGATTATAGTTCAACTTCTCCTTCTGCCCCATCCTGCCTCCCTCTCTCCCTTACAGGTTCTATTACTGACAGCATCCCTACAATAAACTCTCGGCATACCACCTCATATGGATTTAGTAGAATTGTTTTATTTTTAAAATCTTCTTATTTAAAGAAATAAAAATTCAGATTGGTGATTAGACATGTCAATGACTATCTCAGATTTAGGTTTCTGTAATGAGAGGATCCAACTATTCTTTGGCAATTTCCCATGTGTTCCTGGTCTGGAATGACTTGGGTCTCGATTAATTCATTAGACTTTGTCTACAACTCTTAGGATTAGGGAGAGTTGAAAGTCAGCTTTTTACCCACATAGTTTCCATTGTTTTTAGCCATTTCAAGATACCTAAAATAAGGCTTACCACTATCTGCTCAACATCTCTCTTTGATGTTAGTCAAAGGATACAAATTTCAGTTAGGAATAATAAGTTCAAGAGATCTATTATACAACATGATGGCTATAGTTACTAACAATGTATTGTATTCTTGAACATCGCTGAGCGTAGATTTTAAGTGCTCTCACCACACAAATGATAAGTATTTGAGGTAATGCATATGTTAATTTAGCTCAATTTAGCCATTTCACAATGTATACATACTTCAGAACAACCAGTTACATGCAATAAATATATATGATAATTTTTGTCAATTAAAACTGTTTAAAAATAAAAGGCTGAGGCGTCCCTGTGCTTTTCCAATTTAGTGTAAATTGCACCTACAGTATGAAAAAAAGTAGAAATTTTTTCCCTTGTTCTAAGCTTAAGAAAAAAACTATGTGGATGAAATTCCATCTGCTAGAAGAATAATGTGACAGGAATCGGCTGACATTTATCTTGCTCCCAGGAAGATGGATCTAAGTGTAGAAAAGGCCTAGAGTCATGTCCAATCTATTCCAATCTCAGGGTGGGGGTCAAATCTTGGTCATCTCCAAACCAAAGAAAACTAGGAAGGCCAGTCATTTTGGGGGATGGCTTTGGGGATTTATTCTATCCTCAGATGTTGTCAAGAGTATTTGGAGATAAGACGTGAATGTTAGTAGTCTTCAGGTTCTTGAGAACTGACCCTAGCTTTCTTAATCACATGTATTGGCTACTACATGGGACTGGGCTAAAGCATGGTTATTTTGCATTCTCTAAGACTAGGGTTAGGAATGTGAGCAAGGGCACAGTTGCTTACTCAACTGCCCTCTATTTTATACTATTAAGCAGAGACTGAGTTGACGTCAACTTGATTGTGCTTAAAAGTTTCTGTTGTTTTTTCAGGACTCAACAAATCATACTGAAATGGTTTCTTGCTCCTCTTATTGTTGAAGGGATGCCATAGGGCAATTTTTCCCTATTACTACTTAACATTTTCTGAGGTCTAGCTGTATGAGAGAGGAAACTTCCTAACCCCTAGGCATGTACAGTGCAAAAACCAGGGCACATATAGTTGAACTGGTACTTTCCGTTATCAACTGATTGCTTTTAGACCATTGTCCAAATTATCCATAATGCTGAGTATTTTGGATTACCAGATTTATGTGAAATACTCACTGACCTGAATATTCTTCTGGAATAAGTTGTTTGTTTTCCTTATCAAAACTATTTTTTCATTTATTATTTTTCATAAACTACTGTAGCAAAATGCCCTCTCCTGCCCATCAGGAAAATTACCTGCATTTCTTTAGGAAAAGAAATCACTCATCTAGTTTTAACATTGGTAATATATTTATATGCTCCAAATATCAACTGTAAAAGATATACAGTGAAATGTCCTCTTGCTCCTATTCTTCATCTGCTCAGTAAAAATCGTCTCACTCCAAAACTTCCCAAAACAGGTAATTTTTCTATCCTTTTTATGTGGTTGGTAGCACATCATAGTTACTTCTCTGCACTTTGCCTTTCTCACTTAGTAATATGACTTAGAAATCTTTTCTTAGTTACCAAACTTTTGATAAAAATTATTCTTATTTAGGAACCATAAGAATAAATACTGGGAGACATTTAAGAACTGCAGGGAACTTTCCAAGATGCTATAACAAAGGAAAATTGGGAAGTTTCTTGGGGCTGGCCTGGATGTGAATACAGTCAGGAATCTTTCTCAGGAGGGATCCAGTAACTGGTAGAAATACTGAAGAGGAAGAAAAAAAAATGAGAGCAAATCAACCAAGGCCATAGCATCAAAAAAAAAAAAAAAGAAAGAAAGAAAGAAAGAAAGAAAGAAAGAAAGAAAGAAAGAAAGAAAAAGAAGAGTTCAGAGCTGGCTATGTCAATGGCTAGGGAGGAAACCATATCCTGAGGGAAGACACAGCCTGAGCTAACAGCAAGACAGTTGACCAAGGCAGAGGTGGCCTGCAAGGCAGGGCAAGGTTCTTAGATCCACAAAAGGTAGAAAAGGGGAAGGGTACACTCAGATTGTACTTGTAGCAGTGACGTAATGCTGGGTCTATTCAAGGAGAGAAGGCTCAAAGCACACACAGGTGTTGCAGACACACTGTGTTCAAATCCCATGTGAGTGGAACACCTTTAGGCAAATGACTTAATTTTCCTTAAGCTAAGTTTTGCTATCTGTGAAACAGAAGTAGTAGTAACCATCTACAGAGTTGCCCTGGCGACTAAATGTAGTAACGTATAAATAAGTGCTGCACACAGTGCCTGGCACATAGCCGCAGATTAGTAAATGTGCAGTTTAATATATTATTAAATCTAATAATTATACTTAATATAAAAATGGATTTAATAATTAAACATATATTAAATAACATAATTTAATATAATGATGTATAAATTTAATTAATTATAATTACTCAGAGAAAAGAAAATTTCCTAGAAATCAGAGAGAGGGAAACCCCAGTCGTAGGTGAGAAGTTTCTGCCTCGGCTGGCATGGTGAGCTTGGGGCCTCGGGTGAGGAGGCCTTCTTCCCTGGATACCAGGAACCACGAAGCACCGAGGGTAGTGGAGGTGAACACAACCTGAGGGCCCAGAAGGAAGGAACTCACTTGACTCATAAGAAGAAGGTCACTAGCTGGAAATAACTCATTCCTCTTTGGATTGGAGAGGTGGAGGGTGACTTTCAAAATGGTGTGCCTGGAAGAGGCATGATTTTGTTTACATTAGATACCATAAAGCTGTTTGGAAAACCTAAGTACTCATAGCTGCAAATGCGGATGTAATAGGGAAAAAATGTTTTTTTGACACACCCATCACTTCTAAAGGCACATGTCTACCATAGGCTCTGTTAGGCATGGGTATGTGGATTTGGAGGAAGAGTTTGGGAAAGCGCCGAGTTGTTCTGTCTAAAGGAAGAAGCCTGTGAGGTTGAAGCACAATGGGGAAAAACAACTGCAGGAAACAAATATGTCTGATCCCGAGTTTTACATGGCTCATCCTCCCCTAGTATGCCTACAAAATCTTCAGCAAAATCCACATTGCGCACTAATGCTTGTGGTGTGAATGAATTGTTTCTGGGGAACGTAAAGGGTGTTGAGCTTTGTGCTAATATTGGTGAAAGGTAGAAACAAAGACTGCATCTGGGGAAAGCTGCCTTTAAATTTTCTGACATTTTTTTCAAGCAACAAATGAAATGAGCACCTATCACAAGATGGATTCTGTGCTATGAACCAAGTATGTAATACTAACAGACACATAGTTAATGTTATCCAGAAACTCTCAGTCTAGTGAGGAAGGAGGATGAGAAACTGTGGTAAGTGATGTGACAGGTGCATGCAGGGCGTGCTATGGGAGCACATGAGGTACTAGGAAAGACACTAGGACAAAGGGGAAACTCAGTGCTAATGAGCATATCATATACAAGTAAACCATTTCATTGGAAAATATTAGTATTTTCTTGTGAGTTGACAATCCAAGACAAAGCAACTGAAACATAACCATTCTGAAGAGTTGCATTTGAATATTGTTCTTTCAGACTCCTAATTTCCCTATCTTTTTAACTCACCTCTTCTCATGGTATCTGTATTTTGTTTCCAGAGGAGCCTGTCCCTAGAGAGAAACTCTGAAAAATACTATATAGAACTGGTGAATTTTCAAAAGGGGCTTGAAAGGAAAAAGATAATTAAACAGCAAGAAACTCTCAAATGACAGGTAAGCTCTAAGTATAATGAAGCAGGCAGCCAAATTGATTTCATAATGAATTTGCCTCTTTACTATCCATTTTGAATAATAAAATTTATATAAGTCCAGACCAGAAAAATTTTAGAATAAAGAAATGTATCTGTTTGGGTGCATTGTTTTTATAGTACAGCACTGTTAATTCAGTAAGAAAAGGGAGATGAGGTGACTAAACTCTGAGACCTTTTGTAATTAACATAGCAAAATTTACTTATTTCAAATGCAAAGTATTTTTATATAGATTTGGAAAGATCACATTTATTTCAGCATTTCTGAAATTGACTAAAACATTTTTGATATTTTCTTTAGAGTGAGTTGGAGTTTAAACCAAGAAACTGTAACATGGTTTTATACTACTGAGAGGCGGGTGCTATAATCAAAAGAATTGGGAAGACCGCGGTCCTATCTTGGCTCTGCCATTGCTAACTGCATAAACTTGGAAAAGCTTAGCCTCTCTGTGTCCCAATTTCTTCACCTCTAAAATGGGAACAGTAACACCATAACTGTGAGAATTTCCAGGAGTGATGAGATAATGCTGATTTCTAGCACCATGATAGGTATAGGCATATTAGCTGCTCAATATGCCTAGTTCCTGGTCTCCTCACTTACTGTCAAGTGTTGTTTTGACCAAAAATCCTTTTAAACCAGTTATTACTGTTAAATTTAAAGCTTTGCTCACATTGAGGATTTGTAAAGACTGTGCTAGGAATTTAAGTTGTAGGGATTTATTTTCTAGAAATACTCAAACTGATGACCAAATCAATATGAATAAGGATTTTAATCACAGTTTTGTTCATAAGAGTAAAAAATTATAAAAAAAAAACTAGTGTTCATCAGTAGAAGACTGCTTAAATAAATTATAGTGCATCTATTTTTTGAGTGACTATACAGTCATCTAAAAGAATACTATGCCTTTACCAATGCAAAAAGATATCTATATTTAAGATAAGCATTGAGCTATATATATCTTGGGGAAGTTGTACGATAAGGTTCCATTCTGGCCTAAAAAATATGCGTAAACACAGACATGTCTAAACCCTGAAGGAATATATCATACACTGTTAATTGTTTTTGGGGAGATGATTGTGAGACTTTCATTTTTAAAATTGCGTATTTGTATAATTATGAATTGTTTACATGGGTATGTACGTGCATTACTTTTGTAATTAAAAACAGAGAGAAAAAGAATAGGAGAAAGACTACCTCCAGATTCTGAAGGCAATGGCAATAAAAGGGTATTATAAAATATTTTAAGCAATATCTCCCTTCAGAAGTAGTTGTTCTACATTGGAATCCAATGCTCATTTGGAGAGTGTATAGATCCTAATATATTATGAAAAAAAATCAAGCCTATGAGTCATACCTAAAGTTATGACTACTGAACATATTTTAGTTTCATACTATAATATACAATACAGAAATAACTTGGAGATATTACAGTTCATTTTCAGACCACCACAATAAAGCTAATATTGCAATAAAGTGAGTTACATGCATTTTTTCCATTTCCCAGTGAGTCTAAAAGGTATATTTACACGATCTATAGTCTATTAAGCATGCAGTAGCATTATGTGTAAAAACAGTACATACTTTAATTTAAAAAATACTATACTTTTAAAAAATGCTAATGATCATCTGAGCCTTCAGCAAGTTGTAACCTTTTTGCTGGTGGAGGATCTTGCCTTGATGTTGATGGTTGCTGACTGATCAGGGGTGGTGGCAATACCTTAAAATAAGATAACAATGAAGTTTGTTGCATCAATTGAGTCTTCCTTTCACAAAGATTTCTCTATAGCATGTCATACTGTTTGATAGCATTTTCCCCCACAGAACTTCTTTCAAAATTGGAGTCACTCCTCTAAAACCCTGTCATTGCTTTATCAACTAAGTTTACGGAATATTCTAAATCCTTTGTGGTAATTTCAACAAGGTTCACAGCATCTTCACCAGGAATAGATTCCATCCCAAGAAACCACTTTCTTTGCTCATCCATAAGAAGCAACCACTCATTTGTTCAAGTTTTATCATGGGATTGTATAACTTCAGGCTCCACTTCTAATTATAGTTCTCTTGCAATTTCCATGACATTTGCAGTGACGTCTTCCACTGAAATACTGAACCCCCTAAAAATCATTCATGAGAGTTGTAATCAACTTCTTCTAAACTCCTGCCACTGTTGATATTTTGACCTCCTCCCATGAATCATGAATGTTAATAGCCTCTAGAATGGTGGATCCTTTCTAGAAGATTTTCAACTGACTTTACCCAGATCCATCAGAGGAATCATTATCTAGGACAGTAATATGCCTATCTTAAATAATAAGACTTGAAAGTCAAAATTACCGCTCAATCCATGAGTGGCAGAATGCATACTGTTAGCAGGCATGAAAACACCATTCATCTCCTTGTACATCTCCATCAGAGCTCTTGATGGAGATGACCAGTTATCTGGTCTTCAATGACCAGTTACAATGTCAATGAGCAGTAATATTTTGAATGGAATCATTTTTTTTCTGAGCAGTAGGTCTCAAGACTAGGCTTAAAATATTCAGTAAACCATGCTATAAATAGATGTGCTATCGCCCAGGCTTTGTTCTTCCACTTATAGAGCATAGGCAGAGTAGATTTAGCATAATTCTTAACATTTCTAGAATTTTCATAATGATAAAGAAGCATTGGCTTTAACTTAAAGTCACCAGATACATTGCCCCCTAACAAGAGTGTCAGCCTGTCCTTTGAAGCTTGGAACCCAGGCATTGACTTCTCTCTAGTGATAAAAATTCTAGATGGCATCTTATTCCAATATAAGGCTGTTTTGTCTACATGGAAAAATCTGTTGTTTACTGTGGCCACCATCTTCAGTGATGCTAGCTAGATCTTCTGGATAACTTCCTATAGTTTCTCCAAAGCTCTTGCTGCTTCCCCTTGTACTTTTATGTTATGGTTATATATCTTTTCTTTCTTTAAACCTCCTGAACTAACCACTGCTAGCTTCCAGCTTTTTTCTGCAACTCTCTCCACCTTCATAGGATTAAAGAGAATTAGGATCTTGCTCTTGATTAGGATTTGATTTAAGTGAATACTGTTGCTGGTATGATCTTCTATCCAGACTACTAAAACGTTTTCCACATCAGCAATAAGGCTGTTTCACTTTCTTATCATTTATGTGTTCACTGGAGTAACACTTTTAATTTCCTTCGAGAACTTTTCCTTTGCATTCACCACTTGGCTGTTTGGTACAAGAGACCTAGCTTTCGGCCTGTCTCAGCTTTCAACATGCTTTTATCATTAAGCTAAATCATTCCTAGCTTTTGATTTAAAGTGAGAATACTTGAATACTAAGAGGCCATTGTAGGGGTTATCAGCCTGATTTCAATATTGTTGTGTCTCAGGGAATACGGATGCCTGAGGGGAGGGAGAAAGTTGGGGAAAGGCTGGTCAATGGAGCAGTCAGAATGCCATTTTATATGGGCCATGGTTCATGGTGCCCCAAAACAACTGCAATAGTAACATAGAAGATCACTGATCATGTATCACCGTAACAGATATAATAATGAAAAAGTTTGACATATTAACGGAATTACCAAAATGGATGCAGAGCCTGGAAGCGAGCACATGCTACTAGAAAAATGGCACCAGTAGACTTCCTGGAGTCTATAAACTCTATGAAGTTTGCCACAACCTTCAATTTGTAAAAAAACACAATATCTGTGATGTGCAATAAAGTGAAGCACAATAAAAGGAGGTGCGCCTGATGCATATATTATATACATACCACTGTTATACCTTCTGTTGAGACACTGCCAGTGTTGTGTGATTTAGAGGTCCTTGGAAAGGCTTCCCTGCCAATACCTCCATTATTTTTAGGATACCAGAAATTCCATCCTTAAGGAGTATAATTTCTTCAGATTAAGAGATTACTCAATATTAAAATGCTGCATTGCAGGTCCTTCTTATGTGTTCCTACAGCATGCTGTATACCTCTGACTTTTAATGAATTTTAATTGCTTTCTCTTTTCCCAAGACTCAGCTCTTCCCAGAAGGAAGGATGTCCAATGGCTCTGTTCCTCAGCGCATTCCTCAAGGCCAGGCACAGAGAAGGCTCTCAGTATGTGTTTGTTAGTTGAATGAATGCTCCTAGGAGACAGAACATAAAGACTAGAATTGTATTTTTACTCAAACTATCAAGAAGTTGAATTAAGGATATATATGTGAAGGGATTTTGTAAACTATGAACCACTTTACAAATGTATATTACTATCATTGGAATGCAAATTATTTTCTTAAATAATTTCCAAGGGATAGGTTTTGATGGGTAGAGGTATCATATTCTAAGTCTTCTCTACCTGCTAATGATTTTTAAAATCTCTAACCTGTTCTCCAGCTGCTTGCATGCTAAAAAGTTCAACTTCTTACGGGACAAAGGACTACTGGGAAAAGAAATTAATGAGGAAATATTTCACTTCTGTAAAAACAGGCATGAGTGAATGGGTTAGGATTATATGGGAACAAGGTCTAGAAAAATACATAAAGCATGTCCTGAAAGCCTCAAATAGTACTTTTCATCTATTCCAGAGTCTTTGGTCAATGACACTTCTTTATATGAGATGGAGTTCTTTGGCACAGGGCTTTTGTCCTTGTGAAAAACATGACTTCTCTCTCTAGGATGCAAAGAAAATGTTTTAAAACTGGAATTTTTGTCATTAGTTTCCCAGGAAACCATTTTGGTTCTGATGCTAATTTGTGTTTCTGACTGTTTTGATTGAAAATGAGGCCTCTTGCTCTAGGGGAGCAGAAGCAGAAGGAAAGGCTGCTTTGGGTTCCTGCCCATCAAGAGGGTGCCAGGCTGAGAGTGCCAAGTTGTCTCTCAGTTCCACCCTATGCTTGGTGCCAGTTAGCACTAGGCTTCTCAATTGAGGTCACCAGAATGTGGGGCCGGGAGTTGGAGAATCACTTTCTTTTTTTAGTTCTGACTCCAAGAGAGCAGAGTTTGAGCCCAGCAAACACTCACTGCTGTCTGAGTTAGATGGAGCCAGCAGACAGGCCTGAGCAAGACAAATAGTTCACATCTTGAAATGGTTCTAAGTTTCCTGCTTAAAAAATGTTCTTTATCTCCTCCCTTAGATGGAATGATGTCCCTAGAGGGCGTGGATACACCTCTACCAAGGTATCTACAAATGAACTGTATTTACATTTCTGTGGCTTTTTCTTTTGGTAAGTAGAACCTCAGTGATGATGGCTTTGAAGGGTGCGGCTGTGCACGCCAAAGAATGTCGCAGTCTCATTTAATGCCTTTAATGTTCCCTAAAGAGGTAGTTTCTTTGTGCATTTCAGCTCCAACTGCCTGGTTGAGAAGTAGGTTTGTTTGCTGCTGACAGTCCTGCTGACTTTTTGTAGGCAGTGCATAGCTCACACGCAGGACTCTCTCAGTCAGACCTGCTCTTGCATCTACATGCAGCACACAAAAGAAACCACAGTTAACAAAGTCTTGGTGAAAACCATTCAAGTGCCATGGAACCACCAAATATGAACCCTGGAATACTGCTTACTTTGTAGGCAAAAGCTCTCACATAGACCTCAATAGCATCCTCTCTAGTATAGAATCAAGCTGTTTAGTGATTCCAATATGGCACTCAGAAGCCACATGTGGCTATTGAGCATGTGAAATGTGGCCAGTCTGGTTTGAAATGTGTTCAGTACGAAAGCATGCTAGAATTCTGAAGACTGGGTAGGAAAACAAATAATGTAAAATATATCAGTACTTTTTTGTGTGAGTTGCATGTTGAAATGATATTTTGTATAGATTGGGTTAAATAAAAACATACAGTTAGAATTAATTTCACTTGTTTCTTTTTCTATTTTTAACGTGGCTACCAGAAAATTTAGAATTACACGCATGTTTCATATTATACTTCGATTAGTCAGTACTGACTCAGAGTGAGTATCATAATGCTCATTAATTCCCTCAGCCAATGTTTATTGAGTGACTAGTGTGCTAGAATAAAGATGCAGGCTGTGCTCTCAGAGGGCTGCCATTCCAGGAGAGAGGCAGGTATCTACAGGGCAATAGCCCAGGGATGAGGGTAGGAAGGAATAACACGCAGAATAAAAGGGTGAGTGCTATGGAAGCCCCAAGGAGAGGATTACACTGGTGAAGAACATAATCATGGAAGACTTCAGGGAGAAGCTGAGTTTTAAAACACACAGGAATTTTGGCAGTCAGAGGAAAAGAAGGCAGCAATGTGTGAAGAGGTGCAGATATGGGGACATGCCTGGCATGTTTCAACAAACACAAGTAGTTCAGCTGGGTGCAGCTTTTAGTACAAACAGGAGAATTAATGGTGGAGATGAAGCCAAGAAGATAGGCTAAGATTTCACCCAGAGACTTTGAACCTGATGAGTTAGGCCTTGGAATCAGCATTTTTGATAGGCATACCAGATGCAGACCCCACTTTGAAAAATGTTACTGCAGGAGAGAGGTATTAAGTTTAGTTCAGCAGTGACATGCCTGCATTTATGAAAGATACTCTGAGAATATAAGGAAGATGTATGGGGAGTGGTCTCCTGAAGGTGTAGACAGTATCAGCTATTTCAATTATTAAGGTGAAAAATGATGAAGGTCTGCCTTGGTCAGTTTGGGCTGCTATAACCAAAATACTATGGCCTGGTTGTCTTAAACAATAGAAACATACGCGTCACAATTCTGAAGACTGGGACATCCAAGATCAAGAGGGTGGCTGATTCTGGTAAGGGCCCTCTACCTAAACTGCAGAGGGACACTTTCTTTATGTGTCCTCACATGGCAGGGAAACACACACGCATGCACGCACGCATGCACGCGCACACACACGGGGGCAATATCTAGAGACATTTTGATTATCATGGGGAATGCTACTGAAATTTATTAGGTAGAGGATGAGATGCTGATATATGTCCTATAAAGCACAGGACAGCCTTCCTCCTCCAAGAAAGAACTGTCTGGTCCAAAATGTCAATAGCATTGTTGTGGTGAAACCCTGATTTGGTCAAAGGAAGCTGTCATGCCCAATGTCACACTCCCTCCTAGAGCCAGTCCACATCTAGTGCAGTGTTCAAAAACATGGCCCCCCTTGCCTCAATTTGGGATAACTCAGAAGGGCTGTCCCAGCACCAGCATTTTTTATGGGATTGGCTGATGTCTCTATTGCAACCACATTGCAGTTCAACTTCTCCCTCTGCCCGATCCTGCTTCCCTCACTTTCTTATAAGTATTGTTTCAATAATTTCTCCAATAAAAATCCTGCAAGCAACTCTCTGAGAGTCTATTTTCTGAAACCTGATCTAAAACAGTTGGCACTAGGAATGGTCCTAAGATGCTGATTGTTAAATAGAATTTAAAAAAATCATTTCAATAGCATTAGGGGTACACGTGGTTTTGATTACATGGATAAATTGTATAGTGATGAAGTCTGAGATTTTAGTGCACCCATCATCCAAATACTGTACATTGTACACAATTAGGGTAGTTTTTCATCCCACAGCCCCCTCACAACCTCCCTCTTTCTGAGTTTCCAATGTCCTTTATATCACTCCATACCTTTGCATACCCATAACTTAGCTCCCATTTATAAGTGAGAACATGTGGTATTTGGTTTTTGATTCCTGAGTTACTTCACTCATAATAATGGCCTCCAGTTTCATCCAAGTTGCTGAAAAAGACGTTATTTCATTCTTTTTCATGGCTGAGTAGTATTCCATAGTACATAGATGATAGAATAGAAAGATAGATAACCGCATTTTCTCTATTTATTGGTTGATGGGCATATTAGGTTGATTTATTAGGTTGATTCCATATCTTCGCAATCGTAATTATGCTATGATAAACATATGCACGCAGGTGTCTTTTTGATATAGTGACTCACTTTCCTTTGGGTAGATACCTAGTAGCAGGATTGCTAAATCAAATGGTAGATCTACCTATACTTCTTTGAGAAATTTCTATAGTGTTTTCCATAGAAGTTGTACTAATTTACATTCTCACCAGTAGTGTATAAGTGTTCCCTTTTTATTGCACTCATGCCAATATCAATTGTTTTTTACTTTTTAATAATGGCCATTCTGGCTGGGGTAAGGTGGTATCTCACTGTGGTTTTAATTTACATTTCTCTGGTGATTAGTGTCATATGTTTGTTAGCTATTTGTATATCTTCTTTTGAGAAATGTCTATTCATGTCATTAGCCCACTTTTTGATGGGATTATATTTTTTTCTTGCTGATTTGAGTTCTTTGTAGATTCTGGATATTAGTTCTTTGTCGGATGCATAATTTGCAAATATTTTTCCCATTCTGTAGGTTGTCTGTTTAGTTTGATGACTACTTCTTTTGCTGTGCAGAAGCTTTTTAGTTTAATTAGGTCTCATTTATTTATTTTAGTTTTTGTTGCATTTGCTTTTGGAGTCTTAGTCATAAATTATTCACCTAGGCCAATGTCCAGAAGAGATTTTCCTAGGTTTTCTTCTATAATTTTTATGGCTTCAGGACTTATATTTAAGTCTTTAATACATTTTTAGTTAATTTTTGTATATGGTGAGAGATAAGAATCTAGTTTCATTCTTCTACATGTGACCATCCAATTTTCCCAGCACCATTTATCGAATAGGGTGCCCTTTCCCCAATTTATGTCTGTGTATGCTTTGTCAAAGACCAGTCAGTTGTAAGTATTTGTCTTTATTTATGGATTCTCTATTGTGTTCCATTGGCCTATGTAACTACTTTTATACCAATACCACGTTTTGTTTACTATAGCCTTGCAGTATAATTTGAAGTCAGGTAGTTGATACTCCAGAATTTTTTTTCTTTTTCTTTTTCTTTTTTTTTGCTTAGGATTACTCTGGCTATTTCTTTGGTTGCCTATGAATTTTAGGATGTTTCTTTCTAATTCTGTGAAAAATGATGTTGGTATTTGATAGGAATTGCATTGAGTCTGGAGATTGCTTTGGGCAGTATGGTCATTTTCACAATATTGATTCTTTCAGCTCATGAGTATGGGATGTATTTCCCTTTGTTTGTGTCATCTATGATTTTTTTTAACAGTGTTTTGTAGTTCTCCTTGTAGAGATCTTTCACTCCTTGGTTAAGTATATTCCTAGGTATTTTATTTTATGTAGCTGTTTTAGAAAGGATTGAGTTCTTCATTTGATTCTCAACTTGGTCATTATTGGTGTATAACAGTGTTACTCACTTATGTACATTGATTTTGTAACCTGAGACTTTACTGAATTCACGTATCAGATCTAGAAGTCTTTTGGGGGAGTCTTTAGGGTTTTCTAGGTTTAAGATCATATTGTCCGCAAACAGAGATAGTTTTACTTCCTGTTTTTCAGTTTGGATGCTCTTTCTTTCTTTCTTTTGCCTGATTGCTCCAACTAAGACTTCCTGTAGACTAGAATTTTGAGACTTCCAATTGGCTGCCTGATCCTCTGTCCAATTGGTAATCAGGACACCGTAACTGGTGGTAAGTGAGGTACAGGTAGGCCCTGGCATGCTGTATCCATGCAACTGTTAGAACTTTTATAGGTAGTGAATTAGATAAGATGTCAGTGGAAGGGTACGTACTGACTGGTACAAAATCTTGGGTGTTCGAGAGGTACAGGAAAAGTGCTACTTATAAGGACTATGGAAACTAGTTGACTGGTGATGGGTATTATCAATATGCCCAAGAAAGACAATGAAAAACAGAGGGATAATTAATCACCAACTGAAGGTAAAGTGTGAAAATCAGAGGGTCTCCTTGGCCATATATAGTTTCTCATTTCCTACAGCTGGAGGGCAGACAATGCTGGGGACCAGGACCAGGACTTAGTTTTAAGGGTGGAAAAGGTCCCTGAGAAGGTTAACTTCTCAACCCCAGCAAGTCTCCTACATCAAGATAGATTGAGGAATGGGATCTTGGAACTTGAAATGGGGACACCTGGGCCATTGCTCTCAAGAACATTAAAAACAGATCAGCCCGAACCATGTAGGCCTGCAGGAGACCACTCCTCCCCACTAATGGCCAGTGCACCCTCACCCCTCACTGTAGATGACGCAGGCCCTCTGCTTGCCAGATCACACAAACCCTGCTCAGTGTCTACCCTCACCTTCCCTCCTGGCCACCAGACCAATAACTAGGATCAAGTCACAACATAACCCAACCGAGGAAGTGCTGGGCTGATAAGAAAGGAAAGCCTATATGCTAAGGATCTTTGCAACCTAGACAAAATGTACTTGCAGAAGCCAGGATGGTATTATAGGATTGGATCCTGAAGATTGTGGATAAAGAAGGGTGGAATGTAAAGTTATATAAAGGAGAATGTATCAGTATGGAAACACTCACGGGGGACAAAGGATTTAATTTCTGACAAAGACCTCAGGAGACAGTGCTAGTGTGCTGTGGGAATCTGGGAAAAATCAATTGCTCACATTAAATGAGAAGTCCATGATAGTTGGTGGAGGATAGGTTCAAAAAGCACAGAGAAAGGGGCATGTCATGGCAGACATACTCCAAAGGTCCAGAAATAAATACCAATAGACAATGTGTTATGGGATGGCCTCGAGGGTGCTTTGTTTGCCACAGTGATTAGGTATGTGCTGGTGAGAGGGAAGGAAGGCCAGCATTGCTGAGACTCTCAGGGATGGCTGTCTTCTGTAGGCCATGGCTCACGGTAGGAAATTTATTATAAAACTGGTAATGGTAGAATGGGGCTGATAATATCCTGAAAGTACAGAGGCTAGGTGGTAGCACTTAGCTGTCAAAAGCAAGGTGAACACAGTTCTTATAACAAACAGTTATGTTAGAGTAGCAACCAGGATGGTCAGAGAGTTGAGACAGTTAACAGAGCATGGTGCTCCCAGGGGCCCAATTGATGAGCAGCTGACAAATGTATTACTTAACTTATACACTCAGAAGAAATCAAGGATGAATGATCAAGAAGCTCAGGGTAACCACCCCAGTAAAAAACCATGATCTCCTGTCTAGCTTCTGGACCTGAGCTAGTTCTCAGACTTTGAGTCCATTTGTTAAATGAGGGGCTATGACCTTGCAGCATTACAGCTGGTGTATACAGTCATGTCTCCCCTAGTCGTTCCCCAAAGGGACTTACCTGCAGAGCAGATATGGGGAATACCCAGACATTCTGATGACAGTTAGACATGGGGTTTGAGTTGACACTGATACCCTTTTGTTAGTGGGAAATATATTGGGACTAGATAAGAAATGAGGTCCTGACTAGCTCACTCTGGGACCACTGAGACTGACCTAGCTAGTGATCATTTTGTCAGTCTTTTTTTTTTTTTTTAATGTTTTATTTTGGAAACAGGGTCTTGCTCTGTCACCCAGGGTGGAGTGCCGTGGTGCAATCTCAGCTCACTGCAACCTCTGCCTCCTTGGCTCAAGTGATTCTCATGCCTCAGCCTCCTGGGCAGCTGGGACTACAGGCACACGCCACCACACCTGGCTAATTTTTTGTATTTTTAGTAGAAATGGGGTTCAATATGTTGGCCAGACTGTTGTCAAACTCCTGACCTCAAGTGATCTGCCTACCTTGGCCTCCAAAAGTGCTGGGATTATAGGCACGAGCCACTGTACCTAGCCTGCAAGTCTTTGAATGCTCATTTGTAATGAACATATTTGGTAGTTAGAACTCTAATTTTGGTTCATTCTTCTGTGGAGTAAGCGCTATTATAGTTGGGAAGGCCAAGTAGAAGCCTTTGAATCTGTTTCCACACCTGCCAAGCTATTAATCAACAGTATTATCATATCCTGAAGAGAATGACATAAAGGATGCAGGGACAGTGGTGTCTTTTTATATTCCCCTGCCCAGTTTTGACAGCAAAAGGACACATGCAGCAGTGATGGCCTGAGAAGTGCATGGTGACCAGGGCTCATACCGCTTAGGGTTGAGAGTCTAGATTACCCCACCAACTAAGCTCCCTAGACCAGCAGAGGTACTAGCCAAGGGTGCAAGGAATCTAGAATGGGTAATAGAGGATGAAGACAATGAGTATCAGATATGATCCTTGAGACCAGCTGCTACAGCAGCAGGAACTGCCATTCTTTCCTACTTATTTTCCTTCTGCAAGTGTGCCCAAGAAGCAACACCAACCAGAACCCTGGAGAAGCTGTTTCCACATAAAGTAAATTTACTGTAAGAAGCAAGTGGATCCGAGAAGCACATAGGTTGGACTATTATGGATGCTATAGTGCAAGGATCCCCAGTCCCTGGGCCATGGACTGGTATTATTCAGTGTTCTGTTAGGAGCCAGGCCACACACCAGGAGGTGAGCAGCAGGTAAGCAAATGAAGCTTCATCTGTATTTATAGCAGCCCCCCATTGCTCACATTACTGCCTGAGGTCTGTCTCCTGTCAGATCAGCAGAGGCATTAGATTCTCATAGGAGTGTGAACACTATTGTGAATTTTGCATGAGAAGGATCTAGGTTGTGCGTTCCTTATAAGAATCTAATGCCTGATGATCTGTCACTGTCTCCCATCACCTCCTTTTGAGGTGATGAGGGAGGTTTTCCTGTAGTTGCAGGAAAACAAGTTCAGGGCTCCCACTGATTCTACATTATGGTGAGTTGTATAATTATTTCATTATATATTACAATGTAATAATAATAGAAATAAAGTGCACAGTAAATGTAATATGCTTGAATCACCCCCAAACCATCCTCCTTGCTCCCTGGTTCATGGAAAAAATTGTCTTCCACGAAACTGGTCCCTGATGCCAAAAGGTTGGGGATCACTGCTATCGTGCACCACCCAGAAACCTCCCTTCAGGACCAAGGCACTCATTTCCTGCAACTGCTGGGAGTGTTGCCTGCTGAAGGCTCAAGGCTGACTCTCTCTCTGGACATTTCCCTAGGCCAAAGGGAACTGTCTCCATGAGGAAGCCTGCATCCAATGACCAGTCAATGCAGGGGTACAAAATCCAGACTCATTTGCCTCAACTTGAGACACTCTGAAAGACTATCCTAGCCCCAGAGCTCCCCATCAGACCAGCTGAGACCTCTATTGCAACTGCAACATAGCTCAACTTCTTTCTCTGCCCAGTCTTGCTTCTTTCACTTCATATACTCTGCAAATAAACCTCCTACCCACAATCTTCAATTTGGTCTGTTTCCAGAGAAACTGCCTTTAGATAGTCAATTGAGTAATATAAGTAATGCACTTACAGGATAATTTAACAGAGTGTGTGTTTTCTAGCAGAATTAGACCTGTTAGACTGCATTCTCCAAAAATATAGTATGTTATTTTCTTTCTTTATTGATGCCTTCCATTACCACCTACCATATTATAGTGCACTCAACAGGTACTGCATAGATAACTCACAACGGCTACCGTATTAGCCAACTCTGCGCTTGTTCTCAATAGGATGTATGGGATCCATGCATTGTCCCTGACATTTCTAGAAATCTCTGCCTTTGTTTCAATGATTCACAGAAGGCTTGAAAGTCAAATATAAAGCATTGCTAACATGGAGGGGTGGAGAAAAGAAGATTCCCCTTTTTTTCCATCTGTGGTTAACCACTTACAAGAAGGCTTTTATTTTAAAAACTTGGAAAGCTAGTCTCTTAACGATGAAAACAACCTTTAATGCTTCAGTATAAGCATACTTAAATCCTAGAACAGAAAGAGAAAGAGAAAGAGAATGAGAGATCGTATGCATTTTATAATCTTTCCTGCCACACTCATTAAACCATGGAAATTATTGAGATTCCCTCAAATCTAATAGACATAACCCTCCAAAATTTACTGTGATCCATTATCAAGACTGATTTAAGTTTCCTCATGAACATGGCATCATGTTGAGGGCTATACTGAGTGAGTTAAGCAAGTGTGAATGCAGCTACAATAAGAACCCAAGAATAACAATTCGGTCAATAAAAATCCCCACTCTCCTACTTGCTCACACTAGACCTGCCTCTAGCCTAGGGTCTAGACTAGCAGTGCACATTAGCCCTGCCAAGCATCAGCAGCTGGCCCCACTGCCAACCTCACCAAGTCTGCAAATAAGTGACAGGTGACCTCCACAGGCTTTTAGCAGGCTATCAGCTCACACACAGTACTTTGCTCAGAAAAACTCACTGACGTATCTCATAACTGATCAAGTTCAAGTACTTCATATTTACAGTTTAAAAGCCCAAAATGGGTTAGTTTATCATAGCCCAGCTTCATGACACTGATGCATGTGCTTGTACTGAGCGGCTATGAGCTTGGTGCTCTTTGATTTAAGTGCAGGAAGCTTTTATTTTTGAATTTCTACCTACTCATGGCAATACATCAAACAATCAGTTTTAATATCTTTAGGGTTAAGTGCACTCATCTAATTTAGAATTAAATGATTTTTATTAAGCACTTTTACAAACTATCTACATGCTATACAACTCCGCTGATTAAGGATCATGGTGACTGCTAAAACAGCAGCCCCTGTGAATTAGGGAAGCATTAGTGAAATGCATTTTCTAAATACATCACAAAATGCATTCAGTACTAAGTAACTCAAATGTCATGAAAGAGTTTGAATGAAAATTCCCCCCCCACCCCAAAGCAAATACACAGATGAGCCCCCTATGCTATATTGGATTCTAATAGTGACATATCCCTGGTTTGTGGTCTTTCTGATTCTCCTGATCTATATTCTCCACCACTCTACTCTCACCTCAGCCGCACTCAGAACTCAACTTCTAATTTTATCTAGCAGGGTTATTTATCTAGGAAGTGGGGCTGGGAGAAGGGAAGAAGTCAACCAGCCCAGACTCAGTCCCCCTTGTAAAAGATTTGCTCACCAGCAGAGGGCAGCATAAATCTGTTGCCTTGCACATGCTCAGAGAGCCTTTGGGCTTCACCCTTAATGAAAGGCAGACTGGAAACCAAGGGTGTGTCTGACAAGTGCCACTGGGACGCCATGTGATTGTGCATGCTGTTGAACCAGATCATATTTCCAGCTCATGGCTACTTGATCAAAACTAATACAAGCCTCTCTTGCCTATTGTTTCAGCTGGACATGGCTGCAGAGGCCATGGGCAGATACCTGAGCCTACTCTAGAATTTTTTGCAGAATCACAGAGGTTCATTTTTGGCTTAGAGGTATTTGTTTTGCATTTGTTTGTTTGTGTTTTCTTTTGTTTTTGTTTTTTTTAAAACTCTACTCCCCTCCCCTCAAAAAGGCAAACCAAACTTAAATACTTGAAAGAGAAATTATTCAACTTGTTGCTCTATGAACTGGCAAAACTTTCTCTTCACCTCCACTAGAAGGATCTCTAGAGTCAAAAGGATCTCATCAGAGCTACTCAATGTGAACTAGCACCCATTCTTTCAACTAGCTTAACTTGGTGCTTCTGTAAAGCTGTCGGGTCTCAGCTGTGAGAAGAAATGTTTCTTGGCATAATGATGGCAGGGACTGATGGTAGTGGTGGTCCCTAAAGGTGAAGGTCAAAACCAAGCTGAAAGCAACGTTCTTTCCTTTTTGAGTCTAGTAAAATGAATGATTTGTTGTTACAAGTCGCATTTACTTCACTGAGGACACGTCTCACCAGTGGGGAGCCTAAATTGTCATTAAATTTTATTTCTTTTGTTTAATTTATGAAGAAAAGGTTTAATTGACTCACAGTTCCAAAGGCTGTTGGGGAGGCCTCAGGAAACTTACACTCATGACAGAAGGCAAAGTGTAAATGATCACCAGCAGAGAGGGAAAGAGAGCAGGGAGGGGAAGTTACCACACACTTAAACGACCGGGGTCTCCTGAGAACTCTGTCACAAGACAGTACTAGGGGGACGGTGCTAAACCGTTAGAAACCACTCCCATGATTCAATCACCTCCCACCAGGCTCCACGTTCTACACTAGGGATTCCAATTCAACATGAGGTTTGGGTGGGGACACAGACCCACACCACACCACCCTACGTTCTGTTATCTCCATCTTTGTTAGTTGATATATCTAGTTACGTAACCGTTTTATCTTGGAAGAAAATGCCAACGATGTTCTACATAATAAAAACAAACTTCATACTCAGTCTTCAGTGTGCTTGCTTGCCCAACTTGATGGCCCTAAGGGATTGGAATTGAGGGGAGATATGTTACCGAAAAGTTGAGTGCTCAAATATGTTACGGCTTATCAGCTGTTCACTTATGGGGCAGGCAGATTTTATTGAATCCTGTAAATTTTCTTAAGGGAATAAAAATAGTCCTCTGGATGCTACAGACTGAGTGGGGAACCTCAACTCACATCTAGACCAAACCTAAAGCCCTGCTTGAGTTTGCAAGGATGAGAAGGAGCCACAGGAGGTAGCTCCCTCCTAAGGGATGAGGTACAGTTTCTCCCAGAGAGCTCTGCGGTCACTTAACTGAGAACTTAAAGACAGATCTGCGACGAGGAGGGGTGGGGAAACCAGAGGGAGAAGAGGGAGCTCAGATGAGGACGGCACCTCTGGCAAAAGAAGGCAGTTGGTCTTTTGTGAATGAATTTCATAACTTTAATATCCAGTTTTAACATTATCGAAAATCTATCTCCCACATACTAAATTACTTTCATGACAATTATCAATATATAATGACTCCTTTAGCTCTTGAATAACTTATTTCTGTTTTTGCTATTCTTAGTAAAAGATTTCAAAACAGGCTTTGTATCCCAAGTGGGTTTTATGCCTTGATGCTCTCATGTCCAGTCATTAATCAGGATAATTATCACGATTTATAGATTAATCATAGTAATTAGAAATATATTTTTATGGAGAAAAGTAAGCAAAACTAATTTTATCTCAACTTTTTGACCCTAGTATTACCCATTTAAAACATTTTGCAGACCAGCCTGGTCAACATGGTAAAACCCCATCTCCACTAAAAATACAAAAATTACCTGGGCATGGTGGCACGTTCCTATAATCCTGGCTACTCGGGAGGCTGAGGCAGGAGAATCTCTTGAACCTGGAAGGGGGAGGTTGCCGTGAGTCAAAATCACGCCACTGCACTCCTGCGTAACAAGAGTAAAACTCCGTCTCAAAAAAAATAAATAAAAACATTTTGCATACCAAAAAAAAAAAAAAAAGGGGCAGTTGGAGGGCTGAGAAGGGATATCCTTTGGAACTCCTCATACTGGAAGGCCCTGTCCCTTGGTTGGTACAAAGGAACAGCTAAATCCAACTTTTATTTCTCCTATCTATACCACCTAGAGATCTGCCTGATTCTTCAAAGACTTTACTTTTCTGTATTACAGTCTGGAAGGCTTGGTTTCATGCAGGCTGACAGGCTTGGGGAAGCAGGTGGGACACTTCCTTGAGTACTGTCAAGGCTAAGAGCAGGTGGATATTAGCTATTTTCTGTGCATTTCTTTAGATTATCAGAAGCACAGAGACCAATGACCCTGAAAGATACCAAGACTAATCTTTCTAAATCCTCTGCTGCTTCCTGCTTGTAACTTCTTTAAGATCATTCAAAGTTCCAAAGAAAAACAAATCTGATTATGTTTATGACTTTCTTTCCAACCCAACTATTTCTCCCCTGTGGGCTGTCTCTTTTTTTTTTTTTTTTTTTTTTTGGTTAGATGCCCCTCTCCTATATTTCCATATTCTATGCTTATACCTGCCGTAACATTTATCAACAGTATTCAAATTTCCTTTTTAGACTGTGAGCTTCATGAGGACAGAGATATTGTCAACTTTTCCATAGTTCTAGCCCTAGTGACTACTATAATCCCTGTACAAAATGGCCAGTCAAGAAATATGTGGGTGGGTGTATGTGTGTTTTATTTTGAGACAGAGTCTTACTCTTTTGCCTAGGCTGGAGTGGTGTGATCATGGCTCACTGCAGCCTCAACCTCCCAGGCTCAAGTGATCCTCCCACTTCAGCCTCCTGAATAGTGCCTGGCTAATTTTTTTACTTTTTGTAGAGACAAGGTCTCACCATGCTGCCCAGGCTGGTCCTGAACTCCTGAGTTCAAGAACTCTGCCTGCCTCAGCTTCCCAAAGTGCTGTGATTACTGGCATGAACCACCATGGCCGGCCAAGAAATTGATGTTAAATAAATGCATGAGTAGATTTACTTACCCTATCACATTTAATCTCTACAGTGTCTATTATATGTCTTTTAACAGATAAGAAAACTGAGACTTATAATTACATAAACATTTCAAAGTTATAGTGCTAGTATATAATTTAGGAGGAGGTGTTATTTGAATTGAATCTTAGAGGCTAAGTATAATTTCAATAGGTAAAGATGGAAAAATGGCCTTCCAAGTAGAAGTAAGCACACGAATATAAGCATGGAGATAGCAAAGCGTATGGAATATTTGGGGACTAGTTATTATTCACTTTAATGGTGTAAAAAGGTTTTGCCGTGATGTAGTGAAAGATAAGGCCAGAAATGATGGTTGTAATAACAGTGGAATAATAATAACAAGAGTGGATAACATTTGTTCAGTATTTGATACATACCAACACTTTTCTAAGTACTTAAATGTAAAAAATACATTTACAAATGGGTAATATATAACTGCGGTTAAAAAAAAAAAATTTAAAAGAACCGAAGGACATGCAGTGGAAGGTAAGACTCCCTCTCATGCCTGTATCTGCTCCTATCTTATTTCCCCTTTCCTAAGACAACCACTGCTATACTTTTTGTATATCCTTCTAGAGATACATCATATTCTGTGCATACGCAAACATACACATGTGTATGTTTTTACACAAATGACCATGTACTAATATACTGTTATATTTCTTGCTTTTTTCCTTTTCCATGTATTAGAGATCAGCTCATACTGCTATTGTAGAGCTGCCTCATTTTTCAAAACTGCTTCTTAGTATTCCAGCCTACAAATGTTCTATAATCTATTTAACCAGTTCCCTCCCAACAGATTATTTAGGATGCTGCAGATCTTTTGCTGTTACAATCAACTGTATCGAATATCTATATATGTTTTGCTTTGAACTCATATGTGAGTATATATGAAGTCTAATTCCTAGAAATGGAATTTATGAGTTAGAAGGTATGTGCTTTTTAACTTTTCAGAGATTTTATAAAATTGCTCTCCAAAGAAGTTGTGCTACGTTATGTTAACCTAAAATATACTATCAAATTTTCAGATCTTTGTCAATTTGATCCATCAAAAGTGAACTTTCACTGTTGTTTTAATTTATATTTCTCCTGTTATGAATAAAATGATCATTACTTAATGTAGTTTAAATACAATAAAATTTCAGTTCATAAAAATATAAATAAAAATGTATAATAAATATATGTATTTAAATTAAAATAAATAGTATCTAAATCTTATTAAAGTAATAAAAATAAAATAAGCATTACTTGATGTAGTTTTCCTCTTTTCTGTGAATTGACTGTGCTTTTCTATTTATTTTATTTTATTTTTGTTTTTTAAATTTTAATTTAATTTAAACTTTTTTAGAGACAGGGTTTCACTGTCATCCAGGCTGGAGTATAGTGGTGTGATCATGACTCAATGAAGCTTGAACCTTCTGGGTTCAGGTAATCTTCCAGCCTCCGCCTCCCAGGTAGCTAGGACTATAGACTTAAGCCACCATGCCCAGCTAACTTGTTATTTTTATTTTTTTCAGATTTAGGGTCTTGCTATGTTGCCCAAGCTATTCTCAAACTCCTGGCCCCAAGTGATCCTCCTGCCTTGGCCTGCCAAAGTGTTGGGATTACAGACATAGGCCACTGTGCCCAGCCATTTTCTCTTTATAAATGTCACTTTGGGCCAGGAGTGGTGGCTCATGCCTGTAATCCTAACACTTTGAGAGGCCAAGGTGGGCGGACCATGAGGTCAGAAATTTGAGGCCAGCCTGGCCAATATGGTGAAACCCCGTGTCTACTAAAAATACAAAAAAAAAAAAAAAAAATTATCCAGGTGTGGTGTAGTCCCAGCTACTCAGGAGGCTGAGGCAGGAGAATCACTTGAACTTGCGAGGCGGAGGTTGCAGTGAGGCCAAGATCATGCCACTGCACTCCAGCCTAGGTGACAGAGGGAGACTCCGTCTCAAAAAAAGAAAAAAAACTGTCGCTTTGTTGTTCTATTTCCTATTGATTTGTTGGCTACTTTATATATTAGGGAAATTAGTCCCTTAGGTGTTATACTATAGGTCTTACAAACATCTTTTTCCTTAATTTGTCATCATTCTTTTGATATTGTCTATTGTATTTTAATGTTTTTATTTTTACTTTTAAATATTTTAGTCAGAAAATTTCAAATATATACAAAATAGAAAGAATAGCTTAATAAATTAGTCCAAATACCTACCCAGAATTTCAAAATATATAAAAAACTTAATTCGTTTAATACCCATCTCCCCCCACCGCACTGCTTCTCTTCCTCTGCCCTGTTGGATTATTTAAAAATAAATATATCATTTTATATTATTTTTGTCTTTGATCATTATAGTCCTGCAGTGATTTTAATTTTGTGCAGTCAAATTTATTAGTCTTTGATTTTATGGTTTCTGGCATTTAGATCACTCTGAGAATATCCACAGACACGACAAACTTTTGAGGTGAGTAATGTGTTAAAATTGAGCCACAAAGAAGTTAGGGTAACTTGCCTAAGGTGGCACAGCTTGTAAAGGGTAGGAGTTAGGACCACACCCTAGAGTCCAATGCAGGGCTCCTTCTCCTGACCATCACACCATACCTCTGCCCAGGGAGGTCATAAGGGCCAGGCTAAGCAAGACAGACCTTAGGTTGTCACTCACATTCATTCATGACTGCTGAATGGTGAAATCATGCAGAAGCAGTCTGGCACAGTGGCTGCTTCCATAAGCCTTTTAAGTCAGTGCACTTTGGAGGGGGAAGGGGTCTGCACAGACCCTCTTTAGGATTTCATGAAAGCTCCTGGGTTCTGTCCATAGGACAGAATCTTATGCATATTTACGCATATAGACACAAAACACACACATGCACACACACATACACAGTCATACACCAGCCTGCAGGGACTTGCTTATCTTCATTCTGTCATTTCTGTATTAGGCAAGGAAATAGGCCTGGATTGGACACTTACTAGAGTTTTTTTGCCATTCAATTCCCTAGAGAACAGTGCAGTTTGATTATATTTGTATTTGTAGGCAGGTGAGGATGACCTATTTAATCAATACATCTAAGGGCTAAGAGATAAGCTATATTATTCAGATTCTGCAACAAAGCTTATGCTAATTTAACCTGACATGTAGCATGTTAGGTTAATATGATTTGGATTACATGTATCATTTTTAGAAATTGATGTTTATGTTGCTGGTTTCTCCTGACATCTTTGAACTATAATATGGAATGCAATACTTCTCCAACAAAGAAGGTAATTCTTCCCAGTGAAGGTAATTAATGGTTATTTGATCATATTACAGCACAGAAGTGATGTTTTTGTCACACAATAGGTTTCCTAATTGGTGATCCAAGGATGACCACGTTCATTTTCTGCCCATAGAGATTTCCCACTGTGCATGGCATTATCTCTTAATATTGTGATAGCAGCAAATAATGCTTATAGCCAGTAAGAAAATTAATTTACAATGCTTCAACAATCATTATAAAAGGCCTAATAATGCTAATTTAGGTGTAGGATGAGTCGTCTAATTAGTTCGTTAAATAGAACCGTGCTGCCAGTCTCCTACGATGGAGCACACTGTTGTAGGTGTTGATAGAGATGAGCAACACCAACGGAAGGTAAAAGAATACACACTGGCCCCCATAAATGTATGCAATGTTTATACTTACAAAAGCACAAGCAAAGGTCATCACTTTGCCCAAAATCAGAACCACACAGCCAATTTTTAAATAGTTATTTTGCTCTTATTTTATGAAGAAAAAATTTCGCTGGTCTATTTGTTAGCTTTATAACTCCCAAGAATGTTTTTAAATCTTGATTTGATTTCTCAACTCCAAAACACTATCATAAATTTATTACCCTTTGGTTTTTCTTAAAGAAAATAATAAAATCACTGCCATTTGGTGGAACACTACCAATGTCTCCATCTATTTAATTTTTTTTTAGTTGCAGTAACTTGTATCTAATTTATAAAACTTGTATGCACGTGTGGGCCATAAAAAAATGGGGGTTGCAAATTTTAATTAGCTTGTCTAGCTGGTGGTCCCACATAGCTTGGGATTCAGAGGTCCTAGTTATTTCTTCCCTTTCAGCTTTTGTTATTTCACACTAATAGGTTTTTGTATTTTTAGTCTGTCTTCATGTGAGAAGTACCCTATCCCTTCAGTGAGTTTAGCTGCTTTTTCCTAGGCATTGCCAGATGTCCTGATCCTCTTTGCAGGGAAGAGGGGGAAAGCATTGGTATTACCAGAAATCACATATTTCTCATTTGAATACAACGTAATTGCTCAGAAAGAACATCTGTCTCTACCAAGAGGGTGAAATGCTCCTTTTCTAACTGCCAGCTTGTAATAACTGATTTTAAATGTTTTGTGTTATAAAGTAGAAAATGTTTTCTTTTTTTAAAAAAAAGGTATTGAACATGATTACAATAAAAGCTATCTAATGATTGAATGGAAGTTCAACATTTTCTTGAAGAGTTTACAAAACCACAATAGATTTTCTTCCTGTCAATTCAAATATTCATAGGTCACACAGGCTGGCCTTCTGTCACAATATACCTATAATTCCTTATTTTAAAATACTAATTAACTTTTAAGCATAAGTCTTTTAGCTCTGGATACAGTACTGCCTACATGAAGGAAATAACATGACTAAGGTGAGAATGGTGTTTCTTGGAATAGGTATTGTTTGCCAAGCTGTATCCAAGAGCCCTACAGAAAGTAGAAAAAGACATTACAGAAGAGTAAGCAGACATTTTTACAAGGTCACTTCATTCAGACTGGAAAGTGGCCAGCACAATGTCATTATTTACAACAGGATCTGGGAACACTTGAGGAAATTACAGACCATTTAGTTTTGATTCCATTGTGGGGGTCAAAGTCTTAGGAAGTATTTTAGGAGATTAAATGGGGAACACTGAGAAAAGCACAGCTTGATTAAGGATAGCCAATGCAGTCTCTGGAATGAAAAAGTCATGCTTCGATAATTTTTTGACTTCTTTTAAGGAAGTAAATGCCAAGAAAATCAAATGAATGCCTCAAAATTCTCCATTCTAAATTTCCAGGAGGTGTTTGTTAAAGTTTTGCTTGACAAATTAGCACACACAAAGAAGTAGTTCTTAAAACTGGAGAAATGCAGGGGACAAAGATTAATTGTGCATTAAATTGTCTTTAAGATGAGAAGTAATCACAGGACCAAAAGAATTTTACTGAGACAAAGACATTATAATAGTCTGAGTATTTATGATCAGCATCAGCATCATGTTCTTGTGCCTTTATTGTGTAATTAGACATACCTTTCAGAAGGCAATAGAAAAAATGGAAATCTTTGACTTTCAAGAATACGTGGTCTAATAAAGATAACACTGATCCAGGTTTATCTAAGTAGGCAGAGAACTAGACAAACTAACAAAAATTTAGTAAGACTAACTCTTAGATGGCTCATAGTGAGGAAAACATGTTGGTTTTTAAAATTCAGGACAAGCATTCATAGAACTTCTTTTCAGGCAAGGGAGGCAAAGCTGCTATATTTGCTGGAAGGACAAACCTTGTAACCATCAAAGGAACAGCACAGCAGGGTCTTTTCTGGGCACGAGAGGGCTCTATCTAGAGGGTTATCCAGGTAACCAGTCTAGGTGGCTGGTAGGAGAAAGATAATCAGAAGTTAACTGAAAATGAAGAGGGCGTAGACCAAAAATGAGCAAACAAAATTAGGGCACTGGATTATAAGACATTTAAGTCCTTTCCTATTCTAAAATACTGTGATCTCCCAGGGGATCCTCAAAGAATCTTTTCAGTTTAGATAGGAAAGATTTGCTGCTGAATAAAGTGAACTAAGGATGTACATAAACATCCTCTAGAAGGCAAGATTGCTGATATAATAACAGGGGAGAAGAGTTCACCATATAGCTGACATTTATTGAGTACTTACTATGTCCCAGGTGCTTTGCTAAGTATTTAACAGACATTATCATTTACTTTAATCCTCTCTAAAATCCTAACAATATATAGGTACTATAATTATCCCCATTTTGCAGTTAAGGAAACTAAATTAGAGAACGGATGTAAGTTACCTAAGACTCACATGTGGCTGGGCACGGTGGTTCACACCTGAAATCCTAACACTTTAGCAGCCAAGGCAGGAGGGTCACTTGAGCCCAAGGGTTTGAGACCAGCCTGGGCAATATAGTGAGACCTCATTGCTGTAAAAAATTAGCCAAGTGTGGTGCCGTGCGCCTGTAGTACCAGCTGCTTGGGAGGCTGAAGTGGTAGGATTGCTTGAGCCTGCCAAATAGAGGTTGCAGTAAGCCAAGACTGCACCACTGCACTCCAGCCTGGGTGACAAGAGTGAGACCAGTCTAAAAACAAACAAACAAACAAACAAAGAAAAAGAAAGAAAAAAAAAGATTCACATGGCCAGTAAGTGTAAGTTACTGCAGCCAGTTATTTTAAGCCAGCATATGAAAGTGTTCCAATTTGCCTGATCATAAGACTTGTCTGAGGTGGTTGACAAAAAATTAAAAAGATAGTACAGGCCCCTCCCATGCAGTTTCTTTCCAGAATAAGGCCTGAGATTTAAAATTTTTACAAGCAACCAAAGTGGGTCTTATGATCAATCTTATTTGAGAAACAGTGCTGTAATAAAGGCCTCCCAGAAAATCAGAGTTGGATATTTCAAACCCTGGCAGATGCTGGCAGCTAAAGGCTATATGATAGAATGCATGGAGTACTCGCCCTCCAAGAGGGCCAGGAGCCTACAGCACCCACAGCAGCATCACTCTATGAGACTGCAGTCCTTCATTTGCCTGTAAGGCACACACAGCCTCCTGGCCTGATCCCATACAAGGAAACTCTCTTTGGCTTAAAACAGATCCTCTTGATAAACAACAGTTCAGAGAAACAGACCCCAACATTCTTTTTCAAATTCTTACACAAAGTCAAAACAATAAGAAAAGCAGAACCACGTGGAATTATCTAGGAAGGAATCATGTCTAATCAAAAGGAAAAAAAGGAATATGAAATAGAAGATCTTAAAATATCTATTTTTTGGTTGACTAGAATTGGTTATTATTTGGAACTCCTGTTATTTCTCATCTCTGGTGTCTTTGTTAACTGAACACTTAAACAGATGCATAGGTCTTTTTTTGGAATGAACAACGAATACATAATAATATGCAATCTATTTTCTTGGTACAAGAACTCTAAAAAGATAACACATTTAATTAAATGCAGCATAACTTCAAAGAGCTGCTAAGGTATCAACACACTCTTGAAGGGGTCCACGGGGAAACTACCAATTATACATCCAAATAAACACATTCATAGCAGACTCGGGCTTTTTAGTGTTTACACTTTAATCAATTCTACAAACATTTATTGAGCCCCCTACTATGTGTCACGCACTAGGTTTCTATGGGGAATACAAAAATGAATACAACAGCCTCTATCTTAAAGAAACTTACAATCTAAGACATGAGATAAAATATATACACAAATGACCCTAATGCAAACTCTATATGTGATGAAAGAATGTAAGCATTCAGTGAGTTCAGGTTGCTTCCAGTTCTGAAAATTCCTCAGGAAGGAAATGACATTTGCAAAAAGATTGAAAGGATGGGCAGGATTTGAGAGCTTGTAAGCTTCTCATTTTGAACCATTATGTTCTTAATTGTAAAATAAGGATAACAATATTAATACTTATCATCAGGAACTCTGCAGTACTGCTTACAGGGTCAATCGAATGTCAGGAACAGTTCATCAGCAGGAATAGTTACTGCTTAAGAAATGCGTACACTTGCTACCACCTATTGTTAATTCCTCCTTAAATGTTTCCAGTGTCACCTTTTAAAGGACTTCAGCATGATAAAGCATAAGCCTCATGGTGGAAAGGTTACCTTTTGTGAACCTCACAAAAGTATACTGTAAGTATGAATGTGCTGTGCACCTGCGTATGAGTCCCTGGTTATTTGTATGTTGACTCTGCTATGTGTTGAGGTGAACCAGGTAAGTAAGCTCTGTTCTGAGTACCCAGTAAAGAACCTTTCATCCTCTTGACTTGTTCAACAATATGCCTCTCACATCTGTCTTGACTTTTCTGGCACCACTGCCCTAGTTTGGTTCAGGCCCTTATCACTTCACCTCTAGAGTACTGTACATTTCCTTCAGCCTGTCTCTTGTGTCTAGGCCTTCCCTCTGCTGTTCTTTTACACAAACCACCATCAGGTTAATTTTCTTAAAGTGGTGCTCTGTTCACATCACATTGCTCAAAAGTCCTTCAGTGGCTCTCTCCTGCTCTCCAGAGAGAATTCAGACTCCAGGGCCTGCCATTCTGAACTCTACAATCTGGACCTAACACACTTCCCTAACCTTAAATCCCATGGCATTCCTATGTCTGTGCCTTTGCTTTTGTACCTCTTGCTGACCAAAACACCCAGTCTGCATCTCCATATGTCAAAATTTTACCCATCCTTCAGTGCCTGCCCTACTTAACTCTAGCCTTCCACCAGCTTTCTGTACAGATTGCTTGGTATTGTACATATTTGAATACAGGGCTATATTTATCAAGATAAGTAACATCAGATGCTTATAATACAATATACAATACAACATAACAATATTGTTTCCTGCACAGAACTTTGCCTACTTTAGGCACTCAATAACTTGTTTAATTGTACATGACATTTAATAATAATACTTAACATTTATGAATAACAATACTTAATATTTATTAACCATGTTTCAGGTGCCATTTAAATTCTTTACATGCATTACCTCATTTTATCTTCTCAATAACCCTCTGAAGTAGGTACTGTTATTATCCCCATTGAAGGCAGAGGAAATAGGTGCAAAGACTAACCTGCCCAAAGTTACATAACTAATAAGTTGGACTCAAGTAGTTTTACTCTTGATGTTCATAATGAATATGCAATGGGGACTGCAATGTTTTTAAAGGTCTTTTACAATCTATAAAACCTTATATTTACATGATTTTCATTTTATCTTCACAACAAATTAATGAGGTTGGAATGATTATCCTCACTTTCCAGAAGTGAAAACTGAGGTCTAGTGACAGGCCCAAAGGTATCTGTTGAGTCACAGAGTCAGGCTTTGGGCACTAAAGGTCATTCCTCCTCAGTGACGTTCTGGATCACAGCAACATGTCCCCACAATAAAAAGCAAGGATAAGTACATGCGAGTAACTACGAATGTGATCTAGATGCTTTTCAAGATCAGTGTGTGGCACTGGTGCATTCCTGGTGCCAAATGGCCATCTGGCAAAGTGACACAAGTAACAAAAAATGCCTTTCTAATCTCCCCTGCCATGTTCAAACTGATAGTGGTTTAAGAGAACTTATTCGTTCCTCAATTTCTGGGAAATGCCTCTGTCTTTCTTAGTTTGGGTTACTGCCTAAGAAGTATTAGGGTACAGGTAGTTTACTTGGGAGGTGATGCTGGGAGGCAGGAGTGAAAGAGTAGAGAGAGCAGGGCAGGGAAGTAGAAGCTATCGGTAAAAGGTTTTCAAGGCATTTGTGGGGCAAAGGTGGCTCCATCACACCTGGATCTTTGAGAAATACGTAGAATGCATTGAGAATGGCCTATCCAATGGCAGAAAGCCAGAGCATCTGCCCACTACCCTCATGCCTCACTGGTTGAGAGTGCCATGGAGGCATTCACTTGTCCATTTCCATGCTTCCCTTGCAAGTGGGTCCAGCAAGCTCCCATATCTTTGGAGAAGACTCTGGGGCAGAAGGCTGAAAAACATGTAGTACATGTTTGAAGTAGGACACTATCAGACTAAGACTGAACTTGCATCAGCTGTATACCACAGTCATGGCTGTAATCAGAGATAAGCTGAGCAGATACAACATGAGGTACCAGAGATTTCTCTTATACCAAATAAATTTAACTTGAAAAATTTTCAAATCCCCATAAGCCATTAAGGATTTAATTCTTTGGATTATAACTCTTTGGCAATATCCTAAATAATTCTCCCGGAGTGCTAATACTGTCTCTTTCTCATTTAAAAAGTGTAAGCAACATACCCTATACCAAGATAGCTCAGTCCTAAAGTTACCAGTATGGATATGTCAAGTTTATTAGATTTTATGATAAATGTCCAAGAATACTATTAAAAGATGATGGTTTAAAATACATATATATATATATATATTATATATTTATAAATACATATATACACATATATAAATATACATAAATGTATAATGTAGGAAGCAAAAATAAGTTAATCAAGACACTGAAAAAATTTCAATTAATTTTTTTTACATTAATATTTTTCATAACTGTAGACTGAATTGCATTATAGTAGTGTAGTAAGTATAAAGAGGACAAGTTTTAAAGTGAAACAGACCAATTAACTGAAAGTATGATTTTAAGCCAGTTTATCCGTCAGCTATTACTGCAATAAGATTGTGTAACAACTCCAAAGTTTCAATGGCTTGTGACAATAAGCATATATTACTCATTCACCAAGTCTTTGGGTGGATTGTAGTTCTGGGCTCAGCTTGGATTGGGTTGAGTTGGCTTGGCTTCAGGCTCTGAATTAAGTTCAGGTTTACTCCACATTTTTCCTTATTCTCCTCAAAATAGTAGCAGTGCAGGCATATTCTTTAAATGGTGAACAGCAGAAACACAGGATGAAAGAAGCTAATTCACACAAACATTTAATCTATGGTTCAGAGTATGTCTGCCCACATACACTTAGTCAAAGTAAGCTGCATGACCAATCTCAACATCAATGAGATGAAGAAATGGACTTCTCTTCTCTTGTGGGAAATACTGGAATGCCTTTTCTTGTGGGAAATACTGAAAAATCACATGGCAAAGGGAGGTGGTTAAGAATTGGGAATGAGAATCCTATCTACTTGATCTATAAAGGAGGGATAGTTACATTTATTTTAGCATGTGTTGTGAGGATTGAACTAGATAACTCATGTGACCTAGATATTACAGTTGTGGCACATAGTAACTCATCACCAAATATTAATTCCTGCTATCTTATCCCCCTCTCTAATCATTAGAAGGAAAGTAGAAGGAAGGAATGCTTAATTAGCTCTGTATATAGGATACATTATTTCTTTAATTAATCAGAGAAATGGTCAATCATATTGGGCAAAGTGTAGGAAGAAACACTTTCACTAAATATTTTTCATCCTTGAATACTTCTATGTTGCTTCCTGTCACATTTTACTCTACATAATTGCAAAACAACCATCAAAATCAAGAAAATAACATTAATATACTGCGACCATATAATACTCAGAACCCATTCCAGTTTTTCCAACTGTCCCAAGGATCCAGTTCAGAATAATTAAATACATTTAGTTGTCATATTACTGTAGTTTCCTTTAATTGGAACAGTTTCTCAGTCTTTCATTGACTTTCTAACTCCATTAATTTTCTATACTTCATAACAAATTGGCACAAATTTAGCAGCTTAAATTTATTATCTTAAAGTTTATTTGACATAAAATTTAATACACATTTATTATCTTAAAATTTCTGTGGATCAGGCTTGCCAGGGTTTATTCTTCAAAGTCTCACCAGGCTGAAGTCCCTGTGTCAGCCAATGCTATGGTCTCATCAGAATGTTGACTGAAAAAAGATCTGCTTCCAAGCTCCCTCAGCTTGTTAGCAGACATTTCTTTGCTGCTTCAGGACTGAAGTTTTAGTTTCCTTGTGGACACCACCCTCAGCTCATAGAAACTGTCCACATTTCCTTGTCATGTGGGCTTCTCCAATATAGCCACTTACTTCAGCAGCTTATTTCTTCAAAGACAATAAGGAGTTGTCTCTCTAGCGCCTCTGTTAGTAAGCTAGAGTTATATATATAACTGTAGAACTATATATATAACTTCCAAGTAAGGACTATATTATATACATATGCTGTAGGAGTTGAGTGCTTGGTGTTGAGGGTCAGCCTGAGGTCCTCTCAACTTGCCTGGCATGGATTCACCACTTCATATAACATCTCTATATATGTTATATCTATATCTCTATAGAGTTTTATACATATATATATTCAGGAATGGGATGTTAACAGTTTTAAAGCATATATATATATAACTCTAATGTATAAAATATGTATTATATATATATACATATATATATACATAAAACTTTTTATATGATTTTACATATATAAAATCATAATGTAATTATGGGAGTGACATTTTATCACCTATGCCATATCCTATTGGTTAAAAGCAAGTCACAGATCCTATCCAAACTGAAGGATAGGAGATTATACAAAGGCATGAAGATCAAAGGGCAGAAATCACTGGGACAGGTCAGGGAAGCAAGGAGGAAGGGAAGACTCATCATCTTAGGTTTTATCCACTATAGCGCCCTTGACATTTTTGAATTTTACCTTCTAGAATCTTCCTTAATTTGAGTTTCTGTAAAATGTTTCTCAACTTGGATTTGTCCAATGTTTTCTCATGATTCCTCATACCCAGGTAAAGATTCCTTTCCCAGAATATTATGAAAAATGTTTAGTTCTTCACACTGTATGGTGGCTTGTGATTTCAGTTTGCCCTATTATTTGAGTTTACATATTTCATTTAAATTAAGTATTATCTGCCAGGGTTTATTCTTTTTCTTTATGTAATTAATAAATGTTTGGTGGAAATGTGCTTTAAAACTGTTAACATCCCATTCCTGATCACACTTCCAATCCATCAATAAATTTATCTTGAAGTTTGGAAGATAGATCTGCTGAATATAAAATTTTTGGTTGACAGGTTTTCTGTTTTTTTTTTTTTTTTTTTTGGAGCACTTTGAATATGTTATCTCATTGCCTTTTGGCCTCCATTGTTTCTGCTGATGAATCAGCTGATAATCTTATTGCAGTTCCCTTGTAATCAATTCATTTATTTTATCTTCCTGCTTTCAAGATTTTCTTTCATGTTTAACTTTCAGCATTTTTACTGTAATGGGTCTATTTGTGAATCTCTTTGCATTTATCTTAATTTGATTGTTGAGCTTCCTGGATGCACAGGTTATTATTTTTCAATAAATTGAGAGAGCTTTCAGCTATTGTTCTTTGAAAATTTTTTTGTCTTTTTTCTCCTCTCCTGATATTCTCATGACTTGTACATTGTTGTGCCTAATAGTGTTCCACATTTCTTTGAAGATCTATTCATTTTTCTTCTTTTTTATCTGTTCTTGACCCTCTATAATCTCTATTAATCTCTATTCAAGTTCACAAATTCTATCCTCTACCAAATCAAATTTAAATCTACTTCTGAGCCCTTCTTTGAATTTCTATTATTAAATTTTTCAACTCCAGAATTTATTTTGTTCTTTTTTATAATTTCTTTATTGATATTTTCTATTTCATGTGACATTATCATCATACCTTCTTTCACTTCTTTAATCATGCTTTCCTTCTCTGGAACTGGGGGCAGGGAGAGAAAAATAGAGCTTCTCTCTGCTTTACACTCTTGCTGTAGGAGTTGAGTGCTTGGTGTTGGGGGTCAGCCTGAGATCTTCTCAACTTGCCTGGCATGGATTCACCATTTCAGGAGCCAGAAATAGGGCTATCAGGGTCCCAGGAGTCTCAGCATGCCACACATAAAGTAGAGCCTCTGTCTGTGAGAGAAAGTCCCCAGTTTTAAACTGCATGCCTAGAACTTAGCCTCAGCAACAGCTGCTGGGGAAATGATAAGGATAAGAAATGCCAAATCCCTGGTCCTCTCAGGATGGAAGCACTCTTCCTGAGAGAGAGAGCCCTGTGTTCTTGGCTGGAGTAGAGTCTCTGCCTCATTAATTAAGAAGAGGAGAGGGAGGGAGCAGTCTGTTCAAATACACAGATTCTCACCTTTCTTACCTACTTTTCATAGATTTTATTTATTCATTTTTCTTGACCACCATTGCATCTTTATTTTATTTCAATGTATTCTCTCTCTCTCTCTCTTTTTTTTTTTCACTTTTATTTTAAGTTCAGGGGTATATGTGCAGGTGTGTTACATAGATAAACTTGGGTCATGGGGATTTGCTATACAGATCATTTCATCACCCAGGTATTAAGCTAGTCCCCATTATTTTTCCTGATCCTCTCCCTCCTACCACCCTCCACCTTCCAAAAGGCCCCAGTGTGTGTTGTTTCACTTGATGTATCCATGAGTTCTCATCATTTAGTCACCACTTATAAGTAAGAATATGTAATATTTGGTTTTCTGTTCCTGTGTTAGTTTGCTGGGGATAATGACTTCTAGCTCCAACCATGTTCTTGCAAAAGACATGATCTTGTTCCTTTTTATGGCTGCATAATATTCCATGGTGTATATGTACCATATTTGCTTTATCCAGTCTATCATTGATGGGCATTTAGGTTGGTTCCATATCTTTGTTATTGTGCTGCAATTCACTCAAAACCACACAATTACATGGAAGTTGAATAACCTGCTCATGAATAACTTTTGTGTAAATAATGAAATTAAGGCAGAAATCAAGAAGTTATTTGAAACTAGTGAAAACAAAGATACAATGTACCACAATCTCTGGGACACAGCTAAGGCAGCACTAAGAGGGAAATTCATAGCACTAAATGCCCACATCAAATAGTTAGAAAGATCTCAAGTTAACAACTTTAATATCACAACTAACAAAACTAGAGAACCAAGAGCAAACAAATCCCAAAGCTAGCAGAAGACAAGAAATAACCATAGAGTTTATAGAGTATTTGCTTCTTTACTTGCCACTTGCCCTTAGGACCATTTCCAGATATTTTGACTGGCTGATTTTTTTGTTTTGTCTTAAAAATTTTAACCACTTTCACTGGAAAGTGGGTCAGCAAATCTCCTCATGCTATCATGCCAGTTGATTTTCCTGACTCAATGTTTAATGTCTCAACTGGCTGCATTCTTCTTAAGTAGTCATGGCCCATAGCCCATATACATTTCAGAGTTTCTAAATATCAGAGTTCTTTTGCATTATCCACAGTTGCAGGTTTTTCAGACCTTTGCATTGTCTCTTCTCTCTGCATAGAACTCCCTTTCCCTAGATAGTCACAGGGCTTACTCCCTCTCCTCCTTCACATGATTGCTCAAGTATCAGCTTTTTAGCAAGGCTTTCTCTTCCACCCTATTTAACATTGAACTGTATTTCCCAACTGGCATTCTTATCCTCTTTTGCTTTCTTTTTTCCTGCTCCACAACATTCATCACTATCTATGATACTGTATATTTACTTACTTGGTTACTGTCTTTCTCACTCCAGCAGAATACAGACTGTGTTTGGCCAGAGGCTTTTTTCCCCTAATCTCTTTTGCTCCCTGCTGAATCCTTAGCACCTTTAAGTGCCCTGCACATAGTGGGCACTAAAAATATATTCAATAAGATAACATTCTTGGTGCCTTACATGTATTAACTCATCTAATGCTCACCTATGATCACTAATAGTAACAACAATCAATGAAAATAATTATGAATAATGTTCCCTGCTCTTCAGACATGGAAACTAAGGTACAAAGAAGTTAAATACAGCCAGACTACAATAGAGGCAGGATTTGAACCCGGGCCACTTGACTATTAAATTTTCATTCTCATTCTCCTTACTCCCAGAAATGGGTTTCTTTTTCAGAGCACTAACTCAACTATTTCCAGTTTACATGTTAAGACATTGGTTGATATTAGTTAGGGTTATTAAGATTTCAAAGTACTCACATTTTAATAATTCAATCTTAAGAATCAAACCCCTTTAAATATCAGGTGAGTCTCTTTTTTTAAGTTATATGTCAGACAGGAGGTAAGGAGAATTATTTTTTAAAGAAAAGGAATTTGATTGATGCTTGTTAAATAAGCAGTGGCCTATTTGCCCTGCTCATGAGTATCCAGCAATTAAATTAAATGAGGTATAATAGCTGCAAAATATACAATTAGTGCTCACTCTTAGTTTCTAGGAATTATGTTAATGTAGCTGGATGTTGCATCAACCAATCTCAATGGAAATTATTTTTAAAAACCCTATAATATACTGACAAGCAACTCTTTGAATCTAAATTAGAATAGAAACTCTATAATGCATTAAAATCAACATTCTCATATTTGAAATAAGTAGAGAAATATAACTCGCTGGTATTACTGATCTACCTAATATAAATTAAAATTATAAGATTATACCATGAAATGGATAATAAATATTATCAACTGATATATGTGGATGATGGAATTATGAGTAATTTTTAAATTTCCATATATTTTATATATTTAAAATAAATGTATCTTCTCTGGAATCAGAAAAAATAGTGGTTAAGTGTTAGAAAACACTAAAGAGCTTTGTTTTCATGAGAAGAAGCTTTCATTGCTAAACATGTAAATAAACCCATTTACTGCCGTGTTATGGATGTTTCTGCATATGTAAATATTTTAACAACTTGTAGATTCATTTTACACAGGTACAATTAAGTGGATCTAGCACTTCTGAAACTTACTATATAAACAATTTAATATGATATATTACATATGGTAACTATACTTTCTCTTTAATTTTTTGATACTTAACAATTATACATATTTATGAAGTACATGTGATATTTTGTTATATGCATGCAATGTGCAATGGTCAAATGAGGGTATTTAGGGTATCCATCACCCCAAATATTTTCTTATATAAAGACTCCTTATTATGAAGTTTGAGTCTTTAGTACCAGAAAAGCAGAGGTTAAGAGCTTGGCCTCTAGGGCCACACACCTCAGGTTTTAAACTCTAGCTCCATCATTCTTGAACTGTGGGACAGTGGACAAGCTACTCAGAGTCTCTGTGGCTTAGTCTCATCTTTCATAAAAAGAAGGCAATAATTGCTCCTGTTTTACAGGATTGCTGTGGGCATTAAAGGAATTGACAAGTTAAACTTAGGGCAATGCCCTGACATGCATTTGCTAGCATGGTTATACTAAATTGTAAGCCTCTTAAAGTTAAGGGAAGCTACTTTATTTACTTCTGCTCCTTACACATGGAAAAACATCAATAAATGATTATAGGACAAATGATGGGATTCATTAATTTGAGAACTAAAATAAAAATGAGAATTACACAGTCACTAAAACAAAAATTAGAATGTTTTGTGGACTGTCACATGTGAGATCTCTGTCAGTATTTCTCTTTGGCTCCCAACTAAGAGTTCTAGGAAGAGAAAGTTCTAATTTTTCACTGTAAACTCTAGAGATTTTTCTGAAGTTAGACAAATAAGAAATCTAATGTTTTAAAGCCAGGACTTTATATGAAAGTAATAGAACCTCAATTCTAATTAGTTTATGTAACACAAAAAAGGAGATGTGCTTGGCTTATGTAGCTCCAACACAAGAAGAGAGGCACTGGAGCTGGTCTTTGGAATAACTAGAATCAGGTGTGTCCATCTACAAGCCGCAGAGCCCAGCTGTTTCTGACATGCTTTCTCTCTTGGTCTTGCTCCTCACCCTTTGCCTCTTGCTCTATTTCTCCCTTGCATGTTGGCTATGTTCTTTCCCACTGCAGGAAGTTTCTGTGTAGGATGGGGGTCATGGCTGCCAGCAGCCCTAAGCTCCATTCCCAGATGCTCTCAAAAAGAGAGGAGAGAAATCTTACCCAACATATCCCATCATAAAATGTGCCAGGAAAGGCTTTTTTGGCCCTGCTTTGGTATTTTGCCCATCTCTGGATAAACCATCATGTCTAAGAAGGAGGATCGCATAAGATACATACTTGTCTCCCTGCTCTGGGGTTTGTTATTGTTATTTACCTCTTCATTTGGACTGGCTAGATGATTTTAGTGAATTCCTTCCCGTCTATGCCCCAGTGTTCAATCTCTGATGTTGCTCTTCAGGGAGCACACCTCAGGGTATGTACACTGTTAGTCTTTCCATGACCACGCTCAGATGTTAAACTCCTCTAATGTCTAGAGGTGAGGAAGAAGTGGCTCCCCCAAAAAAAGTTACAGATAGATAGACCAGTCAGGCTGTTGCAGAAATGCCAAGTGATCGTCTCAATTTGTGCCTAGTATATGAAATAACTTAGATTTGGGGATTAGAGCCTATATTAAATTAAACAGCCTATATTAAATTATGGAATTACTAAGGTAGGACATAGAGGCTTAACTGAAAATATTCCAACGTAGAAATGTCTCAGCTCTCTATGAGGGTTAGGGCAGGATTTATATGATCTGCTAACCTCTCCCAGTTTTTAAGATTAATGATTATGGTTATATTACCCTACCTGGAAATATTCTTTCCAGGTAGGGTAATATAACCATAATCATTTCCAACAATATTTCCCAATATCACTTACTATCCCTGATTATTCCCAACAAATATTCCCAACAATATTTCCAACATCACTTACTATCCCTGATTTTCTATTAAAGCAAAAATATTTCATATTTTCTTATCAGTGCAAAACAAATGAATGCCTTTAGTATCTCTAATTCTAGAGTCTTCTTGGATTCACCTGGGAAGGAAGGCAGATTTAGATTAATTATTGTGTGAAGCATGGTAAGAATTGATGTACCAAAAGAATCCTAAGTCACAGTGAAGGCCAATTGAAACTGGATGGCTTAAATTGGAAATAGTTCAAGTCTAATGGCCTTTTCACTCTTTAAATGACCATATTAAAGGCATAGTACTAGTTTAAAAATATATACATAATACTTAAATGTGCATCAGAACTCTTGAAATGTATATCATTTAAATATATACCAGAATGCTTTCCACATAAGGGTTTAAATAATGGCCCCAGTAACCTTGGATATTTACACTGTGCTGCCAGGCACTACATTTTTTTTTTTTTCTGAGATGGAGTCTTGTTCTATCACCCAGGCTGGAGTGCAGTGGCACCATCTTGGTTCACTCCAACCTCCGCCTCCTGGGTTCAAGTGATTCTCTTGCCTCAGCCTCCCGAGTAGCTGGGATTATAGGTGTCCGCCACCAAGCCCTGCTAATTTTTTGTATTTTTAGTAGAGGTGGGGTTTTACCATGTTGTCGAGGCTGGTCTCAAACTCCTAACCTCAGGTGATCCATTTGCCTCAGCCTCCCAAAGTGCTGGGATTACAGGGGTGAGCCACCGCACCCGGTCCAGGCATTGAATATTTTAAGTGCAGTGTATAGATCCTATTTATACCAAAAATCTTATGGCTACAGAAGCCATCTGTTTTTCAATTAGATAAAAACTGATTGACTTCCTAGTTAGACTGAAAGATCTTATTTTACTCACGATTTAGTGTTTTACATGAAACTCTTGACTTTTACTTAAAAGTCTATCAACAAAATCTCAGACCTAGATGAAAAAAATTAAAAGTTTCATGCTAAAGTTATTTTCTTTTTTTTTTTTTGGCATTTTCCTTCTTTATGAAATTTTCTTAGAATCTGTAGCTTCAATTAAAATTGCACGGGTCATTTGATCCAGAATTTCCACTAGCACTAACAAGCAAATAAATAATCATAGACTTGGGGAAAAAAAACTCTAGCTACATGCATATTCATTACAGTGTCATTTATAGTAGCAAAAAAATTGAAAGATAAATGTGCAATAATAGGAAAGTCTAAAATATGACAGAAATAAAGTCTGGCATATTCATCCACTAGAATATTATGTAATCACTGAAATTGATGTTGAGGAAGAATATGTTCTAAAAAGATATTATAAATATATCATAAGATTTGTTTTAAAAGATTATAAAATAGTAAAATCCCATTGTTTAAATAGCAAAGCAAAGGTGTGTTTAAAAATAATCTTTTTAAATGGGATTTTATATGTATATAAATGGAGGGAAAAAACCACGATACACACCAAAGTATTAATAAAATGATTTGAGCCTAGGTAGTAGAAATGCGGACTGTCTTTTTTGTATTTTATATGTTTTGTAAATTTTCTATTTAAAAATCTTATATTTATGAAAGAAAAATAAGAAATAAAAATTATTATTCACAATTGAGACTTTTGGTGTTAAAAATACTTGAACATTACAAGAATGGGTACTATGAGGAAACAATTTGTCATTAGCAGATTACCTATGCTTCTTTGGAGTGATTTCTCTGTGACTTTTCACAGTATTTCACAATTCTGTCCAAGGCTTTATCAAAATCTATGGATATCCGATCAAAACAAAAATTAACAGAAATCTACAAAAGAGCTATTAGGGACATTACTTTTGTGAATAGATAGCACTCTGGGGACAGTCACTGTGTTATCTTTTTCATCTTAATTTCACTGCTAGGCTTAACAGTGCTTTGTGCCTACCAGTGCTCAATCATTGGATCAGTGTTGAATGACTGTTAAACTCCTTGATGTCAGAGCTAATTGCTGATAACACCCTACAGGGTTTGCTATGAGAGGTACATAAATTGCACCTGCCAAAATGAGAACCCAAAGCTGCCTCTGGGGATCAAAATTAAGGACAACGCACCTTTGCTTTGCTAGCTGTGAATTTGATTTAAAAGGAAAAACAAACAAGAAACAAAAAACCCAGAGTTGATTCCAGAACGGAATATGTGTAAAGAGTTCACATTTTTTGTATCTTAGTTGGTATTCCACAATACAATTTTTAACAGGTCCTTCATTTTGATCTCATCTGCTATGAACTAATGTGACTACAATAGGTCAGATAAACTGTCACTCTCCTAAAAGAATGGAGCAGTGTAGTACAAATGTCACTATTTTAAAGTAACATTCTTTTTGCCTAACCCATTGTCCAGTTGTATTTCAAGTGAAGACATATTTTCTAAATTAAATTTATCTTTTAATACTATAAGGAGTCCTTATCTCCAGGCATGCTTTTGTACTTACTATCACTTCAGTAATTTGAATCACCTACACAAGTTCAAGGAAAGCACTGTGAACATAACAAGTCCTTATGCAAGTCCAGGGTATTTTGTTCACCTAGTTTACTGCCTTACCATCTGCCCTTTACTTCTGGAGGACTTTCAATAAAGCAGGAGCCAAAGTAAATGCAGATACCCCACTGCTATCTATTTAACTTTCATTAAGTGAGTTGGTGCAGTGCTCAGGCGCCTTCTCAAAACCAGCCCATCATCTAAGAGTATTTACATAAGACTCTTTGCATTATATTCCAACCTCTGCAACACTAGTATTAACTACTGACATCTGCCAACTCTGACTGGTAAGTGCTTTACAGTATCAATTCATCCCAAGCAAAAAGCATTTCTGAGTGCTCCAGTGCTCTTGTTAATGCCAATAAGAAGTATCAAGGCTCATATGACACCTAGAAGAAATTAGTACCCACATTCAAAGAAAAGTCTTTGTTATTTCCCAGAGTATTATGTGGACTTTATTGAGATGACTGCATCTGACACCTGCTGTAATATAAAATGCAGCTATAATTAGCCAACTGATGCTCACTGCAGTTTAGGTCGAATCCCTTCTGTGGGAATTATGCTTTAAAATATTCAGAACTCCAAGTGGCTCTCATTACATTTAATTTTAACTTAGAATTAGGTGGTCTAGAAAAAAAATTTAGGATTGTAATAGCCCCCTGCTGAATGCCACACAGCAACGTGAAAACCCATAGGGTTTTTTTCCCCTTCTAAAAAAAAAAATGGGAACAGCAGACTACACTACAGCCTTCAATTGAAGTCTGGCTTTGCTTAATTGTACTTTTTGCACTCATCAGTCTCTCCTCTTCAGAGCAAGCTACAAAAATTGCCTGAATAGCCAAAGAAAAGTTTCCCACAGTCACTGGCCACAGAAAAACACTATTGTCCTTCCTCACAGTTTGATGGACAACATTTCTATAAATGGGTAGCCAGGCTGTCAATGGTACCCTTGCTGAAAAGGCAAAAGAAGAGAACAGATTCTGCCAATATCTGACAAAGCATGTTAACACATAATCAGGCATTCACTAGTCAGGCAGCTGCCCCTGGGACCTTCATCACACAGGTGCCTTTAAGCCATTTCCTATTCACAGATAAAGGAAACAAACAGGAGATACCTGGGAAAGGAGCAGTCTATTATAGTTTGCCAAATGTCCATCTTCTGGGCTGTGTGTAAAAGTAGAAAGAGAAAAAAAAAAAAAACCCTGTAGTTTCAACTGAGAAATCATAAAACAGCCAAACACTTACAAAACCTTTAAATTAAGCTGTGGAGGTTTTTCCCTTTCCTTTTCTCTATCTTTATTTTTGTGGGGGGGACGGGAGTGGTGTGTGGATTTTCTGTTTGTTTATATGGTATAGCAGCACTCAAGTCTAACAACAAAGGCCATCTTTTCCTTGGTGGCTTATCAAATGCATTTGCCCAATTCCTGTGAAATGCTAAGGCCAAAATAAATACTTACTTGGTCCAACTGAGTCACAAAAGGGTTTACTTTGTCACCTGAAGCCATTTTTCCTAAACACTCACACATTCTCTCACTCTTCGTTTCAAGATTTGGGGTCAGTAATGCCAAGGGGTAATGGGGTGGATGATTCTCCAGGAAAGCAGAAATTCTGGACTATTTCTTGAGGAACCACCAAAATAAAATGGTTAGCATTGTTTATTTCTTCATAAGTGCTCAGACTAAGGACATTATTTCCACATTGTGCATATCTATCCAGAGGAAATATCAGAACTCAACACTCCATTAAGCTAATGGCCCCATGACCATATATGACATTAAAACATGCATACTGGCAAATGGCTATTCTTAAGACATTTTCAAATTAAAATTTAATGATTACTACCTTTAAGTTGTTAAGTAAGAATTTCTATTTTCTTTCTTCATTTTCATTTTACTGATTATCATACTGTCAATTCTCCTATATTTAAAATGTGGTACACATATGAGGAAAGAACCAGGAATGCAATTTTGTGAGGTGATGAAGTTCTTAGGGATCTCAGATTGACTAAAATGTAGCTGTTAGGATACAATTTGAAAACTGGCACACTCAAAACCACAACTTTTAACCTAAAAGGCAAGTACTACAAAACTACTGGAGAAAAAAAAAATCAAGACAATAATTAATCCAAACCAGTGCCAAAAGTTGAAACTATTGCTTTTTCACCTAACTTTGTAAATAAGCAATACTTACCTTACATAGCTTCCTCATCTGCAAAATAGGAGTGCAATGCTTAACATTACTATTTGTTGAATACAATGCTCAACAAATGGAACAAAACCAATAAACGATCACAAATACCGTAGAAATATAACACTGTATTCTCTAACTTAAACTTTATTTTCTTCTTTATTTCTAACAATTTATTTAATAAAATATAAATAAAATTATGAGGTCAATTTTAGTTATTAAATAGATTGCAAATTAGGATTTATAAAGTTTATTATCCTTACAAACATAAACACATTAAGAAACCTTTCCTTAAATTTAATTCAATTGAATAATATTTAGAAACTGCCAATATATAATCATTGCCATTACTACCAGTATGCCTACTATGTGACAGTTATATTATGTGCATTTTATTATTTAATCCTTACAAGAACCATCTGAGTCAGGTACAATTATTTTCCCTATTTTACAGGTAGGAAACTGAGGCTTTGAAATATAAAATGAATTAAACTTCTCTATTTTTCTACTAAGTTTCAGAGCTTGGATTTGGACTCAGATCTGTCTCCTTATAAAGACCATACCTGTCCTATGAAACCATGGTTTATGTTTTAATAAGTAGAACAAAATAATTTTTTATTAATGATTTGAAAATGCAACATGCTCTTTTATTAGGTAGCATGTGTACATTTTCTATTTTATGATATATGTGTGTATTTTTGTCATTATGACATAAGTTAGAACAACATCTTATCTCCAGGTAAAATAATCAAAACATTTTTTGGATAGTTGAATTAGGATTTTATTTTTCTTAACTATTCAAAGTGAAAGAGTGTCTCTCCATGACCAAATTTACACTTGAAAATTTTTACTCAAAGACTAAACACTATCTTCCCAACCAGACTGAAGTTCTTTAAGGTTGAAAAGGAGCCCTGTTTTTAGCTTTCTCAAGATTTATGGTAAAACACACCCTCGTAGGAATCTCTTCTTTAGATGTAGCCCATAAAACTCCTACAGCTTAAAACACTCTGGCTTTGGTTGAATCCAGAGTTTGTAGCGTTGCCTACCAAATCCAATCTTTTCTAAACATCTAAACTTTTTAGCCTCATGTTTCAATTCATAGAAATCTTGCCACTTCAATTCTAATCTCATCCTCTCTCCAACTGAGCAAATCTCATCTCTCCTTCTTCCTTCTTCATTCCCATTTCTGGACTCTAAGTTACTGTGTTTCTGACTAGAAATACCCTCTTTCCTTCTATCAGTCTAAATCTAGTATTTCATGTCTATCTAATGGTGCACTTTCTCAATAAAATGTTCTTAACTCACTCCACTTACCGTTAAACTTTCATGTAATTTCATCTATCCTCTTTTTTTCTTTTTTGAGATGGAGTTTTGCTTTTTTTGCCCAGGCTGGAGTGCAGTGGCACGATCTCAGCTCACTGCAACCTCAGCCTCCCGGGATCAGGCAATTCTCCTGCCTCGGTCTCCTGAGTACCTGGGCTTACAGGCGCCCGCCACCATGCCCAGCTAATTTTTTTTGTATTTTTAGTAGAGACAGGGTTCCACCATGTTGGCCAGGCTGGTCTCAAACTTCTCACCTCAGGTGATCCATCCGCCTTGGCCTCCCAAAGTGCTGGGATTACAGGCATGAGCTGTCCTTATTTTTTCATTTATGTGGCCTATCACCTTTCACTTGATTGATATGATGGCTAGCCTCATCCTCTAATTGATTAATGGAGCCTAGACCTTTATTTTCTACCAAATTACATACTCCTTGGGGGCAAAAGAAAGACCATGAATCTATAAATAAGTGAATGAATGAATGAATAGTAAAACAGTTGACCCTAATGCTTTATATACTATTGTGTCATAAATCCTTGAAGAGGGTTATCATCAATTGATATACTCCTAGAGTTCTACAACTAGAAAAGGAAGAAATCTCACACTGATATCTGGCTTGAACTAAGAATGAGTTAAAAGAGTTGCCAACTCTAATCTTTCCTGTGGAAATTTCCTGTGGAAATCATTAAGGCCCGAAACATTCTGGCTTTTCTCCTTCTAGGCACATGAGGGGATTGCTCTTCTTGACCCCATTTGAAATTAACCTGGTGATTTGCTTTAATCAATTAGTGTGATCAGAAATGACAAATAGTCATTCTAGGGAGAAACTTTAATAGTCTGTGTGCTATTTGCCATTTTACTTTTTCTTTGCTGCAGTAATTGTGGAAGAACGAAGATGGAGTCCCCTCCTCAGCCAGGGTCCTTAAATAAGGAAAATGTAGAGCAGTGTCCCTGGCCAACTTATGGTCACCATGTAAAAGGAGTAAGAAACAAAGTTGTCCTGTTTTTTTGTGTGTTTGTTTGTTTTGAGACATTGATCAACATATGTAAGATGTACATTGATTCATTCTGCAAAGTTGCCCTGTTTTAAGCCACCAAGATTCAATACTGCAGCACAGCCTCTCCTATGCTTACTAATAACTTCTTAATGTCGAGGTGGGACACAGTATGCCAAAATGGGAGGAGACTGAAAAACAGAATGACTGGCTAAATTAAAGCATCTTCAAATATGATCCAGAAGTATATTAGATTAGGTATTTCATTTCTGAAACTGGTGGGTAAAGAATTAAGTTCAATACATCCTTCAAATGTCTTCTTACTGAGTTGTTCACAATTACATTTCTTTCTCCCCTTTGGTGTCCATTGTCCCTTCACGCTTGGCACATTATTTTGAAATTTTGAAATTTTATAGTAATCACAGACTTCACTAAAATCTTAACCACCAAAAAATTTAATGGTATATTTCTATAACTTTTATATGTAATATTTCTGATTTAATATTAAAATATCATTTGTGTCCTCATAGATGCAGCTGTAAAATCATATGCCTATTTTTGGCTTTATTTTGCTGTTGGTATGTCCAGGTAGTCAATATAAGAAATCACTGATCTGGCTCTACTGATCTATTTAAGAGTTATTTTTACCTATTTATGGCATAAATATATAAATGTTTTCACGTGTTTCAAAAAAGAAACATATATCTAAAGTTTCAAATATGAAATATGAGAACCTACTGACTATGCTTATTTTGTTTTTACTTTCATTCTCTTTTATATAACAATATGCTGACAGATACATTCCCCTATGACTACATTCTTCACTGTACATAAGTACTGTATAGTTATGAATAATGAAATGATTAAAAAGCATAATGAAAGAATGGCACAACTGTTTTTTTTTTTTTAATTTCTCACTCTTGAGGGCTCATTGCAATATTTCCTGCTCCATATTAAACTTGAGAGCTTCTGAGAAGTATTCTTAGAATTCTGATCTTTTGGAAAGAATAATGATTCAATTAGAGTTTTTTTAATCATGATGATTACTTTATGATAATGATCTTACATGGCTAAGACGTTGCACTTACATTGCACTTAGATGCAGCATTTCATTTTAGCAAATTCTAAGAACCATTCATGACTTCATTATTGTACCTGATTTTTACAAGTTCTTTATCCAAGAACCTCTTTATTTCTAGTCGAAATGGGGAAGCTATTTGAGAGGTACAGTGATACCAGCACCAACTGAAAAACATAACAAAATGAGGACCATCAGAACCATTTGAAAGCAAACCTGAAATTCTCATTCGTAGTCTTAAGTAGTATGTCTTGGAATTGGTTCAGAAACCAGTCTTTTAGAGGTCCTTTGAAATTGTCTTGGGGTTTTATTGGCTAAATTGAGTCTTCTGTACCACATTTTATATTATGACATTAGTTTCCTCTCACAATAGAAGGAGGGAGCTAAGATGATATCACCTCATCATTTCTAACAATGTCTTGCTAGCTAGGACTGAAACTAGCCAAATTTCTGAAACTTCGTTCATTCAAGTGGCAACACATGAATAGAAATGGCATTAAAAATTGTTTGTTGTAGTTATACAAAAATATTTATATTGTAAAACCTTAATAACTTTTTTCTTTTGCCATCCTCTTTTAAGGTATTCAGTTTATTAATGCTGATTCAACCAATATTTATTGAACCCTGATTATGTTAGGGAAACGAAACCCATGACATTGCATGGAAATAGAAAACAGATGCTATGTTTGAATGTCCCCTCCAAAACTCATGTTAAATTTTAATTGCCATTGTGATGGTATTAAGATGTGGGACCTTTAAGAAGTGATGACACATTATCACAGGAGTGGGTTAGTTATCACAGGAGTGGATTCCCTATATTAATAAAAGGGATGAGTTTGGCCCCTTTCCCGCTTGCTTTTGCTCTCACACTCTGTGCCCTTCTACCTTCCACCATGGAATAACACAGCAAGGCCCTCACCAGGTGCTGAGCAGATGCCAGTGCCAGCCTCCAGAACCATTAGCCAGATAAATTTTTCTTTATAAATTACCCAGTCTATGGTATTCTGTTACAACAACACAAAACAACTAAGACGGTAGGTAACGATATATGTCATAGGAATAGCACAGACCATACTGGCTCTCTTAAGGAAGCTTCCAGTTGTCAGGGGGTCAGAGAAAGCCTGGTGGAAAGGCTGAGTCTCAAGCTGAGTCTTAGAAAAAAATAGGGAGATTTTACCTATTATAAATAGGAATAATGAAGCAGAAGTAAAAATGCAGGGGGACAATATGAATGGCAAGGAAATGAGTCTACTGTAGAAACTGCAAACCACTTACACAAAGTAGAAGTGTGAAAATGGGATGTTTCCAGTCAACAGGGCATGGTAAAGTTTTAGTTGTTGAAGCTGGTGGTGGATGGTGTGTGAGCATATGTATTCAGGTATAATGAAGATGTCCTTCTTTGGGAGAGACGAATCAAGTTCACAGAGGAAGCATAAAGGGATGATATGAGTTTAGTCTTAGAAATAAAAAACACTTCTTCCTTTGAGACAGCAACAATCCTACTTTACCAAGAAAGAACATCTGAGGAGGTCACAACACTTATTGTGTGTTTCCTTACTTTCCCTCTCCTCTAAAGAAAACATCTCAGCCACTAAGTCTATTTTTTCATTCACAGGTACTTTCATTTTAACATTTATTGAACACACCTACTATGTGCTAGAAACTGTTCTGATGGGTACAAAGATCAATCAGCTACTTCACTCTTGGCATACCATTGCCTAGCATATGGTTGATGCTCGATAAATGTTTGCTGCTTTAAGATAGAGATAACAGAAATGAGAAAGTACACACTAGTTATCTGTGAATTTCTCAGTAAAGTAGGATGGTTATTATCTGGTGAGAATGGAAAGGGTAAGAAGTGAATTAGATGTGTGAGCAAGAAGAGATATGAAGCATCTGCTAAGGGAAGTGTGCTGGGGAATAAATGGGAGATCAATATCAAGATAGCCTAGCAGCAACAAGAACCCAGTTGGAATAGGAGAGATTGATTTTTGTAGTAGGACAGGGTACACATGGTGGTATGACTTTCTCCAAGAATACTATTTTGACAAAATTCTCTATCATACAGAAAAACGATCAGGGGAAACACATAGGTAGTGGTGGTGGAAGGTGAGAATTGGCCTGGAGAAAAGATAGGGATTTAATAAATGCAAAGTGGAGTTTTGCATTTTGCTAAAGGCAAGTCCTCTGTCCCCCAAATAGCTTGATGTTACATGATATTTCCCCCATATTCTTAACCCATAAAAAATGAATTACTGTCTTCTAAACTGTTCTATTCTAAATTGCATTTCAACATGATTTGTGAAATAGCTGTACCATTACTAAACCTGTTGTAGAATTCTCTATTTTTATCAGGATATCCACAAAAGTGTGTTTTCATGATAAAATCCTACCCTGAACTTTTGTAAAAGTATAGAAATGTTAAATGCAGGATCTTACAAAAATTAATATTAAAGTAATAAATAATATTTACTTCTTTCATTGTAAGATTGTGGAAATTCCACACAACAAACGCTATAAATTCCCTTTTTGAATAAATGAGACCCTTTCAGAGAACATTAAATCTGTAAAAATTAAAAAACAGCCTCCACTGATTTAGCTACTATGATTTTTATTTATGCTGTTTGTTATCTACTTAGATTTTACATATTTCATGTGTCTCCATATTTGAAGTTACTGTAAGAACATATGACAATATGGCATTAGCTCATTCAAAAATGACGTTATTGAATATAGCACAATTCTAAAACTCTTTATAGGAGAATTAGTATCTTTTATTTTAACCAATCTTCTGACACCAGGATTTTCCTCAGCTTAAATTGATTCCTAGTTTTAAATGAAAAGAAGCTGACTGACTCTGACTGTTCTCAATTCCCCTCTCTTAGAAAACCAGGTAGATAAGTCCATGTAAGTTGCTGTGAAGTTCTCAGGAAAATACCACTCAAGAGGACAAAAACTCAGAAGCTCTTCAAGCATCTGGAGTATCTTTTCCTTTAAAATTCTCAGGATGGGGCCGGACTCACACCAGACACTCGAATATTTGTGTGACTAGACTCTCTACAACCCTAGAGTAGGGCTGTATCTGACTTATTCACAGTTGAATCTCCATTGCCTACCAAAGCATCAGACATATAAAATTAATGTTGAGGAGAAAGGAAGCCTAAAGGCCCAAGATAGTTAGCTTCAGTTCTAAGTAACAACATTCTCCTAGACAGTATACTGAAAGGGTCAGGCACTGAACAAAACATCTGCACTTTAACAACTGTCTTAATAATAGCACATGTTATTAAACACCAAAGAACTTTTGGAACTACTCACATTAAAAAAATTTAGAAAATTGCATTCAAATTACAGGTAATTTACATATGAAATTGCTTGCAGTTAATGTGTTGCTTAATAGGCACACATTTGTTCGTATAAATTTTAGTATTTTCTTTGCCCATGATTTAACTAACTTACCTTCTCAAGAAAGTTGCTGTAAAACCATACTTTAAATCTCAATAGTTTTTGCTTTTTTCTTTGTAAGGGAGATGCTGCTGCTGTTTGGGTGTAAGGACAGGAGGTAAAGCCAGCTGAAAGGGGTTTAAAGCAATAACAAAGCAGATAATACCGTTTATTTTCTTCAGGGAGATTTTCCAAGTGTTTTGGAAACCTATTTGTATTGACAAAATAAATTAGATGAAATTGACAGAAAAGAGAGCTCTCATTATGAAAGTTCAAAATATGAACTATATTACCCTTCAGTTATTGATATCAAGAATTTACCTTACTGATGCTGGGGCTGTAAGGCGCGCGCAGTCAGCTGTTTGCGGTGCAGGGAGCACGCCGGGGCTTGCTTTCTCTCCTCTGCCGCCGCCGCCGCCATGATTCCGGTGTCGCTGGTGGTGGTGGTGGTGGGTGACTGGACTGTCGTCTACCTGACCGACTTGGTGCTGAAGTCATCTATTTTAAACATTCTTACGAAGACTGGCTGGAAAACAGTGGATTGAGCATCTCCCCTTTCCACATAAGAGGGCAAACTGCTGTTTTCAATCGTGCATTTTACAGTTGGGGACGGCGGAAAGCGACGATGCTTTACCAATGGTTCAATTTTGGAATGGTGTTTGGCGTAATTGCCATGTTTAGCTCATTTTTTCTCCTTGGAAAAACGCTGATGCAGACTTTGGCGCAAATGATGGCTGACTCTCCCTCTTCTTCCTCCTCCTCTTCATCCTCTTCCTCTTCGCTTCACAATGAACAGGTGTTACAAGTTGTGGTTCCTGGTATAAATTTACCTGTCAATCAACTGACTTACTTCTTCGCTGCAGTTCTTGTCAGTGGTGTTGTACATGAAATTGGACATGGGATAGCAGCTATTAGGGAACAAGTTCGATTTAATGGCTTTGGGATTTTTCTCTTCATTATTTATCTTGGAGCATTTGTTGATTTGTTCACCACTCATTTGCAACTTATATCGCCAGTCCAGCAGCTAAGGATATTTTGTGCAGTTGCCTACAAACTGCAGAGGAGCCAGTAGCTAAGGCTGCTACCTAACTTAACTGTCAACCATGGCCTCAAACGAAGATTTCTACATCACACAAGACCTGGAGGGCCCGGTAGATCTCAACGACATCAATGTGGAGCCCCTTCCTATGGAGGACATGCCAATGGAAAGCATTCAGTTCGAGGAAATCACTGGCAATTGGGTCCACGGAGGCCACAACCACCCGCCTCTGCTCGTGGTGCAGCCGCTCTTCGGGAACACAGGCTATGGCGACCACGACCAGGAAAGGATCATGGTGCAGACACAAGAGGAAGTGGTGGACTGCTGCGGTTCAGGCAGCGTGCCAGGCAGTGACTCCGAGGACCAGTTGGTCATGCCGGATAGCAGTGAAGATGAGCGCTTCCGGCAGACCCTGGCCTCTCTGGCAGGCTCGGCGGCGTTGACATCAACCCAGAGCCGCAGCAGAAAGCGCAGCAGAAAGCCCAACCAAAAGGCCAGCGACAGCTGTGCCTCCAGCACTGAGGCCAAGCCGGCAGGCAGCAGCCCCAACGAGGGCAGCAAGAAGTGGGAGCAGAAGGAAGTGCAGATCAAAACGCTCGGGGGTGAGTTTTCCCTGACTATGTGGTCCCCTGGTGATAACAATGACAGAGGGAGAGTGGGTGAAGGCTGGGCTGATAACTCACCTGATTATTCGAGTACTTGAAAGGGAATAAACTTCCTCCTGAAGGATTACCAGGAATCAATCTCTCAGATCCCAAACAGCTGGCAGAATTTACTAAAATGAAGCCCAAAAGGTCCAAAGAAGAACCTCCCAAAACAGTCCCTTGCGCTCATATTGGCTGCGGAAAGATGTTCAGGGATTACGGCGCCATGAGAAAACATCTCCACATCCACGGGCCCAGAGTCCACGTATGTGCAGAATGCGGCAAAGCTTTTATTGAGAGCTCAAAGCTGAGACGACATCAGCTGGTTCACACAGGCGAGAAACCCTTTCAGTGCACGTTTGAAGGTTGCGGGAAATGCTTTTCCCTTGATTTCAATTTGCGCACACGTGCGTATCTGTGCGTATCCACACCGGCGACAAGCCCTTCGTGTGCCCTTTTGATATTTGCAATAGGAGATTTGCCCAGTCAACCAACCTGAAAATGCATATGTTAACGCATGTGAAGAACAAAAACAGCCAGTGAAAAGGAGAAGACCTCTCTCAGACTTGGGAATCATCTTCCAGGCTTCCAGGACTGTGGTAGGGAATAAATATGCCTCTCAAAGCTTTATATGTTTTTCTAAGAGTTTTAAAAAATGAATGCTACACACCTAAGGTTTGTGTTTTCTTAGAGTAGTAAAAATGCAATTTAAAAGTTTTTTAAAAAGTAAGACTTGACTAAGATAATATTGCTAAGATGCCGTAGCTTGTTCTGTAACAGTGTTTTTGTAAAGTTTGGTCCCAACAGGAGAAAAACTTGTGGACTTCACATCAAGAGACAATTCTTACAAACTGTGTTTAAAATGGGACTTTTCACATTCTTAGAAATAGGAAGTTCGTTTATTGTTTACGATGTTTTAAAAAAAATATTTTTAATTTAAAATTTTCATGTTTATACTTTTAGGAAAATGCTTAATGAGTCTGGTTTTTCTGGAGGTTGATAACTTTGGGAAAGATTTACGTTAAAGGAGTGAATAATTATATGCATACACGAAATATTTTCCTGCTTAAAAAAGTTATATAGGTGTTGCTGGTTTTAATTTTGGTTGTATTCTTGGATGTTAACATATTTTGCATTTTAGCTGTATTGGGTTAAGTAGTATTGATATTAGGGGATTTAGTAGTACTACTTTAAACCTATTTTAGTCATTGTATTTTCCCCCAAATAGTACCAGATGTTGTTGTTTAGTGTAATTTCTTTGCCTGTTCAATTAAAGTAGTGCCCAGTTGTAGAATAAAAAAAAAAAAAAAGAAAGAATTTACCTTACTATTTCAGTTTATAGTTTACAACATGCTTTCACATACTCTATCTCAATGGATTTGAAGAACTAATAAGTTGTCATGCAGCTAATATTTGCCCATTAAGTTTTTCCATTTCCTTGATTATTCAAGCAATTCATAGTCATTACAGAAAGTTAAAATATGAAGAAACATACAGAAATAGTTCATTCTAAACCAATCACAATACTTTGGTGAATTTCTTCAGTCTTTTAAAATGTACTCTTACTACATTTTAGTTAACAGTCTATGTACAGTTTATTATTCATCTTCTTCTTTTGACAGTATAACAAGCATTTTCCCACTTTGAGTGTTCAAATATCATTTGAATAACTGCATATTTGTAGTTTTAAACATGCATAAATAGAAAGATATTGTGGATATCTTTATGCTAAAAAGTTTTTGTATTTCAGAATATTTTCTTAAATAAATTAAAAGATTACATTTAGCAAAGAGTAGAATCAACCGCAGAATCAGAAAAGTTTTGATTTTATGTAGCCAGTCTTAATGCCGTTGAGAATAATTTTATTTTTGCCTTCCTTAAAAATCTATAGAAAATTTTCCTTCCATCTCATTAAAGACAGGATTTAATTCAAATCACAGTTCGCATTATCTCTTCTCATTATGTTCTCCAGTAAAGAAAGAAAACATCTAGTGCTATCTTGGTATAAAAATATATTTAGGCCAGGTGCAGTGGCTCACACTTGTAATTCCAGCACTTTAGGAGGCTGAGGCAAGCAGATCACAAGGTTAGGAGTTTGAGACAAGCCTGACCAACATGGTGAAGCCCCAGCTCTACTAAAAATACAAAAATTAGCTGAGCATGGTTGTGCATGCCTGTAATCCCAGCTACTCAGGAGGCTGAGGCAGGAGAACTGCTTGAACCTAGGAGGTGGAGGTTGCAGTGAGCCAAGATCACGCCACTGCACTCCAGCCTGGGCAACAAAGTGAGACTCTGTCTAAAAAAAAAAAAAAAAAAAAAAAATATATATATATATATATATATATATATACACACACACACACACACACACACACAGACACACACATATATCTATTTAAAGAATATCATCAATATTTATATCATTCTCTTTTCAAAATGTTTTTTTCTTAAATCTTTCTCCATATGTTGTTTTCCCATTGTTTTTGAGGGTTTCTTGTGCATGAACTCTTCTGCATGATTTATTACATAACAAAATGCAATGCTTAAACTATGATAAGTACTATGATTTCATTATTTTAAAATAGATTTATAAATAGTAAATTTAAACATTGAAAAATTTCAAGAAACAGAAAAAAATCTGAACATTAAAACTATAGATAAATATGATAATAATAATGATAGCAGCCAACTTAACTGAGAACTCCTTATTTATCTGGCAGAGTATGCTAGCATTTTACATACATTAACTCAGTAGAGATAATGACATGATTGAGAAAAAGAAGATAATCACTTCAACAACTAGGAGTGAACCAACTTACCATCATGGAAAGTATGTTTAGCCTTCCCTTAAATACATGTATATAGAATATTAAGAAGAACTTCTGCTAGTCAACAAAGAGATATACAAAAAGATACTTTCTGATCTTGAGGGTTGCTGTAGCAGCTATACTTAGAGTCTATTTAAAATGCAAAACAATTGTCAGAAGGAACGTGACTACTAAGTACACCTTTCCTTTCTTTTTAAAATAATAGGTGGCTGAAAATAAAAGAGTAACAATGGGAATATAAATGAGGATGATGGCCAGGCACAGTGGCTCACACCTGTAATCCCAGCACTTTGGGAGGTTGAGGCAAGCAGATCACAAGCTGACCAGCCTGGCCAATGTGGTGAAACTCCATCTCTATTAAAATTATAAAAATTAGCTGATGTGGGGTTGTACACCTGTAATCCCAGCTACTCAGGAGGCTGAGGCTCCAGAAACGCTTGAAGCTGAGAGGTAGAGATTGTAGGGAGCTGAGATCATGCCACTGCACTCTAGCCTGGGTGACACAGCAAGACTCTTTCTCAAAAATAAAAATAAAAAAAGAGCTGGGTGTGGTGGCTCACACCTGTAATCCCAGCACTTTGGGAGGCTGAGGTGGTGGATCACTTAAGGTCAGGAGTTTGAGACTAGCCTGGCCAACATGGTGAAACCCCCTCACTACTAAAAATACAAAAATTAGTTGGACGTGGTAGCAGGTGCATGTAATCCCAGCTACTCCAGAGGCTGAGGCAGGAGAATCGCTTGAACCTGGGAGGCAGAGGCTGCAGTGAGCTGAGATTATGCCACTTCACTCCAGCCTGGGTAACAGAGCAAGACTGTCTCAAAAACAAACAAACAAAGAAATAAAAAATAAATAAGGATCAAAGAAAGGGAAACAATAAAATGTCTTGGAAAAAGTGATTAAAAATAGTAGGCTTATTATATGTGCAATCACTATGCTGCGAAGTTTTTTATGTTATCTAATTTTCACATTCACAATGCTATGAAGTAAGCAAAATTATTCCCACATAAACCAGGGAAGAAACTGACCAGTAAATGCATTATGGAGTGTAGAAGTCTGGGTTGGGAAGGGGAAAAGATGGCTGGGTAAAAGTGAGATAAATGGATATATGAAATTTTTATTAAAAATAAGCAATTAAGGGAGCACTAAAAAGCTAAGCAAACAGAAATAAATCTGTCTTTAAAAACTGAATAAAATATAGAAAGCCATGAAAATTGTTTGACCTTACTTAATACCTGTTTATTGTACGAGTACTTTTTTTTTCTTTAACTCTGGTAGTCACCATGGAAAAAGAACAACTGAAAAAATGACATGATCCCTGATGTTATACATCTACAATCTTTTAGAGAAATAATAAAAACAATTATTTACTTACTTAATTGCCCACTATTATACACACATCTCATTGAATCCTTAAAACATCTCTCTGAGGCAGGTCTTATTGCTCCAATCCAAATAATGGGGAACCCGTCCCTTAAAGAGACTAGGTAAAGTTCCTAAAGTCACATAGGAAGTTAATGCAAGAGCCAGGACTCTAATTTTAAAGCCCTCAAACACCATTAACTGTCTTCTAGAAGAATTTCAAATGTGAAATATTTAGAAAGGAAACAAACACAAAGTAGAAGATGAAATACATCATATTCATTTATATCCTGTCTTGTTCCTCATGCAATCTGATAAGACAAAACAAACAATATAAATAATAAGTTATTTTGGTACATTGCAAAGGCCCGTAAGAATTAGTTTCTTCTTATATATGGACCTTTAAAAGGATTGCAAGTCTTGGATTGGAGAAGAGTGGAACATTCAAGACTTCAGGGCACAGCAGAAAGAAAGTCCCAAAGAGGAAAATAAAAGAAAAGGAAAAGAAAAGAGGGGAGAGGAGGGGAGAGGAGGGGAGGAGAGGAGAGAGCAGGCAGGCACAAGCAGTTCAGTCAAGCTACACTTGCAAAAATATTTTGAGATAATGAGTGTACAGGAGGGTACTTGAAGATTGGGTTGGAATGGCACTAGCAGTAAGTCAAAAATGCCACAGGCTATGCTTGTCTGGGCAAAGCTGAGAAACTAAATGTATGACATCCATGGTTTATTAATGGCATTACCAGTCTATAGAAGCTAATGTATTTTACTAACAAAAGATGGCCTGAGACAAAAAAAAAAAAAAAAGTCATACCATGGTTAAGCCAGTGGACTTGAAAATAAGTGTTTTTAAAAATTGAATGTCATATCCACATAAGATTTTCTTAAATTCTTTTAAAATATGAATTTATTTTCATGCCGTAAAAAGGATATGCATAAAAAATGTGAAGATTAAAATGTACATACATAAGTTAGCTTCAGATTCAAATATGCAAACGTGAATCAAAGATAACCTACACATTTAGAGGAAAATCAATCTATCTTCTTAATTGAACTGCTAGTCAGTTCCTTGGTGCCACTGCTCTGCCCTTACTGATGTGCACCATTAGGAGTTGCAGGAATGAGAGACAATCAGGGGTCTGGTGGGTGAAAGATAAAGTATGTTGAGTATTGAGGCTATATTTAGGGGGAAAAAAAGAGATGACGATGTACCTAGTAGGAGTAAAGATACCCATTATGTACTGTGTTGTTTTATAGTAAGATTAGTGGCAAATGGGGACTGTGTTAAGGCGACATTTACCTATACCCAAAAGGAGCTGGCTAGAGATCTGAGGAAAAATCAAGAGGAAGAGAACAACCAGGTCTGAAACTGAGCCTGTCTTCTGAACGTAGGTAAAAGGGGAAACTTCTATAGTCACATCTAGACAAGGATAAAGTACTGTGTTGGCAACGTAGAGTTCTCATATCAAACCAAATGCCTTCTGTATATTCTCTGTCATATCTAAATCCTCAGGCAATGGCTTCAGGAGAGAGAATTGCAGAGCAGAAAAAATACCACTTTTACTACCTGAAAGCAGGACCTCTCCTCCACATGGTCATTTACATGTATTAGATGATGCACAGACAAGGTTAGGGCTGAATAGACTAGGCAGATGTTTAGTGCTTAATAAATGTTATTTTATTGTTATTATTCCCCAGGATTACCACAGTGATTTGGACCAATGCATTTGAAGGACCTGTCAGGTGACTTTTTTTTCATCACTAGGACTAGCATGCCCACAGAAACAAGTTATGGCTCCAAGATTTAGGGGAGTGACTTTGCCCTATGTTCTTTTGCTGATATAGCAAGCTTAGCTTCATCCCATCCTTACCACTGTCACACTAATCACATCCCATAATGAGCACACCCCCTTTACATATGCTCCACCATCCTTAATATTCCAGGCAAGATTTTCCCAGGATGGCCATTGCCTTGAAGACAACATCATTCAACACATTCTACCTAGTGAACTCTGTGATAAATTCATGATTAGTTTCCACTGCTATTTTGCTTGGTTCCAGATATCTTTTGCTCTGAAAATACACACCATGCTTAACCTGTACAATTCCTTTCTTTATCTACCTAGAAAGATTACTAATCCCATAAAGCAACCCTAATCAGATATGACTTCAATTGCTACTCCCTGCCAGATGAACTTGTGATTGCTGGTCTAATTACCAACATATTTTACTCTTCTATCAGAAAATTCTTTCCCCAACCTTAACTATGATTAGTCACATATATCTTAAGAGTTCTCCAAGAAGGAAACAAAAAGTCACAGCTTTTATTGGTGATTTTCGTGCAAAGTGTTAGTTTCCTAGGTCTGTTGTAACAACTTACCACAAACTGGTAGCTTAAAACAATATAAATTTATTATCTCACAGTTCTGGAAGCCAGAAGTCCAAAGTCAAGTTGTCAGCAGGGTTGGTTCCTTCTGGAGATTATGAAAGAGAAACCATTCCATGCCTTTTGTCAATACTTGGCATTCTTTGGTTTGTCGCTGTATATCTTCAATCTCTGCTTCCTTGTTTACAGGACTGTCTCTCTCACTGTCTTCTCCTTTTCTGTTCCTTATAAAGATACTTGTCATTGGATTTAACACTTGCCCTAATCTAAAATAATCTCATCTCAAGATCTTTACCTGAGTTAGATCTACAAAGACCCTTATTTCAAATAGGGTCACATTCTGAGGTTCTGGGTACACATCTCTTAATTCAATCCACTACAGTTAGACTGTATTTTTCACTATTAACTGCTGTAACAAACAACCATAATATCTCAGATGCTCAACCAACGAAGACTTATTTTTTGTTCACATCACAAGTCAACATGGGTGCTATGGGCCCCTGGGCAGTCTGGTGAATCCTTTGGACTTGTTCTCAGAATAATTTTTTTAAAAGTATAAGTAAAATATAGATAATACATAAGATTACAAATAAGATACATAAAATTATAATGAAGAAAACATTTAGGATTACAAATGAAAACAATTTTATTGAAATACAATTATCAAAGTAACAAAACTGCAATATATGCTTCTTTATTAAGGTATTGCAATAAAGTAATTGAAATAGAAATGAATTGAAATAAGGGTATTGAAATAGAATTGAATCTTGTGATTATGATAATTTCAAATAAGTAATGAATAAAAATGATCTACAACTTGTAAGGCCGGTAGCCTCGCAGGGAGCATGGACACAGACCCACCCTTCTTTTTTCCAAAGCCCAGACGAGCTTGGGCAAGCTCAGACATGCTCAGGCATGTTCCCTTTTCCCATGCTTGCACAGCCTGACATTCCCTTAAAAAGCCCAGTATGCAAACAAGGTGCTGCAATACAAGCCTCTTTCTAGTCAATAGCAGCCAAGTCTTAACAACCAATAGCAGCCGAGTCTTAACAACCACTAGCAGCCGAGCAATTTCAACCAACAACAAGCCAAGTCCTAGGTAAAGGCTTGTAACTTACCCAATAGCAGTCTTGCTCTCCCAGAACCAATCGAGCTCCTTCACTCCCTATAAAAACCCATGTCTGAGGGGAGTCCGTGCGACTTCTCCGGCCCCTCCTGTTGGACCACAGAACCTCGTCCAGGAGCCTGAATAAAACCCTTCGCATTGGATCTTCTTGTGCTGGCCTCAGTTTCTTTACTTTAAACTCGGCGAGAACAGACCTTACACAACTATCCTGTGATTAAGAGAATCTGTGAATTCTGTTGATATCAAAGTCATTGGTACTAATTTGGTGGTTTTTGCCTTCAATCATGATTGAAGATAATGCTAAATTTCAGATAAAAGGTAGTGATAATAAATATGTGATTTTTCTTCCATAATCAAGTTTATGGACTCCCTGATTTCTATCTGTAAACTGTTTAGCGGGGGGTCTGTGGATCCTAGAACAGAAGCTCCTAAACTGGTGGCTGTGGCATTTCTTATACCTCAAAGTCCTGCCCTGGATTCTCTACATCTTATCAGCAAACAGGGAAGAGGAAAACACATCATGTAGCAAGTTTGAGGAGCCAGGCCTGGAAAAGGTGCACGTCACTTCTGCCCACATTTCACTGGTCAAAACTCAGTCATATACCCACACCTAACTGTAAGAGAAGCTGAAATGAAATCTCCAATACTGGAAGAAGTCCACATGTCCAAAGTCTGATAATATACCTCCGCCTTTTTCCCATGCAAGATGGGGCTAAATCCCCTGAGAGACAACTGAGTTTTCACAATTTTTTTGGGAAAAAAGCTGTTAAAGCAGATGTCTTCACAATCAGAGATTATTTCACAATCAAAAATAGAAGACCTAGGGCTGGGTCCTGTGGATCACTCCTGTGATCCCAGTACTTTCAGAGGCCTAGGCCTAGAGTTCAAGAGCAGCCTGGGCAACATAGGAAGACACAGTCTCTTTAAAAACCTAGCCTGACATGGTGGTACATGCCTTTAGTCCCAGGTGCTTAGAGTCTGAGGCAGGAGGATCACTTAAACTCAGGAGTTTGAGGTTACAATGAGTTGTGATTGTGTCACTGAAATCCAGCCTGGGTTGTACAGCAAGATCCTGTCTCTAAAAATAAATAACCCAGTAAAATCAAAGTACATCAGCAATCACATACAAAAAGTCCAGTTAAAAAAAAATAGAAGACTAATATCACAAAAAACAAATACATTTAGTAAATAGAAGAACTTTCTTCAGGAGAAAGGTAATTCTCTTTTCCCCTTGAATTTGAGTTATTTTCTTTTAGTAGGTTTAGTCCACTAAAATTAGCAATTCACATACTGTCTTTCTACTATTTCTACCAATTACTGAGAGAAGAGTGTTACAGTCTCCAAATATATAGGTGGAGTTGTATATTCCTCCTCTTTCAGTTCTATCAATTTTTGTTTCAAGTATTTTGAAGATCTGTTGTTGATGCACATTTAATATTAAGTTTCCTTTGGTGAATTGGTGAATTAACTCTCTAACATTATATTATGCTCTTCTGAAAACTACATTGTCTAATATTAAAATGTTTACAGTTTTATTTTTACTGGTGTTTGCATAGTATATCTTTTCCATCTTTTTATAATATTTTTAACTTACCTCTGTCTTTATATTTAAAGTGGGTTTCCTTCAGTCATTATAGAGTTAGATCTTAATACTATACGTTAATTTTAACATAACGTGGCAATCTCTGTTGAGATCATTTACATTTAATATAACTACTGATATGGCTGGATTAAAATCTACTTTCTTTTCTATTTGTTCCATCTCTTTCTGTTTCTATTTCTTTTTCTGTTTTCATTTCTTTTCTAATTCTCTTTTTCTGTTTTTTTTTTTAAATAAACTAAGTATTTTTGTGATTCCTTCTTATCTCCATTATTAATTTATAATTTGTACCTCTTTAAAAATATTTTTAGTTACTCTAGGTCTTACAATATACATCTTTAGTTTATTAAACTACCTTCAATTAATATTATATTGCTATATTGTAGAAACCTTACAACTGTGTGCTTATAATTCCTCCCTCCCAATTTGTGTGCTATGCTGTAACACATTTCTTTATGTAAGCTATAAATCCACAATAATTTGCCACTATATTTGCTTTAGACAATCAATTATCTTGACTGGCAAATAAAAATAAAAATAGATATCTGTGTGTCCCTTTATCATAACCATTTCTTAAGATTTTTGTTTCATTATATAGACACAGATTTTTTTTCCTTGTATCATACCCCTTTTGCTTGAGTAAGTTCCCTTAACATTTCTTACAGGGCAGTTATACTGGTAATACATTGTATTAGTTTTATTTTGTTTTAAAAATCTTTATTTCTCTTTCATTTTTGAAATGGAGATGTGAAGTCTAATTTCCATTCCCTTGAGTGTCAGCCAGACACAGTTATTTGCTCCCAACAAATAGAATCCAACAATGTGTGACTTGAGAGACTAGGTCCTAAAAGATATTATGGCTTATGTCTTGTGGGGTTTTTTTTCAGAGTGGGTTATAGAATACCAAGCAAAGCCATGCCTGAATTTCTGACGCACAGAAACTACAAGATAAGAATGTTGTTTTAAGCCACTAAATTTTGAGGTGATTTATTGTACAGTAGTACCTAACTAATACTGAGTTTCTCCAAACTTCTTGGATCTGTGGTTTGATGTCCTTCATTATTTTTGGAAACTCCCGTTATCATCTCTTTAAATATTTCTTTGCCCTATTCTATCTCTAGTCTCCTTTTAGGACATCAATTACATGTACCTCAGACTGAATAATGTCCTACTGTGCTTAGATGCTCTATTTGCAGTGTTCAGTACTTCCCAAATCAGCCTTATAATACTTCCCAACTTACCCTTAAAACCAATCAAATGCCCAACCACCTTTAGCAGAGCAACACTCTCCACTCTGAGGGACTCCAGAGGGGTGTTCTTCTAAATTCCTCGATTTTAATAATTCCTCTTTCTTTTGTTCCACCAGCCCTAGAGATTAGCTGCTTCCTGAATGTACTACCTCTGTGATATTTTGTTTTCTCATTGCCTTTTGAGTTAATTACCCACTTACCATAATTAACAATGTTTATAGTAAACTTTTTCTGTTCAAATAATGTGTATGGCTTCTGTTTCCTGATTAAACCGCAACTGATACAGAAATTGGTATGAGATGTATTTATCCCAGTAAGTAAATCCTCAAAAATGGGAGTTTAAGATTGGTTTAGTTATGTCCTTGGGCTTGACTGCACTGCTAAACTCCTTGCTAAGAGGAAGTAGAATGTTGTGATCCATTGCATAAAATAGCAATACAGTTTGTCAATTATTATCCCAATTTAGTTAATCATAAACTATTTAGTTATAATTAGCACCTTATAGATTAGCATTCCATAGAATACACTTTAGGAAGTGCTTGCTTAGCCATATTTCTCTATTTAATGTATCCTCCCTAAACGTATTAAGCATGTTTGAGTTGCTGTTCGTGTTTTCTCTAAATTGAGAATTCTTATTTATAAATTCATATTTTGATATTGAATTCGTATTTTTGTCAATATCAATTCATATTTTAAGTGCTTAAGCTTTTCCTGATTCTTTTTTTTTAAATTTTTTTTAAAGAAAGAAAAAAAAGAATGAAGAAGAGGAGGAAAAAGGAAGAGAAAGAGAGAGAGAGAATGGGAGTATTGCTTTCTTGCCCAGGCTAGAATGCTGTTTAGTGATGGGTATTGAAAACCTCTTTTATACCAATAATTATACTTGATGTAGACAGGAAGGAATAAGGGAAGAAAATAACAAACAAGCAGCCAACCAATATTTCATTTAAACCTATGAAATGCTATGCTATTACTGAGGAATGATTTACTTCCAATTATGTAGTCACTTTTGGAATAGGTGTGAGGTGGTAATGTATGTTTTGTGTATTTGAAGTGGAGAGTTCTATAAATGTTTATTAAGTTTACTTGTTCCAGGTCTGAGTTCAAGTCCTGAATGTCCTTGTTAATTTTCTGTCTCGTTGATCTATAGAATCGTTAGCTCTTCTTGTTACATTAATCCTTTTGCCATTATGTAATGTCCTTCTTTGCCTCTTTTGATCTTTGTTGCTTTAAAGTCTACTTTATCAGAGGCGAGAATTGCATCTCCTGCTTTTTGTTTATTTGTTTATTTTTACTCTCTGTTTGGTTGGTAAATCTTCCTCCTTCTCTTTGTTTTGAGTCTTTGTGTATTGTTGCATGTAAGATGAGTCTGGATGCAGCATACCGATGGGTTTTGGCTTTTTATACAATTAGAATATATATAAGTTTAATACTGATATTTGATGTTAGCTGGCTGTTTTGCCCATTAGTTGATGTAAATTTTTCATTGTGTTAATGTTCTTGCTTTTTGATATATTTTGGGAAAGGCTGATATTGGTTGTTCCTTTATATGTATAGTGCTTCTTTCAGAAGCTCTTGTAAAGCAGGCCTGGTGGTGGTGAACTCTCTAAGTACTTGTTTGTTCGCAAAAGATTTAATTTTTCCTTCGCTCATAAAGCTTAGTTTGGCTGGATAGGAAATTCTGGGTTGAAAGTTCTTTTCTTTAAGGATGTTAAATATTGGTCCCCACTCTTTTCTGGCTTGTAGGGTTTCTGCTGAGAGATCTGCTGTAAGTCTGATAGGTTTCCCTTTATGGGTAACCTGACCTTTCTCTCTGGCTGCCCTTAGTATTTTCTCCTTCATTTCAACCCTAATAAATCTGGCGATTATGTGCCTTGGGGTTGGTCTTCTTGAAGAATATCTTTGTGGTGTTCTCTGTATTACCTGGAGTTGAATATTACCCTGCCTTGCTAGGTTGGGAAAGTTTTCCTGAATGATATCCTGAAGAGTATTTCCCAACTTGGATTCATTCTCTTCATTACATTCAGGTACACGTATCAAACGTAAATTAGGTCTTTTCACATAGTCCCATATTTCCTGGAGACTTTGCTCATTCCTTTTCATCCTTTTTTCTCCAATCTTGTCTTCTCGTTTCATTTCACTGAGCTGGTCCTCGACTTCTGATATCCTCTCTTCTGCTTGATCAATTCGACTGTTTAAACTTGTGCATACTTCGCGAAGTTCTCGTGTTGTGTTTTTCAGCTCCATCAATTCACTTATGTTCTTCTCTAAATTGTCCATTCTCGTTAGCATTTTGTCAAACCTTTTTTCAAGGTTCTTAGTTTCTTTGCATTGGGTTAGAAGAAGTTCTTTTAACTCACGGAAGTTTCTTATCACCCACATTTTGAAACCTGCTTCTGTTATTGGAACACACTCGTTCTCCATTAAGCCTTGTTCCGTTACTGATGAGGAATTGTGATCCCCTGTAGAGGGAGAGGCATTCTGATTTTGAGTATTCTCTGCCTTTTTAGGCTGCTTTCTTCCCTTCATTATATATTTATCCCTCTGTCGTCTTTGTGATTACCAACTTTCTAACTAGGTCTCTGAACCCAACCCGCTACCCAAATGAACTAATTGGCTGTACTACTTTATACATATCTCTAATATAGTCATTGTCACATTATATGAATAGCTGTTTGTTTATGTTCATGTATCTATCTATCCCACTAGAACTGGAGCTCTTTGAGGAATGGTCCTTGTCTGATTCATCTTTGTAGCTCAATGTCAGTTAGAGTGCCTGGTGTATACTGGCTACAATTAATTTGTATGGGTAAAATTCATGAGAATGGTTATGAAGGCTAGCTATATTTACTCCCTTAAGAAAACTTAGAGCACTTTGAATTTGCTGCCACAAAAGAGAATAAACAGGCATGCTTCATTATTTAAAATAAATTGTTTATAGCAGTCTATATGTTACAATTTTCCTTCAACAATAGGCATTTGTTTCCTTTTTTCCATTTTATAAATCTGTTCACTTAAGAAGGCAAATAAATTCAGCTCAACAGGCATGTACTGAGCAATTACTCTGTGCCAGAAACTATGCTAAGCTTTATGTACACCAACATATAGAGAGACAGATATAGTAAAATAAATTCAAGTATCACTGTGATAACTACAATAATGGAAGTATAGACAAGTTATAAAAGTAGTTTAGCAGAGGAGAAATTAAGCTGTTTATGAGGAGGGATATGAGGAGAGATTTCCCAGAGAAGATTTTCTAACTGGAGTTTGAAAATGGAAAAGGAGTTTCTCAAGCAGACAAGAGACACAGGGTAAAAATCAAAGCATGGAGACAAGAAATAGTAAAGTGTTGAAGATGTAAAAGCAGCTTCAGAAGCGTTAAGCACCAGATGGTTTGTGGCAGAAAACAAGGCTGGAAATTTAGGCAAAGTCCAGATCATAAGAGCATCAATGTCATCCTAAAGAACTTGGACTTGTGCAGCAGGTGATGGGGAGCCAGAGATGATAAATACCATTTATTTTTCCTTTTCTGCATTGAAAAGAAATCTCTGTATTATCATACATGCAACAAACATCAGTTGAGCCCTTATAATACCTCAGGCATTTTGCTGGGAACTGGATTACTTAATAGAGTTGTGCCATTAAAGATCATCATAAAAGACATCTTTGTTGATAAGGTAAATAGCCTAGATTTCATTTATAGTCTCTATCCTCTCAATTGATTCTTGGCATAGGCTTGCAGGACAGTATTTCTAACTCTGTTGCTAACGCTAACACCAACACTTTGAATCATTTCTGCCAGGCAGCAGATTTTTCAGTAACCCACTTTATAAACTGTAATTAGTTTTCCATAAAGAGCAAATTATTCCCTTTATTCCCTTTCTAAATTTCATAGCTTGTATTATACTTTTGTTATACATACATACACACATACAATATCTACAAATTTCTATTTTGAGTTAGCCCAATGGAATCCAAATCTTTTCAGGCTACAAACTCTTCTATTTAAAATAGAATTTTCTATTATAAAACAAGAAAATGAGAAAATTTTCCAAAATGAAGGTAATAGACATTAAGAAGAAGTAAGAAATGTCCTTAGAAAGAAGAAAAAATGCACAAGAATTAACAAATTCTAAGTACTAGTGGTTGAGTACCCCATGTGAAATACTTGGGACCAGAAATGTCTCAGACTTACAATTTTTTTAGATTTTGGAATATTTGCATACATATAATAAGCTATCTTGGGTATGGGGTCCAAATCTAAACACGAAATTCATTTATGTTTCATATATGCTTTATAAACATAGCTTGATGGTAATTTTATATAATGTTTTAAATAAATTTGTTAATGAAACAAAGTTTTGACTGCCTTTGGACTGTGGTCTGTTATGTTGGATCAGGTGTGAAATTTTCCACTTGTGGTATTGGTGCACAAAAATTTTCAAATTTTGGATTATTTTGGATTTTGAATTTTCAGATTAGGAATGCTCAACCTGTACCTAAGTAAAGAATACCAAGATAGAGGAGCCATTCTGGATATCAAATCACAGAATTACATGGAGAAGCAATACACTAGTCAAATGACCATCAGTTAATTCTTTATTAGAGGCTCAAAAGAACAAGTAAAACTTGAAAAATCAGAATCAATGATGGCAAAGAAAGGAATGAGCAGCACCTTGTTAAAGACAGTGTTCTTTTAATGTACAAAGCATATCCCTAAATGTGTTGCCTCTCAGTGTTCTCCATATTTGAAACAAATCTGAAACATCTCAATGAAAACAAGTGATCTGAAACTGATTGCCAATTTGGTAGAGAAAAAAAGCTTACAGTTATCCCATTACAATTGTTCTCCTACAAGAGAAACAGAAGCGGCTGGGTGGGTGGCTTATGCCTGCAATCCCAGCACTTTGGGAGGCTGAGGCGTTTGAGACCAGCCTGACCAATATGGTGAAAGCCCATCTCTACTAAAAATACAAAAATTAGCTGGGCATGGTGGCGGGCTCCTGTAATCCCAGCTACTTGGGAGGCTGAGACAGGAGAATCGATTGAACCCAGGAGGCAGAGGTGGCAGTGAGTGGAGATCGCACCACTGCACTCTAGCCTGGATGACAGAGGGAGACTCTGTCTGGAAAAAAAACAAAACAAAACGAAACAAAACAAAAACACCCAGAGGCAAAGAAAATATTCTAACATTGCAAAGAATCATTAATTTAGGCTAGATATGGAGATGAGCAGCTTGAATAAGAAGGTTGCTCAATTTGAGACTGGACATCGTGTAGTATTTTTCTGCCTCTAGACATAGGCTGGATATCTTGCTGACAACAAGGGAATAGAAAAGATTTCCCAAAATTCTGTCAAGCCTGATGATCCCATTTGTTTTTGGAAATGAAATCCTAATTAAGAGACTCCCTAGGGACAGGTCAAATGAGTTCTTTTATTCTCACTGTCCTTCTCCTATTTCCTTGATGCCTTAGTCCTTCCCTCTAATTTAGTCTTCCCTAAGACTAAAGAATGCACATTGTGCAAGTTTCCACCTTTGCTTCCTCTACTGTAAATGCATTGACTATTAACAGAATTAAGAGTTTTAAATCCCACCTTATCTCTAAGCTGATGTTTATTTCTTAAAGTGTTTTTGAATAAAGCTTAACAATAAAAATTCTTGTAATACTCGTTTTTTTATTGCATAACACTTTTTTAAAATATTGGAGTCTGACTAAAAGATTGCAAAACCCACAAGTATCTTTATAATAAAGTTGTATAATACTTTGTAAAATTTCAATTCGGTTTTATGTCCTTCTAATTTCAAAGATTGTGGTTGCATGATATTACTTATCCAGGTTAAATTACTGTTGGAATGATACTGACAGTGTTTCACATAGTCTCCTCCCAACATTCACAAGGAGCATCCAGGAGTCAAGGTAAGCTTCATGATGCTAACCCTTAACAGACCACGACTCTAATGACCACCCCAAAGACAGCATTCTAGCCTAGCTTAGGTCTGCAATTCACTTCAGAGCTTCGGAGCAATGCCACAGCTGCAACTGATTGGTGTACGTGCTTGTCAGTCACATAGAGAGGGTGGAGCCTCAAAGCCCGGATCTAAACGAGACGCCGTATTGTACGTCATCACCGAGCGACTAAAGCTGGAAAGGGAGGGGGCGGGCTGTGAGCAAATCTTGGTGGTGGGGCGGCCTGAGAAGGTGTCATGGCTGCTGCTACGGAGCTTAGTCGCCCGAGCAGCGGTGACAGGAGTCTGGAGCGAAGATGCAGCCCCAGCCTCTCCCGAGAGGTGCTCTGCGAAATCTTTCGCTCACTGCACACCCTGGTTGGACAGGTGAGAAGTGGCCTCAGGGATTGAGGGTATGGAAACCATCCGGCCCCTCCCCCTCATTCTTTTCCTCTAGCGGAGGCCGGGGGCAGCGAGGGCTGCCGAGGTGTGAGGTGCAGCCCCTGAAGCCGACGTCCTGGAGGAGCCCGGGCCGAGTGGTCTCGGTCGGAGTGAGGAGGATGGCGGTACCGGTTGCCGAGTAGTTTACCTTGCAGCTGTCCTCTCCAGGAGTGGGTGAGGATGGTTTAAGTGAAAACCCGGCTCCGAGAGGAGCAGGCTTGGAGAGAATGAATGTGGAAAAGCTTAACTGCGGATTTAGGAGGCGCCTCGCGCTCAGGCTCCTTTTTCTTCCAACTTACTCAATTATGGGAATTGGTTGGTCAGTAGGCCTGAGATTTATAGAAAGGCGCGCGCTTATTAGCTTTTTTAGGGGGCAGGAGAGAGTAATTTGTTCTTATGAGTCACTTGGTTTTGTTTATTTCTTCTTTCCTTCAGGCTGTTTTGTGCATCTATTACCCTTTCAAATAGAGAGGAAAGTAAAAGGAATTCATTTAAAATACTTCTAGCGTAAAGTTGGATGAGTTATCCCTCTTTGATGCTGTTTGCGATAGAACTGTCGTTATTTAACTATTAACTAGTCTAACTGGCTGATAAATCGCTTTTGCAGAAATGTAGTAAAATTGGTTTTAAATTTAAATGGACTTTACTCTCTGCGATCAAGTCACTGTTTCGTTTCATGGTGTAAAATTCAAAGTAAATTTTAAATGTGAAACAATTTAAAAGTATGCTTCTTCACCTGCCTTTTAAAAGGAAATATTTTCTATCTTACATAGACCATTTTCTAGCCGTAAAAGTTTGTTTTGGGGCTGGTACTAGCGCATGTGGACACAACAGGCATTTGTGTCAAAGATAATGGTAAATTCCTATAAAAATAGAACATTTGTCTGATTTGTGAAAATTATTTTTAAAGCCTTGAGTAGATGGAGAATCAGCCTTTTAAAAAGTTATTAAAGTAGTTTTAAAAATTGTAGTATGTTGTGTCTTACAAAGAACATTACTGTAAGTTAAGCGGTTTTATGTAATGACGCAATTGTTAATGAAATCTGCTAAAAGATACAACTTTTAAACTCAATTGTTTGCCAAGTACTTACCAAAAACATTTTTTAAACACTTGGGATCTTTTGTTATTAACATTCTAGTCTTAAGAACCAAAACCTTTAAATGGTTTAAGTTAGAGAACTTTTTATGGCAACATCGGAACTTAAGTTTATTTTCTAATGTCAAGATAAAAAAAGTTTATGCTCACCTATTAACAGAAGATGGAATTTTTTTAAAAAATTATTGAGCAATGATTTAAACGTTTCTTCTGAAATATTTTGCATAGTGACTTTTTCAAACTCATTAGAAAATTTTAAGCGTTCAAGTACTCTAAAGTACAATTAAAGAAATGATTACAGTTTACTTATGTCACCTGTCAAAAATGTTGACAGTAAATATTTGGTGACTTTACTGTGACACAGTGAAGGGACCTCCTACACAAGTGTCAAAAATATGATTGTTTCGTCAATTAAATGTAAATCATTTTCAGAATACTCTATTTTGAGAAGTGTTTTTTTAAGAGTGAAAGCCAGAGTTCCATACTTATAAAATTGCCCCCCAGAGAAATCAGTATTTTCTTTTGCGACCACTTTAAAGGATTTTTAAAATGTATGTTGTAACATGCCTAACTTCATCCTGTGTCATCCCTAAGTATCATTGTATTATTAGATATCCTCAGTAGGAAACACAAAACTGAATGTTAAAAAGAATTTTTTACTTCAGATCACAAAATTTACTAATTTTAACCTTTTTGCTTGCCTCTGGATAGCCCATCTTACCAAGCTGAACAATTACTTATTTTTAGCTTGGATTTTTATATTAATTTAGTAAAGTTATTAATTAAACTACATATTTAAATAGTGTATATTAATAGCAGACCAATAGAGATTTTCAAGTAAATGGTTTACTCTTCCAAGTTCTGTAGGGCAAAATGCGTAGAATTCATGTGACTAATAATGAATGTGTTGAATGAATAGTTGGATGAATTAGGATAGTTTTATAATTAATTTGTGACATTATGTGGTTTTCTTAAAAGACCGGTTATTCTTAATTGCACTTGAAGGTTTATGTAATTCTGCTGAATTGAAATGAGAATATGAACCAAACATTAAGACTTATTTTTCTATAAGTTATTTTCTCTAGAAAATGTGATACTTTGCTTTGGTTGAGGATTTGCCTGCTTTATCCCCAAGCTGTATTCATAAGTTTTCTATAATAGAGTATAGATCTCTTTGAAGACTACAGAAGTATATTAATGGGTTACTTCCATACATAATATGGGTTGTTGTCTAGCAAAATCTTTATAGGCATTAAAGTAATATAAATTAATGCATTAACTTTAATGTAAAGTCTTAATATATTCTAATCTTTGCCAGTGCAGCCTACATGAACTTTCATATATCTTTACACTTGTTTAATATGGACTTTTAAATTCTTCTATTCTCATCTTCAAAGGGCAGTAAATTTCTGTCACATAGTATTTATTCAGTATATTATCTTTTTATTGGTAACCTTACATCTTTTTAATCTTTGTACAGTGATTCATCCTTTTATTATAACTACTAAAATCTGTATTTGAACTCATGTAACACCTTAATTTTGTAGAAAAGATGATGAATTTTGAATAAATTATGTTAACTTGATTCTTTTGTGGAATATATTCTTATGCTATATTGTAAACACATGTCCCTAGAAAAGTTTATGATAGTTCACTTTTCACTCAAAAGACTGCAGATGGGTGCTCTCACTGTAAAATTTTCACTCATTTTGATAATAATCTTATATTCAGGTTCTTTGTAGTTTTCTGGGTATGATTTTATTCTGTTAGATCATCAACTGATACAAATTTCCATATAATGAGGCCTCACATCTTAGCATTTAGCAAAAGATCTGGCCATTTCATCCAGTCTGGCAACTTATTTCACTATTGTGGAGAAGTCTTTGTTTTTCAGCTTCAGACTTCTATAGCTAACTAATAGTTTTTTATTTGAAATAAACATGTTGCCATTTATCCCTGCTTTTAGTATGTATGAATAATCTTGACTTTTAAATTAGTTTAAAAATTGGTTAAAGGTGAAAACAATAACAGTGTGATTTGGAGGACATCAGAATAATGATATATTTCTGGTATGTATTTGTGTATGTACTTAAAGAGAAAAATACATGTTAAAACTTTCACAAAACTGTTGTGCTTCCTCTGTTTACGGCTCTGAGCTAGAAGTAGTAGGATTCTGAATAGGGTAAGCCTATTTTGGACTCCATCCAAAGGTTTGTAGATATTGAAGAATCAAAAGAGCCTTCATCTTTTCATCTTTCATGAATGGTTTCACCTCTAAAATGATCCCATTACACAGACCCAAGAATAGAATTTGAATGACATGTCATTTTGTTTTTGTTTTTTATGAAAATCTGCAGCTTTCTTGGCCTTTTAAAATGGTAACTGGGTAGAGCATTTCATTGTAAAACTTGATAACTTTGAGCAAAATAGACACGTTACTCTAGAAATCTTGGTTTTGTGACAATTCCATATGTACAGCTTAATCTTGTAATTTTTGTGATGTTGCTGGTTTGCCTTTTTGAAGCTTAACCTCAGAGATGATGTGGTGAAAATTACAATCGATTGGAACAAGCTCCAAAGCCTTTCGGCATTCCAGCCTGCGTTGCTCTTTAGTGCACTTGAACAACACATTTTAGATTTACAGGTAAATTTCTTGTTAGAAATGATAACCCGATATTGAAAACAGAAATTAATTGTGGATAAATTAGTTGGAGTATTTGTCAGTTCTAAACACTCTATTAATAGTGTTGCTAATAAAAGGTTACTTACATCCAGATTGGATCTAAATCTGTTAATTTCAGTAGTGATCAGGACAGTTAAGGGAATATAACCCAAAAGACCAATGTGGGTATGAGAGTGAATGAATGCAATTCTATTCAATTCTAGACCTGCACTGAAAATTCAATACAGTTCCATCTATGGTGGGTTATAATTAAGCAATAAGACACGGCAGGTGTGTGTCATGCTATGATAATGATTCCATGCCTTGGGTGAGTTTGGAGGCTCATGGAGTGCTTTCAGTGGTTCAAGAAGGGGCATTATCCCAGCATGACACATCCTGGAGTGTCTATTGCAATTAAACAGTTTCAGCATAGTTTTTAAAAAGAAAGTAATTTCTGTGACATTAATGTCTCATCTTAGTAAGTAGCCAGTCACTGTTTTCTTAACAGTTTGAAATAATTTATTCTTTATATTAGAAGTTAATATTGAACCGGTATTTATAATAGCATTGTTATATTTTTAAATATTTCATGTTAACCGAACAGTATTATGACCTTGCTGGTTTGTAATTGAACATCTTTCCAATTATAATTGATGTAAGTTTGCAGTTTATCTCTAATCAAAGTGTAAAATGCGAAATGTCAAAAAAATAAGTGGAAGAACTGTTTGGATTGGTCAGTTTACTGTGATTAAGGTGTTATACGGTTTCAGGAGAGTATTTGGTATAGCAAACAAGGGAAGCAAAATTGTGGGTATGAAAAAAATAATTGGAACGTTATTAGTGTTAGTGTGTTTTGACTAATGGAATAGGCATTAATTTTCAGCTCTCCATTTATTGACTTTGTGGGAAATTTTAACTGTTTCATGTTAAAAGTAATAGTTAACCCTGTTTTTAAAGGGCAGAGCAGTGAGCTATAGAACTCAAATGAGGCCTAATTGTGTGGAATGGGGGAGGGGAACAGTAAATGGGTAATATCGTTTATATTCTACAATAGGGATTTTTTTCCCCCTGTAGTATAGTGATAGGCCTCTGCCTGTTTTCAGCTATAGATTTTTTTTCTTGTTAGTTTTCTTTTTTAAAATTTAATTTTATGGCCCAAGAAGATATTTGCCATGTCAGGAAAAGTCTGAGTGTTCACTCAGCCTAACACCTATATATTTCACGTCTATGCTTCCTCATTCACATTGGCCAACTGCAGTTTCAAGTGGAGAATCTCCAGTGATATAGTGATAATGCAGGGCTTTGCTGAGTGAGAGCACTGGCTCTCCTGTTAAGGAGGAAAAATACTAAGCCTTAGTGTTCTGAGGAGGCATTTGAATGACATGTTAATTAAGTGGCATTGGTGCCAGAGACTGAAGGCTTTGATTTGGCACAAAATAAAAGATAAGTGACAGAATGATTCTCTCAAAGAAAATTTTAAATTTCCTTAGGTTTTCTAATCTTTTTTCTTTTTTTCTCTCTCCTTTTAAAATTTATAGCAAATGATAATGGTTACAATAGCAAAGAATAGTAAATATAATAGTAAAGATCTGATTAGATCTATGCGTCCTGGTGTACTAACTCTTTATATTTAGTAATTGATATTAAATATTTCATTTAGCAGAAATTTATGTAAATATATTAAATGTGTAATTAATTTTGGTCAGTTTGAATCTCAGCAGATGGAATTGTGTTGTTCTCAGCCTTTTTTAGCAAAACTTCAGTCTCCAGTTAAAGAGGAGAATACAACTGCTGTTGAAGAGATAGGAAAAACAGAAATGGGGAACAAAAATGAAGTAAATGACAAATTTTCCTTTGGCGACCTACAAGAGGAAGAAAAGCACAAAGAATGTGATTTAGGAGATGTGAAAAAGCCACAGATCCATTTTGATCCAGAAGTAGTTCAGATAAAGGCTGGAAAAGCAGAAGTAAGAAGTTTTTTTGGTGGGGATGAGAAGGTATTACTTTAAAAAATCTTATGTTTACACTGTTAAAACTTGTTGTTTGTAGATTGACAGACGAATATCTGCATTTATTGAAAGAAAGCAAGCTGAAATCAATGAAAACAACGTCAGAGAATTTTGCAATGTTATTGATTGTAATCAAGGTAACTACCTAGAAATTAATTTTCATAGGGTTTTAAGTACAATTTTTATAGTTGCTCTAATCTTTTATTTATTTTTTAAATGAATGGCTTTAAGAACACAATTCAGTTTATTTCACAGGTTTAATTAGTAACTAAGGCAGTAGAGTTTTCTTCTGCTTAATAATAGACTATATTGCAAATTGGCTTTGATTTTGGTTACACAAAAATCAAATAAATGCAAACATTAAAAGTGTTTCCACAGGTGAAGATTATTTTAAAGTTCCTTTAGGAAATGGAGGTGAGGTATGAAAGACAAGGTTGATCAATCTCAATAGTAAAAGGAACTAAGCTGTATGAATTTCAAACCTATAAATGTACTATGAAATCATAATGTTAATATATAAGTGAACTTAGTAGAGATAATATTCCTCCAGAGGGAGCAGTTTTCTTACTACCCTTGAGCTGTTTGAAATGTCCTGTGTCAACGATACAACCAATTCATCATGAAGACCATAATGTCTTGCTTTTTTCCTTTCTGTCGTAGTGCATACATTTGCTGCTCTTCATCAGATTCTCCTTTACCTCTTCACTTGATGCTACAGTACATTTACAAATCTGCAGGTATGCTGCAGAATACAAAATATTGTAAAGCAGTGCCATAGATCATACTCAGGCATCATAGTAATAATCAGAAGAAGTAGTTCTTAGGAAAAATTATGGAGAAGAGTTCATAATTGGAATGAACATTTTTCTTGTTGCCTCTAATAACTCATGGCTAAAATTATTATGAACATGTAATTGTCAGATGAACCTAGAAATGACTCATATCACATTTGTACAGTGATTCTCTTAATAATGAAATAATATAAACTGGTCCTGAATTTAGCTGTGTGCTACTATTAACATTATACATGTGCATATCTAAATTTGGTATATTTTCCTAGTAGCTTTTCAGAATAGGTGCAACAATGGCAAAATCTCAGGTACTACAACCAACTACAAGCGACTATGAGAAAGGATTTGTTGAGAGAGCAAGCACATGTGTCACTAATGTTATTCCTCTGTTGTCCCTGCTAACTCTATTATTATAAACCGCCAGGGGATAGAAATTGACAAGAATTGAAATGCTCAGCAGGATTCCTTGGCCCATTCAATTCCTTGCTGGCTCAAAACAGTGCTAGCAAGAATTGCTGTGGAGAGTGACTAGCACTCATACATTCACACCATGCTGAATTTCTCACTGATGGGTCAGTTAATCTATATGTTTGGAATATAGTTCTGGAATAGATGATAGCTTCTTTTTTTAACCCTTAGCCCCATGAAATGATAGGAAGAGAATGGAAAAAGGATGACCATTTAAGCATATTTTGAGGTACATCCATAAAAAAAAAAAAAAAAAGAAGAAAAGATGACTAGTGTCTAGGTATAAAAGCTAAGTGGATTTGGAATTTTATTCATACTATTTGATTTATCAGCAGAATTACTAAGGAAAGTTCAACTGAAAAAAATGTATTTTAATATATTAGTGCATTCCTCTTAATAACCTATGAATTTAGCCTAAATATAAGCAGTGGAATTTTTAAAATTGAAATTCCATGGGGGAGAAAAAAGAGTTTTTTAAAATAATCTCACCAGCCATTTCTTACAAAATATTCAAGGGACTTTTACAGAATATTTACTGTCAATGTGTGGTTTTTAAACATTATTTCAAACACGAGTATATATTATTACTATGTAGTATCATATATATACTATATATTAATATATAATAATTATGTTAACATAATGTTAGTCGTATTCTATGTTAACATTCCAATTTTCCCCTTTTGTAATTTATGCATTGATATCTAATTTGAAAGAAACATTACTTTTCAGCAAGTGGTAGGATGAGAAGTAGATGACTTTTGTAATGAGGGGTTTTTAAAAGGAGCACTGGAAGTCTAGGTAGAGTGGAAATGTATGTGTACTTGAGGCTTCGAGGTTGTCTTTGTGTGGAGTTTCAAAATAAAAATGTGTTAAATATATAATTCTTTTTATTGGGTGTTCACTAATTTGGTCAGTAAAATAAAAAATGCTGGATTAAAAGAACTGTAGTAAAAATGATGACTTTTATTTCTACGATGAAGTAGAATTTCAGTACTCTATAGCAGATTATTTTTTCCAGCGGCCCAAATGGTGACATTAGTTTTCATTAAAAATTGTATTAAATTGCGCTGCTTAATGTTGATGGCTTTTCTGTATTTAAATATGAACATTAGATAAGAATATTAGATATGATAAATTTTTACAGGTAAAAAAGGTCACTAAATTCTATCCTGTGTGTGATGGCAATTTATTGTTATTTATTAAAATTACTATGAGTAAAATGTTGATATGAATTATTGGAAATTTATTAAAATCTCATGCATTTGAAGGGAAGAATATATATTTAAACTTATATTATCTAAATTCTCCTTAGAAAACAGTTGTGCAAGAACTGATGCGATTTTTACCCCTTACCCCGGATTTAAAAGTCACGTAAAAGGTAAGTAACCACCACATGACATCTCAGTCACTGACAGAAGTCTAGATTATTAGCAAAATGGAATAAAAGTAACCTTCCCATCTAAATTTTATTTTAGAACAAAAACATCTTGCTGTCCTTCATACTTGTGGTTAGGTAGTCTTTACGAAAAAAATATAAAGTGCTGTTAGGGAATAAGAATTTCTGATTTTTGAAGCATAAATGTACATAGGCTCAAAAGTTTCTTAATTTAGTTTCTAGAGTTGTGAATACATACGGACCACAGACTAGACCTGAAGGAATTCCAGGGTCAGGTCATAAACCTAACAGCATGCTTCGAGATTGTGGTAATCAGGCTGTGGAAGAACGACTACAAAATATTGAGGCCCACTTGCGGTTACAGACAGGTAAGCAAAGTGCTGAGTGGTGCCTCATAACATACCTTTGCAAATAGTTAAAGAAGTTCAGTTCATTTAGTCACCAAATTTTCATTGCGCTCCTAACATTTCTTAAACAGTAAGTGCCTGTCGCTTAGAAAGTGTTAAGTATATGTCAGTTCACTTAAAAGTTCATAGTACCCTTTTGAGGTGTTGGTGCTGTTATCATTGTACAGATAAATAAACTGAAGTTTAAAGAGCCCAAGCAACATGCCTAAGTTAGTAAGTGACAACTCTTTTAAAAAAAAAAAAAAAAGAAAGAAGAAAAGTAAAAGAGATAATCTCACCATCTTGCCCAGGCTGGACTTGAACTTATAGGCCAAGCAATGCTCCTGCCTCAGCCTCCCCTGTCAGCGATACTACAATCATGTGCCACTGCATCCTGTTCAAACCCAGATCTTGACTGGGTGCAGAGCCTGAGTCTCCCTCCCCATTTAGTTACCATGTCTGTTGATTCTGCCTTGTAAATAATTATCTCTCAAATCTGCCCACTTCTGTCTTATTTCTACTGCTACTACTAGAGTTGAAACCACTATGATCTCTATTCTAGACTGATGGAAGGATATTTCCTGGTTTCTTTGCCACTAGACTTCTTCCTTTAGATCATTCTCTGCCCTGTGGCCAAATTGCTTTTTCTAAAGCTCAAATTTGATTGTGTCTCTTCCCAGCTAAAAATTTGGAGTTTGGGATTGGATGGGGTTGTTGTTTTAAATGGTATGGTCCAAATCTGTAGTTCCAGCTACACCTCTGGGCTTTCCATCTCCCATTTGTTTTGCTGCTTTTCATGCCCTTCTGTCCATGCTTTTTCTTCTAATCCTAGACCAGTGCAGGTTCACCTTTTGTATAATCTCACAGAACCTGGTATTCCCCACTGTCTTTTAAAGCAGTTATCATGGTTCTGTTTGTTTAATGTTTGTCTTCTGCTAGATAGTAAAGTCTATGAGAGTGCAACTGTGTCTGTCATATTCATTACTTTGTATCTATTACAATGCCTGGCACAAAGCAAATGCTCAAATGTTTATTGAATGAACAGTTGCTCATTTCACCTTTGCAGATATATGTACAGAAGGACAGAAAGTTAGTGTTTGACTCTCACAGGGTAGGTGAAGGGATGATAGCATCCTAATTAAGTGACATTTGAGGCCTTGAAAGATTAGTAGGAATTTTCCCAGAGCAAAGCATTCCAAAAAGAGGGAATAGCATTTGCAAAAAAGGACAGAAACAGAAAATATGGTTCAGGAGATACTTGAGTCCAGTACAGCTGGAGTATACTAGCTATCTGAAGCTATACTGGCCAGATGAAGGTAGAAGAAGAAAACAGAATGAGTAAGTCTTTGAGTAATAAGACATTAGCGTTAAGAATTAATCTCCTCCCTTAGAAGTGGATGGGCTTAAAATGCCACCATATAAAAGGATTGACTGGTTAAGTCTCTAATAGTATCAAATAGTTAATTTTTTGGAAAAATATCTGTTGAATGCTTACTATGCTCCAAGCACTGTTTTAGACACAAGGGATACTGATATGATGTAATCATAGTCCCCAGCTTCAAGGACTTTATAATCTAAATGGGAGAAAGATTAATAATGAAATAGAATTTTAAAGGACTAATGAAAGGCTGGGTGTGATGGTGTGTGCCTATAATCCCAGCTCCTTGGGAGGCTGAGGTGGGAGTTTGAGACCAGCCTAGACAACATAGTGAGAGTCTGTCTCACAAAAACTAAAGATCACTGAAAAATGGTGGGGGCACAGGGAGCCTTTACGTGAATGAAGAGGATTAGGCAATGCCTGCATCACCCAGTGAAGCTTGAACTGGCTCTCGAAAGATACAAAGGTAAGGCAGAGGACATTGTAGTTAAAGGGAGCAGCAGAAGCAAAGCCAAATGAACAAGTTACTTTATTCAAGAACAAGAACAACCAAGGTCCTAAGGCTTTTTAAAATCCTCAAAAAAAATTCTAGAATTTTTATATGTAACAAGTTGACAATTTTGGTATAAAAATTTACCCATATTCTTAAATTGTGTAATGATTGGCTAGTCATGTATTTATTCAATCAGTAAATATTAAGCACCAGCTCTTTGCCAGGCACTGTAGTCTATGAACTGATGCTTCCTAGGTTTGTGCAGTAGATGAGCTGCATAGCCCTACCTAATAACAAAACAGATAAAACTCTCTGTCCTGTTGTAGCTTACATTAGAATGGGGAAACAAACAATACAGAAAGAAAATATACTGGATGTTGGGTGGTAGTAATGGAATGGAGAAAATTAAGGTAAGGAGGATAAGGGAATGCTGGGTATGGGGAGATGGTAGTACTGGTATTTTTAACAGGATAGTCAGAGAAGGCGTTGCTGATAAAGTAACTTTTGAGGCAAGACCTAAAATTGATTTGGAATTATGGAGGTAGAGGGAACCTGCTAAAGCTTGCAGGGTGCTTGGCCTAGTTGAATAACAGAAAAAAGTAATCAAGTGGCTGGAACCATGTGGGTATAGGGAAAATGTCCAAATTGTCTATGGCCTTGTAGGCCATCGTGAGGGCTTTGGTGTTTAATCTGAGTGAAATGATCACGTATTGGAAGGTTTGAACAGAGAAGTGATGTGATCTAACTTACATTTTTAGAGGCTCACTGGCTGCTGTGTTGAGAATACACACTATGGAAGTATGGCAGAAACAGGGAGACTAGAGTTTGAGGGTTGTGATAATCCAGGGAGAGGTGGAAGTGGTCTGGACACAGTGTGGAGGTGGTGAGAAGTAGGATTCTTGACATAATCATAAATTTAAAATGTGAGTGGCCATAATTTACTGTTCCCCTCCCCAGAAGATTTGTTAGTTTAGAATTGTCATAAAGCCCCTTTTTGACATTCTTTTAAGTCAAAGGAAAAAATACAGCATGTAGGGAGACAAGTTGAAGAAAATAATGATATGACATATTGCAACCACTGCATTGAGTTATTGTCGTTTGTCACTATGCATTTTTAACCTATCATGTAGCTATCAAAGCATATCAGAAATACAAATTGTTCTATATGAAAACTATTCAATATATTGTAAAATTAATTTAACATAAAACTCCTAGCAATATAGGAAGCATCAATGGGGTTTAGAGAGAGGAGTGTAGTACAATATGTCTGATAATACTATATGAAAATATGACCTAAGGACTTCATTCTGTTTCACTTTTGTTTTTTATTTTCCTAAGTATTTTCCATTCATTTGCATAAGTGTCTTTGCATGGTATTTTAAGAATAGAAATTGTAAGAAAGAATGATTCAATAGTGTCTCAGAATTTTTTTTAATGTATTTAGGTGGTCCAGTGCCAAGAGACATTTATCAGAGAATTAAAAAACTTGAAGACAAAATCCTTGAATTGGAAGGCATCTCTCCTGAATATTTTCAGTCTGTAGTGAGTATAAGTGTCTTTTAAAAATAAATAAAAATGTTATTTTATCCAGATTCTTTGTGGTTTAACAGTCATCAACTTAGGCCATTTTTATGGCATAATAAGTCAGCCTGGATGGTGGTTGGGCCTGTCACTCTGAACTTGCTACCTTGTAAAAAATAGAGGCTTCCTCTGGAAACTTCCTCTGTCAGTGATCCCTCTGTCTCTTTAATATCTCTTCCCCAACAGGCTCCTTCCCTCAGCTCATACACAGTTAATACTAAACAAACACACACCTCAAACTGCCACTCTTGTTCTTTACCTTAACCACCAGACTATCTATGTTTTTGTAATTCTTTAACTCTAGCATTCATTAATTCTTATCCTTTTGCCGAGAACATTAAGAAGCAGTGTTGTGCTGGTAAGTATCTTTGGCACATCAGCATTTTTCAGAAAAATTATCCTGAGCCCTGTGTTTTCCTTGGTCTTCTGAGGTGATTATATATAATACCTGCCTTCTTTATGTTGTTTTTTTTTTTTAAAGCAGTGACATATTAGAACTAAAATAATATCAAAGTGAGATTATACCAAAACTCCTATTTCTGAAAAATTATGTAAAATAGCCCATTTTTGCATGGATCATATAAGTTACTGGTGAAAATATATTTAACATTTATTTTAGGTATGACAGCAATCTTCAAAAGTTACAGATTAGGTATTAGATTGAGTTGTAGAAAAGAAATATTTCCAGAGGAAGAAGGCAAGTCACATAACAAAAGGGAGCAGCAAGTCCTAAATGACAGCATTTCAGAGGAAGAGCTTTAGTGATTTACTGTAATCAAATGTAAAACGAGATTTATAAAAATACTAAGGGCTGAAGCAAAGATCAAATGAGATAATGCCATCAAACACTTAGCATAAAGAACTATGAAGTAGTTGTATAAATGTTGAAAAGTCACTCTATTCCTCTGGCCTTCAGATGTCTAATTTAAGAAAATGTCGGTTGTACTACATAATTACAAAGATCTTTTCACTTTTAGGATTATTCTTTGAATGTCTTCCTAGGAAACTTAATAAAGATTTTTATGACTTCTTAAAGTAGTCTACCATAAGTTTTTCTCATTCAAACTGCCTTCATTAAAGAAGGCAATGACCTAGGAAGGTTATTTTTCTAGTTCAATTTCATACTTTGTTAATATAGTTGTTATTAACAATAGAACTGATCTTATGGTAGAGTAAGGTAGTATCAGATGCCTCCAATGAGACCTTGCTGTATCATCATTTATCTCTTCTCTCTGATTCTGATTTATAAAAACTTAACATACAGATTTGTTAAACAAAAGAACAAGCCCTTCATATCATAATCTTTTTTGTTTTGTTTTGATCTGTTACACATAGGATAGAGTGGGTAAAGAGGTAGAAGTGGTCAGATTGTATAGGACCTTAAGTGCTATGCCCAGAAGTTTAAAGTCTGTTTTCCAGGCAGAGAGCAGGGGGAATCTATTGAAAGCATTTGAGCAGAGAAGTGATTTGTGAACGAGATATTTAGAAAGATGTATCTAACACAGTTGTGGGAGACAAATGAAAAGAGAGAAACTAAGCACAAGGAGACAGTATTATGCTAGCTTAGATGTGAAGCTAGATCCTGAAATAGGGACATGAGTGAGAATGGAAAAGATTAATGCAAGTAGGAAAGAAAAATGGACAAATACTGATGATTGGATGTGGAAAGAGACATAGAGCAAGGATAGAGTACAGTTTCTGGTTGGAAAAATCATACCATCATTGATAGAAATCAGAAAATCTAGAGATACTTTTGTGGGAAATGTGAATTTGAAGTCAGAGAAGGATATGAAGTTAAAAATATCAGGTAAGCTTTCGAGATACAGCACTTATACTTGGGACAATTGGGAGAGTCTCTGTAGTGTTGACAGTTCATCTATGGATAGGAACACTGAGATTGAGGCCTGAAGTCTGAAGCTTGGTGACTGCCTAATTTCAGGGGCAGGAAGCATTTGTAAATGTAAACAGAGGATTGGCGTATATGTATTAAGCATTCATAAAAGGATGGATGGTGGCAACCTGTGATGAAACATGTGCTTTTTAAAAGTATTCCCAAATTTGTTAAAAAACTGGATTAGTATTGGAAGTGACATACCAAATTAGTAGTGAGCTACCAGGGAGAACAAAACACTGGAAAGGTTTAAACATACAGACTCATTCTGTCCTTCAGGCCTGTGAACATATATGGCACAAGCCCTATGGGAAAGAAGATTTCATACTCATCACCCTTCTATAATAGGATGAATGAGCCATCTTTAGGAACCTCACTTGGAATAAAGCCAGCTCAAAGATTGTCCTTGCAAATAGGAGGAGTTGAGCACATACCCTATAGAGGACATAGTACATTATTCATCACCCTTACCATCCTCATGCTGGGAGTACATACATGGTAATTGCATAATTTTACATATTATCCCTCAAAAGTATACAGAAGAAACTACATATATAGTACAGTCTTATACCTTCTAAAGATAGAAGAGGAAAGTTGAGCCCATTAACTTTATTAAGGAGTGAACTTTTGTTGGAACTTCTAAACTCTGAAAAGATTTTCATTGAAATGTGTTTATTCAGATTCACATGTAGATGTATTCTAAATGGGCGGAGCTTCTTACAGTTGGATAGAGATTGATTATCATGGGTAACATTGAAGCATAGCATAGAAAAACAAACATGGTGAAAAAGATGTCATTTGTATTTGTTTTATAAAATGTGATCAGATTATGTAAAGTTCTTTTCATTTTATGAGCCAGACATAAAACTCCACAATAAGTTATGTGTATAAAGCAGGATTTATGACAAAAGTTAATAATACTTGTTGGACCTTTTGATGTAAGACTTCTAAAGATCTTTATCTTTCACATTAACTATGGAAAGCTTTAAATGTAATGTTTTCAAAAGTTTAAGGGCATGGCCTTAACAATCTATTTAAAAGATAAGATCTATAAGTATTTCCAAAGACTTACTGATTTTAAAATTATGATACTTGAAAACATTAAGTATGAACATGCTTTTAAAAGTATATTGTTCATTTTATAGCATTTATCACTTATATCTTTATACATCTGTTTTTCACTTTATATTTTGAACCTCTCAAGGGCAAGAACTGTGTCTTGTTCATCTTTGAGACCCAGAATGTAGTAGCTATCGAGTAGATGTACAAATGAATGGATAGGACTTGGCTGATAGCTAATTATTGGACTTTGAAGGTGTGTTAACTTTGTTCAAAGCACTGACTGGGTGTAATTTTTAGTCTATAACAGTAACTCCTGGTTCTTAGGGGAAGTATCAGGGGAGGGGTATGCTGAAAGCCAGGTCAACATCATGTATACAGGCCACATGTGAACATGTTTTGGGCCTGAAGCATGAGTGAACAATTGGATTCAGCTGAAAAATCAGATGGTAAACACATTTCAGAGGGCCTTTAAGGTCACACTAACCAGTTTGCACTTCCAGTGTCATTGGAGCACAATTAAGTTTTTGAGAAAGAGAGAAACCTGTAATGTAGGTCCCTGTCTGGTAGCATTATAAAGTCTGAGTTGGAGAGAAATTGGAGTCAAGGAAACCAGTTTAGGAAACATGTCATTATCCAAGCCAGAGAGAAATGAAGGTCTGAATCAGGGCTCTGGGACTGGAAGGGAAGAAAAACATTTTAGATACTGTACATGTAGAATCAATTGCCTTTTACAACAGAAAGAAAGTAGCTAGTCATGGAAGAGGCCTCCTTACCCTTGAGTTTCCTTAGAGCACTGATTCCCTGGATTTGTGTATGTGTGAGCATATGTGTGTTTGTGCATGTGTGTATGATAGTCATGCTCTGTATAAGGATGTTTCATTCAACTGCAAATATTACAGTTGTCCCATAAAATTATAATATGGTATTTTTCCTGTATCTTTGCTATGTTGAGACGTGTTTAGATACACAAATACCATTGTGTTACAGTTGCCTACAGTATTCAGTACAGTAACATGTTTGTACACTAGGAGCAATAGACTATATCATATAGCCTAGGTGTGTACCACCTAGGTTTCTATAAGTATATTCTATGATGGTCACACAATGACAGAATCATCTAACGCATTTCTCAGAATATATCCCCATCATTAAGTGATGCATGACTAGGAACCTGCTGAGGTAAAATAATGGGTGAGGAGAGACAATTTTGCATTACCTTTCTCCAGCTCTTTGTTTGGTGTGCTGTGCTCTCAAATATTTTCTCTCAAGTACCAAAACCTGTTAAAACATCCACCTTTTATACCTCTATCAGATGGGGTTATAACCCAGTAAACGCATTGAAAATTGAAAATATCATTAAGTCTAAAATGCTTTCAGTACATCTAACCTACCAAACATCATAGCTTAGCCTACCCTACCCTAAACATGTTCAGAATGTTACAGTTGAGGAAAGTCACTTGGCAGCACAGTATGCTGTGCAGTATCGGGTGTTGACCCTTATAACCACATGGCTGACTGGGAGCTGTGCTCACTGCCACTGCCCAGCATCTGTATTGAGATTTCCTTATACCTAAAACAAATAGTAAAGTTAATGTAGTGTATCCACAATAGATATGGTATTTCTAAGTGTTCTACTTGTCAAAATATTCTGCTCAGACCTAAAATAAGCCCAAAAGGCCACATTTTACTGTTTTTAAGTCACTGAGCCACTGATGACCATATTTTCCTCATTTTGATATTTCTTGTTTTGGTTCCATGTTACAGTAATAATCCAATTGTTTAATAGCATAGAAACTATCAATATACTACATGTTAAACTATTAGGAGAACAGGGAGAATTATATTTGCATCAAGTGTATAACAAGCCACCTCTTAAGAAATTAGGACTGATCCATCGCCAAATTAAACGTTGATTCCTTATTTGCCCATAGGCCCTACTACAGGTATCCAGCTTGGTTTGGCAAAGGAAGGAGCATAATTATCTGAGCTCTATTATTTCATAATTACTAATTCTAATACTTAAATGATTTCCCATTTATTGTAATTGTTGATAAGCATTCCTAGATGTTCTTTGAGTCAACTTTTGACACAAAGGAAAATGTGAGTTTTAATGCTGTCTTCAAAATCTCAATAGTCAGAAATGCTCATGAGAACATTTTGCCTCCTACATTCAGTTTCTTTGTCAAATATACTCATTTACTAATTTGCCATTCAAAAGCTGGTGGTGCGAAACTAAGAAAAAGTCTAGAAAGAATTCATGAGGTCAAGGTTTAAAAGACTCATTAGTGGATCAGTGAGAATGTTGTTAGCTTCAACTGTAAGAAATTTGTACTCAAACTGGCTTACACATTATGGAAATTATAAAACAGAAGTCCATGGTAGCACAGGCTTCAGATTTAGTTGATTTAGTGGCTAAATCATAATTTTAAGAAAATAGGTTTCTTTCCCTTCTTAACTTTGCTTGGTGTTAACTTCTTTCCCAGACAGATGGCAAGATGCTTACATCACTTTCAGGTGTCTTACCCAGATACAGCAGTATCCAGAGGAACTGCCTTTGAGTGCTTTCTCTCAAAAGATGTGAGGAAGCTTTTTCCAGAAGCTCTCCTCTTAATCTCCAGCAGACCTCTCCTTTACTCATTGGCCGGAACTGGACCCATGCTCATTTCAGTCACTGACAAGACTGGGTAGCCATTGGCTTGGGCCACACAGAGAAGCAGTGGATAGGTAGCTGCTTGCAGAAACAATCCATTATAGTCAGTTGCGGGTGTGTGTGTGTGTGTGTGTTTTTTCACCCTTTGGTCTCATACACCAAATTCTATTTTTCCTTTTTCTATTGTCGTTTCACTTGTTCAATGTTCTGGGATGGAAAGGTTATTTAAAAAAAAAAAAACTAAGCAGAAAATTCCCAGAGCACCTCTTTCTGCAATCACTCAGGCTCATTAGAAGCTGGTAATTGATGGGAAAATATGTATTGCCAAGGATGAGCATGTTGCTGCAATATTACTATTATGTATTCTTGATGTCATCCTCTTCAGAGGGTAACTAGCAGAATATAAGAAGGTAGATGTTGGTTACAGATAATACTTGGTAAATTGGTTGGCTTTTCCATCAGAGTTCCCAGGGCTATACATAATTTGTACGGTATTTTATAAAGAAAAAAAATGATGCTTAGATTTCTCTAAACATTGATTACTTTTTTTTTTTCTTCAATCTAGAGCTTTTCTGGAAAAAGAAGAAAGGTTCAACCACCTCAAGTAAGTTACTGCATTTTCATTTTGGCTTCTGAAATAGTTTGATTAGTTTTATACCTTTCTTATTAATAAAAGTTTCTATTATTGTTGCTTTTAGGTCATACCCTGGTAAAATTTAGGACTGAAGAAAAGGGCAGTATAAACTAATATACTTGAATAGAAAAATTATTTTAAGGGCATGGAATGACTCAAATAGGTTAAATAAATAAAACTTTCATCCTGCTTTTAGTAGTACAAGGATGTGTCATTCAGAGTGCTTAAAAATAGTAAGTGCTCAAGTAATTTCAGTCTCCTCCCATTCCTGCCTTTTGTGAACACTTATGATCAGCAGCACCTAGATCAAAATATTTGGCAGAGTCTGACTTCAGCCGGCCCTGTCTAAAGTGCTACTTTACTAATTAGTTGAATCTTAAATAGTAAGGCTTTGCTAGACTTCAAAGTGGAAATATGAATTTAAAGTTGAAGAAAACTTTCTGATTTTTAAGAGTAGCATATTTTTTTCTTGTGAAATTCCGAGTAAAGTTTTTGATAGCAACTTTTTTTTCAGAAGTAAGTGATTGTAGATGATCCCTCAGAAGAGAATTTCTAGGTATTTTAAGCAGCTAAGCTAATCTTAAAGTTAACTATTTTTACTATTGATTTGAGGACAAGAAGGTTTTTAAAAGTTATTCTTTTATGTAGTAAACTATAACACTTTGTTGCTGCTTTAAAAATACAATTCACATAACGTAAAATTCGTCATTTTAAAGTGGCTGCTAGTGTATTCACTGTGTTGTGCAACCATCATCACTAAGTCTAGAACATTTCCATCACCACCCCCAAAAACCCTGTACCTGTTAGCTCTCAGTCCGAATTTCCCCCTCTCTTTACCCCCTAATAGCCACTACATAATACTTGTGTCTAAATTAGAAATATTAATATGTGAGAATATGTTTACATAGACTTGAACAAATACAATTTTTTTTTTTTTTTTTTTTTTTTTTTTTTTTTGAGACGGAGTTTCGCTCTTGATACCCAGGCTGGAGCGCAATGGCGCGATCTCGGCTCACCGCAATCTCCGCCTCCTGGGTTCAGGCAATTCTCCTGCCTCAGCCTCCTGAGTAGCTGGGATTACAGGCACGCGCCACCGTGCCCAGCTAATTTTTTGTATTAGTAGAGACGGGGTTTCACCATGTTGACCAGGATGGTCTCGATCTCTTGACCTCGTGATCCACCCGCCTCGGCCTCCCAAAGTGCTGGGATTACAGGCTTGAGCCACCGCGCCCGGCCTACAAATACAATTTTTATTGAAAGATAGAAGTGTTTTCTTCATTGTTTTCCACTTTAGGATAACTTCAGTAATCAACATACAAAGTTTTCCATTAAAAGGGATAGCTGATGTCGCAAATGATTTTTTTCTCCTGGTAATACTATAATTAGCATTTTTCTTCCTTCCAACTTTTATTTTAGGCTCAAGGGGTTTTCAGGTTTGTTACACGCATAAATTGCATGTCATGGGGGTTTGGTGTACAGATAATTTTGTCACCCAGGTAATCAGCATAATACCTGATAGTCACTTTTTCAGTTCTCCCCCTCTCCCATTCTCAAATAGGCCCCAGTGTCTAATATTAATCAGGGTTTTTTTTTTTAACTTATTATTCTTTCAAAGTATAAGAGGTTCAGGAGTGCTTAGTCATTAGAAAAAAGAAAAAGATTTAAGCCTTGTTATTTTATGCCTTTAAATTTATGATATAGTCAACATATATAGTTGCCCAGTTCTAAGATTATTCTCATGAGGGAAAAAACCATTTGATCATGCTTCTGAATATTTTAAATATTTATAGTTCATTTGGCACTTTATCTGCATTAAGATACTTCAGAATCTTATTCAGCAATTTGTGTCCTTATTGTTTACAGCAGAACTATTCACTGGCTGAACTTGATGAGAAAATTAGTGCCCTCAAACAAGCCCTCCTCAGAAAATCAAGAGAAGCAGAATCCATAGCAACCCACCACCTTCCATGAAAAACTCCTCTCCTTGTCATTTTACTTTTTTATATACATATGTGTAACTTACACTGTTATTAATTCAATGGATATGTATTTATCAATGTAGACTTCTCTGTGAAGTCAAGGTTTATTTTCACATGAGTCCAGCTTGCAGCAGGTAATCTTCAAATATTCCAGTAAGTTTTGAAATAATGAATGCATTGAAAACAGCATTGTTGGAATTTATTCCCTTCTGTTTTAAAGGAGGTATTTTGGAAATTGAAAAACTTAATTTAAAAGTGCTGGTACGTCTTTTTTCTTTTGTTGACCCCAGAAAGGAAGATTTATTTTGATACTGATATTTTAAAAGGACTTTATATTTGTAACATTGGTGTTAACCAATTTATTAGTTTAAATTAGTACTTTGCATATAATTGGCATTCAACAAAAATTTTTTCACTGAAATGAATTTTAAATGCATGTATAAACTTGTTTTTCTTAATTTTTCAGATGCCAGTATTAATGCAAATAAACAATAGCTCCAGCTTTATCTCTTTATTGATTGTGTGACTGAACAATTTACTTAATCTTTGTCCTTATTTCCCAGTCTGTGAAATGGGAATGACAATAATAGAAACTACCTTATTGATTGTTATGAAGAAGAGGTGACTTCATGCATGTTTGAAACTGTCTGTCCCAAGGGAATTGCTCAGTAAATGTTAGCTATTATTATAAAACCAGGTCTGTCTTTGGATAGCTGTTAGGATGTTAAAAAGAAATTATAGTACCTCTCCTTTGAGAACCTCACCTTTACAATACCCCAGTATATTAGGCAGTACATATATTGCCACAGTTACAAATTAAACATTTGAAAGATGAGCTACAGTTATGTAAAAATTCTTTCATGGAGCAGTTGTTGAGGTCAAGAATTGTTTGGTGGCTCACACCTATAATCTCAGCACTTTGGGAGGCTGAGGCAGGATTGCTTGAGCCCAGGAGGATGAGGCTGCAGTGACCCACTGCATTCCAGCCTGGGCGACAGAGTGAGACCCTATCTTAAAAAAACAAAAAAGATTTGGTTACAAGAATCAGAAATCTAGCAAATAGCTTGGAAAAGAGGAGTTGTTAAAAAGGAGCAGATATCTGGAACTTCATTGCAGGAAGTACAATGAAACATTATAGGATCTAGAAAGTCACCAGCAATTAATCTCTTTCTGCGTCTCTGACCGCCTCTCACTCTGTCTCCGTCCTCTACTTACCTTGCTTTCTGCTCTCCCTCTCCCTTTGTCTCTGTCACTCTGCCTTTCTTGTTTTTTTAATCTTATACATAATCATCTATGTACCTACTATATTATCTTTCTGTGGACTGGTTTCTCTGAAGACATGGAGTGACACGTTAGTCCTGTCTTCATAGCCTCAGCTTGTTAATGCATTTGAGCTGCTATGTTGCAAACTCTGAACTCAGCTCCAGAACTTCACAACTTCAGTGACTGCTGCTTATCTCATGTTTTGTGTTTCTTAGTTCATATTCTCCAGAGATTAAATCAGACTCAGTGTGACCAGGCATCTCAGTCAGTGTGGCCAGGATGATGGGGCTGAACCTCTTTGGAGGAGTTTGCAATGTACATACAACCTTGTACAACCATTTGTGGCAGCCTCGAAATTGTGCTGACCTCATAGAAACTGTAGGCTTTGGAATCATTCCCAAGAAGATGCGGGCTAGGTGGAGTCCACCAGTAACTTACCACTATAATTTATTTCTGCAGAGCAGACTTATCCCTCAAGGTAATCTTTTCTAACATGATCCCTTAAGTACAAATACCTATTCCCCACTCTCCATCTGGTCCATGTGATCACCATCCTGTCAGAATGACATCCTCCAGGTTAAGTGACACATTTTACTCTCAGCACAGCACACCAGCCATTCTGTAGGGAAAATGAAAATTAAAAATGAACAATCAGAAAAGGAGGTTGACTTGGTGGTAGGGAAAGAACTTAGAAAACAGGATCGTATACTGATCACTGGTCCAGACCAATAAATGCCATGAGTCTGTTTCTTGCCTGGGTAATAGAATAACTTCCTAAGTCATGCCTGGGGGTCCTAGCATCTGCTCACTAGGATTCCCTCTTTCCATTGTCCTCAGGCCTACCCTTCTGGGGGACCTAAGAGAGGAGTCCCCTCTCCACTTGAGTAATAATTGTCTGGTGCTAGCAGCCTCTTTTACTTGAGTTTGGAGCCTACAGAAGAGACTCAAGATTCAACACCATGTTGATAGGAGTTGGCATAGGTACTAGTTCAAGACTAAGGTTCTTCTGGTGATAACTACCCCAGAACATTAGTGGGCTCTCAATCATTGTCATTGAGTACATCTTTGAAACGTGATGCCAGGAATTTCTATGGGGTAAATTTGCTCCCTTCATCACAAGGCTGCCTAATGACCTTTCCTCCAGGATTTTTGTTATTCAGCTCTCTATCCCCATTGTTTTTAACGGCCTTGTCCTCAAGAGAATAAAGGAGCACAAGTGATTGGAAAGAGGCTTGCTTGCAGGAACTGGAAAGCATCTCTTCCTTAGGCTGCCCTATAGACTTCTCCCTTCCACAGGTTACATTCCAGTCTATAAAAGTGTTTTACAAGGGGTTAGTGGGGGCTGGGGTTGGGCATCAACATGTTATCCTGTGGGAAAGGCTTAGGATTCCCACACTAGTCTGGGTAATGTTAGATATTCTCCTTTCAATTGCTGGCCTCTTGAGCTTTTTCAAACTCATGAATAATATCTGGACCTGGTCTCCAGCAATCTCAGCAGAAAAGATTTCCCTTTTGAAACACAGGTAATTTTCCCTGCCTTGCCTTATCTGCTTTTAGCCAGACAACCTGCACATGTGATTTTCAGCTATTTTGTCGTCACTTACTTTCAAAGCACCAGTTTTCCATAGACTAGGGAATCCACTCTGTCCACCCACAAGCCATATCTCTCCTCTTCGCTTTAACTCCATGGTTAGTTTTACATTTTCACTGAGGATCTGTTACTTGAGCAATCCTATTCCTGGCACTAGTTTCTGTTTTACAGATTTGCTGTTTTCAAGAAACAGGAGCCCAATTCTAAAATAAAGGGGTAATGGTTTAAAGAATGTGAAGAATCCAAACTGCAGGAAGTTTAGGCAGGTTTTGTTACCCTTTATCCCTCCCTGGGCCAGATTGTCTGGATTCTGCACACCTGCTTCTTTCCCTTTGTACCTTGGCTTCTCTGAAGATTTCTTCCTTCCTGCTTCCTTGCAATTTAGGGTTGCTCAGGGCTTTGGGCTCAGTGGAGTTATTTCTGACCTAGCTCTTTGTTTTCAGTTTACCCTGTCTGTTCCTTATGAATCAAAATCTGGAAGAGGAGTTCATATTCTCAACTTGCGTCAACTATCCACCCCAGAACAATGACCTGCGACTTGAGTGGTAGAATCTCCAAGAACAAAATTGCCAAATGTACCCAGACCTTTGGGAAATGAAGGGCACTTCCAACAAAGAAAGCATGAGCCGAGACCCCTGACTCTGTTATCTAGACTGATGAAAATATAGCCGGCCTTTATAAAACTTTCAGTTCCATAAGAAATACTTTTTTTTCAGTGACATTAACTGGAAATATTTTATGATCCTAGAGATAGCATCCAGGTACATTGTGAAAAATTTTAGTTTGGGGTTTCTTTTTTGAGCAGTTCTAACTGCAAAAATTAATATTTTACAACTTTTACTCTTTCTTATTCTCCAAATGGCAAAGAGAAAATTTACTTTTTAAAAAATTAATAAAGCTCCTATCTTGTAAATCTCATATGGGTTCTTTGGATTCATAAATCTAAGACGTGATCTTAGAGATGTTATTTTTTCTGTATCTTTCAAAACTTACTATCTCATTATCCTAGGAATTCTTTAATCATTACTAATCAAATATTCCCAACTATGCTATAAAAATAAAGACTAAAATAAAAAGGAAATGGAACAATGATGGAATTACCTAAAAGGATAATGTGATAGGAAAATAAATGATCATTATTATATCATTCTTCGGTTTTCATATAGCATTGCCAAACGTATCATATCATCTTTCAAGAAGGTATGAAAGTCTGGAGAAACACCATCTTTAGAGTCCTTTTTGTTTAAGCTTTCAACAAATACAGTTAAGAGTTAAGAATTTTTCATTTTTTGCCCATAATAGCAAGTAGAAGAAAACAGAAGAATTTCCAGTTATTAAAGGAATCAGAAAGTGAATACAGAGAGACAGAGGGTAGTACTCTAGACCACAGATGACATTGGTAAAATTGATCATGTAAGCAAAATCCCAGACCATGAGTCTAAAGACGTATGTTCTAGATGAGTTTTCTCATACTCAAGAATAAATGAGTGAACCATATATTTCCAAAGACATCAAGGAAATAGTATTTCCAGCCAGGTACTCAATGGGAAGAGCTTAATCATGCAATATTTTGTGACAATTTGATATTTTATGATGTTTATCCACCAGTATTTACTTGATATAGTTCCTAAGTTGGAAAATGCTAAAGATAACTATGTGCACAAAGGTGATTTAAAAAATCAAAAGATGTAGAAATGGAAAAAAAATTCTAATTGGTGCTTATAAATCTAAAAATGAAAATGTTTTACAATAATTGCCATCCTTCAACACAATTATGTCATTAAAGCTTTAGACTTGGTTTTTGATTTTTTTTTTTTTTTTTTTTTTTAGAGATGGGGTCTCACTCTGTCATCCAGGCTAATTTTTGTATTTTTAGTAGAGACGAACTTTCACCACGTTGGCCAGGCTGGTCTCGAACTCCCAACCTCAGGTGATCCACCTGCCTCAGGCTCTCAAACTGCTGGGATTACAGGCATGAAACAGTGTACCCAACCTGATAGCTCGTTTCTTCTGAGCACTGAATCAATGTCCCTACCTTTTACACAGGGAAAGCAGTTTGCCAGATTTGCATATTTAGTTTTTTAAAAAGCAGAAGCATGTGAACATTTCACAATCTCCAAATTTTCTAACACTTTTTTACATTCCTCGTGGCCAAGGTTTCCTGGAGGAAGTATCTGGTGTTGGGGGTAGTAGGAAGCAATGTCACATGCTGTATTCAAATTTTTTTGGGCTACTTTTTAACAATAATCCCTTTGAATGAAAGTGATTTTATGTTGCCTAAATATATATATATTTTAAAACTTTGATACTATTTAAAAAAATTAATGATAGACATTTGGACTTTGCAAAGATTGTTAGATCTAAAAAAATGTATCTTAATTCCCAATATGCCAGGAAAAATAGTCATTGGCATTTACCATCTAGATCCAATGAATCTTAAAACTTTCAAAAAATATATTTTAAGTCATTTTATGAATAATTTACTGAATTATTATAAAGAGATAGTTTAAAAAATCAACTTTATGGCTGGGCATGGTGGCTCAAGCCTATAATCTCAGCACTTTGGGAGGCTGAGGTGGGTAGATCACCTGAGGTCAGGAGTTCAAGACCAGCCTGGCTAACATGGTGAAACCCCCTCTCTACTAAAAATACAAAAATTAGCTGGGCATGGTGGTGCATGCCTGTAATCCCAGCTGCTCAGGAGGCTGAGGCAGGAGAATAGCTTGAACCTGGGAGGCGGAAGTTGCAGTAAGCCAAAATCATGCCACTACACTCCAGCCTGGGCAGCAGAGTGAGACTCTGTCTCAAAAAAAATAAAAAGTAAAAAAAAATTTTTTAATCTACTTTATTAGAAATTTTGGTAAGAATTTAACCACAGTAAACACAATTTTTATTTCATATTTTCTTAGTGTTGAAGGTAAAAATGGGCAATGTTGGTTGAATGTAAGTAATTGCTCAATGTCTGCCATGAATGAACCTGGAGGATACCCATCTTGTAAATAATAATTCCGTATCTCAGATATATTTCTTTTAGGTTCCAATTCCTCATTACTTCCATTTCTTCTTGTACTTGTATTGCCAAAATGCAACAGCTCTTAAAACTCTGAACCAAGCATGGTGGCTCAAGCCTACTGTAGTCTCAGCTATTTGGAAGGCCGAGATGGGAGGATTGCTTAAGCCCAGGAGTTGGAGGCTGCAATGAGCCAAGACCACACCACTGTACTTCAGCCTGGGCAACAGAGTGAGATTCTATCTCAAAATAAATATATAAATATATATGTATTTATATATAGAGAGAGATATTATATATATAAATATATATGTATGTATATTTATATATATATATATGAAGAGACATGGAAGAAATTTAAATGCATATTACTAAGTGACAGAAGCCAAGCTGAAAGGACTACATACTATATGATTCCAACTATACCACATTCTGAAAAAGGCAAAACTACAAGGACTATCAAAAGATCAATAGTTGCTAAGGGTTGGGTGGGGAAAGGTGAGGAGTGGCGATGAATAGGCAGAGCACAGAAGTTTTTAGGGGCAGCGAAAATACTCACTGAAACTATAATAATAGACACATGCCATTATACATTTGTTAAGACCCATAGAATGTACACCACCAAGAGTTAATCAATGTGAAGTGTGGACTTTGTGTGAAAATGACATGTCAGTATAAGTCCATCAATTATAACATATGTACCACTCTGATGAGGGACGTTGATAATGGGGGAGTCCATGCCTGCGAGGGGGCAGGGAGTATATGGGAAGTCTCTGTACCTTCTCAATTTTGTTGTGAACCTAAAACTGTTCTAAAAAAAAAAAAAGTCTTTTTTTAAAAAAAAATAGGAACACTTTCAAAAAATAACCCATCCTTACATGACGAAATGCTTCAAATGTTCTTATTCTTATGACTTGTAGTTTGTGGTAACCACAGCACTATCTGAGAAATCCAATTTATTACAAGTACTACTTTCTTGTCTTTAAATGACTTTTGTAGGATGGTCTTTGTCTACACTGCTTTAAATTACTAAGAAATAGAATTTTCTTCTAAGTTATCTTAAAATTAAAAGTTTGAATATTTTTATAATTTTATATTATTATCAAGTTAATAGAATTTTTTTGCCATTCTAGAATTGTGAAATTAGGAGTCCATTAAAAAACTATAAACTTTCAAACATGCAAAAAAGTACAGAAAATCATTTATTAAGCAACTGTGTCCTGCCACCTAGACCTAATAGATGTTAATATTTGCTTCAAGTTTTTATTTTTAAAGAACTAGGCCAAGTACAGACATAGATAAAATCTATCCTTTTCTCTCTCTCTCTCCAGTGAGAATCACAATCCTGAAGTTTATATGCATCATTCTCAGGAATTTTTAGTATTGTTTTGTTTTTAATACATTCTATTAATTACATCATATTTGAAACTCTCTCTCTCTTTCTCTCACTCCAGTGAGTATCACAATCCTGAAGTTTATAAGCATCATTCTGAGGCATTTTTAGTATTTTTTTGTTTTTAATGCATTCTATTAATTATATCATATTTTAACTTGCTACATTTCACTAAACATTGGTTTTGAGTCTTAACCAGATTGATTGATGTAGCTCTACCAATTTTAATTTCTATTTAAATATCTCAAATTATGAATAAACCAGAGTTTATTTATTCATTTATCCATTTCCTCTTACGTTATCCAAGTTGTTTCTACTCCTTTTATTTCCTGTACAGGATCCCGACCTGTATGTGGTAGCTCTGGAGTGAGTAGCTGTCCCAGCATATAGCTTCCAGCTATGGAAAACAAGCTAACTAAAAGATTTACTAGAATGTAATTTTAACAGAGGAATGAAAATTAACAAGTTCTTTATGTATTACTGATAAAACCATACATATATCTAGCAGTAGACAGGAAAATATAAACAATCATAAAATGTATATTTGATTTTTAACTATGACAATTCTGTTTCTTTCCTATATCATCTCAGTTAATTTAAACATCTAGGCTTTAATAGCCTGGGAATTATGCCTTGAAATTCACTGCATTGCTAAAGAATGCCAGCCTTCTTGTGGCTGCCTATTAAATAGCAGCTATTCACGGCCTTTTTTTCCCTGCTCTCAGAATCCTGATCTCATTTTTCTGTCTCAATAGAAAGACAAGGGGTAGATGAACTCTCATGCCAATTAACAAATCTAGAGAATAAATATATGACTGATGCTTGAAAGGTCATGGCCTCTAACCTTTATTTACCTTTATAAGGTAAAATCCAAAACAAGGGAATTAAAGGAGCATTCTGTTAACCTTCATCTCTTGGCTGAGACTATCAAACCAATGTATTATTGTGATTTAAAAAAGGAATTATAGAAAATCCATTTATTCATTCAACATATATGGAATAACAAGAGCTGTACTGGGGCTGGGAATACACCGATGGAATTTCTGCCTTCCTAAGCTTTAACTAGTATGTGTCCGCCCCCATAGCACTAACAACAGCCCCAGTTGCTTCTTTTTAAGAAAGTTAGGGGGTTCTGGAAACACCCAAGAGGCATAATTTACATGATCAACAGGAGGCATGAATGAAAATAAGCAGGAGAGTTAATTATTAGGGTTTGTGTATAATTGGAGTATGCCCTATCTAAAATGCTTGGAACCAGAAGACTTTTCTACTTTAGAATTTTTCAGATTTTGGAATATCTGCATATACATAAAAAGGTGTCTTGGGGATGGAACCCAAGTCTAAACACAAAATTCATTTCCATTTCATATGCCCCTTATACACATAGCCTGAAGGTAATTCTGTACAATATTTTTAATAATTTTGTACACAAAATGAAGTTTTGTGTTTTGACTGAGATTCCTCACATGAGGTCAGATGTGGAATTTTCTACTTGAGGTGTCATGTTGGCACTCAAGTTTCAGATTTTGGAACATTTTAGATTTCTGATTTTGGGATTTGTGATATTTAACCTGTATCCATTATGCAGCTTTTATATGCAAGTTACAGAAAACTTCTATTCAACTGGCTTAAACTAGGAGAGGGCTTATTATTACATGTAAAGAGAAGTCCAAGTTGGTTAATTCACAAGCTCTGTAACATTGTCACTGAGGACCTAAGTTCTTCTCATGTTTCTGCTCTGAAGCCTCTAGGCCACTTCATGGTGGCAAGATGACTGCCACACTCCCAGGTATCACATCCAGATAAAACAATATAGGACAATAGAAGAAACAGACCTCTTATGTCTCATTGGCCAGAATCGTATCACATGTTTGTTCCAAAACCAATCACTGGCAAGAAGAATAATTTTTTATGATTAGCTTAATTTAGCTCAATTAAAAACAATAACCCACATGCCCAATGCTCTCTTTTTATAACTGGAAAAAACAATGCTGTACGAACCAACCAATGGAGAACAAGCATTGTGTAACACTCAGGAGTATACAGACATCGATATGAATGGGAAATTAAAATCTCTGTGTTAAACAAATCAATTAGCGGATTTGTATTTACCATTTCCAGCTGCACATACTAGTTACCTGCAATAGGGACACAAGATTAACATTGGGAGGTGCCTATTCCTCCATAAACCACAAATTTTCTTGATGTGTTCTTGCTCTCAGCAATAATTACAAATCTGAAATTTCAAATGGGAAATATAATAGAAATTTGGCATCACTCAGCAGTTAAACTCTTATTCATTTCATCAAGAAAACACCAAAGGAACACACTTCTCCCTCAAGAAATAAAAGCATGTTCCTGACTTTTATTTGGCAATAAGTTTTATACTTGCCAATGAGTCAAATTTTATGTTTTATATTAATTATTAGAGAAGAAATTCTTCTAGGATTAAATGATATTGCTGATAATACAGCAATAATCCATTGAATTTGTAGCATATTTTATGTTTTCAAAGTGCTTTCTCATACAATAATCTGAGTTACATCTCATTCTTACTCTGGGAAGGAGTATATAACAGCACTGATTTCTCATCTTTTAGATGGGAGAACTGGGACATGTCAAGAGTTAAAAGATTACCCAAGCTTCATGGCTAAGTAGTTAAAGGATCAGGATTAAAACTAAATTACTTTATTCCTAATCCAATGTTTTTGGAGCAATTTAGCAAGATCTTGTGTAATTTAAAACTATTTGACACTAGGTAATGCTATTTTAAAAACTAAAAATAATCAGAATCTCACTTCTGAATAAATTCAGATATAATATCTTCTTTCAGATTTTACCTTCTCCAATCTAGCCCCAGCTATTAGGTCCCTGAAATTTAGGGACCTTAGATTTTTTAGATTCAAATGTTCTTTTTCCAAATGATCCTATCCCTTTTCCCTATTAGATTCATATTCCATATTAACTCAGAATTCAGCAAGTCTCAGCCTGGACACTTGTGTGACTTTAAATCCTACTTTAAAAGTTCTAAAAATATTTGGAAAGCGCCAAAAGTCAAAGTCAAAAAGAACAACAGTGCCTAAAATTGGACTGGAAAGGCAAATTTGAGGAAAATCTCACTAGAAGGGGTCTAGTGTAGGAAAAACAACTCTCCCACTTTCCTGAATTTCAAGGAGTAGAAACGCAAATAAATGTCATAAAGCATCAAACAACCCCTGTCTTTCAAAAGTGATGGATGGTTGATAGGAAGCTAAACAAAGCAACAGGTTCAAAGAAAGAGATATTTTTTAACTAAAACTAGAAGGAAGGAGCAAACGTTTCCTTAAGAGAATGGTGACACGTCTCTTCCCTTTGGGAACGCTGATTTCAGTGGAGATTATAGAGAACTTAAAATTTACATCTCCTGCTTGAACCAGACTCCAGTATCCAGTGGCCCACTCAAAACCTCCCCTTGGGTGTCTGGAGTCATGTCAGCTCTGCACTTTGAAGACTGAACTCCTGATCTTTTCCTCTGACCTGCCCCAGTCACATCTTTCCCATCTCAATGCTTGGCAATTCCCTTCTTTGCAGGCCCTTGGGTCAAAAAACCTTAAGGCCGTCTTTAACTCCTGTCTTTCATTTTGTCAGAAAATGCCGTGGTCTCTACATTCAATATATATTCAAAATCTAACCCTCTCTCTTATGGCTTTGCTGCTACTACGCCAGTTTGAGCCACCATCATACTAATCCCTTGGATCACTGCAAAAGCCCCCTGTGGTCCCCCTGCTCTGACCTTGCCATTCGGCTATTTTTAACACAACAGCCAGAGTGATCCCTTACAATCGGAAGTCAGTTCACGTCACTTCTTTGCTGAAAACCCTACAATGGATTCTCAGTTCACTCAAGAGGAAAAAACAAAGTCTTTCCAAAGGCCTATAGGGCCCTACATGATCTGCCTGACCCACCCTCCGCCCCCCTTCCTAGTCTGACAGGCCCCCTTTGACTCCTGAGCCCCACCACACTGGCCTTCTCACCACCCAGCTGCTCTCCTGGGTTACTGTTCCATGTCCCCTCGTATCTTACTTTCAATGGGATAGGATTGCCAGATAAAATACTGGGCACTCATTAAATGAGAATTTCAGATAAACATTGAACAGCATCTTAGTACATGCTTCGAATCCCCAAATATAACATGGGACACACATATACAGAAAAAGTATTGGCTGTGTATCTGAAATTCACATTTAACTGGGTGTCCTGTTGTTTTTGACTTTTTTTTTTTCCATGTGGCAGCCTTACAATGGTTTCTACCCTGATCCAGGCACATCCTGCCTCCCCTCCACCCCAACTCCAGACTCCTCTCACCTACTCTATTTTTTTTCCTCATGACACTCAGCTTCTTCCAACAAACTACATAATTTACTTACATATCATGTGTATTGTCTGTCTCCCTCTTCTGGAAAATCATCTCCATGTAACCAGTTCCAGCAGAAAAGCAAGATCTAATTTGTGATTAAAGAATTTTATTTTTCAGCCTATTTTTTCCCCACTTGGAGAAAAAAATTTTTTTGGAAGTTTTTTTATGAAAACCCTTGAGAAAACATAGATGTTTCTATCTCTCCACTCTTAATATTTGTACACATCTAAGGCATAGGCACATAGGTTAATATAATTGATTCCCATTCAAAGCTAACCATGTGTTATGTGAACTGTAGTAAAGAAATATGTCTTCCAAAAAACATACCATACACATAGTTGACAAAAGAGAGAATTCCAATAGTGGGGCAGGGGGAAACAGTTGCCTTAAAAGAATCCAAAACATTTTGATTGAATTGCCCAATGATGTCCTTTCTTTGATAGCAGCCAAATACAGATAATTATATTTAAAATTATTAAACTTTTCTCTGCAGCAGAAAGGCCATCTGTTGAACTCTGTTATTCAGTAAAAGCTGTAGAAAATGTAACCAGCTTGTCCTTCGTTTATTCATTAACTTATTGTCATTGTTGAGCTGTCATGCATGGAGCACTGTCATACGATGGGGCAGGAAGAGTGTGAGAGGGACCTTTGAGAGGAAAGAAGGGTTCAGATCTGAAAAGCCTTGCAAATCACTGGCTTAAAGAGCCAGTGGGAGGAGCAGGTGGATGGCATGATCAGAGCTGCACATTAGAAAAATCACTCTGGCTTCTGGCTACAGTGTGCAGAATGGATTACTATGCTCGGGTACATTACATTTGGTTAATAAGTTATTATTATAAACAGGGTCTTAACCACTAGGCCTCAAGGCAAAAATTTCAGAAAAGGGAACCTTTGAAGAACCCACAGACCTGTTTTTAAATACCTTTTTATGGTCTGTTTAAATGTAGTTTTTATGGTAATTAACTGTATAGCAAACATCTGCAATTTTATTCAATTCTGTGAATTTTTACGAATGGATAAGAGGCAAAAATGGAGAAAAAGGAAGAAAGAACTGGCAGAAACTACCAATTTTGAGTAGTATATAAGGACTTCTCATGCATTATCTCATTTAACCCTTACAATAAGCAAAGGGGTTACTGTAGTATTATCCTTATTTGCAGACAAGGACTTTGAGACTCAGAAAGGTGAGAAGTCCTCTGTAAAAGACAGGGCTGGGTAGCCTGCCCTCATCCTCTCCAAAGTCCATGTTCTTGCCTCTGTAACAAATGGCAGATACATTTACAGAATGGCTAAGGTATGCAGCAGATGAGTAGGAGAAAGACTGAGATAACATTGAGTAAAAACAGAACAAAGGAGAAAAAGTATAGGCCAGATAAAGGGGAAAATCAATTGGCAAAATAAAAATATGAGAAATGGCCTTCTTGAAAAGAGCAGAAAGGCAACTGGCTTCTTGAATGAAGAGATGTAGAGATTATCAACTTTGAATTTTTCAGCACGCCACAAGTACAACCATAACAAAATTTCCATTGAACTACAGAATTCAAGAGATAGTCTTCTTGTTGAGGTACTAATATTACAGATGAACTGCTACAGAAAAGGCCTACTTATTAACTTATTTTACACAACCCCTCTCACATGCCCTGGCAGTTGACATTTGCAGGTGAGGCTTGATCATCACCAAATCCTCTGAAAGCCAGATGCCTTTAGTAGACATGGCTGCCTGGCAGAATAACATTCCTTGCTGTAGGAAACGGAAGGTATCCCATCCCCAAAAGAAACTTTCACTCAGGCTTATGCCCCCTAACTCTTTGGAGGGAGATACTGTCACCCTAACTGCATGCTCTTTCAAAGACACAGGCTAATCCAGTGTTAGTTGGGCAGTTAATGGTCACCTGTATATTGAGATCTGAAGAGCATGGCAACTGTCTCCCTCTTTACACGGCCTCCCTCTTGCCTGGTCAGGATCTTGGATTAATACATGTGGTTGAGTCATTACCCCACTCACTTCATTCACTGGGTACTCAGCTACCAAAAACTCCAGGGAATGGAGCACCGAAGTGTTGAGCTCTGATGGGGAGAGTGTGTCAGGGAAAGCACTGGCCCAGGGTAGTCAGCCTCAACAAGAAGGCCAGCTAGGCAGGAAGCAAGTGAATCTATTTAAGTAAAGAGGACAGGGGCTGCATATCCAAAGTACCACAAAGTGCTGTGTACAAAGAGTGTACAATTGATGTTTCTTACATAATTGTTGAGGTATTATGAGAAGTAGGGATTAGGTATCCGCCCCCAAACTACTGCTTATTTAACAAGTTTTTCACTGGCTGTATCTGAACAGGCAAAAATATTGCTTAGTTGAGCAATGTGGCGGTGAAGGTTATATATCCCCTTCCCATGGGACATGGCATGAGCTGTGTGTGAGCTTTTGTCTTCCAAGTATGAATGGATATTTTTGTGCCTCTCTACTTATTATTAACAATGTACCAAAGAAAAAGATGGAAGAGAAAGAGAGGGAGAGAGGCAAAACCAAAACGTAGTAATACTCTTAGCTCCTTCCTGGGCTCTGAGGGTTGTGTATACCTTTGTCTCAGAGGCAGTGTTTATTGAAGAATATATTTTTGATGAGAGACTTAAAATCTAACTGGCATCAGCTACCTAGAGATGGAAGGGGGAAGTCTTTGAAAATTTTGATTTAATAACTAGCCAGCCGCCAATACACTGGATGAGAAGAGAAGGAGGGGAGAGAAACATTCCCTCTGCCAGAGCATTTTGCAGATAATTAAAGTAGAGACTTTGACTCACAGCAGGGCAATTTTAGCATACCTGACACAGGGCTTGACTCAAGCTCTCTCAATGTCTCTTCCAGTGCAGTTATGCTATTAGCTTTCATAATATCCTACATAAGGGAAAACACGTTTCTTCAAGCTATTCCATTTCTCAATTACTAAAGAGCTTTGAGTTTAAAAGTTCACTGAAAAACCCATCACACCCCATCTCGGACATTACCCTTGTCTAATGGGTAGCAACGAGATCACTCTTTCAGACACTCAGTCCACATTACTTAAACATTCATCTGCCCTATTTCACACTTGGAATGGGCTATGCAATAAACCTATTTGATCTTTTCTTTATTGTCTGCTTCAGGAATGTATGCAGGATTTTCTTCTTTGCTATAGGAACAGATTTCTTCTTTGCAGCGTAGGAAGTGATTCACCTCTAGGAGGCTAATTTTTTATAGTTGAGTGCAGGATCTTAATAAATAAACCAAAAAGTGAAGTGCTATTTTGAACAGCCCTCACACCAGCAGGAAGAATCAGTGAATGAGGAACCATGGAAGACTGTTCACTACATACCCATTTACTCCAAAATATTATTTGGATCAGCATTGGATATTTTTAATAAATTATAAGTGATTCTTCTTTCTGTATTAATTAAGAACTTACACTACTATTCAAGTGTCTTAACTCCCCCAGTGCCAAGCTTAAGTCCTCTGGATTAATCCTGATGCATGAAGAGCTTTGAAAACATAACAATGGTAAGCAACAACCCTGAGTGATTAAGAAATCAAGATGTGTGCAGGTGCTGGTAACACACACACACACACACACACACACACACACGGAAAATGGAAATTAGAAAAATTGCCTGGACATACTGTCAGAACAAGCTAAAAATTTAAAACTTGAAATATGCTTGATTTATATTACATCTCACTTTATAAAAAAGTGTGAGAGGAAGGCCAGGAAAACTATGAAAAAGCAAACCTCTTAGCAGAGGGTCTAGCACAGAGGAAGTACTCAAGAAAAATTGCATGAAACAAAGAAAAACAGTGACAAAAGATAGAGATGAAAAGATGGGTAGATTTACAGCACAAAATGGGGGGGCAGGCCTCAAAGAATCTTTTGTCCAAGCTGGTGACATCTGATGAGGTATCCTAGATATGGCTATCAATGTACACAGCCTACTTCAGTTTAACCAATCAAGCATTCAAATCATTCTTCGTATGCCAACATAATACTCTGTCATACAAGCCTGTTTCTCCATGCATAATCTCAGTTTGAAGAACTGGTGGCAGAAAAATGGTTTCCTCCAAAGCAATTCTTTTTTGTTTTCTCCAAAGCAACTCTGAGAGGATGGCCACTGGGATTTTCAGCCTAGATCCTGTAAATCAGAGGCTTCCTTAACTAGGAAGGAGACAACCAACACATAGTGATACTAAAGTACCTGCACTTCACAGAAACATAGAACCAGGATGGAAAACTCTTCCTTCAGGGCTTCCCAGCAATGATCTCCCTAACAGCCTCATGATTAAAACAGTAATCTCATTAAGTCATGCTTTTATGGAATAAGACCATCCCCTAAAAAGCTAGATGCTTCTGATTTTGCTTACCTTTTCCACAACATGCAAGTTTTCTTCATTGATGAATTTTTCATCGCAATAATACATAATTTGATAAGATTTTCTTGACAAACACACCCAATGGAAAACCAAAACAGTGTTTCCTTTGCTCTCTCTCAGGGTAAGCCCCTGTCCACAGGTTGTTAGTTCTAAGAAGTCATCTTAAAACTAAATATGTACACACTTCATTTCTGACAATGAATGTTCACTTTTACCCAAGCATAACTGAGCAATTGGAGTTTTCAGGTGGGTTATAGAGTGGAAAACAAATACAAGCTAATTTCATGGAATCATCTCTCCAGGAAGAAACAAACTACTTCAAAACAATCCCATTTGTAGATCTTCAATTAAACAATACTGCATGGACAAAATGCTCATCATAACCAGGAATAGATAGGTATTGTTTCAAATGTATTATGTACAAATCATCTAATTTTTCAAGGTTAATGGGTATAATTTACCCATCTTTGGTTACTGAAGGGGTTACATAGGATGAACAAAACTTAAGAGTTCATCCATTTCATTTCTGTGGTTGATTTGCCCGCATTTGTTTGGCTTTTATATCCATGTAATTGATTTGTATAATTCTGTCCAAAGCAGATGGGCAACTGCTCATGACATTTGCAACCCATTTAGATTATTATTGTACTGATGTTTATTCAAGGCCAAATAGGGAGAACATAAGGGGTGTGATGTTCAACTTAGCATAATGATGTCACGAAAAATATATTTGGTCTCAGCAGCAAAAATAGATACTCTCTACCAATCAGTTTCATACGTGCAGGTGAATTGCTTCTGTCCATGTGGCTGGACTAGCTACCCAAATTAATTATGGCACTGTTTTCCAGTTCTACAACATAATGCAAACTGTCCAAGAGCATAGTAAAAAGACAGTCATCTCCAATGCTACTTGATGTTAACATTTACATTGAAGACATATCTCTCCACACACTTTTGAATTAGAGGATTAAAAAACAATCATCTTCTAAAAATCAGTAAATAGATACACATTTAATAACCCAGAGAAGCCATCGTCTACTCAAATGGTACACTGATAGCATTGATTCTGGTTTTTTTCAATGAATAGATGGTGATTATAATTTACTACACAAAATTATATTTTGTTCTATGTTTATATTTGACAATTGTATAGATCAAAACAAGTTTAAGTGCCATTGCTTAATAGGCAAATAGAGATACATTGTTTTCTTTATGCCACCAGAAGCTAATTAAAACTGTTTCCCTAAAATCTTGATCAGTTAAAATGCTTTGGAAGGACTGACTGGAAAATTATTTAAATTTTTTCCCCCAAGGGCTATGGATCAACTCAGCCTATGACATAGACCAGAAATGTCACAAAGACACTTAAGATGTGTGCCCAAGTAAGCCCAGCTTGGAAGTGGGTATGCCTAAGTGAGAGGAAAAGCAAATGACCTCTAATATTTGACCTCACTGTGGTTGGATCTGTTAGGCTTTCACTAGTACTATTTTTTTTTTCCTCTGGGCACAGGGGACGACTACACTTCCCAGACACCCTTGCACTTTGAGAGGAAACATGCACCTGAGTTCTGGCCAATGGAATGTGCGGGGAAGTGAATAGCATGGCATATGCTATTTCCTGGTCTGGCCATTACCCTCCTGGTCTCTTTCTTACTAGATTTTCTTTGAGGCCAATCCAAAGTTACATGGGGAAACTTAGGTCTGCTTTAAAAATCAGATAGAATTTTACATGATTAGGCTGAAATTCTCTAAACAAAAAGCCTTTAGAATCCTTGAAGAATCAAAGTTGTCCAGGCCAGTCTAATAGAGGCTATGAGCATCACAATAAACTCTGTTTTTCAAAGACTGTGTGTCTTGGAAACTGAAAGTTCCACTTATAAAACACACGTAACTGAGCATCAAGGCTTAAGACACAGTCATATAGGAAGGTTTTTAAAAACTCTTCCACATATAGTGCAATTTTGCTTTTGATTATTGTGAAGACAAGTCAGAATTCCAAATGCCTCAGACTCACCATTCTGAACATCAGTGTTCTTTGAACAGTACTTCTGATGCAGAAGGTACAGGCAACAGCTGAATTTAGAACAGCCCATGCCATTCCCTAAATTGCATTTTTAATAAAACTTTCAAATGCAAATTTTTACTGCTTCCCTCTTTCTGTGATGCTACCCAGACAAAACCACTTCAGTTATTTTAACTTTCCTGCTTATTTATTGCAGATGAATAGAATTTATTTTATATATATTACTTCAAAGTATTCTTATCATAAAATCTGTATTTACACCTTTCTCACAAAGACCAATTAATAGACTCTTTCCATAGTAAAGAACTATTTAACTTACAGAAATATAAATGATGCCATGCTTATATACACTGATATTTTTAAAATCTCAATTTAAAAGGTAACAGATTTTACAATGATGGATAGGACATTTAACAACTTACTCTAAAGTATACTTTAAGCCCTACATTTAAGTACTGCATAAAAGTTCCTTTCTTTGTCTTCTTCTTTTATTCATCTATTTATAAATTCAAGGTCTTTGAAATGTTTTTCCTCTCATACTTAATGTAGCCTGATCTTTGCTTAGAAAAATACATTGCTACATTTGTCAATTTTCTGAAAGCTCCTTAAACAATGTTAGCTTATAAAATGCTAGTACTATAATGTAATGGTAACATTACAAAAAGTTATATATTTTTTAAACCTTTTCCCCTTAAATGAATAATTATTGCTTAAAGAATAGTTTCTTCCAAAGGTGGCATTTGAATGGTATGGTCCATAATGCCACATGATAACCTCAGAGAGTGAATGAGCTTGTCACTAAGGCATCTAATCCTCTTGGCAAAAAAGAAGAAAATGTGTTAGGACATAATTAAATACTTACTATTGGAGAAAATATAGGAAAAGAAACTTCATCTTTTGTCAAACACACTTTTGTTAACCCAGACTTTGCCAGATTTGCAGCATGTCTAAACTGGTTCGTTCCTTAGCCATTTAAGAACCAAGAATGCACACTCATTGTTCGTGACCAGTTTCCGCTCGCCTGTGACAAAACAGCTAGTTGGAGAGTCAGCCTCGGTCAGTGTCTATTTAGGGCAAAATGTCAAAAAAGAATGTCCTGCATTTGGGCTCAACAATAATGAACATGGCTAAATCTGAAAATTAACAAAAGAAAGTGAACAGCTTTTTACATTCTGAGAACATTAGACTCTGGTGTCCTTTTTGTTCCGATTGTTGTGGTTTAACACTCTGAAAAGACCACCTGTTGGGCGGCCATTTTGTGATTGTATTGAATGCCGTGATTGCATAAAAGAACACTTTCCAAAATAACCTGGCATTATTATTCACTTATTTTGTAGTAAATCTGCATTCAAAACCTGCATTAAAATATGAGGCTTTTCTCCTAAGTGAAATTTAAAGCTCTAAGTTTGATGGAAATGCATACTCAACTGCAAATGCATGATTTTATGGTCAAATAAATGCATCATACTCAAAAATGAGTTCAAGTAAACCTTTGATATGGCAATTAGAGAGTATGTTGAATAAAGTGAAACAGTTAAAAGTGGTGCATAGCAGAAAGGGAATCCCAGAGGAAATGACACAAAACTGATAGCATGTAATTATTAGACTGACACAGAGACATAATGTAGCTGGAGAAAATTACTGTTGTCTATTAAAAGAATGTGATATCCTCTGCAATCCTGAAAGCATATTTTACTGGTATAATACTTCCACTTTCATGAATAAAAGAAAAACCATGTCCCAAATTCACAGGCTTTGTGATTCATTTATGCTAAAAATCTCTCCTAGAACACAGTGTAAACAAAAACATCATTGTTTAAGTCCAACTGGTGGAAAATGCTAGTTTATGCTGCAAATGACAACTAAGAAAATAAAAGAGAAAACTCAAATTAAAAGAGAAACTGTTCCTAAAAAGATCATTTGTTATAACTATCCAATAAATATTTTAAGAGCATGCATTTTGCCGTGGAAAATGACACGTATCAAAAATCATCTTTGTTGCATGAACACGTTTTGGATGCTTGATTCTATTTTCAGTTTTGTGACTACTTCAGAATAGTGAGAAGAAGAACACTGCTATATTTCATGATTGTTACCATTACACAAGCCTGTAGAATCAATGCATGTTCTGAATTTGGAAAACATAATAACTTTCAAAATACTTTTTAAAATTATATCAAATAGTTTCTAAGGATTCTTAAATACGTTGCATCTCAGTTTAATCCTGAATATAGTCTTTTCCTCAATATAATTTCATTTATTTTAAATGTGGTCTATGTAATGACCTAAAGTATATTATGTGGCATGAATTATTATATTGCCACAAAGATCCATAAGTTTTTTCTAAGTTTTTCAAATTTTATACTCACTCATGGCTTTACTTCTATACATTTTTAAAACAGTAAAGATTTTGTTGCATTAAAAGTGAATTGTAAGCCCAGGCAACATGGTGAAAACCTATCTCTACAAAAAGTACAAAAATTAGCCAGGTGTGGTGGCGTGCACCTGTAGTCCCAGCTACTTGGGAGGCTGAAAGGTGGGAGGATTGCTTGAGCCTGGTTAGTGAGCCTACACTGAATTGTGAGATGACACCACTGCACTCTGGCCTGGACGACAGAGCAAGACCCTGCCTCAGGAAAAAAAAAAAAGTAAAGTGTTTCTTTAAAGAGAAAAAAATTAAAAGTACTTTCTCTAAGCCTTATTTCCAAAGTGGAAAAGACCACTAAAAAAAGAAATTTCCAAATTGGTTATGTTTGTAAAAAATTCCATTGTTGATTCCATACAAAATACTTTGCTCCATTTTAAATTAATTTTCTGAAATATTCCTTAACTTATGGAGACTCCTGTATATTATAAACTCTGAATGTTTGGTCAAAGTATGAGTTTTTGAAAATTCCTTTCTCAGTAGATATAAAGGAAGACTTTTTTTCTGATAAATAAGCACACTGGACTTTATGTTACCTAAAGAAAAGCTTATATCTTCCACATCCACAGGCAAATATGATTCCTGGTTTTCTTGTTCTTTTTGTTGTTGCTGTTTGTTTGAGACAGAGTTTCACTCTTGTTGCCCAGGCTAGAGTACAGTGGCGTGATCTCAGCTCACCTCAACCTCTGCCTCCCAGGTTCAAGTGATTCTCCTGCCTCAGCCTCTGGAGTAGCTGGGATTACAGGCACGCACCACCACGCCCAGCTAATTTTGCATTTTTAGTAGAGACAGGGTTTCTCCATGTTGGTCAGGCTGGTCTCCAACTCCCAACCTCAGGTGATCTACCCACCTTGGCCTCTCAAAGTGCTGATATTACAGGCATTAACCACCAGGCCTGGCCCAATTCCTGGTTTTCAAGAAGACTATTTTTCCCCAGGTGTTTCAGGGCTTAATACAGAGAAATATAATGTCAAAATATAAACATGAGGACAAATACAGCAAAAAAGCAAATACTCTGAAATAGGGGAGGGTATTATAAATAACTCGCATTCATAAATTTGGGATTTTCACTGTGAAAAATTATGAATGCACTCAAATGTCATTGCCATGTGCCTGAAAGCTCAAGATACTGAACTTATCAGGCAACTTTAAATTTTAATTCCTCTGTCATATCTTTAACTCCCTAAAGATCTGTTTTCCTTACATAAATGCCACTCAAAGGAATATGCATCACTCTTCCGCAAGAAAAGCCATATGAAAAAAATGACAAAGAACATCATGCCATTTTTAAATCATGTCCTATTCTTGTGTTAGAGAGCCTGAGAAGTCAGTGACTTAGCAAGTCAATATATCAGAAAGCTGTTGGTGGTGCTGTTCTACATTTAGACTAAAATACACTCCATTCTCCTAAAGAAAATAGCTTCTCGCAAACACCCTCAAAACAAAGGCGAATTTATATGCTATATAATAAATTAATATGAGTTTCCTGTTTGCCAAAAAGACTGAGTTTGTGAATTTAGTTAGACAGAGTCATGGATAGAAACTTGAGTTTATGTAAAAAAGTAGGTTAGCCTTGGGAAAAGAAAGAAATATATTTTTATGAGAATCACAATATACCAGGAACTGTGAGGGTTAATAAGAGGTAAGGAGGAGGTGAAGGAAAAGGAGAGATGGAAGAAATAAGAGAAATTGAGCAGATGAAAGGAAGGATTCAATGGAAGGTATTGTTGGTCACAGCTAGGTGTCAGAAACAAAACTAGAAAATGGGAACTGCTTCAACATTGGGAGGAAAGTGAAAAAAAAAAAAAATGAATGTATACCACGTAGTAAAAAGAAAAAGAAAATAAGAAATAATAAAAAGGCTTTCAAGATTTCCACAGAGCATATCTGTGAAAAAAATAAACCAAGCATGAAAGAAAAGAAACAGTGAAATTGAAATTTTCTCCAAAGGTAACTCATCCCGAAGGCTTCATTGTGCCTTCCCTTTCACATCAAGAATTTAATTTTGCATTCTCTTTGTCTGTCTTGAGGCACACTTCTAGTTTATTCCATGGATTTCCTTTTCTTTAAAATTCTCCTATTGGCTAAAGGAAAGAAATAAAAATCAGATCTTTGGTCGGTCTCTTTTGTCCCAAGCTTAGGAAAGATGGGAATGTCTTATTCTTCAACACTTGGGTATTTGCTCATTTCTTCTGCTGTACCAGTAAGAACCACCATTTTCATTGTCTTTAAGACACTCTCCTTGTGACACTAATAGACTAGCAGACTTCATTCTCTGAATTTACCATTAATCATTAAAGCTTCTTCTTTAATGATTATGGAATAGAACCTTTAATGTTCATGGAAAAGAATATAAGAAATCATAAGCTGGATTGTTCTTATTAACTCCAGGGTTGTGTTTCTAGACCGAGGACACATATTATTTCTGGCCCAAAAGTCTGTTCAGGTTGCTGGGAAAGTTGGACCTCCATCAGGAGGGGTGATTTATTTGGGAATATGAAAGCAACCCTAAAGCTTTACCTGAATAAACCCAAATTTGAGATTTGACTCTGGAAGGAGTCCTTCTCTGACTCTTTTGCTGGTTTTGAGCTTACCAAATATTGGTTTGTATTTGCATCTTGTGGTTAATTTTGACCCAAGCTAAGCTGCATCCTCAAAGGATGTGTGGCCAATAACTTCCCTAAGGTACAGCATACAGAAAAAGGACTAGGATGTGGGCAGCTACATGGGCTCACCAACTGACTCCAACCCTGCTCCTATCACCTGGCCAAGGAACTTGAGTTTCTCTCTCTCTAAATTCTAAGGCATTGGTTATTTCTCACTTCACAGGATCACAAGCCTATAGACTCATTGTTTTCCACTGACCAGCAATAATACAATAGTATGGGGCATCTGTTGGAGCCCCATAGAATGAAGACATATTGTGCATCCTAGGCATGCCCATCCCCCACAAGTAACCTCAGGCAGCAGTCCTTATACTGAGCGTCTCTCTGGTGCCCATGGCAACCCCAGCTTTTAATGCTGAAATGTTACCACATGGTTGCTTTTTGGTTTGGAGTTGGTTTTTTTCTGGAATCTTTTTGAATGAACTGTTGATGTTGCAGTTTTTGCACATCCTTCAACTTGTGCAGAATTCACAGTCAGAACTTATGAGCCTGAATCCAGTCAGGTTTGCTAAGACCCACTATCTAAAAGCTGACTTATGCAAAATATAAAAAATAAAAATAAAATAAAGCTGACATGCATTCTTACTGATTAAACTTGCCATTTAACAAAAGCACTTGCTATTTCAGAATTAATTTTCTTTCTTTTATATTTTTTCTTAATTACAATAGAAAAGTATTTTGGGGGAAAACTTTTGCAAATCTTTACTTCAAATTTGTGAATATACACTGTATGTGTGTGCACATACAAATACCTAAATGAATATAAATTTAAAAGTACATATTCTGTATCTAGAAAGTTCTGCATACCTTTCTTTTCAATTTACTAATTCTCTGGGCTAGCATCTAAAATAGATTGACATTAGTTGAGGACAGAATCTTAAAACCTTCTGTGTACCAATAGATATTTTAAATTACTTATAATTACTCCTTCATACATTCTTTAAAATTCAACACTAGATTTTAAAAAGAAGACACAAACATCAGTTTCTGCAAAGAAACTTGCTAGGGTCCTGGCTGCATTTGGTAATATTTCCTGGTTTAGCATCTTTCCTCCCGGAGTGCACAATTATAGCACACTGATTTAGGGTCTTCACACTTTCACTGAAATTGTTTATCCATTTTTGCTTCTCTGATACAATTATTGTTGTTTTAGCTTTTTAAAAACTCGATTTTAAAATTGTATTCATTTAATTTGTCTTTAAGAGATTAAAAATCCTTCATTTGTATGTCACCTGTTAGCGAACATCTTCTATAAACGTGCAATAGAATGCCAAGTTAATTAGAAGAGCCAGAACTCTATTCTGGAAGCACCCACCTCTGAAATGCAGCCACTTCGTGGATAAAAAGCAACAGCTGTGTGAAAGCATAGTGCTGCTAACACTGCACACCTGCTTAAGGCAGGAAATAAATGGAAAGACTTTCTCTACCTGAATTTGCAGGGGGCAATTTTTAAAGCTGGAATGGGATAACCCCACATGGGAATCTGATCCAAACACTCAGGATTAAATCTTGTCTTATAACACATGATGGATAAGAACATCATTATGAAAGAGAGGCATGTCCTTGGGGTGAAGAGAAAGGCATTATTGAGGGTAGCAGCCACAGGGTAGTTTCATTCTTGTCTTGTGTCCACCCAAGATTCAGGTTGAACCTACCAGAAATTTAGGCAAGACCTGGTGGCCTGCAGCAGTTGTAGGGAGGCAGTTACATACAGTCACTCATTACATATGAAGAGGAGCTTTCTGGCTGATTTTAGGAAGGGCTAGCCCAGGCGGGAGGAAGGTTAACCTGACTGGTTTGCTAAGCAAGGCCAGGTAGTTACTAGAAGAGATGGTCTTGGCTGGGTGCAGTGGCTAGCACTTGCAATCCCAGCACTTTGGGAGGCCAAGGTGGGAGGATCTTTGAGGATAGGAGTTTGAGACCAGCCTGGCCAACATGGTGAAACCCCATCTCTACTAAAAATACAAAAATTAGCCAGGCGTGGTTGTTCATGTCTGTAATCCCAGCTACTCGAAAGGCTGAGGCAGGAGAATCACTTGAACCAGGGAGGCAGAGGTTGCAGTGAGCTGAGCTCGCACCACTGCACTCCATCCTGGGCAATAGAGTAAGACTCCATCTCAAAAAAAAAAAAAAAAAAAAGATGTCTTTTCCTATGAATGGTTCCATTAATTATCCATGTGGGCTGAAATTGTTTCTCTTGAGCAGTTACTGATACAGATATTCAAACAGTTAATGAGACTCCATCTGTATAGGGACTTCCAAGTGGGAGTGCAGGCTGAATTGATTAGTTTTAGATGTGAGGCTTTTTTTTTTAGCAAGAAGAAAAGAAAACCCAGGGTCCAAACAAACAGCATTTGTAAAGTTCTGAAAAGACATTGCTACCAGAAATGGGAAAAGAAAAAAAGCATACTTTTGAGCAAACCCTACTTCCTTTAAAATGAAAAACAATGGTAAAGGTTTCCATATGTAATTAAAATCTCATTCTAAAGTTACCACCGCCACTGGCTCCCAAAGAACTCAATTAACAGGAAACCACAAAGAATATGGTATTTTCTTCGAGACGCTTTAAGAAATGCTCCTAAGTAGACAATGAGTTGGATAGTAGCTGTTACCTACAAAAGGATAAGCAATTATGGTTCATTCCAGGGAAAAAAAGGGGAGAGGATAAGGCTAAGAAAAGTAGGTTTATAATATGGAAATTAGATTTTCAAGTGTGCACATTTATCATCAGATCTATACTGAAATCCAGACTGTACAAAGTCTAACTTAAGAAAATTACCTAATTTTTTTTTAATAAACTGCACTCACTCCCCTCCCTCCTCCCTCATTTAAAATATTTCAGCTGAGAAGGGAAAGGCGATCGCTCCCCGCACACCTCAGTTCTCCTTTCCCAGATAGGCTTCCTTTTCCTACAGTTAAAAACTAAATGCACAGTCGTGGGGACCAGCTCACCTTCCAGGAGCTGCTTCTCCCGATGTCCCTGACACCAGCAGGTTTAATTTTAGTGTATGGAAGGAGGCCTCCGTAGGTGTGTGGACATTGTGGAAAGAACGGAAGAGACCATTTAGGTCACTCCGCTTGGTTTTCACTTCAGCTAAGTTGAAAACCAAGCCAGTAAGCAGTGAGTGATTTGATGAAGCTAAGCTTCAGGTGTCTGCCTCTTGGAGTTCGCTGAAAAGCTGGCTCTTATACATTTAGCACTGAAACAACCGAAGTCAGACGCAGGACACTGACTGACTGGGGCGAGGAGGGTCTCTGCCTCCCCTGACGACCTGGCCCACCCTCCACACCTGGGCAAGGGCGGCAGCGGTGCCTGCTATTAGAGTTAAGCAGCAAGGACAGGGACACCTAAGATGTCAAAAAAATTAATTATAAATAAGTAAGTACTAGCAAACTACCTGTTAGTTTCTACCTGTGAAGACCCAAGAAGACTAAACAGCTCCTTAATTTCTGGACTTTCCCTTGGATCACAGAAAGAGACCCTGGGAATTTTCCGATTCCTTCTTTCTTATAGGCTTTTTTTTTTTTTTTTTTTCCGGGCTTAATGGAGATCTTGAACTGCAGAGCCGCCGTGTCAGAACTCAGATGGTTAACATTCACTTCTTGCTGTTTTATTGCATATTACTGTGCGCGCCTGAGCAGCGGGAGCAGATTCGGGCAATTACAATCAAGTCAGGGCACACGCCGCGGCGGAGCAACACGAGCATGATGAGGATACTGATGAGGCACTTATCGAAAACCCCACATCATCCACACTCATCAGCCACAACATGTCACCCCAAATGAGGCATCAGCTGCCTTCAAAAGGCTCATTGCACAGTGTTTACCGCTTCCCTCGGACCCACTTTTGATTTTACGGTCAGAACTGGGTTCAAACAGCAGCTGTCTGGCAAGGGCAGGTCTGCGGCTCCTCGCAGCTTCCGCGGGCGTCGGGAGTCCTGGGGCTTTGTCTGGGGAGCTTTGGGGAGCAGGGGCTGGCAGGGCGAGGAGGCGCGGAAGGCAGAGAAGTGTCCAGTTCCGTTTCTCGCAAAGAGGAATCCCTTTCCCAGAAGGGGCCCTTGATTAATTTCAAGCACTAGCACACAGTGGTGGCATAATGGGGGGAGTGGGAGGGAAGCAAAATAAGGAGATTTGACAGGTCTCCTTAGAATAGTAGCAGGGTGGGTGGGACCTCTCACGCAGGCAGAAGTCCTAGAAAGGGCAGTCCCTTTGGAAAAGACAGACCCAACCAGTAGAGCCATTCAACTGGTCACAATTTTTAATTTTCATCATCAACTCTTTCTTGGGTGGTTGGGGGAGGCATTTATTAGCAATTTATGGAAGGACTCCCCCCACCCCCACCACCAAAATCCAGTTTTTCTGCTGTAGAAGAAAGAAGTATTCCTAAGTAATACTCCTTAAAACTATTTGGTTTTACTCCTGAAACTTCCTTATTGCTTTGGGTTAATGCAATTTGCAGCTAAACACTTGGGGGATTCTAATTGTTTACATTTAGAAAAAGAATGTGAAAACCATTGCCATCTATGTTTCAATCTGTGTCTTTCCTAGTAGGGGGAGTGTACCAGGCTGATACCATCTTTGCACATATTTTTAATGACTGGATTAATCAATGCATTTATTTTAAAGCTAAATGTTCATAATTTTGTAAAATTCACACTACAGTAAAACGTTTCCAGTTCAATCTAGACCAGTTGATCCAAAACCAATAAAAGCCACATAGACTTTCAATTTTTCACTCATTTGGAACCTTTTCAGCCCACTCTCCTGAAGTCCTAGTGAGTGCTAGCTTAGCCATCCAAAGAAGTAAGAATTAAGAGCAGCATGTGGCAGGGAAGAAAGGTGAATTTCCTGCCCCCCAAACCTATGATCTGTCCGGGAGACAATGCCACGTGCAGAGCATTGTTCAGCAAGGGAGCAAGGGAAGACTAGGCAGGTTCAGAGAACAATGTGGACAGAGGGTAGACCACCAGGCAGAGCCACACACCCTAACCAAGGTCCAGAATCCTGAGACTTAGAAACAACACCAGTGTACCTGCTGTAAGTCTGGAGCGTACCTTTGGGTTTAGGGTGTCACGAACTCCACTCTTTTCAGTTTCATCACATCCATTACTACTTTCTTTTCACTGCTTTTTTTCCTACATAATTCTACAGCAGTTGGCATTTGGCTTTTAACATATTTACAAAAAAAGGATTTTAACATCTTTACAAAAAATGGGGAACCAAAGAAAATACTAAAGTAGATCTCTAGGTTTGAAGAGTTTTAGTAGTTTTAAGAAACTAAGTTATTTGTTCTGGTAAGTCCTTTTATCCACTTTTAGATGTTAACAAACTGGAGCCTCCAGGAGTTCCTTTCCGTCTGTTCCATCTCAGGGGTTCTGCTCGGCTTGTTTCCTCCCAGCTCCCTTCCTCTTCTAAATTTTTTAAGTCTCCTTTCATGTCCCTGACCTGATAATATTCTAGTTTGTCCCATTTTACCCAAACCCTTCTCTAGCTTCTTTTTCCTAAGTTTAAGTCACGTGTTTGTACTACATGCTTGGATTCAAGGAAAAACCTCACGACATGGTCTAGGATGGTGTCCATAAACCTCAGAGGACCCACTCGACTTACCAACTTCAAAAGAGTCAAGGTGAAAGGAGGCAAGGTTGTGCCTATGTTTCCTTTGTCATCATGGATCCCTCTGGGCCTCCAGGCTTTGTGTCCCAAGAACTTGTGTTTATTGCATGATGTCAAGGGAATACTAAAGGGAAGAGGAAGGAAAAGAAAATGAATGGGTACTACAGGATAGGGCAGAATTTGGGAAGGTTAGATTAAAAAGTAACTCAAGGCTGAGATTCATCTTGGTCCTTCTAAGTTTTGCCTATGACTCATTTTCATGAAGTGATAACTCATAACCTTTAACTTAGTGTTTCCTTTTAGAGCTCTCCCAGTAGGTGACCTCTATTGATGATATAGAAAGAAAATGAGTATTTAATTAGAGTTCAGCTCTTGATTATGGAGAGGATTCATTAAACTATCAGATGTATTTATATGGACTTTAGCAACCTCTATCAACAATGCCTGCCATTGGTTCTAGGGGTTGCAAACATGAGTCATAATTCCTCAGGAAATTTTAATATTGGTGGTGTGTGTGTTTAAAATTTTTACATATATTGGATACTCTTCAATATCTTGCTACTGATAGAAGTCGAGGCTGGGAGAAGCAGAGGGAAGATTGCAAATGAAAAATGCAACATGATAAATTCTAGACAATTATCCAAACTAAATTTAAAGGAATTATTCATGTAGAAGATCAGAGGAATCCCCCGGTCAGATGGCTATTGAGGCCCCTAGTTCTCAACCTCTGATTTAGGAATCTAGAGAAAAACAATCCTGCAGGATCCTTGCTGCGAGCTTCAGAGAAGATCCAGGCCAGAAAGAAACAGTTTGCATGTGTGTATATGCATGCAGCTTGGAGTGTGTGTGTGTGTGTGTGTGTGTGTGTGTGTGTGTGTATCTCTTTGTGGGGTCATCATCTAACGCTCTTTGTGATGCACATTCTAAATTAGGCAAAAGGGATGCATCTTTCAAATGCAGATCATGTTTGCATTAGAAGAGCAATGAGAACACTTGTCAGTTTCAGAACATTTATGTGCTAGAAGTACTGTTAGCAGAAGAGCAGTTTAGATAAATTCAAGACTTTTTTTGCTGATCACAAACATTAAGCTTCACACCTGAAGCCCTCAACCCCCTGCTGTGCTCTAATCCTAGCACCATTCACCCTTAGAGACTCAGAGTGCTGTGCCTCAGCTCTCAAACCTTTGATTGCCCTTAGTTTGAATGCCACCACCTGCAAAAATGCCTTTTTATTCCCTTTGAGCCTCTTGAGAAGGAAGTAAAAATGATAATTCATGACAAACATTAATTAATTGTTTACAAGATGATCTTTTCTTTTTCCAACTTCTGTTCAGCAGACATGTTGAACTGCAAGATTCCACTCGCGACGCCAGAATTCGTCAAGAGTTCTGCATTGTTGTTTCGCACCGAGGCATAGGACTGGCTCAGGCCATTGTTTCTCCAGCTCAAGTGGGCCTGTCTGGTTCGTGGTGGAAAAATGGAGGTGACATGCGTGAGTTCCCGAGTATAAAAGAACTACTGGTTCTAGGAAGAAACAGGAGGTTAGCCACTAATGCAGAGTAAATAAACATTTTTCACCACCTCTTGCTCCATGTGATTTTTAAAGGTCAAGAGCTGCCATTACAGTATTTTAAAAGCTTCAAATTACATTTAAAGAACGTATCACTAAACTCACAGAAACCTTATCAGAATTTAGGAACCTACTGTGATTGTTTGGTCCTTGAGTTTATCATCCCACTGGAAGGTGGATTGTAAAAGGAATGCAGGTGCCCCGTTGTTTCTGATATCCTGCAATTTGTGCAAAGTGAATGCTGCTCAAGTTCTTCCAAATTTCCCTTCAAAATATGGAAAGTGTTAAAGACACTTCAGTTTCAAAATCTTATACAAGCTACATTGCAGGTCAAACATGTAGGGCAGGGAAGAATAAGGCTCTGGGGCCTTTCACGACAAACACGTTCAAAATGCAAAGAGATGTTCATGTTCCCTTGAAACTTCCAAATGTATGTGTGTGAAAGAAAAAGAAGTAAAAGGCTGAGGGAGATTTCTTTTTTAAATTAAAGAATAAAAAGCTTACTTCAAGGAAGTGTAGAGTAACAGCAGAAAGACTTCCTCAGCAACTGAGGTTTTCAGATTTCAAATTAGGAGCCCTTAGATCACGGCTGCTAGGCTAAAAATCAATTCTATATTTTCTGAGTTAATACTAAGGATTGCACTTAACAGACATGGAGACTAATAAGGTATGCAGAAGGAGTAAAAGCAGCGCACACACACAAATTCAGGCCTTAGTTTTGGCCATGATCCAGCACAATGATGTTTCAACCAGATTTGAAAAAAAAAATCAATAACATCTGTGGTATAATGGTTAATTAAAGCAGCTCTTCAGCAGAGCTCAGGAGGAGAGGCTCAGCCTGAAATTCAGACAGCTGAAGCTTGATTATCAGGAAAGAATGCTTTTTTAGCTATGAGTGGATAGGCCAAAAGCTGCAATGTGCCGAAATGGGGAGAAAAATTGCTTTTATTTTAACTTTCTTTAAGTAATCAATACATGCTTTTCACCTGCATTAGGACACTGCTCAGCTTCAAAGCCTGTTACTCCACTTCAGCATAAATTCTAGCTACTGTCTTTTAAAGCTTCGGTTTAAAAAGGAGCCCCCATCCCCTGTAAAGCAAAAGAAAAGAATATGCAGGTTTGGGTGCATGTTCTTGAGACCAGTTAAAGCTCGGGCTATAGGATGGTCCCAGGGGTTTAATCCATAAGCCATTTGCCAAGCTAACCCAACCTTGGGGTACACAGAGGTCATAGCCAGACTACTAAGGCTTCACAATAGAACTGCTAAAAATTCTCAGGGAAACTGAAGAGCAAGGTCAAATTTCCCACTGCTTTTCATCTTCCTATTGTTTTGAGTAGTGTGCAAAGGATGTTTTCTTTACCTTTTTGAGGGCAAAGCTCAATAAATCAACAATGATGACTCTTGCAAGGTTAGTGGGTGACTTTTCAAAAGAAAAAAATAATTGGTAACACCTCATCTATTTTCTTAACACTTTGCTTTGGCTTCTATTTCTGATATTGTTCCTGGACAGTGGAATCTGTGTATTCACATCATCATTGTCAAATTTCAAGATGCATTTGTAAAATGATATTGTCCCCTCTGGATTACACTAGTCCTCCTATAGCATATGGTTAATCATTTGGTCATTTATTTTTTCATTCAGCAAGTTTTTCTTCAGTGCCAAGCATGTGCCTATCACTATGCTGGATGGTTTCTGCTGTAGGAAGCTCATAGCTTGTTAGAGGGCTGCGTGCTTGTGAACAAATAATTGCAAACACAGTGGGAAAATAGCTCAAATAGAAGTGTCTAAAATGGCTAAACATTTTGAAGACCCCCCCGAGTCAACTGCACTTGGGAAGCAACAGAGTGAAGGTAAGGGAGCGTCAACAGAAAATCTTCTTGGAGTGAAATCATGGAAAATAAGTAAGTGTCTCCAGGAAGACAAGGAGAGAAAGGCAGAGAAGGCATTCAAAATTTACATATACTTATGTGAATTATAAGTATCAATTCAGAAGAATATATATGAAAGAAGTGATATAAATGTCTTATAAAATCTTCTGAATTAATCTTTTTAAAATTGATACATAATAGATATATGTATTTTCAGGGTATAAATGACATTTTGATGCATTCATATAATATGTAGAGATCAAATCAGGGTAATTGAAATATCCATTAACTTAAACATTTTTCTTTCTCCTAGGAACATTCGAATTATTCTCTATTAGATTGGTCATTACTTTTATCATATCATTTTGCCATTACCTGAAAAGTAATATAATGTGATTTTAATATCACATTAAAAGTCATGGCAAAATGGTGCGATTACTTTTGCACCAATGTAACAGCTATTTTGAAATGTACACCAGATGACTGTAAACTAGAGTCACCCTACTGATCTATCAAACACTGAGTCTAACTGTATTTTTGTACCCATTAATCACTCTCTTCATACCCTGTTCTCTCTGCCCTTCCCAGCCTTTGATAACCACCAATCTACTCTACCTTTATGAACTCCACTTTATTTGCTATTACATTAGTGAGAACATGCAATCTTTGTCTTTCTATGCTTAGCTAATTCACTTCACATAATGAACTCCAGTTCCATCCATATTGATACAGATATATTTTACATCATCTATCCTCAGTTTAAGAACCATCAGGTTCACAGATTCTAACACTTTCCTTTATAGCTATCACAATCAAGTAGTTCTGTCCTTCCTCTGACCACACTATCACTGGAGGTTGAAATTCATTGGTATCGTCTCTTCTCTAAAACATAGCAACTTTGCCTTTTCCTCAGGGATCCATTTTTTCATCCTATGACTTTTCTTTTAACCAGTTTCTGGGCCCTTTCCAGATTCTCCCTCTTTCTCCATCATTTCAAAATGTGAAGTAGATTTAAAGAAGCCAAGAAGCTGGTCTGCCTATCAGTCTTCTCTACTCTAAAGTATACTTTAAAAGAACTAATAATAATGCCCAACACTTTTCATCTTAAAAATGTTAGTCTTTGGGTAAAATCCTGCTCCCCCACCTACTACGTGATCATGGGCAAGTAATAGGATTTCTCTGGGCTTCAGTTTTCCATCTAAAAAATGGACATAAAAACAATAACTGCCTCATAAGGTTATAATGTGGATTCAGTGAGTTAAATTTATAAGTGTTTAGAGCAGCGCCTGGCACAGAAAAATTGCTGTCAGTGATTGTTGAATAAATCATAGTTACCAGTACCTATTTTGCACAAGATTCCCTGAGTGAGGCTTTGTGTTCCCACCCAAATCTCATCTTGACTTGTAATCCCCATAATTCTCATAATTCCCACCTGTCAAGGGAGAGACCAGGTGGAGGTAATCGAATCATGGGGGACCGTTTCCCCCAGGCTGTTCTCATAATGGTGAGCGAGTTCTCACGAGACCTGATGGTTTTATAAGGGGCTCCTCCCCCTTTACTGGGTACTGCTTCTTCCTACTGCCTTGTGGAGAGGGTAGTTTTCTTCCCCTTCGCCTTCTGCTATGATTCTGTTTCCTGAGGCCTCCCTAGCCATGCTAAACTGTAAGTCAATTAAACATTTTTCCTTTATACATTACTTAATCCTTCCCTGCTTTGATATAGATCAATTCTGAACTATCATTTTGAGTTTGATTTTTGTCCTTTAATGTATTAGCAACTCATATGTAAAGCCAACTATTTACTTCCAATTTTTTAGTTTGTTTTCTATGTCTTAAGATACTTTTAAAATCATGTTACCAGATTTTCTTTCTTAGCAAAGGAGTCATGTTGCCTTTACATTGCTCTGTGTTATGTCTAAGGTTTTATATCTTGAGGATTGACTTTCCATTCTTGCATTTGTTTTCCTGGTTTGCCTTTGGTAAGTTAGTGTAATTTCAACTGTTACAGCCATTTAGCACCCTGTATTTAATTCTTTTCAAAATAAGGTAGGTTTAAGTAATTAAATTTAAAGTACAAATATTTTGAGCAACTATCAGTGTAGGTGCCATCCTCGCTGTCAGGAATACACAGGTGTGATGTGTATTGGTGAGGCTTTGTTTCAGCCACTATTGACAGAAACTTAACTATGTGGCTTAAACACATTCAGGTTTATTCTTTTGCGTAAATTAAGACTGAAGTTGGCTCAGGGGATGATTCCAAAGAATCATCAAACCCAGTGTCGTTTATGTCCCATTTTGGTTTTCACCCTCAAGGTTATCTTGTGGTCCAAAACAGTTGCTGAAACATCAGCTGCCACCTGTATCCCAGGCTGCAGGATGAAAGATTGAAGAGTTTTTCTCAGAACTCTCAACAATTCTGCTCATATCCTATTTGCCAGAACTCAGTCACATACCTAGCTGCAAGGAAGGCTGAGAGACATAGACTTAATTCTGGTGCCACTTATCTAGCCAAAAGTCAGGTTTGTGGTACTAAGGAGAAATGAGAGAATGAATCTCAGTGTCCAACTAGCAGTCTCTGCCACAAAATGGTTTAAGGCAATGAGGAGCTCAGTGTTTGGTGATAATGACAGATACTCAGATAATTACAATCTAGTGAAATAAGTGCTGATTAGTTTTACATAAAGTTATTGGTGTCTTCTTTTTATTTGTATTCATTGATATGATTTACTCTTCATAAAGGTCTTCTCACTCCTTTGTGCTTCCTGCTTCCATCCCCACTCCCATAGGCTGAACAAGCACAGTGAAATGTAGTTTTATCAGACTTCCCAAAGGACAGTCTCCATTGATTTGCAGGGATTTATGAAAATGTGTGTCTCACCTACAAGTCACAAAGTCACTGAAGGGTAGGGAGTAGGCCTTGGTTATTTTTATAAAGAGATTGTGCTTGGCTTGGGGGCTGCTCAATGATCACTGATAGGATGATTTCCTGCGCTTGAAAAAGTGTTTTTTAAAGACCATTCGGTTCCTCTAGGCTTCTTTGCCACTGAAGAAGAATGTCCACCTCAGATATTTCTACCAATGTAGAATGACTTTCCTGAAGTTTTGGTCTCATTCTGTTTACCAAATGGCATATAACTTGAGGCATATCCTTTAGCTTCTCTGGCCTGCATTCTCTTAAATATTTCTATCTTGTTATTTTGAGTATGGGGAAAAAATGAAAGTGATATGGAAATATTTCTTGTTCCTCTAAAGACCTTATGAATCATAATTACAGAATTTTTTCCCTTTGGCAAGGAAAAAGTTGTATATACATATACAGTGCAGATTTTTAAATAGAACTAACACCATCCCAGTGAAAATCAAATGAATAGATTAAAAAATGCTTTGAAAATATTAAGTAATGTTGTGTAATATGTTTTTTGTCTGTTTATGTAAACACAGAAGGTTGTATTTTGTTTGTTACATTAATAAGTTTCATTCCGATTCACAAGGAATGTAAAGAAGGTAGCTTCTGTTCTTGTAGTTAGGGAGGAAATGTATACACATGAAACTACTGGGAAAAATTATATAGGGATAGGCATGATAAAAAAAATTATATAAGGATAGGCATGATAAAGGGGTTTATGTTGTGCAGAGAGGCAGTTCATAAATGTTGAGGAAGACTTTTGGTTGAAAAATCTACCAACACATATGAAGAATAATTCATTCAGTAATAGTTATCAGTAGGAAATAACGGGAAAGCAGTAAGCAGAATTATAAAGCTAGAATGAATTAAATAATAAAGCAGAGATGATATTGACACAATATAAAATCTTGCTGCTTGAATATTCAAAACCTGCAGGTCAGATAAACTCTATCACTAAATTTAGTACACTTCTAAGTGAAACACATTTAATTTTTATTTTCTGGATTCATTTCACTTGAGATAACACTAAAATAGACTCATGGCCATTAGCTAGCAACATCATCAGCTAAGTGATACCTATTACAGAGAGAATTTCAACCTTTTATCAGTGTTTTGTTTTAGAGGCTTAACCATTATACACTAAATACACCATCAGAAGAACGAATAGTAATGCCTAGCACTTTTCAACTCAAAAAGCCTTTTATGCACATTAACAAATTCAAATAACTCAGCAAGACAAACAGTATACAAAATAATCCCCGTTTTACAGAAAGGGAAATAAGGCTAAATTACTTAAGGGAATATTCACACCAGAGAAAGGCAGGGGTTGAGATGATTACATCCACAGTGAAATCAAAGAAGCTCTTAGATTCCCAAAATGTGTTCTGGGTACTGTACGTTTTATTTCTGAAATGCTCTTTTACTGTTAGACTAGGTTGTGGAAACAAACTCAATAGCGACGTGTCTGACCTAGAACAAGTAATAAGGACCGCTGTGCCGTGCCTAGCTCATTGCTAATTATCATTGGGTATTACAAATATATTGACTTGTGATCACCTGTCATCTTTATCATTTATTAATAGTCTCTTGTTCTCAATTTCATCATATGTTAAGTTTGCAGAATAGCTTTATACTTACCTATTAAGCATATATACTTACCTTACATTCTCATATGAGATAAAGGATGTGCATGTTTGAAAACTCAAGGAACTCCATGTCAAATGTCTTCTGCATAGCACACTCTGATATATTCACTCCCAACTCCCCTAAAGGCAAAGAAAACCTCACATTAAAACTAACAACTCTGCCAACACCATGGAAAAACTTTTTTACTAACTACAAGAATAACAGCTGGAATGAGGAAAATAATAATCAGCCTATGTTAATTCTCAACAGAATAGTGCCTGTTCACCTGTGGCCAACATTTCTGATTGGCTTATACAATAGCTATACCCAAGCACCCTCTCCTTTGCCCCAGAAAGGCTTGCTTTCCAGACATTCTAGTGCAGCCCCCTCCTCCTTCCTCTTGCCTTGAATGTGAAAGTGAGAGTGCAGACATTTTGAGACCATGTGGGAACATGTGGATGAAAATCCAACACTAAGGATGGCAGAGTAGAAAGATGGAAATTAGTAACAGTGGAATCTCTAGGCCAATCCTGAAGTTGCCTACTTCCAGATCTGATGGGTAAATAATTAATATTGCTACAGTCTATTCAACTGTTGGCCTTTCTATTACTCATAGCTGAAAGTGTTCCTAACAGAAATACCATGCTGAAGATGGTGGGAAGGTACAGGGTTTCACCACGACTATCTCCTCTCTGGCTTGGGATGAAGACCTGGCTGCTTTCCACTTCTGTGCAGATGCTGCATTTTAAAGTAAATCATTTGTACTTCTCTGATTACAAAAGTGTCAATGTACATTGTAGAAAATACAGAAAGTTAGAAATACACAAAGGAAAGATGAAATAACCCATAATCTCACCAGCGAGGGATAATAACCATTAATATTGTACTACGTATTTTCCTATGCATAAATATACATATATTTTTAAATTTTAAAATGAATTTGAGATAATGCTGTATGTACTAGTTTACAGAAATCTTTTTCTACTTTTCACTATTTTTCATACTTTCTATGTATTTAGATATCTGTCACATTATCTTAATGGCTATATGGTATTTTACTGTGGAAACATCATTTATTTAATCAGTATTCTATTAGTCATACAGACTATATCTAAATTTTCACTGTCACCAACCCTAAACAAAACTATTTGCATATGTCCAAGATTTTTTTTTTTTTTTTAAGACGGAGTCTCGCTCTGTCACCAGGCTGGAGTGCAGTGGTACATCTAGGCTCACTGCAACCTCCACCTCCTGGGTTCAAGCGATTCTCCTGCCTCAGCCTCCCAAGTAGCTGGGACTACAGGCATGTGCCACCACACCCGGCTAATTTTTGTATTTTTAGTAGAGACAGGGTTTTACCATGTTGGCCAGGATGGTCTTGACCTCTTGACCTTGTGATCCACCTGCCTCAGCCTCCCAAAGTGCTGGGATTACAGGCGTGAGCCACCACACGCGGCCCGAGGCATGTTCTTAAAAGTAGAATTGCCAGGTGCAGTGGCTCACGCCTGTAATCCCAGCACTTTGGGAGGCCAAGGCGGGCGGATCACGAGGTCAGGAGTTCAAGACCATCCTGGCCAACATGGTGAAACCCCGTCTCTACTAAAACATAAAAAATTAGCTGGGCATGATGGCACATGCCTGTAGTCTCAGCTACTCGGGAGGCTGAGGCAGGGGAATCTCTTGAACCTGGGAGGTGGAGATTACAGTGAGCAGAGATTGTGCCACTGCACTTCAGCCTCGAGATTGCGCCACTTTATGACAGAGTAAGACTCCGTCCCAAAAAAAAAAAGTAGAATTACTGTGGTCAAAAGAAGCACTTACTTTTAAGGCTTATAACGCCATTTCTAAATGGTATTTCAAAACCGTGGTTATAATTTGTACTCCTGCTAACAGTGTAATAGGGATCTATTTCCCTGAAGCCTGGTATACATTTGGAGGAAGCCAAAATACTGTCCCACATTGACCCCATATTTCCTTAACTGTTCACATCCTGAAATCGCTTTTCCAAGAAATCAATCAGAAACAAAGTGGGGATGTGGGAGAAGATTAGAAGAGCAGCAAGGAGCTTGGCAAATGCACTCCCTGCTGATAAACAGTCAAGGCTGAGGCAGAGTGGGCCAGGCGTTGTGCAGCAACAGCCTTCGCTGCAGTGCACAGATATTTGTGTGTTTCAGAGTTTTGGAGTGTCAGCAAATCAGGATGCAGAGTGCTAGAAGATCCCATCTCAGTGTATTACAGCCAAAATAGGGCCACTGCTTTGAATGAAAAATGATATCAAAAATACTCTCCCCACCCTTCGTTTCCCCCCAATAAAAAGATAGCATTTTCTACGGGGAATTAAAAAAAAAAAGGACTCAGATTTCTGCTCTTCAAAGTACATACCAAAATTATATATACAAAGTGGGGACAAGGTTAGTGTCTACATGGGTTGTACTTGATTCAGAACCAAGTTATCTTTCATATGTGAAACTATTAGAAACTTAGACACAAAGTATATTATGGTGCTGCTCCAGTAGTGATGCATCCAAAAGACATGAACATGCAATACATATTATAATATATACCTAGAATCATCTTTATTGATAAGAAATCTAAATTCCATCAATGACTTCTATTACCAAAGATTTTTTTTTTTTTTTTTAACAACAATAAAGTCTGCTGAGGAAACCAGCCACATATGGTACTTAACTAAAAGCAGGAGACATTAATGCAGTTCACAGATCTGGAAACCGTAACTCAGAACTTCATGGGAGGGGTTTATGCCAAGCTCCCAGGCACAGAAACCATGTTTCTGAGCTGGCAGGGGGTCCCTCTCCACCAGAAAACTGCATTTTATAGTTCCTAGCCAGAGCAGGCTTATCCAGTTAAGCATAGTAGGCACAGCGCCTATGGCACACAGTACTTTTAGGAGACCACAGAAATGCTAATTTTAGTTTTTTTTATACTTCAGGTTCTGGGACACATGTGTAGAACATGCAGGTTTGTTACATAGGTATACATGTGCCCTGGTGGTTTGCTGCACCCATCAAACCGTCATCTACATTTGGTATTTCTCCTAATGTTACCTCTCCCCTATCCCCCAACCCCCGGCAGGCCCCAGTGTGTGATGTTCCCCTCCCTGTGTCCACTTGTTCTCATTGTTCAACTCCCACTTATGAGTGAGAACATGTGGTGGTCGCTTTTCTATTCCTGTGTTACTTTGCTGAGAATGATGGTTTCCCACATCATCCATGTCCCTGCAAAGGACATGAACTCATCCTGCTTCATGGCTGCTAATTTTTTTTTTAATCAGAAAAAACATGAGCTCAAACTAGTTGATATTCATAGCAATGTAGTCATAACATTCTTAGTTTTTATGATTTTTTTTTTCCCCTAGAGACAGAGTCTTACTGTCACCCACGCTGAAGTGCAGTGGGGAGATCATAGCTCACTATAACTTCAAACTCCTAGGCTCAAGAGATCCTTCTGCCTCAGCCTCCTGAGTAGTTTGGACTATAGGTGTGTGCCACCAATCCTGATTATTTATTTTTTGTAGATAAAGGGTCTCATTATGTTGCCCAGGCTAGTCTCAAGTTCTAAGTGATCCTCCTGCCCCCGCCTCCCACCACGCTGGGATTACTGGTCTAGGCATCATGCCTAGACTAGTTGTTGTTGTTGTTGTTTAAATGGAAGAAGGTACCACAAAGGTAAAAGTGCCTGGCCTAGCTGGAGAAAAGAGCCCTGACCAGCCAGGCAAAAGCCACAGCCCCTCCAACTCAGTCTGGTTCCCAATCTCAGCAACCTTCCTTTTCCACTTAGCTAGAGTCTCTGAATTGACAGCTGCCGTTTCAGTCTACTCTTATATCAAAGACTAATCCCTCTTCCAACCCCAGGCTGGTCCCTGAGGAAAAGGGCTCTGAGGAGGAACGTAAGGAAACTAAAAATTCATGCTCGGCCACCCAGCGAAGTACAGGTTGAGTATTCCCGATCCAAAAAGCCGAAATCCAAAATGCTCTAAAATCCAAAACTTACTGAGCACCAGCATGACACTCAAAGGAAATGCTCATTGGTGCATTTCAGACTTTCATTTTTCAGATTCGGGATATTCAACCGGTAAGTATAATACAAATAATACAAAATCAAAAAACATCTGAAATCTGAAATACCTCTGGTCCCAAGCATTTGGGATAAGGGATACGCAACCTACACTTCTCCAACTGAATGCCACATTCTTTCTACTATATAACACTGGTAACGAGGGCTGAGATTTGGTCTTGCAATTCTTTAAACTTCACATAGTACCCACTTGATAAATATCAGATGTTTGGCTGGCTGGGTACATGGTTGAATGGATGGACAGATGAGAATGCTAAGGATCAGAAGTTAAACACCTAAGACAAAGATCAACAAAATTTTTAAGCCACATAGTATTTATCTCAAGCTTTGCAGGCCATATGGTCTCTGTTGCAACTACTCAATGCTGCTACTGTAATGTGAAGAAACCATACACAATATATAAATGAATGTGACTGTATTCCAGTGAAATTTTGTGGACACTGAAATTTGAATTTCATTTAAATTTCACATCATGAAATATTATTTTTTCAGCCACTTAAGAATAAACAACATTCTTAGCTCTCAGCATTGACCAAAAACTGTGAGCCAGAACTGACCCACAGGCTGTAGTTTGCTGACCTTTGACCTGACCTATAGGGTGGGATTGTCTGGGAAAGTCTTGCTGCAAATGAAAAGGCCACAGATGCTACTGAGGAAGCGGAGTCATTGGAACTGCCTCCCCATCGCTCTTACAGGCTTCGGCACATCTGCCAACGTTCCTCACCACCTAGACCACTGAATCAAGCTTTAAACTTCTACATCAACAAGATTAAAACTTCTATCATTCTACATATTCCTGCCTTTTGCAGAGATTTTGGCCTTTATCATTCCAAGAATCTTGATCTATCCAGGTCCAATAGATTTGATGTTCTGCCATCATCTTCAACTCAGCAGGTTTAATCTGAAACTCATTACCTTTCCTTTAATGTGGTCTCCCCATATTTTGTAAGCCACTCAAGTTCAAAACTTCAGGCATCTTTGAATTTGCCTCCTTCACCCTCCAGATCTGGTTTTCATTTCATGCTATATATTTGACCACCTCGTCCCAGAAATGAGTCAGGGTCTGGTAAGAAGAGAACAGTCCTGGGTTGTAGACCCAACCCTGACACAAACTGGCCAGATGTCTGAAGTCTGAGTTTAGACTCACTTTAAGGATGCTGTAAGAATTCAGAGAAGAGGCTGGGCATGTTAGCTCATAACCTGTCATCCCAGTATTTGAGGAGGCTAAGGTGAGAGGATCGCTTTAGCCCAGGAGTTTGAGATCACCTTGGCAACAAAAGGGGACCTCATCTTTTCAGAAAATTAAAAAATCAGCTGGTGTGGTGGTGCATGCCGGTGGTCCTGGCTACTCAGGAGGCTGAGGTAGCAGGATTGCTTGAGCCTGGGAGGTAGAGGATGCAGTAAGCTGTGATCACACCACTGCACTCCAGCCTAGGTGACGGGGTGGTGAGATACTGCCTCAAAAATTAAAAAACAATTCAGAGAAGAGTTGTATCCTTGTGAACTGAGTGTTCAGGAAACATGATATGCAGTTGCAGGGACCTTGAATAGAAGCTCAATTGATCACTGCTGTGTGGTGTATATATTTAGGATGGTCAGCCTTCTAATTATTTAACTTCTCTTCTTCAGTGCCTTTTTTCACTCCAATTAGATCTTAACGTTATCTACGTATTCTAAGCAGGGATCCACTTAAAAAATGTAGCCATGCTGTTTAGCACCAGTTATTCACTAAATATCAGAGTTTAAGAATTTCTCCTTTTCACTGAAAAGGAATGTACAATTCTTTTGATTTATAGCCTGTCTGAAATGAAGGAGACCAGGCTGGCAGCAAAAGGAGGTAATTTAGCCAGAATTCCTGTGCTCTGTACTTGAGTTATAAACAGAGTCTTCATAAGGGCCTTGTGCACTTTTAAACTTTAATAACTCAGGTTGTGCGTGTTAGAGAAACAATCTGTAAATGGCACTCAAAAGTAAATGTATTAAAGTTTAGGACAACTTCATTACACAATTGCACACAATATGTACTCATTTTAGATCCTGTGACAAATGAAATATGGCCAGCAGAATTGAAGGTTATGACGGCTTTAAGAAGAAAATTGAATTTGCCTTTAAATTCCATTTACAGTTTACTATCATGTCTACCTCATATGCTTTTGAAGTTAAGTTTTAAAATGGCAGAGACTTTATAAAGATCCTGTACTTGAACTCAGTGATAAGTATAGTTAGAGCATCATACCATCTCTTAGCAAAGATAATATACCTACCTACTTTGGTTGCTTTAAAACAGCTTCAGAAATAGAAAACACAGTAAGTTTGCAGTTAGTACAACTCAGTAAACAAGTATAAAATAGAAAAAGTCTAGTTCCAAGTTGTGCCAATCAATAGCTTGGCTGAGGGATTGAGGAAAATCAGGTCTTGCTCCTGGCCTTTAGGTTTTTTTTATCCTGTGCTAAAAATAGGATTATATGGGCCACCAATTCATGTTCACATGGTTTTTATAAGCCTGTGTGTGTATACACAAGGAAAGGAGAGATTCTCTATATTTTTGTAGTTAAAAGTCTGTTCCATTGTATCTCAATATGGGGACAAATCACTAGAAAAAGTACAAAGCAAATGGAGTGTTACTATTTTCTGCTTGTTCCCAAAAAGAGGAGATTGCAAAATTAAAGTCCACAAGTCTACCAAAAAAATCTGGGTGTGTGCATTTGAGAGGGAGAACAAGAATGAGGTTTCTCTTGCACTCCTTGCTGAATACATAGAGCCGAGAGCTGGGACAGAATTGCACAACTTGCAGATTGCTTTGGCTGGTCTCCGTGTGCTTTGCGAAGTAATTCATTTCCTGTATTTGGTCAAGATAGAGGAAAAATTGGGCAGGTACAAATTTGATGTGGCTTTTGATTAGAATAGTTTATCAGATAAGTAAGTAAGATTTCATGATGAGGATGAAGGGCGTTTTAACACTTAAGACCAAGGCCAGCCAGAAAAAAACTGGTGTAATCTCGAAGTGTCCATATTCCCAGCCTCCCCTTCGGGAAATCTTTTCTCCTCCCCTCCTGCTTTCCTGGAGGGGCAACAAGTGTTCTTTCGCACAACCTGCTTCATAAGGGAATCTGATAAACATCTTGACACTGAGTTGAAAGTTGCTATTAACTCCCCCGGTGGTATTGTATTTTAACAGAAGCCTAGCTCAAGAAATAAGCTTCTAATGAAACAATTTCAGGCAAACTGGAGTTGAAGGATTGAAGGCAAGTGAATGCAAAAGGGCAGGGAGGCTTCTGAAGGTCCTGACATTGTGGAGTAGGGTGTCCTCCTCCCAGTCAACTCCTCACTCAGCAGCCAGGCTTGACCTGAAGTTAGTCAAAGGCTGCATGTAGAGTTTTGAAGATAAACCGGAAAGGCAGATTTTTGGGTGATGGTGCTGGGCTTTAATATTTGGAAACATGGGATGACATTGCTCCTCTGGGTTTTTGATTTTTTTTTTCCTGGCAGTCCTTAGTTAAGGCTGTAACAACCTGAAAAGTTGGAGAAGCAGCTATGGTTTGAACTGCTGTTGACTGTGGGACTGTTGCGGTGGACTTGGCCTCTTAGAGCCAGGGCTGGAACATGAGGGGACCTTGGCTCGGCCAAGACGGGATTTACTCTACCTCACCGAACTTAGTCAAACACAGAAATATGTATATTGGATTGTGTTTTTGCAACTTGGAAGGCATGCAATGAAGAACGTCATCTGTGCTGGTCCTAGCTTTGAATGGTTTTATTGAAGGTTCTCCAAGCTTTAGAGTAGTACCTTTTTTCAAAGTAAAGATTTGGGTTACTGAAATATGTCGTTGCCTACATCTCATTCGGGTTTTTCATTAGGAGCTTTTCAAAACTGTGATGTGATTTATTGTATCATTGTTTGATTTGTGGTCATGGATTTTGTACAATCACTCTAAACTCTCTTGATTGGCCTATCTTAGTTTTTCCCCTTTCCCCTCTTTAGGAACAGGAAAGGTAACCAGAATGTCTTAGACCAAAAAAAAAAAAAAAAAATTGGCCTACATGAAGCATCAATCAAAAGTGCCAAAGCCAGAGCTCTTTCTTCAAGCTCTCCACTGTTACTTGCGAGGAAGAGACCATCTAATGTTTCAGGTTGGATGCATGTGGTCTTGCCCTCATAGGAAACATTTTCAGAATGCCTGGGACAACTTTACCACATTCAGAATTGTTCAAAACTTTAAATTCGAAGTGCTAATTTGTATTTTTTTAGTTTCTTTTTTTAATATCAACTGGCAGACTTAAAGATTTTATAGATTTCACTGGGAACTTATTTGAGTAATACCCTCAAATTTTGCTTTCTTTTCTGGTCCATTGAAAGAACTGATGTCACACATTCCAGGCCTGGGCCTTCTACCTAATCTCGGAACTTCAATTTCCTCATCTAAAATAAATAAATTAAAACAGAAAAATAGAAACAATAGGATCCATGTGCATCATTGAAGATAAATTCCTAATCGACAGGGAAAGCTCCTGCACTCAAATGCACATACCCACTGTAAAGTGGCCTGGTGCAGCCCACCATGGCTCAGCTTTTCCCTTAATGCTGGGCTCAAAGTGGGGCATTTCACTGACATCAACAGACATTAACATTCCTTCCAGATGGGGCACTGAAGGGGTTGAGAAAGAAAGTAAAGCCAGAAAAATGTACTTGAACTAACTTTGTATGTGTTTAAAGAAATGATTACAAATCTCAGGCTCTTAGATCTTGAGGCAAACGCAGCACCAACAAGGACCCTCCATACATGGGGGAAGAATCAGTGCCCAGGTGTCCCTGAACAATCTCACTGCCTTCAGCTTTGCAGTATCTGGGAAAGCCCGTCTCCAACTACAGAGCCTGTCTCGGGGTTGGCATAGAATTAGATAATACATGTTGAAGTGCTCTGCTTCCTCCAAAAACACTTTGCAAATAGGAGGTGATACTATTATTCCACCACACCTACAGCACAGCTGAGATGCTAGAACAACTCTGGATGTTGAGGAGGACTTTCCTGTTACACTCTGAACCAGGTTGTATGTCTGTTGTGTGGGGGAAATCTCAGATTAGTGCTTCTGCTTTTTAAAAAAACATTTTTTTAATTTCTTCTTTTGCCCAGGAATTTAGTTTTAGTAACAAGTGTCTTTATTTTCATAGAGTAGTACTGAATTTGGAATAGATTAGGAAAACGCAAGAGGCCTTTTCATTTTTACAACACTTTGTTTCACATGTTGAATCTCAGAATTTCAGGATACCCTAAAATCCCCCATGCCTGTTTAAACCCGTTCGCGGATATTCCTACTTGTGGTTTTCCAGCCTGGGTCAGGGTCCTTGGAAGATGGAAAACCTTCCTATTGTCTTAGTGGTCTATTCCTGCTGCATGTAGTTCCAAACATCGGAAAGTGTTTTTCTATGCTCCAAGTTAAAATCTGCCTCATTGAAACTATTTTAAAAATCTTATGGAGTAAATTTTTTTCTGATAATAGCCTTTCACACTTATTGTAGAAAGTACAGAAAACATAAAGGAAACATCACAAAGAATTTAAAATTACACATTACCACAACACCCCAAGATAACCATTGGTTTTTCTTTTAGTGTTCTTTCACTCTCTAAACTATCACATTACACATGCAGCATTCTACCCTGATTTTCAATTCGACAATGTATCTGAATTTCTTTGAAAACATGTTTTTTTTTCCCCCCACAAACTTAAAAAATGTTCAAACCTACAGCAAAGTTAATTTTGGCACACCACCTAAGTTCTATCATTGCTTTACTATGATTGCTTTATCATATGTCTACTCACCCCTCCAAACATTGAAGACATCACTATGCATATTCCTAACTAGAGCTCAATATTAATAGTTTCTATTAAGATAAAATTTACATGCAATGAAATGCACAAATCCTAAGTGCATGCCCTGAGTTCTGACAAATTTGACACCTTTGTAACCCAAACCCCCATCAAGATATAGAATATTACCATCACTCCCAGAAAGCTTCTTATGTTACTTTCCAATCAAACTCTGCTCCCCTCTACCCCTTCCACCCATAAATTAGTTTTGCCTCATCTCTAACTTCACATCATTGGGATCATACAGTTGGTACTCTTCTGTGTCTTACTTCTTCCTGCATAATATTTTTGAGATTTATCCATTTTGCTGTATCAACTGCTTGTTCCTTCTTACTGCTAGTTACTATTACATTTTATGACTATCAACTCAATCATTCTCCTATTGATGGACACCTTGGTCTGAGTCCCATTTGTGACTACTATGAATAAAGCTGCTATAAATATTCTTATACAGTCATTTTGAGAATATAAGTTTTTATTTTTCCTGGGTAAACACCTCGAAGTGAAATTACTGGATCTAAGGTGGGTATGTGTTTAGTGTTTAAGAAACTGACAAACTTTGTCCAAACCGGCTGTCCCATTTTACACTTCTAGCAGCAATGTATGAGAGTCTCAATTGTCCCACATCTTTGCCAACATTAAGCCTTACAGTCTAATTATATCCGTTCTGGTGAATACCTAGTGGTATTTTGCCACATACATACTCTAATTAGAATATAGTATGTACTTAACAAATATTAGACATCTTTGATTTTTTCCATTGCTTTTATATTTCAACATTTTTGTTTGTTTACCAGTTCCAAGATCAATGAAATATTTACATATATCTTAGAGATTCTGACTTCTTAATTTTAAGGCCAGGCATGTGGCTCATCCCTGTAATCCCAGCACTTTGGGAGGCCAAGGTTGGAGGATTGCTTGAGCTCAGGAGCTTCAGACCAGCCTGGGCAAGATGGTGAAATTCCATGTCTACTAAAAAATTTGTCTAAGAAATTAGCCAGACGTGGTGGCATGCACCAGTGGTCCCAACTACTGGGGAGGCTGAAGCTATAGGATTACTTGAGCCTAGGAGGTCAAAGCTTTAGTGAGCCGTCTATGCCACTGCACTCCAGCCTGGGCAACAGTGAAAGACCCTGTCTTAAAAAAAATTTTTTTAATTCATTAATCCACCCATAAAATCTTCAGAAAAGATTCTTTGTCTCTTCCATTTCTATGGTGATAATTAATTTTATGAATCATCTAATTGATTTGACATTTTCTGAACAAAGGAATATTCATTCGATATCGCTGTGTAACAAATTACTCCAAAAATGTAACAACTTAGAACAACAAAAATTTATTATCTCTGTTTCTGAGCCTCAGAAACTCAGGAGCAGGTAGTTCTCATCCAGATCCTTTCACGAGGTTGCAGTCAACAAGATGCTGGCTGAGGCTGAAAGTCATTTGCAGGCTTGGCTGGAAATTTGTGGGCATATTTAAAACCATCAAAAATGGTCACAGCATTAATGTTAGACATTGTTTCTGATCTGTATCTTCAACAAAAGCACCTCTAGAATTTTTGTCGTAATTTAGTTTGAGAGGGATATTCTTCATTGTGTTATAAAATTTTTAATTCCGGGACTTCTAATGGTTCCTTTTGTGAATGGATAGCAAATTTCATCAGGTTCCTTTTGACATAATCATATTCCAGTCTGGGCAATATGGTAAAACCCTATCTCTCAAAAAAAAAAAAAAATAGCCAAGTGCGGTGGTGAGTGCCTATAATCCCAGCTACTCGTGAGGCTGAGGTCAGAGGATCACCTGAGCCTGGGAAGTCAAGTCTTCAGTAAGCGGTGGTCATACCACAGCAGAATGAAACCCTGTCTTAAGACAAAATCATATTGTTTTCTCTTTTAATCTGCTCATGTGACAAACATCATTGACATATTTCCTATTGTTAGACCATTCTTGTATTCTCAAACTGCACCTGATTAAACAGCTCTTAAGTATACTGTTGGCTTTAATTTGCTGACACTTTAATCAAGAGTTTTGTTTTAATGTTTATATGTGAATCCTCCTATGAGTCACCTATTTTCTTTTACATACATGTATTTTAAGCAGTGGATTATTAGGACTTGATATCTGATGTGCAGCACAAGCTATGCTTTAGCCATTAATATTTTCCATGGCTTTAGGCCCAGATTTATGTTTAAAAGTATCTTTGAAATATTTCTCTTTTTAAACGTTCTATGTATCTTATTTGAGAGAATCGCATTTCCATTGATCACTAGACTTTGTTTAAATGGTTCCGATGTTTACTGTTAGTCTTCTTATACCACAATTTCTCCTGTTTTTGATTCACATTTTGTTAGTTGGTGTATACTTTCAAGTAAACATTTCAAAAAGGATGGTATATGTCTAAGTGCTGCCACCCAGCAGCACCGCAAGCCCGCTAACCTCCAGGTTAGAGGGCTCCAAAGAACCATGGTAGCTTGGGTCTTATAACCACAGAACTTTACCTTATCAATGGGTAGTGACTATAAGGTGAGGTTTTGCAGAGTATGCAAAGCAGGCAGGCTTTAAGAGGTTAAAAGTTTGCTTGTTTGGGCTGTTTGAAAAATAATTTGACATGTAAAACTTTGAATTTGGTGCCAATGGATTTCAGCATGCAGTGAAGAAATAATCTGGGACCCGATACACAAAGGTCATGTTTGGCTCATTTATAGAACAATTTTTAGTGACTTTCCTTAACTTATTTGGTAAAGTCTGTATCCTTCATCATGTGTGGACACTGAAATCTCTGCTCCACTGTCTTAGTGGTCAGCCAATGTTTGGGCAGGTATTTTCTTAAATGTCGGGAACCAGTAAGTCCCCCAGCCTTTGCTGAGGGACTATGTGCATGTTAGGACCTGCCTTCATGCTCATGTAAGCAGTTTACAACTCTGCCTTAGCCTTCACTTCCTGCTTGTGTGTGTAGAGCCTTAAGATCAGTCAGAGGTAAGAGCTTAGGGCTTTCTCAGATCTTTCCTGGGCATGTGCACAGCCCTGAACATGTGTGTGGGCTTCTAGATTTCCAGGTATACAGATGTCCCTCAGCATCCATGGGGATTGGCTCTAAGCCTACCATGAATTAAAAAAAAAAATCCATGGATGCTCAAGTCCCTTATATATTGTGGTGTCATATTTGCAGGTCACGGATGCACCTCTTTCTGCGTGCATTAAATCATCTTTATTACTTATAATACCTAATACAATGTAAGTGTTATATAATTAGTTGTATTGCTCATTTGTATATTTAAAATTTTGTAATAATACTTTAAGTTTTGGGATACATGTGCAGAACATGCAGGTTTGTAATGTAGGTATACATGTGCAATGGTGGTTTGCTGTACCCATCAACCTGTCATCTACATTATGTATTTCTCCTACTGCTATCCCTCTCCTAGCCCTCACCCCACAACAGGCCATGGTATGTGATGTTCCCCTCCCTGTGTCCATGTGTTCTCATTGTTCAACTCCCACTTATGAGTGAGAATATGCGGTGTTTGGTTTTCTGTTCCTGTGTTTACTGAGAATGATGGTTTCCAGTTTCATCCATGTCCCTGCAAAGGACATGAAAACATCCTTTTTTATGGCTGCATAGTATTCCATGGTGTTTATATGACACATTTTCTTTATCCAGTCTATTGTTAATGAGCATTTGGGTTGGTTCCAAGTCTCTGCTATTGTGAACAGTACTGCAGTAAACATACATATGCATATGTATTTATAGTAGAAGGATTTATAATCCTTTGGGTATATACCCAGTAATGGGATTGCTGGGTCAAATGATACTTCTGGTTTTAGATCCTTGAGGAATCACCACACTGTCTTCTATAATGGTTGAACTAATTTACACTCCCACCAACAGGAAGTATTCGTATTTTTCTACACCCTTTCCAGCATCTGTTGTTTCCTGACTTTTTAATGATTGCCATTCTAATTGATAAGAGATGGTATCTCATTGTGGTTTTGATTTCCATTTCTCTAATGGCCAATGATGAGCTTTTTTCATGTTCGTTGGCCACATAAATGTCTTCTTTTGGGAAGTGTCTGTTCATATCCTTTGCCCACTTTTTGATGGTTTTTTTTTTTTCTTGTAAATTTAAGTTCCTTATAGATTCTAGATATTAGCCCTTTGTCAGATGGATAGATTGCAAAAATTTTCTCCCATTCTGTAGGCTGCTTGTTCACTCTGATGATAGTTTCTTTTGCTGTGCAGAAGCTCTTAAGTTTAATTAGGTCCCATTTGTCTATTTTGGCTTTTGTTGCCATTGCTTTTGGTATTTTAGTCATGAAGTCTTTGCCCATGCCTAGGTCCTGAATGGTATTGCCTAGGTTTTATTTCTAGGGTTTTTATGGTTTTAGGTCTTAAGTTTAAGTCTGTAATCCATCTTGAGTTAATTTTATTATAAGGTATAAGGAAGGGGTCTAGTTTCAGTTTTCTGCATATGGCTAGCCAGTTTTCCCAACACCATTTATTAAACAGGGAATCCTTTCCCCGTTGCTTGTTTTTGTCAGGTTTGTCAAAGATCAGATGGTTGTAGATGTGTGGTATTATTTCTGAGGCCTCTGTTCTGTTCCATTGGTCTATATACCTGTTTTGGTACCAGTACCATGCTGTTTTGCTTACTGTAGCCTTGTAGTATAGTTTGAAGTCAGGTAGTGTAATGCCTCCAGCTTTTTCTTTTTGCTTAGGATTTTCTTGGCTACACAGGCTCTTCTTTGTTCCATATGAAATTTAAGGTAGTTTTATTTTCTTTTTTTTTTTTAAATATTTTATTGCACTTTAGGTTCTGGGGTACATGTGAAGAACATGCAGGATTGTTGCATAGCTACATACATGGCAATGTGGTTTGCTCCCTCCATGCTCATCGCCTATATCTGGCATTTCTCCCCATGTTATCCTTCCCAACTCCCTACCCCCCACTGTCCCTCCCTTAGTCCCTCACAACAGGCCCCAGTGTGTGATGCTCCCCTCCCTGTGTCTCTGTGTTCTCATTGTTCAACACCCACCGATGAGTGAGAACATGAGGTGTTTGGTTTTCTGTTCTTGTGTCAGTTTGCTGAGAATGATGATTTCCAGATTCATCCATGTCACTACAGAGGACACGAACTCATTGTTTTTTATGTCTGCATAGTATTCCATGGTGTATATGTGCCACATTTTCCCTGTCCGGTCTATCATCGATGGGCATTTGGGTTGGTTCCTGGTCTTTGCTATTGTAAACTGTGCTGCAATGAACATTCGTGTGCATGTGTCCTTATAGTAGAACGATTTATAATCCTTTGGATGTATACCCAGTAATGGGATTTCTGGGTCAAATGGAATTTCTATTTCTAGGTCCGTGAGGAAATGCCACACTGTCTTCCACAATGGTTGAACTAATTTACACTCCCACCAACAGTGTAAAAGTGTTCCTATTTCTCCACATCCTCTCCAGCATCTGTTGTCTCCAGTTGTTTAATGATTGCCATTCTAACCGGCTTGAGATGGTAGCTCAATGTGGTTTTAAATTGCATTTCTCTAATGACCAGTGATAATGAGCATTTTTCATATGATTCTTGGCCTCATATATGTCTTCTTTTGAAAAGTGTCTGTTCATATCCTTCACCCACTTTTGAATGGGTTTGTTTGTTTTTTCCTTATAAATCTTTTCAGTTCTTTGTAGATTCTGGATATAAGTCCTTTGTCATATGGGTAGATTGCAAAACTGTTTTCCCATTCTGTTGGTTACCAGTTAACTCTAGTGATTGTTTCTTTTGCTGTGCAGAAGCTCTGGAGTTTAATTAGATCCCATTTGTCTATTTTGGCTTTTGTTGCCAATGCTTCTGGTGTTTTAGTCATGAAGTCCTTGCCTATGCCTATGTCCTGAATGGTTTTGCCTAGATTTTCTTCTATGGTTTTTATGGTGTTAGGTCTTATGTTTAAGTCTTTAATCCATCTGGAGTTAATTTTAGTATATGGTGTCAGGAAGGGGTCCAGGTTCTCCTTTCTGCATATGGCTAGCCAGTTTTCCCAACACCATTTATTAAACAGGGAATCCTTTCCCCATTGCTTGTTTTTGTCAGGTTTCTCAAAGATCGGATGGTTGTAGATATGTTGTGTTCGCTCCAAGGCCTCTGTTCTGTTCCATTGGTCTATATCTCTGTTTTGGTACCAGTATCATGCTGTTTTGATTACTGTAGCCTTGTAGTATAGTTTGATGTCCAGTAGTGTGATGCCTCCCGCTTTGTTCTTTTTGCTTAGAATTGACTTGGCTATGCCGGCTCGCTTTTGGTTCCATATGAAGTTTAAGGTGTTTTTTTCCAGTTCTGTGAAGAAGGTCTCTGGTAGCTTGATAGGGATAGCGTTGAATCTGTAAATTACTTTGGGCAGTATGGCCATTTTCACGATATTGATTCTTCCTAACCATGAACATGGAATGTTTCTCCATCTGTTTGTGTCCTCTCTTATTTTATTGAGCAGTGGTTTGCAGGTCTCCTTGAAGAGATCCTGTACGTTCCTTGTTAGTTGTATTCCTAGGTATTTTATTCTCTTCGTAGCAATTGTGAATGGCAGTTTGTTCTTGATTTGGCTCTCTTTAACTCTGTTATTGGTGTATAGGAATGCTTGTGATTTTTGCACATTGATTTTTGTATCCTGAGACTTTGCTGAAGTTGCTTATCAGTTTCAGGAGATTTTTGGCTGAGACGATGGGGTCTTCTAGATATACAATCATGTCATCTGCAAATAGAGACAATTTGACTTCCTCCTTTCCTATTTGAATACCCTTTATTTCTTTTTCTTGCCTGATTTCTCTGGCTAGAAATTCCAGTACTATATTGAATAGGAGTGGTGCGGGAGGGCATCCTTGTCTAGTGCCAGATTTCAAAGGGAATGCTTCCAGTTTTTGCCCATTCAGTATGATATTGGCTGTCGGTTTGTCATAAATAGCTTTTATTATTTTGAGATACGTTCCATCAATACCTAGTTTATTGAGGGTTTTTAGCATAAAGGGCTGTTGAATTTTGTCGAAAGCCTTCTCTGCATCAATTGAGATAATCGTGTGGTTTTTGTCTTTGGTTTTGCTTATGTGGTGAATTACGTTTATAGACTTGCGTATGTTGAACCAGCCTTGCATCCCCGGGATGAATCCTACTTGATCATGGTGGATAAGCTTTTTGATGTGCTGTTGCAATCAGCTTGCCAGTATTCTATTGAAGATTTTTGCATCTATGTTCATCATGGATACTTGCATGTAGTTTTTTCTTGTTGAGTCTCTGCCGTGTTTTGGCATCAGGAGGATGTTGGTCTCATAAAATGATTTGGGAAGGATTCCCTCTTTTTGGATTATTTGGAATAGTTTCAGAAGGAATGGTACCAGTTCCTCTTTGTATGTCTGGCAGAATTCGGCTGTGAACCCATCTGGACCTGGGCTTTTTTTGGGTGGTAGGCTCTTAATTGCTGCCTCGACTTCAGACCTTGTTATTGGTCTATTCAGGGTTTCGACTTCTTCCTGGTTTAGGCTTGGGAGGAGGCAAGTGTCCAGGAATTTATCCATTTCTTCCAGGTTTTATAGTTTATGTGCATAGAGTTGTTTATAGTAATCTCTGATGATGGTTTGAATTTCTGTGGAATCTGTGGTGATATCCCCTTTATTGTTTTTTATTGCATCTATTTAGTTATTCTCTCTTTTCTTTTTTATTAATCTGGCTAGTGGTCTGTCTATTCTGTTGATCTTTTCGAGAAACCAGCTCCTGGATTTATTGATTTTTTTGAAGGGTTTTTTTGTGTCTCTATCTCCTTCAGTTCTGCTTTGATCTTAGTTATTTCTTGTCTTCTGCTAGGTTTTGAGTTTTTTTGATCTTGCTCCTCTAGTTCTTTCAACTTGGACGATAGGGTGTCAATTTTAGATCTCTCCTTGCTTCTCATGTGGTCATTTATTGCTATATATTTTCCCCTAGACACTGCTTTAAATGTGTCCCAGAGATTCTGGTATGTGGTGTCTTCGTTCTTGTTGGTTTCAAAGAACATCTTTATTTCTGCCTTCATTTCATTGTTTATCCAGTCAACATTCAAGAGCCAGTTGTTCAGTTTCCATGAAGCTGTGCGGTTCTGGGTTTGTTTCTGAATTCTGAGTTCTAACTTGATTGCACTGTGGTCTGAGAGACTGTTTGTTATGATTTCCGCTCTTTTACATTTGCTGAGGAGTGATTTACTTCCAATTACATGGTCAATTTTAGAGTAGGTGTGATGTGGTGCTGAGAAGAATGTATATTCTGTGGATTTGGGGTGGAGAGTTCTGTAAATGTCTATTAGGTTTGCTTGGTCCAGGTCTGAGTTCAAGTCCTGGATATCCTTGTTAATTTTCTGTCTGGTTGATCTGTCTCATATTGACAATGGGGTGTTAAAGTCTCCCACTATTATTGTGTGGGAGTCTAAGTCTCTTTGTAAGTCATTAAGAACTTGCCTTATGTATCTGGGTGCTCCTGTATTAGGTGCATATATATTTAGGATCGTTAGCTCTTCTTGTTGCATTGATCCTTTTACCATTATATAATGTCCTTCTTTGTCTCTTTTTATCTTTGTTGCTTTAAGTCTATTTTATCAGAGATGAGAATTGCAACTCCTGCTTTTTTTTTTTTTTTTTTTTTTTTGCTCTCCATTTGCTGGTAAATCTTTCTCCATCCCTTTATTTTGAGCCTTTGTGTATCCTTGCATGTGAGATGGGTTTCCTGGATACAGCACACTGATGGGTTTTGGCTTTTTATCCAATTTGCCAGTCTGTGTCTTTTGATTGGGGCATTTAGTCCATTTACGTTTAGGGTTAATATTCTTATGTGTGAATTTGATCCAGCCATTTTGTTTGGCCCATTAGTTGATACAGATTCTTCATTGTGTTGATGTTCTTTACCATTTGGTAGGTTTTTGGAGTGGTTGGTACTGGTTGTTCTTTTCTGTGTAGTGCCTCTTTCAGGAGCTCTTGTGAAGCAGGCCTGGTGGTGATGAAATCTCTGAGTACTTGCTTGTTCGCAAAGGATTTTATTTTTCCTTCACTTATGAAGCTTAGTTTGGCTAGATATGAAATTCTGGGTTGAAAGTTCTTTTCTTTAAGGATGTTGAATATTGGCCCCCACTCTCTTCTGGCTTGTAGGGTTTCTGCTGAGAGATCTGCTGTGAGTCTGATGGGCTTCCCTTTGTGTGTAACCCAACCTTTCTCTCTGACTGCCCTTAGCATTTTCTCCTTCATTTCAACCCTGGTGAATCTGATGATTATGTGCCTTTGGGTTGCTCTTCTTGAGGAATATCTTTGTGGTGTTCTCTGTATATCCTGGACTTGAATATTGGCCTGCCTTGCTAGGTTGGGAAGTTTTCCTGGATAATATCCTGAAGAGTATTTTCCAGCTTGGATTCATTCTCTTCGTCACATTCAGGTACACCTATCAAACATAGATTAGGTCTTTTCACATAGTCCCATATTTCTTGTTGACTTTGTTCATTCCTTTTTACCCTGTTTTCTCTAATCTTGCCTTCTCGTTTTATTTCATTGAGTTGATCTTTGACCTCTGATATCCTTTCTTCTTCTTGGTTAATTCGGCTGTTGAAACTTGTGCATGCTTCACAAAGTTCTCGTGTTGTTTTTTTCAGCTCCATCAACTCACTTATATTCCTAAGTTGTCCTTTCTCATTAGCATTTTGTCACATCTTTTTTCAACGTTCTTAGTTTCTTTGCATTGGGTTAGAACATGTTCTTTTAGCTCACAGAAGTTTCTTATTACCCACCTTATGAAGCCTGATTCTGTCATTTCATCACACTCATTCTCTATCCAGTCTTGTTCCTTTGCTGGTGAGGAGTTGTGATCCCTTGTAGGAGGAGAGGTGTTCTGGTTTCGGGTGTTTTCATCCTTTTTGCACTGGTTTCTTCCCATCTTTGTGGATTTATCCACCTGTCGTCTTTGTAGTTGCTGACTTTCTGATTGGGTCTCTGAATGGACGTCCTGTTTGTTGATGATGAAGTTATTTCTGTTTCTTCGCTTTCCTTATAACAGTCTGGCCCCTCTGTTGTAGGATTGCTGAGGTCCACTCCAGGCCCTGCTTGCCTGGGGATTACCTGCAGCAGCTGCAGAACAGTAAGGGTTGCTACCAGTTTCTTCTTCTGCTTTGTCCCAGAAGGATACCTGCCAAATTTCAGTCTGAGCTCTCCTTTATGAGGTGACTCTTTGAATATACGGGGGTCAGGGAGCTGCTTGAGGAGGCAGTCTGTCCTTTATAGGATCTCAAGTGCTGAGCTGTGAGCTCTGTTGTTCATTCAGAGCTGCTGGATAGGTACGTTTAGGTCTGCTGCAGCAGAACTCATAAACCCCTTTTTTTCCCTGGTGTTCTGTCCTGGGGAGTTAGGGCTTTATTTATGAGTTTCTGCTGTGCTGCTGCCTTTTTTTTTTTTCAGGGCTTCCCTGCCCAGCAAGGAGGCAGCCTAGTCACTGTCTGCCTGTAGAGGCTTTGCTGAGATGCTGTTGGCTCTGCCCAGCTGCCGTGTGAACTTCCCTGCAGTCCTGTTTATATGGATGTAGTTAGAACTGCCTCCACGATGGCGGGCTGCCTCGGCAATGGCGGGCTGCCTCGGCAATGGCGGGCTGCCTCGGCAATGGCGGGCTGCCTCGGCAATGGCGGGCTGCCTCGGCAATGGCGGGCTGCCTCTGTAGTGGTGGAGTGCCTGGGTAATGGCAGACACCCCTCCCCCACAGAGCTGGACCATCCCGAGTTCAGCTGTGCTTGCTGTGAAACTCTCAACCCAGAGCGTTTCCAATTGCTGTTTTTTTTTTTTTTGTGGGGGTGGAACCAGCCGGGCCTGGTCACCTTCCTCCCTGCCTCAGAGCCTTTTTTTTTTTTTTTAGTTGAATAGTTGGCTCTTTCCCAGGTTTTCTGGTCACCTGTTGAGAAGGTGCCAGGATCTGTGTGATTTCCCGTGTGGTGATCCACTGTGCCGGCTGAAACAGCGGCGCTGAGATTCGTGGTGCTTTTTTGCCCAGGAATCTCCTGGCCTGGCTCCGTGTTTCAGTCCCCCCCACCTTTTTTTTTTTTAATCAGATGAATGAGTGACTCTGCCTTCCTGGAGCTTCCTGGAGCTCTCCTTGCTTGCTAACAGGGGACCCAGGTCTGTTTACTCTGCACCGGGAACTGCCGTGCCGGGGCACCAGCAAAACAGCCACACTGGTGACCCATGGGGCTCCTCCACCTGGGAATCTCCTGGTCCGTGGGCAATAAATATCCATCTGGAAATGCAGCGTTCACTCACCCTCTGTGCTTTCACTGTGAGGTGCAATCCTCAGCTGCTCCTAAGCAGCCATTTTGCTGTACCCCCTTTATTTCTTTTTGTTGCCTGATTGTTCTGGCTAGAACTTCCAATACTATATTAAATAGGAGTGGTGAGAGAGGGCATCCTTGTTTAGTGCCAGATTTCAAAGGGAATGCTTCCAGTTTTTGCCCATTCAGTATGATATTGGCTGTGGGTTTGTCATAAACAGCTTTTATTATTTTGAGATACATTCCGTCGATACCTAGTTTATTGAGAGATTTTAGCATAAAGGGCTGTTGAATTTTGTCAAAGGCCTTCTCTGCATCTATTGAGATAGTCATGTGGTTTTTGTATTTGGTTCTGTTTATGTAGTGGATTATGTTTATAGACTTGCATATGTGGAACCAGCCTTGCATCCCTGGAATGAAGCCTACTTGATAGTGATGGATAAGCTTTTTGATGTGCTGTTGCATTGGGTTTGTCAGTATTTTACTGAAGAGTTTTACATCTATGTTTATCATGGATACTGGATGAACTTTTCTTTTCTTCTTGAGTCTCTGCTGGGTTTTGGTATCAGGATAATGTTGGTCTCATAAAATGATTTGGGAAGGATTCCCTCTTTTCGGATTATTTGGAATAGTTTCAGAAGGAATGGTACCAGCTCCTCTTTGTATGTCTGGTAGAATTTGGCTGTGAACCCATCTGGTGCTGGGCTTTTTTTGGTTGGTAGGCTGTTAATTGCTGCCTCAATTTCAGCCCCTGTTATTGGTCTATGCAGGGTTGTGATTTCTTCCTGGTTTTGGCTTGGGAGAGTGCAAGTGTCCTATCCATTTCTTCAAGGTTTACTGGTTTATGTGCATAGAGTTGTTTGTAGTAATCTCTGATTATATTTCTGTGGAATCGGTGGTAATATCCCCTTTATCGTTTTTGTTTGTTTGTTTGTCTGAGATGGAGTCTTGCTCTCTTTCTCAGGCTGGAGTGCAATGGCGCAATCTCGCCTCATCACAACCTCTGCCTCCCGGGTTCAAGCAATTCTCCTGCCTCAGCATTCTGAGTAGCTGAGATTACAGGCATGTACCACCACACCTTTTAATTTTGTATTTTTAGTAGAGATGGGGTTTCTCCATGTTGGCCAGGCTGGTTTCAAACTCCTGGTCTTAGGTGATCTGCCCGCCTCGGCCTCCCTAAGTGCTGGAATTACGGGTGTGAGCCACCACTCCCAGCCTCCCTTTTTCTTTTTTTATTGCATCTATTTGATTCTCTTTTCTTTTTTATTAATCTGGCTAGTGGTCTGTCTATTTGGTTGATCTTTTCAAAAAACCAGCTCCTGGATATATTAATTTTTTGAAGGGTTTTTTGTGTCTCTATCTCCTTCAGTTCTGCTCTGATCTTAGTTATTTCTTGTCTTCTGCTAGCTTTTGAGGTTTTTTTTGATCTTACTTCTCTAGCTCTTTCAATTTTGATAATAGGGTGTCGATTTTAGATGCTTCCTTGCTTCTCATGTGGGCATTTATTGCTATATATTTTCCCCTAGACACTGCTGTAAATGTGTCCCAGAGGTTCTGGTATGTTGTGTCTTCGTTCTCATTGGTTTCGAAGAACATCTTTATTTCTGCCTTCATTTCATTGTTTATCCAGTCAACATTCAAGAGCCAGTTGTTCAGTTTCCATGAAGCCATGTGGTTCTGAGTTAGTTTCTGAATTCTGAGTTCTAATTTGATTGCACTGTGGTCTAAGAGACTATTTGTTATGATTTCCATTATTTTGCATTTGCTAAGGAGTGATTTACTTTCAATTATGTGGTCAATTTTAGAGTAGGTGTGATGTGTGCTGAGAAGAATGTATATTCTGTGGATTTGGGGTGGAGAGCTCTGTAAATGTCTATTAGGTTTGTTTGGTCCAGGTCTGAGTTCAAGTCCTTCCTGGATAACCTTGTTAATTTTCTGTCTCATTGATCTTTCTAATATTGACAGTGGAGGGTTAAAGTCTCCCCCTATTACTGTGTGGGAGTCTAAGTCTCTTTGTAGGTTATTAAGAACTTGCTTTATGTACCTGGGTGCTCCTGTATTGGGTGAATATATATTTAGGATAGTTAGCTTTTCTTGTTGCATTGACCCTTTTACCATTATGTAATGCCCTTCTTTGTCTCTTTTGATCATTGTTGGTTTAAAGTCTATTTTTATCAGAGACTAGGATTGCAACTCCTGCTTTTTTTTTTTTTTCTCTCCATTTGCTTTATAAATCTGCCTCCATCCCTTTATTTTGAGCCTATGTGTATCCTTGCATGTGAAATGGGTTTCCTGGATACAGCACACTGATGGGTCTTGACTTTTTAATCCAGTTTGCCAGTCTGTGTCTTTTGATTGGGGCATTTAGTTCATTTACATTTAAGGTTAATATTGTTATGTGTGAATTCGATCCTGCCATTTTGATGGTAGCTGGCAGTTTTGCCCATTAGTTGATGCAGTTTCTTCATTGTGTTGATGCTCTTTACCATTTGGTACGTTTTTGAAGTGACTGGTACTGGTTGTTCCTTTCTGTGTTTAGTGCTTCTTTCAGGAGCTCTTGTAAGGCAGACCTGGTAGTGACGAAATCTCTGAGCAATTGCTGGTCCATAAAGGATTTTCTTTCTCCTTCACTTAGGAAGCTTAGTTTGGCTGGATATGAAATTCTAGTTTGAAAGTTCTTTTCTTTAAGGATGTTGAATATTGGCCCCCACTCTCTTCTGGCTTGTAGGGTTTCTGCTGAGAGATCAACTGTGAGTCTGATGGGCTTCCCTTTGTGGATAACCCAACCTTTCTCTCTGGCTGCCCTTAGCAGTTTTTCCTTCATTTCAACCCTGGTGAATCTGATGACTATGTGCCTTGGGGTTGCTCTTCTTGAGGAGTATCTTTGTGGTGTTCTTTGTATTGCCTGTACTTCAATATTGGCCTGTCTTGCTAGGTTGGGGTAGTTCTCCTGTATGATATCCTGAAGAGTGTTTTCCAGCTTGGATTCATTCTCTCTGTCACATTCAGGTACACCTGTCAAACGTAGATTAGGTCTTTTCACATAATCCCATATTTCTTCGAGGCTTTGTTCATTTATTTTTACTCTTTTCTCTAATCTTGCCTTCTCATTTTATTTCATTGAGTTGATCTTCAATCTGATATCCTTTCTTCTGCTTGGTCAATTCGGCTATTGAAACTTGTGTATGCTTCATGCAGTTCTCGTGTTGTGTTTTTCAGCTCCATCAATTCATTTATAATCTTCTCTAAGCTATTTATTCTCATTAGCATTTCGTCAAATCATTTTTCAAGGTTTTTAGTTTCTTTGCATTGGGTTAGGACATGTTCTTTTAGCTCAGAAGTTTGTTATTACCCACTTTCTGAAGCCTGTTTCTGTCAGTTCATCAAACTCATTCTCCATCCTGCCTTGTTCCCTTGCTGGTGAGAAGTTGTGATCCCTTGGAGGAGGAGAGGTGTTCTGGTTTTGGGTATTTTCATCCTTTTTTGTGGTTTCTTCCCATCTTTGTGGATTTATCTACCTGTGGTCTTTGTAGTTGGTGACTTTCAGATGGGGTCTCTGAGTGGATGTCCTTTTTGTTGATGATGAAGTTATTTCTTTCTGTTTTTTAGTTTTCCTTCTAACAGGCAGGCCCCTCTGCTGTAGGACTGCTGGAGGTCCACTCCAGACCTTGCTCGCCTGGGGATCACCTACGGCAGCCTCTTTGTTCTGCTGGGAACTGCACTCCAGAGCTGTTCCTATTCAGCCATCTTGGATCCAAAGTAGTTTTTTTCTAATTCTGTGAAGAAAGTCAATGGTAGCTTGATGAGGATAGCATTGAATCTATAAATTGCTTTGGGCAGCATGACCATGTACATGAGATTGTTTCTTTCTATATCTGAGCATGAAATGTTTTTCTGTGTGTTTGTGTCCCCTCTTCCTTGAGCAGTGATTTGTAGTTTTCCTTGAAGAGTTCCTTCACGTCCCTTGGAAGTTGTATTCCCAGGTAATTTATTCTCTTTGTAACAATTGTGAATGGGAGTCCACTCATGACTTGGCTGTTTGTTTGTCTATTATTGGTTTACAGGAATGCTTGTGAGTTTGGAACATTGATTTTGTATCCTGAGACTTGCTGAAGTTGCTTATTAGATTATGGAGATTTTGGGCTTAGATGATGGGGTTTTCTAAATGTACAATAATGTCATCTGCAGACAGACATTTTGACTTCTTCTCTTCCTATTTGAATACGCTTTATTTCTTTCTCCAGCCAGTTTGCCCTGGCCAGACCTTCCAATACTATGTTGAATAGGAGTGGTGAGAGAGGGTATTGTTTTCTTATGCTGATTTTCAAAGGGAATGCTTCCAGCTTTTGCCCATTCAGTAGGATATTGGCTGTGGGTTTGTCATAAACAGCTCTTATTTTGAGATATTTTCCATCAATACCTAGTTTATTGAGTTTTTAGCATGAAGCAGTGTTAAATCCTATTGAAGGCCTTTTCTGCATCTATTGAACCAGGCTTGCATCCCAGGAATGAAGCCGACTTGATTGTGGTGGATAAGCTTTTTGGTGTGCTGCTGAATTTGGTTTGCCAGTATTATATTGAGGATTTTCACATCAGAGTTCATCAGGGTTATAGGCATGAAGTTTTCTTTTTTTTGTTGTGTCTCTGTCAGGTTTTGGTATCAGCATGATGCTGGCCTCATAATGACTTAGGGAGGAGTCTCTCTTTTTCTATTGTTTGGAATAGTTTCAGAAGAAATGGTACCAGCTCCTCTTTGTAACTCTGGTAGAATTTTGTTGTGAATAAGTCTGGTTCTGGGCTGTTTTTGGTTGGTACACTATTACTGCCTCAATTTCAGAACTTCTTACTATTCTATTCAGGGATTTGACTTCTTCCTGGTTTCATCTTGGGAGGGTGTTTGTGTCCAGGAATTTATCCATTTCTTTTAAATTTTCTAGTTTATTGGCATAGAGGTGTTTATAGTATTCTGATGGTAGTTTGTATTTCTGTGGGATCAATGGTGATATCCTCTTTATCATATTTTATTGTGTCTATTTGATTCTTCTCTCTGCTTTATTAGTCTGGCTAGTGGTCTATGTATTTTTTTAATCTTTTCAAAAAACCAGCTCCTGGATGCACTGATTTATTTGAAGGTGTTTTCATGTCTCTATCTCCTTCAGTTCTGCTCTGATCTTAGTTATTTCTTGTCTTCTGCTAGCTTTTGAATTTGTTTGCTCTTGCTTCTCTGGTTGTTTTAATTGTGACGTTAGTGTGTCAGTTTTAGATAATTCCTGCTTTCCTTTGTGGGCATTTAGTGCTATAAATTTCCCTCTAAACACTGCTTTAGCTGTGTCCCAGAGATTCTGGTACATTGTGTCTTTGTTCTCATTAGTTTCAAAGAACTTATTTATTTCTGCCTTAATTTTGTTACTTACCCAGTAGTCATTCAGAAGCAGGTTGTTCAGTTTCCATGTAGTTGTATGGTTTTGAGTGAGTTTCTTACTCCTAATTTATTTGATTGCACTGTGGTCTAAGAGACTGTTATGATTTCCATTCTTTTGCATTTGCTGAGGAGTGTTTTACTTCGAATTACGTGGTCAATTTTAGAGTAAGTGTGAAGTGGTGCTGAGAAGAATATATGTTTTCTTGATTTGGGGTGGAGAGTTCTGTAGGTGTCTATTAGATCTGCTTGGTCCAGAGCTGAGTTCAAATCCTGAATATCCGTGTTAATTTTCTGTCTTGTTGATCTGTCTAATATTGACAGTGGGGTGTCAAAGTCTCATACTATTCTTGTGTGGGAGTCTAAGTCTCTCTGTAGGTCTCTAAGAACTTGCTTTACAACTCTGGGTGCTCCTGTATTGAGTGCACATATATTTAGGATAGTTCGCTCTTCTTGTTGCATTGATCCCTTTACCATTATGTAATGCCCTTTTTTGTCCTTTTTGGTCTTTGTTGGTTTAAAGCCTGTTTTATCAGAAAGTAGGATTGCAACCCCTGCCTTTTTTTTTTCTGCTTTCCATTTGCTTGGTAAATCTTCCTCCATCCCTTTATTTTGAGCAATGTGTGTCTTTGCATGTGAGATGGGTCTCCTTAATACAGCACACCAGTGGGTCTTGACTCTATCCAATTTGCCAGTCTGTGTCTTTTAATTGGGGCATTTAACCTGTTTGCATTTAAGTTTAATATTATTATGTGTAAATTTGTTCCTGTCTTTATGGGTAGCTGGTTATTTTGCCTGTTAGTTGATGCAGTCTCTTCACATCGTCAATGGTCTTTACAATTTGGTATGTTTTTGCAGTGGCTGGTACTGGTTTTTCCTTGCCATATTTAGTGCTTCCTTCAGGAGCTCTTGTAAGGCAGGCCTAGTGGTGACAAAATCTCTCATTTGCTTGCTTATTTGTATTTTTATTGTTTGTTACCCCATTATTTTTTCAAATATTTCTGCTCCTTGCTTGGCTGAATCTATAGATGTGAAACCTGTGGAAACAGAGGGCCAATTACATGTCAGAGCTCTTCAAATAACTCCGTGAATATCTCATTCCCCAGTTTTCCTTTCTTAGTTTTTTGGTTAACTTCTTGTTTGCCCCAGCTTTCTTCACCACCTCAAGAAGCTGCAGTGTTAAATAACTGCCAATGATTTTTTCACAAACTTGACTGGGGAAACAACTATTTGCACTAAACAAGATTCAAGTTAGATCAAACAAAGGTAAGCCCTGTGAGTGAGAATTTCCAGAGAACTACCACCCCAGTCAAATAATGACAGCTTTCTGTTGTCTGGGAGTGAAGCTCTGAACCCATTCTCTCCCCTCCAGCAGCTGCTAGGCTTCTGGTTCTCACCTGTAATTGTATGGATGTTGGTTTTAAAGGCTACCATTGAGTTGGGGAGGAGACAGAAAATAGGGCATGTAAAACACCACAAAGGTCACTGTAGATTCAGACTCTTCTTGAATGAATGTTCTTCAAATCGTTGCAAGACTTGGGTTAATTTCTGGAACCCTGAAAAAGTTGGTTTTGACTATTTTGCCAACATTCTCATTGCTTCTATGGAGTAGCAGTTTTTTGAAGGTCCTTATCATTCCCACTGATGTCACTCTCATTTACACCTCAACCCACTCCAATCTGGCTTTTTTCTTCAGCATGCCACCAAAACTGCATTTGCCAAATCACCAGTGACTTCCCCACTTAAAAATCCAGTTCTCATCTCACTTGTCTTACTAGTAACATTTCAGTTTTTCCTTCTGGAAACACTTTATTCACTTTCTCCTGTGTAGTTGTTGTTTTTGGTTTTTTGGTTGTTCATTGTTTTGTTTTTTCTTCTACCCATCTGTCTCTTTTGGTGATTATTTTTCATCTCTTCAACCTGCAGGGCATAGTTCTTGGACTTCTTGTCTATCCACACTCACTTAGTGATAGCCAATCTTATGGCTTCAAATAAATCTACATGCTTACAACTACCTAATTTATATCTTGGCCCTGACTTCTCCCTTCAATTTAACACTTACAAATCCAGCTGCCTACCTGATATGTCCACTAGGATATCTAAGAAGCAACTCACATTCAGTATGTATGTCTAAAACCTCTTAATTTCTCCCTCACCCTTATCATACTCGCTCCTTCCACAGTCTTCCCCACTTCAGTGAATGTCAGTTCTATTCTCTAATTACTCAGACAAAATTTTGAGGTCAAGTTTGATTCCTCATTTTCTTTTGTGCCATGTTCAATCTGTTAGCAAACTGCACTGACTTTACCTTCAAAATTTGTTCAGAATACTGTCAGTTCTCACCACTTTCATGGTCACTTTCCTGGACTACTGCAATACTCCCAACTAATGTTCCTTCCTCTGCCCCTGTTTTCTCCCTCCAAAGTCTACTCCTCAATATAACAGCCAGAGCAATGCTTTAAAAATCATTTCAAGACACTCCTGTGCCCCATACTTTTCCTCTGTCTCAGAGTAAAAGCCAAATTTCTCTGTATGGTCTAGAGTCTGCATGGTCTAGAATCGATTATGCTGCTAACCTCATTTCTCAATTCACCTCCCCACCTCCTTCTGTACCTCCCCCTACACCCTCCCCACTCTACTCCAGCCGCATCTGCCTCCTTGTTGCTTTGGGTACATACCAGGCATGCTTCAGTTTTATAGATTTAAGCTTGCTGTTCTATCTGCGTGGAACTCTTGCCCAAGATGTCTTCATGATTATTTCAGGTCTGACTTTAGTATCACCTTATCAAGGAGGCTTTCCCTGGCAACACTTTCAGAAACTGACCTCCCCCTCCCCTTTCCAGGCATTCTTTGCCTTCTCTACTTTATTTTCTTTATTACTGCTGTCATTTAAAGTACTACAGTTTTGATGTTTATTAGTCTCACCAGTGTAAAATATAAGTTCCCAGGAAGCAACAACCTCTACTTTGCTTACTGCTTTAACTTCATTGTCTAGAACAGTGCTTGGCCCAGAATGGACACTGCCTTGCCCATCTCTATAAACCTATTCACTGTTTGTTAAAATTAACAAAATATAAATTCACATAAAGTCACTGTTGAATTCTTTATGGTCCTATATTCATAACAATAATACTAGTATGTGTATATTTACACATATCCATGCACATATTCATTCCTTTAAGTTTATTGGAATAAATTTCTACTTTGAACAACACTTGAAAATAATTTTTTAAGCAAGGAATATTTATTTTAGAAAATTTTGAAAAGTAAAGAAAATATAAGAAAAAAAAACCTCTTACTATTCAAGTTTAATAGACCACTGTTAGTATTTTGATTCTTTATGTTCTTCTGTCTATTCGAAGGATTTTTTTCACATAATCTATACTGATTCCTGTATTTTTTTCATTTAAAATATGGATGATGGTTACTTTATTTTTATTTTTATTTTTTGAGACAGTCTCGCTCTGTTGCCCAGGCTGGAGTGCAATGGCATGATCTCAGCTCACTGCAACCTCCACCTCCCAGGTTCAAGTGATTCTCCTGCCTCAGCCTCCCAAGTAGCTGGGATTACAGGTGCCCACCACCACTCCTGGCTAATTTTTTGTATTTTTAATAGAGATGGGGTTGTGTCATGTTGCCCCGGCTGGTTTCAAACTCCTGAGCTCTGCCCACCTTGGCTTCACAAAGCACTGGGATTACAGGCATGAGATACTGTGCCTGGCCAAAGGTTATATTTTCTCTAATTTCCTTTTTATTTTATTATTATTATTTTTTTGAGACAGAGTCTCCCTCTGTCACCCAGGCTGGAGTGCAGTGGTGCGATTTCACTGCAACCTCTGCCTCCCACATTTAAGCACTTCTCCATCTCAGTCTCCCGAGTAGCTGGGATTATAGGCACGTGCCACCATGCCTGGCTAATTTTTTTATAGTTTATTTAATAGAGACGAGGTTTCACCATCTTGGCCAAGCTGGTCTTGAACTCCTGACCTCTTGATCCACCCGCCTTGGCCTCCCAAAGTGCTGGGATTACAGGCTTGAGCCACCGTGCCCGGCCCAAGGTTATATTTTCTAAGTACACGTAAGTAGACACAACAATTTTGGGGGATTTAGAGATTAATTGGCAAACACTCATTCAACCATTCTTTCTGAGGAAATCTGGGATTGAGCAAACTGTTTTCCCAGGTTGTCTCTCCAGGAAAAGTGCTTAAGCCAAAGAGGCTAACAATTACATTGAAGCCTGTACTGTGTGGTTTTATAAAAGATTATCAGGTTTCCCATTAAAAATTATAATTACATTAGCCCCATGCCTCTGGAGTTAGAGCCCTAGGGCTGACCTTCTCCCATTTCTTACCCATACCTGCTTGTAAGGGTGGCTTTGCTGGAATGGGGCTTACCTCTCCAAGGTGAGTTAAGAGGGAGCGCTCCTGCTGCGATAAGTGGAATTACCACTTTAAGTTAATTACAGGTTGTCTTCAATGAGCTGGATGTTGTTGAAGTGATTTTGTCTCTGTCATTCTTCCTGAAAGTTTGTGATCAGTTTGGTTATTTCTTAGAATACTAATAGTCTCTTTCTTGATTCTCATTAAGTTACTAGTAACTAAGCAAAATAGCCATTAAGAGTTATGGAAATGTAATTGCTCCACCAACTGGTCAGCTATAATATTATAGCAACAGAGATGAAAACAACATTGTCTACCTATGGGATAATTTTTTAAAAAGTAATTACAGATAAAAAGAGGAGTAGGTTTTTAAAAATAAGTTACTTTTGGGAACCCATAATAGTGAAACAATTGCTATTTTTTGGTTTCATGTTGATAGATTCTTTTAAAACTTATTTTCCTTTTCAAATTAAGTCAAATCCCCATGTGTTTATTAAATCCATGTCTTTGTTCCTTGTGTGAGGTAGTAACTGAGGCAGATTTAAAGAAGGACCTTTCCCAAGGGGAGCATAATGTTATAAGGAAGGCTGTAATTAACCTCAAAGCATGCTAAGTAATCTAACAAGCAAAACAAAATGCCACCAAACTCTGTTAATGCTTGTGTAGTCTCCATAGATATCGCTCAGTGTACATGTCCTTGGCTTACAATTCAAAAAAGTATTTTTCTTGATTTTTTTTATTAGTTTTTTTCCCCAACTAAGCCCTCTTAAGTGAAAAGAAAACAGTCCATAATGTTTTTGCTTCTTTGTGAGAACGTCCCAAGACTGACTGCTCTGTGACAGTCTCCTAAAATGCATGAGCTGCTCAAACATCTCTGGACTGAGATGCAGGAACCCGGAAGTCTAGTTTCTCTTCTGCCATTGGCTTCCTGTGTGGATTTGAGAGCTCATTTTACTCTACTGGGCCTGTGTTTTGTTATCTATAACTTGAGGGCCTACTTGAGATTACCCTACTTCCAGCATTAAAGAATCCATGACTTTAACTTGCCATGAGTTGCAATTACACTTATCACAAAGCAGTCAATTCTTCATGAATCATGCATGCTCTAGAGCCATATGTCCGTGTTGATTATAAAAGTATATCAGATATCATAGTGATATGAAGAATTGTTGGAGAGATTTGTGTATGTGTATGTGGTGGCACACATGCATGTGACCACCCATGCACACCCACTAACGCTGTTCTTCCCTCAGCGCACTCTCCATGATGCTGACAGTGGACTACAGTGTCACTTTTTGGAAAGTCCTTTGAATGCGGGTCTTTACATGTTCAAGGCCTAGCAACTAAAGGGATTTTAGAAAGTCATCTATCTCCCTGCCTCCAATGGAGGTTAAGCCATCTTGAAAGGATTTGTATTATCTAAGAGATAATTCCTTCATTCATTCATGACATATTTGAGTACTTACTAAGGGCCAGCCTGTGTGCGAGGAACAATATTCTCAAAGAAAAACAAATGAGGAAGAGAATTCCCCAGGACAAAGTAACAGGGATAGGGCAAGTTATTCTGGAGTTCATCCACTAAAGTTCTGGTGTTTTTTGTTTAGTTGGCTGGTTGTTTTTTTTTTTTTTTTTTTTTTTCAAGGTCTTGCTCTGTCGCCCAGGCTGGAGTGCAGTGGTATGATCTCAGCTCACTGCTCCTCTGTCTCCTAGGCTCAAGAGATTCTTCTGCCTCAACCTCCCAAGTAGCTGGGATTACAGGCACCTGCCACCACGCCTGGCTCATTTTTGAATTTTTAATAGAGACAGGGTTTCACCATGTTGGCCCGCTGGTTTCAAACTCCTGGCCTCAAGTGATCAACCCGCCTCTGCCTCCCAGAGTGCTGGGAGGATTACAGGCGTGAGCCACCATACCTGGCCCGAATTCTGGTGTTTGAAATGTGGTGACTTTAAATGCTGACCCTGCACAGCAGGGAGGGGAGAGAAAAAGGAAAAAAAGAATGAAAAAAGGGCCTGAGAGTGACTTTTGTAAATGTTTAGTTATAAGAGAGTGTGGTGCTAAACAGGAGGTGGTGGGGGTGCTTCAAGGTGTGTAGGCTGTCATGATATTTGTCTGGAAAACAGATGATGTCACTTAAATGCAAAGCATTAAGTAAATTGCTGTCTGGGGAGCCAGACGGGAAGGAGAATAAATCTGGGTAAACCAAAAGTCAGAGGAAGCATAAGTGCCAAAACACAAGGCAATTAGACCCTGAAAAGTGTTATTTCATAACAGTAGAGTGTCTTAGATAGCAGGAGAGAATTCACTAAGTCTCAAGGCCCATCATTTCATCCTATTCTTTTGTTACCTAACATATTACCCACAGATCACGAGTTCCGTCTCTTCCACCCACACTGTCCCTCACACTCTCTTATAGTTTCAGCGTGCTGGTCGCTGGTCGTGACTGATCCCACACCTCATTTTGCTTTCAAGCCTCCCTACACAATACGGTCTCACCACTACTTCAGGATGCCGTTTAGCACGCATGATTCAGGCTGCTTCCGTTTTCTACCTTTATCTTTCGCCACCTGAAGCCTGGCTCCTGCCCTCTGTTCTGCGGCAGCTGGATCTGGGTGAATTCCAGGGTCACAGGGTGAATGGTTGCTTTTTCTCTCTTGCTTGATCCTGGGCCATTTCTAATGCACCCACAGGGCACAGCTTGCCCTCCCCTCTGTGCTTTTCTGCAGCATCAAATATGAAATAGCCACATCTCAGAAACTGATTTCGTAGAAACAGGCACTGAGAAAGTCATGGAACCCATTGCAAACTGCCTCAGAGGCCAGTGCTTTTCAAAAGACAAAGTGGGGTAGTAAGCGTTGAGTTACCACCTCTTCTCTCTAAGCCCACCTTGGCCAGCGGGGAGTGTGCTTATGCCTCCAGGTGTGACTGTGTATTTTTATGTAAGCTTTGTCCTTCAAAGTAGTCACCTCAGGAAGTTATACATATATTCTCATGATGCTAAAGATATTTTTGAAATTCTTCTCTTACAATTTTAGCAATAAATTTATATTAAAAAAATCAGGGTAAGTTTATAGCTGTACTCCCTTCCATAACTAGTCGAACTCAACAAGCCAGGCTTCTTCATGAATTTTTTGTTTCAGAAATCAAATCTATCTTCTCTGAAGATATTCAAAGGGAAATGTTGTAGGCACCGAACACCATTCCAAGAAGGGGTTTCCAAAGTTTGCTAAGAATTGTAGCACTTGAGGTCTCCCAGGGATACTGTTTTGATTTATTTGGATGGATTAAGTCTGGAAATATTTATTTTAAGAAAATCAAGCAAACCGCAATATTTGGCTTCTTGGCACAGGGTCTCTTTTCTCCTGGGAGGGTAACAAATCTTGGCAAGACCTCCAAGTTTTTCTGTCTCAGAATACCTTTCACTGAAATTTGATCACCAAGTGAAATGACAGTTTACCCGAATCAGGTTGGTTCCTTTACAGTTTGTTTAGGAACTTGACCTTTTCTGCTTTTACAACTTGGACTAAACATTTATCTAGCATTTACTCTGCTAGGTATGATGAGAGAGAGAGAACTGAAACTGACATTTTTCCTTCATTATTTTGATGCTTGGTGAGCTGCTACTTAACCTTCAAGGCCTAGTTCAAATGTTACCTCCTTGAAAATTTTTCATATTACATAGAAGAAAATAAGAAACACCTCAAACAGATGAAAGTAATATTTGATTAATGTGGTGGTGATTAGGAGATGTATGCCAGTCCTATGGAAGTTGCTTTCCTCCACCTCAAAACTGGCATTCTCTACCAATGTCTGTACAATGGAAGAAAGGCATCATTTCCATAAGGAATTCTTCTATACAGAGGCTACACAAAGCCAGGTGATGTTTCTTAAATACAACATTAAAAACTACCATGAGCTGCATAGTGTTGGTTTTGGTCAGTAGCCAGAATAATTGAGATATTCCAAAATGCCAGTAGTTGACTGACAAATGACATAAAATTATTTAAACAATTATTAATAAGCTCAGGGTTACACGACCAGGTTTGTTACACAGGTAAACTTGTGTCATGGGGATTTGTGTACAGATTCTTTTATCATCCATAATTATTTCATTATTCATAGTTATTTTATCATTATGCCTGGTACTCATTGGTTATTTTTCCTAATGGTCTCCCTCCCCACGACTCCCCTCCACGGGCCCCAGAGTGTGTTGTTCCCCACATTGTGGCCATATATTCTCATTGCTCAGCTCCCACTTGTGAGTGAAAACATGCGGTGTTTGACTTTTTTTGTTCCTGCGTTAGTTTGCTGAGGATAATGGCCTCCAGCTCTATCTATGTTGCTGTAAAGAACATGATCTCGTTCTTTTTTAGGGATGCATAGTATTCCATGGTGTGTAGGTACCACATTTTCTGTATCCAGCCCACCATTGATGGACATTTAGGTTGATTCCATGTCTTTGCTATTATGAATAATGTTGCAATGAACATATATGTGCATATGTCTTTATAACAGGATGATTATATTCCTTTGGGTATATACCCAGTAATAGAATTTCTGGGTCAAATGGTATTTCTGTCTTTAGGGCTTTGGGGAATTGCCACACTGTCTTCCACAATGGTTGAACTGATTTACACTCCTACCAACACTGTATGAGTGTTCTTTTTCTCCATAGCCTCACCAGCATTTGTTATTTTTTGATTTTCTAATAATAGCACAACAATTTTTTTTACCAACATCTTACTAAAATTTTCAAACATAAAGCAAAGTTTAAAGAATTTTACAATGGATACCAGTTTACCTGTCATCTAGATTTTACCGTTAACACAATGACTATACTCTCCTTATCACACACCAATTTATTACACATTCCTCTATCCATTTTGCTTTTTTGAAATACTTCAAAGTAAACAGCAGTCATCAGTATACTTCACTCTAAGTAGTTCAGCAAGCATGTCATTAATTAGAGTTCAGTGTTTGTTTTTTGAAGTAAACTTTATACACAGTAAAATGCACAAATAAGTGTACATACAGTTTTCATAAATGCTTATACCTTTGTAACTCAAGCCCCTATCAAGATATAGAACATGCTCACCCCAGAAAGCTCCATCATGTTCCTTCCTAGTTCACCTCTGTCCTCAATCCCCACAGAATGGTTTCCACCAATAATTTTTTTTAATTCAATACAACTTCTATAGCTTACTAGAGTCATCTCCTCTTACTAATAAATTATTGGGCAAGAAATATGATGTGGCATACTTGGAACCTATTAAAGTGAGAGACTAAATTCTTCTTTGTATTTGTTGCTGGTATATGTCAAGAACAAGATTAGTGTTGTGGTTAATGACATATTCTTTGCAAGATTACTCAGTAAAATGCTGTCCCCATACTGCACCTTGACTACAGATTTTATTTGTAAAAATGATTTGCCATGGTTCCTTTTCTAAAAATAAATTTTATTAGGCCGGGTGCCTCATGCCTGTAATCCCAGAACTTTAGGAAGCCAAGCCGAGCAGATCACTTGAGCTCACAAGTTCACAACCACCCTGGGCAACAGGGTGAAACCCAGTCTCTACAAAAAATACAGCAGGTTGAGCTCACAAGTTCACAACCACCCTGGGCAACAGGGTGAAACCCAGTCTCTACAAAAAATACAGCAGGTTGTGGTGGTGTGCGCCTGTAGACCCAGCTACTTGGGAGGCTGAGATGGGAGGATCGCTTGAGCCTGGGAGGTGGAAGTTGCCGAGACACGCCACTGCACTCTAGCCTGGGTGATGGAGTGAGACTCCACCTCAAAAAAATAAAATAATAGATGTTTATTGTGTACATGATTTAAGATATACAACATAATGTTATGAGATACAGAGAGTAAAATGGTTACGATAGTGAAGCAAATTAGCACATCTGTCATTTCACATAGTTACTCATTTGTGTGTGTGTGGCAAGAGCAAGTATAATCTGTTCATTTGGCAAGAATTTTGAATACAATACACTTAACTAGAGTCCTCATGTTGTACATTAGATCTGCTGCTTCGAATCCTCTGACTTGCATCTCTCCATTTCCTCCCCACCACCCCACCCCTGGTAATCTATCTCTGTATTTGACTTTGCAGTATAGGTAGTTTGGGGGCCTTGTATAGTTACTTTCCTCACTGCTTGGGGCTATGATGGGGAAAGTGGGGCTGTCCACATCCCTCAACCCATTGCTTCCTGGGGTGGCCCCTCCCACCTCTGTCACCACTGGGCTTTGTTTTCTTCCCTTAGCCTTAGAAGCCGGAAGGAGGACAACTGAAGGAGAACTGCCTGTCGGTTGGGGTCTATGAAGAGTCCTAGGAAAGGGAAGCAGTATTGTCAAGAAAGCTCCTCTAGCTGAAACAAAATGAAGACAGGAAACACGGATGGATACAAGCACATGTTTTGGCCTGATTTCAGACTAACAAAACAAAGGGAAAGAAGGCCAACCAGGCAGTGGAGAAAGGAGCGAAAGGGAAATGACGAATGCTGAGAAAACATTTCAGACAGATTTCCTAGTTCTCTTTATGAAGTTATCTTCTGGTAAGCTGACTTCCAGCCCCTGAGTGCTGAGGACTGCTTGACTCTGACTCCTAAGACATCCTCCAGTGAGCTTTGTGTTTGTCCTCGTCACGCAGGACAAAATAACCAAAGCTGGCTGGCCATGGAGGCACACCCCTGCAGCCCAGCCACTCAGGAAGTTGAGGCAGGCGCGTTGCACAACCTCAGGAGTTCTAGTCCAGTTTGGGTAACGTTGGCGAGACCTTGTCTCTTAAGAACAAGAGATAACACACACACAAATCATCAAAGAGAGCTCAGGAACTCTGGTTCTTCTTGCTGCTCTCAGAGGGAAAGAGGAACCTGGCTATTCTAGCCAAAGAACAGGACAGACAAACGAAGGAACCGAAATCACCCAGCACTATCATACTGGGATGGTTTATCATTGTGGTTGCAGGGAAAATTGTTCAGAATGAGCAAAAATGTAGAATTCTGTTACACCCCTATTTTCTATATCTTAGCTTTAACACATATACCAGCTCTAATGTATATAACGAATTTCTAACTGAGCTTTGAATTGTTTGCCTTTATAACCATTCTACTATATAGACAATGTCCTATCTACAGATATGCATAGAGAATGTCAGTGTCTGTATAGGCAATTTTATAGTTGTTCAAAGAACTTACTTTCAATTTCTGAATTGGTCACCAGGTTAATTAATGTGCCAGTTCTAACATCTACTTTTTACAGATGAGAGGCTCAGGAACAAAGATGTTACTTGAAGTCATCGAACTTCCAAGTCAGGTGAATTCAGAAAATCACTCTTTGATTTCAGTTACTTATGGCCTCTGCCTATTAGAAATACAGCGGTTCTGCTCTACCTTAGGCAAAGCTGTTAGAAATGAAGTCTTTCTTTCATTTACTGTTTGGCAAAAAGATCCCTGATGGAAAATGTTACAGAGTTCAATTCTGCTTTCTCAACAAGCCTCCCCTTAACCTGTCCCTCTCCAACCCAGGACCCCCAACAAAAACACTTCGACTTCCCAGCAAGCTTCTCTTGTCTTTTTACCTGTTCTGTATTTCAAACTTCTCCAGCAAGTAAATAGAAGGCATTCATAACTAGCAAAGTCCAAGTGGCAAAGCTCTGGATTAGAAGGTCCCTGTGCAGAGCAGGGCTTACGAAAGCAACCAAACTTCTACTTACAGCACCAGGGCAGGCTCACTGTCTGGCACATGGAAAGTGCTGAATGCAAATATGAACAAAGAGTGAAGGAATAAACGAGGTCCAGTGGGCACTTAACAAAAGGAACAAAGATAATCTCTGCTCTCAAAGAGCTTCCAGTCCTCCTGGAGAGGAGTTAGAAAACAATAATTGAACAGCTGAAGAATACTTACACAACTTCTCAATATTTATAAACTAATTTAGTACCAACTTGGCCCAGAAAGGCCAAGGAGCAATACCAGAGTTAGATGAAGTCAATAATGAAAGATTGCCTAGGGGAAGAGGGTTTTGAGTTGGGTTTGAAAGTAGATAATTATAGTAATTGGTGAGCGGAAAGGAAATAAAAAGAGGCAGAAATAAAACATTTAAAGCTTAGGAAGAGCAGATTTGCTTACTGGGAGGAGCAAAAGTTTCATTAAGGAATAATGAAAAGTGAGGGTGGTGAGATGAGGGACAAAGAAAAAGGACTGTGTCTTGATGAATCTTGAATGTGCCTCTGTAAGTTCATAGATTCAGAAAAATTACATAAAAACACTGAAGAAGGATAAAATTGCTACTTTTTTGGTTATGATGAGTGAGGAAAGCCTGGGGCTGGAAAACCAGGTGGAAGACTTTGGGATAATGCTAGAATCAGGGATGAAGTCCAGAAGAGAGCAATGGAGATGGGAATGAAAAGCGATTCTCTTTCTAGTCACTAAGTATAGACACAAAAGGCCAAGTCATATTTAAGCCAGACTTTTAAATTTACCTCTGACATCCAGTTTCTATCACTTCAAAGCTTCAAGTTACCAGATGTGGATCTGAGTTTTCTCTGTTCACCAGATAGTTCTCACTCGGCAAGAAAAGGACTGCTCAGACTTTTGTCTGATCTTCACCAATCTATTTTCATCTTCTATAGAAATGAGATTTTCTTGTGTCAACCTGTTCAAATTCCTTTTGAATTTGTTTCTTGATCAAGATTTGCAAACTGTCATCTTAATGAACTATTATTTTCAGATTTTAATACATTGAAACTTAATGATTATTTAAAATATGACTCTATGAATGGTTACTTAAACCACAGTGATGGAGAATGCTTGGAGTTACCTGAAGATTGATTTATTCCAATGGGCATATTTCTGTACCATTGCTCATGAGCTTACGATAATTTTTTTGTGCTGGTGGTATTAGTAATTTTTGAGTCAGCGAGCTTGGATTTGATTCTGGCTGTACAACTTACTGGCCATGTGATCTTACTTAATCTCTCTAACCTCAATTTTTTAAATCAGTAAAATGGAGAATGATGATAATATATACTGCATATAGTAGTAGCTCTTAACATGTGGTTGCCAGACCAGAGGCATCATCTGTATCACCTGGGGACTTGTTATAAATACACATTCTCAGGCCCCACACCAGATTTACTGAAACAGAAACTGAGGGTGGGGCCCAGAAGTGCATTTCAACAGCCCTCCAGGTAATTCTGATGCTTGTTGAAGTTTGAGAACCACTGTGAATAGGGTAAGCACTAGATACTTGCAGGGATTGTAATCAGTAAAGGAGATAACATACGTAAGGGGAATGGTACAGGCCTGGTACTAATGAAATGCTTCATAATTCGCAAGGATGTTAGAGGTGATGATGGTGACCACCTCTACTAGCAAGTTAGGAAGGATCCATGATTAGGAATGGTGGCCATGATTAGGTCACCAAAAGGAATAACCCATTTTCAGAAAAGTGAAAATCCATCCAGGCACTTCACAGGTAACCAAGCAGATATTTGTTTTCTAAACTTGCTCAAACATAAATCTGCCCCTAATTCCCATATGAGACACAGTCATATCGACTTACCTCTGTCAGTACTTTAGCATAGATCCCTTGAACATAAGCTAATTTGCAATCCCAGAAAATAAGGTAAAAATAAGTTGCTATAACTTTTATTGGTGGTTCCAGGTTACAACTCTATCCCTGACTCCCTCTAACATTTATTGTCAATTTGGAATGCTTACTGTGGTTAGGACCTTGAAAAACCATGATTTGCCTGGTTGCATGATGGTAGATTCAAGGTTAGCATCCCTTTTTTTTTTTTTTTTTTTTCCATTGCGGCCAGTAATCTGGCAGTAGAGGTGGGAAGCAGCCCATCAAGTAAGTAGCCCAGAAGTGAGACTTGTCTGATTTCTGGGTGAGGGTAGACAGAGTAACAAAATATAGCTTCCATCGCTCTTCTATTTATCTAACTTTCACAATGTTTCAGGCCTGGTGGTACTATGGCAAACAAAATAGCCCCTCCATAGGGCTCACAAGTAGGGAAGATATATATATATATATATATCATATATATATATATATATATATATCTCATATATGTAATATATATATCTCATATATATAAGATACATATATATGAGATATATATAAATATATATATAAGATATAAATACATATGATATAAATATCTTATATATATATTGATATATATAAGATATATATATCTTATATAAATATTATCTTATATATAAGATAATATATATAAGATATAAATATTATCTTAGATATATAAAGATTATATATATCTTTATATATATAAATCTTGATGTATATATTGATCTAATAGTCATACATAACTATCTTTTAAACTGGAATTACAATAAATGCTATACGGGAGTATATGGTGTTATGTAAGCCTGAAGAATGAAATTGGACTCAATTCTTGGATTGAGGGTTTCTCTGAGGAAGTGAATTGTAGTTCAGATCTGTCAGCACTTTAGCATAGATCTCTTGAACACAAGCTATTCTGCAATCCCAAAAAAACACGATAAAAATAAATCAGTTGCTAAGTTCTAAGAAGTTGCCATGATCTTGGCTTCCTGGTTTTGTGTCTGAATAATCTGCTTCAGTGTGAGCAGGACCCGTGACTGCGTTCCAACCAATAGGATGTGGCAAAGGTAAGGGGAACTCACTCCTGTGATCGTGTTGTAATGTACATTAGACCAAGGAGTCAGCAGTGGAAATGGAGATGAACAGATAAATTTGAGAAAAACTAAAAAGGAATAATTGACATGGTTGAGAGTGGTTTAGAACCCCTTGGTTTCTATCTGTCATTCTTGGGAATGAAATGCTGAAAGATGGTCAGGTCTGAGGCGAGGGGTCAAAGATCATGAGTTCTGTTTGTGCCTGTTGAGGATGAGATGTCTATGTACCATCCAAGAGATGTTAAGCAGTTGTATGTAGCAGTTTAGAGCACAGAGATGCTCTGGGCAGAAGAGGAATATTTGGGGATCTTGTTAGTAACTAAAGCATTGGAGGGCATTAACTTTCCTGCTCAAATAGAGAGAGAAAGGGGAAAAAAGCCTCTACTCAAACCTTGTGGAACTCTTCTATTTAGGAGCTGGTAGAGGAGGAGGTAGAGGCTTGGAAAATAAACCAAGAAATAGCTGTGAAAGAAAAAGGGGGACATTTCCAGGTATCTCTCTTGGGTGGTACAAGTATCTTTGACACATCGATTACTTGTACACTCTCCTTCCTTGGTTAACCTGAAAGCACTTGGAACCTTCTGTCCTAACCCATCCAACAGTGTACAGAGCACATAGTAGGCACTGTTCAAATAGTTCTTGAATTGAGTCATTTCCTTCATATTCAAGAAAGGGCAGAACAAATAGATGTGGACACCCAATTCCTTCAAGCACATAAACAGAGCAGAGTACAGGATATTGTTTCACTGGGTAAAGGTAAATATACAGCTACGTGACTAAAATAGTTCAAAAGTCATTTCAGTAGTTTCTGTTGCTGAAATATGCTTAATCAAATGTTTAATCTCTCAGATTCAGAGAACTGATAACAAAACAGGACTTCTTGGCCCTGCACTGCAATCAGGAGTTAATTATTGTTCATGCCTTTCGTGTTCCTTGTCTCATGTTCAAGAAGCTGAACTCCCAGTGAAAATGGCGTTAGGAACAATTTGTTTACTTATTTTAAAATTGCATGTAGAATTTATTGCATTCATTATCAGCCTTGGACCAAAACCCACCAGCCATGTACTGAACTTTGGGTCTCTTGGGATTGAGCCCAGATACTCTTAATCAGGTGCCAGCAGAAGATAGAACCCCACAAAGCAACCAAATCCACACTTCCCAGAAAATGACACTAGGGAACAAACCCCACCAGAAACACTCTGCCACTCTTTAGAGCTATGACCCTCGAAGAATGCACTTGTATTAGTTTCCCAGGGCTGCTTAACAAATTGCCACAAACTGCATGGCTTAAACCAACAGAAAAGTATTCTCCCGTAGATCTGGAGGCCAAAAGACTCAGATCAAGGTGTGGGGACAGCCATATTCCCTCTGAAGGTCCAGGGGGAGAATGTGCCCCCTTGTCCAGCTTCCAGTGGCTCCAGGTGCTCCTTGACTAGGGGCAGCATAACCCCAGTCTCCGTGTCTGTCTTCATATGGTGGTCTCCTCTGTGTCTGTCTTTTCCTTTTCTGTCTCAACTAAGGACAGTTGTCATTGGGTTTAGAAGCCACCTGGATAATCCAGAATGAACTGATCTTGAGATCCCTACCATAATTAAATCTACAAGAATTTTATTCCAAGTTAGGACACATCCTGAGGTTCTGGGTGGATGTATCTTTTAGGGGACCATCAATCAACCCACTAAAACCTCCTAACAGCCCATGAGGTAAGCAAGCTCAATAATTCCCATATTAAAATAAAAAGACTTTCCAGAATATATTTAAAATGTATCTAAAGTGACAGGGGCTTGACTCTGGACTTTGTGAAAACCTGTTCAAAAAGATAACTTCCTTATGTCACGTAAGAAGCTGTATTAGGGAGTCCCTTCTAGGATAGGATATGACACCCCCCAAGGTACCATCTGACCAAAGATCTCTTCAGGGACTACATGCCAACCATTAGTGTCACTCCTTGATGGCCTCTTAGACACAGGCATGAGCTAACTAAGAAAAAGCACACGCCTGGGAAAGATGATGCCTTTGTTGGCTGACTCATTTGTGGAGAGTTAATTAGTAATTATCTCCCCAAATCACCTAATTCACTGCCAAATAATCTGTATGTTTTGGAGAATCTAACGTAAGCTATCAATTTTCTTTAAAGAGGTATAAAGTCAGTCAAGACTAAGTTTATAAATAATGCTGTGAGGCCTTCTCACTTCCTCCTAATCTTGGGTGTTGTCTTCCCAAGAATTAGTTCTCGCCAGAGAAAGGGTCTTGTGATTGCCTGGAGGGGTATAGGGATGCACCTGTGCCTGTGATACTCAAGAAGCCAAATAACCAACCACTCTGCCATTGAACTTGGACTAGGAGACACAGTAGTCCTCCTATATATACCCAATGACATTCATGATCATTTTCGATGCATTTTGTTTAATACGCTGTGAGGTCTCAGGGGGAAGGATTGGCTTGAACTCGTTCTTCAGTGACTCATAATCTTTATAGAAACATCACAGACCAGCGTGGAGCCAACAGAGCTCAAAGACTATAAACATACCTTTATTTCCCATCTATGTGTGAAGAAGAGATAGGAGTATGTAGATCATTGTTGAAAGCAATTAGTCACCAGAGTCATTTGCGGCAGAGGAAAGGATAAAGAATGAAACTTTCTGAAGCTATTAAAAATGACATGGCTTGTAAACTAAACATAATTAGGTACCCTGGCTCATGCTGATTGCTCACATCAGTAGGCATTTAGCACAGAGGGAGAAGGTGGGGAATAAGTCACTCTGAGCTAAGAGATAGAAGGTTAAATTATAAGAGAGCATGGTGTAGGATTTTAAACTTGAGTCAAAGGCATAATCTTTCTGATCTCCTGTCCAATGGAATTGGTCATGCCCAGCCCCTTAACTGGAATGCTGAATGCAATAATGGCTCTGAAGTTTCGAGAGCTCCATGAAAGAGTAATGTGATTTTAACTACAAAGGCATATTACCCATGTCTGTTTAGAGCCTGAAGAGAGTAGGACAAGGACAGAGCTGTACACCACAATTGCACTGAACTTTCCAAGGCTCCAGCGCATGTTATGTCACTCCTTGGTCGAGAAATGCCAATGTCTTTCACCTCACAAGTAAAGTCAAAGATCTTTTCTTGATAATATCAATTGCTGTTATGAAAACTCTAAAACCACAAAGAAAAAACATCACCAAATCTCAGCACACACATGACCATTGTTCCACATTACATTTTGATGTGTTTTTGTAGGCCTTTTGCAATGCAGAAATGTGTAAAAAGCAACAAACAAATGAAACTTGTGGGCTCACTTTACATGAATTTATTCATTCCACAATATTTAGTGAGCACTTCCTATATGCTAGGCACCATGAAAGATACTACAATGAGAGAGATGTGTAAGATTATGTCATTTCTTTGATATGTTCTCCAGTCTAACGAGAGACAAACATAGGAACAGAGGGTGATAATTTCCTCGTGTGTGTCTTAGGAATCGGATGCTAAAACTCAAATTTGTCAGCCCTCTTCTTGGGACCACTCTTCCCTGTTCACACATCTTTCCTCTTTCCTGTTAAGGCAGGTCCAAGCAAAAGCCTTGGGACAATGGCTTTAGGAGAAAGAGAAACACGACTGTCCTCAACATTTTGCAATGTCTGTTTGTTCATTACAGAAAATTATGCCCCTTTTATAGATTAGCACCATTATTTTCTACTACTTAATATTACATAAGGTCATAAATATGCTCCTGAGTGTAAGAACAATTCTCCATCTTTGTTCCTGTAGAGCCCTGGTGTGTGAACAGCAAAATTATGACAAGTGTCACCTTAGGTCAGAGAAAAAACTCTGACTGCCTATGGGGCAAAGCCAGCCAGAGTAGGAAGCAGAGATTTTTATTTCAGGTGAAAGCAAAGAGCCTCAGAGAGGTCCCTCAGTGTAAGAGAGAACCATAGTGAAGAAGATAATGTTTTACATGAACTGAGCACTTATTTTTTTAAATAAGTAAATTGCTGGGGTTTTTTTAATTGTACTTTAGGTTCTGGGGTACATGTGCAGATCATGCAGGATTGTTGCATAGGTACACACATGGCGATGTAGTTTGCTGCCTCCATAACCCCATCACCTACATCTGGCATTTCTCCCCATGTTATCCCTGCCCCACCTCCCCACCCTCTTGCTGTCCCTCCCTTGGCTCCCCACAATAGACCCCCAGTGTGTGATGCTCCCCTCCCTGTGTCCACGTGTTCTCATTGTTCAACACCTGCCTATGAGTGAGAACATGCGGTGTTTGATTTTCTGTTCTTGTGTCAGTTTGCTGAGAATGATGGTTTCCAGGTTCATCTGTATCCCTACAAAGGACACAAACTTGTCAATTGTTCAGTCTTTCGTCAATAGGCATTTGGGTTGGTTCCAGGTCTTTGCTATTGTAAACAGTGCCGCTATGAACATACGTGTGCATATGTCTTTATAATAGAATGATCTATAATCCTTTGGATATATACCCAGTAATGGGATTGCTGGGTCAAATGGAACTTCTATTTCTAGGTCCTTGAGGAATCACCACACTGTCTTCTATAATGGTTGAACTAATTTACACTCCCACCAACAGTGTAAAAGTGTTCCTATTTCTCCACATCCTCTCTAGCATCTGTTGTCTCCAGATTTTTTAATGATCTGATCGCCTTTCTAACTGGCATGAGATGTTATCTCAATGTGGTTTTGATTTGCATTTCTCTAATAATCAATGATGATGAGCATTTTTTCATGTGTTTTTTGGCCTCATATGTCTTTTTTTGAAAAGTGTTCATATCCTTCATCCATTTTTGGATGGGTTTGCTTGTTTTTTTCCTTGTAAATCTGTTTTAGTTCTTTGTAGATTCTGGATATTAGCCCTTTGTCAGATAGGTAGATTGCAAAAATCTTTTCCCATTCTGTTGGTTGCCAGTTCACTCTAATGATTGTTTCTTTTGCTGTGCAGAAGCTCTGGAGTTTAATTAGATCCCTTTTGTCTATTTTGGCTTTTGTTGCCGATGCTTTTGGTGTTTTAGTCGTGAAGTCCTTGCCTATGCCTATGTCCTGAATGGTTTTGCCTAGGTTTTCTTCTAGGGTTTTTATAGTGTTAGGTCTTATGTTTAAATCTTTAATCCATCTGGAGTTAATTTTAGTGTAAGGTGTCAGGAAAGGGTCCAGTTTCTGCTTTCTGCACATGGCTAGCCAGTTTTCCCAACACCATTTGTTAAACAGGGAATCCTTTCCCCATTGCTTGTTTTTGTCTGGTTTGTCAAAGATCGGATGGTTTGTAGATATGTTGTGTTGCCTCCAGGGCCTGTGTTCTGTTCCATTGGTCTATATCTCTGTTTTGGTACCAGTATCATGCTGTTTTGATTACTGTAGCCTTGTAGTATAGTTTAAAATCAGGTAGTGTGATGCATCCGGCTTTGTTCTTTTTGCTTAGGATTATCTTGGCTATACAGGCTCTCTTTTGGTTCCATATGAAGTTTAAGGTGGCTTTTTTCCAGTTCTGTGAAGAAGGTCATTGGTAGCTTGATGGGGATAGCATTGAATGTATAAATTACTTTGGGCAGTATGGCCATTTTCATGATATTGATTATTCCTAACCATGAGCGTGGAATGTTTCTCCATCTGTTTGTGTCCTCTCTTATTTCGTTGAGCAGTGGTTTGTAGTTCTCCTTGAAGAGGTCATTTATGTCCTTTGTCAGTTGTATTCCTAGGTATTTTATTCTCTTTGTAGCAATTGTGAATGGGAGTTTGCTCATGATTTGGCTCTCTTTTAGTCTGTTATTGGTGTAAAGAAATGCTTGTGATTTCTGCGCATTGATTTTTGTATCCTGAGACTTTGCTGAAGTTGCTTATCAGTTTAAGGAGATTTGGGGCTGAGATGATAGGGTCTTCTAAATATACAATCATGTCTTCTGCAAATACAGACAATTTGACTTCCTCCTTTCCTAATTGAATACTTTTTTTTTTCTTTTTTTTTTTTTTTGCCTAATTTCTCTGGCTAGAACTTCCAATACTATATTGAATAGGAGTGGTGACAGAGGGCATCCTTGTCTAGTGCCGGATTTCAAAAGGAATGCTTCCAGTTTTTGACCATTCAGTATGATACTGGCTGTAGGCTTGTGGTAATAGCCTTTATTGTTTTGAGATACGTTCCTTCAACACCTAGTTTATTGAGAGTTTTTAGCATAAAGGGCTGTTGAATTTTGTTGAAGCCTTCTCTGCATCTATTGAGATAATCATGTGGTTTTTGTCTTGGGTTCTGTTTATGTGAATTATGTTTGTAGACTTGCGTATGTTGAACCAGCCTTGTATCGCCGGAATGAAGCCTACTTGATCGTAATGGATAAGCCTTTTGATGTGCTGTTGCAGTTGATTTTCCAGCATTTTATTGAAGATTTTTGCATCTATATTCATCATGGATATTGGCCTGAAGTTTTCTTTTTTTGTTGAGTCTCTGCCGGGTTTTGGTATCAGGATGATGTTGGTCTCATAAAATGATTTGGGAAGGATTCCCTCTTTTTGGATTGTTTGGAATAGTTTCAGAAGGAGTGGTACCAGCTCCTCTTTGTACATCTGGTAGAATTCAGCTGTGAATCTATCTGGACTTGGACTTTTTTTGGTTGGTAGGCTATTAATTGCTGCCTTAATTTCAGCCCTTGTTATTGGTCTATTCAAGGTTTCAACTTCTTCCTGGTTTAGGCTTAGGAGGGTGCAAGTGTCCAGGAATTTATCCATTTCTTCCAGGTTTACTGGTTTATGTGCATAGAGTTCTTTGTAGTAATCTCTGATTGTAGTTTATATTTCTGTGGAATCAGTGGTGATATCCCCTTTATTGTTTGTATTGCATCTATTTGATTATTCTCCCTTTTCTTTTTTATTAATCTGGCTAATGGTCTAGTTGGTTGATCTTTTCAAAAAACCAGCTCCTGGATTTATTGATTTTTTTTGAAGGGTTTTTTGTGTCTCTGTCTCCTTCAATTCTGCTCTGAGCTTAGTTACTTCTCGTCTTCTGCTAGCTTTTAAGTTTTTTTGATCTTGCTCCTCTAGCTCTTTCTATTTTGATGATAGGGTGTCAGTTTTAGATTTTTTTCTTGCTTCTCATGTGGGCATTTATTGCTATAAGTTTCCCTCTAGACACTACCATAAATGTGTCCCAGAGATTCTGGTACATCATTTCTTCATTCTAGTTGGTGTCAAATAACATCTTTATTTCTGCCTTCTGATTGCTTATCCAGTCGACATTCAGGAGCCAATTGTTCAGTTTCCATGAAGTTGTGCAGTTCTGAGTTAGTTTCTTAATTCTGAGTTCTAATTTGATTGCCCTGTGGTCTGAGAGACTGTTTGTTATGATTTCCATTCTTTTGCATTTGCTGAGGAGTGATTTACTTCCAATTATGTGGTCAATTTTAGAGTAGGTGTGATGTGGTGCTGAGAAGAATGTATATTCTGTGTGTGAATTTGGGGTGGAAATTTCTGTAGATGTCCATTAGGTCCACTTGGTCCAGATCTGAGTTCAAGTCCTGGATATCCTTGTTAATTTTCTGTCTTATTGATCTGTCTAATATTGACAATAAATATTATTGTGTGGGAGTCTAAGTTTCTTTGTAGGTTTTTAAGAACTTGCTTTATGTACCTGGGTGCTCCCGTATTGGGTGCATAGATATTTAGGATTGTTATGTAATGTCCTGCTTTGTCTCTTTTGATCTTTGTTGGTTTAAAGTCCATTTTATCAGACTAGGATTGCAACTCCTGCTTTTTTTTTGCTCTCCATTTGCTTAGTAAATCTTCCTCCAGCCCTTTATTTTGAGCCTATGTGTGTCCTTTCATGTTAGATGGGTTTCCTGAATACAGCACACCAATGGATCTTGACTTTTTATCCAATTTGCCAGTCTGTGTCTTTTGATTGGGACATTTAGCCCACTTACATTTAAGGTTAGTATTCTTATGTGTGAATTTGATCCTGCCATTTTGATACTAGCTGGATGTTTTGCCTGTTAGTTGACGTATTTTTTTTCATTGTGCTGATGGCCTTTACCATTTGGTATGTTTTTGGAGTGGCTGGTACTGGTTGTTCTTTTCTATGTTTAGTGCTTCTTTCAGGAGCTCTTGTAAGGCAGGCCTGGTGGTGACAAAAATCTCTGAGCAATTGGTTGTCCATAAAGGATTTTCTTTCTCCTTGGCTTATGAAGCTTAGTTTGGCTGGATATGAAATTCTAGGTTGAAAGTTCTTTTCTTTAAGTATGTTCAATATTGGCCCCCGCTTTCTTCTGGCTTGTAGGGTTTCTGTGGAGAGATCCACTGTGAGTCTAATGGGCTTTCCTTTGTGGGTAACCCAACCTTTTTCTCTGGCTGCCCTTTGCATTTTTTCCTTCATTTCAACCCTGGTGAATCTGACGATTATGTGCCTTTGGGTTGCTCTTCTTGAGGAATATCTTTGTGGTGTTCCCTGTATTTCCTGGATTTGAATGTTGGCCTGCCTTGCTAGGTTGGGGAAGCTCTTCTGAATAATAACCTGGAGTGTTTTCCAGCTTGGATTCATTCTCTCCATCACATTCAGGTACACCTATCAAACGTACATTAGGTCTTTTCACATAATCCTGTATTTCTTGGAGGCTTTGTTCATTTCTTTTCACTCTTTTTTCTCTATTCTTGCCTTCTCATTTTATTTCATTGAGTTGATCTTCAATCTCTGATATCCTTTCTTCTGCTTGGTTGATTCGGCTATTGAAACTTGTGTATGCTTCATGAGGTTCTCGTGCTGTGTTTTTCAGTTGGATCAAGTCATTTATTTTCTTTAAGCTGTTTATTCCAGTTAGCATCTCATCTAACCTTTTTCCTAGGTTCTTAGTTTCTTTGTATTGTGTTAGCACATGTTCTTTTATCTCTGAGAAGTTTGTTATTACCCACCTTCTGAAGACTTTTTCTGTCAATTCTTCAGATTCGTTCTCCATCCATCTTTGATCCCTAGCTGGTGAGGAGTTGTGATCCTTTGGAGGAGGAGAGGTGTTCTGGTTTTTGGTGTTTTCATCCTTTTTGCACTGGTTTCTTCCCATCTTAGTGGCTTTATCTACCTGTGGTCTTTGTAGTGGGTGACTTTTGGATGGGGTCTCTGAGTGGACATCTTTTTTGTTGATGATGAAGTTATTTCTTTCTTAGTTTTCCTTCTAACAGGCCCCTCTGCTGCAGGACTGCTGGAGGTCCACTCCAGACCCTGCTTGCCTGAGGATCACAAGCTGGGGCTGCAGAACAGTAAAGGTTGCTGCCAGTTTCTTCTTCTGTTATCTTTGTCCCAGCAGGGTATCTGCCAGATGTTGGCCTGAGCTCTCCTTTATGAGGTGTCTCTTTGGGTATATGGGGGTTGGGGAGCTGCTTGAGGAGACAGTCTGTCCCTTATAGGAGCTCAGGTGCTGTGCTGGGAGCTCTGTTTTTCCATGCAGAGTTGCTGAGCAGGTACTTATGAGTCTGCTGCAGCAGAACTCATAACCACCTCTTTTCCCAGGTGCTAACTGAGCACTTATTATGTGTTGGGCCTTCCACACACAATCTCATTTAGGTCTCACAGCATACTTAAGAAGTTTGTATTACAATTCTTGTTTTACAGATGAAATTGACACTAGAGAAGTTAACTTTTCTGAGATTATCCAGCAAATGGTGTGGCAAATCAGCCCTATTAACCTTGAGCCCCCAAATCAGCCCTATTAACCTTAGGAAACACAAATCAGAAGATGGCACCAGGCAAAAGCAGCTTCACAGTGTGAAGGCATCGTATGGGCTGCAGAATCATGAATGGCTTGACACACTGGTTCTGTTCTTCCTTGGTCAGTCCCCATAACTTTTTTGCTGGTTAGCCTTCTCATCTCTGTGTAGAGGGACATATGTTGTTTATCACTGGTACCTCAACAGCTGTAACAGTATTGGCCAGCCTAGAGCATAACCCCTCCTATAATATGTTGAATGAATGCCAAATTAATACATGACTTCAGGCAGGATAAGAATACTTGTTTCTGTGGGGCTGCAATGAGGGTTGGCAATAATATAAGTGAAGTGACTCACTTGGTGCCTGCAACACAGGATACACCCTATAAGCGGCTGCCTCATTAACCTATAATGAAGGTGCAGAAGGGGAAAGGTGAAGGAACTGAACCATGGACTTCTTCCCTTAGTCTGAACTCTTAGTGAATTCCCCCCTACAGACATATTTCAGAAAGTGTGGAGGCACTCATGGGAAATGAAAGAGGGAGAACTAGACAGGAACAAACTCGGTTTAGGAGCCTTGCACAGACTGTCATACTGTGATAGATGTCCTAGAATGTAAAGACCCTTACATTGATGCATGTACATGGCACCACGAGTTCCCAAAAGCATTTTCAGAGCTTAATGCAATGCCAGGCTCAGTGTTTGCATGCCGTATTGTTCTCCTGAGGCAAAGCGAAAAGGCCTTTTTGATTCCTGCTTCATCTATAGGAAAAAAAAAAAAACATACTAGAGAAGTCCTCAGTGGAAACTGCATTGTCACCAAGCATAATAGAAACATTTTAAAGATAAATTTCTTCCAATTGCTGTGGCCTTTTATCTGGCAACTCAGAGAAGGGTGTTAAGACTGATAAGCAGATTTTCACAGTAAAGTAAAATATTGGAGACTGTATTGAAAGAATGAGCACGTTTATGTTGTCTAAAATAAGAAGATCTGGCTTTTGTAAAGTGTGAGTCTACTCAAGATACCACTGCTTATCTCCTACAAAGCTGATTTAGCTGTTTTCTCACCTTTTCACAATAATTTCATAGAAAACCCTCATTTTTCATTCGTATTTGACACAAAATCTCCTGGAAGCAGCTCAAACTGGCCTTCTTTGGGGAGGAGGCCCACTGCAGCTGATGGGCCCCTTCCAATGTCCAATTATCAGCTGCTATACTTCTAAACCAAGAAGGTCTTTGGTAAAAACAAATACTTGGCCAAATTCCAGCCCTCCTCTATATGGCGATTTCCAAATAAACTGTTGTAACTTGCTTTCAAGGGATGTGGATTTCTTCGTCAAGCCCAGAAAAGTATGTTCTTTACCCATTTTTTCCTCTCTTTATCCTTCCTCTGATGACAGAGGGTAAAGGAATGATTCTCCTCTGCTGCCAACTTAGAATGCTCATCAGCCAAAGTCAGAAGGACAATTCTTCCCTAGGAAGGGCTGTTCCCAATTCTGCTGAAAGCCGCCCCTTGTGGCAATGCCTTGGCCACCTCCACACACCACTTCTTCAGACAGACTCCACCTGGAGGAGCTAAGGGCCAGGAAAAGGTCATTTCCCTTAAAGAACCAACACAATTTTTATGATTAGTTAAGGAGGGTTCTGTAATCCGCAGGGTTTTTCTCTGCCCACCTGTTGGAAACCTTGGAGCTAGAAATTGGACTTTTTTTTTTTTTTTGCCAGGATTTCTTGATATGAATTTTTCTTAAATTATCACTTCATGTTTATTGTCTTTTAGCTTCTGTTAATCTGGTTTTTTAGAACTTTATAACTTGCCTCAAATTCTTTTTGACAAGTAGATGAACTGTGAATAAACATTTTTTTCTTACATCACTAACCTGAATGCTGTTCCCCTCACCTGAACAAAAGGAAAAGTAACCCAGGAAAGACAACTTAAAAGCATCTTTCTAATGAGGAATTCCTAGCTAGAACTTTTTATCCTCACACTAAGATCAAAATAAAAAGAATAATTCATTCATTCATATAGAAAACTTTTCATCATCAAGAAACATTTACTTACAGGATCAAAGTAAACTGCCTCCTCTCCTCTGTTCCACTCCCACTTTTTAACAATAACATAGTCAAAAAGAAGCCTATTTTATAGATAAGTAAACTGAGCCACAGAATGTCAAAATAACTAGACTAAGAAAATATACTAAGTGACAGAACAGATAACAACTGGAGATATAACTATAGTCTGTGGGGTTTGAGGGGAGAGCACTAGCTCAAAGTCTGCAGACTGAGCCTTACAACCCCATCCCAACACAAAGAATTTTGCTGGGCAACATAGAAGGTTAGGTCTCATTTCTCTCACCTCCAATTTCTCCATGAGAATGATGGTATTTCATACCTTTTACTTTCATTGAGGAGAGGTGATCAGTTATCAGATTTAATAAAATAAGCCTAATCAGAATATTTCTGTTTAGGGGAGGGAAAGAAAACTTTGCCTTTGAAATGCCTGTTCATTAAAACTACAAAACATGATTCACAAAATAGCCACTAAATTATGTAAGCACAATACATACTTAAAGTTGTGAGAAAAATTTAGAGCAATTGAGGCAGGGGTCAACGTCTATACAGCCTGTTTACAATCCAACTGCCTATTCTTGTGATCAAGACGGAATGCCAATAGAAACACCATTTTAAAGAGATATTCACTTCTATTATACTAAAGTCTCAAAAATGGGGAGAACATTTTGAAGTAAGTAAATGGAGGCAGTTGTGGAGGCAGATGAGTAGGAGACACAGCTATACTCCTGTCCTCATGTTATCTGACCCACAGAACTATCACGATGGGCCAAACTTCCTCCAGACATTAGAATTGACAAGGCCTAAGATCATGGTGCTTGATTTTGTCTATAGGAATCAATCTAACCCAGAAACATGTTAACAGAAGAGAATCATGTATGTTGCTGACATGAGGCTGGATTTCAGACAGTGTCAGCCACTAACCCAGTAGCATTCTCCCTTTATTTGTGCCTTTATATTTGAAAATAAGGGGGTGCATACCCAAGTTTACTTTTTTTAAACTAAATAACGTTGCTTTGTGGCACTCATATTGTATCTATTACACATTTCACTTCAAAACCTCATCTCCCCTAAACCCTCTTCAACGTGCTTGAAGCAGCACTGCCAAAGGAAAGGAATTTTCTATTTAACTAGAGCACTGACATTCTGTTACACAATTCGATCTTGTCTATTTACCTGCTCTCAAAAACACAAGACACTAAACACAAAATGCTGAATGCGTTGAGTCTGCAGTGCCATAGGTGTCTGAATGCATCCGTAGCTTCCCTCTCACTCATCAGTGTAATTGTTGCCATGTTATTCCATTTTTTGATTAGTCTAGTCCCTCAAGCTCAATGCTTTTTTCTGGCCCAACGTTCTTCTGCTGGTTGTCATGGTGACTGAATTGTTAGAGAGGAGAAAAGCTCTGTTGTCTGTCATTGTTCTGTTGTGGTTTAGGTAACGCGGGAGGCAACACAAGTGAAGTGGATGGACCTTTTTTGCTCTGCATCATTTCATAGTATTGAAAAATCTCACATAAAAAAAGGAGCAAATAGGCCCAACCAAAGAAATAACCAAGCTCTTTCTAAAGAAAAGTGCACGTTATTATAAAGAGGCAAAAATGGCACTAATGATGAACTGAGTAATCTATAAAAAATGCTGCTGAATATTACATTTATTACTAGAACAATTGCTGCGACTTAAACATCACATACAATACCTACCATTTTACAATTTAGAGTAAATATGGTTTTCAACTATACAATTGTAGCATCAACTCATTGATTCTCCAGGCTGTGCTACTTTAACCTTAGTTCTGTTTAACCTAAAGATATGTTAGAATTAAGATTTGTAACAGAATTCAGAGTTGGGCCAACTTTCTTTTGGTGGTAAGATAGCGTTCAAGTCAATTTCTACTTGGGGAATGTAGAAATGGTTTTTTTAAAAAAAAAAAGTTTGGAGATTACTGCAAAGAAGGATTTCTTATTTCAAATGGTAAAAAATGTTTTTGAAGCTAATGAAAATAAATCCCTCCTTGATTTATTTTTCAATTTTCCCATTTTTAAGCCACAAAACAATGACATACAGCATATGGATATGGTGAGTGCAGGGGTATATCATAGACTAGGACCAAATTCATAATGGCTCTTAACAAAATTGCTCTAAGTCATCTTTCATCATTGCTTTGGTAAGTAGTGGTATAGTTATTTTCTGTACACATTTTTTATTTGCCTTATTTTATTTTGAAATGATTTAATATTTAGCTGTTTCATTTAATTATTTTAATGATACAGTTTTAAGTAGGGAACATTTGGTAAAATATGATTGAAAAACAAAAAAAGATTAAAGGTGTACTGTGAATTTTTCCTTCCCATGCCTAAAATTCATCTAGTTCTCTTACTCCTCCACATGTAACTACTGTTACATAACAATTATTGGTTTCTTTTATAGTTTTCCAGAGTTTCTTTGTGAAAATATTTTTTCAAAATACTAAGATTCTTATTTTGCCTCTTGCATAAACAAATGGTAGCATACTATTCAGTTCTGCACTTTTCACTTACCACTATATTTGGTTGTCTTCATATCAAAGCACAGATCTTCCCCTCCTTTTCTCCTTTTTTTTTTTTTTTTAACAGAGTATTCCATTGTCTAGATGCGCTATAATTCATTTAATCCCTATTGATGGACATTTGGTGTGTTCTCAAAATTCTGCTCTTTATAATGAATAACATTGTACATGTGTTATTTCTTAGGTATGCAAATATATATAAAAGATAAAATGAGAGAAGTGAAATTTCTGGGTTAAAATACATTTGCAATTCTAATTTTGATGCAAATTGTTAAATTCCCCCTGTAGATGTTATTCCAATTTATACTCCCATCGACATACTTTGACAACAAAGGGTAGTATTAAACTCTTGAAATTCAGCCAATCTCATAGGTAAAAAATAGTAGCACTCTAGAGTTTGTTAGTTTCTGTTACTAGTGATGTCAATATCTTTTTATATGTTGTAAGACAATTGTATTTCTTTTCATGTTAATCTTCTCTTAAATTCTTTGTCCATATTTCTTTTGGAGTATTAATATTTTTCTTATTGATTTCTAGGAGCTCTTTATATGTTTGGGAAATGTTTCCTTTGATTGCATCATGAGTTGCAAATATTCTTTCCCAATTTGTTATCTGTGTTTTGACTGCATATCTGGAGTTTTTTCCATGCCGCAGTTCTGATTTTTATACAGTCACATCCGTCTTTATGGCTTCTTTCTCTATTCCAAGGTTATAAAGAAACCCTCCGATGAATTTTTACAGTGTTTGAATGTTTTCCTTTTCTTTTAAATTTAATATTAATATTTAGACTTTATCCTTTAGCAGGTATGAGTTACTGATCCAACTTTAGATATTTCCATGTGGCTATAGTTACCCTATCACCAAATATGGAATAATTCATCTTTTCCCACCACTGACTTTTTTTGTGCCAATCAGGTACTAAACTATATTATGTTTTCGGTCTATTTCTGGACTTTGTAGTCTGTTCCCTGTCTGCTCGCACCTTGACTACTAGTACATTTAACATAATAAAAACACAAAGAACAAGAAATGACAAGAACTGTACAATCACATGCCACATAATGTTTCGGTCAACAGTGGACAGCATATACAACGGTGGTCCCATAAGATAATGGAGCTGAAAAATTCTTATCTAGTGAGATCACAGCTGTCATGATGTCCCTCGTAGTATTGTTGCACCTTTTCTATGTTTAGTGACACACATTCTTTCCAATGTGTCACTACTGCCTACAGTACTCAGTACAGAAACATGGGGTACAGGTTTGTAGCCTTGAAGAATAGGCTACACCATATCGCCTGGGAGTAGTATGCCATTAAACAGTATGAAAGAAAATCAAAATATTATTTTGGAGCAATAGGCTACACCATATAGCCCAGATGTGTAGTAGGCTCTGCCGTCTGGGTTTGTATAAGCACACTCTCTGATGCTCACTCAGTGACTAAATCGCCTGACAATGCATTTCTCAGAACAAATCCCTGTTAAGTGATACGTGACTGCTCTTAGTTTATAAATGAAAATGATTATTTCTGTATCTTCACACAGTATTTTGTCATGTTTAGCCACTGCTCACTGTAACTCACTATTGAAACATACATTCCTTTCCTCGTCTCCCCAGGAAGTATATCTATTATGCTGAACCAGACGTTGATTGTCATTCAATCTGAGAAAATTCAGCTGAAGCCATCAGCAATTTTTCAATTAAAATTATACATTAAAGAATATATATGGCAGAACGCTGTTTCCTCTCTGAATATGCTTTTAAGGGTCCAGAGTTGTGGGGTGTTCACAAATCTCAGCGCGCATTTGTTCAGCCTCTCATGGTGGTTTACAGCAACAGAAATCTGTGAAACATGCTGCTCTCGCTTTCTGAGGGTGCTCCACGATGACTTTAAAGCCTAGCCATTAAAGAGCATTTGAAAGGGCACTTACTATTTAGTACCCAGTAAACATATATTTTGATTTTCTTTCATACTGTTTAATGGCATAATATTCGGCAAGGATCTGTGGAAACCAGCTAGCAATCACAACAGACACACTCCAGGAAGGAGTACCAGCACTTCCCAGATTGGGCTTCTCTCCCTCCCCACTGCGGAAGAGCTGCGGCCGATTTCATCACAGTGCCAAATATTCACAAGCTTGTTGTCTGTTATTGGTTTAATGTAGTACATTCACAGAGATTGAGGTTGATTTTCAGTGAAGGCCTATAACTAATGCTCCTTGGCTGTGATCTTCAGGCTTTCCAGCTCAGTCACCCTGCTTCCACCCCTCCTCCTTATCAAGCATTTCAACACTGGGGAGAGGATTCATGTCCTCGCCACAAAAGATGACTTTTGGAGCAGAACCTTCCCAATAATCAGAAGTGGCAAGTAAAAGAGGGCAGGTGTGACCTCTCTCAGTGACACGAACAAGAAGAAGCGGGAAGAGCCTTTCCTTTTGCTTAGAAAGTGCCCAAACCACTCCTTGAGGGAAGCGTTTGGCTACCGATCACTTCTCTGAGACCCCTTATAAAAGGTGAACAAAACTGAAAGCTCTTCCCCTCCTCCCCAATTAGTTCAGATTACAGTTGACCTTCAAAGATATCCATTGCAGGGATGTTTTTCTAGTGATGATGCTCGGAAAATAATTTTCTTTTTTGAAGGGCTTTCTTTTTATTCTCTCCTATGGCAACTTTTGAAAATTTGTTAAAACGCACACTTGCGCACAACCCTCTCAGGCTATCCACAAGCTCTCTAGGTGAGTGGGAACAAATGGCAGCCTATCAGAGAAGTGCACCCAGGACAATTGCACAGTTGTGATCATTTGGGGATCTCATGCAGACTCTCCATGCAGCCCCCACTGTACCATCAGGAGTTTCTAAGTACAAAATGAGACAAGGTAGTTGGAGGCCAGGGTATGTGTGTGTGTGTGTTGGTTTAATTAAGCAAACGCTAATTTGTTCCAACTGCCTTTCCAAATTGATGAGATTTCTTATGATGCCAGTGACTGCTATAGACATTGAAGAAAGCAAGCTAAGGCATCTATAGCATTGGGGCATCTGTGTACTTGTTATATGACTGAATCTAACAGCTGAGACTAGAAACTGATAGGAGAATGAGCTTGTGGGAGGAAAAAGGGAATTCGTGGAATAGACCATACCAAGGGTTTAAGGGGAATCACAGATGACTTAGGACTTTTGGGATGCTGTAGTGACAGTTATGGCACTCAAGTCACAGGGAAGACTCATTATGTCAACAAAAACCTCCCCCAAATAGATGCACATCTAACCGACATACGATAAAAGAAATCATGCACATACCAGTTTTTAGTAAGTGCTTGCTTTATTTCCAGCACCTCAACTTCCCACTGATGTCCCTTTTTTGGGGAGCCTTATTTTAAGATGTTCTTTAAATTAGGTTTATATAGGGATGAAAGCAAAAGCTACAGTGCTCCTCCGTGCAGCTTAATTTCTGGGAGAGAAAAAAAAAATGGTTTTCTGTTTTTCCTTTTTTTGCCTCGACACAAGAGTGTCATGCCAAGAATTATGCTGAGGCTAGGATTTAATGGCCGTGCCAGGAAATGGAAGCAGCACCTGTGGACCAGAATGTAAATCCCATGGATGGTTTTACTTGATGCTTTTATGGAGCATGAATGGGGATGTAATTTAAAAATAAGCCCTGCATCCTATTTAAAAAGATAAGGAGCTGGATGTGTGTAAATGTTTGGATTAAATATGACCAAGGACTGTACCATATTTAAATGGCTTGGCACTTTGAAAATGATGGAATCAGGTTTCATAATGATGCAAGCATCTACCTAATGGAACTAAATTTGCAATATAGGTGCATAGTGGAAAAGAAGGCAGACAAGTGGTGCTGAGAATCTAAGTGAGACAGCACCAAAGAATGAAACATATTGAGTTTAATGACTGACCTTATTGGGAGCCTTTCTGCTCTGACAATGAGGATGTGAATTATCCTATTATTATAAGCAGATGGATCATCTAACTAATGCACCCTGGTTCTTTCACATTTTTATTTAACTTTAAATTAAATTGAACAGTTTGAGGAACAACCTTCCATCCCTCAAAGGAAACAAGCTGATGCCCAGAAATATTTTCTGTGTAGCTTTATAGAATTTTTTTTCTTTCCAGAGACACATTTTCAGCTCCACCAAACTATAATGCTTAGGCTTTCATTTGGATATAGCTGAGGTGTCTCGGAAGTTTCTCTGTAAAGTCCTTCAAATCCAGAGGTGCTGAAGGAGATTCTAAGAGACTGTGCTCTCCTTAATGACTCCGCATGGAACAGCATCTTTGGAATTCTGATTTGGATACAGTCAACCACTTGATAGCCCCTGCTCTGAGGGGTGGCAGATGAACCATCATCAAATGTTTTCGGAATTCATCCCTGATACAACTCTCCCCTTAATCTAAAATTAGGCAGCAAAGCAGTATTTGCTTAGAAACACTCACCAGGTACCTGCCTAATAAATGCTACTCTGGCAAAGCCATCTCACACAAAGAAAATATTTCATCGGAAGGTCAATATCTGCAACTAATGAAAGAAATGGAGCTGTTTCAAACTCACCGACAAAGGTTTCTGTCTCACCCCCCTTTCCACTCTTTTTTCTTTTTGGTTTTGTTTCCTTTCAGCATATTTTAGGAACTAATCAGCCTTATAAAAGGTAGCACTGTTAATCTACTGTTTGTCTTGGTCTTCATTGCAGCTCCTTAAGAGATAGAGTGCAAACAAAGCGAGAATTAAGGTCATTCCATTTAAATCCTTCAGAGAGGAAGACAAGGGCTAAGTTATTGCTGAGGACTACAGAGAGAAGGGCTAGAAGAACCCAGGATTTAAAAAAAGAAAAAAAAAAACCCTCATTGTTTATTATTTGCCAGCCTCAGAGCAGCCCCCATTCCGATATTTGTGAAGGGATTACCCTCCCATCTTCTGAGATTAATGGGAAGCCCAGACAATTCCTCGGCCCACCGTCCACCCTGCTCCAAAGAACATTTTCCAGGAAAGTGGGCCTGGTGGTGCACTCACTTGGGGAGTTGGGGGTGAAGAGCGTGACACACTCATCAGTCTGATGTGATTCATGCTTCTGCTGCCGGAGATGCACAAGCAAACATAACTGCAGTGGGGATTCCATGCTTGCACAGAAGCAAAACCACGTATTAAGAGGCTGCTGTGCACATGAAAATCTTGGCATGTATCAGATTTAAAGGGTGGAGGGGGGTACAAATAAAAATAATCCATGCAAAAGCACTTTAGCAGCATGTAACACTGACCCCCTTCTTTTTTTCCCCTTGTAATCCTGATTACAACTCTACTCCCCATATTTTGAGACAGAAGTTAATTGGAGATTACTGGGATTTCTTTATTTGTTGCTACCATAGTTAATTAAGCATTACTAAAATATATTAGCCTTCAACACTACAAAACATGGCAATGGGTTGATCTAAGTGAGTGATGCATGGGAAATTTTTTTCTTTTAAAGAAGTAAGGCTAGGAAGCAGAAATTGCCATCTGTAGCCAACAACAGAAATGCAGATTCTTATTTTTGTCACTGAATAAGGTATTTTTCATCTCCAGTATTTGGCAAGTTTGGCATACAGTAAATGCACAATAAATATTTGTTGCATGAAGAAAAGTTTTGGTATTTTTTTACTGCTTTAATACTAATAGCAATAACCTTAATTATTGTTAATTTTATTGAGAATTTGTAACATGCCATGCAGTGTACTAAGCACTTTTATTTTCTCCCTTAATTTCAACATCAACACCATGAAAGCATTATCCCCGTTTTATAAATGAGAAAAACAAAAGCTCATTGAGGTTAAGTCACTCACCCAAGGTCACATAAGTAATCAGTACTGTGTTCTTAATGCTGTACTGCTGCCTGTGAAAGCAGCATTTCTTAGCTTGAGCTTAGAAAACAATCAGGATTGCTCCAGATTCAGTGTCATTTTATTAGATGGACAGATTATCCTCAGAGAATCAGAGTGTCACCTTTAGCCAAGGTATAACAGGGAACAGGCTACCTTCATGGTGGCTTCAAATTTTTTCCTTAATTTCCAGAAGAATTTGGCTACTCACAAAATACAATGACAATTTGGTGGTGCTTTGTTGAAAATCATATGAACAGATCTCCTGAAAGGAGTGATGCTCCCTCCCTGAGGGATATCTTCCCTCCTTTCCTCCCTCAGTTACCCTCCCAACCCCTGCACCAGACAGAGTGTCAAGTTTTCCCGGGCAGGATGAGATCTGTTTGCAACACCCTTGGCATACAGTGGGTCTGCCTGGCTTTCTGCAGTGTTTGATTATGATTGGCCTAGTTAATTCATTTTGTTGCATGTTCACCCCTCCTTGGAAACTGAACAGGATTAAATTGCATTTATGAAGCCCTGGCAAATCACCGTGTGATTGAAATCAGAATAAAGACAAACACTGAGATCATTCTTGGAGGAAATTCTGACAGCATTTCTGGCTCAGCAGGAGTGTTTGTCCAGAGACTCACATTCTCTCCTAGCCATTGGGATGCCCAGTTGTAAGCATACTGACTACTCAGTAATAAACGTAGGATCCACAATCAAAGACTAAGCAGAGTGAAAAGCCATACATGAAATTGTTTCCTCTTGAATAATCCTAAAACCCCATTTTAGCAAATAGTCCAATTGATTCTGTCTCCAAACTCTAGCTTACACACAAGGCCAAAGTGGGTTGAGTTATACCCATTTATTTAATTTCCCTTTCTTTGAGGAAAGTGCTAGAAATCTTTATGGTGACCAAAGGAAAGAAGTACAACTAGCATTAAAAGTTTAGGAATAAAAACGTTTTCTAAGTCAGAAATAATAAAAAGTTACTGGACATAAAAGTAAAGCATACTATTATTTTTAGGTTATTTTGCTAAGCTATGCAATAATTTCCAGAATGATTAGTCAGTGTTAGCCACTCCCTAGTTTGTAATACTGCATTTCCAAATAAAATGAAAAGATAAATAAAACAAGTAGAAAGAATTAAAAAGGCATTCCCATTTGTGAAGTCTTTGTTAATCCCATATAACCCTATTAGAAAATTTTACTAATTTCAGTGCATGTTTTATTTAGAAATCATTGGATGCTCATTTCATATGGCATAATTTTTGTATTAATAGTATTTTAATATGATAATCAAATTTTTTGAGGATGAGAAAGCCGAGCCCACCATCAAAACAAGAATGTCCTGTAATCCTCTTTTATTTTCAAAGGTAACTATAGATCTGCTATGAGTTTATGGTGATGATGACTCAGGTTTCTACATTTCACAGGCAGCAAGAAAGTTAGTCTCAATTTTTCAGTGAAATATATCAATCTAGTCATTAGATGAGCTTTAGGGCAGTCACCTCTAGATGTGTCAAATATAAATTGAGTACTGACATGGCAATATAATAGCTTCCTTTAATGGAAAATTTTATTTTTGAAGAAAAAAGATTATTCTACCCTCTTTCCCCACTCAAAAGAAAAATAAAATACAGTAAATCAAACTTCTGCTTATGATTCCTAGGCACCAATGTTAAATACCACATTTAGGAAATTTCTTATTGCCAGAAATTGCCTAATAATTTGTTTTAAGAAATCATCCCCAAGTTGAGACAAGCACAGAGTATAAACAAACACTAATTTGAAGGGAAAACACTTTGAGAGATATTGAATCAGTACTTTAGGGTATCAACATTCATTTCTTTACAATGAGGCCTATAAAATGTATTATCATACATCAAACTGTTTTTGATCATTAAAAGATTTCCAGAGTACAGAATGGTTACTTAACAATTAATCCCCACACAGCTGTATGTTGTTTGCTTTGTAAGGTGACAACCAACTGGCCACATGTAAATTATTTTACAAGCATCCCTCTGGGGAAGTGGATCGAGATGGCAGACAAAACACATGCATCTACTCCTGGCTCCAACCCATGAAGAGACAGATATTTTAAAAGAATAAATTTAATGAGCATATTAGAAAATAAAAATTTCATCAGCAGGCAGGGGATTCCAAGGATTCCTAGAAGATAGAAAATCAAAGGGGAGAGTATTGACAAGAACAAGACCAGAGGGAAACACAGCCCAGACTAGGAGCAGGAGAGAAGGAAAAAATATCCTGCCAGATATCAAACATCCTATGCAGCTCTATTTTTAAAAGCAGTGTAAACATAGTGCAGGAATAGGCAAACACACTAATGGAACAAATACAAAATCTGAAAACAGACCCTTGTATATATAGAATTTGTTATATAATAAAAGTGGCATTTCAAACCATCAGGAAAAGAATAGATATTTAATGCATGGTATTGGCAAAATCAAGTAACTACTTCACTAGAAAAAAGTTTGTGCACTATGTTACGTCTCATACATAAATTTCAGATAAAACAAAACCATATATAATCTATTAAACATTGGAATAAAATGAAGATACTTTAACATTTTTATAAAGGTAAAGATTAACATATATGGTTGTGAAAAAGACACTGTAAACAAAGTTAAAACACACAACACAGCCTGGAAAATAATGCTTTTAATGTCTACAGGGGAAAAATAATAATTGTAAAGAGTTCTTTCAAATCAATGAAATAGCAAACTCAATAGGAAAATGGACAAAGATTATAAACAAGTAAGACATGGATGAATAAATATGAATAACTAAAAATTACATAGAAGATGTGCAACCTTGTGAATAATCAGAAAGCAAATTAAAATTTTAGCCATTAGACCAAAAAAAGTTGGAAAGCATGTTAATACACAGCTGTTGGGGTAGAAAACCAGGTACTCCTATACAAAATTACAGAAATGAATGGATATAACCTTTTAGGAGGAGGCAATCATATATACCTACCATATTAAAAATGTACATGTATTTTGACCCAACCACACTGTCTTTGATATTATATCTATACATACACATATGTACGTATTTTATTTCTGGCTCTATCACTCATTTTACCATCACAATGTCCCTGAAGGAACAGTCCATAGCCACTTTCTCATCACCCACTCACTCTTTGATTTTGAGTAGTGTGGCATATCACCTTCACCCCAGCCCAATTCTGTTGAAACTCTTCTGGTGGGAATCATCAATAACTAATTGTCACATGCAAATAAACATTTGAGATATTTGTCCTATTTGTCCTTGAAACATTTGATGCCGTGTCCCATGCCTTCCTGGATATTATTTCTCCTTTTGGATTCTAAGGCTCTTCACTCTTGTTTTTCTTTATAACTCTGTCTCCTTTGTTCACTCCTCTTTCTTTGATGGAGCCTTCAAAGCTGGTGCTCCCCAAGGATTATGGCCTGCCCTCTCTCTTACTCTACATGATCTCATTAGGTGAACTCAACCAATGGCTGCTTACAGCCTCAGGAATCAAAATCAATACTTTCAGCCCAGACACATCTACTTAACTCTAGAGCCTTATTCCTCCACCAGAATATTCCACAGGCTTTCCAACAATCTCAATAACATGTTACTTTCTTTCTATTCTTTGTCTTGATGAAAGCTCTACCATCCAGTCACTACAGATAACTAAAATCTTGGGAGTCATCTAAGACTCTGACATCCTTCACCTCTCATATTCAATCTGTTATACCACTCATATTCAATCAATATATAGTATAGAGATTATTTGTTAGACCTCTCATATCTGTGATATTCCCTATCTCCACTGCTAGTGCATTGATTTATGCCCTTATTTATTCAAAGCGTTATCTGGAATTCATGGGCTTTAAGAGATCTGTGAACCATCTGATAGTATATGTGAATTATATGTGTGCATATACATATGTTAGTCTAAAAAGGGATTTATGGCCCCAAAAGGCTAAGAACAATTAGCTTTGTGTAGTTGTTGATACAGTCTGCTAATTATATTCTTCCTACTTCCAGTCTCACCCTTCTGCCCTTTTATCCTGCTGCCATGTCTTTCCAAATTATAAATCCAGGTATGGTCCTCTTATTTTAAAATGCTGTAACACCTTACTATTTTAAGAGAAAACCCAAACTTCTTTGTAAGGCCCTCTGTGATCTGGCTCCTGCCAACTTCCATGGCCTTTTCCTCTTCAGAGGGCAGGGACGGTGTCTTGTTGTTTCTGTCCCCTCAAGCAAATAACACAGTCCTTGGCTCATAAATAATGACTGAATGACTTTAAAGGAGATACCAGTCTGGTTGTTTATCACCATCAATTCCCTTTCAGATATTAAGAGACAAGAGTGGAAAGAGAGTTGGAGAGAGAAAGAGCATCTCAGATAATAGAATGTGATTAGAAATATTTGCTAAGTATAAACAGAATCTTATGAATATAAAATCCCCATTGCAAAGGGCAAGAATTCTAAAACAGTAAGAAATAAAAAACATAATGGAGAAATGTTTAACTTTTGATGTGAGCTCAATATAGCTTTCTATTGCCTCCATTGAAATATGATTATTTTAAGATTCATGTCTTTTAACCTTTAAGTAATGTTAAAAGATGTGCTAGCCTAAAGTCTATGCTAGAAAGAATCAAGACATCAGTGTATGGAGTTTACAAATCAAGTTAGAGAATAGAAAATAGGAATAAAACAACCAGTTTTTTTATTTAAAGTACAGAAAAATGAAAGAGGTAGTTCTGATTCTGATATTTTGATATAGGTAAGATCATAACTTTAACAAAATTCCTTCACATATAAATCCTAAAAAATATGGACTCCTCAAGAATATGTGTCATTATGTTGCATTTGTGTGTGATCAAACATTGAAGACAGAAAAGGAAATGGAGAGAGATGAAAGAAAATATGCCATATATGTACCTGAGAGGGAAAAAAAGAATTTCTGAAAAATACACCAAGCTCTTGAAAAGGAAGTTTCCTACTTGCTTCAGTGAAATAACAATCTAACATAAAGAAGGCATTATCATTGCGTCATGTAAATATTGACTGACTTGGCTAATCAGGACTGTGTATCAACAGCCTCTTTTTCCCTGGAGTCTGCAGTAACAGCTTTGTGTACTCTGCAGTCTCTTGTGCCTGAGCCAACAACTGATAGAGTATTAGATCAAAGCCTTGATACACAGATGCCAGGCAATTTGGTATTAAACAAGCGATAAGGGTACAAAAGAAGTCTCAATGTACTTTCACCACAATTTGAACAGCAAATAGTTAATTAGGTTGATAATGGATGTCAACATTTCATATGATGTCATGGTTCTAGAAGGTGTAACTTCTCTCACCCTAAGATGGAAAACTAAATGATTTTATTTTTAAAAAAGAAGTAAATTTAAATATCTCATTATTGATTTTTCTCATCTGAAGCATTTGGTTAAACATAGTTTTAATCATTTATCCAAGATTTTTTTTTAAATAAAGGGACAGAACATAATTTTTATCTGCATAATTTAAGTGAGGTGTTTAAAAGATGATGTGATCAGCCTGTAAAGGTTTGCATTCAATGCAAATAATCAAGGCCTGAATTCATTAACGAGTATGGAGATGTTGCTATTTGCAGATTTTTTTTTAGGTTTCTTACATGTGAGTTATAAAATATCTTGTCCACTCATTCCAAATTAACAGTGATGTCATGAAATATTAAACATAATTCATGATTTTTTTATCTAAATGAAAAGTAAAATAACCATCTACTTACTTTAGTGCTAAATCAAATATCAGAAAAATTAAGTGCATTAAAATTTTCTTTCTATATAAACAGATCAAAAGTATGAAATGTTCCAAAGAATATTTATTTAGCTAAGAAATATATAAAATTATCAGGCCCTGTATCCTTCCAGGTCTCCTAAAATTAATTGTAAGGTAAATATAAATGACTTACCAGTACCAAATGAAGTACTAAATTCTTAGAGCAAAGTTTATAAGTTACATTATTTGTATGTGGGGGGCGGGGTGGGGGAAAAGCCAAAAAACAAAACCTCCATAGTCAAATCAGGTTGGGGAGATGAAAATAGGTGTCATAGCAATCACAGACTTGACAGGACTTCACCGAATAAGTGAAGTATCACTACTTTAGTTGGAACAACCACATAGTAAATCTCTGGAATACTACTTCCCTTTTCCAGATTTTATACTGAAATCAATGTATATTAACAGTGCCATCTACTGATCTGCAGTAACACTACAGTGTCCCAAAGTGGCCCAATGAATCCAAGGTGGTTATTTTTATTTTTATTGGGACATCATCATTGCAACTGGCCCATGGTGCTATTCTGAGGGTGCCATACAATAGGTTAACCCATTTATGCCTGAGGTTGCAATTTTTTTGAGTTTTTCCAATCAGACCTTGGTGATGACCTTGAGCAGTAGGATATAAATAACTTCCACATGCCTGGCTTTCCAATAATGGAACACTAGGCATAATGCATATAGTCATTGACTAACTGCCTTCTGCAATTTTTTAAAAAGCCAGATTTGGTTCCAGATAATGATTCATGGGAGCAACAATGTAGTGAAAAAGTATTGGAGTAAAGGTCAGGAGAGTTGTGTTTTTGTTACTGTTCTACCATTATTTGACCCTGTTTCTCTCTTTAGCCTTCATAATCCTGACTGGCGTAATGTTAACAAGGTGACCTTTGGGATTTCTTTCTTACAGAAAAACCATCATGCTATCACATGGGCTCTGAATTCTCTTCATGATGCTTTTCAAATACTTTTCAAACTTACTAAGATTTCTTGAGTTGGGTGCAGGAATCATTATTTTAAGGCTTTCTAACACAAAAAAATTATTTAGATAGAAACTAAAATATACAGGCAATTGGTTTACTTAACCTAGAGAATTTCAGTACCTGGGTAATTTCCATTTGTTTATAGTCCTGTAGACAGAGCTCAAATCCAGCGAGAATGGAAAAGGTTTCTCCCATGAAATTTACACTAACATTTTTTAAACATCATGATCTATGTGCCTCCTGATGTGATGCACTGAGAAGAACACAATTTCAGTGTCCTATTCCTGATAAAAAGGTATAACTTGAATCTTATGAGGAAACATCAGGCAAATTCAAATTCATAAACTTTCTACAAAAAAAAATGCTGTTTAATTTTCAAAAATCTCAAAGTTGTGCAGGACAAAGGAGACTAAACAGACATGACAACTATTAATAAGTGCAACATCTAATCTTGGATTGAGTCTTAGAATGGTAAAAATCGATATGGAAAATTTTGGGACAACTGGAACCATTTAAATATGGGCTATTAGATAATAGTATTAAATCAATGTTTACTCTCCTGAATTTGATAAATGCATCATGGTGATGTAAGAAAACATCATTGTACTTAGGAAATGCATTCTGAAGTCCTTGGGAGTAAAGGAGCACAACATCTACAACTCGTAAATGTTTCAGAACAAAAATTACATGTGTGAGTGTGGAGAGAGTGTGTGAGCAAATCTTAACAATTGACAAATTTGAATGAAGGTAAACAGGAACAGTTTTGTACGATTCTTTCAACTTTTCTGTATGTTCAAAATTATTTCAAAATGAAAAGACAAAAAATGGTAGATACATTTTCTTTTATTTTAAACATAAATTTTAAAGCTGGAAGAGACTAAAAAACACTAGTTAGCCCAAGTATTACGCTTCATGAGGACACTTTAGCCTGAAGGGATTAAGAGGGCTTCTTAAGGTCACATAAGCAAAGGAAGAAAGAACAAGTTTCTGACTTCCTATCTAGTATCCTTTCCAGCAAACCACACTGACTCTGTAAAAGGTAACACAGGTGCCGAAGTGCCAGTTCACTAGCAAGTATGTTGCTGCCCAGATCTCCCAAGTTCCTCATAATACAAGCAGTTCATCCTCAGATTTCATCACCAGCTTGCTGGGCATGAAGAGATGACAATGAAAAAGACCTAGACCTCTCCTTCAGGGAACTCGGAGACCATGGAAGAGGTCACAGTGCACACATAACCCAAACTGGGGCCTTTGATCTGATTCTGAACCTGAAATTACATGTAAAGGGGTCAACTCTTGGGTTAACAAAACAGTTACAAGTATTTTCTATAGATAGCATACTTTGTTGGCTTATGTCTTTTGTTACCTGATAAAAAATGATAGAGTCAAATGTACAAATGCTGGGGCTTTTAGGATTCAACATTAACACCCCTTTCCAGGCTGCAGATTTTCTTATACTGTATAAAGCTCATTAGAAGACAAGATGAATGAGCCTATTTTCTACGTTAAAGTGCTGGCAATTACAGAGATAGAAAAAAGAGAGGAAGAAAGGGAAAAAATACATCAAGAAGTAAGGGAGAAGTAAGTGAGTCTCTTTAAGTAATCCACATACTTTAATGTGTTATAAAACTTATTAAACAGAAATTTTTATATTATTAAAATGCTTTTAAATGTGTAAATCATTCTTTTTATCTGTACCATAAATTACATATTTATGTTAGTTATCTCAGCCTCTACTGAGGTCTCACTTGTTTCATATTAGCTTATTCATTTAAAAGGCAGTAATTGTTAGAGATGATTGTTTTTCATAATGCTCAAATGTCTGATATCTAGTCAAAATTCCATCAATCAACCAATGTCTCATCTATGTTTGCTTCAGTAATGCTAACACACCAAGTCATCTAATACCAAACAATTTGAATAATAACATTCTACTCTCATGATGTTTCCCCCTTGAATTGGCTAAAACTTTAATCAACCTATAAATCAAAGAATGTAAAAGTATTATACTGGATCAGACCCACATTTTTGCCTGCCCAAGGCTCAGCCTACAACCAGGAAGCCTGCAATGTGTTATGGACATGCATGTCTGTGCCCCTAAGGGTTCTCACAACCCAACTTCATTTCTCATTCAAAATCTTTCCATCTATAAATATATTGAAACCTGAATAGTAACAGAGGTGACAGTGCAACGTAGAATTCCCAGAAGCATCAAGTTACAGCTGCTGAAGTATCTGTTTGAAGGCAACTAGTAGTAGAAGAGATAACATGCGGTCAAGAGAGTGGATGGTGCGTCAGACCACCTTGTATTGAGTTGTGGCTCTACTATTTACTGTTTTCTAAGTCTCAGTTTCCTCATCTGGAAAATGGGGTAATATGGTGACTTAGATCATGAGTCTGGGGCACAGAAGCTGGTGAATAAATGTCAGCTATCACTATGCAAAGTTCACTAACAACTTAGACTTTTCTTTTGCATTTGTTTTACAAGGCCCCTTCATGCACATCAGTGCTTAACATGCTTCTGCATCAGATGCTTGGATTTCTCAAAATGCAGATTCCAGGGCCTTACCACAGATTGAGTCAGAATCTCAAGAGGTAAGGCCATGGACACAGCATTTTAAACTTTTACCCAGAAATTTGAGAACTAGAATATTTTTCACTTATATACAGTTCATTGATTTTGCTTCTTTTTTGGCTTTAATTTTTTTTTTAATTGCATTTTAGGTTTTGGGGTACATGTGAAAAACATGCAAGATTGTTGCATAGGTGCATATATGGCAGTGTGATTTGCTGCCTTCCTCCCCTTCACCTGTATGTGGCATTTCTCCCCATGCTATCTCTCCCCAACTCCCCACCCCCCGCTGTCCTCCCACACTCCCCCCAAACAGATCCCAGTGTGTAGTGCTCCCCTCCCTGTGTCCATGTGTTCCCATTATTCAACACTCGTCTATGAGTGAGAACATGCGATGTTTGATTTTGTGTTCTTGTGTCAGTTTGCTGAGAATGATGGTTTCCAGGTACATCCATGTCCATACAAAGGACGCGAAATCATCGTTTTTGATGGCTGCATAATATTCCATGGTGTATATGTGTCACATTTTTCCTGTTCAGTCTATCATCGATGGGCATTTGGGTTGGTTCCAGGTCTTTGCTATTGTAAACTGTGCTGCAATGAACATTCGTGTGCATGTGTCCTTATAGTAGAACGATTTATAATCCTTTGGATATATACTCAGTAATGGGATTGCTGGGTCAAATGGGATTTCTATTTCTAGGTCCTTGAGGAATCACCACACTGTCTTCCACAATGGTTGAACTAATTTACACTCCCACCAACAGTGTAAAAGTGTTCCTATTTCTCCACATCCTCTCCAGCATCTGTTGTCTCCAGATTTTCTAATGATTGCCGTTCTAACTGGCATGAGATGGTATCTCAATGTAGTTTTGATTTGCATTTCTCTAATGACCAGTGATGATGAGCATTTTTTCATATGCTTGTTGGCCTCATGTATGTCTTCTTTTGCGAAGTATCTGTTCATATCCTTCGCCCATTTTTGAATGGGCTTGTTTGTTTTTTTTCCTGTAAATCTGTTTTAGTTCCTTGTAAATTCTGGATATCAGCCCTTTGTCAGATGGGTAGGCTGCAAAAATTTTTTCCCATTCTGTTGGTTGCCGATTCACTCTATTGACAGTTTCTTTCGCTGTGCAGAAGCTGTGGAGTTTGTTCAGGTCCCATTTGTCTATTTTGGCTTTTGTTGCCAATGCTTTTGGTGTTTTGGTCATGAAGTCCTTGCCTATGCCTATGTCCTGAATGGTTTTGCCTAGTCTTCTAGGGTTTTTATGGTGCTAGGTCTTATGTTTAAGTCTTTAATCCATCTGGAGTTAATTTTAGTGCAAGGTGTCAGGAAGGGGTCCAGTTTCTGCTTTCTGCATATGGTTAGCCAGTTTTCCCAACACCACTTATTGAACAGGGAATCCTTTCCCCATTGCTTGTTTATATCAGGTTTGTCAAAGATCGGATGGTTGTAGATATGTTGTGTTGCCTCCGAGGCCTCTGTTCTGTTCCATTAGTCTATATCTCTGTTTTGATACCAGTACCATGCTGTTTTGATTACTGTAGCCTTGTAGTATAGTTTGATGTCCGGTAATGTGATGCCTCCCGCTTTGTTCTTTTTGCTTAGAATTGACTTGGCTATGTGGGCCCTCTTTTGGTTCCATATGAAGTTTAACATGGTTTTTTCCAGTTCTGTGAAGAAGGTCATTGGTAGCTTGATGGGGATAGCGTTGAATCTGTAAATTACTTTCGGCAGTATGGCCATTTTCATGATATTGATTCTTCCTAACCATGAACATGGAATGTTTCTCCATCTGTTTGTGTCCTCTCTTATTTCGTTGAGCAGTGGTTTGTAGTTCTCCTTGAAGAGGTCCTTTATGTTCCTTGTTAGTTGTATTCCTAGGTATTTTATTCTCTTTGTAGCAATTGTGAATGACAGTTCGTTCTCGATTTGGCTCTCTTTAAGTCTGTTATTGGTGTATAGGAATGTTTGTGATTTTTGCACATTGATTTTGTATCCTGAGACTTTGCTGAAGTTGCTTATCAGTTTCAGGAGATTTTGGGCTGAGGTGATAGGGTCTTCTAAATATACAATCATGTCATCTGCAAATAGAGACAATTTGACTTCCTCTTTTCCTAATTGAAAACCCTTTATTTCTTTTTCTTGCCTGATTGCTCTGGCTAGAACTTCCAGTACTATATTGAATAGGAGTGGTGAGAGAGGGCATCCATGTCTAGTGCCAGATTTCAAAGGGAATGCTTCCAGTTTTTGCCCATTCAGTATGATATTGGCTGTTGGTTTGTCGTAAATAGCTTTTATTATTTTGAGATACGTTCCGTCGATACCTAGTTTATTGAGGGTTTTTAGCATAAAGGGCTGTTGAATTTTGTCGAATGCCTTCTCTGCATCAATTATCTCGTGGTTTTTGTCTTTGGTTCTGTTTATGTGGTGAATTACATTTATAGACTTGTGTATATTGAACCAGCCTTGCATCCCCAGGATGAATCCTACTTGATCATGGTGGATAAGCTTTTTGATGTGCTGTTGTAATTGGCTTGCCAGTATTTTATTGAAGATTTTTGCATCTATGTTCATCATGGATATTGGCCTGTAGTTTTCTTTTCTTGTTGAGTCTCTGCCGTGTTTTCATATCAGGATGATGTTGGTCTCATAAAATGATTTGGGAAGGATTCCCTCTTTTTGGATTATTTGGAATAGTTTCAGAAGGAATGGTACCAGTTCCTCTTTGTATGTCTGGCAAAATTCGGCTGTGAACCCATCTGGACCTGGGCTTTTTTTGGGTGGTAGGCTCTTAATTGCTGCCTCGACTTCAGACCTTGTTATTGGTCTATTCAGGGATTCGACTTCTTCCTGGTTTAGGCTTGGGAGGAGGCAAGTGTCCAAGAATTTATCCATTTCTTCCAGGTTTTCTAGTTTATGTGCATAGAGTTGTTTATGGTAATCTCTGATGATGGTTTGAATTTCTGTGGAATCTGTGATGATATCCCCTTTATCATTTTTTATTGCATCCATTTGGTTATTCTCTCTTTTTTTTTTATTAATCTGGCTAGTGGTCTGTCTATTTTGTTGATCTTTTCAAAAAACCAGCTCCTGGATTTATTGATTTTTTTGAAGGGCTTTTCGTGTCTCTATCTCCTTCAATTCTGCTTTGATCTTAGTTATTTCTTGTCTTCTGCTAGGTTTTGAGTTTTTTTTGATCTTGCTCCTCTAGCTCTTTCAATTTTGACGATAGGGTGTCAATTTTAGATCTCTCCTTTCTTCTCATGTGGGCACTTACTGCTATATATTTTCCTCTAGAGACTGCTTTAAATGTGTCCCAGAGATTCTGGTATGTGGTGTCTTCATTCTCGTTGGTTTCGAAGAACATCTTTATTTCTGCCTTCATTTCATTGTTTATCCAGTCAATATTCAGGAGAAAGTTGTTCAGTTTCCATGAAGCTGTGCGGTTCTGGGTTGGTTTCTGAATTATGAGTTCTAACTTGATTGTACTGTGGTCTGAGAGACTGTTTGTTATGGTTCCCGTTCTTTTGCATTTGCTGAGGAGTGATTTACTTCCAATTATGTGGTCAATTTTAGAGTAGGTGTGATGTGGCACTGAGAAGAATGTATATTCTGTGGATTTGGGGTGGAGAGTTCTGTAAATGTCTATTAGGTTTGCTTGGTGCAGGTCTGAGTTCAAGTCCTGGATATCCTTGTTAATTTTCTGTCTCATTGATCTGTCTAGTATTGACAATGGTGTGTTGAAGTCTCCCACTATTATTGTGTGGGAGTCTAAGTCTCTTTGTAAGTCATTAAGAACTTGCCTTATGTATCTAGGTGCTCCTGCATTAGGTGCATATATATTTAGGATGGTTAGCTCTTCTTGTTGCATTGATCCTTTTACCATTATGTAATGTCCTTCTTTGTCTCTTTTGATCTTTGTTACTTTAAAGTCTATTTCATCAGAGATGAGAATTGCAACTCCTGCTTATTTTTGCTCTCCATTTGCTTGGTAAATCTTCCTCCATCCCTTTATTTTGAGCCTTTGTGTATCCTTGCATGTGAGATGGGTTTCCTGGATACAGCACACTGATGGGTTTTGGCTTTTTATCCAATTTGCCAGTCTGTGTCTTTTGATTGGGGCATTTAGTCCATTTATGTTTAGGGTTAATATTGTTATGTGTGAATTTGATACTGCCATTTTGATGCTAGCCAGCTGTTTTGCCCATTGGTTGATGCAGATTCTTCATTGTGTTGATGCTCTTTACCATTTGGTATGTTTTTGGAGTGGCTGGTACTGGTTGTTCTTTTCTATGTGTAGTGCCTCTTTCAGGAGCTCTTGTAAAGCTGGTCTGGTGGTGATGAAATCTGTGAGTACTTGCTTGTTTGCAAAGGATTTTATTTTTCCTTCACTTATGAAGCTTAGTTTGGCTGGATATGAAATTCTGGGTTGAAAGTCTTTTCTTTAAGGATGTTGAATATGGGCCCCCACTCTCTTATGGCTTGTAGGGTTTCTGCTGAGAGATCTGCAGTGAGTCTGATGGGCTTCCCTTTGTGGGTAACCCAACCTTTCTCTCTGGCTGCCCTTAGTATTTTCTCCTTCATTTCAACTCTGGTGAATCTGACGATTATGTGCCTTGGGGTTGCTCTTCTAGAGGAATATCTTTGTGGTGTTCTCGTATTTCCTGGACTTGAATATTGGCCTGCTTTGCTAGGTTGGCGAAGTTTTCCTGGATAATATCCTGAAGAGTATTTTCCAGCTTGGATGCATTCTCTTCGTCACATTCAGGTACACTTACCAAATGTAGATTAGGTCTTTTCACATAGTCCCATATTTCTTGTTGACTCTGTTCATTCCTTTTTACCCTGTTTTCTCTAATCTTGCCTTCTCGTTTTATTTCATTGAGTTGATCTTCGACCTCTGATATCCTTTCTTCTGCTTGGTCAATTCGGCTGTTGAAACTTGTGCATGCTTCGTGAAGTTCTCATGTTGTGTTTTTCAGCTCCATCAATTCACTTATATTCCTCTTTAAGTTGTCCATTCTCGTTAGCATTTTGTCACATCTTTTTTCAAGGTTCTTAGTTTCTTTGCATTGGGTTAGAACATGTTCTTTTAGCTCACGGAAGTTTCTTATTATCCACTTTCTGAAGGCTGATTCTGTCATTTCATCACACTCATTCTCCATCCAGTCTTGTTCCCTTCCTGGTGAGGAGTTGTGATCCCTTGTAGGAGGAGAGGTGTTCTGGTTTTGGGTGTTTTTCATCCTTTTTGCACTGGTTTCTTCCCATCTTTGTGGATTTATCCACCTGTCGACTTTGTAGTTGTTGACTTTCTGATTTTGGTAAGTTTAAGTCTGCAGCAGCAGAACTCATAAACCCCCTTTTTTTCCCCCCCAGGTGTTCTGTCCCAGGGAATTAGGGCTTTATGAGTTTCCGCTATGCTGCTGCCATTTTCCCTGCCCACAAGGAGGCAGACTAGTCACTCTCAGCCTGCAGAGGCTTCACTGAGCTGCCGTGGGCTCCGCCCAGCTGCCATGTAAACTTCCCTGCAGTCCTGTTTATATGGGTGTAGTTAGAACTGCTTCCGCTATGTTGGCTCGCCTCTGTAGTGATGGACTCTCTCTGTAATGGCTGGTTGCCTTGACAATGGCAGGTTGCCTCTGGAACTGCAGACTGCCTCCATAATGGCGGAAGCCCCTCCTCCACATAGCTGGACAGTCCCAGGTTCAGTTGTGGTTGCCATGAAAGTCTCAACCCAGAGCGTTTCCAATTGCTGTTTTTTTGTTTTTGTTTTTGTTTTTGTGGGGGTGGGACCAGCCGGGCCTTGTCATCTGGCTCCCTGCCTCAGAGCCTTTTGTTTTTTAGTTGAATGGTCGGCTCTCTACCAGGTGACCTGGTCGCCTGTTGAATAGGTGCCAGGATCTGTGTGATTCCCATGTGGTGACCCACTGCACCAGCTGAAACCGCGGCTCTGAGATTCATGGCGCTTTTTTGCCCAGGAATCTCCTGGCCTGGCTCCCTGCTTCAGCTCCCCTTGCTGGCTAAGAGGGGACACAGTTTCATTTACTCTGCACCGGGAGCCACTGCGCTGGCTGAAACCACAGCTCTGAGATTCATGGTGTTTTTTGCCCGGGAATCTCCTGGCCTGGCTCCCCGTTTCAGCTCCCCTTGTTGGCTAAGAGGGGACGCAGTCTAGTTTACTCTGCACTGGGAATCCCTGTTCCAGGGCGCAGGCCAAACAGCTGTGTCGGCCAAAACAGCCGTGCTGGCGACCCATGGGGCTCCTCCGCCTGTGAATCTCCTCGTCTGTGGGCAGTAAAAATCCGTCTGGAAATGCGGCGTCCACTCACCCTCTGAGCTTTCACTCGGACCTGCAATCCTGAGATCCTCCTAACCAGCCATCTTGGATCTCTCCTCCCCAAAAGTTGACTTCAGATAATTTGTAGCACAGCTGGGCCCATATAGACAGCCAACCCTGAGTTCAAGACGAGTTTAATTTTGAGGCTTCCTGGGAGTTAGGGCAGGGTTGTTCGCCACTAGGGAGTCAATGCTGAATGAGACAGTACAGTGGAGAACCAGAGCCCCGGGCTTTTCTAAACAGCCCTGGTCACTGCTGGATTCAAAGCGCACCACTGGGCCCACCTGCCTCAGCACGCAGTGCTGGTCGGAACCCTAGGGCGTTGGCTTTAATTTTTAAAAAATTTTATTGTACAAACACTTAACATGAGATCTACCCTCTTAACATATGTTTAAGTATGCAATGCAATACTAACTATAGGCACAATGTTGGACAGCAGATCTCTAGAACTTAGTTATCTTGAATTACTGAAACTTTATGTCTATTGATCAGCGTTTTCCCACTTCCTTCTCCTCCCCCCACCCCCACTCCCTAGCAACCACCATTCTGCTCTGTTTCTATGAGTTTGACTAGATACCTCATATAAACTGAAGCATACAATATTTCTCCTTCTGGCTTGTTTCACTTAGCATAAAATAATGTTCTCAGCTTCAGCCATGTGCTATTATAGCATATGATAGGATTTCCTTTATTTATGGCTGAATAATATTCCACTGTATATACATTTTCTTTATCCATCCATCGAAGGACATTTAGATTGTTTTCACCTCTTGTCTATTTGTGAATAGTGCTGTAATGAACATGGGAATGTTAATGTCTCTTCAAGATCCTGATTCAATTCTTTTGGATAAATACCCAGAAGTCGGATTGCTGGATCACATGGCGGTTCTACACTTAAATATTTGAGGAACCTCCATACTGTTTCCCATACTGACTATACTATTTTGCATTCTCAGCAACAGTGTACAAGGGTTCCAGTTTCTCCATATCAGTGCCAAAACTTGTTGCCTTCTGTCTTTTGATAAGAGCCATTCTAACATGTATGAAGTGATATCTCATTGTGGTTTGATTTGCATGATGATAAGCAACATTGAGCATATTTTCTGGTGATAAGTGACACTGAGCATATTTTCATATACCTGTTGGCCATTTGAATAACTTTCTTGGAACAATGTGTATTCAAGTCCTTAGCCCATTTTTAAAGCAGGTTGGTTTTTTGGGGTTTTATTTATGGGTGTGTTTTTTGTGTTTTTGTTTTGCTAATGAGTTAATTATTTTGATTTTGCTATTGAGTTATAAACAGATTCTAATGTGCTTTAGAAATTAACCCTTTATCTTAAATATGATTTGTGAATATTTTCTCTTTCTATAGGTTGCCTTTTATTTTGTGGATTGTTTCCTTTGCTGTGAAGAAGCATTTTAATTTGATATAGTCCCACTCGTCTGTTTTTGCATGTGTTGTCTGTGCTTTTGGTGTGATATTCATGAAGTCATTGCCAAGACCAAGGTCATATAACTTTCCCACTATGTTTTCTTCCAGTTTCATACTTTCATGTCTTATATTTAAGTATTTGATTCATTTTGAGTTTATTTTTGTGTACAGCGTAACATTAGGGTTCAATTTCATTCTTTCATATGCGGATATCTGGTTTTCCCAACACCATTTGTTAAACAGACCATTCTTTCCGCATTGTGTACTGTTGGCACCCTTGTCAAAGATCAATTGACTATATATGCATGGGTTTATTTCTAGGCTTTATATTTGGTTCCACTGGTCTATATGTCTGTCTTTATGCCAGTTCCACACTGTTTTAATTATTGCTTTAGAATACATTTTGAAATCAGAAATTCAGCTTTGTTTTTCCTTCTTAAGATTGTTTTGGCTATTCAGAGTCCTTTGTGTTTCTATATGAATTTAAGAATTGTTTTTTCTATTTCCATTAAAGTCATTGAGATTTTGATAAGGATTGCTTTCAATTTATAGATCACTTTGGATAGGATGGATATTTAAGCTATGTTAAGTCTTCCAATCCACAAGCACAGGATGTCTTTCCATTTGTTTGTCTTTAATTTCTTTCATTAATTTTTTATAGCTTTCAGTGTATAAGTCAATCATTACCTTAGTCAAGTTTATTCTTAAGTGTTTTATTCTGTTTGATGTTATTATAAATGGGACTGTTTTCCTAATTCCCTTTTCAGATAGTTTGTGGCTTGTATACAGAAACATAACTGATTTTTGTATCCTACTACTTTAATGAATTCATTCACTAATTTTAACAGTTTTTCTGGTGGAGTGTTTAGGGTTTTCTATATATAAGATCATGTCATCTTCAAATCGATAAAATTTTACCTCTTCCTTTCTGGGTGTATTTTCTTTTTCTTATCTAATTGCTCTTAGGGCTTTCTATATATAAGATCATGTCATCTGCAAATAGGTAAAATTTTACTTCCTTTCTTGGGTGTATTTTCTTTTTCTTATCTAATTGCTCTGGTCAAAACTTCTAGTATTATGCATAGAGTGATGAGAATGGGCATCTTTGCCTTGCTCCTGATCTCGGGAAAAGCTTTTTTTCTTTTCTTTTTTTGCCATTGAGTAATAGTTTGATTTCACTTTTTTCTGCATTTTCTGTTGATAGTGTGATTTTCATCCTTCATTCTGTTAATGTGGTATATCACATTAATTGGTGTCATATATTGAACCATTCTTGCATCCCAGGGATCAAACCCATATACTCATAGTATATAATCCTTTCAATGTGCTGTTGAATTTGATTTGCTAGTATGTCGTTGAGGTTGATTAAATCTGTATTATTTTATTCATTTCTAACTTCAGTATACTGCCTTGCAAACCACAATGCATAACAGTAAGAAGACAAAATGTAAATAAATTGTCCTTGCCAAGAAATATGTGTAACATTCTCAAGGCTAAAAACAATGCTGTAGCTAGCGAACATTTAGATGGTAGACTGATTAAAAGAACATCAGTTACGTCTGTTCCCTAGGTTTCCGAGAAGGCTTGCATTAGGCTATACTAATAGCTGGTATTTACTACCAAAAATGATGTTCCTCCCCTAATAAGTTGTACGCTGCTCACAAAGCTAGTCTAAGAAATTTGGCTGGGTGCAGTGGTTCATGCCTGTAATCCTAGCACTTTGGGAAGCTGGGGTGGGTGAATAGTTTGAGCCCAGGAGTTGGAGACAGCCTGTGCAACACAATAAAATCTTGTCTCTACAAAATATACAAAAATTAGCCAGGTGTGGTGGCAGTGTGCCTGTAATCCAGCTACTCAGGAGGCTGAGGTGGGAGAATCACTTGAGGCCTGGGAGGTTGCAGCTGTAGTGAGGCATGATTGTGCCACTGCACTCCAGCCTGGGTGAGAGAATGAAACCCTATCCCCCCACCCAAAAAAAATATGGAGGCTGCAAGTCCCTATTCTAAACATGAGTTTCAGAATAATATTAGGTACCAAAACCCAGAAATTCAGTGTCTGGCTCCTCTGGGGCAACTTTCATATATCTTACACATGCGGTTCATTCATTCAATAAATATTTTTTGAGCACCTCCTATATGCTATTCTTGTAGATGCTGGTCTTGTAGGTGCTAGTCTTGTAGATGGTGAAGGCCCTAAATCTATTGGTCAAGCCCCTTTCTGCCACCACATTTGTAAATTCAACTACAGTTCTATATGGAAGGTTTGTAAGAATGGGGCCTTAGAGAGTTAGGGATCAGGGAGAGTAGAAAAGTAGAATAAAAGAAAGAGAACAGAGATACCTGGTGCTGCATGGAGTTGCACCTGCAGAGACTATGATGGGATTCTGCTGACAGCATCCTTGGACAGAAACGAAGAGGAGAGATGCCAATGGAAATATGCAACTGTGTCTGTCCTTTCCAAATTTGACTGTATTTTCCTGCTAGAGTTCCCTCATTCAGAAAAACAAAATTTCATGAGACCTTTTTTATTAGTAAGAAACGGTAGTTTATCCACCCCCCAATTGTGACTGACAGTGACACCAAGAGCGATTTGGAGGGATACCTGATGTTGACCTCAACCATGAGGAATGAACCCCAAGTGCCCTGAGTTCTTGTTAAAGGCAAGATTTAACTTGTTTACAGAGAACAGTTTGCTTAGTCTACAAGAAATAAACAACATCAGGGTTTTGCTGTTTGCTTGTCATTTTCCCTAGATAAACTCATTTGTCTGAGTTTAGAGTGCATTGCATTTGTTCCTTTAGAAACATGAAATTGTGGTGGTTTCATTGAAAGGATGATTTAGCTTCCATTTGCCACAAACATTAAGTACTTTTCCTATTTACTTTTTCCAGTTGTATTTTTAGCTGTCACTGTAAATTACCAGTGCTGCCAAATAGACTGCCTGTACCTTGAAATATAAAACAGAAACCACAGTTCAGATTACATAAGTTTCCGTGAATTTCAGAAAATACATTGGACGAGCCCCATTTCCTTCCTATCTCAGTTTCTGAATTCTTCTGACATATTTGTCCTGGAATTAATAACAAAATTCCAGAAGAGCATGCTGCACTAACTCTTGTTGGAAGTAAGAGGGATGGAGATTATATAAAAGAAACGCCAATCTCATCATTTAGTTACCAAATTATTCTATCAGGTGGTATTTGTAATCCAGACCCCCTCTGTGCTTTGAATTAAGCCTATAGTTTTTTTACCTCTTCAAACTCATAGATCAGTCTTTATCTGACATCAATTTCATGCTTTCCTCTGTTCGAATTGGCAGCCAGTGCTTATCCTCATCACCATATGGTGTGTCACAGAATCATTTCTTGACATATGGCAGCTTCAGTTGTATTTGTTCCCCTGGTTTCATTATTTTTCTTTGAGGGATATATTTCACCTCCATACCGTCTCAGTTTGCTCATTTCTATACTAATGGCTCCACAGTATTTTGTGGAATTTTCATTCATACATAACACAATCTGATTTTGTGAGATGAGTCTAGGAGAAAAATAGGATCTCATTAGATAATACAATAAATTTATGAGATTGTGTTTCCACATTACAAAGGTGTTTTACCCTTCATATTTAAGAAAAGAGATTTTCTAAAAGTTACATTAGAAAATTTTAGAGAAACCGACAATCAAATGGAAAGATATGGCTGAGACCCTTCACCAACAAACTTTGACATGGTCTTCACATACACAGCCGGCAGGATGTGGGCTAGAGACTGGTTATTAGCTCAGCATTGCCAGGGACTGTGGTTCCCCAGTATTTAGCAGTCAAATCATACCCATTGCCTAGAGCCCAACTCAAATCCTTCTCCATGAAACCTTCCTTGATTATCCCAAGCAACATGATTTTTCCTTTCTTTGCATTCAGTTGTATTGGCACCTGTTTTGTAAAGGGCCCACAGACTTAGAAGATGCCTGCAGGAAATCAGCACCAAAGAGGTTCTGAGATACAGTGCCAGGAAGAAATATGGCTGCATGGAAGTCCTCACTCTAAGCAAAGCTGAAATATATGCCATTATTTTTAATCCTAGGAGTTAAGCCTCCACTATGGAGAATAGAAAACTATAGTAATGAACTGTTTACAGGGTTCAATTTTTTAATCCAGAAGAACTACAGTTTTGCTATGGATCTGCATAGCTGACTTGGTTTCGTTTCTTCTATGCCATCAAGAATAGCTCCTTTTCTGGTCTATTTAGAAATCTTTCTCCCTTATCATATCCTTCTGCTATTTCATCTTCGGGGAAGAAGATAAAGAAGGGGCTATGATCATCTTCTCTTCTAATCCATAGAGCTTGTGGTTATTTTGTCAAGTCCTTACAGAGCACTGGTGGATAGAAGGAACCTGGTGCTTTATACTTTTATATATTTCTTTATTGGTGACTGGATACAACAGAAGCATGCCCCCATGGATTTGGGGGGAAACGTGGGGTAAAAATGTCAAAAGACTGATAATAAACGGAGATTTCCTTGCCTAGGATGTTAAAAAAAAAAAAAAGCGTAATTTATAATAAGCTTTCATATTTAGACCATTGTTGTCTATCAATATTAAGGCTGGATCAGAAAGAAATAAGCTGAAAGGGTAGAATAAAAAAAATTCATTTATTTAATTTTAACTTTTATTTTAGATTCAGTAGGTACATGTGCAAGTTTGTTACACAGCTATATTGCATGATGCTGAGGTTTGGGGTATGAATGATACCATTACCCAGGTAGTGAGCATAGAACCTAATATGTAGTTTTTCAGCCCTCACCCCACCACCCCTCGCCCCGCCCCGCCCCGGCCTCTCCCTGCACACGCCCCGCCCCTCACCTCGCCCTCCCCCCTGCCCCAGCCACTTCTCGCCCCTCCCTCCAACCCCCACCACCAAACCCCCTGCCTCTCACCCCTCCCTTTCTTACCCCTCCCCCTCTCGCCCCTCTTAGTAGTCCCCCGTGTCTATTGTTCCCATCTCTATATGTATGCATAACCAATGCTTAGTTCCCACGCTTTGTTCCCCCTCCCAAAGCTTAACTCGCCCCTCCCTCTCTCACCCCTCCCTCTCACTTACAAGTGAGAACATGTGATGTTTTCTGTTCACGTTAGGTCTTTTAGGATAATGGCCTTCAGCCATATCCGTGTTGCTGCAAAGGAAATGATTTTCTTCTTTTTATGGCTGTGTAGTATTCCATGATGTGAATGTACCACATTTTCTTTATCAAATCCACCATAGATGGGCACCCAAGTTGATTCCATGTCTTTGCTATAGTGAATAGTGCTTCAATGAACATACAAGTGCATGTTTCTTTTTTGTAGAACAATTTATTTTCTTTTGGGTGATTACCCAGTAATGGAGTTGCTGGGTCAAATGGTAGTTCTGTCTTGAGTTCTTTGAGAAGTCTCTAAACTGCTTTTCATGGCAGCTGAATCAATTTACATTCCTCCCAACAGTATGTAAGTGTTGCCTTTTTTTCTGCAGTGTTGCCAGAATCCATTGTTTTTTATTACATTTTAATAATAGCCATTCTAAGTGAGATGGTATGTCATTGTGAGTGTGACTTGCATTTCTCTGATTAGTGATGTTGAGCATTTTTCATATGTTCATTGGCCATTTGTATGTCTTCTTTTGAGAAGTGTCTCTTCACGTCTTTTGCTCACTTTTTAATGGGGTTTTTTGCTCGTTCAAATAAGGTCCTTTATAGATTCTAGATATTACATCTTTGACACATAGCTTGTGAACATCTTCTCCCATTCTGTAGGTTGTGTACTCTTGATAGTTTCTTTTGCTGTGCAGACACTCTTTAGTTTCTTTAGGTCAGAAATTGAATTTAGGTTAAAAAAATTTTTCAGAGCTGAAATAGAAACAAATTCCCCAAGAACGTAGAAACTTCTCCATTGTTGGTGTTCAACAGGGTGGGTTTTCATTTGTTGGATATGGTTTAAATGGGGCAGAGTAATATGTAAGACAACATTTTAAGATTAAAATCTATGAATGTCTGACAGACTAATCAGAACTTTAACATCTAATACATCATGATCACAATACTCTATCTAAAACTGAGATTAGGAGTGAAAGCATAATGGACATAATTTCCTCCCAATCAGTGTTAGCCTGTATATCAAGGCTGTAACTTTGATCTAACCAGAAATTTCAGCTGATTCTGTCTTTACCAAGTTGAACACTAGTACCTTCTATTAGTTATTACTTAGCTATTTAAAAATATGCTTTCTACAAGATAGAAGGCAAAGGAGAATGCTTTTGAATACATATATGTGAAATTCTTTTGGACACCAACCACATACACATTTTCATGTAACAGTGAAATGTATCATAGCATGGTCATCATAAGCAAATGCAATGAGTAAATCAGAAGAGAAAAAAATTATTGCTATAAGACAAATATGCAAAAAAGTTTCAAATGATGGCTTTTAAATAAACTTTGCCAATAATTGGATTCAACATTTTAAAAATGTGTATCATTATGAATTAGCAAATACTTTGAAAAATCTCTGGCATTTATTATTTCCTCTGATTACAAAAAAATAAAGTGGATTGCAAAACTTTTGAAGAATAAAGTATAACAAATATAGTAAAAATCATTTATATCCCCACTATCCAAAGATAAATACTGTTAAGACGTTAGAGTCTATTTTCTTCCAGTTTTCGAGATCATGTTTTATCAGAAGTTTTCTTCCTTTTAAATGTTTTTACTTAATTTTTTCCCATGATATAAACATTCATGTCATTACATTTCCTTCCAAAACATTTTTAATGTCTACAAAATGTTCCATCAAAGGGATGCACTACAAACTATTTCATCTTTTATTGTTGCTGGAGATTTCAGTCAAGCATCACTAAGAGTAGGGAGACAGAAGGCTCCCTACCTAGGTTAGGCAGAAAGACATTTAACAGAGGGACTAAGGAGCTGACAAAATTGTATAGGTTGGTGCAAAAGTAATTGCGGCTTCTGCTGTTGAAACTAATGGCAAAAACCACAGTTACTTTTGCACCAACCTAATAGAATGTTTGAAAGAGTAGATGCTAGGCTGCATCCCAGGAATGATTCCTGGGACACCACACAGAAGTGATACATGTGGGGCATCAGAGACCCTTGCTGAGACTGCTGGCTTCAAGAACACACTGCCACCATACGTAGCTGTGAGCCAAGAAGCGGGGCCATTGCTACCACTGCTACAGCCCCTCTTGATACTCCCCAAAAAAGTGATGGACACTGGAATTCGTCTTCAGGAAAACCCAGCATTGGCACCACCACATTTGTCATGAGAAAAAACAAGAAAAACCTTTGTCAATAGGAAGATGTCCTCCGCTTCACTTTTACCTCCTAAATATCATATGAGTGCATCTAGTGGGGGAAACCTAATTTGCAGATGGATCCTATACGTCGGGTGATGCAGGATTTTGTTTTCCAGCCTCTGCAGAACAGAGGGACCAACAAGAACAAGGTTGGAGGATGCTGACTGAGCCTGATCCACCAAGTCCACCACAACTATTGTTAATAAGGCTATGCGGAATGTCTTCGACATGGATCTTTGTCCGTATTACTTTCTACTTTCTTAGGATAGATTTCTGAAAGTGAAACTACTTAAGCAAAAGAATAGAAACTTTTAAAGTGCTAGATTTATTTATATATTGCCAAGCTGCTTTCCTGTATAATCATATCACTATATACACAATACATAGTAAGCAAAATGTGAAAATGAAAATCTCACACTCATACCAGTATTGACTGTTGACTCTTTTGAAACAAATCTTATTGACATTCATTTTTTAAAAGTCAATATTTCTCCATGTAAGAATTGCCAATAACACTGTAAGGTAAATCATTATTTTGAAATCTATTTATTCAAAATGAAATTTACACCAACTCTTCAATGAAGGTCCTCAGATTCAAGACCACCATCAGTGGTGGAATCTGATTATAACAGTCTGGTTATCCCTGCGTTAGTAAGAAAAACAAAGAATCTCTCTAGGATATCCAAGGGCCTTTTATATTATGTATGCCCCTGAAGATCCATTACAAATGAAGTCCTCAACAACAACATAGCCAATCAAATTGTTTGCCTTCAAAAGAGGCACTTGACAGCCCGTGCAGGCTCTCTGAAGTGAAAGGACCCCAGTGTGAGATGGAAGCAGAGGCTCTGCAGTAACAGTGATGGATGAGGCAAAAGGCAAGTGATGGGATACAGGTATTTGAAGCTGATTTTCTTACAGAAAACCAGGGGCAGTGTGAAGGTGTGAACTGGGGATTCCTGTCATTTCCATCAGTACCTCTAAGCTACACCTACTAGGCAAATGATCTAAATAAAATTTGTCTCCTTTTAGGCAAATACAGCTTCAAAACAAGTCCTGGTTGCTCCAGATCTGTTCAGGCTGTGGCCCCTAATCCCTTCCTATATGTAAATCCTGGAATTGTCACTCTTGGCACTTTTGTTAGCACTTCTATCTCTTTTAGAGTAAAAATTAAACAGATTCCCTAAAGAATCTCCAGCCTTAGCTGGGTTCTAATAGCTCCAACTCTATGCAGCTCATAAAGCTAACACCATTGTTCTGAAAAATGGCCATAATCATTATTTCTATGTAGAGAGGGTTAATTTCATTCCATGAAAGCACCTCAGGCTACCTGAAAGGAAAAGGCTCATAAAGACAATCACTTAAGGCTGCTCTAGAGGCAGTAACTGCACCTCTTACTTATCACTGTGAACTTCAGAGTTCATGTTCTCTTTCCCCTCCTCACCCTCCCCCACCCTTCCCCTCTACTCCCCTCCCCTCCCCCTTCTCCTCCCCTCTCCTCCACTACCCTTCCCCTCCGCCCCCTCCCCTACCCTTCCTCTCCACCCCCTCCCCTGCCCTTCCCCTCCCCACCATTCTCCCCTCCCGTACCCCTCCATACCCTTCCCCTTCCTTCCTCTCCCTTCCCGGCTCCCCTCCACTCCCACCCTTCCCCTCCCCTTCCCACTCCCCTCATCTTTCCTCCCTTCTCTTCCCTTCTTCTCCCTCCCCTCCCCTTCCCCCTTCCCTTTCCTCTCCCCTCCCCTTCCCCCTTCCCTTCCCTTTTCTCTCTCCTCCCCTCTCTGTACTCCACCTTACTTCTTTTGGCTTCTATACTCTGTCCTCCTCTTGCTGCTCATTGGCTAATCCCTTTATCAGATGTCCACTTCTGGACCAATCAGTGGTCACTCCTTTAAAAAAAAAAGAGATCTAGCATTGCTTCTGAGCTGAGGGCTTGCAGGATTGTTGACTTAGAACAGTTGTTCTCAAATTATGCCCTGGACCAGCAGCAACATCTGGGAACTTACTAGAAAAACAAATTCTCAGGCCCCGCAAGAAACCTATTGAATCAGAAACTCGGGTTGGGGCCTAGTCATCTGTGCTTGAATAAGTCATCCAGGTGATTTTTACGCACACACAAGTTTAAGAACTACTGGGCTAGAAGACACAGGTGTGAGAGGCACGATGAAAGATACACATGGTATGGTATCCCCAGGGAAAATAATTTGGTTCGGATTCTGTGATCAGACAAGAAAGCCCAAGCAAAGACATTTTACAAGGGAAGAACAACATGCAGCAAATTATGCAACTCCATGTACTTCTGGGCAACACGTTCTTGCATCAAAAAAAAAAAAAAAAAAATTTTTTTTTTTTTTTTTGCATTTAAAAGACTAATTACCAGTAGCAGTGCAAAAGCCAGAACAAGGTTCAGGATAATATGCTAATGTGGAGTTCCATTTTTAAAACTTATACAAGGACATAGTACTGGGCTTTTTCAAAGGGAGATTGTAAAGAGAGCAGTTCTTTAACCCTTGAACTGCTCTCTGCCTAATGTGGTAGAAAGAGTCTCAGAGTGGGAAGCAGAGCAGCTGGGCCCTGCTGTTCAGTCATGTTATGATCTTGGGCAAATTGGGACCTCAGTTTCTTCATTTGTAAATGGGTGATGACTGCATCTTCTCTCAGGTCACATTCAGTTCTAGGATATCTTTGTCATCTTATGTGACTCTTTGACATGGTCCTAAAAACTACCTTGATGGTTTCTGCCACCCTTTGGATTTGTGATTTTATATAGGGGATGGAACCCTCCAAGTGGACATCAGGACATAGGTTGTAAAGAGTTCCTTTAGTGTGAAGCCATAAAAATCAGAAGAAGGAAAAAGAAAAGCAGGACAAGGTGCTATCAGGAAAAGAATACTAGATGGTAATTTGAGTCTGGGGTAGGGACCAAAGAAGAAAGAAAAAAGAAGTTGCAAACATAAGAAATCTGAATCTGGGCATTAGAGATAGAGCACCAACTCCCCAGTGAATGAGCCTGGTTGGAGATTCCCTTGGGCAAAGTCTGGAGACACCAACAGAACATGGAAGGAGCCTGCAGCAGAGGAGCAACATAATGGAGTGTACAACACATACAAGTCAAGCATTGACTATTTCTGTCCTAGCAAAGCAAATGACTGATTCAGAAGTTCTTTGAGCCTGTGCCGCCTCCTCTCAGAAAATGAGAAGTCAATGTTAAAATGAAAGAAGGCAGGTAGCGTTTCTAGCACTGTTCCTTGCACAAAGTATCCTCTTCCTCTTCCTCCTCCCAACCCCACAAAACAGCAACTTGCCAAGGCCACGAGACTGAACAAGGACCCAGTGCCAGCCTCACAACTCACAGAACTTCTTTCCAACAGCACCAGCCTATACCCATTTTGCTTTCCATCCTATTATCTACTTGACTCAAAACATCCTAATTTAACCCTGTTTTGGTTTAAAACACACACAAATTCAACCTTACTGGTACCATCTACAGCAGTAATGCAAATACTGACTTCCTAAGGGAAAAGGAAATCATATGTCTATCTCATTGTCATCATTGTCCATTGTAGGAAGAAGTACATTTTATTAATGTTTGTTTATATCAAGGTTTAAGACGACTTTTTCAAAGGCTGAATTTTCTCTGAGAAGTTTACTGGGATTAGCAATTCTAAAAAGTTGTTATGCATTTATTTTAATCTCTTGCCTGAGAGAATAATTTCTGCACAGATAAAAGCATAAGTGAAAAGCAGCTATTGTGTATGCACAGTAGCATATTTTTAAACCCTGGCCAATTAAGATAGAAAGAATAACAACAAAATGTGCCCTAAGAATCAAGGTCCATACTTTGCATTACCAGAAGTTATGCTGTTAAATCAATGCTGGGTGGCAACTTTTCTCCTAATGTGTGTACAATTTCATAGGTTCCTCCACTACAGAGCAAAATGCACAAGTACTGTGCGGCTTCTGAAGTCTATAATTCTTTAATAGCTTTTGCTTTTCATGTTTTTCTCCCTGTTCAGTAAACGGTTCATTTTAGATTGAGAGTCAAAGACAATTGAGCATGAAAGTGCTGATTTGGTGTTCCTTCTTAAAGGGTTAAATGACCAATAAATAGGCAGCAAGTCAAAATTTGTTAGAGGGGAAGGAGATACTGGGCTATATCTTAACATTTCCCATTTTAGGGGAAATTGTGCATCTGGTGACCTCTGAACCAAAAGCGCTGCTAATATATGATGTTGAAAAAAGGAGGCACAATCTCTTTCTAGTCTCTTTCTCTTAAGGGGGCCATGGGGTACTGAGAGAGGTTCAAAACTGAGCAACAAAGATGATTAAAGGATGAAAAGAAAAAGGCCAAAAGGGCTTTCAGATGAAGACAGAGATCCAATGTGTCTATTCTACCTGGAAATAGCATGGCCCAGAGCTCCCATGGTTTTCCTAAACTTAGTTGGAAAATTTGGCTAAATTAAAAGAATAAAGAGATGTAAATTTGAAATGAGAGAAGGAAAGAGTAGTCTAGGTAGCAAAAATTACACAGATGAGGTAAGAGAAAAGAGCTAGAGAGTCCTACTGGATGATGGGGAATTGTCAAGGCTTTCAAATGAGTGAGATCACGTTCATCTTTAAACTTCCACATGGATCAAATGAAATTTGAAAAATCAAGGTAAACATTTCCAAAGATGCCCTCAAAAACAGCAGATTTGAACAATGACTTTCTGTCCAAACCAAACACCTAATAGGGTTTCTCTTTTCTGAGATATAGAGATCATTCTTCTGGGTGTTCAGCTCTAACCAGCCCAGAGCTACAGACGTGAGAGTTGAAGAGACTCCAAGAAGCGAGCTGACAGCCAGCCTTAGCAAAGGCAGCGGTGTTGATGTCCAACTTTCAGGGGGACAGGTTACCCACCAGGCCAGACCAGTCCTTAAAGAGATACCCGTGTTCAGTGCCAGAGGAAGGGGAAGAAATCACTGAAGGCAGATATAGGGAGTTTGGCTTTGTGTTTAATGATTTGGTAGAGACCGGGTTTCACCATGTTGTCCAGGCTGGTCTCAAATTCCTAAGTTCAAACTATCCACCCACCTCGTCCTCCCAAAGTGCTGGGATTACAGGAATGAGCCATTAAGCCTGGTCCCTGTATCTTGATCTGCCTTTAGGTTACAAAGCCGCATGCAGTTGTCAAAATTCATTAAATAGCATATTTAAGAGTTGTGCATTTCATTCTTCGGAAATTTTACCTTAAAAGAAAAAAGTATATCAATATTCAACTCTAGTTTATGATGTACATGCTGAAGTATTTAGGAAATGTACTGATGTCTTAAACCTAGTTTGTTTTAACTTTTTTATTTTGGTAAAATACAACAGAATTTACTACATTAATCATTTTTGAATGTACAGTTCAGTGGTATTAAGAACATTCATATTGTGCAGCCATCATCACCAACACACAGCTCTGGAACATTTTCATCTTCTAAAATTTCATGCCCATTAAACAATAACTCCTCATTTTCTCCTCCCCATGGCCCCTTCTATTTTCTTTTTTTAAAATCTTTTAGGTTGAGAGATAATGTGAAGGTTTGTTATATAGGTAAATTTCACGTCATGGGGGTTTGGTTATAGATTACTTTGCCATCCAGGTAATAAGCACAGTTACCTGACAGGTAGTTTTTCTGTCTTCACCCTCCTCCCTCCAACCTCAAGCAGGTCCCTGTGTTGGTTGTTCCTTCTGTTTCCATATTACTCAATGTGAAAACCTACTTTTAAATGCATAAGAAAATAAGATGGATGTGGGTTGGAGATTCTTACACACACACAGAGAGAGAGAGTAAAATACACACACACAGTAAAATACTAGATAGTGAGTATATGACAGTTTACCACATTTTTTTTAAAACTTCTGTGTATTTGAAGTTTTCAAAATTAAATGCTGGGGTGGGGGTGGGGGAATCACTGACATAGAAGAACCAGGATTTTCTGACTGGGTACACTAATTTTGAAGAGGCTGCTTCTCTCTCTAACTTTAGGTACCTCTCACCATACTGCCCAAGAGAAGGAATCATTCTGATACCCCTCAGCACTTCGAGGCACGTACACAGATAAGGGAAGCTCAGACTTACCCACTAAGAGAAGACTTCTCACCACCCTCTTCTGAATGCTAACTTCCAGTCTCCTCTTCCTCATTGACTTGAACTTACAGTACCTCCTTTTGTCTTCTACGGAGGAACTCTTTTTTTTTTCACTTGTGTAAGTCATAAGATAGAAAGGTGTTCCTCAAACACTAGAACCGTCAGCTTTAACACAGTGACCAGCTTGATTTTAACACATATATGAATGGTGCCTGCTCCAGGAGAGATGGCAAACTGTGTGCACCTGCAGCTTGGGCTTCCATGGCGCTTAACTCTTGATCCCTAAGTAGGATCACAGCCTTGGAGGTGGCTCGGTCGTTCTCTCAGATAATCCCTCAGAAAATTGCTTTGACTAATCACCTTTCTACTGGCTCTGACTGACCACCATTTGTACTGGCCACAATGATGAACCCACAGAGGGGATGAGATTTTAAGTTCCATTTGAGAATTGTCTTTTCTGGTTTCTCTCTTTAAGATTACAGTTAAGCCTGGGTGCCTGGCTTAGGCCTGTAATCCCAGCACTTTGGGAGGACAAGGCAGGTGGATCACCTGAGGTCAGGAGTTTGAGACCAGCCTGGCCAACATGGTGAAACCCTGTCTCTAATAAAAATACAAAAATTAGCCTGGTGTGGTGACTCACACCTGTAGTCCCAACTACTTGGGTGGCTGTGGCAGGAGAATTGCTTGAACCCAGGATGCAGAGGTTGCAGTGAGCTGAGATCACGCAACTGCACTCCAGAGTCCAGTCTGGGTGACAGAGTGGGTGAGACTCTGTCTCAAAATAAAGAAAAATAAAAAGATGAGGCTCCATTAGCCGGCCATTGCCAGCAAAGCACAATATAGCCTCACTCTGTAATAGCCACACCATGGTTGACTTATTAGGCAAGAGGGTTCCTGGATTCTTCCTGAATCAGACCCAGCCAGGTCTGTTTGTTTACTTGAGGTTCCAATCTTTCACTGTGGGCTGAAAGATCATTTTAGCAGGTAGGAGCTAGAAAAAGTGTAACAGTACAACAAGGGCTGCTGAAGGTCAAGTCAATGCTTTTATAGTTTTGGAGGATGCAGCCCTGGTTAAGAGAGGTTAGCACAGAGAAGAACATAGTCTTATTTGAAAGCTTTCTCATTTTCTGCTTGCATTTGCAACATTTACACTCTAGCTTTCCAGCTAATTGCAAAAGCATTATGTGCTTGATACAGAACACTGGGAAAACACAGAAAAGCATAAAGCAAAAATATTAATAAAATTCATCTATTATTCCACCACTCAAGATAAACACCAGTCTTTGACATATGTCATTTTGCTTTTTTTGTTTGGATTGTTTTGATTACTGCTATGTACTACCCACTTCTACATGTAAGAATTATTAACTATTTGCTTTTATTTCCTAGTCAGAAAGTAGTCAAGGCAATTTAAGTTCCCAAACTGAGTAGGTACATGATTTTTGTTGATTTACAAAGTTTTATACTTGTCTAAAGATTCAAATAATTGAAAATATCTTGGCAGAAAAAGCATATTTCCCACAGTCCCACTCTATAGTGACATCATTAACAGGTTGACAAATACCTTTTCAGTTATTTCTGTTTATAAAACTACATGATTTTTACAACAATGAGATTGTGCTATACATGTGGTTCTATAACTAGCCTGTGAATGGACATTAGATTATTTTAAACTCCTGGCTATTACTTATAATACTACAATGACTGTCTTTCAATCAAATTAAATTACATGTTACAAATATATTATTAGAAACCTATTGGTTCTCCAGAGAGTCAGAACCAATAGGATATAGATCTATGAGAAGGAATTTATTAGAGGAATTGGCTCACACAATTATGGAGACTGCAAAGTCCCCCAATAGGCCATTTGCAGGCTAGAGAACCAGGAAGGCTGGTAGCATCGCTCAGTCCAAGTCTGGAGGCCTGAGAACCTGCAGGGCCACTGGTGCCCGTCCCAGAGTCCAAAGGCTGGAGAATGTGGAGTTCTAGTGTCCATGGTCTGGAGAAGAGGGTATCCTAGCTCCAGAAGAGAGAACATATTTGCCTTTTTTCTGCCTTTTTGTTCTAAGTGGGTCTTTAGCCAATTGGATGGTGGGTGCCCACATTGGGTGAGGGTAAATCTTCCTTACTAAAGCCACTGATTCAAATATCAGTCTCATCTGGAAATACCCTTGCAGCCATACCCAGAAATAATGCCTCACCAACTATCAAGCTGTCCTTTAATCCAGTCCAGTTGGCACCTAAAATTAACCATCACGACAGTCTGAGTAGATACGTCTGTATATATATATATCAGATCTGCTATAACAATCAACCTCCACATCTCAGTTTGCGAAGACAAAATAGTTTAGAGCTTGGTCACATCACCATCTGATACAGGTTTCAAGCAGTGATGATGGTGGGCTCTGATACACATAGTCATTCATTTAGGGACTCTTCCATCTCGTGACTCCATTCTCCTTTTGGTCCTCGCCTTCCTCTGCCTCCTACCTGGGGAAAATCAAAAGGGCATAGAGAAGGTCCACGCATCCACTCACAATCACCTCAGCCCGGAGGTGACCTACATCACTTCCATTCACATTCCACTGGAATAACTGGTCACATGGCTTTATCTATATACAAGACCAAGTGCATACGCAGAAGACAAGAAGAACACAGGCATCGGACAGCACTAACAGCTTTCATGGCATGTTTATTAAACGTCTGCCCACAGGATAAATTCATAAGCAGAATTGCTGAGACTAGGATTAGGAGGACTTTAATTCTGATAATGTCAAACTACTCTCTCTGGAAAAAAAATATATATACGCCCACAACAGTGTATTAAGAGTGTATCTTATCTCACATTTTGTTAACACAAGGTATTTTCATTGTCTTAGGTATTTGTCAATTTGGAAGATAAAAAGTACTATCTTGGGGTTTTATTTTTTATTTATTTTTTTGTCAGTGAGAGTGCGTATCTTTCCATATGAGATTATTTGCATTTATTCTGCTAACGCCTGTTCCTGTACTTTTGCATTTTTCTTTGGGTTATTCATCTTCTATGTTGATTTGTAGTATCTATTTATTAACTTTTGTCATATATGTTGCAAATATTTCCACACTAGTTAACCATATGGATCATTTACCATACTGAATTTTAATATTGTAGATATAATCTAACGTGTGAATTTTCATTTATGGTTTCTGACTCTACTCTCATGCTTAGAAGCCTTCCCAAATGAAAGATTATAAAAAGTACTCACTAAGGCTGGGTGCAGTGGCTCATGCTTGTAATCCCAGCATGTAGGGAGGCCGAGGAGGGTGGATCACCTGAGCTCAGGAGTTTGAGACCAGCCTGACCAACATGGAGAAACCCCGTCTCTACTAAAAATACAAAATTAGCCGGGCATGGTGGCACATGCCTGTAGTCCCAGCTACCCGGGAGGCTGAGGCAAGAGAGTCAGTTGAACCCAGGGGGCAGAGGTTGCAGTGAGCCAAGATCATGTCATTGCACTTCAGCCTGGACAACAAGAGCGAAACTCTGTCTCAAAAAAAAAAAAAAAAAAATCACTAATATTTACTCATAGTACTTTAACGGCTTTATTTTCTACACTTGAAACTAATCACTGGTCAATGAAAAAACCCAGAAAACAATAGAAAAGAGGAAAATCACTGGCAATCTCACATTCAAAGGTATCACTGTAAATATTTGGTATACGTCTCTTTGCCTATTTTTTACCACTATGCAAGATTATCCTGCTGAAAAGACATACACTGTCCTCTGTACACCATTTTACATTGCTATATGTCCCAGAAGAGTCTCAAGGCAATTAGACTAAGTATATGCTATGAATAGGTTTCTTTTTAAATTCTAACAACTTTAAATGACTTTTTTCTAAACCTGAACAACATTTATCACCTTGTGGAACCATACAGAAAAATAACTCAGCTGACAATGTATATGAAAGTAAAGTTGTAAGCAGAAATTTGTGTTACTTGGTTATACTGTAACAACTGGGAGAAAATCCAAACCAAGAAGTGTGCATGTGACTTCACTGTATTGAACAACTTACCCTCAGTAGGACAAAAGTTTTTCTATTCTGATTCCAAAAACCTTATTATAAACCTTATTATTAAGTACTATTCCATATCTGTTTTTTAAATTATACAATGTATACAAACACAAATAGATATTTAATAAGGCAATGTTGAAATTTAGGTGATTATATCTAAAAGTAGTCATACATTCTATATATATTTGTAATAATTACATGCCTTGTGTCTGTATCCTTGCAAATTTTCATATCTCCAGGTAATTTATCATGGAATATTGCCATATGATATATTTCCCTTTCTCCGTGTCCTCAGGAACCCCTGAAATACAAAACCACTCTTAACATAAAGTTTTTTAATTGGCATAACAGAACTTAGAATATTACATTATTAACCATAGTATTAGAATATTATAATATCGTAAGTTCCATTTATTACACCGATAAAACAGTGTGTAGAATAACATTGAAGATGTAGATGTTATGCAGTCAAGTCTCAGTGTGCAAAGGCTATTCCCCTTCCCCACAGGGCCATCGTTGTCCTGAGTGGAATCCTAAGGTGACACATGGAATGAGCTTACCTCTGAGAGGAGCCTTTGGCTCCCCAGGCCTCAGTTGCATTCCTGGAATATGAGAAGTTGCCTGGAATTCCTTCTCCATAGGCCTCAGTTGAACCTGTGTGTGCGTCTCTCTGGATTATGGTTCTGCTGTTCGGTTACTTCACTTTAGAATAGCTTTATTTTCTAAGTTTGTTTTTTTGTGATGGGATCTTGCTCTGTCGTCTAGGCTGGAGTGCAATAGTACGATCACGATTCAACCTCCCAGGCTCAGGTGATCCTCCCACCTCAGCCTCCAGAGTAACTGGGACTACAGGCACCCACCACCACCCTGGCTAATTTTTGATTTTTAGTAGTGATAGGGTCTCTTGATGTTACCCAGCCTTGTCTTGAACTCCTGGCCTCAAGTGATCCTCCTGCCTCGGCCTCCCTAAGTACTGGGTTACAGGTAGGAACCACCAGACCTTGCCTTATTTTCCAGGTTTTGAAAAGCCACAAGTTAGATCATTATTGCTGTCTGTCTAACCTATCCTCTTCCACACATTGCCAAGGTCACTGGAAGAAACAAACGACAAAATCCTTTTCTTCTATCCATAACTTTTCCTGCCTCATCTAGAATCACCACTCTTGACAACAGGGCCCTCCGTTTTTATCTATCACCTTATTAAATCTGTCAGATCACTTTATTTAAAACATTTTATAGACTTCATTTTAGAGAAACTATGAGTATAATTAAAAATTGTAAGCTGACAGTCACTTTAGTTGGTTGCTTTAGGAGAGTGGCAGAAGTCCTCCTGAAGAGCAAACTGCTCTTTTGTTGGGAAAACATCCAGTGAGCTTTTCTAACTGAATGGGGTGGACCCCAGGAGAGTCTGGGCGGGAGAGAGTCAGCCTGAAAGAGAGCCCAGAGTTTCTCTGCACCATCAAGTCACAGGAATTTTTGAGTGGGTTCCACCCACCACTGCAGGGCTGAGGAAGGTCAGACCATGAGAGAGAGACAGTGAAAACAAAAAGCTTTCTTAGAGTCCAGAGGGCAGAGAGCAGGCCCCAGAAATACCTAGTGAGAGTGCCGCCAGTAAGGACTCCTCGAGGGGAAGACTTCAGAAAACTTTAGCAATAGTGTGACCAGGATTCAATTTCAAGTCAGTCCCTGTTTTGTGTTTTGATTCCTCTACATTACTTATATGAAACAAGAAAATACAATAACACACTGCTAATCACAAGAGCATTGTCATGAAGAAAAGGGTGGTGAGTCCATATTTTGAAGTAAAGCATACTAGAATGGGCTGGGGCAGCCTGGAGAGGCAGTGTGCAGATGAAGGGAAGAAACTGAAAAAGAAGCAAGAAAAAAATGAGAAGAAACAAGTCTCAACTCCAGAATCTGCTGGAAAATTGAAGAACACATTGGACTTCCCAAAATTTAGGGGATGGTTGTTAAAGAAAAGGAGGACCTCAGAAGGACAGAAGAGTTAAGGACTCTGGGGGTTTATGGATAATCCTCATATGAAACATAACATTTTTTTTCACTGCTTAAAAAACAACAGACTTCAGCAATGATGTATGTCAGAAAAATGGGCACAGAAAGTGAGGAAGGACTGTGTGCCTGCAGTTTGTCCCATTAAATTGTGGCAATGAAGGCAGGAAGCCTCATGTATATTCACATACAATAGTAATAAGAAAAAGATGAACAGAAAGTGATTATGCAACATTCAACATTTATGCAGTACCCAAAGATTTCATTGACTTGATTCATCTTAATATTGTCATTTTGATACAAAATATCTTGCAGGATAGGAGTAGGCATGGCTACCCCACATCCCATTTGTATTAATCTAAAACAGCCTTGCAGGCCCATTTCCAGAAATTCCTTGGGTAAGTCCATAATGTGCATTCACCTTCAAGCATGAAGCAAATTTCCAGCAGAAATATCAGAGGCCAGGCTTCCGATACAAACTCCTTCAGACTTCTCAGTACCCAAGATATCTCAAATTTTTGAACAGTGAAGTATAAAATACTGGGTGTACAGGGGAAACAGGATATACTGGTGATGGCCCAGGAAAAATATCCAAGGAGATCACATTTTTCTTCTCCAAAGCAAAACAAAATTCATAACTGAAAGGGGAATAGAGAAAGAAGAAAAAGGTTTTCTGGGACCTGTTGTTTTTCTTTCATCCCATTTCTATTCTGCCTGTGAGTGAAAACTGTTGTGGAAAAGTCAGCTGGAGAGACCAGGTCAAAGGACAAGCAGAAGAGGAATTAGGCTTAAGACTGCACTGAGAGGGAACACTAGAGCATGGTGCTAAGTGTTCTTATTGCATCTGTTGGTCTTTCGTTAAATAATGGCATTTCAGCTGGGTTGCAGCCTCACTGGCTCTTGCTCATTGCATCTTTGATGTTTTGCCCAAAGGTATAATTATATTGCATCAGTATACTGTTTTGGCCCACAGAGACCTTAATATTGCTCTCTGGGAAAAGGACAGTTTAATGACTCACATGACATTATGTAGATATGTGTGTATTTGTATCATTTTCTTAACTGAAAGGCCTTCTCCCACCTTGACACTCCCAATCTGCTATTTGCTACCCACATTTTTCTTCTGTTGTTGGTTCTTTTTCTATATGAATTTAATACAATTATGGGAATAAAGCTCTTTCTGAAATTGGGAGAAGCCCTCCAAGGTTGTCATCCCAGTCTCCAAGTTTGAAACCTGTTTAACTCTGGAAGAAAACCACAACAGTGATGACTCATTTTGGAAAGTATCTTTCAGAGGATATAATCAAGGCAAATTACAAATATAAATTTCCAACTAGGTTTTCTTAGTTTTCAATACAAAGACATGTCAAATATAGTTGTAGGCCCAAGATTGTAGAGTTAATTGGTAGATAAGTCATAACTCTAAGGAATGAGTTCTTCTTCTCTTCTTTCTGCTTTATCCAGCAAGTGATTTAATAATTTATAAACGTACCTGCTTGTGTCAGGCATATCAGGCATTTTGCTTGGCATAGCCTGTATGATTTTAAGCCACATGAACTTTTGAGTTTTTGCAACTGGCTGGGACTTATTTGATGACATTTCATAGAAAGTGCTGTGGTGCCTATGTTCTTCCCAATGTGGAAATGTGATTTCAGGTAGGGTTGAAATCAGGATGTGACTCCTGAACTTCCATCTCTAACCATAATGGAATGGCTGGTACTGCACTAGCCCAAAACTACTCTACAACTGGACAGACTATGTGAAGCAACTGATTTCAGGCAGTGGATAACAAGCAATGTAAGGCTGTGGTCCTTGAGAGAAGGGAATTACATGAGATGAGCTACATGACTGCCCCAGCTCTGTGCCTGGAAGCAATTTCCTGACCATGGTACAGAGACCTGGAGTCTGAGCAGAGCATGGTAGTCCTGTCGAGCTGAGGAGGCAGACATCATGGTTCAGGGTAGCTGAAACAAGTGGAACCTGAATAGAGGGAGCTATGTAGAGAGCAAGGATCCCAGAACCCATGCAGGGATCCCCTGCAAATCAGTGGCTGAGAGTTGGGTGAGGCAATCTGAGCCTTACTAGATATCAGATGCTATGCAGTTGAAAGTGGAACCAAGATTCCAGAGGTTGAGCAGTGCTTGGGGAAAAGCAGTGGCAGAGAATGTCAGAGTTCTGATCCTGCCAGAGAGGAGAGATTTATTAACACCTTATTAAAACTCCTGACATCCAGCTGGAACACCCCAAAGTGCTTATATTATGAATAAGGAATATGCCCCTAGAGAAAGACCAACTCTAGACTCACCCTCACAAAGCCTAAAACCAAACCTCAACAGATTTGTATGGGAGACACAGTTTGGAAAGTGACTACTAAAAAATTAGAGCTTGAAAACACCCTAGACTGTCCACAGATCTATATTAGCAATGCAAAACACTAAGTCTATAAAAGTTAAGGTAATGAGCTATCAAATGAACTACCTTCTTAAATATGAATCAACCATTTTTAGAGGAAGACTATAGAATCTAAACATTTCTGTGTTGTCCACAGAGTTCACTAATCACTAGGCATACAAAAGAAAATTACATTAAGACTCAAACAAAAATATGATCTTAATGAATAATCAAATGGAAAACAGCAGATAAATGGAAACTACAAACTGAACATTCTAGAACTAAAAAGAATAGTAACTGAAATAAAAATTTAGCTAAACAGCAGATCAGATTTAACATAGAGTCAATGAACTTAGATACAAACCAACAGAAATGACTGAATCTGGACAGTAGAGAGAAAAAAAGAAAAATAAGCAGAGTTTCAAGGAGATAATATCAAGCAGCCTAGCATACAGATGCTTGAGTCCTAGTAGAGGAAAATAATTTGAAGAAATCATGGCCCCAAACTCCCCACATTTGAAGAGAAACGCTGACACATACAAGAATTTCAGTGAACCCATATGGGACACATATAAGGAAATCCACACCGAGGCACATTAGAACCAAACTGCTGAAAACCAAAGATAAAGAAAAAATCGGAAGAGCAGGCAAGGAGAAAAAGATACTTTATATACAATGGGACAGAAATAAAAATGATCACTGACTTCTCATCAGAAACAATGGAGTTCAGAAGACAATGAAATGACTTTTTAAAATTACTGAAAGAAAAAGCTGTCATCTCAGTTTTATATCCAGCAGAAAGAGCCTCCATAAACGAGAGTTACATAAAGACATTTGCTGAGGAATAAAAGCTGAGAAAATTCATTTCCAGCCTGCCTGCACTATCTGAAGGATATCTTTCAGGTCAAAGAGAAATTTAAATCTCTAACAGCAAAGGGTACCAGGAATATTACATAAGAGAAGATGGGCAGCATCTTCATCAGAAACATGAACAGTTTCAGACAAACGTCTTCAGGACTGTGCTGAAGATAGATCTCATTATAGAATTGAAGTTCCTATAGACTTAATTTTAAGTTACTTCTACCTAAGAGTTAACTGTCTTAATATTTGGCCCTTGTAATCAGAATGGTACTGAGAGTTAGCTGAAAAGTTTTTAAAATTAAAGCATTATTTTCAAGGTTGTCTGGAAATTTGACATTTAATTTTATTCAGCATTGAATATGAACAGCTCAGAGTCTAGTCTCAGAGCTCCTAGCTACTTTTCCTTTGTCCACCAGAAGAGGGTTATGATTCAGTTACATTGTTAATTGCCTCTACTAGTTGTAGGAATTACTACAGAAATAGACTTTCCTGTGATATGTATTGAGTTATCACCTTTAAATACCTAACTTTTCTATAGATAGCACAAGACTAATTAAAGTTTATCTGCAGAATCTGATAAAAGGGTTCATTATTTCTTGTGTTGCCTTTATTTATTTTTGTAATTCCAGAATAATTTTTTTCTATTCTGGCAGAAAAAGATAGATGAGAGCCTAAGAACTACTTTATTAAGGATATACCAATACTTAAGATTTGCTTTGGTTTATTATTAAATTTTTATGTTAATGAGAGCCAATTAGTTTATTATCATAGACGTATTTTGCAGCTAAAACAAATCAAAAGCAACTCATAAATTCAGAGGGCTGGGAGGCTCTTTGAGATGGGAGAATGTAATAATTGGCAGAAATCCTAAGTTATTGGGTGTATGTGTTTGGGGAGAGTGAGGAGGAGACTACATTAGACCAATCAGACAATGAGGCTTGAAAAACTGAGCACTGGAAATGGATGGAATACATGGGTTATAAATGAGGAAATCAAAGTGCATAGTTTATGAGACACTATAAATGCAGTATTTAAAATGTAGTACTTAAAACGTAGTTGGAAGGCTATGGGGAGATCATTTGAAAACAAGAAACATTAAGCAAATGTCCAGAATTGGGGAAGGAGGATAAGAAACCTCTTCAGATATTACCATAATTTTCTATAAATTTCTAGTGGTTCTGGTAGTTACAGGGTTATTTACATATTTTTATGCTCTAGAAATTAAATGATACCATTTTTATTTTCCTGTTAAGAAAAGAACTAATCAAAGATCATTAGAAAATTTTTGAGCTAGACACTGCTAAAAATTTTTTAAATTCTAATTACTAAAGATCAGAATCAAAATCCTATATTTTTAGTTGGCAGAGTAGATGAGCACAATAAATAGCTTATACATTTTCATGGGTTTGTACATTAACTAAAAATACTAAAAAATGTCTAACCATCTATAGTTTTTAATATATTTACATGTCTAACCCAACCCTGGAAGCCCACTAAAACACAAATTCAGATTGCAATCCAGCTACAATGCAAACCAGGCACAAAAGCCTTCTAATGATCTTTGATTAGTTCTTTATTAAATTCATCAAGGGAGCAAAGAAAATTTAATAATCTTCACTAGTTGTCATCTTTCTGATTAGAGTTTTGATTAGAACTTTCAGCTTTTATTTTTCTCCTTGCGAGCCTTCGCCAGAGCTTTGCTATTGCTTCTAGTTAGAGGAAAGAACAAGGCAGATAGAAAAGGTTAAATAGCCCACATCTATTTAACCTTTTAGAACATGCTAAATACACCCCACATTTGCTAATATTCCCTGGATATGGTCATCTATGTCAAGAGTTTATTGAGGGAGAAGGTCAGGAGATCTCTAAGTATCCCCTCCTACCACCTCGCCAGCCTTTTCATAAGGCAATGCATTTCCTAAATAGAAAACCTTCTGCTTTCACAAGCTTCTTGTCCAGAAATGCATCTTACTTGCCTTTGATAGTTATTTCCTGTAGGGGCTGCAACTGATTTTTTTCCTATCTTGTTAAATTTACAAATAAAAATTGTATTGGTGACTGGTTAGTGATACTGTATACATTTCACGCATGAAAGCAATGGGATTATAGAAGCCGCCATCCATAGGTATTTGAGAAATGCCCAATTAGATTTTTCAGAATAAAGGGCTCTGAAAGGTCACTCGGTCTGGAATGAAAGGAGTGAGAAGAACAATAATAATGTTTACATTTTTCTTCTGCATACAGAGTATGGGAGAATAATGATATTCAGATTTCAATATAGCACATTTCTTCCTAGTATTCACAAATATTGCCTCAATTATTTTTATGCCACCTCTGAAAAGTAGAAAATGTGTAGCTATTATCATCTCCATTTCCTGTTAGATCATGCTGTTTTAGTATCTGCTACCTCAAAAGAAGGGCAGCTAGATAGTGTGTTTATAATCACACTCAATCACCGTTAGACTTCAGCATTGGAAAGAGATAATAGGAAAGAAGGCAAAAAATAATAAAAATGCAAACATGGGAAATTCTTAACCTACAAAAAGATTGTGTTCCAAAAGTTCATTGATCAGGCTATTGTTTAGAACTCAAAAATCTATATTTCCATGGAAACAACATTATAATTGCTAGTTAGGTTCCTACGATAGCCCATCACAGTCAATTTATTTATGTAGTTGAAAATACAAGTACTACAAAAATTATAGTAGCAGAAAACTATTAATTTAGAAATATATGGCATTTTAACTACATACAAGGAGGTTAAATCACTTTTTTTCAAATTAACCTCGTAGGCAAATGTATCTTCATAGCCCCAGGTCAGTACTTCACACACTAGCAATACTGATGCTGTGCCGAGCACTGGGACACTCACAACCACAGGATCCTCAGAAGGAACTGTCTGAAAGTCCATCAAATAGGTCACTTTCCCCTTTATTTCCTAGGCCACACTAGACATTGACAACCTGGGAAAGGGCAAGTTGGTGTCAAAAAATTTTGGAGTCCAAGGATCCCAGAGGACGTTCTCCTTCTCACTGCAAGTGTGGTACAGGTCCCTGATTCAAAGGGCGCTTTCCAGTAAATTAAACTCTAGGTTATTTTCAAAGTATGCTGGGCACATACGACATGCCAAGCACCTCAATGCTGAATAGAATACTAAAAACCTTAATTCTGGGCTCTAGCATGCTTATAGTAATATAAACAACATGTGAAAAAAAATATGGTACATAGTATACTAGGAGTAGGGTATATTTAAAGAATGTCAAAACCAGTGTTTAGTTTCAACGCCAATGAGCAAATGAAAACCTAAAAGGAATCAGTTGAATCAATTGCTAAACTAATTGGAGTCCTTGTTCAGAACACTGAATTGAGGTTATTCTTGCCTTATTGCTACTGAGAAATCGGTCTGATTTCTCAAAATTTAACAGAGTTTTTTTTAATGTCTCTGTATAATTTCTCTAAATGTGTAAGATAAAAGGGTCAACTAGATAGTCTGAAGTTTTAAATTCAAATATAAGAATTGCATTTTTGAGTGCTGTTCTAAGCTATTCTTAAAACCTTTCTAGCCAGGCTCAGTGATTCATCCCTATAATCCTAACTACACAGGAGGCCAAGGAGAAAGGATGGCTTGAGGTCAGGAGTTTGAGACCAGGGCAATACAGCAAGATTCCCATCTCTAAACACAATTTTTTTTTTTAAGTTCTAGCTACTTGGGAGGCTGAGGTGGGAGGATTACTTAAGCCCAGGAGTTGGAGGCTGCAGTGAGCTATGATCATGCCACTGCACTCCAGCTTGGGTGACAGAGCAAGACTTCATCTCTAAACAAATAAAAACCTTTCTTTCTCTTTCCTTTCTTTTTTAATCTTCGAGTTTCTGTTTCTATTGTTTTGCTTCTATTATTCCAATCTACCTCTATTATTTCAGATACTATTTTTCTATCATCTCTAAATAAACTTTTCTCAAAAACCTTTCTTTCTCTCTTTCCTTTCTTTTTTAATCTCCGAGTTTTTGCTTCTATTATTTCACTCCAGTGGACAGTACTCCAGTTATGCTACATGGAAGAATACAATAGACAGCATAACTAGAATCCTTCCAAACTTAACTAGCTGGAAGGATCCTAACTCCAGCATATAATTAGACTAATAGTAAAGTATTTCTACAGCCACACAAAAAGTAAAATACATACATATATATGACAGTTGACTGAATCAATAGTTTAAACTCCCAATAATAGGTTTTAATGGAAGGAATGCAAGGGCATAATGATTTACTAAAGAGCGGGTATTCTTTTGTGTAGGTAACGATCATAGAAATGGAACCAGAAAGTGGGAGTTAATTCTATTTTCTAGTACACAGACAACACACATGAAACCAGCTTGACAAAAAATGGCCTATTCAGCCAAAGTCATATAGAGAAAATATCAAGATAGAAAATAAGCCATTCAGCAGCAACAGTTCTGAGCATCGGGTGCAACAATATTATTGGCAAGAGCTTTCCCTTCAAGCAACCAGCATCACTGGACTTCAAAAGGATACAATTCACATGCCTGGGAATGTGCAGGCCAACAGCAGGGGAGGGAGGGGGTGTCTTTTTGTGAGAAAGCATGAAATTTTTCTTAGGTACATTATAAAATGGCTTGGCAGAAGCTTGGCGTGTAAATACTAAGGTTAGCATATTCTTTGTTGTAGCTCTACAGAATGTTAAGCACTGTATTTTTTAAATCTTAAGATTTTAGAGTGCTTAAAATGAGTACTCTTTCCATTTAATTGGAGCCTTTTTTCCCCCTCTGATGGGCAGACTATGAGGTTTCCTAAGTGCTTTCCCTAAGTCTCGGAATCAAAGAGATTTGATTGGTTCTTTCCTTCACCAGCTTATTTCATTGTGTTGGATGATGACTTGGCTTTTCATGTAACCCTGAGAGAGAGGGATTTGTTTACGCTCCCCTGGGCTTTGGGAGGGGACTGAGGTCTCTGAGGAAGAAGGCGGCTTTGGACAACATTGAGAACTAGGATTGGGTGGTGAAGTTGTATAATGAGACCACATTCTACCCAGGACTGAACACAACTATCAAAGCCAACCTACTCGGAGCATATGACAGAGAAGTTAAAATGGGTTCAGTCTCCTTTGTAAATAAAATTGTGGGGTCCCAGTTAGAATAAGCTGTTTTTAATGACATAAGTAAGCATGGCATCTCTAGAAGTTATGCATTAACATCTTTTCACCAGTGTGCAAAGAAGGCAAAGAAAACCTAACACAGGAAATGGGCCAGCTAGCTTCCTCCATTCCCAGTCATTTATTAGAAAATAATTAAGTTTTCAACACAAAATAAGTTGGCAAAACAAGCAGTATTAATTTACAAAGAGGAGAAAAAGTATTGAAATAACTTTGCACTCAGTATTGCTGGGTTTAAAATGGTTTCTCTTTTGCAAAGATGCTTGTTCTGACATGTAGGAAATTGACCTTCTCAGCCATGGAACTAATTAGCCATGAAAGTCATTCTATCCCAGGAGAGAAAGATTATGGTATAGCCTCTATCATCCACTTTATAATTCATGGCTAGAATTGCCTGTCCTAACCTGATTTGTTGGTCACTATAACGTTCAGATGGTGTTTTCCTTCGTGATCCTAAGAATTGTATTAGGAGAACTGCACTTTCAACCTTCCAGTGCAGGCCAACTATATTTAGACTTTTGTTTGCTAATGCTTCAACCATTTAGTAGAAGTGAGCAAAAGTTTTGGAAGAAAACCACCAAAAATTGGCAATCCCTGCACAGTTGTTTCACAATATTCAGTATTAGTCAAGATCTATATTATCATACCTTCCATTTCTGCCTGACACATGAATATGACTGTTAAAACCAAAGATAAAGGTACATTCTCTAGCAACCACAGAGAGATTTTTGGGACAACTGCAATGATAAAGGAAATATCTCTGAGACGTATTAAGTGCAAAAAGCTGGATGTAGCCCAACACATACAATAGGAGTCTATTGATATAAAATCCAAGTATATGTATATATTTCAGTCTGGAAGGACACACATCAAACACCCTGCTTAGAAAAGGTACTTTTGCTTTGTCTGGAATATTTGAACTTTTATAAAGGAAATTTATTAGTGTGTTTTCACTGAAACAAAACAATTTAAAACATATAGCACTAAATATTCAGACATAGTTGAGCCTTAATAACTTATACGTATTTTACTCTGCTTTGTCAGGAACGCGTTTAGTCCTTATGTTCTCTGTAGCATATTTTATTAAAAAGGCATCAAGGACTTAGGATTTGTCAGAAGACAGAGGAAAATTGTGAGCTAGCTGTTGCTCTAGGGTGCCTACAATACTTTCACATACTACCTAGTATGAAATCCCACACGAGAGCCATGAGGTGGTTGGATGGACAAAGTAACAACATGAAGACCTTTTGAACTTACCATTAATCTTGGCTGACTGATAAGAGGAACATGTAAGCACTCTAGAATGACAGTTCTTTTGAGCAATTTATTTTGCAGTGTTTAGAATTGCTAGTTTTTACAGTGCGTCTGACTGTATTTTAAAAAGAACTTCTCATCCTGTTCACTGACAGCTTTTTAATAATTGATATATACCATGAGTCACAAAGCCACTAAGCAAGTTTTCAAGTTTTCAAAAGCAGTTTCAAAAAGCCCTAACAAAATTTTACTTGCCTCACCAAATGTGGAAGTTCCTCCCACAGCTTCTTCACTGCCCTAATATTCCAAGACCCCATCAATTCCTACAAAAAACAAAAAGGAAAAATAAATCGATCAGGAAATACCCATCTAACTGTTTCATTAACCTCCTCAGCTGAAACTACAGTTGAGTTAAAGGAATGGTGCTGGTAAAATACCTAAAATGTTAATTTAAAAAAATACTTGGGATAATCATCTCTCTTTTTGACCCAACCTTAAATTTAAATGCTTTTTTTTCTATAGATTGGAAGCAAGGGATTTATTTTTAACTCTCAATCTGTTGTCATTATGCTGGGGGTAAATACATGAAGGCAGTGATCAAAGTGAAAATAATCTCACAGAGAAACAGACAGAGATGGAGAGACAATGTGCCTTTAAATCACCAGAGTCCATAGAGGTAGAAAGAACATAGGACAAACATATAGCCAGGTCCTAACCCTGGGGGAGAGAGAGCCCTGCTGGCTTGATGGGGTAAGCACATAAAAAAGGCAGCACCCTTCACCTGCTCTAAGTGTCACACATTCTTGCTTTTTCACTGCTTCCTCTAATGTCTTTTCATCATGGTCTTAACACTGTCTTACAAACTGTTCTATCTACTACTCGCCCCTGCCACTTCTAGTGAATGATTTGGGATGGGCAAGATGAGCCGAGAATGACAGGATCCTGGAGAATATTCACTCACCAGCTGTGAGAAGTAGTCAGTGGACCACTGCGGCTCTTTATTTACACAGTGAAGTTATTCCCCTGGACACCTGAAGGTTACTTCCAGGTGTAGCATTTGATATTTTCATCCCTTTTGGTCAAAGATGTGACAGTGCCTGAGGAAATTAAGTGTCCTATGATGTTAAACAATATTAAATAGCAATACTACAGGAATCTCTTCCTTCCAGTGTACTTGTAAAAATGGTTCTGATGTCTCCTAGCAGCAATGCAGAACCACAATGTAAAGGGATGGGGACATGGAGGTCAGTGGGGAAATGTATAGATTGTAGTATCCAGTGTTTTCAAATTATCTGCCTATACCTGAAAACAGAATCAATAAATGTTCAAGTATATAGAGTTGTTTTATATATATATATATAAAAAAAAGGTTCTAACTTTAATACATTAAAGACATTTTCCTGGAAACTTTTCTAATTTAGCATAATGAAAAGAACCACTGGTTTTTAAAGTGCAGTTGAACAGGCAAATTCCCTTTATAAGAAAATAACACATAAATGCAAGGATTACAACTCTGTAATTGCTTGAAATCTTTTCTACCAGTGAATGCTGAAATTCATAACTACTTATATTCCCTTCTTTAAACAAATGTTTTACCCTTAGTATTTTATAGCCTCTTCCTTTATATCCTCCTAAGTAAAAACTCTAATTTCGTGGCAAATGTTTAGTGAAATACGATTCATCTTACCTATTTCATTCTATCCATGTGGCTTCTAAGTCTTGAGAGTAAAGGTGGAAATTGTCCATTGCAAATTGTTCCTGTCATAGTTTCCTGAATATTTCAGTATTCAATTAACCATAGTTTAAATTAGTCAGAACATCCAGGAAATGAACACCGGTGAGACTGAATGAGGCAGAAAATTTGATTGTGTTATACATGAAATTCAGCTATTCAGTAAAATTCTCCAATTGTGGTAATTCTGCTGTCCTGATTACAATTATTTCATCTATGTGGTGCATATATATTTTAATCTTCTCCTGACACTGTCTGTTGTTATAAATGAATTTGTCTTCACAGCTATTCACAAACGCATTTGCATTATTGAGGTCACGTCTGACTATAGGTCTTGGTTCTGTGATTTAAACAATACTTAATCTTACCTCCTGGGATTATTTTTACATTAGATGGTAATTGATTGGAAATCCACTGACAAATAATAAAGATATCATTTTCTGGTAATGAACTTGACAAAGGAGGATTCATGCCCTTATATTTTAAAAAGAAACATTTCTTGACCTTGAATACAAGACTAAAACTACCTTATATCCCAAAATAATCACAATAGACTGTTAGTTAAACTTAACCATTTTTTGGCAAAAGCCCTTCTAGCTATGTGCAGAATTCCAGTAAAATTGGGGTCTAAACATGTTTTCACCCCATGTGGCCCTGACCTCTGGACGTTAGTCTACTTTTCTACACGCAGATTTTCTTTTCCATTTTCCTTCTTTCCTCCCTCTCTCCTTCCTTTTCTTTCTTCCTTCATTTCTTTATTTCCTTGACATATTTCTTTGTTCTTTTTTTTTAATCCATGGTGTCTAGTTTCTTTTTCCACTTTCCATTGTTGAGGTGAGATTCCACAGGGAAAAAAAAGTGAAAAGTAAAAAATTGCAGCCTTGGGGGAGTGCAGAGAAGATATGGGGGCAGTGACATAGTTTTTATTGTCTCCTTTTAATTAATTTTCCCCTATTTCGACTAATTTTATTCTTTTCAAAATTTTTTTAATTTTATTATTATTTCTAGACATGGAATCTTGATAGACTGCCCCAGCTGGCTTCACACTCCTGGGCTCAAGTGATCCTCCTGCTTCAGCCTTCTATGTAGGTGTGCACCACCTAGTCCGGCTATTTTTGCTTTTTACTTCACTCAATTTATATAACAAAACCTAAGACAAGTACTCTGGCTTCAGCTTTTTTTTTTTTCATGATTTTTTTTTTATTGCATTTTAGGTTTTGGGGTACATGTGACGAACATGCAAGATTGTTGCATAGGTGCATATGGGGCAGTGTGATTTGCTGCCTTCCTCCCCTTCACCTATATGTGGCATTTCTCCCCATGCTATCTCTCCCCAACTCCCCACCCCTCACTGTCCCTCCCCTATTTCCCCCCAACAGACCCCAGTGTGTGAGGCTCCCCTCCCTGTGTCCATGTGTTCTCATTGCTCAACACCCACCTATGAGTGAGAACATGCAGTGTTTGATTTTGTGTTCTTGTGCCAGTTTGCTGAGAATGATGGTTTCCAGGTTCATCCATGTCCGTACAAAGGACGCAAACTCATCATTTTTGATGGCTGCATAATATTTCATAGTCTATATGTGCCACATTTTCCCTGTCCGGTCTATCATCAATGGGCATTTGGGTTGGTTCCAGGTCTTTGCTATTGTAAACTGTGCTGCAATGAACATTCGTGTGCATGTGTCCTTATAGTAGAACGATTTATAATCCTTTGGATATATACCCAGTAATGGGATTGCTGGGTCAAATGGAATTTCTATTTCTAGGTCCTTGAGGAATCGCCACACTGTCTTCCACAATGGTTGAACTAATTTACACTCCCACCAACAGTGTAAAAGTGTTACTATTTCTCCACATCCTCTCCAGGATCTGTTGTCTCCAGATTTTTTAATGATCTGATCGCCATTCTAACTGGCATGAGATGGTATCTCAGTGTAGTTTTGATTTGCATTTCTCCAATGACCAGTGATGATGAGCATTTTTTCATATGCTTGTTGGCCTCATGTATGTCTTCCTTTGTAAAGTATCTGTTCATATGCTTCGCCCACTTTTGAATGGGCTTGTTTTTTTCTTGTAAATCTGTTTTAGTTCTTGGTAAATTCTGGATATCAGCCCTTTGTCAGATGGGTAAGCTGCAAAAATTTTTTCCCATTCTGGTGGTTGCCGATTCACTCTAATGACTGTTTCTTCTGCCGTGCAGTAGCTGTGGAGTTTGATTAGGTCCCATTTGTCTATTTTGGCTTTTGTTGCCAATGCTTTTGGTGTTTTGGTCATGAAGTCCTTGCCTATGCCTATGTCCTGAATGGTTTTGCTTAGATTTTCTTCCATGGTTTTTATGGTGTTAGGTCTTATGTTTAAGTCTTTAATCCATCTGGAGTTAATTTTAGTGTAAGGTGTCAGGAAGGGGTCCAGTTTCTGCTTTCTGCATATGGCTAGCCAGGTTTCCCAACACCACTTATTAAACAGGGAATCCTTTCCCCATTGCTTGTTTATATCAGGTTTGTCAAAGATCGGATGGTTGTAGATATGTTGTGTTGCCTCCAAGGCCTCTGTTCTGTTCCATTGGTCTATATCTCTGTTTTGGTACCAGTACCATGCTGTTATGTTTACTGTAGCCTTGTAGTATAGTTTGATGTCCGGTAATGTGATGCCTCCCGCTTTGTTCTTTTTGCTTAGAATTGACTTGGCTATGTGGGCCCTCTTTTGGTTCCATATGAAGTTTAAGGTGGTTTTTTCCAGTTCTGTGAAGAAGGTCATTGGTAGCTTGATGGGGATAGCATTGAATCTGTAAATTACTTTGGGCAGTGTGGCCATTTTCACGATATTGATTCTTCCTAATCATGAACATGGAACGTTTCTCCATCTGTTTGTGTCCTCTCTTATTTCATTGAGCAGTGGTTTGTAGTTCTCCTTGAAGAGGTCCTTTACGTTTCTTGTTAGTTGTATTCCTAGGTATTTTATTCTCTTTGTAGCAATTGTGAATGGCAGTTCGTTCTTGATTTGGCTCTCTTTAAGTCTGTTATTGGTGTATAGGAATGCTTGTGATTTTTGCACATTGATTTTGTATCCTGAGACTTTGCTGAAGTTGCTTATCAGTTTCAGGAGATTTGGGGCTGAGACAATCGGGTCTTCTAGATATACAATCATGTCATCTGCAAATAGAGACAATTGGACTTCCTCCTTTCCTATTTGAATACCCTTTATTTCTTTTTCTTGCCTGATTGCTCTGGCTAGAACTTCCAATACTATATTGAATAGGAGTGGTGAGAGAGGGCATCCTTGTCTAGTGCCAGATTTCAAAGGGAATGCTTCCAGTTTTTGCCCATTCAGTATGATATTGGCTGTTGGTTTGTCGTAAATAGCTTTTATTATTTTGAGATACGTTCCATCAATACCTAGTTTATTGAGGGTTTTTAGCATAAAGGGCTGTTGAATTTTGTCGAAGGCCTTCTCTGCATCAATTGAGATAATCATGTGGTTTTTGTCTTTGGTTCTGTTTATGTGGTGAATTACGTTTATAGACTTGCATATGTTGAACCAGCCTTGCATCCCCGGGGATGAATCCTACTTGATGATGGTGGAAAAGCTTTTTGATGTGCTGTTGCAATCGGCTTGTCAGTATTTTATTGAAGATTTTTGCATCTATGTTCATCATGGATACTTGCCTGTAGTTTTCTTTTCTTGTTGAGTCTCTGCTGGGTTTTGGTATCAGGATGATGTTGGTCTCATAAAATGATTTGGGAAGGATTCCCTCTTTTTGGATTATTTGGAATAGTTTCAGAAGGAATGGTGCCAGTTCCTCTTTGTATGACTGGTAGAATTCGGCTGTGAACCCATCTGGACCTGGGCTTTTTTTGGGTGGTAGGCTCTTAAATTGCTGCCTCGACTTCAGACCTTGTTATTGGTCTATTCAGGGTTTTGACTTCTTCCTGGTTTAGGCTTGGGAGGAGGCTACTGTCCAGGAATTTATCCATTTCTTCCAGGTTTTCTAGTTTATGTGCATAGAGTTGTTTGTAATAATCTCTGATGATGGTTTGAATTTCTGTGGAATCTGTGGTGATATCCCCTTTATCATTTTTTATTGCATCTATTTAGTTATTCTCTCTTTTCTTTTTTATTAATCTGGCTAGTGGTTTCTCTATTTTGTTGATCTTTTCAAGAAACCAGCTCCTGGATTTATTGATTTTTTGAAGGGTTTTTTGTGTCTCTATCTCCTTCAGTTCTGCTTTGATCTTAGTTATTTCTTGTCTTCTGCTAGATTTTGAGTATTTTTGATCTTGCTCCTCTAGCTCTTTCAACTTGGACGATAGGGTGTCAATTTTAGATCTCTCCTTGCTTCTCATGTGGTCATTTATTGCTATATATTTTTCCCTAGAGACTGCTTTAAATGTGTCCCAGAGATTCTGGTATGTGGTGTCTTCGTTCTTGTTGGTTTCAAAGAACATCTTTATTTCTGCCTTCATTTCATTGTTTATCCAGTCAACATTCAAGAGCCAGTTGTTCAGTTTCCATGAAGTTGTGCGGTTCTGGGTTGGTTTCTGAATTCTGAGTTCTAACTTGATTGCACTGTGGTCTGAGAGACTGTTTGTTATGGTTTCCATTCTTTTGCATTTGCTGAGGAGTGATTTACTTCCAAATATGTGGTCAATTTTAGAGTAGGTGTGATGTGGTGCTGAGAAGAATGTATATTTTGTGGATTTGGGGTGGAGAGTTCTGTAAATGTCTATTAGGTTTGCTTGGTCCAGGTCTGAGTTCAAGTCCTGGATATCCTTGTTAATTTTCTGTCTCATTGATCTGTCTAATATTGACAATGGGGTGTTAAAGTCTCCCACTATTATTGTGTGGGAGTCTAAGTCTCTTTGTAAGTCATTAAGAACTTGCCTTATGTATCTGGGTGCTCCTGTATTAGGTGCATATATATTTAGGATCGTTAGCTCTTCTTGTTGCATTGATCCTTTTACCATTATGTAATGTCCTTCTTTGTCTCTTTTGATCTTTGTTGCTTTAAAGTCTATTTCATCAGAGATGAGAATTGCAACTCCTGCTTTTTTTTGCTCTCCATTTGCTTGGTAAATCTTCCTCCATCCCTTTATTTTGAGGCTTTGTGTATCCTTGCATGTGAGATGGGTTTCCTGGATACAGCACACTGATGGGTTTTGGCTTTTTATCCAATTTGCCAGTCTGTGTCTTTTGATTGGGGCATTTAGTCCATTTATGTTTAGGGTTAATATTGTTATGTGTGAATTTGATACTGCCATTTTGATGCTAGCTGGCTGTTTTGCCCGTTAGTTGATGCAGATTCATTGTGTTGATGCTCTTTACCATTTGGTATGTTTTTGGAGTGGCTGGTACTGGTTGTTCTTTTCTATGTGTAGTGCCTCTTTCAGGAGCTCCTGTAAAGCCGGTCTGGTGGTGATGAAATCTCTGAGTACTTGCTTGTTCGCAAAGGATTTTATTTTTCCTTCACTTATGAAGCTTAGTTTGGCTGGATATGAAATTCTGGGTTGAAAGTTCTTTTCTTTAACGATGTTGAATATTGGACCCCACTCTCTTATGGCTTGTAGGGTTTCTGCTGAGAGATCTGCTGTGAGTCTGATGGGCTTCCCTTTGTGCTAACCCAACCTTTCTCTCTGGCTGCCCTTAGCATTTTCTCCTTCATTTCAACCCTGGTGAATCTGACGATTATGTGCCTTTGTGTTGCTCTTCTTGAGGAATATCTTTGTGGTGTTCTCTGTATTTCCTGGACTTGAATATTGGCTTGCCTTGCTAGGTTGGGGAAGTTTTCCTGGATAATATCCTGAAGAGTATTTTCCAGCTTGGATGCATTCTCTTCGTCACATTCAGGTACACCTATCAAATATAGATTAGGTCTTTTCACATAGTCCCATATTTCTTGTTGACTTTATTCATTCCTTTTTACCCTGTTTAATCTTGCCTTCTCATTTTATTTCACTGAGTTGATCTTTGACCTCTGATATCCTTTCTTCTGCTTGGTCAATTCGGCTGTCGAAACTTGTGCATGCTTCGCAAAGTTCTCGTGTTGTGTTTTTCAGCTCCATCAACTCACTTATATTCCTCTCTAAGTTGTCCATTCTCGTTAGCATTTCGTCAAATCTTTTTTCAAGGTTCTTAGTTTCTTTGCATTGGGTTAGAACATGTTCTTTTAGCTCACGAAAGTTTCTTATTACCCACCTTCTGAAGGCTGATTCTGTCATTTCATCACACTCATTCTCCATCTAGTCTTGTTCCCTTGCTGGTGAGGAGTTGTGATCTCTTGTAGGAGGAGAGGTGTTCTGGTTTCGGGTGTTTTCATCCTTTTTGCGCTGGTTTCTTCCCATCTTTGTGGATTTATCCACCTGTCGTCTTTGTAGTTGCTGACTTTCTGATTGGGTCTCTGAGTGGACGTCCTGTTTGTTGATGATGAAGTTATTTCTGTTTCTTAGTTTTCCTTCTAACAGTCTGGCTCCTCTGCTGTAGGACTGCTGAGGTCCACTCCAGACCCTGCTTGCCTGGGGATCACCTGCAGCAGCTGCAGAACAGTAAAGGTTGCTACCAGTTTCTTCTTCTGCTTTGTCCCAGAAGGATACCTGCCAATTGTCAGTCTGAGCTCTCCTTTATGTGGTGACTCTTTGGATATACGGGGGTCAGGGAACTACTTGAGGAGACAGTCTGTCCTTTATAGGAACTCCAGTGCTGAGCTGTGAGCTCTGTTTTTCATTCAGAGCTGCTGAGCAGGTACATTTAAGTCTGCTGCAGCAGAACTCATAACCCCCTTTTTTTTCCCAGATGTTCTGTCCTGGGGAATTAGGGCTTTATTTATGATTTTCTGCTGTGCTGCTGCCTTTTTTTTTTTTTTCCAGGGCTGCCCTGCCCAGCAAGGAGGCAGCCTAGTCACTGTCTGCCTGCAGAGGCTTCACTGAGCTGCTGTGGGCTCCACCCAGCTGCCGTGTGCACTTCCCTGCAGTCCTGTTTATATGGGTATAGTTAGAACTGCCTCGGCAATGGTGGCCCGCCTCTGTAATGACGGACTCTCTCTGTAATGGTGGGTTGCCTCAGCAACAGCAGGCTGCCTCAGCAATGGCAGACTGCCTCCGTAGTGGTGGAGTGCCTCAGTAATGGTGGACGCCCCTCCCCCACAGAGCTGGACCGTCCTGGGTTCAGCTGTGCTTGCTGTGAAACTCTCAACCCAGAGCGTTTCCAATTGCTGTATTTTTTGTTTTTGTTTTTGTTTTTTTTTGTGGGGGTGGGACCAGCCAGGCCTGATCACCTGGCTCCCTGCCTCAGAGCCTTTTGTTTTTTAGTTGAACGGTCAGCTCTCTCCCAGGTGTTCTGTTCGCCTGTTGAAAAGGCGCCAGGATCTGTGTGATTTCCCATGTGGCGACCCACTGTGCTGGCTGAAACAGCAGCTCTGAGATTCATGGCACTTTTTTGCCTGGGAATCTCCTGGCCTGGCTCCCTGTTTCAGTCCCCCTCTTTTTTTTTTTAATCAGATGAATGAGAGACTCTCTTATGCTGTAAGCGATTATAATTTAAAGGTTTGTGTGTGTATGTATAAAATAAGCTATTATATATGTGTATATTCTATATATTATATAACATATAATATACTCTAATAAATCCAAAATAAAGAATGTATGCATTAAAGAGTCACTTGTGAACTCTTGGGGAGTTAGGATAGCAACCAGCTACTTATACACCTATAGTAGTTTGTATATCATCATCTAACTAGGTTTTCTTGATAAAGTTTTTACTGTGGTGCAACCTCAAAATTGTTAAGGCTTTTTTCTTCTTCCTCAATTCCTTTTCCTGGATTTACATTAGGAGTACAGATAATGAAGACAAATAATTCGCAGTCACCTAACGACCTTGGAGTTTCAATAGTGAATTCTTTTGTTTTTGAATGTTAGAATCTTTAATAATGAGGTAATTATTAGCTCTTTCACCATTTAATCTTCATCTTCGATAGTTTAGTCATTGTCTTACAAGAAGTTGTGCCTTCTTCCTGATGGTAATTTTTGCCATGAAAATTCACTTTAAGGTAGAGAAACCTCCAGCAGAGAATATAATACTCAGCAAGGCACTGTTTTATCATTTATATGATATAAAAAACTAATTTGTGAATGCATGGGGCCAAGAAGGGAAGATGTTACAGAAAAAAATTCCTTCATTTGGTGACTCACTGTATTCAGATTGGGTAATTAAATGATAATGTTGAAATTAGACATATAACAATTGAAATTATTTACAGACATCTCTACTTGGATGTCCCAAAGGGAACCGAATCCTAACTTGTTTAAAACTGAACTTCCCCAGCTCCCTGCCCCTCTCCCAGAGAGAGAGAGAGATGGGGGTCTGCTACTCTTCTTATGCTCCTGATTTCAACATAATGCACCACACCTCCCTCACCACACAGCCCCACTCAGGCCCTCATCACCTCTCACATCACTGTAGCCAATGCCTCCTGACCCTCCTGTCTTACCTCTCCCCGACCCATCCTGCACACAGTTCCTGGAGTGATCTTTATTGTAAGTAATATTTAATGATATTTTCTAATCACAACAGTAATTTGGTTTGTTGGAGTAAATTTGAAAAATACAACAAAATCACAAAAAAAAATCTCACTACTCATTGATACCATTAACATTTTGGTATCTTTTCAGCATGTTTGTGATAGTGTGTGCATAATTTTGGAGGGTCCACATTATTATATAAACTGTTCTTTAAGTTTCATATTGAAGTAATAATATACATAAGTTAAGAGCATCATTAATTTTTACAAAGTCAACCCTGCTATGTAACTACCACCCAGATCACTCACAGAAAGCCCTCATTTTGTCCCCTCCCACTCGTTACCTCCTCAAAGGTAACCACTATTCTAATGGCATTGATTACTTGTGCACATGTTTCAATTTTACATAAACAGAATCGTACAACATGTTTTCTTTAGCTTCTGTCTCCTTTCACTTAATGCTGTAGCAGTTTATTTTATTTCTTTCGAGACAGGGTCTCACTGTGTCACCCTGGCTGGAGTGCAGTGGCACCAACTCAACTCACTGCAGCCTCAACCTCCCATCCAGGTCCCAGCTACTTGGGAAGCTGACCATCCCACTTCAGCTTCCCAAGTGCTGGGACCACAGGCAGACACCACCAGCAGACACCACCACACCTGGCTGATTTTATTTTTTATTTTTTGTAGAGATGGCATCTCACCATTTACCCAGACTGGTCTCAAACTTCAGGACTCAAACAATCCGTTCACCTTGGCCTCCCAAGGCACTGGAATAACAGGTGAGGCAGCATGCCTGGTCTGTTCATTTTTATTATGTAGTATTCCATGTACAAATGTAACAAGATTTATCCATTCTACTCTTATTAGATTCTGAATGTTTCTGTTATTATAAATTATACTGCTATGGACATTCTCGAATGCATCTTCTGGTGCACATATAGATGCATTTCTGTTGGGTATAAACCTAGGAGTGAATTTTTGGGATCAAAGAATACATGTTTTAGCTTTAATAGATACTGCCAAAGAATGTTTCAAAGTGGTTGTACAAATAATCTCCTATTAGTAGTATGTAAAATTTCCATTGCTTAACACTGTAGGTGTCAACATCAGTGTCAACACTATGGATTTTTGTTTTTATTTCTAAATTTGCCATTCTGATGGATGTGTAGAGTTATCTTGATAATTTGTGATTCCCTCATGGCTAATGTTGTTTTCATAGGCTCAATAGCTATTTGGATATTGTTATAAACTAAATATTTGTGCCCCCGCCAAAATTCATATGTTGAAATCCTAACCCCCACTGTGATGGTATTAGGAGACAGACCTTTTGGGAGTAATTAGGTCAAGAGAGTGGAATTGTCATGAATGGATTTAGTACCTTTATAAGAAGAGAAGAGAGAGAGATTATTTCTCCCTCTGCTGTGTGAGGATACAATGAGGAGACAGCCATTCTGCAAATCAAAGAGGACCTCACCAAGAATGCAATCACGCTGGAATCCTAATCTCAGACTTCCAGCCTACAGACCTGTGAGAAGTAGATGTGTGGTGTTTGACCAACTAGTCTATGGTATTCTGCTATAGCAGTCCAAGCTGACTAAGATAGATGTTCTCTTTTGGAAGTGCCTGATAAAAACTTGGGTTTTATTTTTTATTTTTATTTTATTTTATTTTATTTTTTGAGATGAAGTCTCACTCTGTCGCCCAGGCTAGAGTGCAGTGGCGCCATCTTGGATTACTGCAACCTCCACCTCCCAGGTTCAAGGCTCCTGCCTGAGCCTCCCAAGTAACTGGGATTACAGGCACCCACCACCATGTTCAGTTAATTTTTGTATTTTTAGTAGAGACAGGCTTTCACCATGTTGGCCAGGTTGGTCTCGAACTCCTAAACCTGCCTGCCTCGACCTCCCAAAGTGGTGGGATTACAGGTGTAGATCACTGTGCCTGATCTTTTTTTTTTTTTGGAGTTCTCATATTCTGAATACACGCCCTTTGACATAGGAGATCTTTTAAAATACTGAATATTAAGTTCTTAATTGTATTGTGAATATCTTTACCTACTCTGTGGTTGTATTTTCACTATTTTGATGTTTTTTCTGGCTTGTTTGTAGAGATGGGATCTCATTATATTGCCCAGGCTAGAGTGCAGTGGTTATTCACAAGTGTAATCATAGCACACTATAGCCTCAAATTCCTGGGTTCCAGTGATCCTCCCACCTCACCCTCCTGAGTAGCTAGGACTACAGGTGTGTGCCACCATGCCTGGCTTATCTCAATGTCTTTTGATGAATGGAAGTTTTTTTTAGTTTTAATGAAGTCTAATTTATTCATTTTTTTAGTTAGCATATTTTTTACGTTCAAAAACTTGTCTATCTCAAATTATGAAAATATATTTGTATGTAATTATTGTAGAAATTCTATTATTTTACCTTTTATATTTATATTTAAAATCCACATAGAAGACTTATGGTTTCCACTTTGACATGTAAAGAGTTTGCAAGTCATCATTCCTGTCAACAGAAGCATGGAAAATATGAAAACTGACAATTCTTAGAGCCATCAGAGCATTACAGTTGTAAATCACAATGAAATGAAAAATCATTTTCATGAGTTTTCCCTCCAAGAGACCCACTAGTCATCACAGAGAACATCTGAGAAAAATTCCCTCATTTCCAGCAAAGACAGGTAAGAAGTAATAATTTTAAAATGAACTCAAGGGAAAAGTACTCATTTTGAAATATGCCCAGAGCATTCTGGTCTTCATTCTGTCCTCTGTAACAAAGGCTGGCTCTCAGGGAAACTACCACAGCCTTATCTGACCTGAGGAAAGGTCAATTAGCTAACTCCAGCCTCAATTTCAGTATCACATAAGCATGGGGGGAAAAGGGCTAAGAAACTCTTCTAAAAGTCACAACCCAGGGAATATAGCCCATCAAAGAGAAGAGAGAGGAGAATTTTAATCACAAAATAATATAAGATTATCATAAGATAATAGAACAGAAAATTGAAGAACTGTGGACATGACAAAAGGTACAACATACATATAATGGGAATACCAGGAGAATAATGAAAGAGTCAAAAGAAATATATGAAGTAACAATGCATCGTAATTTTCCACAATTAATAAGAAACACCAAGCCAAAGATACAGAAAGCTCAGAGAATACCAAGGAGAACAAATACCCAAAATGTAGGCATATGATATCCAACAAAACCAAAAACAAAACATCTTAAAAAAAAGCTGGGGGCAGAAGGGAAGATGGAAATACCTTATCTACAGAGGAACAAGGATACAGTTATACTGGAACTCTCTTCAGAAATCATGTAAGCAAGAGGAGAGTAGAATAAAATATTTAGATTTCTATATCCAGCGAAAATATCCTTCAGAGGTGAAAAAAATTACAAAGTCTTTTTCAGAGAAACAAAAACAAGGAAATTTGTCAGCAATAGATTTTATTTGCCTTGCAAGAAATGTGAAAAGTTCTTCAGGGAGAAGAAAAATGGTATTAATGAGAAACTTGGATTTACATAAAGGAAGAGTGTTAAATAAGGTATAAAGGAAGGTTTTTAAAAAATATTTTTCTTATTCATATCTTAAGTAATATATAATTGTTTGTTCAAAATAATAACAGCAACATACTGGGCAATTATAGCTTCCAGATAAGTAGAATAAATGCAGCAATGTTATAAGGAATGAGAAGAAATTGGGGAGACTCTGTTATATTTGTACTTCCCATGAAGCCACACACTATTATTTGGTAGTGAACTTAGATTGTTTGTAAATATGCATTGAAAACTCTAGGTCAAGGCCTAAAAAAATTTTAAGTTGATTAATATTCTAAGAAAGGAGAGATAATGGAATTATATAAAATGCTCAGTTAAAAACGAAGGAGTTAGAAAAAGAAGGAAAGAAAGATTTTTCAAAAATGAAATAGAAAACAATTTAAAATGTGATAGATATTAATTCAACTGTATCAATAATCACTTTAGATGCCAGTACCTTCAGGCTGCTGTAACAAAATACCATAAACTGAGTAGCTTATAAAACAGAAGTGTATTTCTTACTGTTCTGGAGCCCAGGAAGTCCACAGTCAAGTTACCAGCAGATTCAATGTCCGGTAAGGGCACACTTTTTGGTTTATAGATATACCTTCTTGCAGGCTCCTCACGTGGTGAAAGTTGTGAACAAGCTTCCTTGGGCCCCTTTATAAAGGCACCAATACCATATATGAGGGCTCTATCCTCATAACTCAGCAACTTTCCAAAAGTTCCAACTCCTAATATTATCATCTTGGAGGGTAGGATTTCAAAACATTAATTTTGAGGGGACAAACATTCAGATCATAGTAGATCTAAATGATCTAAATATACCAATTAAAAGACAGATAATATCAGAGTGAATCAAAAACTAAACTCAACAATAATCCCACTTTAGACACAGGTTGAGCATCCTTAATTAATTTGAAAATCCAAAATCAAAAATGTGCCCAAATTCAACGTTTTTTGAGCACTGACATGATGCTCAAAGGAAATGCTCGTTGGAGCATTTCAGATTTTGGATTTTCAGATAGGGATGCTCAACCTGTAAATACAATACAAATATTCCCAAGTCCAAAAAAATCTGAAAGACTTTCGGTCCTAAGCATTTCGGATAAGTGATACACAGCTTGTGTAGAAATGCAGATAGATTAAAGGGATGGAGAAAGATGACCATGCTAACAGCAGTCAAAAGAAAGCTGAAGAAGCTATGTTGATTTCAGATAAAGCAGAATCAGAGCAAGGAAATTTATCAGGGATAAAGAAGAGTGAGTGTTACATATTAACAAAGCATCAAAATACATTATGCAAAACTTAGAACTATAAGGTAAGGTAGATGAATCCACAATTATAGTTGAAGACTTTTATCTGTAATGGACAGATCCAACAAGCAGAAAATCAGTATAAGAATATAGTTGAACTGAATAGCACTATTAATCAACTGGATTTAATTGACATTTTTAGAACACCGCCCCAGACACAGCAGAATAAACATTCTTATCAAACTCCCAGGGAACATTCACCAAGATAGACCACATTCTGGGTGATAAAACAGATCTGTACTAATTTAAAGAACAGAGATCATACAAAGTATGCTCTTAGACCACAATTGAATTAAAATAGAAGTCAATAATTTTAAAAGTACCTAGATAGATCTCAAATATTTGGAGATTAAACAACATACTTTCAAATAACATATCGGTCAAAGAAGAATTTTCAAGAAAATTAAATTGTATTTCTATTTTCTTTATTTTTTAAAATGTTCAGAATGCAGCAAGAATAAAGTCTAGAGGAAAATTTATAATACTGAGTTTATATGTTAGAAAAGAAGAAAGACCTAACATCAGTAACCTAAGCCTGCACATTAGATAACCAGAGAAAGAATGAGGGATATAATCCTAAAGCAAGCACAAGAAAAGAACTAATAATAAAAATTAGAGCAGAAAATAACAAAATTGAAAATGGGGAATAAATAAAACCAACAAAACAAAAAATAGAGCAATCTAATTGATAAACCCTTAGCCAAGTTAACCCAGAAAAATTTAAAAATAAATTATTGGTATCAGAAATGAAAGAGGAGACATTACTACTGATGCCATGGCCGATAAAAGGATAATAAAGACTATTATGAACAACTCTATGCCCTCAATTTGATAATATTTAGATGAAATGGACTAATTCCTCAAAAGATCTACAAAAACTCACACCAGGAGGAATAGACCATCTGAATAGGCCTGTATCTATTAAATAAATTGAATTAGCAATTAATAACCTTTCAAAACAAAAAGCACTGGGTGCATACATAGTTTCACTGGTGAATTTTACTAAACATTTAAGAAAGAAATGATAGCAATTCTTCACAATCTCTTCCAGAAAACAAAAGCAGAAGGAACACTTCCTAACTTATTCTATTAGGCAATATCACCTTAATACCAAAACCAGATGAAGATATTACGAGAAAGAAAAATCGTGTACCAAAATATCTCATGAATACAGGTGTTAAAATCTCCAACAATATATGAGCAAATCAATCTATCACAATTAGCCGGCAGGTATGTAAGGCTGACTCAATGTTCAAAAATTTGCTAATATCCATAAAATTAACAGGCTAAAGAATAAAAAAATCACATGATCATATCAATAAATGCAGAAAAAGCACTTGACAAATCCAACATTTATTCATGATCAACACTCTCAGCAAATTAAAAATTGAAGGAAACTTTTTCAACTTGATAAAGAATATCTACCAAAAACCTCCAGCTAACATCATACTTAATGGTGGGAGACTAGTTGCTTTCTGCCTAAGCTAAGGAATAAGACCAGGATGTCCCTCTCACCATGCCTATTCAACATCACACTGAAAGTCCCAGCCAATGCAGTAAGACAAGAAAAGACAAAAGGCATACAGGTTGGTAAGAAATAAATAAAGCTGTCTTAGTTCACATATGACATGACTGTCTATGTGGAAAATAAAAAAAATTCCTGGAATAAGCAATTATGGTAAATGGCAAGATCGTATGACTCAAAGTTAATATACTAAAGTCAATAACTCTCCTATATACCATCAATGAACAATTGGAATTTGAAATTCAAAGCACAATATCTTTTACATTAGCACCAAAAACACCCAAAATAATTAGGTGTAAATCTGATAAAATATATACATATAAATATATATGAGAAAATATATTTTTTAGATAGATAAAATATATAAATCTGGCTGGGCGTGATGGCTCACACCTGTAATCCAGGGCGGATCACCTGACATCTGGGGTTCAAGACGAGCCTGGCCAGCCCCCATCTCTACTAAAAATACAAAAATTAGCCGAGCATGGTGGCACACGTCTGTGGTTCCTTCCAGCTACTTGGAAGGCTGATGCAGGAGAATCACTTGAAACCAGGAGGCACAGGTTCCAGTCAGCTGAGATTGTGTCACTGCACTCCAGCCTGGGCAACAGAGCAAGACTCTATCTCAAAATATATGTACATATACATATATGTGCGTGTGTGTGTGTATACATATATATGTATCTGTCAAAATATATATAAGGAAAACTATAAAACTGAAAAAATCAAAGAAGATCTAAATAAATGGAAAGATATTTCATTTTCAGACATAGAAGAAAAATCAATATTGTCAAGATATCAGTTATCCACAACTTGAGCTATAGATTCAATGCAATCCAAATCAAATTCCTAGCAAGCTGTTATGTGAATATCAACAAATTTATTCTAAAGTTTATATGAAAAAACCACTCAGAAGAGCCAATACAATACTGAAGAAAAAAAACAATCAGAAAACTGAGACTATCTTATTTCAAGACTTACTTTAAAACAACAATTATCAGGATGGTATAGTATTAATTTAAAAAATAGACAAATGAACACTCATGAATAAAGAGTCCAGAAATAGACTCACACAAATACAGTCAACTGACCAATGACAGAGGAGCAGAGGCAATCCAGTGGAGAAAAGATAGTCTTTTTCAACACTTGGTACTGGAAAAACTGGACATTTGCATACCAAAAAAAAGATCTAGACACAGACCTTACACCTTTCACAAAAATTAACTCAAAAGGAATCATAGACCTAAATTTAAAATTCAAAATGTTAACTTCTAGACAATAACACAGCAAGAAAATATAAATGACCTGAGGTTTGATAATGAGTTTTTAGAACATCAAAAGCACAATTCATAAAAGAAATCAAGTTGGACTTCGTTAAAATTAAAATTTTCTGCCCTTTGGGGAAAAATGTCTTAGGAGAATGAAAAGACAAGCCATGAAAAGAAGATAAACAACCCCAATTAAAAAAATGGAAGAACTTTTGAACAGATCATCAAAGAAGATAAACAGGTGGCAAATGATCATATGAAAATATGTTCGGCATCACATGTCATTAGTGCATTGATAATTAAAATAACGGATACTACCACACATGGATTGGAATCACTAAAAAAATTGACAATATCAAATGCTAGCAAGAATGTGGACCAACAGGACCTCTCATCTATTATAGGTGAAAAGTGCAAAATGGCACAGCTGCTTTAGAACACAATCTAGCAGTTTCTTACAAAGCTAAACATGAACTTAATACAATGAGCTCCTAAGTATTTAACCTAGATAAATTAAAATGTGTTGTTGTATTATGGCCACACAAAAACCTGTATACAATGTTTATAGCAGCTTTATTCATAATTGCCCCAAATGGAAAACAACTAAGATGTCCCTCAATAGATAAATGAGTAATCCAAACTGTGATGCATCCACACACTGGAACATTATTTAGCACTAAAAAGAAATGCACTACCAAGCCATCAAAATACACAGAGGAAACAAATGCATATTGCAAAGTGAAAGATTCCAGTCTGAAAAGTTTACATACTCTGTTGTTCCAACTACATGACCTCCTAGAAAACGCAAAACAATACAGGCAATAAAAAGGTCCATGCTGGCATAGATTCTTGGAGGGTGATGGCAGGGATGGATAGGTGAAGCATAGGGTACTTTTAGGACAGTGAAACTACTCCGAATGGAATTGCAATGGTTGGATACCTGATATTATGCATTTGTCAAAACCGACAGAACTATACAGCAAAAAGAGAACCATAATATAAACTATGGACTTTACCTAATAATCTATCAATATTGGTTAATTATAACAAATATTCCACACTAATGCAAGATCCTGAAACCAGGGGAAACTGTGGGGATTAGGGTATATGGGAACATTTCATGATCCATTCAGTTTTTCTGTAAAGTAGTTTTAAGTTTTAGCTGTGAAATATAGTCTATTAATTTTTTTAACCCACATAGAATTGATTTTTGTGTATGTTCTAAACTAGGAAACATAATTTCATATAGAATCTATATTCACATGTACACATGGTGTGTGTGTGTATTGGGGACCAAATAAGAAAGGCAACTGGGAGGCTCTCACAATCATCCAGTTGCAGGGTGATGATGGCTCAGATCTGGGTGGTAGAAGCAGTATAATCAGACATGCTTGGATTTCATATGTATTTTAAAACTGAAGTCCAGTTATTATTTTGTTATAGATTATTTTAGTCTGTATTATTCTTTCAACATGTTTTTGGAGCTCATCCATGTTGTTTCATGTATCAACAGTTTGGTCTTATGTAATTGCTCAGTAGTATTACATTGCATGGATATTCCACAATTACCTTGAATTGTTTTCATTTCAAGGCTATTACTAATAAAGCTTCTATGATAATCCATGTGCAGTCTTTGTGTGGACATATATTCATTTCTTTTGGGTAAATGCCTACAAGTGGATTTGCTAGATTGTAAAGAAAGGGAATGTTTAACTTTATACTAAACTGCCAAACTGTTTTTCAAAGTAGTTGTATAATTTCACATTTCCATAAGTAATGTACAAGTTTCATATTCTCACCAATATTTGTTTATATCAATCTTTTATATTTTAGCATTCTAGTGGGTATGAAGTGGTAGCTCATTGTTATTTTAATTTGCATATCCCTAATGACTGATTATGAACATCTTTTCATGTGTTTTTTGGTCATTCCCATATGTTTTGTGAACTGTCTAAAATTTTGCCTAATTTTTTAGTGAGTTGTTTGTCTCTTACTGAGTTATAATGTTTCTTTATACATTTTGGATATAAGACCTTTGTCAGTTATACGTACAGCAAATAATTTCTGACAATCTGTAGCTTGCCTTTTCACATTCTTAGCATATTTGAAGAGTAGAAGTTTTCTAAGAAATCTTTGCCTATACCAATGATATATGCTTCTGCTTTCTTCTAGAACCTTCATATCATTTCAGATCTGATGCTTAGCTCTATTTTGTATATAGAGTGAGTTAAGTGTTAAGATTCATTTTTTTCCCCACATGGATATTCAGTTTTTCCAGCACCATTCATTAGAAAAACCATCCTTTTCTCCATTTGAATTACCTTGGTTTTTCTAATTTAGCAGCTACTTGTCTCTGGTCTCTCCTTTACTGTTTCTTCCTCATCACCCCAGATGTTAGATGTCAGAGTGATCCAGGGTTCATACTTAAGCCTCTTTTCATCTTCACTCACTCCTTAGGAAATTTCATCCGGTCCCAGGACTTTAATGCTATCAATATGTAGATAACTTCCAAATTCATTTATTTAGCTCTTATTCTTCCCCTGAACTCCAGGTTCATATGGCCAATAATCTACTCATCATCTCCACTTGCATGTCTAACAAATATCTATAGTTTCACATATTAAGATAGAAGTGTTAATTCTCCATGCCTCCCTCGCCATACCTGCTCCTTTTGCAGCCTTCATCATATTAGTTGCTACATGTTATGTAAGATCACATGTCTGTCTAATAGTTGCTCCATTTCCATGTCAGAAACCTTGGAGTTATCCTTGACTCCTCTCTTTTTCTCACTGAATATATCTAATCCAATAGCAAATCTCCTGGGCTCCACCTTTAAAATATAAACAGAATACAACCATTTCTAATTACGCTGCACCAACTGCTCAGATCTGAGCCACCATCACCCTGCAACTAGATTATCGTGAGAGCCTCCCAGCTTCCTTATTTGCCCCGCTCTCCAGTGCACACATAATCTGTTAATTATGCCCAGCAGCATAATCATCATCTACTCAATACTTCCAGTATTGCCCATCTCGTTCAGGGTATAATCTAAACTTCTTACATAAGCTGCAAGACTCTCCAGAATATGGTCCCCTTGATGTCTCGATGACCTCAAACTCTGTTGTTCTTCCCTCGCATGCTGTGCTCCAGTCACGCTGGCCTCCTTGTACCCAAAACATGTCAAGCTGCTCCCATTTCAGGGTCTTTGTGCTTGTTGTTGCCTGCAGTGCTCACACCCTAGGTATCTGCATGGCTTAACTCCTCCCTCCCTTTTTGTTTCTGCTCAAATGTTACCTTCTTTGTGAAGCCTTCCTCAGCCACCCTAATCAAATACCATCCATTATTTTCTACCTTGTTATTCTGCTTTATTTTTTTCTATAACATTTACAAAGAAAAAAGAAACACTGCATGTCACCTTCTCTTCTTCTCCCAGAATGAAAGCTCCTCAAGAATAAGGACGTTGTGTTGTTTAATGCTATATTGTCAAAAGCAAGAATAAAGCCTGCCACACGATAGGTGTTCATTAAGTATTTGTTGCCAAATGAAAAAACTTCTACCCATTCAATATCTCTTTCCTGGAGACTTTCCTGACCTACTTAAGAATAACGAAGAACTTTCTTTTCTCTCTAGACTCCCAAATAATTTTGTTTTATATCTCTTCTGTCAACCTATGAAGATCTCTTTTCACTGTTTGGTGATATCCTATTTGCATTTTATTCCCTGGCACTTAGTATAACATCAATTAACAAATATTTGTTGAATAAATAAATGAATGAGTTGATAAGGGGCCTGTATTATAAGCATAATTACTGGGCAAATAGAATATATCCTGCCCTATCTTCCTTCCTCATACTTCTATTCTTACTCTTACTCTTCTTCCAACCATCCCCACCTGAACCCTGAAACTGGCTACCCTCCCTCTCACCCATGCCTCTTCGTAATCATACCTTCTTACTCTTACCGCTTATTAATACTAAATAAGCAATCTTAGAAACTTCTCAAGTTGAAATAGAAAATTTAAAGCAACACCAAAATTAAATGTCTAATGGTTAATCCTCATCTTGTCCTTTCTTTATAGAGACAGTGCTCTGCAGGGATTCTACTACTATAATGGTTAATACTGAGTGTCAGTTGGATTAAAGGATGCAAAGTATTGATCGTGGGTGTGTCTGTGAGGGTGTCACCAAAGGAAATTAACATTTGAGTCAGTGGACTGGGAAAGGCAGACCCACTCTTAATCTGGGTGTGCACCATCTAATCAGCTGCCAACACAGCTAGAAGATAAAGTAGGCAAAATAACATGAAAAGATTAGGCTGGCCTAACCTCCCAGCCTACATCTTTCTCCCATGCTGGATGCTTCCTGCCCTTGAACATCGGACTCCACATTCTTCAGTTTTGGGACTCGGACTGGCTCTCCTTTCTCCTCAGCTTGCAGATAGCCTATTGTGGGACCTTGTGATCATGTGAGTTAATACTCAAACTCTCCTTTATATATGTGTGTATATATATTTATATTTATAATACATATTATTAAATATAGATAATATAAATTTAATATATGTGTGTGTGTATACACACACACACACACACACACACACACACACACATATATATATATATATATATATATATATATATATATATATATATATATATATATATATAATTCTGCCCCTCTAGAGAACCCTAATACAACCACTAATAAAAGTTGGGGACAAAAGATATTGATTGGGTCTCGTAAGTAGGTTCTGCTCACTGTAGCAATATCTCTTAAGGCTTTTGAGAAGACTCCCTAATAAAAGATTTAAAATACAACAAATATCAAGTTTGTGCATTTCAAATTTCATTATCAGCACCACCTTCATTATCCAAAATTATTACTAAAGCCTATGACACATACAGCATGAGCAGCAGACAGAAAATTTTGAAGTCGGTGCCTCTGCGGATCACAGATGCAGAGGCAGGTATCACAGCTGTAAAGCAGTTATTTACAAGTGAGACACTTCGCCAGTGGAAATGAACTGTCTTCTTTCTTTAGGGGAAAAGAGGTTGCAAAACTGTGGAATATTAGAACAGGAAGCCAAAGAGGAAAACTGACTTGCCTAAGGCCACTCAGCAAAATTCAGCCAGAATGGGAACTCATACTTGACTCCAACTTCTTATTCCTCGTGTTTTTACTCCTAACATATTTTCTACTACTCAGGGACTCTCCATGGTAAATTACCCATGAAAACACACAGACACACACACGAACTAAATTCCATTCATATTAAGATGAGCTTCCTTTTTTCCCTCCCCATCCATGGTAGTAATAAGAAGAAGAGCTTTTTCATTCTAAAGTAAACTTCCATTTTTCTTTCTTGATAGGTTTTCATGTTTTCCTCTGAAAGTAATTAAAAGTACTACTCAAGTTGTCCTTAGTTGTCTAGAATGGCTTATGCTGCCATTAGCTTCTACAACTCTATCATTAGAGAAATGGACTGTACTTCTTCTTAACCTTTCACATGCAGCCAAAATTGGGTTACTTTAAAAGGCAAGATGTCAAAAGCAGATAAACCCTTTGTACTGTAATGAGCATAATGATAAATAATGGCACTTACGTTCAATAAATGATGCCCTGCCCATAAACAGCCTTTCCTCTCAGATATTCTATTTAATTCAATAATATATTCCAGGTAATTTGTGGAAATGAATGAGAAATTACCTTAAGCAAGATGA